>NC_141689.1:1988613795-1989917605 GCF_964263255.1 Lissotriton vulgaris
CGTGTGATATGGCAGATTTGCAGCATTTTGTGGTCAACACTGAGGAGGCTTCTGTTACTACGGCTAAAACAACTAACATTCTTACAGGGGAAATTTGAAGATTTTGAGATTTGGCAGCATGGGACTGATCTAAAACTTTTCAGGATAGCGGAAGAGAAAGAAGGATCTGACCCCGAGCATTTATTGTACGGCTATTCCAAAAGGAATTTCTTGAACTAGTGAACTGGGATTGGGACTCCCAAATTAGGCGGGCCTACAGACTTTCAGTCTTTTTAAACCAAGCAACCACGGTAACGCCACAACATCCCCATCCAATGCTCATCTTCATTGGTAACTTCCTCTAGCAACAGGCCATTTCCATCAAGGCTCATCCTATGTCTCCCATTCTGGTTGAATCTATTTATTTCTTCGTGAGGTTGGAATAATGTAAAAACAATATGGACAGGTGCTGGAAGATGTATCAGCTGATTGATCATTTGAAGGCGAGGGGGGAACAGTGGTGCTTGCAGGAGCCAACACATTTAAAGGCCATCAAAGATGGCCGTTCTCAGATCTTTCATACTGATGTTGAGGCTAAGCAGGCTCTTAGTTAAAGGCAATATCAGGCAACCAAATAGCTGAAGATGAGGGAGTGGTAATCTAACTTTGTCCTGATCTTATAATAGCATTTGACTCGGACTGTTGCATAGCTATCTCTTTCTTTTTAGGTTACACATCGAACGGTAATGCTAGGGGCCAGCAGGTTAAAATATATGTTTCATGTATCTCTCCTCTACTCTTCTGTTTATTCTCTAATAAAATGTCATTGCTTTTTCTTGATATTTGTGTATGTGATGCATAATCGGTGTTGTGGGGTTGCCATGGTGGAGTACTCCCTTATTGCAGTAATTCCATCAACAGCTTGGTGGTGGAGGATTCCTTTTTCAGGATACAGGAAGGGAGGGTCAGTGGTAAGAGGGCCTGTTGCTATACACAGGAAGCAAGTCTTCCAGTCTTTCTTTATTTTCATTGGTGCTTTTAGGGTGGAGGAGGAGAGGAGGTCAAGGGGGATTGGGAGTGCTTCAGGGGGAGGGGAGAAGTGGGAAAGTCAAAAGCATCTAAAGCATTGAGCAACATGATTCATCACAGAATAGGAACAAATACTATAAGCTTATGTATAAACATATCATCCTTTTCTTTTTGGAATTTAGATCAAAAGAGGGAGAGGGGCACACGCTGGCTATTTTGGTGGAAATAAAGGCATCCTGCAATGGGACTAATTAGATGTGTATTTTGGAACGTTTCTGGCTTAAATGCAGCTAGTAAAAGCAATTAGTTTGGGAGGAACTCAAAATGTATAGGCCCCATATAGTGTCTCTTACTGAGACGGAACTGGCATATAAAGATAGGGGTTTGCTTAAAGAGCTGGGGTACAAAATAATTTTTTGTACATCTCAGACTGTCTCCATTAGGGTGTAGCCATTTTGGTGGATAAATCTTTTGAATGCAACCTTATTTGGGCTTTTCCTGACCAGTGGGGGAGATGGGCGATTGCGCATGTCATAATCATTGTCCCAAAGTATGTGTTTTCTACCATATACAAGCCTATGTGTGAAACCTGAAGTTATTGATGCACTAATTCTAGGACAATTGTATTGTCAGGGGGAGCTTTTAATTATGGGGATTTTATCTATACTATGGATTATGCCATTGATTCTACTAACCAGTTAGCTACTCTAAGAATAGTAAAAGTAAGGGCTTCAATTTTAGATCTACCCCGCTTGCACTGTCTAAGGGACACATGGCAGACACTATATCCAACTCTGTCAGAATATACCTATCACTTTGCTCCACACAAGCAATACCCTAGGATTGATATGGTTTTTGCTAACAATAATATTTTGTTATCTGCTGATATGGAAGTTTGCCCTAGGGTTTCTTCAGAACATAATCCTATCTTGCTCTCTTTTCAATCACATGCAGTAGGCAAACAGAGGTGATGATTTTAATTTTCTTTATGCTTATTGGCAGACATGGAATATGTTACATCAGTCTAAAAAAAACTTGCTTAGTAATGTCGGCACTGCTTCCCCTTTCAACGTTTGGGACACAATGAAGGCTTTTATAAGGGGTATCACAAAGCAGTTTATCCTTCAGCAAAATAATTGATAAAAAAAATAGAAATAATAATAATAATCTTTAATGATTTTCTTATCTTGCAGCATCATGTTGTCATATCTAGAAAACATATCTGCAATTTCTAAAGTGGTAAAGGTATCCTTGATGTATTTTAACCAGGGTATTTTAACACTGTTAAAACCTTCCTCCTCATTCGACCCGATCTTCACCCAACATAACTGCAACCATGTCCATAATGTACCTGGTCCCTAGTTCCTCATGTATAGAGTATGTGGGAGTGCTCGGTGGAATATTCAAGATGCGTCTAAAATATTTATTTTCTGCGGTTTGGAGTTTACTAACTGCTGTGCACCCCCAATCCTCCCTGCCGTATAGAGCTTTAGAACTATAGAAAGAGTTATAAAGTTTTTAAATGATCTCTGGGGAACAAGTGCCCAATCTCTGAGCATAGTTTGCAATTACTCCAAGTGATCTCTTCATTTCTACAAACTTCCCCTCCTGAGGTTTTTAAAATTAAGTTTCTTGTCAAATAAGATGTCCTAATAGGAGAAAGCGGGAACTTTCGCTAAACTGTGTGTGTAAAGTGTGTAAGAATTATGGCTGGTGCCCTGTTTACCGATTTCAGCAAAATAGAAACAAAGAAAGCACCATGAGAGCTGCCTGTCAGGCAATCACTCAGCTAGAATTTCTCCATGCTGAAGATATTAGACAAGGGGGCCATGAACAATTATATTTTTCTTTGATCGAGCTGCATGCGATGTGAAAAACATTGGTTTTTTTTAGGAGAAGGGCAAACCACCAGAAAAATGTGGCTCTTACCGCCCTATATTACTTCTAAATTGAGATGTAAAGATTTCCTCCAAAGTCCCGGCATCTCGGCTCGCACATTTGATGCCAGGACTTGTTTGAGCCAGCAACACAGCTTTATCCTGGGCAGGGATACTACCATCCATGTAAACACTGCAATGGTTAAAGAGGTCACTTCTCGTCAGGTGATAGAGTTTTTGGATGAGATTTTTTGCAGAGAGGGCATTCCTCAGGAAGTTGTGACTGACAATGGTCCGCAGTTCGTGAGCAAGGAAATGGAACAGTTTTTTGTTAAATGCGGTATCATTCATAGAAAGATTGCAGTTTTCCATCCTGAAGCAAATGGCCAGGTTGAACGGTTCAACCGTGTGATCAAAGAAGCCATACAACTTTCTATCAAGGGTAATTTGAATTGGAGGAATGCATTGCAATCTATGTTGTTAGCTTACAGGACTTCACCCAACTCAGTGACTTTGGTCACTCCTTTTGAGCTTTTAAGAGGACGGAAGCCTAGCACAAAGTTAGTTCCTTGGTGGTTAAAAAGGAATTTAGCTGGTTTTGAGAATTGTTTGAAAGTGGATTTTGAAGCTGTTCAACACAGGGTTCAGTTGTACAAGGATAAGATGAAACAAGATATGATTAAGAGGATTGGTTCTACGTCCAATCGTTCTATTAAGGTGGGTGACCTTGTTCGCATTAAAAAAAAAGAGGGTGTGAGTAAAGGTTTTCCTGTTTGGTCAAATCCAAGGAAAGTTATTGAAGTCTTTAGGAATGCGGTCAGAGTTGATGGCGGTTCTGTGTGGAATTTGAGCAGAGTTTCTCTGTACAATGGGATAAGTCAATCGGTGGATGATTCTGACAGCAATGTCTTTTTGGATGTTGGGGAACAAAGAGATAAAGGAGAATGTGTACATACTGAATGTAACTCGGACAATACTAGAGTTACACGTTCTCATCGTTTACCTGTTCGGTTTAATGATTTTGTGATGAACTAGTTTTTTTTTGTGGTTTTTTTGTTTGTTTTCTTTTTAAGGGGGGAAGGTGTGTTGGGTATGTACATATGTTCATGTGAGCGGTCACGAGCGCTCACAGATGTCTGGTAGCTCGTGACAAGCTCGTGCAGTGGGACACTGTGTTGTCTTTTGAATATGTAGAATGTGGGGAGTCAAGACTGGGAACTGTTATTATTATTACTAGCCTGTAACTTAAGACGAGAGGATCTGAATAAACTCACGTCCAACTTCAACTACTCTCCTGTGTGATTATTGGCTTCCCTACAGCAATAGTAGCCTTGGATGTTTCAAGGAAGTTGGGACTTAATATGTGAATGTTGTGCTTGATGCCGAAAAGCATTTGACCGAGTTGTCTTTGATTGTCTTTGGGTTACACTCTCGGCCTAGGAGCTGAGTGGTCGATATTGCAAATGGGTACATGCTTCATATAATAACCAAGGACTAAGTTGATCTACGCACAATCACAGTCAACTCCCTTTCAGATAAATCGGGGCACCCATCCGCTTTCCCCACTACTAGTTGCATTTTACATTGAGCCTTTCATACGGTCGCTGTCCTTAAATATATATATATTGCTGGTACAATCAGGATTATGTGAACGAACAGTTACTGCAGACGATATGGCTGATTTTGACTCGGACCTGGCAACTGCAGTTTCTGTTATCAAACAAGAAGCTAATACATTTGGTAGTTTCTGTGGATATAGTTTCAATGTCAATAAGACACAAGTTCTTCTTAACTTTCACTCAACTAGGCCGATCCTTGGGGCTGGTTCAACAGCAAGTTATTTAGGTGTTCAGTTCTCCCCGCAGATTGAACAGGCATTGAGATTAAACTGTGAGCCCTTGCTGCAGTCAGTCATTAAAAGCTTTAAAAACATGCATAAACTACCCATTAGAATATTAGGAAGTAGCAACATCAATAAAATCTCAAATTTCTATATCTGTCCTGCACAATACCTTTACATGGCCAAATTCCTATTTTTTTTAAACTAGGAGGTGCGATTGGTAGCTTTATTTGGGGGTATAAGCAACCATGCCAAGCAATACTATATGTCAAACTCCCCTATAAACGAGGCTGCTGCAGCTCCCTGATTTTAAACTATATTACTCAGCTGCATTTGCTGGACGCCTGCTTAGCTTGCTGTCTATGGGTAATCAAGATTGCTGTTACTATTTTGCACTTGGACAGCAGAATGCTCATATACAGACCTGATGACCTCAACTACTTCAGAAGAGTGTGATTTAAGATCATCAGGGACATTGTTTATATATGGCAGGAATTGTCATCTAAGGGTTCCCTACCTTTAATTCACACGAGTCTCCCGCTGTGGGGAAATCAGACACTCCCAGAAATATTCTCAATTGGCAGAATATGGGCTATTTCTATTTCTATTTACAAGATTTGTGGAGCGCGACAGCTACCCCAGCCAAGAGGCATCCCGGCGCTAACAGCAAATAGGAAACCACAACGCAGGGGGTGACAGAGTGACCTACACAGTGGGAAAGAGAAAAGTTTTGATAGCTTTCCTAAATTCTAAGAAGTTACAGAGGCATCGAATATGGAGGGGCAGTGAATTTCAGAGAATAGCCACTCTGTATCCCGAAGGTGCGCCCTCTGGCCCGAGTCCTCCTAACCCGAGGGACCACTAGCAAATGTTGACCCATGGAGCGAAGCTGACGGGAGGGGACTTAAGAAGAGAGCAGATCAGTCAAAAGGTTAGGGGAGGCGAACTCCAAAATTTTAAAGGCTATGCAAAGAGCCTTGAACTCAATCCGTTGAGCCACAGGCAGCCAATGAAGGTGGCGGATTGTATTAGTCACCAAACAGACTCTGTGCAGACCCAGAAGAGATCTTGCTGCGGCGTTCTGTTCTCTCTGTAGCCTGTGTACTTCCACCTTGTTAGCCCCCAGATACAGAGAGTTTGCGTAATGAAGCCTAGATGTAATCAAGGTCTGAATGATGATCTGTCTGGTCAGGGCATCAAAGAAACCCAAAATAGGTTTAAGTCCGTGCAACAAATCGAAACAGGCTAGCTATGGGATTGATATGCCTGGACATCTATATGATGTAAACAGATTCCTAACTTTCGAAAACGTTCAAACATCTTTTGATCCCCACCATTCGTTATTCTTCAAATACCCACAGCTGAGGGATTATTTTTTGGGGCAGCATGGGATTAAGGCACTTGAGAGCTCTGACTTATTGGCATGCCTGCAGGGTGCACCTAAAGAAGTTACTAATAAGTTTAATTATCTGAACTTTTGCCAACATACAACAGATGACAGTTTGAAACTGGCTCTAAAATGGAGCAAATTTATGACGGGGGACATTACTCCCATAGAGGTACATACTGCATTAGAAACATTGGATGGTTCAGTACACTCCATCGCCCTAAAACGACAGCAATTTTGAACTGTTTGTATGCTATATTACACTCCTGATAGAATAGCAAGTTGTGCTTGGAATGAGGGTAAAGGTGGGGAAGATAGGAGTAGATTTATGGCCGCAAATGTTTCACATATGTCTGTTACTTGCCCAGAATTGGAAAGGTTTTGGGAAGAGGCGAGTCTGATTATAAGGCACTGCCTAGGCCTGGACTTTCAACTGGCAAACAAAGAGATCTTGTTGGGGTATAAGGCGGAAGCAAACTCAGGTTTCATATCCCTTTTTTCTATTATCATTTGTACTGCTCGGCTGTGTGTCGCTAGGGCATGGATCTTTCCAATGCCCCCAAAGGCAGCAGAATGGTGGGCAATCATGAAGGAAGTTTATAAAAGGCAATTGGCTTTAGCTAGGACTAGAGGAATTCAAACCATTAAGCAATTTGAACATATATGACCTAGGCTTGGTCGGGGCTATAAGTAAAGGATTTAATATCGATTTATCTGCTGTCTAGCTTTACTACTTACTACTGTCTTCTGCTAAATTCTTTTGACTAGGGTCTCCGGTTTAGAATATTCGGAACTGCTGCAGTAATATAATTGTTAGAATTACCAATTTTTCTAATGTCCGTTTGCTCTATTGTTTCTTTTTCTGTATGTACTTCTATAATTTAACTGGGGGATACTTGTTAAATGATGCAATTCTGTTTTGAATTACTAATTATTCAAATTCATATATAATTTTATTTTTTCGCTTAATGATTATTCCCTTTGACAAAATAAAAAAAAAGTGTTTTTAAAAAGAAAGAAAAGGATGGGGGTGCAAAGGTAGAACTGAAGTACATTCTGGATGCTTTGTGTATATTTATTGCTTTAAAACAGGAGGGGTGGCTACAAACCTGGGTGATTTATTTTTCGTACTTTAAATGGGGGCCAAATACGGGCATATCAGGCAATATAACATATTATTTAAAAAACAAATGTGTGGAGGGTCAAGAGGGGAAATAGTTTTACGACCTGTCAACTCATGCCCCTTACAACAACGTGAAAAACACAAGAAGAGAAGACCAGGTCAAAGTGGTGTTCTGTCTTGAGCAGTGAGCAGGAATCACACGGGTACAAGTGTGAAACAAAGTGTTAAGTCTTGTTGGGCTGAACAAGTCCTATCAGACCACCCTTGTGGCGGCATATCATCATATGGGGATTGGTGGTCGCTCTTTGCACCACCTGAACCATCAGTGGCGGTGCAGAAATGGAGAGCGGCCAATTCAGCCACAGTAGTGGTCAAAGAATAGTGTGAAAAAAGTGCAGTGCTGTTGAAAAAGTGCTTACTAAAATTGGCTACCTAGATTGAGGGAATTGTTTGCAGGAATTAGTCTAGGTGTCAAGATTAAAAACACGCCTGGTAGTGGGTGAGTAAGACTACATTATGGCGCTGTGTTTTGTGGTCAACTAGTTTCAGCTAGAAGGAGTTTTGCTCCAGCTTTCACCAGGACCTTAAAAAATAATGAGCTACTGCAATACAATGTAGGGGGTGTATACACATGTAAAAGAAATGTAATATACTCAAGAATATCATGTCTCCCCCTCGAGGCTTGGAACCCTAGTGTCCACTGACCGCAGGAGAAAAGATCTTCTTCCTGTCAAAAGATAAGACATAAAAATACAATGTTTTCATTTGCACACATGAATCAATATAACCCCACAAACACCACTAAGACAGAAAACACCTGCAAGAACAATTTGCGTTCTGCACTACAATTAAGCATATTAGCTTCATCACTAAGAGGCATTTCCTCATAGTGATACTCACCCAGCTTTGTGTGGGTGAAGACCTCACCTCGCCCGGCAACCGCTCGGGAAATTGAGGCCCCGCTCTGATGTGTAAAGAAAAGGACACAGTTAGCACACAGTCCTTCCGTGTCCAGCCATATCACTATACACACACAAAACCCAATAGAAATGTAATAGACTCCAATCTAACCCGCCAAAAAGCTCACTCCGTCACTTTACCACCACCAATTTATAGTAGATTAATGCACTAGGGAGACAATCTGAGATGATAAAAATATATCTGCCAAACGCTAGTGCAATGTATAGTCCTGGGTACCTATGCTAGATAAATGCCCTAGGAGGGAAAACTGGAATAATAATATTGCCGTATATAGCCCAGTGACCGATGCTGCGTGTGACACAAGGTGCTATGTTATATGGCAGCAAAAAGCCCAAGTCTAAAAAATTACACTGAAAGGTACTGCAAGCACCAGAATGGGTAACTGCAGAAGGACCCGAAAAAACCGGTCTGGAAACATCGCCATAGATAGTGTAGAAACCACTCTCTATCGGTACTACTCATCCAAAAAGAAAAGACCGCTACATGGTAGTTTATAAACACTCTCTAAACTTACCTATCCGTCGGTACCCAACGCTCAAATCCGAGCGGAAGGGGAGGCACCGATGGGTCCAACCAGTATGTTTTTGTATCGGGGCTTGTACGACTCGTCAGCCAATCAATGCGTGTATCATGGCCATGTGATCACAAATCGAGCCTTTCTTAATGCGCCCCTGAAAGAGGAAGATAATCACCTCCGTGGGAAAGAGGCGAGTTACTTAAAAAACGGGGTGGCCCGGTTATCCAATACTGGCACTGATCTGAACGCGCATGCGCGGGAGTGCTCAGTGATAGAATTAGAAAAGCACTATACCCTCGCGCATGCGCTAAGCCCAACGGGACGTAAATGGCATTCTTTGATAATAAAAGTGTGGAACCCATCAAAACTACGAGTCTATTTAGTACAACGATGCTCAGAGTTCTACGATGTACTTGTGCTAGGAGGAGTAGCAGGATTGACCCCCTATATTTTTATAGATATTATGTGGTCAAACAACAGTGAATCACGGTATTCACCATGGAAATGAGATCATACATATATAAATATAGAGTGTCGGGTCGATATATAGCATAAAGCAGTGCTGTACAAGGAATGGTGGGAGTACCAGTGTTATAGAGTTATATCTGGTATGGGCAAAGTACTAGAACTGGTACGGTAATCGGTAAATATAGAAAGTCATTTGACAAAGAAGGGTATTAGGTACAATATGCTAACAGAGTGAAGAGTCACGGCACTGGAAGAGTATCCAATAGCCGGCTCAAAACAGGCAAACCGAACTGTTGAAACAGAAAAAGGGAAAGGAAAAAACGGGCGGGGGCGGCAGGCGGAAGGAGTCACATACAATAAAATTGGGTGAGCTAAATGATGTAAACAAAGGATAAGTTTACATCCTACAAATATAAACCCGCAACAGGACGTTGCTCTAAATACCTAAAAAACAAATGTGTGGAGGGTCAAGAGGGGGAAATAGTTTTACGACCTGTCAACTCATGCCCCTTACAACAACGTGAAAAACACAAGAAGAGAAGACCAGGTCAAAGTGGTGTTCTGTCTTGAGCAGTGAGCAGGAATCACACGGGTACCAGTGTGAAACAAAGTGTTAAGTCTTGTTGGGCTGAACAAGTCCCATCAGACCACCCTTGTGGCGGCATATCATCATATGGGGATTGGTGGTCGCTCTTTGCACCGCCTGACCCATCAGTGCCGGTGCAGAAATGGAGAGCGGCCAATTCAGCCACAGTAGTGGTCAAAGAATAGTGTGAAAAAAGTGCAGTGCTGTTGAAAAAGTGCTTACTAAAATTGGCTACCTAGATTGAGGGAATTGTTTGCAGGAATTAGTCTAGGTGTCAAGATTAAAAACACGCCTGGTAGTGGGTGAGTAAGACTACATTATGGCGCTGTGTTTTGTGGTCGACTAGTTTCAGCTAGAAGGAGTTTTGCTTAAGCTTTCATCAGGACCTTAAAAAATAATGGGCTACTGCAATACAATGTAGGGGGTGTATACACATGTAAAAGAAATGTAATATACTCAAGAATATCATGTCTCCCCTCGAGGTTTGGAACCCTAGTGTCCACCGACCGCAGGAGAAAAGATCTTCTTCCTGTCAAAAGATAAGACATAAAAATACAATGTTTTCATTTGCACACATGAATCAATATAACCCCACAAACACCACTAAGACAGAAAACACCTGCAAGAACAATTTGCGTTCTGCACTACAATTAAGCATATTAGCTTCATCACTAAGAGGCATTTCCTCATAGTGATACTCACCCAGCTTTGTGTGGGTGAAGACCTCACCTCGCCCGGCAACCGCTCGGGAAATTGAGGCCCCGCTCTGATCTGTAAAGAAAAGGACACAGTTAGCACACAGTCCTTCTGTGTCCAGCCAAATCACTATACACACACAAAACCCAATAGAGATGTAATAGACTCCAATCTAACCCGCCAAAAAGCTCACTCCGTCACTTTACCACCACCAATTTATAGTAAATTAATGCACTAGGGAGACAATCTGAGATGATAAAAATATATCTGCCAAACGCTAGTGCAATGTATAGTCCTGGGTACCTATGCTAGATAAATGCCCTAGGAGGGAAAACTGGAATAATAATATTGCCGTATATAGCCCAGTGACCAAGGCTGCGTGTGACACAAGGTGCTATGTTATATGGCAGCAAAAAGCCCAAGTGTATAAAATTACACTGAAAGGTACTGCAAGCACCAGAATGGGTAACTGCAGAAGGACCCGAAAAAAACCGGTCTGGAAACATTGCCATAGATAGTGTAGAAACCACTCTCTATCGGTACTACTCATCCAAAAAGAAAAGAACGCTACATGGTAGTTTATAAACACTCTCTAAACTTACCTATCCGTCGGTACCCAACGCTCAAATCCGAGCGGAAGGGGAGGCACCGATGGGTCCAACCGGTATGTTTTTGTATCGGGGCTTGTACGACTCGTCAGCCAATCAAGGCGTGTATCATGGCCATGTGATCACAAATCGAGCCTTTCTTAATGCGGCCCCGAAAGAGGAAGATAATCACCTCCGTGGGAAAGAGGCGAGTTACTTAAAAAACGGGGTCGCCCGGTTATCCAATACTGGCACTGATCTGAACGCGCATGCGCGGGAGTGCTCAGTGATAGAATTAGAAAAGCACTATACCCTCGCGCATGCGCTAAGCCCAACGGGGATGTAAATGGCATTCTTTGATAATAAAAGTGTGGAACCCATCAAAACTACGAGTCTATTTAGTACAACGATGCTCAGAGTTCTACGATGTACTTGTGCTAGGAGGAGTGGCAGGATTGACCCCCTATATTTTTATAGATATTATGTGGTCAAACAACAGTGAATCACGGTATTCACCATGGAAATTAGATCATACATATATAAATATAGAGTGTCGGGTCAATATATTGCATAAAGCAGTGCTGTACAAGGAATGGTGGGAGTACCAGTGTTATAGAGTTATATCTGGTATGGGCAAAGTACTAGAACTGGTACGATAATGGGTAAATATAGAAAGTAATTTGACAAAGAAGGGTATTAGGTACAGTATGCTAACAGAGTGAAGAGTCACAGCACTGGAAGAGTATCCAATAGCCGGCTCAAAACAGGCAAACCGAACTGTTGAAACAAAAAAAGGAAAAGGAAAAAACGGGCGGGGCGGCAGGCGGAAGGAGTCACATACAATAAAATTGGGTGAGCTAAATGATGTAAACAAAGGATAAGTTTACATCCTACAAATATAGACCCGCAACAGGACGTTGCTCTAAATACCTAAAAAACAAATGTGTGGAGGGTCAAGAGGGGAAATAGTTTTACGACCTGTCAACTCATGCCCCTTACAACAACGTGAAAAACACAAGAAGAGAAGACCAGGTCAAAGTGGTGTTCTGTCTTGAGCAGTGAGCAGGAATCACACGGGTACAAGTGTGAAACAAAGTGTTAAGTCTTGTTGGGCTGAACAAGTCCCATCAGACCACCCTTGTGGCGGCATATCATCATATGGGGATTGGTGGTCGCTCTTTGCACCGCCTGAACCATCAGTGGTGGTGCGGAAATGGAGAGTGGCCAATTCAGCCACAGTAGTGGTCAAAGAATAGTGTGAAAAAAGTGCAGTGCTGTTGAAAAAGTGCTTACTAAAATTGGCTACCTAGATTGAGGGAATTGTTTGCAGGAATTAGTATAGGTGTCAAGATTAAAAACACGCCTGGTAGTGGGTGAGTAAGACTACATTATGGCGCTGTGTTTTGTGGTCGACTAGTTTCAGCTGGAAGGAGTTTTGCTCCAGCTTTCATCAGGACCTTAAAAAATAATGAGCTACTGCAATACAATGTAGGGGGTGTATACACATGTAAAAGAAATGTAATATACTCAAGAATATCATGTCTCCCCCTCGAGGCTTGGAGCCCTAGTGTCCACTGACCGCAGGAGAAAAGATCTTCTTCCTGTCAAAAGATAAGACATAAAAATACAATGTTTTCATTTGCACACATGAATCAATATAACCCCACAAACACCACTAAGACAGAAAACACCTGCAAGAACAATTTGCGTTCTGCACTACAATTAAGCATATTAGCTTCATCACTAAGAGGCATTTCCTCATAGTGATACTCACCAAGCTTTGTGTGGGTGAAGACCTCACCTCGCCCAGCAACCGCTCGGGAAATTGCGGCCCGCTCTGATGTGTAAAGAAAAGGACACAGTTAGCACACAGTCCTTCCGTGTCCAGCCAAATCACTATACACACACAAAACCCAATAGAAATGTAATAGACTCCAATCTAACCCGCCAAAAAGCTCACTCCGTCACTTTACCACCACCAATTTATAGTAGATTAATGCCCTAGGGAGACAATCTGAGATGATAAAAATATATCTGCCAAACGCTAGTGAAATGTATAGTCCTGGGTACCTATGCTAGATAAATGCCCTAGGAGGGAATACTGGAATAATAATATTACCGTATATAGCCCAGTGACCAATGCTGCGTGTGACACAAGGTGCTATGTTATATGGCAGCAAAAAGCCCAAGTCTAAAAAATTACACTGAAAGGTACTGCAAGCACCAGAATGGGTAACTGCAGAAGGACCCGAAAAAACCGGTCTGGAAACATTGCCATAGATAGTGTAGAAACCACTCTCTATCGGTACTACTCATCCAAAAAGAAAAGACCGCTACATGGTAGTTTATAAACACTCTCTAAACTTACCTATCCGTCGGTACCCAACGCTCAAATCCGAGCGGAAGGGGAGGCACCGATGGGTCCAACCGGTATGTTTTTGTATAGGGGCTTGTACGACTCGTCAGCCAATCAAGGCGTGTATCATGGCCATGTGATCACAAATCGAGCCTTTCCTAATGCGGCCCCGAAAGAGGAAGATAATCACCTCCGTGGGAAAGAGGCGAGCTACTTAAAAAACGGGGTCGCCCGGTTATCCAATACTGGCACTGATCTGAACGCGCATGCGCGGGAGTGCTCAGTGATAGAATTAGAAAAGCACTATACCCTCGCGCATGCGCTAAGCCCAACGGGGACATAAATGAAATTCTTTGATAATAAAAGTGTGGAACCCATCAAAACTACGAGTCTATTTAGTACAACGATGCTCAGAGTTCTACGATGTACTTGTGCTAGGAGGAGTGGCAGGATTGACCCCCTATATTTTTATAGATATTATGTGGTCAAACAACAGTGAATCACGGTATTCACCATGGAAATGAGATCATACATATATAAATATAGAGTGTCGGGTCGATATATAGCATAAAGCAGTGCTGTACAAGGAATGGTGGGAGTACCAGTGTTATAGACTTATATCTGGTATGGGCAAAGTACTAGAACTGGTACGGTAATCGGTAAATATAGAAAGTAATTTGACAAAGAAGGGTATTAGGTACAGTATGCTAACAGAGTGAAGTTTCACGGCACTGGAAGAGTATCCAATAGCAGGCTCAAGACAGGCAAACCGAACTGTTGAAACAGAAAAAGGAAAAGGAAATAACGGGCGGGGGCGGCAGGCGGAAGGAGTCACGTACAATAAAATTGGGTGAGCTAAATGATGTAAACAAAGGATAAGTTTACATCCTACAAATATAGACCTGCAACAGGACGTTGCTCTAAATACTTAAAAATCAAATGTGTGGAGGGTCAAGAGGGGAAATAGTTTTACGACCTGTCAACTCATGCCCCTTACAACAACGTGAAAAACACAAGAAGAGATGACCAGGTCAAAGTGGTGTTCTGTCTTGAGCAGTGAGCAGGAATCACATGGGTACAAGTGTGAAACAAAGTGTTAAGTCTTGTTGGGCTGAACAAGTCCCATCAGACCACCCTTGTGGCGGCATATCATCATATGGGGATTGGTGGTCACTCTTTGCACCGCCAGAACCATCAGTGGCGGTGCAGAAATGGAGAGCGGCCAATTCAGCCACAGTAGTGGTCAAAGAATAGTGTGAAAAAAGTGCAGTGCTGTTGAAAAAGTGCTTACTAAAATTGGCTACCTAGATTGAGGGAATTGTTTGCAGGAATTAGTCTAGGTGTCAAGATTAAAAACACGCCTGGTAGTGGGTGAGTAAGACTACATTATGGCGCTGTGTTTTGTGGTCGACTAGTTTCAGCTAGAAGGAGTTTTGCTCCAGCTTTCATCAGGACCTTAAAAAATAATTAGCTACTGCAATACAATGTAGGGGGTGTATACACATGTAAAAGAAATGTAATATACTCAAGAATATCATGTCTCCCCCTCGAGGCTTGGAACCCGAGTGTCCACTGACCGCAGGAGAAAAGATCTTCTTCCTGTCAAAAGATAAGACATAAAAATACAATGCTTTCATTTTCACACATGAATCAATATAACCCCACAAACACCACTAAGACAGAAAACACCTGCAAGAACAATTTGCGTTCTGCACTACAATTAAGCATATTAGCTTCATCACTAAGAGGCATTTCCTCATAGTGATACTCACCCAGCTTTGTGTGGGACACTGTGTTGTCTTTTGAATATGTAGAATGTGGGGAGTCAAGACTGGGAACTGTTATTATTATTACTAGCCTGTAACTTAAGACGAGAGGATCTGAATAAACTCACGTCCAACTTCAACTACTCTCCTGTGTGATTATTGGCTTCCCTACAGCAATAGTAGCCTTGGATGTTTCAAGGAAGTTGGGACTTAATATGTGAATGTTGTGCTTGATGCCGAAAAGCATTTGACCGAGTTGTCTTTGATTGTCTTTGGGTTACACTCTCGGCCTAGGAGCTGAGTGGTCGATATTGCAAATGGGTACATGCTTCATATAATAACCAAGGACTAAGTTGATCTACGCACAATCACAGTCCACTCCCTTTCAGATAAATCGGGGCACCCATCCGCTTTCCCCACTACTAGTTGCATTTTACATTGAGCCTTTCATACGGTCGCTGTCCTTAAATATATATATATTGCTGGTACAATCAGGATTATGTGAACGAACAGTTACTGCAGACGATATAGCTGATTTTGACTCGGACCTGGCAACTGCAGTTTCTGTTATCAAACAAGAAGCTAATACATTTGGTAGTTTCTGTGGATATAGTTTCAATGTCAATAAGACACAAGTTCTTCTTAACTTTCACTCAACTAGGCCGATCCTTGGGGCTGGTTCAACAGCAAGTTATTTAGGTGTTCAGTTCTCCCCGCAGATTGAACAGGCATTGAGATTAAACTGTGAGCCCTTGCTGCAGTCAGTCATTAAAAGCTTTAAAAACATGCATAAACTACCCATTAGAATATTAGGAAGTAGCAACATCAATAAAATCTCAAATTTCTATATCTGTCCTGCGCAATACCTTTACATGGCCAAATTCCTATTTTTTTTAAACTAGGAGGTGCGATTGGTAGCTTTATTTGGGGGTATAAGCAACCATGCCAAGCAATACTATATGTCAAACTCCCCTATAAACGAGGCTGCTGCAGCTCCCTGATTTTAAACTATATTACTCAGCTGCATTTGCTGGACGCCTGCTTAGCTTGCTGTCTATGGGTAATCAAGATTGCTGTTACTATTTTGCACTTGGACAGCAGAATGCTCATATACAGACCTGATGACCTCAACTACTTCAGAAGAGTGTGATTTAAGATCATCAGGGACATTGTTTATATATGGCAGGAATTGTCATCTAAGGGTTCCCTACCTTTAATTCACACGAGTCTCCCGCTGTGGGGAAATCAGACACTCCCAGAAATATTCTCAATTGGCAGAATATGGGCTATTTCTATTTCTATTTACAAGATTTGTGGAGCGCGACAGCTACCCCAGCCAAGAGGCATCCCGGCGCTAACAGCAAATAGGAAACCACAACGCAGGGGGTGACAGAGTGACCTACACAGTGGGAAAGAGAAAAGTTTTGATAGCTTTCCTAAATTCTAAGAAGTTACAGAGGCATCGAATATGGAGGGGCAGTGAATTTCAGAGAATAGCCACTCTGTATCCCGAAGGTGCGCCCTCTGGCCCGAGTCCTCCTAACCCGAGGGACCACTAGCAAATGTTGACCCATGGAGCGAAGCTGACGGGAGGGGACTTAAGAAGAGAGCAGATCAGTCAAAAGGTTAGGGGAGGCGAACTCCAAAATTTTAAAGGCTATGCAAAGAGCCTTGAACTCAATCCGTTGAGCCACAGGCAGCCAATGAAGGTGGCGGATTGTATTAGTCACCAAACAGACTCTGTGCAGACCCAGAAGAGATCTTGCTGCGGCGTTCTGTTCTCTCTGTAGCCTGTGTACTTCCACCTTGTTAGCCCCCAGATACAGAGAGTTTGCGTAATGAAGCCTAGATGTAATCAAGGTCTGAATGATGATCTGTCTGGTCAGGGCATCAAAGAAACCCAAAATAGGTTTAAGTCCGTGCAACAAATCGAAACAGGCTAGCTATGGGATTGATATGCCTGGACATCTATATGATGTAAACAGATTCCTAACTTTCGAAAACGTTCAAACATCTTTTGATCCCCACCATTCGTTATTCTTCAAATACCCACAGCTGAGGGATTATTTTTTGGGGCAGCATGGGATTAAGGCACTTGAGAGCTCTGACTTATTGGCATGCCTGCAGGGTGCACCTAAAGAAGTTACTAATAAGTTTAATTATCTGAACTTTTGCCAACATACAACAGATGACAGTTTGAAACTGGCTCTAAAATGGAGCAAATTTATGACGGGGGACATTACTCCCATAGAGGTACATACTGCATTAGAAACATTGGATGGTTCAGTACACTCCATCGCCCTAAAACGACAGCAATTTTGAACTGTTTGTATGCTATATTACACTCCTGATAGAATAGCAAGTTGTGCTTGGAATGAGGGTAAAGGTGGGGAAGATAGGAGTAGATTTATGGCCGCAAATGTTTCACATATGTCTGTTACTTGCCCAGAATTGGAAAGGTTTTGGGAAGAGGCGAGTCTGATTATAAGGCACTGCCTAGGCCTGGACTTTCAACTGGCAAACAAAGAGATCTTGTTGGGGTATAAGGCGGAAGCAAACTCAGGTTTCATATCCCTTTTTTCTATTATCATTTGTACTGCTCGGCTGTGTGTCGCTAGGGCATGGATCTTTCCAATGCCCCAAAAGGCAGCAGAATGGTGGGCAATCATGAAGGAAGTTTATAAAAGGCAATTGGCTTTAGCTAGGACTAGAGGAATTCAAACCATTAAGCAATTTGAACATATATGACCTAGGCTTGGTCGGGGCTATAAGTAAAGGATTTAATATCGATTTATCTGCTGTCTAGCTTTACTACTTACTACTGTCTTCTGCTAAATTCTTTTGACTAGGGTCTCCGGTTTAGAATATTCGGAACTGCTGCAGTAATATAATTGTTAGAATTACCAATTTTTCTAATGTCCGTTTGCTCTATTGTTTCTTTTTCTGTATGTACTTCTATAATTTAACTGGGGGATACTTGTTAAATGATGCAATCCTGTTTTGAATTACTAATTATTCAAATTCATATATAATTTTATTTTTTCGCTTAATGATTATTCCCTTTGACAAAATAAAAAAAAGTGTTTTTAAAAAGAAAGAAAAGGATGGGGGTGCAAAGGTAGAACTGAAGTACATTCTGGATGCTTTGTGTAGATTTATTGCTTTAAAACAGGAGGGGTGGCTACAAACCTGGGTGATTTATTTTTCGTACTTTAAATGGGGGCCAAATACGGGCATATCAGGCAATATAACATATTATTTAAAAAACAAATGTGTGGAGGGTCAAGAGGGGAAATAGTTTTACGACCTGTCAACTCATGCCCCTTACAACAACGTGAAAAACACAAGAAGAGAAGACCAGGTCAAAGTGGTGTTCTGTCTTGAGCAGTGAGCAGGAATCACACGGGTACAAGTGTGAAACAAAGTGTTAAGTCTTGTTGGGCTGAACAAGTCCTATCAGACCACCCTTGTGGCGGCATATCATCATATGGGGATTGGTGGTCGCTCTTTGCACCACCTGAACCATCAGTGGCGGTGCAGAAATGGAGAGCGGCCAATTCAGCCACAGTAGTGGTCAAAGAATAGTGTGAAAAAGGTGCAGTGCTGTTGAAAAAGTGCTTACTAAAATTGGCTACCTAGATTGAGGGAATTGTTTGCAGGAATTAGTCTAGGTGTCAAGATTAAAAACACGCCTGGTAGTGGGTGAGTAAGACTACATTATGGCGCTGTGTTTTGTGGTCAACTAGTTTCAGCTAGAAGGAGTTTTGCTCCAGCTTTCACCAGGACCTTAAAAAATAATGAGCTACTGCAATACAATGTAGGGGGTGTATACACATGTAAAAGAAATGTAATATACTCAAGAATATCATGTCTCCCCCTCGAGGCTTGGAACCCTAGTGTCCACTGACCGCAGGAGAAAAGATCTTCTTCCTGTCAAAAGATAAGACATAAAAATACAATGTTTTCATTTGCACACATGAATCAATATAACCCCACAAACACCACTAAGACAGAAAACACCTGCAAGAACAATTTGCGTTCTGCACTACAATTAAGCATATTAGCTTCATCACTAAGAGGCATTTCCTCATAGTGATACTCACCCAGCTTTGTGTGGGTGAAGACCTCACCTCGCCCGGCAACCGCTCGGGAAATTGAGGCCCCGCTCTGATGTGTAAAGAAAAGGACACAGTTAGCACACAGTCCTTCCGTGTCCAGCCATATCACTATACACACACAAAACCCAATAGAAATGTAATAGACTCCAATCTAACCCGCCAAAAAGCTCACTCCGTCACTTTACCACCACCAATTTATAGTAGATTAATGCACTAGGGAGACAATCTGAGATGATAAAAATATATCTGCCAAACGCTAGTGCAATGTATAGTCCTGGGTACCTATGCTAGATAAATGCCCTAGGAGGGAAAACTGGAATAATAATATTGCCGTATATAGCCCAGTGACCGATGCTGCGTGTGACACAAGGTGCTATGTTATATGGCAGCAAAAAGCCCAAGTCTAAAAAATTACACTGAAAGGTACTGCAAGCACCAGAATGGGTAACTGCAGAAGGACCCGAAAAAACCGGTCTGGAAACATCTCCATAGATAGTGTAGAAACCACTCTCTATCGGTACTACTCATCCAAAAAGAAAAGACCGCTACATGGTAGTTTATAAACACTCTCTAAACTTACCTATCCGTCGGTACCCAACGCTCAAATCCGAGCGGAAGGGGAGGCACCGATGGGTCCAACCAGTATGTTTTTGTATCGGGGCTTGTACGACTCGTCAGCCAATCAAGGCGTGTATCATGGCCATGTGATCACAAATCGAGCCTTTCTTAATGCGCCCCTGAAAGAGGAAGATAATCACCTCCGTGGGAAAGAGGCGAGTTACTTAAAAAACGGGGTGGCCCGGTTATCCAATACTGGCACTGATCTGAACGCGCATGCGCGGGAGTGCTCAGTGATAGAATTAGAAAAGCACTATACCCTCGCGCATGCGCTAAGCCCAACGGGACGTAAATGGCATTCTTTGATAATAAAAGTGTGGAACCCATCAAAACTACGAGTCTATTTAGTACAACGATGCTCAGAGTTCTACGATGTACTTGTGCTAGGAGGAGTAGCAGGATTGACCCCCTATATTTTTATAGATATTATGTGGTCAAACAACAGTGAATCACGGTATTCACCATGGAAATGAGATCATACATATATAAATATAGAGTGTCGGGTCGATATATAGCATAAAGCAGTGCTGTACAAGGAATGGTGGGAGTACCAGTGTTATAGAGTTATATCTGGTATGGGCAAAGTACTAGAACTGGTACGGTAATCGGTAAATATAGAAAGTAATTTGACAAAGAAGGGTATTAGGTACAATATGCTAACAGAGTGAAGAGTCACGGCACTGGAAGAGTATCCAATAGCCGGCTCAAAACAGGCAAACCGAACTGTTGAAACAGAAAAAGGGAAAGGAAAAAACGGGCGGGGGCGGCAGGCGGAAGGAGTCACATACAATAAAATTGGGTGAGCTAAATGATGTAAACAAAGGATAAGTTTACATCCTACAAATATAAACCCGCAACAGGACGTTGCTCTAAATACCTAAAAAACAAATGTGTGGAGGGTCAAGAGGGGGAAATAGTTTTACGACCTGTCAACTCATGCCCCTTACAACAACGTGAAAAACACAAGAAGAGAAGACCAGGTCAAAGTGGTGTTCTGTCTTGAGCAGTGAGCAGGAATCACACGGGTACCAGTGTGAAACAAAGTGTTAAGTCTTGTTGGGCTGAACAAGTCCCATCAGACCACCCTTGTGGCGGCATATCATCATATGGGGATTGGTGGTCGCTCTTTGCACCGCCTGACCCATCAGTGCCGGTGCAGAAATGGAGAGCGGCCAATTCAGCCACAGTAGTGGTCAAAGAATAGTGTGAAAAAAGTGCAGTGCTGTTGAAAAAGTGCTTACTAAAATTGGCTACCTAGATTGAGGGAATTGTTTGCAGGAATTAGTCTAGGTGTCAAGATTAAAAACACGCCTGGTAGTGGGTGAGTAAGACTACATTATGGCGCTGTGTTTTGTGGTCGACTAGTTTCAGCTAGAAGGAGTTTTGCTTAAGCTTTCATCAGGACCTTAAAAAATAATGGGCTACTGCAATACAATGTAGGGGGTGTATACACATGTAAAAGAAATGTAATATACTCAAGAATATCATGTCTCCCCTCGAGGTTTGGAACCCTAGTGTCCACCGACCGCAGGAGAAAAGATCTTCTTCCTGTCAAAAGATAAGACATAAAAATACAATGTTTTCATTTGCACACATGAATCAATATAACCCCACAAACACCACTAAGACAGAAAACACCTGCAAGAACAATTTGCGTTCTGCACTACAATTAAGCATATTAGCTTCATCACCAAGAGGCATTTCCTCATAGTGATACTCACCCAGCTTTGTGTGGGTGAAGACCTCACCTCGCCCGGCAACCGCTCGGGAAATTGAGGCCCCGCTCTGATCTGTAAAGAAAAGGACACAGTTAGCACACAGTCCTTCTGTGTCCAGCCAAATCACTATACACACACAAAACCCAATAGAGATGTAATAGACTCCAATCTAACCCGCCAAAAAGCTCACTCCGTCACTTTACCACCACCAATTTATAGTAAATTAATGCACTAGGGAGACAATCTGAGATGATAAAAATATATCTGCCAAACGCTAGTGCAATGTATAGTCCTGGGTACCTATGCTAGATAAATGCCCTAGGAGGGAAAACTGGAATAATAATATTGCCGTATATAGCCCAGTGACCAAGGCTGCGTGTGACACAAGGTGCTATGTTATATGGCAGCAAAAAGCCCAAGTGTATAAAATTACACTGAAAGGTACTGCAAGCACCAGAATGGGTAACTGCAGAAGGACCCGAAAAAAACCGGTCTGGAAACATTGCCATAGATAGTGTAGAAACCACTCTCTATCGGTACTACTCATCCAAAAAGAAAAGAACGCTACATGGTAGTTTATAAACACTCTCTAAACTTACCTATCCGTCGGTACCCAACGCTCAAATCCGAGCGGAAGGGGAGGCACCGATGGGTCCAACCGGTATGTTTTTGTATCGGGGCTTGTACGACTCGTCAGCCAATCAAGGCGTGTATCATGGCCATGTGATCACAAATCGAGCCTTTCTTAATGCGGCCCCGAAAGAGGAAGATAATCACCTCCGTGGGAAAGAGGCGAGTTACTTAAAAAACGGGGTCGCCCGGTTATCCAATACTGGCACTGATCTGAACGCGCATGCGCGGGAGTGCTCAGTGATAGAATTAGAAAAGCACTATACCCTCGCGCATGCGCTAAGCCCAACGGGAATGTAAATGGCATTCTTTGATAATAAAAGTGTGGAACCCATCAAAACTACGAGTCTATTTAGTACAACGATGCTCAGAGTTCTACGATGTACTTGTGCTAGGAGGAGTGGCAGGATTGACCCCCTATATTTTTATAGATATTATGTGGTCAAACAACAGTGAATCACGGTATTCACCATGGAAATTAGATCATACATATATAAATATAGAGTGTCGGGTCAATATATTGCATAAAGCAGTGCTGTACAAGGAATGGTGGGAGTACCAGTGTTATAGAGTTATATCTGGTATGGGCAAAGTACTAGAACTGGTACGATAATGGGTAAATATAGAAAGTAATTTGACAAAGAAGGGTATTAGGTACAGTATGCTAACAGAGTGAAGTTTCACGGCACTGGAAGAGTATCCAATAGCCGGCTCAAAACAGGCAAACCGAACTGTTGAAACAAAAAAAGGAAAAGGAAAAAACGGGCGGGGCGGCAGGCGGAAGGAGTCACATACAATAAAATTGGGTGAGCTAAATGATGTAAACAAAGGATAAGTTTACATCCTACAAATATAGACCCGCAACAGGACGTTGCTCTAAATACCTAAAAAACAAATGTGTGGAGGGTCAAGAGGGGAAATAGTTTTACGACCTGTCAACTCATGCCCCTTACAACAACGTGAAAAACACAAGAAGAGAAGACCAGGTCAAAGTGGTGTTCTGTCTTGAGCAGTGAGCAGGAATCACATGGGTACAAGTGTGAAACAAAGTGTTAAGTCTTGTTGGGCTGAACAAGTCCCATCAGACCACCCTTGTGGCGGCATATCATCATATGGGGATTGGTGGTCACTCTTTGCACCGCCAGAACCATCAGTGGCGGTGCAGAAATGGAGAGCGGCCAATTCAGCCACAGTAGTGGTCAAAGAATAGTGTGAAAAAAGTGCAGTGCTGTTGAAAAAGTGCTTACTAAAATTGGCTACCTAGATTGAGGGAATTGTTTGCAGGAATTAGTCTAGGTGTCAAGATTAAAAACACGCCTGGTAGTGGGTGAGTAAGACTACATTATGGCGCTGTGTTTTGTGGTCGACTAGTTTCAGCTAGAAGGAGTTTTGCTCCAGCTTTCATCAGGACCTTAAAAAATAATTAGCTACTGCAATACAATGTAGGGGGTGTATACACATGTAAAAGAAATGTAATATACTCAAGAATATCATGTCTCCCCCTCGAGGCTTGGAACCCGAGTGTCCACTGACCGCAGGAGAAAAGATCTTCTTCCTGTCAAAAGATAAGACATAAAAATACAATGCTTTCATTTTCACACATGAATCAATATAACCCCACAAACACCACTAAGACAGAAAACACCTGCAAGAACAATTTGCGTTCTGCACTACAATTAAGCATATTAGCTTCATCACTAAGAGGCATTTCCTCATAGTGATACTCACCCAGCTTTGTGTGGGTGAAGACCTCACCTCGCCCGGCAACCGCTCGGGAAATTGAGGCCCGCTCTGATGTGTAAAGACCCACACAAAGCTGGGTGAGCCAGTACAGCGATAAGATCACAAAACAGGCCATAAGGCACATTAGCTGCAGGGATTTAACACCTGCTCTTATCTGGTGTAAAGTCGGACGACAACCTCCACCATAAAAGGGAGCATGGCCCAGAGCCACACATGAAAAGCATGGAGCTACAGATCATGCAGCTCAGACACCCAAGGTGAGAGAGAGAGAGTGAAAGAAAGAGGGACAGAGAGCGAGAGTGAAAGGAAGAGTGAGAGAGAGAGAGAGAGAGAGAGAGAGAGAGATAGAGAGAGAGAAAGAGAGAGAAAGAGAGGGAGAAAGAGAGAGAGAGTGAACGGAAGAGGGAGAGAGAGAGAGAGAAAGATAGAGAGAGCGTAAGAGAGAGAAAGAGAGAGAGATAGCGAGGGAATGATAGGAAGAGGGAGAGAGAGAGAAAGAGAGAGAGAGAGAGAAAGAGAGGGAGCGAGAGAGAGAGAGAGAGTAAAAGGAAGAAGAAGAGAGAGAGAGAGAGTGCCAACACTGCAGACCCAGGCCTCACTGCTCACCTGCTACCACTCGTGTGTCTCCAACCACATGCCGGTATACACTGCAGCCCTCCCAGGTTCCTTATCTGAAACAGAGTTCAGATCTATGAATGGCAGAGTTCATACAATTGCACACACCATCATTGCTTGTCAGCCCCTGCGCACACAGGCTTCTGCACCCCCAGCCCTCTCACCACCCAGCGGTGATTTCCCGCCCATGTGCACCCAGCCTTCACTGCTCACCTTCAGCCACAGTCGTGTCTCCAAGAGGGCCAACCACCTGCTCAGGCCTACACTGCGGACCAGCTCAGGCGTACACTGCGGTCCAGCAGGGCTCACACAAATCCTTACCAGTCCTGACTGCCAGGACGGGGCGTTATCGCAGGCTGCACACCCACTCAGCACTTAAGGTGCCCCTATATCAGTGTACCAAAAGTCACTGTCCCGTGGTAGTAGGCCCATGCCAGCCGCAGTGTATCCGGTGCCACCAAGTCTGTACAATGCAAGTCATTGACCCTTTATGATTGAGTCTCCTGGTGCGGACGCCATCATATCATCTCCATTTTTTCAAACAAGGGGTACCAGGCCACCAGTTTCAGTACTGCTAATTAATACTGCAAATTCGAAATACAATGCAAAGAATCATTGTACTTTACTTTCATATTTGTATTAAATCAACTTCATTTCAAACAACTGTTCATTACTCTTGATGCATAGGAGGAATACACATTTCATTCAGTATATTGTGCGAATCAAAATTATATGAAAAACATTTTACAAAAACATATTATAATCAAAAACAAAGACAAAACACTGTTGTATTTGCATCAATTAATTACACCTGTCCATAATTTCAAAAATTGCCTGCCAAAATTCAAATTCTATGTGGCACTATGACAGGCAGGCCGCGAGGAAAATAATTTTTTCTAAAAGTTCGCTCTCGGAGTATGTTTCAATTATGACACCCTCACTAGAGTCCCAGTCAATGTTGGTCCCTCGCAGACGAATAAAGACGTGCTGACGCGTTTCCAATCCCCTTCTGCATTGGGGGATTATCATCAAGGCTTTAGACCATGGTGTAATCCTGGTAATTAACAAAATAATATATAATGAGTAGCGCCCTTCTTTGCCTCTCCTTATCAAACTTTTAAATAAACCAACCCACTAATAATATACCAAGAGTACCTTATAGCTTTTGATGGGGTTCTTTTAAAGGTCCATCTTCTGTCCCTAAACACAACCAAATTGATTTTATATAAGTTTGAGTCTGACGTTATGGGGCAATCTTAACTACTATCCTTTTTTTTATGACTTAGAGTTGGAAGCACTTACTGGAGTCTTCGTACATCTATTTCGATGACTCCCCACTTGTGTTCGTGTTTCCAGACACGGTCAACTTAGGACGTTTTTAGGACCTTAGCTCATATTGCATAGTCATGATTCACAAAACTAGACAACTTTAAAAAATAGTAATTTGCGAGATTTTTCCACAACAGCTTTTTCCATGTTTTTCACCCCATGGTGGTTGAATCCCACAACAACAGAAACATCTGAACATTCACTTTAACAATTTGTCTGGGGTGGGTGCGTTGCAAAACGATATACAAACTAGTAATAAATCAACTGTCTATTTTTTTCAAAACTTGTTTTTATGTACATGTCTGGAGTATTATTCTTTCCCAATTTTGACACGAAAACATATCCATAAACATGACAAGGTATATTATAGTTATAGATAAAATGTAGTCAAATGCAATTTAGACGTAACATGGAAACTAGCTTCCATCATTATTCATGTGAGTGATCGTTTACAACAATGCTATCATTTTAAACACTGCATTTGTTTTAATTAATACAGAGTACTTTCATTTCTGTCACTTGGAAATAAAAGACGGTTGCATTTATTACAGCTCTCGTCACCTTTTCAACAATGCAACATTTCATATATGATGCATGTGCTGTAAATATATAGGTTGCGGGGTTCTTTGCTGTGTGGGCAAATGCATTAGGATGACAAAGTAAATCCTTATAAGCTACAAAAACTGAAATGCAATAAGCTCGCTACGTGTGTGGATTGGTCCTCGTGGTTAATTGATGTGATGGATTTTCTGACACATTCTCCCTTATGCAGGTCAAACATTCATCAAAAGACTTAGCTCTCTGCTGTCTCAAAAATGTGCTGATGGAATCTTTATTAGGGCAGTTCAAGGGTAAAAGTAAATGGAAAGGGTTGCCATTATTAATCCTATTACTCAAGGTAGATAATAGGGTGTATCATCTCTTACATGATTGATTGCAACAATTTAGGCGCAACAACTTCAAATTGAAAACAAGATCCACATTTCCTCTACTGTCATGACATTTTAGAAAATGCTTTTTAACCTAGTCTATATATATTTATTGACGCTTTTATAAAGCACTTATCAGTCCTTGAAAGCAAAATTGTTTCATATACAATATTGAATCACGAATACCAAAAGATGTTATCATAGACAATAGTAAACCAGAGAGAAAGGGCAGGTGCATACCTGATAGCTCAAGTGGGGAAGAATAGACACCCGGAGATTATTCAGATGAGAGAAGGGATTTACAATTAAGAAAATGTTTCCACATTCCCAGTGAAAATCGGAACAAGCCTTGAAGTGAAATTCCCCAGCCCTTGGGAATTTTAAGGGAGGGGCTGTTTTGCTGTGAGTACGTTCTTGGCCAGAGGAGGTATCTACATTGCTAGGCAGTTTTAGATATGATGCTTCTCACCAAAGAAAAAATGCAAACATCACTCAAAGAACAAGTGAGGCAAATGAACCACGCCCATTCAGCAGAAAAGTGGTAATGGTGTGGCATGTAGCCAGTAAGGCGTTTTGAAGCAGACTATCACAAATATATCACTGAACCATGTCTGGTACTACTTTGTTATATACAGAAAATACATATTTCATTGAGATGGCCACCAACTTTGCAGAGCCATGCAGTTTTACTGATAAAACTCATACATGCACAAATGCCAATGTGTGGAAATCTTGTTTCAGTGAATAGTTATCATTTGCCCATTACTAAATAGTGTTTTGATTTACTTCGATCTTAGTAAAATACTTGTTTCCACACCATCTCAGAATTACAAAAAAACACTTGTTTTGTGCTTTCATAACTTCAGATATATTTTGAAATATTTGTACAATCCATTTACAGGTAATTACATGTTTTTGCGCTGAAAACACACACCCCATAGCCTTCAGGAAGATTGTCACATAGTTCACTTTCCAAAATGTTCTCACTTTGTAGCGGGAGAATGAAAAATAAACACCAATCCCCATGTTTAATGAATAAGCAGTAACCTTTCGGCAGACATAGACTGACAATTGACCTCTGTCTTAGAACACTCAGGAAACGTGACAAGATGAAGACAAGATTTAAAGGCCTCATTATTGCTCATTTAACTTCTGAACTTCATTGTGGTTCAATCAATCAATCTCTTTATTTGACTATTTATATAATAATAAAAGAACAATGGAAGGTATGTCACTGTCATATAAAATTAAATTCAGAAATGAGGCATATCTTTTGGGTTATTTAAAAAACACCAAAGCATGACACGGTCACATCTTAAATCAGGCCTTCAGAATTAGGAACATGACACATAGTAATGTAAAATACAAAAATGGCTTGAAACAGAGCAAAAGATTCATTATGTTGCACAAGTGCAGTGCACTTTTTAGAATACCCCCAAAGAATGACATAGAATCGGCTAAGGCATCATATAAAGAAAAGAAAATGATGGTCTATATTGGCGAAAGCCATATTTTTTAAAATTTGGTAATAAGTGTCTACGTGTAGCGCGCTGATAATATTTACAAAAAAGTTAACATGCTTTAGCATCTGAAAAGAGCTGTCATCTCGGGGGCAAACCAATGTAGATTTGGGGTTATACTGCCCTAGTGTGAATCAGGCAGGAGAATAAGAGCACACTGCCTCATCCCCCAGCATAGTTCGCTCCTTAGCATTGTGGCAAATGTAGCTCACAGTAAATGCTTATTTGAATATTAGCTCTAGTGGTTTACCAAACTTGATGCAGGTTACTGCTGGAAATCTCTGGACATATGTGTTTCTGGATATTATCCTTCAGCAGTAGTGATAACAAGCACATTTCATCAGAGGTTCCTTAGAAAGCTGCCACAATCCTATCAGGTCGCAGTAACTCTCTGTGGCGCTCAGGTGCATCTTCCAAAGCTTGTCTGCTCAATTGCTCAAGGGAGCCTTTTCAAACAGAAGGGAGATAGTTGTATACTGTCTCACCTTCCAGCACAGTTCACCCCTTAGCATTGTGAAAAATGCAGTTCACAATGAATGCTTACTTGAGTATTAGCTGTAGTGCTTCATCAAGGTCGGTGCGAGTTAGTGCTTTAAATCTGTAGATACTCTGGGTCGTATTCTCAAGGACTCATAGCCGATTTAGTGTCATTTTTCTGCTACAAAAGAGGCGATAGATTTCTCACCTTATTCACAAGCCTGCGCTAACATCTGACATCGTCAGCTTACCTGAGAAAGCTGCAGCTAAATACCTCACCAAGGCTGACAGCGACAACTAAAGCTAATCATATGCAGAGTAGGCGTTCCTGTGCAAAAACTCACAATAACACCACTTCGCGATATTCTCAACGCCAGCCAGATCGGCAATGTGGTCCAAAAACAGGTGATAAGGCACGTTAGCTGCAGGGACGCAAGACCTGCTTTTTTCTGGTCTTAAGTGGGATGAAAACCTGCAGTATAAAGGGAGTACAACCCTGAACCACATCTGAAGATCAACAGATACCAAGGGGCTACTAGTCTTGGAGACCCAAGAGGGCCACAGCACCCACTGCTACCACCCCAGGATCACCCCCACCCCCAGGAGCACCCCCCTGGACAACCACTGAGGCAGCGCAGAACAAGACAGCGGCATAATACAATTGTCCCTAGAGGAACCACTTAAATTTACTTATAATTTAAGTGTAATGTCACATTCATGATCATTAATTAAGCATATATAGAGGAGAATAATATATAAATAGACATGTACATATTTATTTATTTATTTATTTTGAAAGTTTTATATAGCGCGAACAAGATCTTCGCAGATATCAGAGCCCTTTACAGAGGAGGGGAGCATGAATACGCAGATACATCAATCATGTTAGGAGTACATCGAAGTGATATCATAAAACAATCAAGTAAATCAATTTCAGAGTCAACATAAGATACAAGGGTTCGAACAAGTAGTACAGATGAGTATCGAGTCTTTGTAGTTTTCCCCAATAGTCGTTCAAGTGTATTTAGCCATGAGGATTGCTTTTACTTCTCTCTTGAACAGTATGGTAGAGGTGATGAGCCTTGTTTCAGGGGGGACGAGTTCCAAATCCTGGGGGCCATTCCTGAGATAGAGCGTTTATAGGTTTTTTCCTTGCGGAATCTTTTAGGCTTTAGCAAAAGATTGTTTGTGCCTCTAGTGTTCCTGGAGCCTCCAGAAATCGTCAGCTTCTGAGCAATGTATCTAGGTGAGCTCAGGTGTACAGCCTTGTGGGTCAAACAAGCGATTTTCAGGTGTATTCTGGCTTCAAACGGCAGCCAGTTCAGGGATTGGAAGTCAGGGGAAATGTGCAAGTGTTTTTTTGATCCAGTGATAAGTCTCGCTGCGGCGTTTAGAGAGGCTCTTATGGGTGCCGTAGTAGCTAGGGGGAGACCGCAGAGGGCGGTGCTGCCATATTCTATTCGAGGTATGACTAGTGATTGTACCGCAGTTTGGAAGTCTTTGGCTGGAAGGAAAGGTTTAAGTTTCCTGAGGGTGTTGATTTGGTAGTTTGCTCCCTTATTTGCTTTGTTGATGTGTTCCTGCATGCTGAGATTGGTGTCAAGTGTTATGCCCAAGGATTTCGCTGAGTCCATGATGGTGGGTTGGACATTGAGTGCTGTTAGGTCTTTAAGCCACATTTGCGCGGTAGTGATCTTCGCGGGAGGTGCGATCAGGAGGAACTCTGTTTTAAGGGCATTGAGTTTGAGATGATTAGCGGCCAGCCAAGATTGGGTGCTTCTGATCGTTGAGTTCAAAAGCGTGCTGTCTTTGGGTGATTGTAGTTTGAGATAGAGTTGGGTGTCATCAGCATACATGTGGAAATGTACATTGGATTCTTGCAGCAAGGTGGTGAGAGGTTCCATAACTAGGTTGAACAAAGTTGGGGATAAGGAGGATCCTTGTGGTACGCCTAGCGATACAGGTCTTGGTGCGGACATCAAGTTGTTGCTCTTGAATTTCTGCGACCTGTTATGCAGAAAAGAAGTGAACCATTTGAGCACAGTTCCAGATAGGCCCATTCTTGTGTTTAATAGTTCGAGTAGGTTCTCATGTTTGACGGTGTCAAATGCGGAGGAGAGATCTAGGAGGATGAGGAGGCAGGTATCGTTATGATCTAGTATTTGGAGGGCGTCATCGATTATGTGAATCATGGCAGTTTCCATACTGTGATTGGCTCGGAAGCCTGATTGGTGAGAGTTGAGGAGATCAAATTGATTAATATGTTTAGTCAATTGTATTTGTGCGCATTTTTCCAGCAGTTTGGCAAGAGTCGTAATGTTGGTAATGGGACGGTAGTTGTTTAGGTCAGAAGGGTCGGCTGTAGGTTTCTTTAGCAAAGGTGTTACTTGTCCAACTTTGAGGGAGTCGGGAATGATCCCTTGTTGAAGTGAGCTGTTAATGATTTTGGTCCAGAGTGGAAGGAGCGACGGGGTAAGGACTTTTACAGCGTTAGCAGGAAGGGGTTTCAGAGTGCTGAGCAGTTTGCCAATTTCTTCTTCCGTGTAGGTGACAAAGGTTGACCAGGTTGCATTGTTTTTTGGTTTAGTGGGTGTTATGTAGTGGGGTTTGGGATAGAGGCTTGCGTCCATGAGGAGATCATTCTTTATGTTATCCGTTTTTTGGTTAAAGAAAGAGGCGAAGTCTTCGCAGGAAGGGTCATTGCGCATAGTGTTGAGAGGTTGGGGTTGTTCTTTGGTTTGTGAACGGATAAGCTCAAACAGCTTTCTCGGACGGTTTTTGGCTTGGTCTAGCTGACGGCTGAAGAAGTCTGATTTTGATCGTTTTATTTTCCTGAAGTAGGCATTTCTCTTTTTCTTCAGGTTTTTTAGGTTCAGTGCAGAGGGGGCTGATCTCCAGGAGCGCTCTGCCAATCTCATGGCACGTCTATCGTCATTGAGACTCCCGTCATACCAGGGATTGGAGATTTTTGTGGTGGCCTTTTTTAGCTGCAAGGGTGCGACTTCGTTAATTATTGCCGTCATATTGTTAAGATAGTGATCAGTCAAGGATTGGACGTCCTTCACGCCAGCCGGAGGAAGTAGTAAGTTGTAGCTGTTGGAGGGCAGAGAGTTTGAGTTTAGTTTTTTCATGTCTCTTTTCCAGACTTTGGGCCTGGCGGATTGGATAGGGTTAAATGTAACTTTTTCATTGATGAAGAACGTGATGATATGATGGTCCGACCAGTCACAGGGTTGGATAGATTCGAGTTGGATAGCGGCCTCTTTGGAGATGATAAGGTCGAGGATAGAGCCTTTCTTGTGTGTTGGACTGTTGCAAATTTGTGCAAGGTCAAGGGCGTTGAGGAAATTCTTCAGACCTTTTACCACCGCATCATTATGATCATTCCAGTGGAGGTTGAAATCCCCAAGGTATATTTGTGTGAGTTGCCGCCCGGCGTTGGTTGAGATCATGTCCATGATTTGTTGGTAGAAGGTGAGGTTGTCACCGGGTGGGTGGTAAACGCCGTGAAGAGTGCAGATCGGTTTGCCCTGACTGATAATATCTAGGTTGATGTATTCACAGGACGATGGGGAGGGCGGGGAAGGTGAAGATACTTTCAATACAGAGAGATTGCTCCTGTATATACATGCGATTCCGCCACCTTTTTTATTGCCAGACCTGTCGAGTCTAGTGATGAGGTAGTTGGGGGGAACCAGAATGTCCATTATAGGTGTAGAAGACTCTGTTAGCCATGTTTCAGTCATGATGATTAAGTCCAGATCCAATTTTAGGATGAGATCGGCGATAGCGGCGGAGTGTCTAGCGGCTGATCTGCAGTTTAGGAGAGTGCATTTGAGACGGGGTGTGTCGAGGGTGGAAGGGTGCTCTAGGGCGAGGGGGACTTTACTCAGGTTACTATGGATAGCGACTCTGTTGTTCAGTGTGGGGGGTCTAAGGGGATTGGAGTGAATCGTAGGTATGGCAGTGAGTGTGTCGGGTGTGTTGCTGAGGGGAGCTGGGTCATAGGAGCGGAGGAGGGTGATTGTGTCTAGGTCCGAAAGAGGGTTGCAGGAGCGACGGGGGCGGTTTTCACGATTGTGAACAGGGATTGAGGTCCAGTGTGGTGGAAGTCGAGTGCGTGAGTTCGCCGCCCGGGTGGAGGACCAGTTGGGAGGGGAGGTGATGGTGGAGACGCGTGAGTGGTGTCTGGGGTGTGTGCTGAGTAAATGTTTGATGATGTGAATGTCTTGTTTGATCTGTTGGAGAGTGTTGGGCGGGGGGTGGCTGGAGTGTGATAGACAAAGTAGTTGTTGTTTGATGCTGTACATGTCTTCTTTGAGTTGGAGGAGGGAGGCCGTAATGTGGTCCACTGAGGGACATGTGTTGGAGGTGGGGATTGGAGGGTCAGGCGTGGATGACATAGGGGGAAGGTTGGTGGTGTGGATGAGAGTATTGGTGGTGGGCGTAGAATGCATGGTGGAGGATGGGCGTTTATTAGTGGTGAAGAGGGTGGAGGTTGGGTGATGGGGGGTAAGACGGGGGGGGTAGTGGGATTGTAGATGGTTCTATTTAGAGAGGGTCGAGTTGAGCTGATGGAGGTGGAGTGTTCTGTGTGATTAGTTAGTGGGAGGAAGTGGGGGCTGAGAATGGGTGGGGATAAAGGGTGGGGTTTGCCTTTGTGTGTGTCGGACTGATGTTGATCTAGGATAGGCGGGATGCGGGTGGGAGCAGTGGTATCAGGGGTGAGAGGAACGGGGATGAGGGCTGGTGTGTAGGTGGAAGGAGTGGGGTTGTTGTTGTAAGAGGGAGAGAGATCTATGACTGTGCTTGAGGGATGTGGGATAGCTATGGTAGGTGGGGGAATGACTAAGGTGCCGGGAATAGAGGGGTGGTGCATGTCTTTTTGGGTGGGAGCTGTGGTATCAGGGGTGGGAAAGTGGATGAGGGCTGGTGTGTGGGGGGAAGGGGTGAGGTTGGTGTAAGAGGGTAAGTAATCTATGTCTGTGCTCGACGGGAGTGAGGTAGGTATGGTAGGTGGGTGAGTGACTGGGGTGTCGGGAGTAAAGGAGAGGTGCATGTAGTTTAGGGGTTGGGGTGGATTAGAATGGGTGTGGTTTGAGGCTGCGGTGTCAGGGGTGAGGGGAATGGGTGTGGTATGGGAGGGTGACAGGGTGAGGTTGTAGGGGGGGAGGGGGTATCGCTGGAATGTGTGGGTGAGGGATCTATGTCTGTAAATGTGGAGTGCGCGATAGCTACCTTAGGTGGGTGAATGTCTAAGGTGCCGGGGGTGGAGGGAAGGTGCGTGCCGTTTTGTGGTTGAGCTAGGTTAGGAGGGTTGTGGTTGGGGGCTGTGAGTTCAGGAGTGATGGGCCTGCGGATGCTATGAGTGGGTGTCCGATGACTGGTGAGGTGCTGTTTGAACGTGGGGAACAGATTGTCTAGTAGTTCCAGGTTCTTGTCTGTGGATTGAATTAGGATAATCCCGTTATTGTATATAGTGATGGTTGTTCTGCCAGGAAAAAGTTGTGATGGGGTGATGGTAAGTTTTAGGCCATGCGCGAAATTCCTGGAGGTGGAGACGGAGAGTAAGGTGCGGAACGTGTTTCTCCATTGGGCTTTGCGTGTGGTGTGGAAGATAATATCAATGTTTAGTGAACCATTTACTGGTGAGCAGTAGGTGTCTGCACACGGAGTTTCAGGGTGGGACCTCAGGAAGTTGTGTTTAAAGCGTTTAGCGGCTTTTTTAGTGAGTGCTGGTGGGTAGTTGATTTTATATGTGTGTTTGCCGACGGGTTCCATAATGGGAGAACAGTCTAGATAGGTGTAGGGGGGGGTGTAGGAAGGAGGGTGTAGTAGGGAGGGTGCACTGTCCTAGACAGTTGCGAGGGCCTAAGGTGATACTAGTGCGTTCACAGTAATGCTATGTGCAGAGTACAGCCGACGAAAATAGTGAGATAATTGGGAGAGACACTTGTGAGCTGCCAAGGTATTTGAGGTAGTAGTTGGTGCGTGCAAGAACAGCTGACACTAGTGAGTTGCCATGGTAATTGAGGTAGTACTCGGTGCATACGAGATTAACACTTGATATGGGTGCGAGTTGCACAAGTATAGGGTGCGCACTAAGGATATGAGGGAGCAGAATAAAGTGAGCAGTTAACATATATGCGAAAGTAATCAGTGTATATGGGAAGGGACAATGTGATTGCAGGTTACATCAGTGACAAGACTATGTGAGAGAAAGCCGACAGTACGATTAGGAATAGGGGTGAGTTCGATGTAGGTTATAAACAAGTGCTGAACAAGTAGCAGTATAATACTGACAAATACTGGAATAAACCCTGAGCAAGCCGTAATAATATCTATGTAAATATGTAGGGTACGGAGTCTGTGACAGAATACCATTGCACACATAACTTATATGAGTCAACAAGTGACATTAGTGAACGGCAACGAAAAATATATGAGGTATAACATATGAAATATATATGAGGTATAACATATGAAGTATAGCCCTGAGAAAGAAAAACTTGAATAAGATAAAATAAAATAACTGTGCAGACCATACAAGTATCTAGATCAAAGGTGCCAATAGTGAGTAGTCACAATATGTAAGGTACAGTGATGGAATACAGTTGCACACATAGATTAAATGACACATATTAAATGGCACAGCAAGTGGCATTAGCGAGCAGCAAAAGAAGAAGAAGAATATATGAGGTATTTATTTATTTATTTATTTATTTTGCAATTTTTAAAGCGCATCAAATACCCATACGGGTGTCTCGGCGCTGCAGAACTAAGAACTCGCTACTGAAGACGAAGGGTTAGGAGGTAGAGAAAAGCCATGTTTTAAGGCTTTTTCGAAATTTAAGAAGCGTAGGGGCAGATTTGATATGGAATGGGAGAGTGTTCCATAATTTAGCTGTGGCAGTGGTGAAACATCTATCTCCCCAGGTGGCCTTTCTTGTACGAGGTACATTCAGCAAGAGGGCTGTGGAAGATCGTAACGTCCTGAGTTGTTCCACTGGACGAAGAGCTTCTTTTAGATACTGGGGCCCTGGGTGGTTTAGGGATTTATAGGCTATACATAGGGCCTTGAATTTAATTCTGCTCCTAATTGGAAGCCAGTGGAGCCTTTTGATGTGGTGGGAAGTGGGAGTGAATTTAGGAATGGAAAGTAAGGTTCTAGCCGCCGCATTTTGCACGGTCTGCAACTTGTTGAGAACCCCTTCCTGCGCATTCAGAAGGAGTGAGTTGCAGTAGTCTGTTCTTGAAAAGACTAGTGTGCTGATGAGGGTTTTGCCGGCTGATTGAGGTAGATATGGCAGAAGCTTTTTGATTTTTTTTAGGGTAAAAAAGGCGGAAGATACGACAGCGTTAGCATGATGGTGAAAAGTCAGCTTATTGTCGAAGATGACTCCTAGGTTCCGGACTTTTTCCACTGGTTGGGGGGGGGAGCCCAACTCAGGTGGCCACCACTGTGGGGACCATGCTGGCTGCAAGCTCCCGAATGTCATCACCTCCGTTTTATCGGAGTTAAGTTTGAGGCAGTTTGATGACATCCAGGAGCTTATCGCCTTCATTCCTTCCTGAAAGTTGGATGCGACACTGGCTCCGTTGTTATGCACCGATAGCACTAGTTGCGTGTCATCGGCGTACGTGGTAAGGGCTATTCCGTAGGTTTTTATTACTCTCGCTAAGTCCGATACGTAGATATTAAAAAGCGTCGGACTTAGCGAGGAGCCCTGAGGAACACCACAGGGGAGAGAGAAGGTCTGAGAAGTGAAATTCCCTACCCTAACAGTCTGCGGACGATTGGCAAGGAATGAGGCAATTAGATCTTTAGCTGTGCCTCCTATGCCCAGGGCCGAGACACGGTCGATCAGTGTGACATGGTCGACCGTGTCAAATGCGGCAGAGAGATCTAGGAGTATCAGAACAGCTGCCCCTCCTGTGTCCATGGTTGTTCTGATTTCGTCCGCAGCTTTCAAAAGAGCTGTTTCCGTCCCGTGTCCCTGTCTAAACCCAAACTGGGTGTCATCCAGCAAGTTGTTATCGTTAATGAACTTCGAGAGTTGGATATTCATGGACTTCTCGAAAATCTTAGCTGGGAATGGAAGGCAGGCGATGGGTCTATAGCTTGCAGGGAGGAGAGGGTCCAGAGTAGGTTTTTTCAGTAGTGGCTTAATTATGGCTTCTTTCCAAACTGCAGGGTATATGCCTGTTGAAAACATGGCATTGCAAATGGTAGCTAGTGCGGGGGAGATTGCTTCCGGGATGAGATTCAGAACGGAGGGTGGGCAGGGATCCAGAGGGGATCCTGATTTGGTACTAGCTGCCAGGCGTTGAATGAGATTTTGATCTACAGGAGTGAAAGATGATAAGGTAGGCCGAGTATCCATGTGAAATGCCTGTGGAGTAGCAGGGGGGGCGGAATGGGAAAAAGTATCAAAAATAGAGCTGACTTTTTCCTTGAAGAAACTGGCCAAGGCATCTGCCAGTAACTGAGTGCCTTCTATGCGAGGCGTGGGGGGATTGGATAGAGTATTAACTACCCGAAATAATTGTCCTGTTGAATTTTTTGCCTGATCGATTTGAGTGGTGAAATAGTTACTTTTCTCGGTAGTTAACAGTCTTTTATAGGTAGAGAGGGCAGTTTTGTAATTCAGTTTGTCTACCGTACTATAATTGCGGCGCCAGTGCCTTTCAAGGTTCCTACAGTGTTGTTTTTGCAAGCGTAGGGCTTCAGTAAACCATGGGGCTGATGGTGTTTTCCTGTTCCGGTGTGAACTTTTTGTCGAAGCTAGCTTATTGCATGCTGTGTCTACGTTTATCAGGTAGTTGGAGGATGCTTTGATAGGATCTTGCTCGTTGGGAATATGGTTATCCTGTATTATCTCGGCTAGTGCGGTTAGATTAATATTTTTCCAGTCTCTGTAAGATGGAGGAGGTGGTGAGGTGGAGTTTAGTTTAACAGAGTCTGTTAGAACTGTGAAGCAGATGGCTGAGTGGTCAGTCCAGACGAGTGGGATTATTTGAGTGACATTTACAAGGGGACTGTTGGAGAAAATACCGTCTAATGTATGGCCTGCCTGGTGCGTGGGGGAGGTTATTAGTTGTTTTAGGCCTGCGGCTAAAAGGTCTGTGAGAAGTTGTGTAGTATCTTTGTTGTTCAAAGTCTCTAGATGAAAATTGAAGTCACCTAGTAGGGTAAAATGCGGGGTGTCTGCAGCCGCCTCAATTAGACTGCCTATGTTTGCTAAGAACTTAGCTCTTGACCCCGGAGGGCGGTAAATCAGCAAGCCCTTGAAGGAAAATTTAGCCGAGAGGCCGAGTGTAAAAAGCATAGACTCGTATTCTGGGCAGGTAAATGTTTTCGTAGTAAGTTTAAAGAGGTCTTTATAAATTATGGCAATGCCACCGCCTCTTTTTTTTGGCCTGTCTAGTCTGCATACATTGTAGTTGGTGGGGGTGGCTTCTGTAAAGTCGGGTCCCGAGGCATCATCTCCCCAAGTCTCGGTAATGAACAGGAGGTCCAATTTGTGTGCGTCAATGAAGTCAGCGATTTCTAATTTGTGTTTGGGGAGAGATCTGGCGTTTATAAGCGCTGCTTGGATCGATAGAGGGCAATTATTGGATAAGTTTGCCCTAGGTTTATTGCATGTGGGACAGCGAAGTGGGCCAAAGCTATGGTTGGAATAGGCTAGGATCGGTGGTTCGTGGGGTTGGTTGGCTGTGTACCTCAGTTTTAGTAGGTTGACAGCAGAGTAGGTCAATCTCATCGTGTCAGAGGGAGGCCATGCTGTTGGGCCTGCATGGGGGTTGGCCGTTGGCCCGTCCTCGGCGCGGACGAGCGCAGATGAGCTTGCCTTATGCGCGCCTTCGGCGCGCATTCGTCGCGCCCGCTGCGCTCGTCCGCTGCGCTTCCGGGAAGAACACATAATTTATAGAAGATGTCGACGGGCATTAGGGGGTGTAGCCGACCGAGGGGGGCGTGTCTCGTGGCTTCCCTCAGCAGGGTGATGGCGCCAAGAAAACGAGCGTTTTTTGGCTGGAGCAGCGCTCACACAGCTGCTTGTTGGTGATTTTAAAGCATGCCAGGAGGTCAGTGCAAAATTACAAACACAGTATTACAGTTTTAAAACAATTAAAATCACGAAGCAAATCTCCCGGCTTCCGCCTCAGGAGTGGTCTCAGTTATGCAATAGTGCGCGCTAGTGGTCAGCGCGACCTATTAGTACCTGTAGGGGGCGTGGCCGACCGAGGGGGGCGTGTCTCGTGGCTTCCCTCAGCAGGGTGATGGCGCCAAGAAAACGAGCGTTTTTTGGCTGGAGCAGCGCTCACACAGCTGCTTGTTGGTGATTTTAAAGCATGCCAGGAGGTCAGTGCAAAATTACAAACACAGTAGCAAAACGGTGCATTACCGGTGGCTATAAAGTGGGACGTGCAAGATACAGTTAGGAATATATAGAATATAATGCAACTGTACGAGGCATTAAAATATGGGTAGCAATTGCAATTGGTGCAGAAAAAAGTGAAGTGTGCTGGATACAATCAGGAATAAAATAATACATATCACAGTGAAGAAGCAAACTATCTAAATCCGCCGTGAAAAAAACGTCCAGCTGTGTAAATTGTGCAACCGCTAAAAAGAAGTAGTCTGAAAGTCTAAGAGGTCTTAGGTCTTTAAGGTCGATGGTAGAAATGTCTAGGCCATGATGGTCTCCCCCAGATAGCCAAGCTAAGATGGCCGAACCGATGGGGGAGATAGAAATAGAAATATTGGTCCTTTGTCTGTTGTTGTTACTTTGGGCTCAGAGCAGGACCATTTCACTTTCTATTAAGGCAGGCATTGCTCATAGCTTGCTGGTGAGGAAAAGTGGGGGAGTTAGAGCTGTGGAGCTTCGTGGACATCAAAGGTACTAGCGCGGATTTATTTCTACAGATTTATGGCCCCATGTTGCTCTAGGAGGGAGCTTACGAATGTGAGCAGTTTAATGGAATACCGGGCAATTGCCCATTTGGTAGAAACATGTTGACCAATTCACACAGACACGTATAGAGATACTCTGGTCGTAACTCACCTACCAGTATCTCGCCACCGATATTTTTAACATTGTTCAGTTGCTTCAAAATAAAAATTATGTTTTAAGCTAAACCAGGACAATTTTTAACATTTTTTTGCACTTACAGTCACAACCCGCTCCACTGTAGTACAGGTGTTGAAGCACATCCTGGTGACGCTAGGTCGCCAGGGTGGACCCCGATGATGAAGCATGTCACCACTAGGTTGGTGAGTGAGGGGTTTTAAACAAAAGGTTGAATTTTTCCTTTTTTGCCAGAAAGTTTACCCTCCGAAAGGTTTTTTTCAAAACTCTACGTTGGGGATACTCCTCTCTATGTTTTCATGAATGTTCCTTTCAGGGGAATAGGAGTAATCTCTTTTTCACTTTTTAGTGAAAAATATCCCTTGCTCTCTCTTTTGATTTCAAATTCCTGGCAGCGCACAGCTGCGAGAGTTAACTAAAACACACCAAGCATAACAGAGTACATACACTATCAACATGGCTGAGAATACTGGCTTGACTTTTTCTATGGAAGAAATAGACTCTATCATGAGTGATCTAAACGTCTTTGCGGATGCCAATATTAGTAACACCATCTCCCAAACGTCGGAGTGGGAAAAATTGACAGAAATGAAGCGAAATCGGATCAGAACCATATTACATGGCACAATAATGAAGGAATATGTCACCAACAATATAGCCCCTAAGGGTCTGCTAGTTACAAACGCACCACGCATCTTTCTGGATGATCCAGAATTCAGAAAAGACTGGGCCCTTATTGCGTGGCACTGCACGCATGACTGGATTATATTGATCCTAAAAACTGCCATACGTTTGTCAGATAAAATCCAGATAGAGATCCAAGTGACAGAAGCCCAAATAAAAACCAGCATCACGGGCTACAAGAAAAAGCTGGATGATTTAAATAAAGAAATGAATGAATATAGAGATAACCTTGCACAACAAAAAACACAGAAATTCCAAAAAGATCTGAAAAAATTCTCATGTGTGAAGGTTTATCCCTATTCAGACCCGGACTACAAAACATCAGGAACATCAGATCAAGACTCTGATGCCTCAAGCAATGCCTCCAACAGTTCAAATGGTAGTGGAGGATCCGGTAATGGGACCCCGAGAAGGGGACAAAGAGGCGCATACAGAGGGAATTATCAGTGGCCCCAATACAGCCACCCCCTCCAAAACCCTTACCAACAACCACCGCCAAACCCATTCCAACTACCACCGCATTTCCAAATGTACGGATGGCAACCACCCTTCCAACAAATTCCCTTTCCACAAAACCAATTCCGTCCTCCTTTTCACAACAGAGGCAGGCGGGGAAGGGGACGCAACAGACGAGGGAACAACGTCCATTGGGAAGAAGAGGACAACTTGGGCAGCATCACCAGGAGCAAATCGGGAGCGAACAAGGCCGGCCCCAGCAATGCGAGGAGCTAGTTACAAACTTATCATCACGAACACTGACAACCACAGAATCGAATGTGCTTAATAAAGGACTAGGCTTCGTACCTACAGCATCCCTTGATAAGTTCAAATTACATTGTGAACTAGCCTCTTTCTTCCACAAACTTAAGCTAAAGGCATTTTTTGAGAAAAACACAACAAATGACCCTACAGAAACCCTCAATGAAACAGGTCTTGGATTGCGGTCGACCTTCATACCCCCACCACACTCTGTCCCGGTAGAGATCAATACCTTTGAACAGGCAGTATTTAACGATATAGAAGCCTTGGAAGTCACCGGCCAGTATCACAACAACAGCAGAGCTGAGAATAAAGCAATATCTGACCTGAAAAATGATGATACCATAATCATAAAACCAGCAGACAAAGGCGGGGGCCTTGTAGTAATGGATAAAAATGACTATGATGCAGAATGTAGACGCCTATTGGGCGACACTAAAAACTATCAAATATTATCAACAGACCCAACAGAAGACTTACGGATTGAAATTACAAACATGGTGGAAACAGCTGAAGCCCAAGGCCATATCTCCAAACAAGAAGCAGACTATCTGAGTAAAATGGAAAGTAAGATTCCATACTTCTATGTGGTCCCCAAAATGCACAAGGGTAAGATCCCTCCCCCTGGAAGACCGATCGTGTCAGGCATAGGCTCACTCCTTGAACCTTTGTCTAGATTCAGTGACTATTTTCTGAAACCAATTGTACAAGGAACATCAACATACTTGAGAGACACAAAAAGTTTACTAACAATCCTGGAAAGTATCAAAATGGAAGAAGACTTCATCCTTCTAAGCTTTGACATAGAAAGCCTTTACACTAACATCCCACAAGATGCCACTATCAATGTGTTGAAAAAAACTCTAGATAATTCCACATGGGACTACCACACACCAAAAAAATTCATTATAGAATGTGCCACTCTTGCCCTCAAAAGGAATTACTTTGAATATGAGGGCACCCTGTACCTGCAAGTAGGGGGTACATCCATGGGCAGTGTTTTTGCCCCCAGTGTGGCGGGCCTGTATGTGTATGATTTTGAACTGAAATACATCTTGGCAGCCGACAATCCATATGGCAGTCATATCAAGTTTTGGCGGCGATACATAGATGACGTCTTTGCCATATGGCAAGGACCACAAGAGACTTTGATGGCATTCATAACCTGGCTGAACACCTGTGATCAGAATCTACGGTTCACACACTGCATAGACAAGAACAGGATGGTCTTCCTGGATATTGAGATACAAAGAGAAAATGAAACTCTGATATCAAAGACACATTTCAAGCCTACGGCAAAAAATAATTTGCTGAGATACGACAGCTTCCACCCCCGTCCCCTAAGGGAAAATTTACCCTATGGACAGTATCTCCGCCTGAGAAGAAACTGTAGCAAACTGTCCGATTATAAAAGCCAGGCGGCAGATCTCACGAGAAAACTAACCTCTCGAGGCTATCCTCAAAAAATCACCAGCAAATGTCAGAAGAGAGCACGGAACCAACCCCGACAAGCCTTACTGGAAGACACAGCTAAAAACAATGGAGACGTCCCACTAACATGCGTTACGACATATAATGCAGTGTCCAACCAGGTGAGCAAGAGCATAAAAAAGCACTGGTCAATACTCCACACGGGCAACCACAAATGGGAAAAACCTCTGTTCTCCTATAAAAAGGCACGCAGTTTAAAAGACACTTTGGTCAACACTAGACCTAAGCAGACCATGACCACTACCAATCCAACCATCACAGAAATATGGGGACTCCCTCCAGTAACGGGACATACAAGATGCGGGGACTGCAGTGTCTGCCATCTTACTGCCAACACAAAAACCTTGAACCTTGAAGAAGGAAAAACTTGGGAACAGAGATCACACACGAATTGTAACAGTCAGAACGTTGTATACTTGATCAAATGCTCCTGTGAAAAACCATACATAGGAATGACTACACGCAAAGTGAAGCAACGTATATCAGAACATCGCAGCACAATCAGGTGCAAGAAAAACAATACAAGACTTACAGATCATTTTCTTACCATGCAGCACACCCCCAATGACATGAGGTGGACTGTTATCGAACAAATCCAACCAGGCCCCAATATACAGTCACGCCTTTTTGAAAAGGAACAAAGGTGGATTTACAGACTTTCCACTCATAAGATAGGGCTCAATGACAATATCCCATGGGCTAATGTACTCAAATAATCCGCAATACTGTGGGTCTGTGCACACTAACACAACCCCAAACCCCCCCCCGCCCCCCACCCCATTTTTTCTTGTGGTCCCACTGAGTACCTTCCGTATACTAATCGTTAAGGAAGTACAGATCAGTATTTACCCTCATTTATGTGTTCTGAAAAACACTAATTATTAAGGTTGTACATATCAATGTACTGAACTCCTTTCTCCTCATCAGGATTTTTCCCAGATATGACTGGCAAAGTAAATCCCCTCCTTTGTCATCAATAATAATAATCTGTTATTCGGAGGTATCTTCTTCCATCATAGTTAAGTCTTCGATCCCTGATATAGGAGTTATGCCACAATTAATATCCCAAGTAAAAACCAACACAGCGCAAGGGGTCAAACTACCAGTCATTCTTTGAAGCCCATTTTTTAATACACAATTCCACTTAATAAAGTGTAATGGCCCGTTGCTTGTTTACATCGAACTCAGTGTAAACGTCACGACGTTTCTAAAACTGTCTAGTAGCTCCTCCCCCTTCTGCAACATAATCACGCCTATCCCGGAAGTTGAACTTTATTTTAACGAAGCAACCCCCGTACGGCAACACTAGCCGAGCAGAGGAGGATAGCAGTAGGTTAATGGCCGTTACCTTCATCCGCTAACTGTAAGTAAAGAACTCCTTTGTTCCCCAGAGAGCCGGAGACCAGAACCGGAGAGCACACTGAATCCTGCCGGGCACATCGCTTGGTGCTCGCTAGATACCCGTGTCATTTACCATTACATTTCCGCCATTACAGAATATGTTATGTCGGTATGAAGAGCCTACCCCCTGCCCGTTGAAGCACGTTAGAGGCTATAAATAAGTAAGCCCCCATTTCGAGCCATGTAACTTGTGTGTACTCCTATATGTTATATGTGTGTTTGTCTTGTATGTTATTGTATGTTATTAGGCGCCATTTAATGTAAATGCGCACAAGATGCAGCGCCTAACTTAACAACCACCTACAAATAACTGAGGTGCACGACGATATTCTCTGCGCACATTCATGGATATAAAACGGATGAAATGAATGATGATACGTGGATGCATGCATTCGAAAAGAAATGTGTGTTTGAAAGCAGATACAAAGGCGGTAAATAATATTGCATGTAGTAATGCACGCACCTATTGATAAGAATGTGTGTCCTGATAATATCTCCTCTCCAGTGACACCTACTCACCACGGTATCTTATCACTTGGAGGGTATTCCCCTTTGGCATGAAAAGTCACAGCACAGAGACACTTCACGACGTAACAGGAGAGTAAGAATGAACATAACTGAAATGTGTTTACTTTACTTTTTCCGCAGGTCTCCTTTTCTTTTATTATTTTTTGGCGGCTCACTCATTCTTGATCGAGCGCATTAACCACTGGCTATTCTTCCAGTAGGTACACAGGGGATCAGGGCAGGGTGCGCCTTTTAGGGGGCCCACACCTCCCGTCCACCTGTTTTTGGTCCTGAGGAATACCGGGCAATTGCCCATTTGGTAGAAACATGTTGACCAATTCACACAGACACATATAGAGATACTCTGGTCGTAACTCACCTACCAGTATCTCGCCACCGATATTTTTAACATTGTTCAGTTGCTTCAAAATAAAAAATATGTTTTAAGCTAAACCAGGACAATTTTTAACATTTTTTTGCACTTACAGTCACAACCCGCTCCACTGTAGTACAGGTGTTGAAGCACATCCTGGTGACGCTAGGTCACCAGGGTGGACCCCGATGATGAAGCATGTCACCACTAGGTTGGTGAGTGAGGGGTTTTAAACAAAAGGTTGAATTTTTCCTTTTTTGCCAGAAAGTTTACCCTCCGAAAGGTTTTTTTCAAAACTCTACGTTGGGGATACTCCTCTCTATGTTTTCATGAGCAGTTTAATGGCCCCAGCCATTTTGTACAAAGGAGGTGGACTAAAAATGTGCACAGGCGGGTGGGGTGGGATAAATACCTTATGCCTCCAATCGATGTTCCAAACCTGTATGTCCCTGGGAGGTGGGGGGCTCAATGACACATATCCGCTCCCGGGTGGGGGCGGCTCATGTCGGTCCTTCAGCTCTTGTTTGGTCCCAGAGCCCAGATCAGAAGATCAGCAGATCCCAGCGCCACTATAACTTCCCATCCGTTTCCCGGTGCTTCCGGGAGCTGGAAATGCACCTATATATTATTTGATGTTTGGCAACGGACACAATACTGAAATTCGCAGACTTATTCACAGTAGTGTATAAACACATTTTGCTAGATTTATGGACAACTGAAATGCCATATTAAATGAAAATCAAACATAGCATTTTATCAGATGCACAGTCTAAATAATAGACAAATTAGCAAAACGGTGTTAGGTGTCGACGTTTCGGTCCCCCGTTGGTCTAAGAGATCCACAGGACCATCATCAGGACGATGAAGTTGCACATATACATCTAATATAAAAATAATAAACGTATTACCCCTGCATCAATAAGGTATCGTTTTGCTCCACACAGAAAGACAACAAAATCACCCAGGTGGAATCAACATCAAAGTGTCAAACCAAATTATGCCTATAAACATGCCACCACATATATGTGTACCAAAACCATGTGACAAGAAATCACCCAAAGGTTTAAAAAACACTCACTGGATCACAACACTTACAAAGAAGTGTAAAAGTAAAGGAATCCTCTCCTAGATTTTCAAATTATCAGTCCAAACGATCTAGTCCAAAAATATTCAGAGAGTTGTCCCTTAGTCAATACTCCTTTAGGAGCTCAAAAAACCTTTGTAAAACATTATCAACAGTAGGGGACAGTACTTAAATCTTCTTCACAAATGATCACTCATCGTCTAAAAACATGATACAAAACACAAAGTCATCGTTAGCTATGCCTTCCAATGTAGTAAAGGAAATTAAATGAAATGAAAAAACCTTAAAGCAGCCCAATAACACCACAAGTATTGTGTTACATAAAAGTACTAACAACGTAATTAAAACAAGCGTCTCTTAACCTGAAACGAAATAGACAGTGTCCTAATAAATACCGGCTTTCATAGCCCAAAAGCAAGATTCCTAGAACAGTTTCTTTGAAACAATATTCATGAACTTGGCTCACTTACTTTAATAACAGGACCTGCATCACTAAGTCCGTCTGCCTGACTTGACAAGACTGAGTGAGACACTCCGTCAGGCAGAGGCTCAAACAGGAAACCGGGAGCTCGCTCCTAATGATGACGCCATCTATGGAGCAACTATGGCGGGCATCTTTAAATGGACATCAAGTTTCAAAGAAATTGAATATGTATAGTAATAATCTTTAATACCCAGTTGCTATTTGCATAAGCGTCATCAGAAATATTAAAAAGACGTCTTAAAGGTATAATACAACAACGGTCAACATTACATAATGTTCGTAAAAGGCTACCGATACCGCATGAAGTGTAAACTGTCAGAAAAAACTGCCTATTACTAGCCGGTTGCTTCACAACAACAAATCACCTCACTGGAGAAGAGGATCGATGTCGCCGCAGACCCCGCCGCATCACCGGGAAGCGGGTCACAGGGTTTGTTGCAGCCCAGAAAAACGGTTTAGTCATCGCAGGGCCACAAAAGCGTCTTGCATCGCCAGAGAAGAGGATTGATGTCGCATCAGATGCCGCCGCATTGCCATGAAACGGCTCGCATCGTTGTGGAAGCACCACACATCGCTAGAGAAGAGGATCAACGTCCCATCAGACGCCACCTCATCACCGGCAAGCGTGTCACAGGGCCAGTCGCAGTCCGCATCGTGTCACATCAAGAGGAAAGTGCCATCTTTGTTTCTTTGCACCAGACCTTCAACCCATCACCTCCTTGTGTGTAAGGGACTACCACATCACCTTCCCTGCAACACTTTTATTGCCTTGCATTACACATCTTAAGGTACATTGACTCAAAGTGTCGTATTTTAAGATCTAAAGAGAACTAAGCTAATTGTATCAGTTTTAAGTACAGTATTGTGGATTTTGCTGTTTGTGGTCTTGTGTTAAATCTATATAAAGAATATTTATTTTTAATATACAACTGTGTGGTGTCCATCTGTAGTATTGTCACTGGGTTACGGTATGTGTTCACAAATGCTTTACACACTGCCTCTGAGATAAGCCTGTCTGCTCATGCCAAGCTACCAAGTGGGTGAGCAGGGGTTATTTTAGGAGTGTACCCCTTTACCCTGACTAGACGCAAGGGTCCCTATTTGTCACAGGTACCTGACAATGCCAACTAGAGCCCCCAAATCTAACAACTGCCAACATTACAGTGTTGTTGGCTGGCTTGCGGACATGCGTTGACAGGCATGACAATGATGTGCTGTAGGAGTGCAAGTGATGCAACCGTGCAGCGCACACAAGTAAATAGGCTCGGGGGAGGGAGAAGCAGCTGTGAGGCTAGGTAATACACATTGATCCAGCACATTTGCCAGAAGCAATACATGGCAAACATGAATCCCAAAGTCGCACAAATTACACACCACAAAACTTGTAAGTCTGCCAAGACAGCATGCAGAACCACCAATTTGCAATAATATCACTTACCTCACACAGGTGATTAAGGATATGCAATCTGCCCGTGGATGATGAATCCCCTCTGAGCCCCGAACACCCCGGCCCAGAGGCAGTACAATGTGGCCCACAAACGCACCGGGGGCATTATTGAGCGCACATTTGTTGTGTTAAAGTAACGTTTCAGGTGCCTGGATATCACAGGTGGTAGACTACTGTATTGCCCAGAAATAGTGTGCAAGATGATTGATTGCTTGTTGTGTATTGCACAACATATGTGTACGCACCAATGCCCCATGGATCCAAGTGCCAGATGCACTGGACGATGATGAGGAAGATGAGGCAGGTGGACCAAACCCCACTGCAGCAGGAATAGCCCTAAGGAACACAATCATTAACAATTTTGTTGCATGAGCAATGAGCATGTCACATTGTGACTGTCCTTAACAATGATAGAACAGTACAAAATGACCACATGAACAACATGTGTAAATAAATTTATTGCAACACACATTCCCTGTGTGCATTAGTACATCACTCTGACAAGTGTAAGTGCAACATTAGGTGCTGCCAATCTCACAAATAGCAAATAGATGGTGGGTATGATTATCGCTGACATTTTGTATTGCTGTTGGGCCCATCGCCACTTTTTTCATGGCATGTTGAGAATACACTGTTAACACAGCATTAGTTTCCTGCGATAGACGGTGTTATGGAAAATTGTGTTAACCTATGTTGGCGATAATTATGACGCATTCTTGAGAATAGCCCCCTCTGTGCCTGTGTGCAGTGCCAGAAGTCTATTCAACATAAACCTCTGCCAGAACCCAGCCTGAGCTCCAGCCCAGAAACTGGTGTGAAAGGCCTCCCAGAAACAAACAATAGGCTGACTTGAATGTGCCGGCATGACTCACTTGAATTCCACAGAATTTTCATAGTTGGGGATGTGGGTATCCTGTGAAACCACACTGTCATAAACTACTCCTCAGGTCTGGGAAGCAATAGCCAACACTTGGGTCACACTGTCAAATGACAGAACAGGATGTCAAGGCCATTCTTTCCATCCTCTGTCTGGTTGCCAAAGGATCATGCTTGTCACTAGGTTTGTTGTGGGTAGAGCACCTGATTCAATTTGAATTTTAGTGTTAAATCTGAGGACTACACCCTCAGCCTCAGAGCCCAAGTTTGGTACGTTGAAGACCTTTGCCATCTTAGACTTTCCCAGCTGGATATCGTTTTGGGCCTGTTTGTACTAAAGCAAAAAGGAGCTACCACAAGCGTAGGTAGGTCAGCACCTGGTGAACCCATACTTAATTGGACAGAGAGTGACTAGGTGTGTCTCTTTAGGCGTTCCACACCCACAGGCCTGTGAATACTGCATAGCTGGACTCTCACTTAAGGGCATATTTACTAGGACGGCGATAAATAAACGCAAAGCGCGCTTCGCGCTTGTTTATTTATCGCCGTCTATCGCTGGAATTATTCACCCTGGTAACGCCTAATTAACAACCTGTTACTCCTGGGCGATAATATTCCAGGGAAATGTGCCAACATCGCTGGTTTTCTAGCGATGTTGGCCCATTTCCATTCATTAGAGATGCAAAGCGGGGCGTGAACAAAACGGGAGCTGAAGCAATATAATTATTGCTGCTTTTCGCCCAAAAGTGGACGCTAAAGAGGTGATAAATATATCTTTAGCCATTGATGATATGCTCACACGTCTTTCTCAAAACATTGCTGGACCTGCGAAAAGACACCAGGTTAACTGATCCTGCTGCACTTGGCAACTGTGCCTTGTGAGAAAGTACTGAGGAGGTTGGAACCCCATCCAAAGGAAATCCAAGTATGGAAAGATCTCCAAAAATCTGAAGGCAGATTACTCAGGGTAAATTCAGGAACATAAAAAGCTGTAGAGGCCATTTATGTGAAGAATCCCGGCTGACAGTGGCAACTGCATTTTAACTGGACTTTGCTGTTGCCCTCTGCCTTACACTCTGAGAGTCTATAAGTGTTCCCCATGAGGTCCTGCAGTCCTTAGAAGTGCATTCCTGTGGTTATTTGGGCACCAGAAATGTTTGCTCCAGTGCTTCAAGTGGACCAACTGCAAATAGTATCTGACTAGCAAATCTGTGACATCTGATTGGATTTCAGGTTTGTCCTGCGTGGATAAGAGGTTTACCTCAGAAAAATGACAAAGTTACTTTTCAGGTTGAGACTTACAAACTGTTTTAACACCTTGGCTGCTAGGCGTTTCCCCCCCCTGTGCTGGAAATTGCTTTATTACGGTATTTATGACGAGCTCAGCTCGTCATCAGCACAGCTCAACTGTGCATCATGACGAGCTGAGCTCGTCATGAGCATCGAAAGGGTTAAACTTACCTACTTCTATGTCCTCGCTGTACTGATCAATTTATGGTGTCCAACTATTTTCTCTTAAATCTTGAAAAATGAATATCTCAGGTTCCCTTAATTGTATTTGTGTTGTTTTAGTAGCATTTTGTTTATGACATGTTCCCTACTTTTATACATTGGAGTGTGATTTTCATTGTGTTGTGCTTTCGATTTGTTAACTTTTGGTACTTCTAACTGGTTTACACATGTTATCAACATTATGTCTGTCTGCTCTGTTACACAGCTTACTGGGGTTTAGTTCAAGTTTAAATTAGTGGAATGTTTTACTGCACCTAATAAGTGACTTTGTTACTTGTGGTATACACCAATCCACCAAAACTAATAAACAACTTTTCGACACATTCTATTTAGTCTCTCATGAAAGGATGCTGCAGCACCCAGGGAATATAAGACACCAGATATCATTATTAGATATTAGCAGACAGATTTCATTTCTACCTTTTGTGGCTTAAATACTAGTGAAACTGGTTTTCCATAAACTGCAAGCTGTTGTGGAGGCTAACAAACTACTTCAGCCCAATCAATCGGGGTTTCGTGCCAGGAACACCACTGAATTGGTAGTCCTTTCAGTTTTAGATGTGTGTTGAGGAAAATGGAGATACTATTGCACTGATATTATTAAGCCTGTCATCAGCATTTAATACAATTGACCACACAGTCCTGCTACAGAGTTTAGAAAGGATCCCCTGTTAATCACATTCACCTCAATGGTTTAGTTCCCTCTTATCTCTGACACAAACCATCCTTTTACCTCCATATACCACTGAGGATAAGTCCTTCTCCTACAGTGGGCCACAGGGCCCTCCTGAGATTAACATAGATATGTAGCCCCATTAACTGAGCTCCTTTTCCATTAGGGTGTACATTTCTATAGGTTTACTAATGAAACTTGGCTTTTAATGAAAGTTTATGAGGTGGAGTCTTCTGATACTCGGCAATGTGTACTAAATTTTTATTAACATGTCATGACCTTATGGCTTTCCATATAGGATCAATAATCATCTAAATATGTTTATCCATAACTTCATGTACATGGAAGATGCTTGATATCTCCTTACTGGTACCTGTAGAGTTTATGCATGCACCTCCAAGACATATCAGTATGTGTGCCCATCTGAGATGCAGATGTGTGTCTTTTCTTGCTACATATTTATATACATTATTGAAAAACAGAGGTTAACATGACTTTATAGTTTGGTGTTTACATGAGGTAAAAACTAATGTTTAAGAACAAAAAAACCTCTGAAATTTCCCAGTTATTATTTACTGAGCTAACTATAGATGGTGCCCCATCATGCATTAGGTATGATCTCACATATTGCATCACTCATGACATGTTAAATGACATCACTTGTGACATCTCTAATGTCCTCATTGATGAATTCATACAATCATTGTGAGACCATCCTATAGGGGTTGTGGACTTTACACAATTCAGCACTCGAACTACACCCCTGGACAATTTTCTATTCAGCTTACTGAGATTACCTTCTTACAGACTTCACATAACCCACAAATTTAATTCAGGAGGTTGACTGGTATACATTTGACATTGTAAAAATCTCTTCTGTCAGGCACTATGAAAAATGCTCTGCAGTTCAGTAATTTACGCTACAGAAATGTCTGAGATGCATACATCATCGGTATGAGAAAAACCAACTGTAAGTGCCTCAAAACCTGTACGGAAGTTAGGAAAACATACATGCATAGTTATAGAATTTCTCTATACAACTGTATTACAACTATTTAAAAGGGGCATATGCCAAGAATAATTCTTATGGGGTAACCCAGTATCCCTAAGAACCTGGGCAATACAGTAATAGTTTCAACAGTGGTTCTTTCGGGTGTGAAAACGATTGCTTTAACTCTTGTATATATCTTCAACAGTAGTCAAAACATAACTTCATTACTTATTATGCTACCTTGATTAAATCATTAAAGTGCAAATCCAAACACAGGAAAGGGTCAGAGTGATTTTAATTATTGAGTTATTTTTTCATTCATATTTTTTTAATTCTTTTTTTGACTGACACCTTAGGTATATGCATAAAAATTGCAAAATACAAAAAAGCGGCGCAACAATTGAAGTCATTGAACAAAGTGATATGACGTGCAAATATTGTGACACAGTGGCATACAAGTGGTGATCTATTTACATGTGAATAAAGGGATATTGAAAAGTAAGAAAAAGTTAGAAAGGCCGATTCCTGTTTTATTGGTACACCAGTCCAACACGCTATATTAATTACCTGTGGTGTTTTGGGCACGGTAAACTGGTCCTTTATGTGGTTCTGTCGAAGTTTCGACCCTGTGGACACCTTATTTTTGGGTCGCTAGCGGGTCTTCTTCAGGACGGGGGCAGGGAAAGGATTATTGTGCCTGTTGGTTTAATTAAAAGAAATAAAACCATCAGGTTTGAATATTGCACACGTTTTTGAGGAAAACAGTTTTTGGGCGGTATTTAAAAAAAAAAATTATTTACCAGATCTTCATGGAACCGACATCCCGGTATTCTACTTGATAGGGATGTCCTCTTCAATGTTGAAGAATCTATATGGGCAAACACAATTGTAAGGATTGTGCTGATTATTCCTCATTATACATTTTGGGAATTTTGATTAAGCCTCTCGAGTGCTGTACACTCACCTATTTGGGATGTCCTGTTGTATTAATCCAGGTATAATCCTATTCAGTGGCAGCTTTCTTTCTATTTAACATGATCGTGTGTGCATTACTTTCCACAATCTGCAAGTTAATATTACATACGGGTCATTAGTAATATATTATGCTAGGCTTGGAGTGAGTATTATGGATTTAAGCTCTCATCATGACACTCACCATCTGTTTGACGTGTTTCAAGAAACCTCCGTTAATGTGAGGCATAGTTGCTGTTTACCATGGTTGCTCTGCCAAGCACTCAGTGTACTGTTTCCGAAATCTAAAATTAGAGGAAAGGTCCATGAGTTCACATGATCCCATTGGCTCGGTTCTGATGTGAATAGATGGATAACTGAGATTATTCTCTACACTCACCATCAAAGAAGCAGTTTCACTCCCCGATCCGGGATTCTGAAACCGTCCGCTCGGCTGTGCGGTATCGAGTCAGTGGATGCGAATCAGAGGACGCGATATAAATTAACTTCCGCGTTCAGCCTCGAGGACGTTCTGGTTGCCTGGCAACCCAGCGTGAATCAGGGGCACAAGTCTATTGACGTAATCTCTGATTCGCGTCCACTGACTCGATACCGCACAGCCGAGCGGACGGTTTCAGAATCCCGGATCGGGGAGTGAAACTGCTTCTTTGATGGTGAGTGTAGCGAATAATCTCAGTTATCGATCTATTCACATTAGAACCGAGCCAATGGGGTCATGTGAACTCACGGACCTTTCTTCTAATTTTAGATTTCGGAAACAGTACACTGAGTGCTCGGCAGAGCAACCATGGTAAACAGCAACTATGCCTCACATTAACGGAGGTTTCTTGAAACACGTCAAACAGATGGTGAGTGTCATGATGAGAGCTTAAAGCCATAATACTCACTCTAAGCCTAGCATAATATATTACTAATGACCCGTATGTAATATTAACTTGCAGATTGTGGAAAGTAATGCACACACGATTGTGTTAAATAGAAAGAAAGCTGCCACTGAATAGGATTATACCTGGATAAATACAACAGGACATCCCAAATAGGTGAGTGTACAGCACTCGAGAGGCTTAATCAAAATTCCCAAAATGTATAATGAGGAATAATCAGCACAATCCTTACAATTGTGTTTGACCATATAAATTCTTCAACATTGAAGAGGAGATCCCTATCAAGTAGAATACCGGGATGTCGGTTCCATGAAGATCTGGTAAAGATTTTTTTTTTTTTAAATACCGCCCAAAAACAGTTTTCCTCAAAAACTTGTGCAATATCCAAACCTGATGGTTTTATTTCTTTTAATTAAACCAACAGGCGCAATAATCCTTTCCCTGCCCCCGCCCTGAAGAAGACCCGCTAGCGACCCAAAAATAAGGTGTCCACAGGGTCGAAACGTCGACAGAACCACATAAAGGACCAGTTTACCGTGCCCAACACACCACAGTTAATTAATATAGCGTGTTGGACTGGAGTACCAATAAAACAGGAATCAGCCTTTCTAACTTTTTCTTCCTTTTCAATATCCCTTTATTCACATGTAAATAGATCACCACTTGTATGCCACTGTGTCACAATATTTGCACGTCATATCACTTTGTTCACTGACTTGAATTGTTGTTCCGCTTTTTTGTATTTTGTAATTTTTATGCATATACCTAAGGTGTCAGTCAAAAAAAGAATAACAAAAATATGAATGAAAAAATAACTCAATAATTAAAATCAGTCTGACCCTTTCCTGTGTTTGGATTTGTACTTTAATGATTTAATCAAGGTAGCATAATAAGTAATGAAGTTATGTTTTGACTACTGTTGAAGATATATACTTGAGTTAATCTATTGTCAACAGCAACTTAGGCCTTTCTCACAAATTGTGTACTTTCTACACACCAAACTTTATGATTTTTAAATGGTGCACCTTATAACTTTTAAATGCACAATTACCTTTGTCACCACAGATTATGCTATGTCTAAGCTACCGATCCACATGTGTACACTCATTAACTGTATGCTTTATATTACTATTGTTTTATCAGTCCTCAGTAATGTCATCAATGATAACATTAACATGACATGAGTGATGTAATATGTGAGGTTCTAAGCAATAGTTTTTAAAGGTTAGTTTTTACCTTATTTTAAAATTTAATTAGAGCGTGACTTTTACCTTTGTTTTTTTCATTATACCAAAATGCTACTACTTTAAAATTAGGAAGTTAAGTGTCTAAGATTAAGGATAGTCTGAGCAACAGATGTGGAAAGGGGAGGCTGTACTTATTCATATGTCTTTCAAACTAATTTCAGCCATTTTACAATTAAATATGCTACAAATAATTATTCATGATTCAATGATTGATTGATTGATTGAATATGCTGCAAATTACTAAAGCCCCCTTGCAAGAAAACAGGCTTTTTGCAGAGGCCCCCCATTTTTGACCCATTTGGACCACTAGATGCAGGCTTTCGACTCTGTAAGTGAACTGAAGTCTACTAACCAGACCCCTGAGAGCCAGTGCTCTCCATAAAACTGATACATGTGAAGCTCAATTGGCAAGGACTCTAACTCCCTTATTAAGGTCCTGGTGTGGTATCAGTGGTACCCAGGGCATGGGAGTGAAAGGGGCCACCAGGTCCTGAAGCTCTGTTTTGTGCCAACCTGAGTGACCCAAGTAAACAGATGACAATAGTTCTGCCATCGCAGACTACTTGAGCAGTGCAAACTGCTCAAGCTCCACTTTACCCTCATTATGTGTTGCAAGGTCAAAGTACTATTTTTAAATATAGCCAGGAGGCTCTAAGGAAGGCCTCCTGAATCCAGAAGCAGGGTGCATTATATCAAAGGTGTGGTCATATACGTGCAAGATTCTATGTTCCATTAGTAGCCTTTTTCCATTAAGTACTGCAATAAGTGATCAGTGGTCCATAGGATAACACGTGCTTGTAACCAGGCACTCCCAGGTTCCCAGCTTCATTATGGTACCACTGAAATATGTCATGTTTAGTATTAAATAATGTGCCTAATCACCCCATGACATGATTCCAATGTCAGAGATCCTTTGAGCGTGTCCACCTGGTTGGCCCAGCCTTTCCTGTGTATTGGCTAACAGCCCACAGCAACTTTTGAGAAAACAGGAGTCTGACCCCATGCCAGGAGGTACAAACTCTCCCAGCAGTCAGAAACAAAGGCCTGACTGAGAAGAAGGTGACACCTCCCTCCCTGATATGTTAATGTTAATGTTTCTTTAAAAGCGCAATCAATCATTCTGAGTAGGATATCACGGCGCTATGATTTCTGTGATAAGCGGTGGGTTAATACTTGAGTAATATAGAATTAATCAGATTTAGGAAAAAGAATGGTTTTTAGTTTTTTTCTGAAAGTTAAGTGGCAACCCGTGAGTCTGAGATCCCTGGGCAGGTCGTTCCATCTGGTTGCTGCCAGGTGGGAGAAGGCACGTCCTCCCATCCTGGCTCTTTTCACTCAGGTTGTTGTTGCTCTTGCTGCTGATTGAGAGCGAAGGTTTAGTTGGTGCATAGAACTTTATCTTATTTTTTAAGATATAGGGGCTGGTGTTATACAATGCTCTATGTTTTATGCAGATCATTTTGAAAGTGGTTCTTTGTCTCATTGGGAGCCAATGAAGTTCTCTTAGGCAGCTCTTGGTTGGGTCATATTTTCTTCTATTGCAGATTGCCTTTGCCGCTGCATTCTGTACCAGTTGCAGTTTAGTGAAGAGGTAGTCAGCCATACCCACAAACAAGGAGTTTCCATAGTCCAGTCTGCTCATCTGCAATGACTGGACTAGAATCTTTCTACATTCAGTGGGGAAAGACTCTTCTGAGCATTTTCAGTAGTGCAAAACCTTTCCCGCAAATTATTGACACATGATTTTTCATAGACAGGGTGTTATCAATGATGACTCCAAGATTCCTTGCTGTCAATGTTGGATTGGGGGGAGTACCCAGGGCAGTGGGCCGCCAACTGTTGTCCCATAATTGTGTGTGTCCACCGAACAGCAGTATTTCTGACTTATCTGCATTAAGCTTTAGACAGTGGCTATGCATCCAGCCGGATAGTTCGGTGAGGAAGTTTAACAACCTGTCCTTCAGGTTATTTTCCCCGTCTAGGGTTACCATTAGTTGGGTATCATCTGCATATGAGCAGATATCGATACCCCACTTCCTTCCTATCTCTGCCAGGGAGGATACGAACACGTTGAATAACGTTGGGCTCAATGAGGCCCCCTGTGAGACCCCGTATTTGATGTTTTGATGTTTCGGAGGGGAGACGAATAGTTGCCCATGCGCACCGATTGAGTTCTGTCTGATAAAAATGATTTCAACCAGCCTAGTGCTTTTGCCTGGATTCCTTTTGCTACCAGGGTTCCTAATAGCAGGTTGTGTAGTACGGTGTCAAACGCCGCCGAGAGGTCTAATAGAATCAGGGCGACTGTTTTCCCCCGATCTACCTGTACTCTGATGCTATCCAATACGGCCAGGAGTGTTGTCTCCGTGCTATTATTGGCCCTGAAACCCGTCTGAGAGACGTCCAATAAGTTGTTTGTTTCAAGGAAATTAGAAAGCTGCCTGTTAACCAATTTTTTCAGGACTTTCGATAGATAGGGTAATTGTGATATGGGTCGATAACTGGTGGGGTATTGATGTCTACACCTGCTTTTTTTATCAGTGGGGTGACTATCGCATTTTTCCAGATTGTTGGAAATTCCGCAGATTTTAGTGAATGGTTGAGTACTTGTGTTACTACCGGACAAATTATCGGAGTTAATTGCGAGAAGATATGATGCGGGCATGGATCCAATGGGGAGCCGGATTTGACTTCTAGCATGACTTTACCCACTTCTTCTTCTGCGAAAGGTCCAAAACTGGAGCAGCCTGGCTGCGAGGTGGGTAACCCATAGTGATCTATAAGCTCTATGTGTTCCAGTTCTTTGTTGGAGAACGAGGTGTAGATTTTGGTATTTTGTCGCAAAAAAGTCACTTATTTTATCACAACCTTCTTTGATGGAATCAGATTTAACGAGAGACTTGTGGGACTGCAAAGATCTTTAACTATTTTAAACATTTCTTTGGATGAGTCTTTATTTTCAGTTATTCTGCGTGTGAAGTATTCTTTTTTTACTTTCCTAATGGCTTTATTGTAAATTAAGAGTTCTTTTTTATATATTTAATTTAAAGGAGCTTGTAGAGCGCCTGGTGACGCCTCCCGGCGTGTCCCCGCGCTGTGGAGAGAGTGTAAGAGAGAGTAGAGGAGGACCCATCACCAAGTAAAAAGGCAGGTTTTTAGTTTCTTTCTAAACAGGATTTCATTGTTCTCCATCCTGATATCCGCAGGAAGAAGGTTCCATTTCCTGGCCGCCAAAGTCCGGAAGGACTTGCCTCCCATTCTGGCCTTTTTGGGGCATGTGGTTCTGAGCAGACCCATACCTTTAGACCTAAGCGATCTGCTCGGTTCATAGACAGTAGCCAAATCAGACATGTAGGCCGGTGCTCTGTGATGAATAATTTTATGGCACCACAGCATAGCTTTAAAATCAATCCTCTTCCTGATGGGCAGCCAATGAAGGGCTACAAGAGAGGGGTGAGATGGAGCTCGCCGAGGGAGTCTTAAGACCAGGCGAGCTGCCGAATTTTGTAGCACCTGAAGCTTTTTAATATTTTTCTCAGATGTACCCATGAGCAGCACGTTTCCGTAATCAATACGGGACGTTATAAGTGCTTGCGTCATGGTACGCCTGGAATCAATAGGTAACAGGTCAAGGGTACGGTTCAGGGTTTTCATTACCCCAAAGCATTTGCCCACCGTTTTTCTTATGTGGCTGTCAAAGGACAGTTTATTGTCCACCCATACACCCAAGTTCTTCGCCTCTCGGGATGGGGAGGGCAAAGGACCAAGGCAGCTGGGCCACCACTCATTTGTCCATTTAGCCTCATTGCCTCCCATGATGAGGACCTCCGTCTTAGTCCCGTTCAGTTTCAAACAGTGGTCGTTCATCCAAGTGGCAAGTTTAGTCATGCAGACATTAGAATTATCAGCTTCCTTGGATGGGGCTTGGGTCAGAGAAATAAGGAGCTGCGTGTCGTCGGCGTAGGAGACAAGCTCCACGCCGAACGATTGCACTATCTCTGCCAGAGGGGCCATATATAGATTAAACAGGGTGGGGCTCAGGGCAGAGCCCTGAGGCACCCCCTGCTCCAGCCGCACCCTGTCGGAGAGAAAGCTCCCCCTTTGGACTTGAAAGCTTCTGTCAAGCAAAAAAGCCTTCAGCCATCCCAGTGCCTTATTGGTGACTCCAGCTTTATTAAGACACTGTAGCAGGATGGAGTGTGCTACAGTGTCAAAAGCGGCACTGAGATCAAGCATGATGAGGGCCATTGTCTTTCCCTCATCTGCTCCCTCACGTAGGGTTTCGGTGGCCCTCAGGAGGGCTGTCTCAGTTGAGAACCCTGATCTAAAACCCGACTGGGAATTATGGAAAACATTATGTGTCTCCAGATGTTCCATCAGTTGGGTGTTAGCGATTTTTTCTGCCAACTTGGCAACATACGGTAGAAGGGATATGGGTCGTAGATTATCCATTACATCCACACTGATGTAATGTATATGTATATGAGTCGGGCATCTGCCACTTTACTAGCCATATGATGGCTAGTAAAGTGGCAATTCAAGGTGGTGAGCTTCAAAGCTTCCACCGCCTCAGATATGCAATCAGGCTACATCCCAAAGGAGGAAACAGCCATCCCCCTGCCCCAGGCACATTTGCACCTGGGCAAGTTGAAAAAGTATGTAGTCAGGACATCTACACCCTCAGAAGGCTGGCTACACCTCTAGGGTGGGCTACCTGGTCTGTAATGTAATGTAATGTAAAGTAACCTTGAATAGCCCACAGCTGCCCCAGCGAAGGGGCGTCCAGGTGTTAGTAGCAGTGTCAGTAGAGAGCGATGGGCTAGACCATAGGGAACAGCAGAGTTTTGATGGCCCTTCCGAAGGGTAACAGGCAGTCTAAGCGGCAGATCTGGACGGGGAGAGAGTGCCACAGTTTTGTGGCAAGACAGCGAAAGGACCGGCCTCCTGCTCTAAGGCGTTTCACACGAGGGACCGTAGCCAAGAATTGCTCAGCGGAGCGTAGCTGGCATGCAGGTACATAGGGGACCAATAAATTGGACAAAATATCTGGAGATGAGAGTTTTAGTATTTTAAAGGACAGACAGAGTGCCTTGAATTTGATCCTCTTAGGAATGGGTAGCCAGTGGAGGTGCTGTAAAGCACTTGTCATAGAGCAGGTTCTTGGGAGCCTGAGCAGGACTTGGGCAGCAGCATTCTGAACTCGCTGAAGGCGATTCACTTCTGCCTTGTTGGCGCCTAACATCAGGGACTTAGAATAGTCCAGTCTTGACAAAATAGTCGCCTGTACTATCACCTGAAGTGTGGATGGGTCAAAGAAAGCCAATACGGGCCTTAGACCACGTAGGAGTCCAAAGAAGGTACCCGTGAACTTTTTGGTATGCTCCTGGAACCCAAGAGTGGAGTTGAACCAAATCCCTAGGTTCTTCACCACCGACTTAGGGGTTGGGGCACTGCCCAAGGACACCGGCCACCACTGCGTGCTCCAGAGTCCCTTGTCTTTCCCCACTTACACCACTTTTGACTTGTTGGTGTTAAGTTGAAGGCGGTTAGTGGTCATCCAGCATGCAACCACCTCTAGTCCATTCTGGAACTGTGTGGCACCCCGAAAAGGGTCATCGGAAAGGGCCACCACCAGTTGCGTGTCGTTAACATACGACACCATGGTCATGCCATGGTCCCGCGCCACTCCTGCCAAGGGTTGGACATAGATGTTGAACAGGACAGGGCTCAATGCAGAGCCTTGGGGGACTCCCTGCTTGATAAAATGGGCGGGAGAGAGGAAGGGGGCGGAGACCTGGAAAGCTCTGTCAGTCAGAAAGGAGCGGAACCAGTCCAGTGGCAGGCCACTCACCCCCACCTCCTCTAAGCGACGCAGGAGGATCTGATGGGAGACCGTGTCAAACGCGGCGCTGAGATCGAGCAGTATCAGCACCGCAGTTTGTCCCTCATCCAGTATGGTCCGCAGATGCTCACTCACCACTAGAAGTGCGCTCTTGGTACTATGCCCGGGATGGAAACCATTCTGGAAGTGGTCTTAGATACCGCTGTTGTTTAGGAAGGCAGTAAGGGCGTTATTTGTGTGGGCCTCAGCAATTTAAGCAACGCAAGGAAGAAGAGGGATTGGCCGAAAATGTTCCCGCTTAGTAGGGTCCAGTGAAGATTTCTTTAGCAAGGGGACCACCCTTGCTTGCTTCCATGACGAGGCACCACCGCCGTAGTGAAAGAGGAATTAATTATCTGGCACAGGGGTTTTAGAAGTATCAGTAAGTCGCTAAATTGGGCCGGACTCATAGGGTCCAGAGGGGAATCTGATTTGATCTTCGTGCTCAATGTCAGAAGCTCATCTAGAGAGATAAGTCTGTACAGTCAAAGAAGGTTTCTGCCATTTTTAAAAGTGGCAGAATAGAGAGTTCTAGGTAGCAAAGGTGACACATACCGCCGGATGTTGTTACCTCATTGGCTACTTGCACCCAATTCCCTAAATCTAGGATTAAAGGGGCAGCCCTGGCATCAGAACCCTACTTCTGAATCGAATAGCAACAACGGACTAAAAAGAGACCTAGGTCTGTGACTGCAAAACCTGCTCAAATCAAAGGTGTGACACTCTGCACCTGTGGCAACCAGATTGATACTGCATGACTGCAACTTTTTCCGAACCACTGACTGGTTCCTGTAGACAGAGGATTCCCCTTGAGAGCCAAAAACAACTCCAGACTCCCTCGGACTATTGGCACAAGTCCGCTGCAGACTGCAGGAAAAAACTGTCTGGGAGATCGCCCCAAAGTAGATGGTCCAATGCATTGTGGGAACATAGACCTGACCTCCAGCAAGTTTCAGGTGGCCCCCATCTGCCCCCAGACCTCCAGACATCAGACTTCTTGCTGACCCTACCGCAACTAAGGCTTGTTGGTAGCAAGTCCGGCAATCACTACCTTCACTCGACACTGCACCCCAAGGGAACTTCACAGTAAGCTGTCACTCTTTTCTTACTGTTTGACTCGAAGCTATGAAAACGAGTCACCAACACTGAAAAAATTAAAAAACTTTTATTTTGCAAATCTTGCATTGGAATTTACTCCAGGGAAAAATAAAACATTTCAAGCTTGTCCAGACACTCAATTGGAACAGGACTTTCTACTGACCACCTCAGTAGCCCCATTGTAAACTCTTTACGCCCATTTCCTTACCAGCACTGTGTATGTGGTAAAACCAGTGGGTCTGGGGGGGAAATTCTGCTCCACTCGCGGAGTTTGGGGAATTTTCCCCCACTCTGTGCTCGGTGTAGTGCGTTGAGTTCTTAAAACTCTGCTCTGAGTAGCAGTGATTTTCATCGCTCAAGTACACCAAAGTTCAGTTGGCGAGCGTGAGCAAAGAAAATCTTACTCCAGACAACCTCAAGGCAAGATTTCTCAGCGCAGGCGGCTGTGGATGCCTGCAACCACTCACAGTGAGAAACATTCTTTTCTCATTGAGGAAGCTGCAGCTCAATAACATCTACTCCAGCAGCATAAAGAAGCAGCACCCTTGTGTGCTGCTCATGGTGCTGTTTGTGCTGATTTTCCAATGTGGGACAAACACCCAGCGCAAAAAATCAGCGCATGGCATGACCTAATGCACTCTGACACTTGCAGAACTCCAGGTAGAGCAGTTGAGTTTTTTGATCATTTTGCAGAGTTCTGCTACACCCAAACCTAAAAACCATTCCCCCATGGCTCCCTCTTCAGCACCTGGCACAGTTGGATCAACTCTGCACCCGGGCCCTATGAGCCCGGTAGAATTCAGCTGACTGTTGGGAACTGGTCCTGGGATCCGCATCACTTTAACTCCCAGTGGGTTCCACACAACTCTACCTGCAAGTGTCCGATTGTCCCTAGTTCGTTTTAACCAGTAACTGCAATGCTAAAGTACTGGAGCATTGAATTACACTGATTTATTCTTCCTTCTAGAATCCATAACTCTGGTTATGCCTATCCAATTGTCTTCATTTTGGTATCTAAATGTATATAACAAACTGCTTTATTTTGAAAAAATTGTGTTACATTTATTTCAATTTGTGCTAATTACTTACAGTCTATGTTGGTACTCTGAAATTCTTAACACATATTCCTCTAGTAAAGCCTGACTGCTCATTGCCACATTACCACGACTGAGCTAAGGATTTATTTTTGTGAATCTAAGAACCATATTTGGAGTATTGTGAGGGTATTACATAGTGAAGCTTAACCAGCCTCACTACAAAATACTCCACTTATATTTTTTACCGTTTGGTTTCATACAAGCATTAACATCTGAATGCTAATTTACTTTAGCCAGTTCTTCAGGAAAGGCTTCAAATTCATCTGCTTCACCAAAATGCTGTTCAGTGGTTTTGAATACAAAATGTTAGTGCTCTAATTGTTAATTAGAATTCTGTTTTAAAGCTAAAGTTGACTACTAGGGAGTTAACTGACAAGACTATTGCTGGTGTTGGAAGTATTCAAGTACTGATATAGATGAGGATAATTTTAAGAGCTCATAGAAATTGTGATTTCAGTTAAGCTTTATGAAGCAGAAATCATAGTTTCTATGATACAATTGCCAGCTTGCATTTTCTAAAGGAAATGCTATGAGTTTGTTTCAGCTTTAACTCCATTAATATAGCTTCATGTGTGCTACAGTTTTCTTATGTACACAGAATGTTAATGCTCTAATTGTTCATTAGAGCACTATGGGAAGGTCTGTTAGAGCAAAGGAGAATCAATGATAGTGTGCTGCTGCTGTTGGAAGTGCTTTACTCAGAATATCAGACATTGGCTTCATGTGGTTTAGGAAAATAGTGTGACTTTAAAGAAAATGTGCTCTCATTTTAGCTTCTGAAGCATCTTTCATAACCTCTATAAGAAACTCATGAGAGAAAATAGTTTTATTTTAACCAACTTCCAGCAAAGGATCAGCATTTTTCTCACAGGGTATGATCACTTTAGAATTTTCCACAGTTCCTAAAATTAGTATGGTACCCAGCGGCAGCCCCTCCATTAGAGCGGAGGAGTGCCGTCTCTCCTGCCACCACTCTCAAGTAAAACGATAACAAAATGGCTTTTAAATCCATTTTATTATTGTTTTATTTTAACCCCCTGGACCCGCCCCAACCCAGGACCCGCTCCGAGGACTCTGACGCATCTTGGGGGCAGGTCCAGGGAATGACACTGCTGGTGGGGGAGTGGTAGTGCACTTCCTTCACTGCGCATGAGGGTTTGGCTGGTTGTCTCAGGCCGGCCAAACCCTCATGCACAGTAAGCTCTCTCCAGCCCCATCTGCGTTGCTGGAGTCAGTAGGCACAGGCTCCCAGTCTGCCTGGAAGTGCAACATGACAGCGCTTGGGCCAATCCCGATGCTGCTTTCATGCAGTGTCAGGATTGGCCGCAGTACACTCTGGGAGCCTGAGCCCAGAAGCAGGAAGAGATTGATGCCGTGGTAGACAGCGCTTTTGGTGGCGAAGTTTGGTAACTCCCCGAACACCCACCCATATCCACCACCCTCCCTCCTCCGGCCTGTTATGCCACTTTGACAGGGGAAGTGCCACTACTTATGGTACCACCACTAAGTGATTTATATTGTTACTAAAATCTGCTATCACCCTATATATGTTCCTTTTTGTGACCCTCAAAACCTGGCATTTACTACAATGCATTTCAATGGGGACCATGTCCCAGAGTTCTGGAATGACTGCCACAACATGTTGTGCATGTGGAGGGGAGGTCACATTGAGATCCAGTTATAATTTTTTCAATTCATTTTCAGACTGCAGGGACCATGGCCTCTAAGGATTTCCACAACATATTGTTCATGTTGTGGTCAGGCAACCAGGACTGACGAGTCCCCTTTAAAGTGGTCAATTAGAGAGATCTGAACACCAAAATTCCAAATATACCTAACGTTTTAACCCCATTATGACCATCCTGAGCACCTTTTTAAATGCATATTTCTCAAGCAGCTTAACAAATTTGCTCCAAATGACAAAAATCACGCTTTCTGAGTAAAGTCCTAACTTTCTGGCAAATTTGGTGTAATTTGATTCAACCGTTTTTTCTGTATTCTCTTGTAAAATTTCCTTTGGAAATTAACATGAGAAATAAATGTTTCGGGACTTCTCTTTTTCTTGGCCTCCCATTTCATATGTTAGCACAAAACATTCCAGAAAGAATCTAAGGTGGAGGAACTTTTAGTTTAGAAAGATTTGTGAAGATTTGTTAAATAATGAAATAGTTCAACATTTTTTTACTACCTCTATGTTTTCACCTAGTTCTAAAGTCATTTTAACCTTTGGTTTTTTTTTGGGTGTGTGAATTTATGTATTTTATTTAACATAAAGTGATTTGTTATTATCATTCCCAACTCACTAGTGGGCGGCCTAACCCACCCATCACCACCATGTGCATGCACTGGATTTGATTTATCGCATAGCCTGCTTCAAGAGACACCCACCCCACTTCTTTTTTTAAAATTGTTTTGATCCAGCAGTGTAGGGGAGTTGCACTGGCTCCCACTAGAGTCTCACTGGATCATGGTAACCCAAAACTAAGTTAAATTAGACCCCGAAAAGCCCTACCCATCCCCCTTGTGCTTAATGTTTTTCAATTTCCAGGACACAGGAAACAAATCTCCATGTCCTGTAATGAAGGTCACAGCATTTCTTTTGAAGTTACTGCCAGCCAATCAAGGTATGAGCTCCCTCCAGGAGCCTCTAACTCCCGTTGGAGCATAGTGAGTAACTGGGGAAAAAAGCCCCCCTGTCCAATAAAATCGGTCCATTATTTCAAGTTGCATGCCCAGGGCACAATTGCATATCAACCATCCAGATATCAATACATTTTGAACATTAATTTCTCTAAAACCTACTGAACACTAAAATCACACACAACCTGAAAAGAAGTGAGGCTTCAGAACTTATCAATGATTACAATCCAATAATTTTGTCCATGTGGCATGCCAACATAGACATTCAGTTTGTATCAGACACTTCTATTGCTCTAGCTTGTTATGTCACTTCATAGATAACAAAGTCAGAAAAGACAGAAATGGAGGATGTATAGGAGGAGATAGCAGCATAGAAATGTGTAAACACATCAAAAAGAACCAGGATTTTGGGATAAAGATCTAGCTTTATGTGTTTCAAGGAGTAATTCAGTTAATCATTAATGGCTGTAGCACTTTTACAAAAAAATTAACTAGCTTCTAAATATAAATACACAGTGGCAACCTCCACTGTGTATTTAATCTATTTATCTATCTATCTATCTATGCATCTATCTATCTATCTATCTATCTATCTATCTATCTATCTATCTATCTATCTATCTACCTATCTATCTATCTATCTATCTATCTATCTATCTATCTATCTATCTATCTATCTATCTATCTATCTATCTATCTATCTGTCTATCTATACATCTATGCACACATATATATATATATATATATATATATATTCACTGAAAAAAACATAGGTTATAGACCATATATAGTTAGGGATTAGCATTTACAAAACCTTAATCTACTCGCACAAAACCATAGAAAGTCGCATATATAGTTAGTTGCAATAACTATATATCGCGTACCCGCAATCCACTGCTGATGATGTCACATATTACATCATTCATGACATGGTCAGTGACATCACTGATGACATCACTGATGACATCTTAAATGACATCACTGATGACATCACTGATGACAACATCCAGTGACTTTATGTTTCTGTAGAGTTAAAATATGTCTTACATATTGAAGAATGAGTGGATGTATAAGTGTCTGGATGAAGGATTTAATAGGTGCATGACTGAGTGCATAGGGTAGTGACTAAACTGTCTTAATTTGTGCATCATTATGTCTGTTGTTCTGTAAACTGCTGCATGTGTTGATCAGTAGCTGTATGAGTAACTATATGGGTTATTTATTGGTTGCCCAAGTATTTGAATGGGAGACTGAGTGTGTGTGTATGGGTGGCTGGGAAGTGTGTGACTCTGTGCATAGATGTGTGAACAGTTAATTCACTAGATGTATGGGTTCAAAAGTGCATGTGGAATTAGCTGTATGGGCGGTTGACTGTGTGCATGAGTATATTGGTGAGTGAATGGATATCTCAGTGCTACATGTCAAAGTAAGTACATATGTAAAACACAGTACATGTGAGAGTTGACATATATAAATAACTGCGCATAAGAGCCAGTGAATGTGTGAGTGGCTGTATGGATCATTGTGAACTTGTATCAGGGATTGTATAAGATTGTAAATATGTGTTAGTATATGTTTGAATAAGTAAGGTGTGTATAACTGTATAGTTGAGGAAATGGAGGAGTGATTGATTCTTTTCATGACTGACTAAGTGTGTGAGTAACTCCATGGATGAGTGACAGTCTGTGAGTGTCTGTTTACACTGATTGTATCTAAGGTTATATTAGAGTCTGAAGAGGTTCATCGTATTATCACATGAATGATATTATCAGTGATGTGATCAGTAATGGCTGGTTTTCGATGTTGCAAAACATGTAAAGCCTGCAGAAACAGCGTAGACTGTAAATCTTTGCAAATACCGAACTCTAATAGAGAATTTGTGATTAAGAAAAATCTCACATGCACTACCACACACTGTATATATGTTCTAATCTGTCCTTGTCAGGGATGGTATATTGGCAGCACCAAACACGAAGCAAAAAAACATGTGTTGGAGCACCTAAGAGCCATTAAGAATAAGAACAAGCAGTATCCTGTGTCTCGCCACTTTGCTGAAAATCACTACAGTGACAAGAACCAGGTACGAATAGTGGTGATTGACAGTGTCGACCTAGGTGTGAGAGGGGGAAATCGTGAACTGTCAATGCGTAAATTGGAATCCAGATATACTGTTGATTTGGAGAGTCTCGCCCCGAATGGGCTGAATATCAGTGAGGAGCTAGCAATTCACTTACATGAATGATATGTTTTAGTCTGAATACAGTTTGCTAAGTGTAATGATATCATGTTTTTAATTCCAGATTGTTTGAGTACTGATATATTTAAGGACAACTGATGGTTAGAAGATCAAGGCCAACACATCATGAACATGTAGGAAAGGACTATGTATAATTTCTTGACATATGAACTTTTGAAAGCCCACTTGGGCAAGACCGGAAGAACTGTTTCGCCCACTGGGGCAATACAAAGAGAAGTGTGGATGTCTTAGCTAAACACTGCATATAGCTAATGAATTTAAACGCCTAATTTGCGTAAATGATTGGGAATTATTGTAATACCAACTGTGGCTAAGACATCCAAAATTAAGGACACAAGTATGAAATATGTCATTGATGGACACATATTACAACATACATGTTTTGAAGGCTGAAATGCACGTTACAAGATGGCCGCCACAGTTGTGTGTGAAAGTCACGTGAGGTGCAGAGTTTTTATGTATTGTATTTAAACATGGTGGCACTTAATGTTTACGAGCGTGATCAAGGGCTAATCCCCGAAACGCGTTGTTTTTTCCTTTGCTATTAAATTCAAGCTACAGCACTTGAGGTGTCCGAGTGGTTCTTTATCATTATTAAACCTGGGAGCAGATATATATATATATATATATATCACAGCTCAAGTTTCTTTCAAGTCCAAAGAAAGAAATTACGGCACTCACAGGGAAAGTGTTCAGTATGTTTTTACTCGCTCAGCAGACAAACGCGTTTCGGTATTCCTTCGTCAGTGTAGACACTGACGAAGGAATACCGAAACGCGTTTGTCTGCTGAGCGAGTAAAAACATACTGAACACTTTCCCTGTGAGTGCCGTAATTTCTTTCTTTGGACTTGAAAGAAACTTGAGCTGTGATTTATCACGTGGGGCGCCGCCACGAGAGGCACCCGCCTGCGAGTGACCCGGATTTTGGTGCAACGGAGCGAGAATATATATATATATATATATATATATATATATATAGAGAGAGAGAGAGAGAGAGAGAGAGAGACAATCTCTATTTTGCACAGTGGAAGTTTCAGTTGTGTACTTAAATGTGATGCACAGTTTCCACAGGAAGAGCGCTTTTTGTTTTGCTGATGACTTTGGCACTATTTCTCAAATCTTCATAAACTTTTACAAATAAGTTAATCCACCTCAGTGCCTTACTGAAAGGTTTTGGAGTGTACCATTAATTGGGAGCTTAGAAAATTTCAGGGATGCAAACCACGTTTTTTCCCATGCCATTTCCATAGGGAATTTTAAACCACGACTCAGGAAAAAAATGGCTGCACAAAATTTCACCAAATTTAGAGGAAAGTTGGATCTTTAGCCAGAAAATTTGATTTTTGTGATTTCTTGTAAATCTGTTCAGAAAGCTTTGACAAATTAAGGTTAAAACAAATGGAGCCTTCCAGACAGGAAATTCTAATTGAATTCCGCAATAATCCCACAGAACCATAAATATGAAAAATGTAATTCTCATTGGTCACAAGTAATTTCTTTCCTGTGAGCCATCTCTGTACTGCAAGACTTAACAGTCCAGCGATTTGGAGGAATTTTATTGGCTGGCTGCAAAATGGATAAAGATATTGCAACCCCTTTACAGGACACATGACCTTGATCCATGTTTCCTGATGAATTAATTTTAAAAGAGTATATGTGAGCAGGTTAGGGGGTGCCCTGATATCCTTTTCCCTTTGGGACCCTTTCGGACCCCCAGCCCCAAATGTAAAGAAATTGGGCACATAGGTCCTGCGGTCTGACAGGAGATTTTGACTGGTTCTGTGGGACCCAGTACATCTACCCCATGTAGAAGAAGTGGAGAAGTGTGGCTCAATGTTTAGAGCGGCAGACCCTGATGCAGATGTCTAGCCCGGGACCAGGGTTCAATTCCCTGCCTCGGCGGGTCTTGGGCTCAAAAATTCCACGGACCTGATAATTCTCGCCTCGGTGCCTATTCCAATCATTGAGTCCCACTCTGCAACTCTGGACAATAGCTTGCTTAATCTCCACAACGGCCCCCACAACGTTAAGGATACCTGGCCTCCACCTTGGGGGTGCCCAGGAGTGGACGCCTCACAAGGAAAGCCAGGATAGGTTCCACAGCGGTATTCGTACAAGCGCTTTGAGACCCTTGCGGGTGAGTAGCGCACTATACAAGTATCAATTTACATTTACATTTATGTAGTTGTGTGTGACTGCTGCAAGCGATAGTGTGTAACCCATGCTTCTGTGGGAGTCCCACAGGACTGACTTGCTGTTAAATTTTGTGTGGTGGAAATCTATTGCCGGTTGGCCAGTAGCAGGGTGCTGCCCACTTGCGGGAGTTGGGCACTCTGACTGGCAGGCCCTGTGGCCAACGACATCACATGCACGGCCGAAGGCTATGTCTGGTGGGGGGCATGACTCATACCCAACCCTGTGGCCAACTTCAGGCAGATGTGCAAGGCACTTTTTAGATCTTCCTCTATGTTGAAAAAGCATACAAATTCACTGGAGAATCCAAAGGTTAAAATGACATTATACCTAGGTATTCTAACTTTAAAAAAAAGAAAACTGACATTTACCAGACCACCGATTTTTTCTTCCACCCACTTGATGCATCACCCAACAGGTTCTGAGTAGAGAGTTTAGTCTTTCCACACACCCTGCTATGCACACCCATCATGCAAGAGAGGGGTCTCAGTGGCAGGGCCAGTCCCTCCACAGACAATGCTATGAACTCCCATAATTCTGCTGAGGTTGGCTTCAGAGCCAGATGATTGTGTGTGTACTTATATTTTGTGTCCTGTACATGCAGTCATTCATGTTGGAATGCCAATAAAGAAATATTTAAAAAGACCTGCACACCCAACACTGGAGAGAGAGGTCTGAAAGGAGAGGCCTGTCCTTTCCCAAACCCTACTGCACCCACCCATTATCTGAGAGAGATGTCTAAAAGGAGAGACCAGTTCCTCGACACACCCTACTCGGAACAGCCATCACCTTAGGGCGAGGTTTGAAAGGAAAGGCCAGTCCTTTCCCACACCCTACTACACACACACCCATCATCTGAGAAAGATGTGTGAAAGGAGAGGCAAGTGTCAAATATTGTCGATCGTGATACAGAGCAAGAAGAAAATGCTACACTAAGTGTCATTTTGGATTCCCTAGGACTGTAATCTCCAAAGGAAGTGTGAAAAGTTTTATATCTGCAGTCAGACACACTTAAATCACACACAACCTGAAGAGAAGTGAGGCTTCAGAACTTATCAATGATTACAATCCTATAACTTTGTCCATGTGGCATGCCAAAATAGACATTCAGTTTGTAGCAGACACTTCTATTGCTTTAGCTTGTTATGTCACTTCATAGATAACGAAGTCAGAAAAGACAGAAATGAAGGATGTATAGGAGGAGATAGCAGCATAGACATGTGTAAATAACAGACTTTACAGTTTCATTATAAAGATGCTGTCACACATGAAAATTTGATGTTTTAAAGCTTGCTATAAACTCAGGGGCATATTATCAAGAGGGTTTATCTCCGCTTTTTTGGCTTTAAAAGCCAAGAAAGCAGAGATAAAATTATCTCCCTATTACCAAGCTGTCGCTAACACCAGTTAGTGACAGCTAATAGGAGATAGCGACCATCTTGGGCCCCGATTTGCATGTCAGTGATATTTATCACTAATGATATGCAAAGTGGGTGTGCCAAGATGTTAGCGACTGGAAACAGTCCCTAACATCGCTATCTCCTATTACCAACTTTTGGAGATATTCGTGCTAAGCGCGAATATCTCCAAAAGCTAACACCTGCCCTGAGCAGTTCTTAGCCATGTTATCCAATGGGAGGTGGATAACATGGCTAAGAGCATTTGCTCGATAATGCATGAATATCGCTGACTTTTCAGCGATATTCATGCATTGCAGCCGTTTTTTATCGCATTTGCGATAAACCTTGCTAATAGCAAGGTTTATCTGCGATAAAAATCGCCGATGTGCGGCGATAATTTTTGTCTCTAAACAAGTTAGAGACAAAGATTATCGCTAGTTGTTGGTAATATGCCCCTCAGTTTTCTAGCTTGTACAGGAAGTCACAATCAATAAGTTTAGTCCAGGCATCACTATGAAAACATGTGTTGAAGTCATTTCCTGAATAGCCAAAGCTCATGGACCAATAGTTTGGATCCCCTTGTCGAGCCTATCTTTGAAAATGAGTTATCTATAGCTATGAATGAAGTAGAATATGCTATGGACCAAGTGAGGATTGACAACATTGATTTAGATCATTTGATCTTTCAACTGAATCAAGAACAGCTTGAAAATTCTCAGCAGATAACCATATCTGTCGAGCATGGCCTTCACCATGATAGGGCTGGATTTTCCTGTAAAACATTTAAGCCTACACTTCGCTCTGTTAGTAGTCAGGCAGGTACAGGAAAACTTTTTCTAGCTAAAGTCCTGAATGCATTTGTTAACAGGAATAATAGGTGTGATCTGTTAAATGTTGTTGCAGCTCCTACTGAACTATGAACTAACTGCTCACAACATAAAATGAATCAAATTGCACAGACTACTTATATGGCCTGTGGAACATACTAGAGCACCTCAAGTTATTATCTGACAATGCTTGTCATGAAGTGTTCAGAGTTGTAAACAAATTAAAAGTTCTCATTATTCATGAGGTTAGCATGGTATGTAACTTAATGCTATCTTTCATTCATCTGAGGAGGCATGTGATCCTTAGAACTGGCTATGATCTGTTTGATGGAAAACACACCATCATTTTTCGTGACATTCTACAGTTGACTACTGCCAAAAGTCAACCAGGTATTAAGAAAGGTCTTCATGAAGCAACTAAAAAGTCACTAGGGAGTACTAGAAACATAAACATATGGTTACTTTTCAGATACGAGACAGGCAGAAGATGTGGAGTATGACAATATATTAAAAGATATGAGATTAGAAATCATTAGCAAACAAGCTAAGAAAAATGTTGTTACTTGCATCGATAGCTCTCTATTCCCACATAAAACTCACCAGCTTCCATAATGCAAGATCGTATAAAAACTCAGAAATAGAGTGTGTGCCCCATGCCAACATTGGACGAGTGCACACAATTTTACTTAGAAATGCTTCATTTGGAAACACAGGAGATTGTCACTCTTACCAGTAGAGATCAAACGAAACACCAAGGTTTAAACTTACCACTATGTCAATCTGAAAGCTGTTTATTCTATGCTTGGTCTATCCTGCTACAATTCACAAACATCAAGGATTAACGTTGGATGCAGCAATGATACATGTATGTCACACAGTATTTAAAGAAGGTGTGTCTTATGTTGCTTTATCATGGGTTATGCAATTGTCAGGTTTGTGCCTTCTTGATTTTGATGAGAGCAAAGTCAATGCTAACTCATCATGTGTGATTGAATATAATCTTTTGAGAGGGATGTATGCTGCTCATCTCAGTTAATATCCCATTGTTGACAAGCATTCAAGCTATATAGAAAGCAAAAAAGTTTCAAAACAAAGTTAAGTATCTACATAGCATTCCAAAAAGCTAAAAACTAATGCAGTCAGTAATGTAATAAGTTTTCCATATTCAAACACCTCCAGAGATTCATGTTATTTTGAGGTAGTACTTAATATTGTATTCCGCCTACAACCGGTGGTTGAAAATATTCTTCAAAACAAAGACAAACCTTTATGTCAAGCTTTGATAACTCTGTTCAGTTTAGTTCACACTGCAAGAAAGTGTATGTAATCCAACTGCATTTATACATGATATAGTTGTATTGGTGGTACACAGTTCACTTTGAATGTGCAACTAGATGCACAGGAGATTTAATGAAACTGCATGACACCATGAGAATGTTAATAGTTCTTATTCAGGCAGTAGATACATTCAATCTGAGCAATTTGTGTACCTTACAGTACCAGTTTGAAATTCAGTACCTCACAAAAAGTTTTTTGTGAACTTTTGACGAGACTGCATATCAGAGCTGATGTCTACATTATTTGTAAAGCACAGTTCAAAATATCCCATTCTCTTGCTACAAAGATTTAACGCTGATGATGGCACAATTAATACCAATATTATCAGCTTTAGAGTTGGTCAGATATAATTTCATAAGAAAATGTACACTGCTGTTGCCATTATTTTTTTTATTATGGACAGTCAATCAACTCCGACCACTACACAGTCTACCTTAAAAAAAATTGGGCTTGACTGAATGTGATGATTCATCTATTACAGTAAAGTCTAATCCTAAAAACTGCCAAATTCCCACCTTATATTTCTACAACCAAAGTTCTAGAAAGAACAGTATTCACAAACTTCTAGATAAATATAAGCAACAAGTATTAAAGTGATTTCACTCTCCCAAAATTGTGGGCCAGGGAGTCGTGCGTTAATGCAGGGAAGGTGATGAGTGGTCCAGAAAAGGTGAGGGGTGGTGATGTAGGTGTCAAAGTGAATGGGAACTTAGGGGTAGAGTGAATTTCCATCAGTAGGTCTTTGACTTTTGCCAGGAAGAAAGACTGAAAGTTGTTACAGTCTTCTAGGTAGAAAGTTGGTTTCTGTTCTTTGACTTGCCTTAATTCTTTCAGGATGCTAAAGGTCTCTTTTTGTTTGTTGTCGGCAGCCATGATTTTTGCCTCATAGAATTCCGCTTTGCGTGAAAGAATTGTTTTTTTATAAGTTGCAAAGGCCATACAGTAATCCTGCCGGGCGCATGGGTCATAGGTTTTCCGCCATGCTCTCTCGCTTTGGCAGAGGGTTTGTTTCAGGGCTCTAAGGTTGTCATTGAACCAGGGGGCCCCCTTACCCTTGTCCATGATTCTAACTTTGCGTGGCGGGGCTACTATGTTGATGGCAAGCTGTAGCCTTCCTGTCAGGGCATGACTTTCTGCATTGATGTTTCCCTGCTTGGATGTGGGCGGGGCTGATTTCTGTAGAGTAGTGATCAAGTCATCGGCGCAGATTTTGTTCTGTAGTGTAGTTCCTATTTTCCCTATAGGCCCTGCGTATTGGAATAACATAAACAGCAGTATAGACGTAGAAGTGCGGTCTTCCAGGTTTCTACTGACTATGCTAAACCTAATTGGGTTTGTTACCAACTAGCTCAGAGGTCACTGGAAACCTTCTTGACTGAATAGGAAGTGATCAGCTTCCTTGGCACAGCCAAGAAGGGATTCAGTTTTCCAACAACCGCATAAACATGAAAACTTTGCTCCTCAGATAAGAGTCAATCTCTAAAGTCGTGTGAAACAATAGACAGTTATTTTACTCAGCCAGTTGTGCAGATTACTTTCACCAAGATGCGGAGAATAGAGAGAGGGGCGTTTTCAATAAAAGGTATTATTTATTGAACAGTCTTTCTTCTCATGCAAGAGAAATGGATTGCCACAATTGCAATACTATTTATTATATAAAGTGCGTACAGTAAAGTGAGCATTGCGAAATAATACTGTAAAAGCATTGATATGGTTTCTTAGCCATACAATGGTTAAAATGAATAAAACATATACATTCATATATACATAAGGCTAACGTACTCAACTGGTGCTTCTAACTACGCCTACCCTAGTGTACCTGACCTAAGCCTAACACGTGGAAGGGAGTAAGTAAGTAGTTTAAGTTAAGTTGGTTTTGCCAAGGTTTGCTTCAAGAATTCTCTCCAAGGGTTTAGTCAACACCATACCTCTGGAATAGAATGTTGGAGGTCTTGTATCTCCTCTCAGGACTCGCTATCCCAGTCACTCGCAAGAGTAGGCTGGACACGCCGGAGCTGGATTTTCTCAGCAGGAGAAAAGACAGCGTCTCTCTCAGCGCGTCAAAGAGGAGGAGGGGCAGCGTCCGTGGGCTGGTTGCATCTGCTGGGCTCTGCAAGGGACAGCTGTTCGGCTCCTGTGTTCACCACTCCATCGTTCGCGCTTTGCTTAAGGCAACGCTGGTAGTATTTATACCTGAAAGGTGCCTTGTTTGACGTAAGTTTTTGGACATAAGACGTCAATAAAGATGTCACTAGGAAGTGATCGTCCTTTCAGTGCTCATTAGAGTTCTATTACTAATCAAAACATAGCAAGCGGGGCTTTCCAAGGTTGCTGAGTTTTATCTTGTTGCAGAACTCGGAGTGTAATCTAGGAATCTAAGATAGTGGCTTCAGCTGTGTCATCCACTGTAATGAGCTGCAGAGGCGAGTTTCAGAATATGGCTGAAATATGGCTCAGATCGTTTATGCCATTATAGAGGTATGAATGTATTATAGTCGTATAGGGGCATAAGGTCACAGTATTGATCGGGGTCCTAGATTAGAACGCGACACCCGATTTTATGTCCATCAAATTACTAAAAACTAAAGCAATAAGATGCATGTGTACATTGCCCACCCCAAAATACATATTTGCATTTGAAATGGCGTATTTGAAATACATGAAAATATAGGTACTGTACGTCTTTAAGCATAGAAATCATTCAAAAATTATAGCATATGTAATCAGTTGAACGATTCTGCGAAAAATTACACATGAAATATCTCTTTATACCGAAAAGAAGGGCGAGATAATTTCATCACATATAAATGCATTGCTGTAAAATTTGCTAGAGGCTGATGTAAAGTTATTTAGTCTCTAGATTCACTAAAAATAGAAGTTCTGTTCTTTATGAATAGTTCTACTTTAAGCAAAGAATTTGTGCCAGAAAAAAAAAAGGTAAATATTTTGAAAAAGTTCAATTCCCCCCCAAAAATGTTTTCATGGTGAACGGGGGAATAGACTTCCAACGTTTTTCAGTAGTTTTTGTAGATCAAAACTGAAGGCCGAATTCAGAGTTCATGGGAACGCTGTGTGTTGGAATGCTTTCCAAAAATTATTGTTTCTGTTCAGGGGAGAACATCATATCAGACAAGCTCTCAAAAAATTGGTCTACAAAATCAGGCGACAGTTCAACCAAGTTCGATAATGCAGTTACTTGGCAGGTGTGAGAATGATTGCTATCGTCGGTGTCGGGATCAGCAATGCTCACAGAAGGTCGTACCTGGGTGGTGATGCTTTTATTTCTCGCTCCACTGTCACCACCTAGTCGTAGCACAGGAGTCTCAACGAATGCCGTCATCAGGATTGTTAGCAGCTGGGGACAACACAATGCGTGAGCCGTTACAGGACTTAGCAAAGTATCGATATCCATTGGTACTGCTGATGGAAGTGCAAGACAGGTGTCTAACATGCATTCTTCTCCGCATAGCATACATCGAAGCACAGGTAAGATGCAGGTCTGCCATATAGGTCTGAATGAAAGAAACCAGGTCATGTTCAGATCTCTCAGCCTGGCCAATCCAAGGACTCTAGTTATTCGGTAGCATAGTGCTAGGATTGTTTCTTCCATTCCTGTCGGAGTCATGTCTGCATTTTGGCTTGCCATATCGGAGCAGGAGGGTCAAAAATAAAATTCCTGCTACAAGTCCCAAAATCAGGGGGATGCCGCCAAAGACTGAATGGACAAAATTTGGAATTAAGCCCAAGACTGCTTTGAATGGTGTTAACAGTCCAGAAAAAATTGTCTTAAATAAGCCTGGGATACCTACGGCATTTGACATGTTTAGAATTTCGCTAAGCATTTCTATGAAATGCACGGGGCAATTTGTTGATAAAAGGTCATGTATCTCCGAAGCCGCCCTTGCAACTTGGAGATCATACATCTCTTTTGATGACGTTATGGACACTGTTGTCTGCAAAAGCACAGACTTCATTCTGCTTAAAGTATCAATTCGTATAGAAGAGACATTCAAACGAGGCCATATGGGAGTCTCTGAGTCTCCAGGGCCGTTTGGAAACAATGCTTGCATACATCATTTGACCATCGATGTTACGCTGATGAGATAGGCTTTCCCTGGCAAAAGGCCACAACAGCTGTGATTCGTTATTAGAATGTAACTCCCGTTCGAGAGCTGCTTAAAGAAAGGCTCTATCTGCGTTGCAGGTGTGACATGTTGGTGGCATGAAAGGTTGTTTGAAGTTCCTTCACAGGCTCCGTGTAAATTAATACCCTGGCACAAAAGTATACCGCTTAGTGAATGTTTGCAATTTTCACCACTAAGAAATACATTTTTGTTGCTGTCACTGTTGCATGTGTGTGTATATGGTAATTTCCATGCTGACTTAATGTATCCTTTACCCAAACGTTCATACTGACCAGTCGGTATGTATTCAAGGCAATTTTTAAATCGGAAAGTTGTTATCGGAATTGTGATAATCCATTCAATGACAGGACTTTCTGACATTGTCAATGGTAATCTCCCAAGTTTTTCGATGCTCAGGATTGTATAGTCTGCTCCTTTCCGTGCCAAGCTGATTTGTTTATCAGTAAGGTTAAAGATGGAAAACAATGACGTTGTGTTGATTAAACGCCAAGGCACATAGCCTGAACAGAGATTTTGCAGCGTCCAGCCAACTGTACAATAGAACGTAATTGTGACTGGCCATGCTGTAACATTAGCAATTCTTTGTCTATTATATCTATGGCAGATGATACAATGCTGTCCAGTGAATATATTCTGGAAGACAGAGTCATTAACCCAATGTCCACTACAGAAAGTGATTTTTCCAAATTAATACGATCAATTTCTCGTATTTTCTCTGCTGTTTCAATTTGCATAATTTTCCATGCCTCATTATAAGCTGCATATATACTGGTCGCTATGAAATGTTTTTGACGCCGTTTGCATGGTCCCAGAATGAAATCGCGCAAATCAGCACCATCTTTAAGTAAAGATAAATGTTGCTTAATTTCTGCCAGTGTGGATGATCCTAGCCATTCGAGGCAGAGTTTCCCTACACTGTATGTTGTTACTATCCCTGGATGTTGTCTCTGGGAGTATCTAGGGTCTGGTCTGGTCATTGCTAACCCCTGTGTTTTATTCAGGAATCTATCTTGACAGTTGTTTGTGTCAGTAGGCCGGATTAACCACTTTTTCCAATCAGGATGTGTTCTGTTTAGATGTAAAATTTGTGATAAGTCTATTTCAATATCTGTTGTCACATTATCAGGTATTGGCTTTGGAATAGACGGTTTGTTAAGTTCTTTAATCTTAGCTAGGCCAAGACAGGTTGTTTGGTGAATTGTGTCATTTAAGAACAATATTTGTTCTGAGATCATGCAGGCTCGAAATAATGCTTCTTGGCCTTGTACCTGCCATTCTTTTTTACCCCAGATGGTTTTTGTTTCAATGTTATTTCTCCAAAAATGAAAAACAAATGTCATCATTTTTTCATAAAATGCTTCTGAATATATCAATTTAGTATTTGTCAACATGGTTTTCGTCCCTGTTTTATCCAACAGTTTATAATAAAACGTTTCTGCATCACTTGTGTTAAACCCTGAGAAGTACTGGAATTTCTCATAGAATGTTTTAGAACTACTTTTAGGTGGAGAAGCACAATTGGTTCCCATTTCTAGGTTGTGCAGATTTATGCAAGTAGTGATCACCGTAGTGTGAGAAGCAGTACATCTGTTCATAATTAGACGAACCTTGTAAATATTCATGTTCTGTGAATCTAGCTGACATTACTAAATCTGACACCATATTATTTATCCTTTCAAAATCCCAATCATCAGAAAAAGTACTTGGTTTTACAAAGTCACTTAATGAAACCTTGAACTGGTGAGGATATTTCAGGATTTCAACCGGGCTAAGCACTTCATAGTCAGTTTTGTCCCATACTACCCCGCCGGGTATTGGAATGGCTGTGACATTTACTGTTGACAGTTCTCTTTTCTTCACGTGGGATGATTTGTGTGGTTTCAGGACTAAGTTGATGTTCTGACTTGCTGTGTCCATTGAACTGTATTTTCCCTCAATGAATTTTCCCAAACAAAGTATCATGATGAGCCAGAGCAAAAGGAAAAATACACCTAGTCCAAACCAGAACTCTAACCATGGAGAGACAAGATAAATTTCCTTGAGTTGATGAAAGAGTTCTGTTACTTTTTCTTTAAAAGTCTTTGTTGCTGGCGTTACTTCAGGGTTGCTTAGATCTTCAGAAAAGTTGTCGAAGTTGATGAAGTAGCCAGAGGCAGTTCTGTCAATTGTTGGAATTGTTTTCTCAATTTGTCTTTCGGTAGCACATTCTAATGCCACGTCATTGTATACTGGTGTTTCTTGACGAACTGTTTCAATCTGAGTTTCAAGGGGCACGAGTTCCATGGCATTATTGCATAGGCCTTCTCTGTGCAATGTAGGTTTATCAAATGTGATTAGTCTTTCAGTTTGAACCTCTTGAATTGTTGCAAATTTGGGAATTCTGTTGTTGTTCGGGAGTCCACTTGGCCTACTGTTGATTATAGGCCACATGATTGTGGTTTTACCATGTCGATTGATACAACTCTGTTCTCCTTTTTACCAGCAAGGGGCGGTAGTACTACTGATCTTGTTCCGTTGATTGCTAAGACAGGTACTGCTTTTCTGTAAGAAGGCCCAAATTCCTTCTTCACCGCTATTTTCTCTCTGACTAGATCCCCAATCTTTGGAATACAGACAGGCCTTGCTGGGGCTGATGGTGCCTCTTCAGTGGTAGTTGGCTGTTGTTTTAACTTTATGTTGCTTAAGGATTGTCTTGTTTCATTCAAGTCCTGCAAAACAGCCAAACGATATTTGATGTCAAAGTATTTATTCTTATCTTGTACCACTGATACATGACTATCTAAGTCCTGAATGTGCATTCTAATTCCGAACAATAGTTCGTACGGGCTGAAACCATTTAGAGAATTTCTTGGCAAATTGTTTAGACTTAGTTGGACAATGTAACTTATTTTCCTTGCTCCATCGGTTGCTGTCAACTGATGGCTGCTTGACGATGGTGTTCATACTTGTACTGAAGAAGCTCACACAAGCCCAATATAGCATCAGAGAGACATGTAGCATTAACAAGGCGCAGACTCCGACCACTGTCATGTGACTTTGAGCTAGCAAATAATACGGGCATAATACACTGTTTACATATACTACCACTCCCTATAGCTTGCTGCTTCAGTATTCTCTCTTTATAGAATTGCAATTTGCAGCTATTACTAAATGAAATGGTGTTCAATTAACAGATAAGAAGCCCTAATAGAGAAATCCTATGTGATTACATAGATTACCATCTATATCTATTTGCGGCATAGAAATAAAACTGTGTGACATGCTTTGCAGTGTGATTTTGCTGTGGTGCTAGACAAAAAAAATCTAAAATAACAGTGTATTGCTTTTACACTTGAGCAATACTAATGTACCAGTAACCATGTGCAGCTTGCTTTGCCATTACACATTTCAGAGACATTTTAATGGGCATCAAGGGGCATATTATCAAGAACAGTGTTAAAAATGATCTCCGGTTTAGCGGCTGAAAACTGCTGCTAAAGCGGCGATAATGAGCTTGATAATCTGCCCTTGAGAATTCCAATAGAAGTCCATGTTCTAGTGTGAACATGGGCTTCTATTGGAATTCTCCACTGCATAATATCAAGCCCATTATCTCTGCTTTAGCTGCCGTTTTCTGCCGCTAAACCAGCGATAATGTTAACGCCGTTCTTGATAATATGCCCCCAAGTTCCATAAATATTATCCTGACACAACACTCATGTGTCTTAAAAACTTTACTAACTTGATTTCATAAAACAAAAACAGCAGGCATTTGAAAAATTAGTAGATTTGCATAACTATTGAAAATGTATATTTTTTGTATTGTAAGTGGGTGTGGTTCTCTAGCTTGGTAGTGAGCGAATATTAAAATGAGTCATCGATTGGATGAGTTCATAGATGGATTAATGATTCAGGGAAGAATTGCCATCATTATTCCAGTGCAAGCACAGGAGCATGCACAGTTGTATAAAGAATGGCCATCTGCCAAAACAATTATGCATGTTCAGATTTATCTCACCATCTGTACTCATCAATATGTACCTAGATTTGCACAATCAGGGCAATATTGAAAACTGATACTTGTTTAATCGGTGTAGAATAGAGTCTGAGCATCTGGATATGTGACCACATCAAATAGGAGCATCTCATGAATGTTTTGGTAACAAACATTTTTTAAGTAGAGTGTTTTTCAGTAGTTAGTGCTCATACAATGGAGATCAAGATTATCCAAGTGGCCTTTGAGAAAGTCGAGCCCTCAAACATTGCATTGTGTTGCAAATATCGAGTACACATCTCTAATATTCATATTTTGTCACTCACTGACCTTCGTATGTACGAATGTTGGCTCGAATAGAAATTAATTAATTAAAAGAAAGTGAATGTTGGACCTGGCATCCTTGGTGTGGTTTCCCCCTAACTTTTATGTCTTTGATCCTCCTGTTTCGCTGACTTGGTTTTTGCTGGCCTTATGACTTTGCACACTTTACCACATATAACCTGCCCTAAATTGCTTATGCTCTCTTCCTTAAAACACAGCAGAGTGGGCTTATATCCAATTGGCATAATTAATTTATTTGTAAGGCCCTAGTTAAGTGGCACTATCTGTGCCCAGGAACTGTAAATTAAATGCTACTTGGGAGCCTGCACCACTACATGTGCCAAACACTTAAGTAAGGTTTTAAACATGTCTCAAGCCTGCCATTGTTTGGGCTGTTTCGAACTATCATTTCGAACTGGCAAAATAAACATTTTGTCAGATCCCAACCTTTATTTTTAGTACATATGTCACCCCTAGGGTAGGCTCTGAACAGCCTAGAGGGCAGGGAGAAGTGTATTACAAAAGTAGTATATGTACATTTAACTTTTAAAAATTCTTGTAGTTTAGAACTGTAATATTTGTTTTTCACTACTGCATGACCTCCCTCTGCCTTAGGATAGCATCAGAGCTACCTTATCACATCTAATATACTGCAATTTCCAAGTGGCAGATGGAAATCAGTTCATGTTTGGTGTCATTGGAATTGTAATGAAACAGCCTAACGTATGATGAAGTCAGATTTTAATTTACAATTTTGGAAATGGCACATTTATAAAGTAAGCATTTTCCTGCCTTTACAATTTGGGGCCTGCAACCTGACTATAGGTCACTTTCCTGGGTGTGGTTGACTGTTGGATTTTGTGCATTCCTCTAGACAGTCACATACAATAGGTAGCCTACGTGTGTCTTGATTGACCATCACTGGCAGGATAAGTGGGATGAGCTGGGCCCAGCCCCACTTACACTTGTATGGGTTGTGTCTTATTTCCACACAATCGGCTGCATACCCAGAGCAGTTAGTATGGATCCAGGGACCAGGAAGGCGGTGCACCTGTGCACTTCACAGGTATGACGCTAGAAGCTTCTTCCCACTTCAAAGGCACAATTAGTTATAAATACTGGACCTCAGACACTAACACGTTAGTACACTTCTGGACCTGTGGATACTCTTCAAGGAAGATGGTTGGGCTACTAAAATGTTTGCAACTCTGCTGGACTGCTGCCATGAAGTACTACTGCCCTGCTGACCTGCTGCCCTCTTGCCTGGGTGAGAAGGAATGGACTTGCATCTGTTGAATCCAAAACCCCAAAGGGACTCCAAGGGGAAGTTGGCTGGGATCCTGACTACAGTCTCTAAGATAGACAGATCTAACAACCTGGAACCTAGCACCTAGACTTTGCTATCTGTGAGATCCTTTCAAGTGGTCCACTCCAGTCGTGTAGCTTTGGAAGTGGTCCTAAGGTGAACTGCCAGCCTCTGTGGATTCAGCAGAATGGACTTATTTCCTCTGCTGTGCTGCACAAACATGAGCAGAACCGATGCATTGCTGCTGCATGAGTGGATACCACCACAAAGACCCACTTAGTATTGCAGCCCATCGGTGCATCATAAACAACGCTGTGCAATGCATCCTCAGTGCAGGCGCTTGCATCCCTTGTTTACAGCAGCCTGGACAATGAAGAAAGACTCTTTATCACAGCCTCGCAGCTCGTCAGAACTGATGTATTGCCCCAGCTTAGCGACTCATCCTCAATGTGGGTATTCTCATGGCAAGCCTTCCTCAATGGGATCCTATACAATGATGCAAGACCTCTCCCTGCAGCCTCACTGCACCGCTTTGCCTGCGGTAACGCATATTTAACACAGATCCATGCAACGCTCTGCAAACCAGGATTTAAGGTACTTTGTTCAGCTTGTCTAACTGGGTCCCTGTAGCTGTGCTGCACTCCATCACAGTCAGATGAAAATTTTGACTGTGTCTCTGTCTGTGGCGACCAGATATCCACAGTTGACGCTTTATATTTTTTGACAGTATTTTCACTAAAATATTTAAACCTGATTATATCCAGTTCTTTTGATTGGATTTTTGTCCTTTTGGTCTTGTTTTATTTATTCATATTTGCTCTATTTTTCTAGGTTGGTGTGAGAACCTTTTTGTGGGGTGTTTTCCCTTTATTACTGTTTGAAGTGGTGCACAGATTCTTTACACATTGCCTTTACTTAAGCACTGTGCCGAGCTACCAGATGGTTGAGCACAGGTTTATTTAAGGTTGTCTTGTACCTCCCAGTGACAAGGTTTGAGGTTCCTGCTTGACCAAGACTCACACCCCAGTCAACCAACAACCCAATTTGTTACTTTTATTAAGCAGTTGGAATCTGTGTTTGTGTTCTGTGAAATGTCCAATCTGATTATGAAGATTCAGGTTCACTTCTTTTACAATATGTAAAACTATTTAACAGTCACTTACTCTTGGGAATCCACTTTTGTTGGCACATGTACCCAATGTTCTTAGGGAAATTGTTTGGCCTATTTTCTGTTATGAAATGTACGTCAGAGATTCCCTTGTACAGCAGTGATCCTGTAGAGAAAATTATAACTACCTGCATGGAACCATAGCCTCTTGGCAGCAGAGATAAATCGTGGTGAAGCTGAGAGTGGACAAAAACAGGGAGAGAACCATTGTGCTCGTTGGCACAAAGGTCGCAACATCCTTTCAATCACAGCAAACTTCCAGGCCTGAGTGCGCCTTTTGGCTTTAGATGCCTGACACCAGGCCAGAGGAATCATGATTCATGTAGAGGATGGAACAGCAGAGGACACTTACTTGTGGCTCAGAGGTGCAAAGGCGCCAGCACTGTTTAAAACCATGGTGGCCCTAAGGGCATGTGCACATCTACCCTCTATAGCCTCTAATGCTTGCTAGAAGTCTAACCATGGGCAACCATTTGGGTAGCATTCTAACCAATACTTCCTTGCCCTCTGAGCCACCTGATTGAAAGAACAGCCTTATGCAAGTCAATACTGATCCTGCTCCTGATATGAGCTGTGCTTCCCAAACTACCAGGCAAGTCCCCCTCGAGAAGGACTACAAGAAACCCCTGACTAGTTTGGGCCTTGTTGTGCCTAGTCAGTGAGGTATGGCAAGAAACCTACATTTGCGCAATTCCTTGGCCTCTAAGAGTTTGCACAAGGCACACAAAAGTCAATGAGAGGAAGGCTTGTAAATAGTCTAACTACCAGTAGACCGAAAATGTGCATGGGATGAGTGTGTTCCAGGTCAGAGAGGATTTGGCTTGGCTGCCAGACTAGTTTGTTCCTATTAGAGGAGAACCAAGGCAGATTTGCAGATGGATATGGATTTGTTTAACCTGAAGTGGCATGGTGGGCAAAAGAATGATGGATTTGAATGCTACCCCAAGCAATTGCCCGTGGGTAAGCTATTTGAAAGTATTTTTCTCATCACCTTTTGTGTGTTTGATACATTGTGAGCACATACAGGCAGTCATTCTGTAATGAGGAAGTGCAGTACTGTGTTTGCAGTAAAATAGGTGCAGAAGGGACCCATATTATGAATGAATAGTTAACATTAATAAATATTCTAGCAGAAAGAAAACTGTTTAAGTGGATCAGATACTGGCAGAAGCTGCGTGATCAGGTCCAGCAAGGGGAATTCAATGCAAACAATACAATTAAAACTGAGATGTCTTAAAGTGGGAAAGCTGTCTTTTCAAGATGGCTTTTTATTCATTGAATTGTGCCTGCTAGCTGCTCCTGAAACCAATTCATGTGCCATTAGAGCACTGCTAACAGGTGAAATAATACACCTTACAGTCAGAATTTGCAATACAAGCGAGAAATACTCCTGGGCCTGATCCAAAGCCCCCTCTACCTACTTTTTAAGAAAACTCTTAACAATGCTCTAGTCGACAGCAGGAGCTGCCTGTGGGTAATCCCTCAAAATGGGAACTACAGTCTCAATTCACTTTTTGGATAATGCACATCATTTAAAGAGTAAGATGAGAGTATCTGATTCAAATCGTGCCACTTTATTCAACAAGCACTGAGAGGGGATCATTATTCAAAACGATTACTGTATCGAGATTAGATTCCTTGAAGCAGTTAACGTCTTTATCAGTGGTATCTGGAACACAGGGTATATCAGAGCGTTTTGCGCTCTCCAGTTCTCCTGACAACTATGTACAGCCTATGACTCCTCGTCCACTTTTTTATTAATCGATTTCGATATCCTGTTCCTGATTTTTTTCACCTTTCTCCTTTTAACGGAAAACGTTCCTAACTGAAAACACATTTAAAATGATGTGTCTTCTAGTGCAACATAATCAATTTCTACCTGAAATTGACTAATTTCCGTGTTTTTAGCAGGGTAGAAATTAGAAAAAGCCACAAAAACCATCCTAACTCATTCATTCTATGGGTTAATCAAACATATTTGAAGTGTTTTTATTATGTGCTCATTATTTTACGCTTTTGAAATCAATTGAGTTTTCAGCATGTTTTATGAATGCTGCCCCTTTGTTCAGATGAGTTTTGTTAGGGCGCTTTAATACGCTTTGATTTTGCAGTTTGTGATTGTAAGTGAAAAGAACACAGGGATTCATTGCAAAAAGGAGCTCTTAAAACACTGTTAAATTAGAAATGCCTTCCTTTAAAAATGAAAATTAAGAAAGTATACACATGTTACCCAGCGCTGTATGTTACAGAGGACTAGAATACATCAACTGAAACAGTGGCAGCTAGTGACATTTGAAAGTGGTAGACATAAACATTCAGGATGAGTGGCCTATGAAGAGTGAGCATAGCGTGTGAGCCCGACCAGCATAAGGGAGGTTTGGGGGTGAGTCTTCCCCTGAGAAAATGTTAAAAAAGAGTGGTATTTATTAATGTCTATTTGACTATTGTTCCTGCCATTTGCCTGTTATTGCTCCTTCCATCTGCCTTTCGATCCTCCCACGGCTGTTTTTCTTCAACTTACCTGTAGCACCTTATACTCTTTTCCAAATTATCTGTAATGTTCTTGCAGATTCATCCATTCATCCATCTATACATCCATCCATCCATCCATCCAGTGTACCTCTCTGGAGCCTTTGCAGTGTCCACTGCTGGTGACGCTCTATGCAGCTGTCTCCCTACCATTGCTTTGCTTTAGAAATGGCCATGCAAATCAACAAATATACAGTCAAGGAGAGTACAGTTTTTGGTTTGAGGTTATGAAGTGGAGATGGCCATGAAATCATGTCCGCAGTGCAAGCAACAGGTTCCGGTCACCTGCAAATCATGCCTTGCAGTTACATATTTATCAGCCAAAAGCTCTTCAATGCCAAACACAAGGACAAATCCTCCCACATCACAGAGCACAAATCTGATGTAGATAGGGAGACGCACAGAGAGAGGAAGGTGAATCAATTACACAATGAATACAGATTTAGAGAATTAGAAAAGGTTGCTTTCTATTTCCAACAGCCAGATCGGGTGCAAGGGTGATCCAAGAATATGAAGCTCAAAAAGTACCAAGATGATAGAGAAAAGCAAAAAAAGGAAATGAATACGTAGGCAACCCTTTTGAAAAGGCGTTTGTGTTGTCAGTGGTACTGGCAGAAATAAACAGAAAAATAATAATTCAGAGGCTGCCTGGGTTACCTCTGCTGGTTGATCCACTCTGCTGGGACTGTCTGCACCAGCCTCGGATTGGTAAGGCATCTGGCATCGGCCGATGGGCCCCTGGCTGAGGCCAGTTGGTGGGCAATTTTTGGGGAATCCACCCATGGTGCACAGCATGAAAGGCTGTTAGAGCCTTGACAAACATGACCACCTGCAGCTGAATTCAGGCCAGCGGGCTAATGTCAGTGGCAGAATGACAATAGGGTGCTCTAACTGTCAACCGCGAAATCGGCACGTTTGTAAAAATGCCGCCATTTTTACAAAAGTGCACGCAAAAGCGACACTTTTATAAAAAGTCTGCGATTTTTACAAAAGTGCCAGGAATGCAGGGAAAAGGTTTATGAGGGGTCATTAGGGCTTATGTACATAGGCATTTTGGAATCTTCATTTTTGCTGCAATGGTGTTCCTATGTTTGCCTTAGCCCACATCCCCATGGAAATTAGGGAACACACCTTTACATGGCAAAGATGCGAAATGCGATCAGCACAATGAGTGATACAAAATACTCCATGCAAGCATCGGCAGCATCTACTATAATAAAGAAATTCCTTGTGGATGAACAAATTAAAAACCTCTCTAACATTACACAAAATATTTATCTTTCTTGCATGACCTTTAGAGAATTGATGACCAGAGGTGCATACCCTGTCTGTGTGCTGTATGCGTCTGTGACCACTGCATTGCCAAAAATGGTTTTTTTTGTGCCAATAAGTTGAATATGATTTGTGAAAGAAGCACTAGAAAATGTGTTTAGTATGATTTAGCACAATCCATGTGTGATGCAGAGGTCTGAGTATTCTATTATGGTGCAAACAATCAGGAAATAGAAATCGTGAATGTTGATGTAGAATGTTAGTGTTTCAGTTCTATAATTCACATCTCTGGCAGCAAGGTATCTCTACACTGATCTCTTTCAACAGACAGATTTTAAAGAATGAGAACTGAGTCCAGTGGATAAAACTGATGCACACTGTCAACATCATCATGTATCCAACATTGTTCTCTAGATGCCTTGAGGCCTAAATGCTTCATAATGCATAAGGTTTTAATTTCATTAGAGAACAGTTGAATTTCTGTTTTCAAGGATATTACAGAGTGTCTGTAATGAGATGAAAATGCTCACATTTGTCTCAAGCATATAAATGAGGTTAAGGAATTCAAATCACAATATGCTCATGAGAACACCTTCCTTCCCTGCAGACATAGGAATTCTGTTCAGCAAGCAGCTCATGTTATTTTATTAGGTCTGTCATTAGCCAAGACCTTTTGGTTTTACTGAAATAACATATAAGCATGGGCGAATTTTGCGACTCTGGCGTTCGCGAATTTTGAAAATTTGCGAATTCGGAATCCGCAAAATCCGCGATTTCTCGCGAATTTGCGGATTTTTTTTTTGTGTTCGCAAGGGTTTCTGCCAGTTTGCGAGGGTTTGGTACCAGTTCGCAATTGCGAACTTACTTGTCGGCTCGCAACGGTCGCGACTATGTTGTTTCTACGTCTGGTTCATCATCACAGGTTCCCAGCACCCTCTGTTTCACCACTGCCACCCTCTGTTTCACCCATGCCACCCTCTGTTACATCAATGCCACCCTCTGGTTCATCATCACTGTAGATTATGGGGGGGAAAGCAAGCACACCTGCCCTGCTTCAACTGACATTAATTAATTTGGGGTTAGTTTATTAATGTTTCACTGTTTTAAAATTCCACGTCTGGCACCTGCTTCCTTATCAGTAATTTGCTTTCTGTTGCAGTGCAATTTTTTTTCCAGGACCTTTGTGGCCTGCTTGTAGCTATTCTATGAGCCTGCTGTGAGGGTCAGAGCAGGGTCATACAATTGTTGCAACTAGCAACTGAACTCTGGAGGGGCCCCAGTCAGGAAGCACTACAGGGAATGGTTACTAATGATGAGTTTGAACTCTTGCACCTGCTGAGTGCTTTCAGTTTTGCAAAACTCGTTTTTCTGCAATTTCGCGGGATTCGCGGGGCGTGAACACGCGCGAGATCGGATTCGGAAGCCGCGAATTCGTGCGAATATGCGATTTGTTTTTTTGCGTTGTGTTAGTTTGCAAGGTTTTGAGGGTTTTCGCGAGCCGCTTGTAGCGCAAGGCGCGAAGTTACCCTTGTGGTCGTTCAAGGGTGCGGCCATCTTGTTTGCATGACGTATTTCCGTTTCCGGGCGCGAAGTGTAATCTCGCAAAGTGTGCGGCTCGCCAGTACAATTTCGTGGGTGTTCGCGAGGAAAATCTCGCGCGAACTTACCCGCGCGGTCGTGAATGGGCGCGGTCATCTTGTTTCTCATTCATTGCTATGGTTCTGGGCATGCTTTTGGTATCCTCTCTGTATCTCTGCCATCCTTTGCTTGTTTGAAGTTTCTTTTGATCTATTTTACTTATTATCTATCTCTCTATTTTTCTTGCTCTATATTTTTGTGTTTTCTGCTACTTTTGGTTAATTTTAAACTACTTTTTTCAACTCTTTACTTTTCTTCTCTTCCCTATTCTATTTTCTTTATTATTTAGCTTCCTTTCTGCCCAGACCATGGTGAAGGGAGCCGGGAAGCATCCCGAGAAGGGGAAGGGTCCCGCACCCCGTGCCCGGCTCCCGTGCGGGCGTTTGAGGGGGGAGCAGGTCGTACCCCGGGAGATCTTTAGCCCGGAGCAGGTGGGCGCACTAATTTTTTATGTTCAGCGCCGCCTCCCCAGGACCATCATGGCAGGCGGCAGGATCGGTTGCGGGTACGGGATCCAGGAGCGCCGGAAGCGGTGGGAGAAGGTGTGCCAAGCCATGTACCACCACTCTCGGGTCCGGCGCACCTACAACCAGGCCACCCACCGCTGGATGGATGTCCTGGACCATGAACGAGATCTGCTCGACCTGCTTGGCCTTGAGATCCCCTGGCTTGGTGAGTAGTAGTAGCTATTTCTTTACTACTCTGTTTTTTCCTGCTGTGTGTTATTATATTGCAAATGTTGGTTTTTTACCAAGAGCAATAATGCTGCTCATTACATTGTAGGTAAATTATATTTCAAAATCTTCTGTGCATTTCAGGTGCACTGCTCTCCTTCTCAGTAGTGTTGCTACTATGCTTATTTGTTTTCGATTTTGTGTTCATTTCATTGGCCTGTGAAATTATGTATGAGTGTAGTTTAAAGAACTGCGTAATGCTAGACACTAAGGTTCAGATTTTTAATTACCGGCGCATCCCTGCAAAGTAGCAGGGATGCGCCAGTAATTGTGCGCCACGCCACCATCACCCATGGTGCGCCGTATTTATAATGCGGCGCACCATGGGCCCAAAACGTCACCAAAGCGTTACGCATCTGTGCCGTAAAGGCGGCGCATTGCTGGAGTTGCGTCGCAGCGCCATCAATGCTCTGGGGTGCCCTATCTCCCCAATGCTGCGTCATACCGTACGTCTGCTTCAAGTAGGTGCAAGGTTTGAGTCACGCATCATTGTCGTTAAAGTGAGTGATTGAAATCTTGTAGATTTCCCTCACCCACATTTAGGATGCGTTCCTGCGCAGGAACGCCCTCCCTTGCGCCGGAACGCCCCCTGATGGCGCAGGGCTTTACAACGTGATGCATCTCCCATATGCGTCACGTTGTTAATATACGCCGCACCATTGCACTTCTTTTGTTCTGCCGCTGCATCACAAAAGTCACGCAACAATGGAGCAAAAGAGCCGCAAGGGGCTTCTAAATCAGCCCCTACAGACTCAAGTCCAGTCCTTTCTTTGTACACATGGCGATAAGAAACAGTAGTGGTGGTAGATTGATAGTTTGAGTATTTTAATGACTGGTTAAATAGTGTTGTCGCTGATCTGCAATCACGATGGACTTTGTCTGTCACTTCGCGTGCTGCAGACTGCTGCCTGCCAATCCTAGGCAAACCTTTTTAGTACCTTGTTTAGTGAGTTACATAAGAAGTTTCCAATTCGACGGTCCGCAAATCAAGCAATACTAATAACGTAGTAGACCACATGAGATCGGTCAATAATATACCCCGTGGATGATTTGTCTATTTGCTATTTCGCCAAAATATTTTGTTATTGTTCTTTTGAAATGTTTGATTTGGTTGACAAATATCATCCATGTTTTCTGGTCTTTCTTTCTTTCATGTTGTACATCAGCTCCCCCCCAAGGGCAAGAGGAGGACACAGGAAGAGGAGGAGGGTGCTGTTCAGGATGCAGGCCAGGATCGGGCAGGCGAGGGCTCCTTTGCTGGCCCCAGTAAGTTTTAATTTTAATATAGAGTACTTATTTTTTCCTAGCGTTCCTCATTCGATTTTTTTTAAATCGTCTTTGATCTTCTTGTAGACTGGATCTAAATTCTTATCCTGCCTCGACTATGACTCCCTGTGGTATTACTAGATTATTCTTATTAGTCTGTCTGTGTAGCTAACTAAGATTGCACATTTGGCAATTCCATTGGACTCCCATTCTAGTCCGCAATAGCTCTATGCACTGAGTGCAGTCCTCTGGGATTGTCCATAATGTCTTTTCAAGTCTTCTAAATGTTTATGCTTTGACAATTGCCAAAAATAAAAAGGTGAATGACCACCAAGAAAGAATAAGATACTACTTTACTTTTGGTTTGGATAGCAGGACAATCCATTCTACTACTGTTGCAGGGACAAATCTGCACAAACAGAACTATGGACACTAAATAATGCATTGCTTAGCTTATCAATTATAATAGGTGCTGTTAGACTTTCCACATACCTCAGTGATAACAAACTTTGTAGTTTAACCCCCAATCTCCTTACTGACTAGATAGTGTGGCTGAGTCATTTAGCTCCCAAAGTCACCGATGATTGATCCCCAATGATGTCAGAGGCACGGACTCATGCTTGCAAAAATTCAAAAACCTTTAGCTCATCCACTCTAGTCTGGAGGACCAAAAACCACAGATTCTATTTAAGTTTAAAAGCTTTATTAAAAGTAAACACATTTATTAAAATCAAGTTTGTCATAAAAGTAAACGTTTAACTGAAAATGGAAAAGTGCTTAGTGCTGACGATTAATTGGACACATTTCTTGTGGTCGAGCCGAGCTCTCACCTGGTTTGAACTTGATCCTGCTCGTGTTCTTAGAAGTCAAGCTTCTGTCTGTTAGGAGAAAAAGTGGTGCGTGTTAAAAATAAAAAGCAACCATTCATCAGTTGTGCCAAAAAGTGCAGCAAGACAACAGCCTTCCCTGGAAAAAGGGACATTTTTACTTTAGAGTAGACAGTCACAAATTATTACATTGTATTCTGTTTTTTTCACATTTCTTTCTTCCTCCTAGACCAAATATTATATAGTAGTGAGTGGTGTTTTCTAACATTATTAAATGTACTTTGTAGGTGGAACATCTGGAGGCGGGGCCAGCGCGGAGGTGGTGACATTGGACGAGGGGAATAACTCTGGGGAGGAGGCGGTGCAAGTGCCGGACAATCCTGTGAGAGATAACACGGTGGTGGCGGGCAGAGGTAAGCTATATATTCCTTACTTATTGAGATTTAAGACTGCAGAGTGTGCTTTCTGCACAGGTGTATTATAAATCAACCAGGTAGTAGCCTCCTCTAAATGTACTTCGACTTACCTGTGAAGTTTTTGGCGAGAAGAATCCCAATCAGATCTGAGATGAACTTGATGGATGGGATGAACGAAAAGCGAAAGAAGGGTGTAAGTAAGTGTGGAAGGACGAGAAATGTAATGATGACTTGTAAAGAAGAATGATATGTGTTTGCTTGGTCCCCGAGGTGGCTGGGAAGGAAAGATTATGGTATGGTGCATGGCTGGGTGAATGATGAAGCAAGGATGGGTGGAAGGAGAACAGCCTGGGTGGGTGAAACAGAAACTGTATGTGTGCATATACTTTGAATGGATGGATGCCTGGATCATTCATGGTTCTATCTGACTCTTAGATAGCATATGTGTATCTAGAGAGAGTAGACGGTCACTGGATGAACTAAGTGTTACTTTGAAGAGCATGTAACACTGCACCCGCACGTCCGTTCAAGTGTAGGAAAGGCAAGGAAAAGAAGTTGTAATTTTGTCCAAATACGACCATGAATAGTAGCAGTAGTTTGTATTGCAACTGCAAGCACAGCATATATCCGGTTATTACGGTGGACACTCCCTACCTCTCTTAATAACTTTAGTTTAGTAGTAGTACGTCATTCATGTGTGGGTGTATCACTGTTCACTCAATAATAAGCAAAGCACCTAAAGTCATCCCATATGTCATCAAATACATCCCATATGAAGTGATAGATAATCAGATTATTTAGCTTCTTCATTTTCCTTTTCTAATACTCATTTCCACTATAGGGTGAAAGCTAAATTAATTAAGCAGTAGCCCTTTTAACAGAGTATTCTCAGTGCGACCCGTAATAGAAAAGTAAGAACTTCACCACCTGCATGTACTGGACCAGTACAGTAACGCAAGTCTGTCTCACTCATCATGGTGTGCGTCTGTTTTTCTCGGGTGCAAGCTCACTGCGCTGGCATTATGCCGGCTTGCATAAAATAACGTACCAATTTTCCTAAACAAGAGAGAAGAAGAAGAATAAGACTGGTGTACTGTCATAGTCAACTTTAATGGAAGTCCATAGTGCTCGTAGAATTTGTTCCTTAAACGCCCACTAATGTTAGAGCAAGGATGAAGAAGTCAGAGGTTACATAGATACTGTCCTCAATAGTTATGTACTGTGCTTTCAATTTGCTACTTGTACTCTGACACAACTTTCTGCTCAATCCTTTTGTGTTAATCTTACGGAGCATTGGTTACAGACTATGTCTTTCTTTCTTCATATAGTTGCTCCTTCCAAATCAAAAAGACCATCAAGGAGGAGGGAGTTGGCTTGAATGGCCCGGCAACGGAGGCTGGATGCCACTGTCGCCGAATATCGGCGGCTGGTGGCCCTGGAGGGGGAGACGCAGTCTACCGGAACAACAACAACATCCACTGGGACAGCTGCATCCTCCTCTGTGCCCCCACGGGCTGCCAGCCAGCGCAGTGCTCCAGCGGTACGGAGCCGGGCTACCAAAGCCAACCGCCACCGCCGAGCAGCAAAGACAGCAGCTGCCCCCCACAGGAGTTGCAAGGCACGCCAGCGCCGCTTATGCCTCAGAGTGACCTACCTGGAGCAGGAGGTCCTAAGCTATAAGAACTTGGTGGAGGGCCTCCGCTTCGACCATGCCACCCTCCGCTAGGAGCATTATGCCCTGGCCGCTAAAGTCAACAGCACCCTGCCGTAGTGTCCCTTGCCCCTTTTTTAGAGACTTTTGGGGGGTGGGATTTGGGTGTTGGGTTTTTTTGGGACTTTTGAAGGACAATCGTTGGGGTTAGGGAGGGTCTTGCGGGAAATTATTTTGTTATGGCTATCAAAATATACTTTTTGAAACTTTATCTGACCATACCTGTTTTTTACTGCTTTTGAGTCTGGTGGGTGGGGGTTTAACAGTAAGTTTGTTTTCCTGAATAGTCCTAGGACTTTAGTAGTACTACCGTCAATCTCTTGTCTCTCCTAATACTCCATTATACTACCTCCAACCAAACGCTTATCTTACCTGTAATTTGTGTTTGAAAGTAGGGCTAGGCCCAGGGCTGGCTCCACAGGAAAATGGCGATTAAGGTTGGCAATCCTGGGCGGATGACATGTCCTCCTCATTGCGGTGGTACTAGTGATGTGACACAGTGGCAGTGGCATGCCTATGGAAAAAAAGAAAATGAAACCTAGTTTGTCCTTACTGTAGCATTACAACGATACGATAGAGAATATAGCAGGTGACAGTACACTAGAACAGTGCCACAATGTAGCCTAACAAATGGTAAAGTATAACTTGTACTTGTGTTGGATTTCTTTGACATTGGCTACTACTACACAAAATAGTACTGAAGCTGAGTAAGTCTAGAATATATCCTCGGATTCCTTTACCAGCCTGTTGCTATGACCATATCCACCCCAGCAAGTGTGTGGAATTATTGATGTCATTTAGTGACACATCAAGCAAAACCACACAGCCCGGGAGAAGAGGGTTAGGGTTTGTAAAATGGATGGGAGTGGGGGTTTCTTTTTGGGTAGGTTTTGTTGAGAGAAAAAAAAAAGCACAGCATGGACAAACAATAATTGAACATAAATACATTTTTGGGTACAAAGCTAACCACAAATCTTTTACATGACATAAAGGAAGTGCATGCACTACTGAATGCATTGTTACTGAAAAGTAAGTAGTACTTTCGACAACCGTGAATGACAGAATGCGACAGTACAGGGCTACATTAAATTAGGTTTAAAAAATAGCCGAAGTAAAACCTATAGAATGGCTGTAGGGATCAATTTAGAAGCAGAGAGAGATCCAAGAAATGCAGTCACACTCATAGAAGAAATCAATGGATACTGTATCTGTATGTTGTTGTAGTTGTCCTGTTGAATTTGGTAAGTAAGTTGCATGCAGCAAACAATTCCTCTCATTAGCGGCACTCCTCCATTCCAGCTGACGCTTCGTCCATCAATGTTGGTGACCAGAAGACACCCTGTCCACTGCCTGCCTGGCGGATGCTGAATTGCTGCTCGCTAATGTGAAGCCTGACTCCATCCTTTTTTCCCCATTGCACAGACTGAAACCCGCCCTGTAATTATTGAACGAAAAACAGGAAGTGATATAATATTACAACACCACTGATAAATAAATAAAAGGTATGTACGCTGTGTTGTGCAAAAAGTCACACTTTGATTTTCCTGGTAGACAGTACAATATTTTTGAAAGTGCGTACTCTGTCTGAGTCACCTTTTGAAGGATAAATAAGTATGGGCAAATTAATTTAGCGGATCTTTCCCCTCAAGCTAGGTGTACTGTAAACTGTGTTTTAGAACAAAATTAAACCTTCCCAGCAGTGCTCCCACCCAGACCCTTACTAAAGCCAGTCCAGAAAATGTAGAAGACCCCCAATCAGATCTCAAAAAAACGAGGCCTAGCAGAAAACTGGTGAGAAAATGTACTTTGAAAGTAAAGGTAGGCCCAAATACCCCCTTACCCACTGTGGATTCTCACGAGTGCTCTAAGACCCCAGAACTCAGTTGCAAAAATCTAGAACACCCCGAAACACATGCAATCCTGCTGCTAGGGCTAATCCTAACGAACCCTAAGTTACAAAAAGTGCCAAAAGGCTTTTCCTTATGGATTTTGTCCCAACCACTTCTATCCGGTATTAGACCTTCCCAGGAATGCCCCAAGACCCGCCAACCCACCCGCAAAAAAGCACAACACCCCCAAACAGCCAAAAAGGAAAATCTCATACTTACAATATTTCTCGGCCTTCGGTCAAAATGCGCTGTGCAGCTAGGCCATAACTCCCGTTTTCCACCACGGATTTCCTGAAAAGCAAATGCAATCAAGATTAGACTGTCCCAGCAGTGCTCCCAGACCCCAAAACTCACCCACAAACACCCAGAACCCCCCCAAAGAGCACCTCTAAGGCAAGCAAGTCAGCAAAAACACACAAAAATTTCCACCTCCGATTTGGTCCAAACCACTTTTATCGGTTATTAGAGCTTCCCAGCAATGGCCCCAGAGCTGTCAACCCAGGAGAAAACTAGTAGAAGACCCCCAAACAGCTAAAAAGCAAAAGTACAAAAATGTGGACTTAGTCATTTTCTTGCCAATTTCCCAAATCACTCCGCGCGTTCTGCAGCTAGGCCCTAACTCCCCTCTGCCACCATGGATTTGCTTCAAACCTCTTGCAAACTAAAGTATCCATAGCCAGCAGTGCTCACAAACCCCTAAACCCACCCACAAACACCAGGAAGCCCCTTAAACAGGCCCCCGAAAACGCTACATTGAGCAAAATGTCAGAAATAGCAAAAAGAAATTCTGCATGGATTTTGTCCCAACCACTTCTATCCGGTATTAGACCTTCCCAGGAATGCCCCAAGACCCGCCAACCCATCCGTCAAAAAGCACAACACCCCCAAACAGCCAAAAAGGAAAATCTCATACTTACAATATTTCTCGGCCTTCGGTCCAAAAGCGCTGTGCAGATAGGCCATAACTCCCGTTTTCCACCACAGATTTCCTGAAAAGCAAATGCAATCAAGATTAGCCTGTCCGATCAGTGCTCCCAGACCCCAAAACTCACCCACAAACACCCGGAACCCCCCCAAAGAGCACCTCAAAGGCAAGCAAGTCAGCAAAAACACACAAAAAATTCCGCCTCCGATTTGGTCCAAACCACTTTAAGCCGGTATTAGAGCTTCCCAGCAATGGCCCCAGAGCCGTCAACCCAGGAGAAAACTAGTAAAAGACCCCCAAACAGCCAAAATGCAAAAGTACAAAAATGGGGACTTAGTCATTTTCTTGTCAATTTCCCATATCACTCCGCGCGCGCTCTGCAGCTAGGCCCTAACTCCCCTCTGCCACCATGGATTTGCTTCAAACCTCTTGCAAACTCAAGTAACCATAGCCAGCCGTGCTCCCAGACTCCGAAACCCACGCACAAACACCAGGAAGCCCCCCAAACAGGCCCCCAAAAACGCTACATTGAGCAAAATGTCAGAAATAGCAAAACAAAAATTCGGCATGGATTTTGTCCCAACCACTTCTATCCGGTATTAGACCTTCCCAGGAATGCCCCAAGACCCGCCAACCCACCCGCCAAAAAGCACAACACCCCCAAACAGCCAAAAAGGAAAATCTCATACTTACAATATTTCTCGGCCTTCGGTCCAAACGCGCTGTGCAGATAGGCCATAACTCCCGTTTTCCACCACAGATTTCCTGAAAAGCAAAAGCAATCAAGATTAGCCTGTCTGATCAGTGCTCCCAGACCCCAAAACTCACCCACAAACACCCGGAACCCCCCCAAAGAGCACTTCAAAGGCAAGCAAGTCAGCAAAAACATACAAAAAATTCCGCCTCCGATTTGGTCCAAACCACTTTAACCCCTTCCGTGCGGGGCGTATTTTCTGCCTGTGCTGACTCCGCCTTGCGCGGGCGGAGTCATGACGGAACGGTTCCGTCATCAGCACAGCTCACCCGTAGCTGATGACGGAACCGTTCTGTCATCAGCATGGAAGGGGTTAAACCGGTATTAGAGCTTCCCAGCAATGGCCCCAGAGCCGTCAACCCAGGAGAAAACTAGTAAAAGACCCTCAAACAGCCAAAATGCAAAAGTACAAAAATGGGGACTTAGTCATTTTCTTGTCAATTTCCCATATCACTCCGCGAGCGCTCTGCAGCTAGGCCCTAACTCCCCTCTGCCACCATGGATTTGCTTCAAACCTCTTGCGAACTCACGTAACCATAGCCAGCAGTGCTCCCAGACTCCGAAACCCACGCACAAACACCAGGAAGCCCCCCAAACAGGTCCCCAAAAACGCTACATTGAGCAAAATGTCAGAAATAGCAAAACAAAAATTCTGCATGGATTTTGTCCCAACCACTTCTATCCGGTATTAGACCTTCCCAGGAATGCCCCAAGACCCGCCAACCCACCCGACAAAAAGCACAACACCCCCAAACAGCCAAAAAGGAAAATCTCATACTTACAATATTTCTCGGCCTTCGGTCCAAACGCGCTGTGCAGCTAGGCCATAACTCCCGTTTTCCACCACGGATTTCCTGAAAAGCAAATGCAATGTTATGTTATGTTATGTTATAGAGTTTTTTATATAGCGTGCAGCTACTCGCAGGGAGTGTCCCGACGCTTTCCACCCTCAGCTCATAATGCAATAACACAACACAGCTAAAAACAGGCAACAAAAACAGAACAAAAGCAGTAATGAACAGTAAAGAACACACTAAGAGTTAAAAAGCCAGGTCTTCAGGCCCCTCCTAAACTGGAGTAAATTAACAGTACTCCGCAGAGCGAATGGAAGCTGATTCCAAAGCTGGGGGGCTCTGCAGCCGAAAGACCGCCCTCCCGCACGAGCCTTCCTCACCCGTGGAACCACAGCTCTACACAGAGCTTCCGAACGGAGAGAGCGCGCCGGACGATAGAAAGTCAGTCTCCTCTGCAGGTATCCCGCTCCTGAACCATGCAGAGCCTTGTGCATCAGGGTCAGGGATTTGAACTGGATCCTCTTCCTGATGGGGAGCCAATGGAGCGACTGGAGCAACCCAGACGCTCGGGCACGTCTCCCTAGACCAAAAATCGCCCGGGCAGCAGAGTTCTGCACCACTTGAAGGCGCTGGACCAGATAGTCGGGAAGGCCAAGAAACAGAGCATTGGCATAATCTAGCCTGGACCCGACTAGAGCCTGCACTGTAGTCCTCCTATGCTCCTCAGATAACAAAGGCAAAAATTTGCGGAGCATTTTCAATAGTCCATAGCAAGTGCCGGCTAGGCCAAGAATGTGGGTGCGGAGCGACAGCTGATTGTCGAGCTTAACGCCCAGGTTTTTGGCCACCACAGAGGACTGTACAGGAGGGCTCATGTCGGACGGCCACCAATGCTGCCATTCCGGATCGGCAACGCAACCAAAAAAAAGAATCTCAGACTTTCCCGAGTTGGCCCTCAGACCGTTCCGCTGGAACCAGTCGAAGACCAGCGCAAGGCAGTCCCGGACTCTCTCTCCCACAAACTCTTGGTCTTTCCCGCATGTGAAGAGGAGTTGCGTGTCGTCGGCATAAGAGACGATCTGGGCCCCATACGCCTCTACCAAGGCCGCCAGAGGGGACATAAAGATGTTAAATAATGTGGGGCTCAACACAGAACCCTGTGGAACCCCAACTCCCAGTGGCGGCATCTCGGCGGAGCTCTGGGAGACCCAGACCGTCTGGCGGCGGCCTTCCAGGAAAGAGGTAAACCACCTCAACACCGTTCCCCTCAGGCCGATGTCATAAAGCCTGGATAGAAGCGTCTTGTGGGGGACGGTGTCGAAAGCCGCCGAAAGATCTAACATGACCAGCATGGCCCTGCCGCCGGCATCAAGAGTCTCCCTGATGATCTCAGTCACCTCAATCAGAGCAGTTTCCGTACTAAAATTAGGTCGGAAGCCCGATTGAGATGGATGGAGCAGATTGTTAGCTTCCAAAAAACTAGAAAGGGCGCCGTGAGCATGTTTTTCCGTCAGCTTCGCTAGTGCAGGTAGCAGCGAGATAGGCCTGTAGTTCGCCAGAACTTCAGTGTCAAGGCCCGGTTTTTTTAGGAGGGGGATCACCATCGCTCTTTTCCAAGAGCTAGGGACCCGCCCCTCCCTCAGGGAGGCATTTAGGATAGGGTTGACTAAAGGGTTCACCACTGGCGCCATACCAGCCAAAAATTTGGCGGGGCAGGGATCAAGTGGCGAGCCAGATTTGAGGTTGGCCAACAACGTAAGAGAGGCCTCACTGGAAACAGTGGGAAAGTCGGACAGCACTGCCACCGGAGTATGCGGCAGACCAGAGACCGACCTAACACCGCTCCCTCCATCCGGTTCCTCAACGAAGGTGGCCTGAATGGCCTTGATCTTATCTGTGAAGAAACCAGCTAGGTCACAGGCCCAAGCGTCCGCCGAAGCTGGAAGGGGCGGACGGGAGCTGGGGATCGTAAACTCCTTCACGATAGTAAAGATCTCCTTAGAGGAGTTCGCGGATGCCTCAATACTCCTCGCCAAGTAAACCCTCTTGGCAGCGAGAATGTCCCGATGGTAGGCCTTCAACACCGCCTTATAGGCAAGTTTAGTCTCCCCATCGTACACAAGGCGCCAGGCCCTCTCCGCCACCTTGCACTGACTACGAGCCACACGGAGCGCCTCCGTAAACCACGGGGCAGAATGCCGGGCCACCGTGGACCGAGGAACGGCCATGGGGGCAAGATCATCCAGCCGATCGGTCAGCCAGCACTGCAAGGTCGCAATATCACTGTCCAGGTCGCCCGAGAGAGGACAGGGGTGTTTCAGCAATGCCTGCTCGAGCAAGTCAGGAGTGACTCTGTGGAGCGCTCTCGAGGCCGGTTTAGGCACGGTAAGCGCTCTGTGATCCGAGCGCGCACATTCCAGCACCGCGAAGCTGATCAGCCAGTGGTCGGTCCAAAGCATCTGCTGGGTAGCAACCTCCACGAGAGGAACAGATGAGAACACCTGATCCAAAGTGTGGCCCTTCTCATGTGTTGGCCCTGATACATAGGGCATGAGACCAAGCGGAGAAGTGACATCTAGCAATTTGGCCGCATCAGGGTCATCGGCCACGTCCAGATGAAAGTTGAAGTCACCAGCCACTAGGCAGTGCTGAGTGGATAGCGCCAGCTCAGACACAACTGTCTGAAGATCCTCAATGAAAGAGCCCACGGGGCCAGGAGGTCTATAGATCAACAGACCCTTAAGGGCCTGACCCGGGGACAATCTGATCAGGAAGGCTAGCGACTCGGAATGCCCTATAGGGTTCGAGGGAAGCACTGAGCAGGAGACGCCCTTCTTCACCACCACGGCAACCCCCCCTCCCCTCCCCTTCGCTCTGTCCTGCCGGAAGATGTCATAATCCGGTGGGATGGAGGAGAAGACATCCGGGTGGGAAGCCTCTCCAAGCCAGGTTTCCGTCAGAAACAGGCACAGAGGATTTTCCCTGACCAAAAGGTCATGAATGTGCAGGGCATGACGGCCTACCGACCTTGTGTTCAGCAGCAAACAGAGATGTCTCACATCAGCAGTAACCAAACGTGGCACAGTGGCATGCGACAGGGCAGGCCTCCAGCCGCAGGACGGACAGCAACGTTTGCCCCTAAACCGCCCGGGATAGACAGAGCGGCAAGAACTAGAATGGGCCCGAAGGTCCCGCAGAGACGCAGAAGAGTAGCAAATCATCGCAGCCGGAGAAAGGCCGACCAGAGTCCCCCGTCGCCCCAACGCCTCCAGGACGCTGACGGGCGCAGACGGGCAGGACTCTGGCAAGACTCCGGCACAGCGAGGGCGTCAACCTGCGCGTCACGCTGCGCGTAGGAGAGCGACTTTAAATAGGCTCTCACGTCACCCTGCGCGCGCAAAGTCCGCTCTAAGATGGCGGCCGCCGCAGGATGAGGTGTCCCAGTCCAAGATGGCGCCTACAAACAACCCATGAGCCCGGACCCACCAAAGTGGTGGTGAATAGAGGCACCTAAGTGCGTTTTTTAAATGCAGGTGAGGGGGCAGGACACGAGCGCGGAGAAAACACAGAACCGGAATTAAAATCAAAAGTAAGTCCCAAATGCAACACAAGCCCAAAATAGTCACAGACAAAGTTAAAAACGCAGCGCTGAGACAGCGCGAGTGAAGCTAGGTGGTAGATGGTCAAGAGTCCACCCCCACCTAAGACCGCCTTAAATAGGCTCTCACGTCACCCTGCGCGCGCAATCAAGATTGGACTGTCCCAGCAGTGCTCCCAGTCCCCAAAACTCACCCACAAACACCCGGAACCCCCCCAAAGAGCACCCCAAAGGCAAGCAAGTCAGCAAAAACACAAAAATATTTCCGCCTCCGATTTGGTCCAAACCACTTTTATCCGGTATTAGAGCTTCCCAGCAATGGCCCCAGAGCCGTCAACCCAGGAGAAAACTAGTAGAAGACCCCCAAACAGCCAAAAAGCAAAAGTACAAAAATGGGGACTTAGTCATTTTCTTGTCAATTTCCCAAATCACTCCGCGTGCGCTCTGCAGCTAGGCCCTAACTCCCCTCTGCCACCATGGATTTGCTTCAAACCTCTTGCAAACTAAAGTATCCATAGCCAGCAGTGCTCACAGACCCTGAAACCCTCCCACAAACACCAGGAAGCCCCCCAAACAGGCCCCCGAAAACGCTACATTGAGCAAAATGTCAGAAATAGCAACAAAAAAAAAAATCTCATGGATTTTGTCCCAACCACTTCTATCCGGTATTAGACCTTCCCAGGAATGCCCCAAGACCCACCAACCCACCCGCCAAAAAGCACAACACCCCCAAACAGCCAAAAAGGAAAATCTCATACTTACAATATTTCTCGGCCTTCGGTCCAAACGCGCTGTGCAGCTAAGCCATAACTCCCGTTTTCCACCACGGATTTCCTGAAAAGCAAATGCAATCAAGATTAGACTGTCCCAGCAGTGCTCCAGACCCCAAAACTCACCCACAAACACCCGGAACCCCCCAAAGAGCACCTCAAAGGCAAGCAAGTCAGCAAAAACACAAAAACATTCCGCCTCCGATTTGCTCCAAACCACTTTAAACCGGTATTAGAGCTTCCCAGCAATGGCCCCAGGGCCGTCAACCCAGGAGAAAACTAGTAGAAGACCCCCAAACAGCCAAAAAGTAAAGTACAAAAATGGGGACTTAGTCATTTTCTTGCCAATTTCCCATATCACTCCGCGCGCGCTCTGCAGCTAGGCCCTAACTCCCCTCTGCCACAATGGATTTGCTTCAAACCTCTTGCAAACTAAAGTATCCATAGCCAGCAGTGCTCCCGGACCCCGAAAACCCACCCACAAACACCAGGAAGACCCCCAAACAGGCCCCCGAAAACGCTACATTGAGCAAAATGTCAGAAAGAGCAAAAAAAAATTCTGCATGGATTTTGTCCCAACCACTTCTATCCGGTATTAGACCTTCCCAGGAATGCCCCAAGACCCGCCAACCCACCCGCAAAAAATCACAACACTCCCAAACAGCCAAAAAGGTAAATCTCATACTTACAATATTTCTCGGCCTTCGGTCCAAACGCGCTGTGCAGCTCGGCCATAACTCCGGTTTTCCACCACGGATTTCCTGAAAAGCAAATGCAATCAAGATTAGACTGTCCCAGCCGTGCTCCCAGATCCCAAAACTCACCCACAAACACCGGAACCCCCCAAAGAGCACCTCAAAGGCAAGCAAGTCAGCAAAAACACAAAGAAAATTCTGCCTCCGATTTGGTCCAAACCACTTTTATCTGGTATTAGAGCTTCCCAGCAATGGCCCCAGAGCCGTCAACTCACCGCAAAGAAGTAGAACACCCCCACAAGTGCTGAGTCTTTCTTCATTGGGCGTAATCCAGCCCTCTGCTTTGAGGGAAATAGGAGTCTGGAGGAGGAGGATAGAGGAGCAGTTTCTTCTGAAGTTGTGAACCTGAGGAATGCAGACTGCGGCACCTTCAAATCAATAAGCAAACAAGTGAAGACAGTTCTTCTGATGGGCTTGTTTTTGTGATTAGGTGATTAAAGTTTGAATTATATTAACTGTGCACAACAAAGAAAGACAGACACACAGGAATAAAAGTGAATAAGGACGAAAACGAAAGTTATTGATTCATTGTCTCATTTTCAGGGCTCGGTGTCAGGGTCCAGGAATAAGAATAAGGCTTCGTCATCATACTCTGCGAATTCAGGCAGGGTGAGCTCAGTGTCACCTAACAGAGAAGAAATTCCCTCATCTACGTTGCTGTCCACCTCGTCTTCATCCAGCGTGCTTTCTCGTACTTTGTAATCTGGTCGTATGAGGTGCTGATTCATCTTGATCATTGTTAACCTCTCCACATTTTTGGGCGAGAGGCGGCTCAGTTTGGGAGTTACAATGCCACCAGCAGCACTGAAAACACGTTCAGAAGACACGCTTGAGAGTGGGCAAGACAAGTAGTTTAAAGCCAGGTTGGAGAGCTGTGGCCACAATTCTTTTTTCCCATGCCAATACGCCAATGGGTCAGCATTAACATAGACCTCTGTTGAGTCATTCAGATAGTCCTGCACCATCGACTCAAGGTCCTCCTCCAAGGTTCCTCCACTTTGCTTAGCTGTTGCTGTGACCTTTTGAGAACCAAACCCAAGCAGGGTTAGACAATCCTCTTCAGCATCCAACGTTACTGTTGTGTCTGGTGCAGATGATCCGGTTGCCGGTGTCTTTAATGGCTGAGAGGTCACTTGTGCCACAGCCACAGGTGCAGAAGTGGATTGTTTTGACTGGGGATGGCCTGCTGATGCTGATGTACTACCTTTTCCTTCAATGAGCTGACAAGGCTAGCCAACGTTTGTACTTTGTAACATCTTCATCAGCAAAAGGAAAGAATGCTCGGCCTGCCAGCTCCTTTTTGTAGTGTGGATCCAGAATAGTAGCACAAATGTAATGCTGTTCTGAGTGGATCATTTTAAGACGTTCATCACCTTGTAGGCGATCTAATAATTACTCCGCCAAAACAAAAGGGTCTTGGTTTTTTCATTTTTTTGAAACACAGAAGACACCGCCTTCAGTTGGTGCTCCAGCATGTACAACAATGGGATAGCTTTTCCCAAATTACAGTCATCCTTGCTGACTGCACGCGTGAAGAACTCAAGGACGAAGCATGTCTGTCAGGCTTTTAACTAGCTCCCATTGCGCTGTATCCATCCTCAGGTCCTTGTGAGCTGTACCCTGTTTTAAGAAATAGTGATCGAGTACCGTATACTGCTCATACAGACGCTCAAGCATGTAGAAGGTTGAGTTCCAACTTGTTGCCACCTCCTGGATAAGTGCTTTCACTGGCATTCGACGTTCATGTAGCAGGCTCCTCAGATGCTTCCGGGCCTTAAAAGAATGGCTGAAATGGTTGCACATTTTTCGGCAGGTGTCCACTACCTCGTTCGCTGGACTGTCTTTATCACTCAAGAATTTTTTAACAACCAGGTTTATACAGTCTGCCAAACACGGCACTCTGAAATAGTGACCCAGCTCCATGGCCTTAACTACATTGGTGCCATTATCTGTGGAAACATAACCAATCTGGCGTTTTTTGGGGGACAGCCAGTGAAGGACCTTTGTGTTAAACTCATCCAAAATGTTTTGTGCTGTGTGACGTTTCTCCAAGCCAAACATGGCTAGTGTTGCATGTTTCCGAGCAGCTATAAAAACTTGGTCCGGGTCAACACCTGCGTTTAGCTTTGCTTTAACCCCTGAAAAAGAGACCCCGTGTGCAGTGATGCACATGTAATCAGCGCCTGCCCCACTGGTCAACATGTCTGTTGTCAGATGTATAGTGTGAACAGCACTCTTCTGCAAAGCTGCCCCAATCACCTCCAGCACATCTTCATGTAGTGCTGGAACCGCAACTCTGGCAAAATAGAACCGGCTAGGAACCTTCCAATTAGGGCAGAGCGCTGCCACTAATTCTAGAAAACCAACCCCTTCTACAAGAGAAAAAGGGGGAAGGTCCAGAGCTCAAAGCGCCGGGACACTCCTTTGGAGTAGCCGTTGCGCTATAAAAGTCCCATTTTAACATAACATAACATAACATAACAGAGCTAGCATTTTAGCCAGCTTAGTGTTATACAGACGCGTCAGTGGGTGGTTGTGTTCATATTGCGCTTCTGTAAACAACATCTTTTTAATGTTGCCCTGGACCAAGCATTTACGGGATGATGATGATGATTTCTTCGACCCAGTTACGCTCCCTGATGAACTTTTTCGCATTGGTGTCTCACTCTCTCCCACACTCTTAGTGTGGCTCACATGGGGTGTGCTGCTGACAGGGGTACTGGGTGTAAGTGAAGTGTTTGACACGTCTTCTTCCTCCTCGTCATCATCAGATGAAACATCAACATTTTCATTACGTGCAATTCGGGCTTCCTTGATCGCCTGTAGGTGCGCAAACCATTTGACAGCGTGCTTTCTTTCAAGATGACCTCTCTGGCCTCCGGTACCATAGTTGGATCCAAACTTACCACGACTAACTGCAAACTTACAAATGACACAAATGGCGAGGTTTTCCCTTTTTGGGCAAACACTAAAGAAGTCCCAAACTGCAGACTTGAAATGTCTTTGGGGGCTGGAGGAGGCGGCGATACTGGTGGTGGTGGTCCTGCTGCTAATGCCAGATGAAGTGGAGGATGTGGATTGCCGAACTTCAGTACGTTTTGCACTTTCACCACCACTAATTGAGGTCGAGGTGGATGGAGGTCCCTTCTGGCGAGTAAGAAATATGGAAGCGGTAGGTGTTGGTGTACTAGTTAACTCCAATGAATGTGGTGTTTCTTCCATTGCCTCCTCGTCGACAACATCATCACGCTCAGCAGCTTCTCGGGCTAGGGTCAAAATGTCTCGTTGCTGCATGCCCGCTGGGGCTGCAGTGACCTTTATGATGACTGGGTCGTCGTCGTGAGACCCTTCATCAGCAGCAGTATCCGCCACTTCTTGTTGAGCCTCATCACACTCCATAACTATGAGTTTTTCGACAACCTTTCTTTTACGCTTAAGTACCTTTGTCAGATCATGGTGTGCCTCACTCTCAGACGGCAGTGGTGCTGGTTCCCAATTGTGATCCGTATCACCAGAAGGAGGTGTGCTTGAAGAAGATGTAGACCTCACCCTTGATCTCTTCCTTGCTAGGGGTGTGGAAGACAATGAATGATCATCAGGAGGAGTGGCTTCCTCAAATGATACCTCGCTTTGATTGTCGATTTCCTGATGTGCCCCTACTTCGGGAGGAACAACTATTGTGGGCACTTGTGACCCTCCATGCACCTCTGCTTGCGCATCTCCTTGCTCTGCCTCTCCTTCCACATGTACTTGGGCTTGTACTTGCACATGTGGTTGTTGTTGCGGCTGTGGTTGTTTAACACTCGTCAGATGAGTTACAACAACCTGTGTTGATTCAGGGACATTGATGCTACTTTCTTGCGATGAGCCAACATCACTGGTCGATGGTGATTGAACAAGTACACTGGCTGCCTCTGCAGCACTCAAGGGCTTGGACTTAAGTTGGCGAACTTGGCGTGGTGGTGGTGGTGGCATTGAGCCCAATGGAGCGGGGGTGCTGCTCCCAGCTTGGTCCCCAGCAGATCCTGCTGCTGCTGCAGGCGTACTTTTTTTTTTACTCCCAAAAAACGTGGCGGGCGGCACACCAGCCTCCTTGGTAACTTGCTTCTTCTGCTCCTTACTGGCAACTTTCTTGCTAGAGGAGCTACGGGGAACTTTTTTTGGGGCCATCTTCTTCAGAGCAGGTCAGAACAGCAGGCCGCAGTTGCACGAGTTGCAGAGTTGTCTGTGGCCAGACGTGACGTCGCGTGACGTTATGCTGCACACAAACACCACTGCAAGACTTCTTCCTGGCACTGGTGGTTCTCTTGAGTCTTGTGCACCTAAAAGCAATGGTAGACAGAGGAACATCAGTTCAGTTATACACCCCAAAAAAATCGAAAAAACACAGAAAAATAAGCACAATCCCATGCCCTCCATGATGTTTAAATTCAAGACACCCCACAGAAAGACTAGGCACATGCACCACTCACTACCCCTGGTGAAAAGGCCACAACAACAGCCCAAAAAACAGAAAATCACAGAAAAGTCAGCACAATCCCAAGCCCTCCATGATGTTTAAATTCAAGACACCCCACAGAAAGACTAGGCCTATGCACCACTCACTACCCCTGGGCATAAAGGTTGAAAGCTAGGCAAAATGGTTGCAGACCTAAGAACACTGCCTGCATTCAAAATGGCCCCCTCCCTCCCAGCACATGGCCAGGGCCTGTAGCAGCACTCAAAATGGCCCCCAGCCACATGGCCTGTCCCCATGAACACCCCAAAAAATCGAAAAACACAGATAAATCAACACAATCCCATGCCATCCAGACCCTCCATGATGTTTAAACTCAAGACACCCCACAGAAAGACTAGGCACATGCACCACTCACTATCCCTGGTGAAAAGGCCACAACAACAGCCCAAAAAAAACGAAAATCACAGAAAAATAAGCACAATCCCAAGCCCTCCATGATGTTTAAATTCAAGAGACCCCACAGAAAGACTAGGCCTATGCACCACTCAGTACCCCTGGGCATAAAGGTGGTAAGCTTGTCAAAATGGTTGTAGACCTAAGAACACTGCAAGCATTCAAAATGGCCCCCTCCCTCCCAGCACATGGCCAGGGCATGTAGCAGCACTCAAAATGGCCCCCACCCACATGGCCTGTCCCCATGAACACCCTAAAAATCGGAAAACACAGAAAAATAAACACAATCCCATGCCATCCAGGCCCTCCATGATGTTTAAATTCAAGACACCCCACAGAAAGACTAGGCACATGCACCACTCACTATCCCTGGTGAAAAGGCCACAACAACAGCCCCAAAAAACGAAAATCACAGAAAAATCAGCACAATCCCAAGCCCTCCATGATGTTTAAATTCAAGACACCCCACAGAAAGACTAGGCCTATGCACCACTCAGTACCCCTAGGCATAAAGGTTGAAAGCTAGGCAAAATGGTTGCAGACCTAAGAACACTGCCTGCATTCAAAATGGCCCCCTCCCTCCCAGCACATGGCCAGGGCCTGTAGCAGCACTCAAAATGGCCCCCAGCCACATGGCCTGTTCCCATGAACACCCCCAAAAAATCGAAAAACACAGAAAAAGCAGCACAATCCCTTGCCATCCAGGCCCTCCATGATGTTTAAATTCAAGACACCCCACAGAAAGCCTAGGCACATGCACCACTTACTACCCCTGGTGAAAAGGCCACAACAACAGCCCCAAAAAACGAAAATCACAGAAAAATCAGCACAATCCCAAGCCCTCCAGGATGTTTAAATTCAAGACACCCCACAGAAAGACTAGGCCTATGCACCACTCAGTACCCCTGGGCATAAAGGTTGAAAGCTAGGCAAAATGGTTGCAGACCTAAGAACACTGCCTGCATTCAAAATGGCCCCCTCCCTCCCAGCACATGGCCAGGGCCTGTAGCAGCACTCAAAATGGCCCCCACCCACATGGCCTGTCCCCATGAACACCCCAAAAAATCGAAAAACACAGAAAAATAAACACAATCCCATGCCATCCAGGCCCTCCATGATGTTTAAATTCAAGACACCCTACAGAAAGACTAGGCACATGCACCACTCACTATCCCTGGTGAAAATGCCACAACAACAGCCCAAAAAACCGAAAATCACAGAAAAATCAGCCCAACGTCAGGCCCTCCATGATGTTTAAATTCAAGACACCCCACAGAAAGACTAGGCCTATGCACCACTCAGGTGCCCAAGGGCATAAAGGTTGAAAGCTAGGCAAAATGGTTGCAGACCTAAGAACACTGCCTGCATTCAAAATGGCCCCCTCCCTCCCAGCACATGGCCAGGGCCTGTAGCAGCACTCAAAATGGCCCCCACCCACATGGCCTGTCCCCATGAACACCCCAAAAAATCAAAAAACACAGAAAAATCAACACAATCCCATGCCATTTAGGCCCTCCATGATGTTTAAATTCAAGACACCCCACAGAAAGACTAGGCACATGCACAACTCACTATCCCTGGTGAAAAGGCCACAACAACAGCCCCAAAAAACGAAAATCACAGAAAAATCAGCCCAATCCCAAGCCCTCCATGATGTTTAAATTCAAGACACCCCACAGAAAGACTAGGCCTATGCACCACTCAGTACCCCTGGGCATAAAGGTTGAAAGCTAGGCAAAATGGTTGCAGACCTAAGAACACTGCCTGCATTCAAAATGGCACCCTCCCTCCCAGCACATGGCCAGCGCCTGTAGCAGCACTCAAAATGGCCCCCACCCACATGGCCTGTCCCCATGAACACCCCAAAAAATCGAAAAACACAGAAAAATCAACACAATCCCATGCCATTTAGGCCCTCCATGATGTTTAAATTCAAGACACCCCACAGAAAGACTAGGCACATGCACCACTCACTATCCCTGGTGAAAAGGCCACAACAACAGCCCAAAAAAACGAAAATCACAGAAAAATCAGCACAATCCCAAGCCCTCCATGATGTTTAAATTCAAGACACCCCACAGAAAGACTAGGCCTATGCACCACTCAGTACCCCTGGGCATAAAGGTTGAAAGCTAGGCAAAATGGTTGCAGACCTAAGAACACTGCCTGCATTCAAAATGGCCCCCTCCCTCCCAGCACATGGCCAGGGCCTGTAGCAGCACTCAAAATGGCCCCCAGCCACATGGCCTGTCCCCATGAACACCCCAAAAAATCGAAAAACACAGAAAAAGCAGCACAATCCCATGCCATCCAGGCCCTCCATGATGTTTAAATTCAAGACACCCCACAGAAAGACTAAGCACATGCACCACTCACTACCCCTGGTGAAAAGGCCACAACAACAGCCCAAAAAAACGAAAATCACAGAAAAATCAGCACAATCCCAAGCCCTCCATGATGTTTAAATTCAAGACACCCCACAGAAAGACTAGGCCTATGCACCACTCAGTACCCCTGGGCATAAAGGTTGAAAGCTAGGCAAAATGGTTGCAGACCTAAGAACACTGCCTTCATTCAAAATTGCCCCTCCCTCCTAGCACATGGCCAGGGCCTGTAGCAGCACTCAAAATGGCCCCCACCCACATGGCCTGTCCCCATGAACACCCCAAAAAATTGAAAAACACAGAAAAATAAACACAATCCCATGCCATCCAGGCCCTCCATGATGTTTAAATTCAAGACACCCCACAGAAAGACTATGCACATGCACCACTCACTATCCCTGGTGAAAAGGCCACAACAATAGCCAAAAAAAACGAAAATCACAGAAAAATCAGCACAATCCCAAGCCCTCCATGATGTTTAAATTCAAGACACCCCACAGAAAGACTAGGCCTATGCACCACTCAGTACCCCTGGGCATAAAGGTTGAAAGCTAGGCAAAATTGTTGCAGACCTAAGAACACTGCCTGCATTCAAAATGGCCCCCTCCCTCCCAGCACATGGCCAGGGCCTGTAGCAGCACTCAAAATGGCCCCCAGCCACATGGCCTGTCCCCATGAACACCCCAAAAAATCGAAAATCACAGAAAAAGCAGCACAATCCCATGCCATCCAGGCCCTCCATGATGTTTAAATTCAAGACACCCCACAGAAAGACTAGGCATATGCACCACTCACTACTCCTGATGAAAAGGCCACAACAACAGCCCAAAAAAACGAAAATCACAGAAAAATCAGCACAATCCCAAGCCCTCCATGATGTTTAAATTCAAGAGACCCCACAGAAAGACTAGGCCTATGCACCACTCAGTACCCCTGGGAATAAAGGTTGAAAGCTAGGCAAAATGGTTGCAGACCTAAGAACACTGTCTGCATTCAAAATGGCCCCCTCCCTCCTAGCACATGGCCAGGGCCTGTAGCAGCACTCAAAATGGCCCCCACCCACATGGCCTGTCCCCATGAACACCCTAAAAATCGGAAAACACAGAAAAATCAGCACAGTCCCATGCCATCCAGGCCCTCCATGATGTTTAAATTCAAGACACCCCACAGAAAGACTAGGCACATGCACCACTCACTATCCCTGGTGAAAAGGCCACAACAACAGCCCCAAAAAACGAAAATCACAGAAAAATCAGCACAATCCCAAGCCCTCCATGATGTTTAAATTCAAGACACCCCACAGAAAGACTAGGCCTATGCACCACTCAGTACCCCTAGGCATAAAGGTTGAAAGCTAGGCAAAATGGTTGCAGACCTAAGAACACTGCCTGCATTCAAAATGGCCCCCTCCCTCCCAGCACATGGCCAGGGCCTGTAGCAGCACTCAAAATGGCCCCCAGCCACATGGCCTGTTCCCATGAACACCCCCAAAAAATCGAAAAACACAGAAAAAGCAGCACAATCCCTTGCCATCCAGGCCCTCCATGATGTTTAAATTCAAGACACCCCACAGAAAGCCTAGGCACATGCACCACTTACTACCCCTGGTGAAAAGGCCACAACAACAGCCCCAAAAAACGAAAATCACAGAAAAATCAGCACAATCCCAAGCCCTCCAGGATGTTTAAATTCAAGACACCCCACAGAAAGACTAGGCCTATGCACCACTCAGTACCCCTGGGCATAAAGGTTGAAAGCTAGGCAAAATGGTTGCAGACCTAAGAACACTGCCTGCATTCAAAATGGCCCCCTCCCTCCCAGCACATGGCCAGGGCCTGTAGCAGCACTCAAAATGGCCCCCACCCACATGGCCTGTCCCCATGAACACCCCAAAAAATCGAAAAACACAGAAAAATAAACACAATCCCATGCCATCCAGGCCCTCCATGATGTTTAAATTCAAGACACCCTACAGAAAGACTAGGCACATGCACCACTCACTATCCCTGGTGAAAATGCCACAACAACAGCCCAAAAAACCGAAAATCACAGAAAAATCAGCCCAACGTCAGGCCCTCCATGATGTTTAAATTCAAGACACCCCACAGAAAGACTAGGCCTATGCACCACTCAGGTGCCCAAGGGCATAAAGGTTGAAAGCTAGGCAAAATGGTTGCAGACCTAAGAACACTGCCTGCATTCAAAATGGCCCCCTCCCTCCCAGCACATGGCCAGGGCCTGTAGCAGCACTCAAAATGGCCCCCACCCACATGGCCTGTCCCCATGAACACCCCAAAAAATCAAAAAACACAGAAAAATCAACACAATCCCATGCCATTTAGGCCCTCCATGATGTTTAAATTCAAGACACCCCACAGAAAGACTAGGCACATGCACAACTCACTATCCCTGGTGAAAAGGCCACAACAACAGCCCCAAAAAACGAAAATCACAGAAAAATCAGCCCAATCCCAAGCCCTCCATGATGTTTAAATTCAAGACACCCCACAGAAAGACTAGGCCTATGCACCACTCAGTACCCCTGGGCATAAAGGTTGAAAGCTAGGCAAAATGGTTGCAGACCTAAGAACACTGCCTGCATTCAAAATGGCACCCTCCCTCCCAGCACATGGCCAGCGCCTGTAGCAGCACTCAAAATGGCCCCCACCCACATGGCCTGTCCCCATGAACACCCCAAAAAATCGAAAAACACAGAAAAATCAACACAATCCCATGCCATTTAGGCCCTCCATGATGTTTAAATTCAAGACACCCCACAGAAAGACTAGGCACATGCACCACTCACTATCCCTGGTGAAAAGGCCACAACAACAGCCCAAAAAAACGAAAATCACAGAAAAATCAGCACAATCCCAAGCCCTCCATGATGTTTAAATTCAAGACACCCCACAGAAAGACTAGGCCTATGCACCACTCAGTACCCCTGGGCATAAAGGTTGAAAGCTAGGCAAAATGGTTGCAGACCTAAGAACACTGCCTGCATTCAAAATGGCCCCCTCCCTCCCAGCACATGGCCAGGGCCTGTAGCAGCACTCAAAATGGCCCCCAGCCACATGGCCTGTCCCCATGAACACCCCAAAAAATCGAAAAACACAGAAAAAGCAGCACAATCCCATGCCATCCAGGCCCTCCATGATGTTTAAATTCAAGACACCCCACAGAAAGACTAAGCACATGCACCACTCACTACCCCTGGTGAAAAGGCCACAACAACAGCCCAAAAAAACGAAAATCACAGAAAAATCAGCACAATCCCAAGCCCTCCATGATGTTTAAATTCAAGACACCCCACAGAAAGACTAGGCCTATGCACCACTCAGTACCCCTGGGCATAAAGGTTGAAAGCTAGGCAAAATGGTTGCAGACCTAAGAACACTGCCTTCATTCAAAATTGCCCCTCCCTCCTAGCACATGGCCAGGGCCTGTAGCAGCACTCAAAATGGCCCCCACCCACATGGCCTGTCCCCATGAACACCCCAAAAAATTGAAAAACACAGAAAAATAAACACAATCCCATGCCATCCAGGCCCTCCATGATGTTTAAATTCAAGACACCCCACAGAAAGACTATGCACATGCACCACTCACTATCCCTGGTGAAAAGGCCACAACAATAGCCAAAAAAAACGAAAATCACAGAAAAATCAGCACAATCCCAAGCCCTCCATGATGTTTAAATTCAAGACACCCCACAGAAAGACTAGGCCTATGCACCACTCAGTACCCCTGGGCATAAAGGTTGAAAGCTAGGCAAAATTGTTGCAGACCTAAGAACACTGCCTGCATTCAAAATGGCCCCCTCCCTCCCAGCACATGGCCAGGGCCTGTAGCAGCACTCAAAATGGCCCCCAGCCACATGGCCTGTCCCCATGAACACCCCAAAAAATCGAAAATCACAGAAAAAGCAGCACAATCCCATGCCATCCAGGCCCTCCATGATGTTTAAATTCAAGACACCCCACAGAAAGACTAGGCATATGCACCACTCACTACTCCTGATGAAAAGGCCACAACAACAGCCCAAAAAAACGAAAATCACAGAAAAATCAGCACAATCCCAAGCCCTCCATGATGTTTAAATTCAAGAGACCCCACAGAAAGACTAGGCCTATGCACCACTCAGTACCCCTGGGAATAAAGGTTGAAAGCTAGGCAAAATGGTTGCAGACCTAAGAACACTGTCTGCATTCAAAATGGCCCCCTCCCTCCTAGCACATGGCCAGGGCCTGTAGCAGCACTCAAAATGGCCCCCACCCACATGGCCTGTCCCCATGAACACCCCAAAAAATCGAAAAACACAGAAAAATCAGCACAGTCCCATGCCATCCAGGCCCTCCATGATGTTTAAATTCAAGACACCCCACAGAAAGACTAGGCACATGCACCACTCACTACCCCTGGTGAAAAGGCCACAACAACAGCCCAAAAAAACGAAAATCACAGAAAAATCCGCCCAACGTCAGGCCCTCCATGATGTTTAAATTCAAGACACCCCACAGAAAGACTAGGCCTATGCACCACTCAGTACCCCAAGGGCATAAATGTTGAAAGCTAGGCAAAATGGTTGCAGACCTAAGAACACTGCCTGCATTCAAAATGGCCCCCTCTCTCCCAGCACATGGCAGGGCCGGTAGCAGCACTCAAAATGGCCCCCAGCCACATGGCCTGTCCCCATGAACACCCCAACAAATCGAAAAAGACAGAAAAATCCGCACAATCCCATGCCATCCAGGCCCTCCATGATGTTTAAATTCAAGACACCCCACAGAAAGACTAGGCACATGCACCACTCACTAGCCCTGGTGAAAAGGCCACAACAACAGCACAAAAAAACAAAAATCACAGAAAAATCAACACAATCCCATGCCATTTAGGCCCTCCATGATGTTTAAATTCAAGACACCCCACAGAAAGACTATGCACATGCACCACTCACTATCCCTGGTGAAAAGGCCACAACAATAGCCCAAAAAAACGAAAATCACAGAAAAATCAGCACAATCCCAAGCCCTCCATGATGTTTAAATTCAAGACACCCCACAGAAAGACTAGGCCTAAGCACCACTCAGTACCCCTGGGCATAAAGGTTGAAAGCTAGGCAAAATGGTTGCAGACCTAAGAACACTGCCTGCATTCAAAATGGCCCCCTCCCTCCCAGCACATGGCCAGGGCCTGTAGCAGCACTCAAAATGGCCCCAAGCCACATGGCCTGTCCCCATGAACACCCCAAAAAATCAAAAATCACAGAAAAAGCAGCACAATCCCATGCCATCCAGGCCCTCCATGATGTTTAAATTCAAGACACCCCACAGAAAGACTAGGCATATGCACCACTCACTACTCCTGATGAAAAGGCCACAACAACAGCCCAAACAAACGAAAATCACATAAAAATCAGCACAATCCCAAGCCCTCCATGATGTTTAAATTCAAGACACCCCACAGAAAGATTAGGCCTATGCACCACTCAGTACCCCTGGGAATAAAGGTTGAAAGCTAGGCAAAATGGTTGCAGACCTAAGAACACTGTCTGCATTTAAAATGGCCCCCTCCCTCCTAGCACATGGCCAGGGCCTGTAGCAGCACTCAAAATGGCCCCCACCCACATGGCCTGTCCCCATGAACACCCCAAAACATCGAAAAACACAGAAAAATCAGCACAGTCCCATGCCATCCAGGCCCTCCATGATGTTTAAATTCAAGACACCCCACAGAAAGACTAGGCACATGCACCACTCACTACCCCTGGTGAAAAGGCCACAACAACAGCCCAAAAAACCGAAAATCACAGAAAAATCAGCCCAACGTCAGGCCCTCCATGATGTTTAAATTGAAGACACCCCACAGAAAGACTAGGCCTATGCACCACTCAGTACCCCAAGGGCATAAATGTTGAAAGCTAGGCAAAATGGTTGCAGACCTAAGAACACTGCCTGCATTCAAAATGGCCCCCTCTCTCCCAGCACATGGCAGGGCCGGTAGCAGCACTCAAAATGGCCCCCAGCCACATGGCCTGTCCCCATGAACACCCCAACAAATCGAAAAACACAGAAAAATCCGCACAATCCCATGCCATCCAGGCCCTCCATGATGTTTAAATTCAAGACACCCCACAGAAAGACTAGGCACATGCACCACTCACTAGCCCTGGTGAAAAGGCCACAACAACAGCACAAAAAAACAAAAATCACAGAAAAATCAACACAATCCCAAGCCATCCAGGCCCTCCATGATGTTTTTATTAAAGAGACCCCACAGAAAGACTCAGTCCACCCACCACTGAGTACCCCTGGGAAAAAGGCCCCAACAACAGCCCGAAAATCGAAAATTACAAATTTGTAGTTGCAGCAACTGTAATGCCCCAAACAAACTTACTTGTGAAATTTCTAACCCATCAGTGATCCAAAGAAAGTCAAAAAGGCCTCAAATCCAAATATCCAGCAGCATCCACAAAAAGTAATCCTTCCAGCTCCAGATCCAAATGAAAAGTGACCAGGAGATGGACAAAGCACTGGGAGGGGCCTGCTGGAAAAGGTATTAGACCTCCCTGTGTGGCAGACAGGACAGAGAGTTAGATTTACTTTAATACACTTGGAAATTGTGGCTCATCATCCTCTGATTCTGGGCAAATCACTTAACCCCCCTATGCCTATAAACAATGCATGTGTTTGATTTGTAATTGTGTAGTGTGACTGGTGCACATGTGAAGAGCTTCAATACCTTCGGGTCAAGTTGGAGCTATAATTTAAAAAAACTACAGAAGAATGCACTAGGAGGTTAAAACTAAAAATAAAGTCTTAACATAAGGAAAGCCAAATGGATATCCATTTACTTGCTGATTTGTACAAAGTGAAACCAGAAAATTTGGATAAAATCGTGGCTTCCATGCTGAAATTGTGTGATCTTAGGCAAATATTTATTTTCACTAAGGTAGGTTCTGGAATGCCATTTCCATTGATATAAGGCTGAAAATGAATGATTATAAGTAAAATAAAGTGCCTCAAAAATGCAGCTAAACTTCCATATTTGTGCCGCTAAGTTTCTATATTTGTGCCGCTAAATTTGCTAATCCATGCCGCTATATCCTGGGGGGTTGCTGCATCGGTCTTCTGGAAGAATGATTCGGCAACACCTTGAGGGATGCGCCAGACATAAGCCGTCCATCGATAATGCTTCGCCCACGTACCATTCACTACCGAAATGGATGCCCAGGAGGTCCCCATCCTCCTGGTGAGCTGAAAGCCTTCGGAAAATTGACTGTATGTTGCATTCTACCCTGTCCAAGTTGCACCCGTGGTCACTTACCAGTGACATGGCCACGTCAACCAACTACTGCGACGCCCATGGTCACTCCCTGTGACTTGGCTACATCATGCTTTAAACCTTGTACCCTTCTTTGACCTATTTACAGAGCATCCCTCTGTTATAGAGCATCCCTCTGAGTATTCCCCTGCTGTCTGAAACTATCTGTTTGTCCCCCACACCCAGGGCCCCGCAGTCCCAAAGAAAACTGACCATGAATCTGCCTGCAGCTCCTACGCAAGTCTTCTGGTTTGTTCAAACCGTGTAAGGCTGCCCTCAGAATTTGACCATCCTAATTAGCGTACGAGCCTTTGGGCCCAGCCCTCTAGCCGCCTCCCCCACGACAGGCTGCTGCTGCTGACCCCCCGCCTGAAAACGCCCTGGTTGCCACTGCTGGTCCCCTGCCTGCGGTCCCGCCTCCCAAAGCAATTTACCAAGGCATGTCTGCCTCCGCCCTTCGAGCAGTCATGCCGGAACTTGCAAAATTCCCTTGTGCACAGTCCCTTATTGAACTCCCAGCAGGCTCCCATTGAGCCTGGCTGCCCCCTGCCTGTACTACCCGCCCCTCCCCAAGTGGTCTGCCCTTGAGAAGGCGATAAATGAGCAGGAGCACGCTGGCCGTGAACACAGTCTACCCCGCCCGGGCCAACCCCATTGTGTGCTGCCACAAGCCTGTATCTAACTCCCCCCATTTAGCTTCTGTATCCAATGCTATACGAGCTCGAAACTCCTTGTCGTACTGGGCCCAAGCGTAACCTTCCCCATGATCGGAGCCTTCCTAAAGACGTCCATATACTTAAAGAGTGCCACGCTCCTCTCCAGGTATTTCTCGCAATATACTCTGGCATATATTAAAAACGCTGCCGTCCAGTTTTCTATCGTGAGAGGCACCCTTGATCACTTCGCCAATTCATATTCGTCCTCCTTCGACCTCTCTTTAGCTCGAACCTCCCTGTGCAGCAGCTTAAGCATTTCCACATACTCTCCCTTCCATATCCCCTCTTTAGTGGATAACATCAAGGGCACGCCCAGTGGCTTCGTCACCCCCATATGAGGTAGTTTTTTGATTTTAAACTCCTTGCTTTCCAACTTCACACCGGACATAACTGTCACTGCTGCCCCAGCGTCACTTGCCATCTTATTTTTAGAGTCGTCTTCTACTCCTCCCGTTGTCTTGTCTGTGTCCTCCCTACCTACTCCCACATCGAAAACATATTTTCCCCTGCTTAACCTTCCCCCTTCCCCATCACCAGTTTCACCCCTTCTCTGTTTGTTTTACCTGTCTCTGAGGGCGCCCCTCTCACAGTAGCTCGTCTCTCCGCGGGAGTCACTGAGAAGCAGGAGGTCCAGGATGTTCTCCCGGAGACCCGCACACCCTGTCCCCAATGGCAACACTACTCTGCTCCGTAACTTGATCAGAGCCGTTACCTGGTTGCGCTGTCCCCTTCAGTCTTACACAGCCGGTCGCCGGGGCACTCCGCTTCCTGGATCTTGGTGTGGCGCCCGTAATGGACGAGCCCCTCGCTGCTAAGCAACCCGTGACGCTGGGAGCCAATCCCAGCCCGGCTAGTAGTGACAGAGTCAGGGGGAGGGAATCAGTGCCAATGAAGCTCCTTGGCCGGCGGCAGTGATTGTTCCTGGCACAACGCTTTGGTTCTTTTCTGTACCTGGCCGATGGCGGTGATCTCGGCCCCTCTGTTGACGGCCTCCGGTGGTTCACAGCGACACACCCTTGAACGTTAAATCAATTACTCAGGAGCACGGCCGATCTCTCACTGTGCCCCACTATGTGCCTAAAGCACACCAAGTCGATTCCACACTGGCAGGAAGGGTCGAGGTCACAAGGCCCCAGGTAGTGCGCAGCAACACGCACTCAGCACCAGCACAATGGTTTCCTCTACAAACTTTTGTGTCCCTGAGTTTGGTAACAGTAGGCCAGCTCTACCCAGGCCCTTGGAGTTGGGTGGACTTCAGAGGGGGCAAAGCACACAGCACAGCTCCTCTTCAAGCAAGGGGGACACAACACACAGAAGAGAGTCCCTTAGTCCTTCTCCTCAGTAACAACAACTGTAGGTCAGCTTCCAGACACTCAGCAATGGCAGCACTTTTCCTTAGTCTTCCTGGCTGTTTTTCTTTTGGCAGGGATTCCTTCTTGATCACAAAGTTTCCTAATCTAATTTTACAGGGGTCTCAGCTCTACTTTTTTACCCCCAAAAGTATTTGTTCTTTCTGTGTGAGGGGACCTGGACCCAGTCCAAACCAGTTTGGGGTGCACATCTTCTTACTATGTGAATGTGGGCCAGGGCCATCAGATGCACTGCAGGAGGTGGAGCGAGAATTGTGGCAGGCAGGCACAGCCCTATTCAGACCCAGGTGCTACTCCTCCCCAACACTCTACATGCAGATGGGTCTACTCAGCCTAGTGCTGGCTGACCCAGTCTCCTGGAGCTATCACTAGCCCTTGTCACTCACAAACCAGACAGTCAGTCAACAAACAGGCAGAGGGACACAGAAAGGCTGAACAAGAAAATCGCCACTTTGTACAAAGTGCTATTTCCAAACTTAGAATTTAAAAACCATCTTCACTAAAAGATGTGTGTTCAAATTCTAAGTTCAGGGATACCTGATTCCATATGTCTATCTTGCTGGTATGGGAAGATATGCAGGTAAACATGTTACACATCATTCCCCATGTTAGCCTATGAGCAAGATAGCCTTTCAATAGTGAAAAATGAAATTGGCAGTATTTCACTAGCAGGACTTGTTACCCACACTAGTACATGTCCTACCTTTCACATACACTGCACCCTGCCCAGGGTGTACCGTGGGCCTACCATAGAGGTGTCCCATGTGTAAGAAAAGGGAAGGGTCAGGCCTGGGAAGTGTGTACACTGGCCAGGACAACATGGCAGTTCACAGACTGCGCGCAGGCGCTGCGTTGGCAGGCTTGAGACAATATTTTAGGGCTACTCATGTGGGTGGCACAATCAGAGCTGCAGGCCCACTAGTAGCATTTGAATCACCAGCCCTGGCACACTCAGTGCACTTTACTAGGGACCTACTGGTAAGACAATAAGCAATCATGGATAACCGATCATTAAGTATGGGCTGAAAATCCGTTCCGTTCGCGTAATTGCGGATTTTTGGCAGATTTGCGGTCCGCAAATCGCGCGAAATTGCCCAAAAATCCGCAATTCGCAACCTGGCGGATTTATATGCTTGGTCGCCCTTGAAAAATACAATCTCTTGCGCGCGACGTTGACTTACCGTGATTCTGAGTTCCCCGAGTTGTTTTCCCTCCCGGTTCGTGTGTGTTGCGCCATTTTGGATCTTGCTGCATGATCGTGCGAGAGTTTTTCGACTGCAAGTACATCATAAGGGCCCGCGATTACGCAGCGTGGGAGTAAACAATTGCGAACATGCAGATGCGGCGTTCAGCTGACTTCCGGCTGGAGATTTGAACAGCTCGCTTTCCCGAACTTGCGAACAATTGCAATTTTGCACAAGAAATCCACCGCAGGCAGCATAAACCTACTGAAAATTATGATTTTGATCAGAATACCTCCTCAGATTGACATTTGGCTCCACTTTTCTTGTGCAAGGAGTCCATTTCTGAGGGGGTGGGAGGAAGGAAGTGCCCCAGAGTCTCCAACTTCCTGTTCCTGTCCAGCAGGCTCCTCCCAGTGCTTGTCCATGTCCTGGTCACTTTTCATTTGGATCTGAAGCTGGAAGGATTACTTTTTGTGGCTGCTGCTGCTGGATTTTTGAAATTTGAGGACTTTTTGAACTTTGGATCACTTTTGGATTTGAGATTTTACAAGTAAGTTGGTGTTGTTTGTTTGGGGCATTGCAGTTGCTGCAACTACAATTTTAAAACTTTTTCCCAACTTTAAAAAAAAGATATTGTGGGTAGCCACAGTATCCAGAAGGCCCAGGGTTAGTCATGGGTGCATGATACAACTGTTTCTGTGAGTTTTGTTGAACTTAAATCTCATTTATGTCATGGAATTTTAGCTCACTGTTATATGTGTAATTTTTTTTTTAATTTTGGGGTGCCTGTAAAGCCAAACTAGCCAGTAGGTCCAGGGGTAGTGAGTGGTGCATGGACCAAGTCTTTCTGTGGGGTGTCTAGAATGTAAACATCATTGAGGGCATGGATGGCATTGGATTGTGGTGATTTTGGGGTGTTTTTTGACTTTTTGGGGTGTTGTTGGGGCCTGGTCATGTGGATGGGGGCCATTTTGAGGCCTGGTCCAGGCAGGGCCTGGCCATGTGGCTGGAGGTCAATGGGCCATTTTGAAGCCAGGCAGTGTGCTCTGGCCTGCACCCAGTTTGTCTTGCTTTCATCCATTATGCCCAGGGGTACTCAGTGGTGCATGGACCAAGTCTTCCTGTGGGGTGTCTTGAATTTAAACATCATTGAGGGCATGGATGGCATTGTATTGTGGTGATTTTTGTGTGTTTTTTCGACTTTTGGGGTGTTGTTGGGGTCTGGCCATGTGGGTGGGGACCATTTTGAGGCCTGGTCCAGGCAGGGCCTGGCCATGTGGCTGGGGGTCAAGGGGCCATTTTGAAGCCAGGCAGTGTGCTCAGGCCTGCACCCAGTTTGACTTGCGTTCATCCATTATGCCCAGGGGTACTCAGTGGTGCATGGACCAAGTCTTTCTGTGGGGTGTCTTGAATGTAAACATAATTGAGGGCATGGATGGCATTGGAATGTGGTGATTTTTGTGTGTTTTTCGAATTTTTTGGGGGTGTTGTTGGGGCCTGGCCATGTGGGTGGGGGTCAAGGGTCCATTTTGAAGCCACCAGCAACCAGGAAAACCACGGAGGCTGAGACTCCATCACACACGGACCTGGGGCACTCATACAAAGACACTCCCCCCCCGCCGTCACACACATACACACACGCACAAACACATACACACACAAGAGAACCGACCCCCCCCCGCCGCCGCACAGAAATGTGAGCACCAACCAAAAAGGTCTCCCATGCCCTAGTCTTGTGCCCTGATGGCTCTCTCGCTGTGGGCCTCCACCGCTCCTCACCAGTTCTCTAGTTCGCACTCAGCTGCGGCCCCGGCAGCAACCAGGAAAACGACGGAGCTGAGACTCCATCACACACGGACCTGGGGCACTCACTTCGCTAGGCAGAGTTAGCAGTCATCGGCAGGTCAGGGCTGGGGTCCGCACAACTCCGGGTCCATGCCACACTCTGGCACCAGCTCACAGCAGCAGTCGCAGGTTGGGCCGCACGCAACACTTCGATGTTGGGCGGATGGGGCTCCGCGGTCCACTGCAGCTCCGGAGGTCGCAGATTGCAGCCCAGGGTATGTGGTGACTGGGACAACAGGTACGATATTGCAGATTTAGGATTTACAGAAGGAGTGTGTATGTGTAGGATTACTACGGGGCTACATGAGCCGGGCTAAGACACGCCCCCATGCTGGTTGTCAATGCACACGCACGTCTTGAATCGCGAAAGTGAAAGCGATCGCTTTGTCTGCCATGCCGACCAGCCTCGCTGTGAGGGGGAGCTCGCCTTTTTCTGCAGCCTCTCTGTGCTGTGCAGATTGTGAAAGAGCTGGTGTCACCATTATGGTACCAAGTGGCCGTGGAGAATGAAGGAAGACGCAGCGCTAGCCTTCAGCTGAGCAAAAAGTGCAGTTCGATGCTAGTTATTAAACTTTACCCAGTGCCTCGAGGTTCCAGGTGGCGCATATAGGCACTTCATTTTCCGTGTCTGCTTTGACTTTTGTTAGAATGTGTGTTACATCCGCATGAAGGTGGTGCCAGTGACTGGCAGTCTTTATTTATGTATCTCAACGCTTGTGACTGTATGGCATCCACTGTGAGCTCCGCACTGAGTCTTGGCACAAAACAATTAAAAAACTACGGCACCACGAGGAAACCAGCATCACAGGCAGGAGGCTTGCACCACCCATGGGCACGGACAGATACTGCGCGGCCGCCTAACTCAATGCTTGTTTGTGTAGTACTAGGCACCAACAGCGACAGACATTGTAAACATCCTCCCATGGGTGAGCGTGTAACTAAAGCCCTCCTCCCAGATGTTTTGAGGTGAGGAGAACAAAAGCAGGCAAAGGAAAGAATGGTGCGGGCCCTGTTCTTTGAGTACTGATTCCGTATCTAGCTCCCTCACGCATGCTCAGTTTCATCTCGCCCCCCCTACATTAATGTTTTTTTGATTTTTTGATGGGTTACCGGTCCAGCCACATATTAGGAGTGCTATTGATTTTTTTGTTTATCGCGTGCCGCCTAAACGCCTCTATGCTTATTTTTTTTGGGCAGTTTTGTATAGTGTTCCATCACCCCCCCCCCCGCAGTCCTTTCTTTACGGCGCTGCTCCACTCCTCCACTTGCACCTATGCTAATAATGACAGTTTCTTGTACTAGACTATTCCAAAGGTAGGCCAAGCTTAGGTATTTGACGCATGCCTCTCCTCAGTTTTTACGTTTCCCCTACTTGCGTGCTCATAGAATGTGCCACATTTACCCAGCTGGTGGGGCGGGGGATTTGTGTGCTTGAAGTTGCTTAGCAGAGCCACGGATACTTAACAAATGAGCATAGTACACCATGGAGATGCGGATATGTGCAATTGAAAATGCCGAAGGTGCCAGCCCACACGTTCCCAAATACAATGTGCGTTTTGTACAGGAAGTTAGTTGCTTCTTGAAATGTGTGCATGGACGCTGCAGTAAAAACAGGATGTGGCATAACACCCGGAGCTGCCGACCTTGGAGCTGGGTTACCGGTTCGAGCCTTGTCTTAGACTCCACATCCTGTGGTTCTGAGCAAGTCACTTAATCTCCCGGTGCCTAGCAACACCTTCAGGTCGAGTTTGTGCTATATAAAACTGCAAAAAGCAAAACAAAGTGTGAGTTTAACTTCATAGCCTATCATAGGGCTTTTCCCTGCCATGACAAAGCTGCTTTCCTGTGACTTTAATCATAGGTACCTCTTAGCACTGCTGATTGGATACATAGTGATTCTCAAAAGAGGCCATGCCGATTTCTAGGCCTGCGTGCTGTATTTCGTGCCAGTGTGGTGCTGGGCCACAGCTGATGACAGGCATCCACTCACATGACACATTGTTTGCTCTCGGGTTACTTGGCACCATGGCCTGTGGCATCACTGATTAATTTCTGTAGGGCCCTCTGTAAGGTAGGCCTTGGCTGCACATCAGGTGTGCATGGACACGGAGCCCTATGCATTCAATGAGCATTGCAGCCTTCCGATTTCAGTGCATATTCAATTATATGAGCGGTGCAGTGCTCTAGGTCTGTGAGGGTGTCTGTTAGCAACAGCTAACCACTCACAAACAATGTTTATATACCAATTGCAAATAAAAAAAAATAATGCAAAGCATTGTCATTTACAATGTCAGTAACTCAAACTTTGATGCTGCGAGACCTATTGCATTGCAAATGCTTGTCTTTCTTTACTGCTTTGAGCATGTTGGTGAAACAAGTTATGTTTATGGGTAACTGGCAAATTTCATTAGTTTTTCAAACATTAGTCAGCAAAATACTCTGTGTTATCGCAAATCCATTGACCTTTTATGATGAACTTCATTTTCAACCCCTGCTATGGTTGACTGGCTGGTTATGGACAGGTCAACCAGCCATTAGCCAAGCCCTAAGCCTAACCAGACATGGGCAGGCTGCCTTTGCTTCAAACAACAGTGTTAGCATCAGGGCCTGCACTGTGGTCCAGTTGTGTGCTAAGCCCCTTGCCAGAAACCGTGTGCAGTGTAGGTTGGAAATAAGTGCATGGTCTGTGGCTGTGCAATACCACATGGTCTTCTTTTTTCACTCCTCTTGGTCCATACCAAATGTGCCCTGGGTTTAGGAACTTTTTGGTGTGTCTCCCCTGTGTCTAACCTGACAAAGGCAGCTAAATCCTGGTATACAGGGCTCTCACTAGGTATGCTGCGTGTTAACTGCAGAGCCTGGGCTTTGATGAGACCTTGCACCCAATACTCCAACATGTTTGTGTTTTCTAGGCCTCTATGTCCCTTTCACCTGTGCTCCGTAGTCAGATAGTCTTTTTATTATTACCCCTTGCCAGTGCTCGTTGTTTCCACTGCCTATGGATTTTTCTTCTTCAGCAAAAAATCATAATTAAATTAAGAATCATTAATAAAGTGGAGGTTAAAGTGAGGCCCTAAAATGGTGAGATCACAATTGCTTTTGCATTTGCGAATTTTTCACCAGTTTTTATTTTTATCCTTCTGTGGGATTCATGGTTCCACACCTCTGGATGCCCAGTAGCACTGTGTTGGGTCAGATCTCTCTGAGGGTGCCCCCACATTGCGGTGGAGTTTATTTCCCATAGTGCAAAATTTGTAAATATAAGTTGTTGAAATTGCCATCTTTTGTTGTGGTGTGCCACCCGGTTTTTGCCAGGACTCTCTTTGCTGGCTTTACCCTTCTTAACCAGTTGTAAAGTGACTGTGTTCTTATTTTCAGCAAAATGAAATTAGCACACCCGATTGGCATATTTACCTTAGCTATAAGTCCTTAGTATGTGGAAGCACCCATTGTGCCACTAACTTCAGTGACTGGGTAAACATGAATGCAGGTCTGCTATTGGTAGCCTGACTGCTAATTTTTTTAACTACATATTCAACCTGTCATAATAATCCTATTTTATAGGTCAAACCCTTACTTTTTAAATATTAATAGGTCATCCCTAGTAGGTCTTATTTCCCATGAGGCAGGGTGTATGGTATTTAAAGGTAAGACATGTAAATGATTAATGTTAAATATGTTCTTATAGTGAAATTTGCCTGAAAGGTATTTTCACTGTAGCAAGGCTGGCTGTTCCATATGAAAGTTTTGGGATGCAATGGTACATTAAACAATGCCATCCCAAGTAAAGTTGGACTCCCAGTGAATATTTTGGAAAAAGTACATTTAGAAAGTTGTTTTTCTCTGCCTACAGCCTCTGGAGACCAGTTTACATGATCTCCAACTGTCACCTAGTGGCTAAATAGTCTGCTTGATAAGGTGTACACACTGCTTCTAGAGCAAGACAAAGGCTTAGGTGCGGTGAAGTTTTCTGTTCCTCTGTCAGGATGACCAACTGAACTATGCCCAGGAATTGATTAACGTTGAAGCCTACACTGTCACAGGCAAATGTTAGCTAACACTGGGGCAGGGCCTTTCATTGTTCCCCCAGTCAGGCAGGAACCAAAGCAGTGTGAGAGGATTTGCCCACAGAACGTGTTTAGAGTAACAACAGAGGAGGGAATGCTCATTTCCTTGAAAACACCTCTGGAATTGGCTTAGGAGGCCTGTACAGAGGAAGAAAGGATCTGCAATCCTGAGTTTAGGTAGAGTGGGATGTGGAATTGACAGTGGGCTGTAGCGGTTCCTGGAGAGAGTGCTGCGGGGCAGGGGAGGGACAGGGTGGGGATAGTAAACGATATGGAAAAGCCACTTTGTCTTATGCTGACTGAGACGTGGCTGGGGGAATTCTCAAATCCTGATGTTGCCATGGCTATTCCGCCGGACTAAAATATCTTCAGGAAGGACAGAATTAAGGGAAGGGGCGGTGGAGTGGCACTGGTGGTGAAGAAATGCGTGCCATGTGCTATTCTGCCAGTGGATGATATCCGCGGCTCTGAGTCCCTTGCCTTTTCCATCACTCTGGCACCTCACCAATCCTTTAAAGGATTATTAGTATATAGACCACCTGGTCCACCTGGAACCTTTTTTGAAGACTTCGATTCGGTTTTATTGGGACTGGCCCTGAAAGCAGAACACTGTATTGTAGCCGGGGATTTCAACTTCCGCATGGATGATCCGTCGGACCCGGACACCATCAAACTCTCGGAGGCTACGGCCCCTCTGGGCCTGATCCCCCACCTTCAGGGGCCAACGCACGACAAGGGACATACTCTTGACCAGGTCTTCTCGACATCTCCTCTGGAGGTGAAGGAGATTATCCCGGTGCTATGGTTAGACCATAGTCTAGCCACATTTTTGGTTAGAGGCACAGCAAAACCGCCTAATCCCGTGTCCCAGCATCAGGGACGAGTCCCCAGGGCATATCATCGAGTAACACCTGCGATGCTGGCTCAGGCCGCCCTGGATCACCCTTGCCCCCTTTCAGGCGACCTGGAGAAGGACTTGGAGTCTTTGCAAGCATGGCTACTAGATAGGCTGAACGATCTTGCCCCGGTGTTGGCCCCCCGCTTAACATCGAAACGGGTTTCGGCTCCCTGGTTCCCTGCGGCACTGTCAGTCGCTCGGCAGCAGTGTAAGGCAGCCGAAAGAGCCTGGCGATCACAATACGACTCTGTGGCATGGCTGACCTACAAGATGGCGGTTAAGGCCTATCACCGAGACATTCGCCTAGGAAAAAAAGCCTACCTTGCAGGGAGGATAGAAGCCGCCTCCAACTCCTGTAAGGAGATTTTCACCATAGTGAGAGAATTTATGGCTTCCAATACATCCCAAGGTATGCCCTCCAAGTCCTGGGCTTCTGATCTTGCATACTTTTTCACCAGCAAGATTAAACTTATCCAGGACTCTTTTCCACTGGTGGCACCCGTGGGGCTGATCAATCCTGAGGATGATTTGTACCTTCCGGCCCCGCTAGGTCCGATGCTGGCCGTTTTTCCACCTATCCAAGCCCCTGCTTCCTTAGCGCTTATGGGCAATCTTAAATCTGGGTCGCCTTTGGACCCCTGCCCTGCCAAATTCTTGGCAAAAATGGCGGAAGTGATAAATCCGCTGGCGAATCCACTTCTGAATCTCTCGTTGAGCCAGGGAGTGGTTCCGCAGGCCTGGAAGCAGGCAATGGTCATCCCTTTGCTGAAGAAGCCTGGCCTCGACCCTAAGGCTCCGGTCAATTATAGGCCTATGTCTCTGTTGCCTGCTCTCACGAAAATCTTGGAGAAGCATGTACACACGGTGCTCTCCAATTTTCTGGAAACACACGAGATTCTGCATGCCACCCAATCCGGCTTCCGCCCCAATCTCAGTACAGAGACCGCGCTCCTAGAGGTCTCAGAAACCAGTAAAGGGGTTCTGGACACTGGGGGCAAAGCCATGCTGGTGATGTTGGATTTGTCGGCGGCTTTCGACACCGTCCCCCATGACGGCCTTCTCGCTAGACTCTATGAGATTGGCCTATGGGGGACGGTGCTCAGCTGGTTTTCATACTTCCTAGATGGCCGCCGGCAAACGGTCTGGGCCTCCCCAGATTCCGCCGTGATGCTGCCATTGGGAGTCGGGGTTCCGCAGGGCTCCATACTGAGCCCGACCCTTTTTAACATCTTCATGACCCCTTTGGCGGCGCTGTTGGAGTCGTTCGGGGCCCAGATCGTATCCTACGCCGACGACACCCAGCTCCTCTTTTCTTGTAAGAGAGGAGGAGACTTTGATGGAGAGAGTATACGGGATTGCCATGGGGCTGTTATTAATTGGTTCCAGCTGAACAGCCTCAAGTGCAATTCCAATAAGTCCGAGGTACTCTTCTTCGGGTGCGCTACGGAGCCAGACTGGCAAGCTTGGTGGCCCATTAACATGTTCCCTCCGTCCTGTTCATCCCAAGTTGCTAAGAACCTGGGGGTCAAGATGGACAAGGGTCTGACGTTGACATCCTAGATCCTTGGTGTGACGGGCACATGTTTCGGCCTCCTCAAGATGCTGCAGAGGTTTCTGCCTCTTCTGTCTGAGGAACACAGGAAGCTGACTGTGCAGGCTCTGATCGGCTCTAGGTTGGATTATTCCAACGTCCTCTACCTGGGCCTGCCAGAGTACCTGCTGCAGCGGCTCCAAGTTGTGCAGAACGCGGCCGCGAGGGCCATATATGGCCTTAACAGGCGAGCCAGTGCTGCTGGCCTGTTGCAGACCTTACACTGGCTGCCTATCCATAAACGGATTGCTTTCAAGGCATTAACTTTGGCCTACAAAGCTCTTCATGCTGTGGGAGCTAAGTACCTCCAAAGGAGACTTGCCTTTTACCATCCGGCTCGCTCTCTCAGATCAGAATCTCAGTTTCTGGCGGCTGTGCCGCGTGTGAAGAGAGCTCGCATTTGAGGCCGCTCCTTTGGACTGCTGGCGCCACAGCTGTGGAACAACTTGCCGCTGACACTCCGGGGAGCCACCAGTTTACTTGCATTCAGGAAAGGCCTCAAAACCTGGCTGTTTGCCCTCTAGGCTGTTTTCTGTTCTCTCTGTTTTTTTTCCTGCTTTCCACCTTGTTTTTATCACTGTGTTGTGTTATTTTGCTGTAGGTCTCATTATTTAAAGCGCCGGGACACTCTTTTTGAGTAGCCGCGCGCTATACAAAAATATATATAACATAACATAACATAACATAAACTACGGCACGCGGCCGAACCGAGGTTAGTACATAAATAAATAAATAAAACAAATTACATTGCGCACGCTGTAATGCCAAATGGCGATGCAGCGTACGCATCGTCTCAGTCTGCTGCCTTGCTCTGCTGAGTATTTTTGACTTCCATCTCAGAGACAAAGTCCAAAGTAAAACTTTTGATGTGGTCAAACCTAATTTTTGTATCTGACCTGCACTCCATCACATTCAGCCTTAAATTCAGAGTATGTACCAATCAAACGCAATCAGATGACTGCTTTTGGTGCTTAATGCTTTTCCCCCACCAGTTTTGTTTATATAGTAATGGAATTTATGGTAATGATAATGGTATTTATAGAGAGCTAACAATCATCCTGAGTTAGGATATCACGGCGCTGTAATGGCAGTAATGAATGTCAGTGATAGGCAGATAATAGAGTCCATGGTTTTAATCAGGCTTGGGGAACAGAAATGTTTTAATTGCTTCCTGAAGGACAGGTAGCAATCTGTCAATCTAAGATTCACAGGCAGCTCATTCCAACTGGTCGCTGCCAGGTGAGAAAAGGCCCTTCCACCCATCCTTGTTGTTTTCACACTCTTGGTTCTAGCTCTTGCTGTTGTTTGAGAATGCAAATTCATAGATGGTGCATAGAATTTAACTTTGTTTTTTAAGATACATGGGACTGTATTGTGCAATGCTCTGTATGTTTTGCACAATAATTTAAAAAAAGCTCTTTGCCTCATTGGCAACCAGTGGAGTTCTTTTAGGCAACTCTTGGCTGAATCAAATTTTCTTTTGTTGCAGATTGCTTTTGCTGCAGCATTCTGTACAACCTGCAATTTAGCCTCTTAAGTGCTGCGTCGGGGCGTTGGCCGACGGCAGCACTACCTCCCCAGTGCTGCGCACGACCATTGGACGTCCATTCAGCACTAGTTCCAATGGACAGCGCAGCACTGGGGAGGGATATTTGCGCCGCATCTAAGGTGATAGAAAAAAGATAATCAACCATCCCCATGAACAGAGAGTTACCATAGTCCAGCCTACTCATCAGTAGGGACTGGACTAGGATCTTTTTACACTCTGTAGGGATCCATGGAAAAACTCTTCTGAGCATTTTCAATACTGCAAAGCCTTTACCACAAATTGTTAAAACATGGTTTTTCATGCTCAGAGTATTGTCCAATGTCACAACCATATTTTTTGCCGATATTGTCGGGCTGGGGGGAACACCCAGAGTTGTAGGCCACCAGCTGCTGTCCCACAGCTCTGTATGTCTGCCAAACAATAATATTTCAGACTTGTCTGCGTTTAATTTAAGACAGTGGCTATGCATCCAGTTGGCTAAATCTGTAAGGCAGTTTAGTAGCCTGTCCTTTGGGTCCTTTTCCTCATCCAATGGGATCATCAGCTGGGTGTCGTCTGCGTAAGAACAGATGACAACACCCCATTTTCTTCCTATTTCAGCCAACGAGGAGACAAACACATTAAACAAGGTTGGACTCAAAGAGGCCCCTTGCGGGACCCCATATTTGATGTTCCGGGGAGGGGATGAAAAATCACCCATCCGTACTGTTTGTGTTCTATCTTGCATAAAGGATCGCAGCCACCCTAATGCATTTTCCCGAATACCTTTGGCAGCAAGAATTTCCAGTAACCGATTGTGTGGTACGGTATCAAATGCCGCCGAGAGGTCAAATAGTATCAGGGCGACTGTCTTTCCCTGATCTACCTGGGTTCTAATGTTATCTGTCATTGCCAGAAGAGTAGTCTCTGTGCAGTTGTTGGTCCGGAACCCTGTTTGGGAAATATCTAGTAAATCGTTGGATTCCAGGAAATTGGATAGTTGCCTGTTAACTAATTTTTTTAATACTTTTGACAAGTAGGGTAACTGTGAAATAGGCCTTTAGTTTGCCGGATTGTTAATATCAGAGCCTGCTTTTTTTAATAACGGAGTAACTATGGCAGTTTTCCAAATTTTTGGAAATTCTGCAGAGGATAGAGAAGAATTTAATGCTTTTGTTACAACCGGACAAATTATTGGTGTTAATTGAGAGAAAATATGATATGGGCATGGGTCCAATAACGAACCTGATTTTACTTCTAGCATAGCTTTGCTTTCCTCCTCTTCTAAAAATGGACCGAACCTAAGGCAACTAGCCTGAGTTATAGATGAGGTATAGGTTTCTGATTGTTCTGGTTCGGTATTGGAAAAAGAGGCATAAATTGTGTCTATTTTCTCGCAGAAGTAGTCATTTATTTTGTTGCAACCTTCTTGAGAAGGAGTGAGATCCAAAGAAAGGCTCACAGGGCTACATAGTTCTTTAACTATTTTAAATAGCTCTTTCGATGAGTTTTTATTTTCTGTTATTCTACATGAGAAATATTCTTTCTTAGCTTTCCTCACAGCTTTGTTGTAGGATATAAGTTCTCTTTCATATGTAGCTCTAGTTTCTTGAGTTTTGTTGAGCCTCCATTTATGTTCACAAGCTGTGCACTTTCTTTTTAATGATTTTAACTCTGGTCCGTACCATTTCTCTGTTAATGTTTGCCTGCGTTTTTGTTTAGAGTGTAGAGTTGAGCAATGTTCTAATGCACTCCTGATGTTGTTCTGGAGTAGCTCTATTTCATCATTGATATTGGTTACTCCTGAATTTACATGTATAAAATGTTGCTGAAATTTTTCTGCAGAGAAATTTTTCCAGCTCCTCGTTTCAACTGCTGTCACAGTTGATGATTTGGAGTATTTGGTTATTAGTTTAAGAGAAAACACAATCATGGAGTGGTCTGTCCCTATCAATGGGTTTATTTCATTGATAGCAATAGTTCCTATATTAGAGAACAACAGATCTAATATATGTCCTGCCGTATGTGTTGGCTGATCAATTCTTTGAGTCAGCTGTAGAATTTCCATGTTCTCTACTAGCTGTTTAGTTAGGGGATTATTACTATTGTCATAGTGTATGGTAAAATCCCCTACAATTAGGATGTTTTTATTTTTAAGACAAAACAGCATGATTTGTGCGAGAAGCTGGGCACTAAAATCCAAAGTGCTGCCTGGAGGATTATAAATTATCACTCCACCAAATAAAATGTTGGTGTTTATGGACACCAAAAATGCCATTGCCTCGTGGCTGTTGGCCCGTGCAATCACCTCTTGCCTACAGGTGAGAAAGTCCTTAAATACCAGGGCTACCCCTCCACCCCTTTTTTCACTCTATTTAAGTTGAATATTTTATATTCAGCTGGAAGGGCTATTGCAACATCAGGAGTGCTATGGTTGTCAAGCCATGTCTCCGTTATAAAAGCCAAATCTGGTTGAAGATCGGACAATATGTCCCATATTTCCGTCACATGTTTGGGTAGGGATCTGGAATTAAGATAAATACATTTTAGGCCAAGATTGGGGGTATTTACTGTAGTGGGATCATACCAGGGATCGCTCTCCCATCTACAGTTAAGACAGACGAAAGGGCCCATGGTATTATGTGGTCCCAATCGTGCACATGTAGCAAACTTGCTTACCCTTGTACAGTTGAGATTCCTAAGTTCACTACTAGAGTAGGATATGATATTGAACGTCTCTCTTGGGATATCGCTAGTCAATCAGACAGGGGATATGGCCCCAGGTCCCGGCCCGTCGCGGACGGGCGCAGACGGGCTTAACTTAGGCGCAACTTCGGCGCGTTTCCGGTGCGCCCGCTGCGCTAGTCTGCTGCGCTTCCTATGGGAGGGAACCATTTTATGCCTCCAAGGGTGGGAGGGGCCGAGCACTGCACTGCTCGCCTGCTCCTCGCCCAAGATGGTGGCCGCAATGTGTCACGAGCCCAGGCAGCGCCTAATCGGCTGCGGTGGGGCTGGGGGGCACAGACCGACTGCGAGGTCGAAATGAGGCAGGTCAGTGCTGGGGGAAATGAATTGCAGCAATAAACGTTTTTAAGAATGCACAAAAATAAGAATTCGAACAAGAAGGTAAAGTGCGGGGGAGGAGCTTCGCTGCCAACCAAGATGGCCGCGTGAGCCCGGAGCTCCGAAGACCTCCCGATCTCCCGAATTAATCCTGCTATCTATCTTGTCCCACGATGGTGGGAATCGGTTGCTGAGCCGGGCCTGATGCGGCTCCCGTTCTCGGATTGAAAATCGGACATTCCTAGCCTCAGTTGTGTCGAAGATCCCGGAGGCCCCTCCCGCGCCGCTTGTGCCAGGGTGAATCGTAGCGGTGTCCATACGGAGTTCCTCCCTGCCAGTGCTTCTCCTGCCCGAGGCGTGCACCAGAGCTCCGATCGCCTTGCTGGCTGATCCTGATTTTGGACCCCGAAAGCCGTACTGTGTGCACTGGTAATACCCCGCTGGACTCTCTTGCCCCTGGTGTCCCCCCCCTCCCTGTCCCGTGGTTGCCAACATGGCGGGCAAGGGTGGCTCGGATGTGGGCAAGACTCAACGGATCAGTCGGAAGCCGTCCCAATCCCAGTCTACTATTCCCGAGCGCTTCTCCCAGTCTAAGGGATCGCCGGTACAGGTGGTTCGGACAAAAGACCCGAGAAGGGATGAGTCGCCGGACGATTCCGAAATAACGCTCAGGGACGTCATGGGTGCGATATCGGGGGTGAGGACGGAGGTGCACACACTTCGCGAGGAGCTATCCAGCAAGGTCGACTCCCTGAAAATCGAGCTGAATCTCATCAGGACGGACCTTGGGAAGACTAACGACCGGGTGAAATCTTTGGACCTTAAGACATCCAGCCTGGTCACAGATGTCTCGGACATCCAGGCGGAGGTGCGCACTTTGAAACAGGCTAATGGCGTACTGGCGCGTCGGCTGGATGAGTTCGAAGGCCGCGCGCGTCGCCAAAATGTCCGCATCACCGGAGTGCCGGAGAAGGCCGAGGAGGACTCTGCTGAACTCTTTGTGGAAGATCTGGTGGTCAAGAACCTACAACCGGGGGGCCTGAGCAAGTTCTTCTCGGTAGAGAGGGCCCACAGGATACCGGGTGGGCCGCCCAAGTCGGGAGCAACCTCGCGCCCCATCATTGCGAGGCTGTTCAACTATAGGGACAGAGATGCTATTCTACAGGCTTCGAGGACCGCGGGCCCTCTCCATTTTCAGAACTCGGAAGTAAACTTTTTCCCGGACTTCACCCAGGCCGTTCAGAAACAGCGGCAGAGCTTCGCTGGGGTGAAGCGGAGACTCAGGGAAATGGGCCTACGGTACTCCATGCTATATCCTGCTAAGCTTCGCATTGAGCGCGACCACCGGACTTTCTTCTTCGACTTTCCTGACGACGCGGGGCACTGGCTCGACACCCTACCCCAGGAACGACCTGAATCAACCGACCGGACGGAGGAAGCCACCGGAGGAGCAGCTGCACAGGAATGAACTCTTGACTACTTATTCCCCGAGAACTGGGAAGCCGTGAGGTGCTTCGACTTTAGACATTGATATGTACATTGACTCATTTTGTTATTGATATGGGGGGTGACGGGAGGGGATGGGATGCCTCCTTTCTCCTTCGTGGACTTTTTGTAGGTTAGTTTAGGGGCGACAGGCACACTGCTAGTTGGGGTGGATTTTAGTCTGATGCAGGGGTGCAGGGTGGGGGGTAGTTGGGATGTGTGGTTTTGTATTTTCTCTTTCTCTAATTTTTTCTCCTGGCTGAGGAATCCTTGTTACGTTGTATCGCTGAACTGGGCGCTGATGTGGGGGGTGGGGGGGGGACGCGGAGAGTCCTTGACGATGGGGGGTAAACTGCTTCATTTGCTGAGCTGGAATGTCAACGGGTTGGGGGATCGTATCAAGAGGGGTGTAGTGTTGCAAATGATTAAACGGTACTCTCCAGATATAGTATTTCTGCAGGAGACACACTTGGTGGGTCATGCATGTAAGGCCTTGAATAGACGGGGTTACAAAATGGTGGCTCACGCAGGCTTTTCCTCGGGCTCTAGGGGGGTGGGCATACTGGTGCGCGCGTCCCTTCCGTTGGAGGTGGAGTCTGTGCTGGCCGATGAGAGAGGCAGATACGTGGCATTGGTGGGTAGATGGGAGGGCCGCACGCTAGTTTTGGTTTCGGTTTACGTACCCCCGGGGTTGCAGGAGACCACATTCAGGGACCTGGGGGGCGCCATTTTGGGTCTTCCCGAGGGATTGTTATTGGTGGGTGGGGATTTCAATTCAGTTGTCTCAGGGGAGCTGGACCGTTTTCCTCCCAGGGTACTTCGCCCTTCCCAGTCTTGGATGCCTGACTTTGTATGTTCCATGGGGATGGTTGATTGTTGGCGTTTGCTCCACCCTACACAGCGACAGTACTCCTTTCTCTCGGGTGCCCACGGTAGCTTCTCCAGGCTGGACTACGTCCTGGCCCCGGCGGCCCAGGCGCAGTCCGTTTCCACCGCGCGCCTCCTGGCCCGGGGTATCTCGGACCACTCTCCGGTTTGGATCTCGTTTGACTTCCAGGTCCCGGCGTCCGCGCGGGTAGCCCCCATCAACCCGTGGTATTTTCGCGATCCGAAAACCCGATCTCTCCTGGTCAAGGCTATAGACCGGTACTTTGTTGAGAATACTGGCTCAGTGGCCTCGGCCGTCTCCGTATGGGAGGCCTTTAAAACTGTTCTTCGTGGTGAGGCCTTCTCCCTGATTGCGGAAGCACGCCGCCGCCGCGATGAGGACGTGGTGCGGCTGGAGTCTGACCTTGCAGACCTGAACGCTCAGCTGGAACTGGGCCCGTCGCCCGACTTGGTCCATGCCCTCTCGCTAAAGCAATCCGAACTCCGGGCCACCGCTATTGATGCAGCTAAGGCCCTAAGCAGGGAACAGCAAGGTAGGATCTACGATTCTGGTGATAAGGCTGGGAAGCTCTTGGCCTGGTTGGATAAGCGGGAATTGGCGTCCCGGGTGGTCCCGGAGTTGGTGGGAGAGGACGGCCTAACCTTGACGGACCCGGCAGCTATAGCCGGGTCCTTCGCTGAATATTTCGAAGGGGTGTACACCTCTGCTACCTCTCTCCCGGAATCTGCTTCGGCCTCCTATCTGGAAGATATTGACCTCCCCTGCCTCTCTGATCTTGACCGGGAGGACATGGACCGAGACCTGTCTGATGACGAGGTTGCCCTGGCGATTCGCTCGTTACGATCCGGTAAGGCGCCGGGACCGAATGGTATCCCGGTGGAATTGTATAAGCTACGGGCTGACGCACTGGCTGCACCGCTGCGCAATATGTTCCTCGAGGCCCGTGAGCGGGGGGAACTCCCCCCAGACCAGAGACTCGCCACCATAGTGGTGATCCACAAAGACGGGAAGCCGCGAAACCTGCCCCGGTCGTACAGACCCATATCACTGTTAAATGCTGAACCCAGCAAAACTGTTAGCCAACCGGCTGGTGGGCGTGATCGCGGACCTGGTACATCCGGACCAGTCCGGGTTCATCCCGCACCGGAATACGGCGCTAAACCTGAGGAGACTTCACGCAGTTCTGGCGCGTGCCCACTTGCTTCGTGACCCGGCGGTTCTGGCTTCCCTTGACGCTACCATGGCTTTCGACTCCCTTGAGTGGAATTACTTGTGGGCTGTCCTAGCTAAGCTGGGCTTCGGGCCTTCCTACATTGGATGGGTCCGACTGCTTTATTCTGCACCGCTGGCTAATGTCGCCGTAAACGGTAGACTTTCGACTTTCTTTGCGCTGCACAGAGGTACCAGACAGGGTTGCCCGCTTTCACCGCTCCTGTTTGCGCTAGCGCTGGAGCCCCTGGCAGCAAAGATTAGAACGCACCCCGATGTTTCCGGGATCACGTGGTTTCCTGGCTTCGAGGATCGAGTGTCGCTTTACGCGGACGACATCCTCCTTTACCTTACCTCTCCTTGCCGCTCGCTCATCGTGGTTTTTGACCTGCTGGGAGTCTTTGGGTCGTTCTCGGGGTTGGTGATCAATTGGTCCAAATCCTCACTATATACGGTGTGTGGGGACACCCCGCGCCTCCCCCGCGGGTGCTCGATTCAGGTAGCCCAACAGGGCTTCCGGTACTTGGGCATCTACGTGTCGCTGGACCCTCGTGCCCGCTACACACGCAATCTTTTGCCACCGCTAGAGCGCCTAAAGAAGGATGTCGAGATTTGGAAGAAACTGCCTATCTCCTTGATGGGCAGGGCGGCACTGTTTAAGATGATGGCACTACCCCGCTTCCTATATGCCCTGCAGAACTCACAGGACCCGGTTCCTGCCAAGTATTTTGGCGAGATCGAATCCCTGCAGCGTGCACTGTTGTGGGATGGACGGCCGAGAATATCGTTGTCCAAACTGACCATTCCCTGCTATGACGGTGGTATAGCACTACCGGATATGCGGAGGTACTACTGGGCGTCCCAGCTCGCGGCGGTCAACCATGGTTTCTATGGCCCGGCGGTTAGTCCGGGCTACGCTATGGACCGATGGCTAATGGGGGATGGCAATTACTACAGAGCTCTCTACTCCAAGTCGTTGGACCGTCGCTTGACGGGCCCCACCAGAACGATGGTGCATGTATGGCGTACGGTGACAGACACCCTTGGCTGGAGGGATAAGATCACTATGGCCACTCCCCTGTATGATTCTGATGTGCTGGGGAAATTATGGAAGACCAAGGGCTTTGACCGGTGGGACACCATAGGCATATCTAAAGTTGGTGACATGGTTGTGCGGGGCGGCATTAAGTCGTTTGCCTCGTTGCAACATGAGTACCAGCTGGCGCCGACGGAATTTTTCCGACACGCCCAGCTTAGCCACGCCCTCTCCCCTCACGTCACTGACGGCGATGCCATCCCTGAGTCCTCGCCCCTGGAGGATCGGGTGCTGGACGGCCATATGCCGGACAGTGCCATTTCCTTGACTTACAAGAAACTGATCAATGTGAGGGTGGACTTGCTTGAACGATTGCGGATGCACTGGGTGAATGACGGTATAGAAATGGATGATGAGGAATGGCAGTCGGCGGCCTCTTCCCCCAGGGAGGTGGCCATATCGGCGAGATTACGACTGGTCCAGCTGAAAATCCTCCACAGGGTGTATGTTACCGGCCCCAGGCTCATCCATATGGGGCTTTCTACGGATGGCCTGTGTCGGCGGGGTTGTGGTATGCTTGCCACCTTCCTGCACATTATCTGGGAGTGTCCTGGTGTGGCCCGGTACTGGCGACGGGTGCATGAGGTGATGGAGGAGGTGACGGGTGTGGCCCTACCAGCCGAGGCACGACGTTGCCTCCTCAATGTGTGGTGTCCGAATGACTACAGTGTAGCCCAGATTCGATGGGTAACTTTAGGTAATATGGTGGCCAAGAGGGACGTTGCCCAGAAATGGGGCGCGCCCGCACCCCCGTCCCTTAGCCTTTGGAAGAACAGTATGGACTGGTGCATGGTGCGAGAGAAAACGGTGTATGTGGCCAGGGGCAAGCCCAGAATGTGGAGATCAGTGTGGGGAGCCTGGAACTCTTATCGGGGCGATTTATGTGAACCCCCGCCTGAACCGGAAGTGGATGTCCAGCCCTCCCCATAGAATGTTACCCTTCCCGTGACTCCAGACAGGTCATCCTGACATGAGAATCCCCCCTGTACTTTCGTACTGCAAAGGTACTCTTGAGTTGAGTTGGATGTGCGGCCCCCGGCCCCCTCCCACTGGGCCCCTTTACTATGCTTGCTCTGTCCTCGGCCATTTCTTTCTTTATTTTTTCTTCTTCCTAACCTTTTGTGCCTCGGCACTTCGTTTCTGGTGGCCTTTCGGGGCCCTTCTCTTACTTTATGGTTTCTGAGTTGTTCCCTATTGAAAATTAAACCTGATTGCTTCTGCGTTCTGTTTTGTACATGACTCTATATGCCACATTAATGCTGCCTGGCCTCCGGGATGTACGGCTGAATAGCGGTGTACTTTTTCTACTAATAAAGGTTTTTCAAAAAAAAAAAAAAAAAAAAAAAAAGAAGGTAAAGTGCAAGTCATTTTTTAAAATGATAATTCTAGGCTAAGCGCACACACCACTCTCGGCTTCCGCCTCAGGACTCACACACAGACACACTGTCAATCGTGGCTGGCGTAACTAAAGGTCTTTTATGCCTCCAAGGGTGGGAGGGGCCGAGCACTGCACCGCTCGCCTGCTCCTCACCCAAGATGGTGGCCGCAATGTGTCACGAGCCCAGGCAGTGCCTAATCGGCTGCGGTGGGGCTGGGGGGCACAGACCGACTGCAAGGTCGAAATGAGGCAGGTCAGTGCTGGGGGCAATGAATTGCAGCAATAAACGTTTTTAAAATTGCACAAAAATAAGAATTCGAACAAGAAGGTAAAGTGCAAGTAATTTTTTTAAATGATAATTCTAGGCTAAGCGCACACACCAGTCCCGGCTTCCGCCTCAGGACTCACACACAGACACACTGAATGAACTTTAGAAATACCTAATTCCTGTTTTCCTTCTTGTATTTTGGTAAATTTGGTGTAATTTGATTGATTGAACTGCGATCAGTCTTTTTAAATTAGTTTGGGACTTTTCTTGTGTTTTGACTTTATTACTGTTTTGGTACTGCATACATTCATTGCACTGGGGACTACAATCTTACTTGGAAACTTTATTAAAAAAACATATCACATATAATTCAGAACAGATTCACATGAAACCAACAAAAGCACAGTTTATGGGTAAAGTTCCACCTTCATGACTAGATTAGTGTAAATCCTACATCTGTTTTGGCTTTATGTACAAACAGAAGGGTAGATTTACAGGTCCCATGCGCCACATTTACGCCGCCGTTGCGTCACTTCTGTGACGCAGTAGCGGCGTAAACCATAGGGAGATGCCTCATGTTGTAAATGCAAAAACAACAGTTGATGGACAGAATGCAGAACAATCTCATACATTCACCCCAGTACAGAGATCTGGGCCTAAATCCATCATTTTTTTGCACTCCACAACACCCCAGTTCAGACATGGCCATACACAAATCAGCCTTGACCCTGTGCCTCATGAGAACAGTCCAGCCAGAACTGCCAAGCCATGTCTTTCCTGGACCGGAATCAAGCATCCTAGTACCGGTTTCTGGCTATCAGCCGTCTTCAGCCAGGATAGCTTGACTCCAGTGGTGTGGAGAGCATGGGACTCACGTCTGAGCATACCCATCCCACTCGGGGTGACAAATGCAAAAACAACAGTTGATGGACAGAATGCAGAACAATGTCATACATTCACCCCAGTACAGAGATCTGGGCCTAAATCCATGTTTTTTTTGCACTCGTCCATCCTCCCCTTTTGTATCATGTTGTAAAGCCCTGCGCCACATGAAACCTGCGTTAGGTTTCATGTGGGCGTTCCGGTGCTGGAACGCTTCGTAAAAGTGACGCAATGAAATCTACAAGATTTCACGGATTCATTTTTACGCCCAAGCTGCGTCAAAACCCTGCGTCTGCTTGAAGCAGGTGTAAGGAGTGACGCAGCATGTTAGGCATAGGGCACCCGTGAGCATTGCTGGAGCCGCGTCGCGCTTGCAACACAACTCCAGCAATGCGCCGGCCTTACCCCACAGGATGCGACATGCATCGCCCCATCCTGGCACCATGGTGCGCCGCATTGTAAATGCAACGCATTTGTGGTGGCGCAGGGAGGTCATTGTGTGTTGCATCTGTTCTGGCGCATCCCTGCTGATTTGCAGAGATGAGCCACAACTCATAAATCTGTCCCAGAATATCCCACGGGAGCTAAAAGGCGAAAACACATCTTTTTCACCTCCTTAACTTTTTATCTTCGGCTTTGATCTGCAAAAAAGCTGGATTGCTGGACTTTAGTTGTCTATGCCAAGCAATTAACAAGTTTATTGCAAATCAGACATTAGGGTCAAAGGTTTTACAGAAGAAAAAATGCCTTGTCAATAAAAATGGTAACTGAAACATGACTGAAAAACGAGATATGGTTAGATAAAATAACTAGTGCCTCATTCATGCATCTCTTTTTCTGAAGTCGTAAATCTTAAATACATATATTCAGACATTCCCTTTTCCGAATCGACTTTTTCTTTATCAGTTATACTTTTATTTTCACTCAATATTTTTCTAAAATATTATTGATTAGTTTACATGAATTGGTAAAAATGTCTATACTACGTAATTCTATTAGCACCTGTAAATGTTTTTTGTAATGTCATTTTCAGTATTTTTTTTAAAGTACCTGCAGCCTGATTCATGTACGGGCCGTTTTGCGTGGCCCTAATAGCGAATCATAGCGACTCGCTATTGAGGACACGCAAAACGGCATTCATGTAGGAATTGCTAAATCAATAGCGATTCCTACATGTTCTCTATTTGCGAGTAGCAATTTGCTACTCGCAAAAAAAGGAATTTCTCCCCATTCATTCCTATGGGCCAAAAGGCCCATAGGAATGAATGGGGAGTATCCCTTATTTGCGAGTAGCAATTTGCTACTCGCAAATCAGATAGCGATTTTAAGGGTGCCAGGGGTGTCCAAAGGACACCCTGTAGCACCCCTAAAATGCACATTTGAACAGGTGTTGCGCACACACATGTCCAAAGGACATGTGTGTGTGCAACATGCAACTTAGAAAAATGCTTTTAAAAGCATTTTTCTATGTTTTTGCTATTTACCGAGAGGTCTGACCTCTCGGTAAATAGCGGACCAATTTTGCTAAATCGCAATTTTTGCAAGTGTCATGAATAGCATTTAAGGAATCTCTAATAGAGATTCCTTAAATGCTAATCCTCGCATATTTGCTAATTCCTCATTAGCGATTTTAGCATTTGGGATTGTGAATCCCAAATGCCAAAATTGCACTCGCAAAAGGCAAGATTCTGAGAATCTTGCCCTTTGCGAGTGCAATTTTGCTTCATGAATCAGGCGGCTAATCTTTATTGTGCCTGTATATGTCTGTATACAAAGACACAGAGGAAACGTCACCTACGTTTATTTTTTATTCCAAGTACCTATCTGCAAATTGGAGACTCGACGTAAAGTTACTTAAAATTACCTGTGATGTAATCCGTTCTGGTGTACTGCACTCTCGAACTACTGCCTATTGTGTAAAGGCAGCTTACCCTTTTAGGAACAATCTTGAGTTTCATCTCTAGTTCAACGCTAGATTGCCTATCTGCAGTTTGGGAGATCCCTTGGCATCAAGGCCCCCTCACTATTTTAAGCATAAAAACACAGGGTAAGTTATGGGACCAAAAGGTAAAAGTAGGGGGTTGACTGGTCACAGATTGTCAGTGCCCTTCTTACAGGAGGAATTCTATGCAAATTGTATGGCCTGTTCCGCCCGTTCTCTCTTTTCTACATCTAACATTAACATTAGTACTGCATATAATTGACATTCTAACAGATGTTCCCTTTTCGAACATAAATCTCAGAATTTACACCATGACATTAGGGGTATGCGGAATTTACTTTTGCATAATTATATGAAATGCAGTCCATCATTTTGCTCTATATTTAAATGCAAAATGCATCCTCGTGTCAATTTTTCAAGCAAAGATACATTCAAACAAAGTACAACGAATAACAGCCGCTCATTTCTGTTGTATAGGTGCACGTGTGGTCAATTTTACCACGCATAGTGTTGTTTACTGTAAAGTTGTATAGCGAATGGTGCGTAGTTACGGAAAATGGTGCAATGGCATTATTTGAGGAATTTCACGTTATAAGTGCAACGCGAAATTCTCGGAATTACGTGAATTATGTACGCCCATGCCTTACCATAGGAATGTTTACACACCTAAGTTGTAGTACATGCTGATCTTCATGTAGTTAACTCCTACTGCGCGTCCTCCTACATAAAATGATTCTATTTATCAACACTCCTATGTGTAAGATTCTTGAAATGTAGATTTTGGAAGTGACCTTCACTTTGCAATCAAGAACTTGACAAAGGACTACTGCAAAAAAGGCATCTCAGTTGATCGTTTATTTAGTAACAGAGGCTGGGTGATTCTGGATAAGCAATCTCTTCATGTGCCCATACAATGAGACACATCGTTTGGACATTTAGTTGACTGTTGATATACACTTGCTTTTATATAGCTAATATCACCAAACAGGTGCAATAATGCCATCACCCACCATATCACGACACACTTTTGAGAGTATACCTGCCCCCACTAAGTGAGCTTCATTCATTCATGTATGTCAAGACAACTCAAGCTTCTAGCTGCTGTGCAAGCATTTAATGATCTTATATGCAAATCCATAAAAGCAAAGGACATATTGGTGCCTCTAGTCTTAGAAAATTATGGTGCGCCCTAAAAGCCCCTCTCAGAAAAGCTTTTACGGCACAAGGTATTGCTTTTTCACATGCAGTTTCATTTGCTGATGGCTAAAATATAATTTGATGTAGAGAAAGTGTCATTTTTACTATTGTTGAGTTATATGGGAAAAATTTAAAATGCTGTGTTTTCAGTGATAATTACTATAAAGCGAACACTATGTTTAAAACAGAACAATTCAGTTAAGTGCACTGATTTAACACTGATGCAACATTTTCCTACGCTTTTTTCACGACATCAGTGTTTCTATTCATTACTGGCTGCTTTCTGAAAAAAGGTACATTTGCAATGGTAATAAAACGTTTTAAAAATTATGCTAGCAATTGACTAGAATAGTTTTCAAGGATGTGGCTATTATTGCAGCTTTCTTAGGTAACCAGCATACAGCAGGAAACGAAATGAGCTTTGTGTTAAATAATTCCTCTAGTAAGCTGCTACGTTCACCGAAACAATATATAAAGTTATGGGTAAATGTTAAAGATACAAAAATTCTTCAAAATAAATTACTAATAGTAAAATGTTGAGCAATGTGCGTGACCTATACTTATGAATAAGCCATTCTAAACTTAGATTGGTTGTCAAAGAGAAATAATGTGCATGAAAAGGAATAAGAAATGCAATTTGCAAATTTTTGGTTAGCTTATTCATCTTTATTTGTACTCCTTGTGTAATAGATGTAATTCATGTTTAAATAATATTTGGTTCGTTTATAAGTAGTACAATTAAATAGTAGAAAGTCCAAGCTATTTGAACTAGAAACACATTTTGCTCCTCAGGAAAAACAGCACTTATTGATCCCTGTAGACTGTTCAGTGTTGAGAAAACAGGTTTTCAAATGTAGTGTCAGAAAATGAGTTACACAATGAACATACCCTTCACAGGTCTAAACACACTTCTCATTGAATCTCTGCTCGGCCAAAGGTAGCGGTCTCACAAGCAGCTGAATGCCATAGAAAGGTGTGTGTGAACTTTAAGCAGAGCCGGAAATTTTGAGGTCAAGAAAATAAAACAACTAAATCGTCAAATCAGGTTAGAAAAAAGAGAATAATGTAATGAGCAAAGCGAGGAGAAACGTACAAAGGGGAGCCAAACATGGACTTTTAAAGTTTTAAACCAAAAGCACCTAGACAAAACTAAAGTGCCAATATCAAGCATCAATTTGCAGTTGATCCGGACCTGTGTTTTATTTCTGACTGAGTAAGATTAGATTAGAGGTTGAGTAAGAGAAGTGGGTCACACCAGTTAAGGTATTTACCTTTGGGCGTATTCCATTTTTTAGGTATCAAAGTCTTCCAGTGGGGCAAAGTCCAAGGCTGAAGAGTCGATCATTGAATATGGTCAGACCACAGATAAATGGACAGAAGGAATGTTTCATTTCCAAAGGAATTTAGGGTAAAAGGACCAGGATGTCACTCAGCAGTACACTGCACCACATCACCACCAGGGGAAGACCTACCAGTGGTCAAGAAACTTCAAGCAATGAGTGTTTTTCAAGTACACTGAACCCCATGCAGTGTGGGCTTGCACTAGCCGATGTAGAACGTTTCTCCTGGGACATCCTGGGTGCATGGTGTTATGCTGACCCTCACCGCTAGAGTCACCAGGGATGGCCAATGCCCAGGAGATGAACCAAGCTGCTTTGATCATATTCATGCTCAACTCAGTATCCTTCCTCCCGATTGAATATCGCACCCTTGGGGTATCCTGTTCAGCATCTCTGCCATCCATTGCAGTGGGCTCTCTGGGAAGTTCCTGCCAGTGAAAATTGCAGTGATGGAAAAAAGGAAGCCAGGTCAGCACACAAGAACTCCATTAGCAATTGAGAAGCCATTTAAGCGGTATGGACTTGTGTTTTTGAGTAGCACGTATGGTCTCAAGAGCCAGGCGCCTCACACAAGCAGGTTTAGCATCTGCTGGAACAAATATTGCACACCGAGGTCCGTAAAAAGAAACAAAAGTAAAAAGCTTCATTAGGACAACATCAAAGCATGCCCATGGGCCAACAGAGTGCCAAGGATCGTGTGAAATGTGTAAAAAATGCATGAGGTCTAAGTGGTGCCTCAGGAACAGCATGGGCACGGTTGTGTCTGAGGAAGGGCATGGGCTGCACGAGTGATTTAAATTGGCTATTCTTACTACCAGGAGAGCAGTGGCCAACACAGGAGCTCAATCTTCGATTGGTTGGCCATCCTAAGTCTTCCATGGTAGTAGGAAAAGAGCAGCTCAGGAGAGTCTCCATGTGTTTTCATGCAGTTCATGAGCTAAGGCAGTTTGTCCTATGGTTCTAGTATGCAGAAACATTTGTTCTAAGATCCTGTGGCTGCTTCGTAGCTCAACTAAATGTAGAGTGAAGACTCATACACTGACCACTATGGAAAATTTTAATCTTCATTACTAGTAACAATATTGATCGTAAATTATCTGCACGTATTAATAAATGCTAATAAATGGTGGTGTTGTAATGCAAGATTTTCAGAAATGATTGTTTTGTGATATTGTCCTAATAATTCTGCTGTTGACTATGGTGGTGATACCCTGATAAAGCCAATAGTCTGCAATTATATTGACTTCGCCCAACACATTGTCATAAGGGCAAGTTAGGTGGAAGGCCTTGGGGTTTTAGGGTTCCAGACTAGCTGATATGGACATTGTTAGACATGCCTCCAGTGCAGTGTACATTGATGATGTATACCAAATGCACGGGTCCTTTCTTCAGTGTGTACCATTTGTTTGGTGGGGCACTTGCTTCCAATTTAGGGCTTCAGCAGTATGAGGGCCCTAGGACACCAGTGATGAGAGATGCCAGTTGATGCAATTGAGGCTCAATACTACCCTCTAAACTGGATTTCTGACAGGCATCTCATTTTATCAGTGTTATCAAACCCCACCTGTTGCCAAAACCTCAACCCTGACAGTGGCCATTAAGGCCCGATTTGGCTACTGTTGAAAGAGTCAGCCTAATGAGTCCTAGGCGTAGTGTAGGGCTGATGAAAAGCATAACAGGATCTGCAGTGTGTGCATCCATTCTTTGCAGCAGTTGGATGGCAGAAGGGCATTGTCTCTTCTCCTCTCTTTCATTTGCTGTCAGTGACATTGCAGCTTGCTTGAGCGACTGACTTCAAATAGACAGGAAACTACTGTGCATTGCTGTCGTGTTGTGCAGCCCCTGGTGGTTTTTGGAGGGGGCGGGGGACTTCCATGGGGAAAAAAGATGGCGGTGTTTCCCACAGAAGATCTCAGTACTTCAAGTAGTAAGAGGACCATCATGTCCATTTGCTCATGCCCCCACCTTACCTACAGTTGAAAATCGGCAGGGGAAGTTTGTTTAGCAGGAGACCCTGTGTGGTTCACAAACTTCCACAAAACTCTAGACCAACCCCTGACAGGAGGGAGATTGGTGAACCAGACTTTCAATCTCCAGCTCCCTTGTTTTGTCATTAACGAGATGAGATATTATGTTAGTCTTTTGCAGTAACAAAAACAACCAATTCTGTTTTCCTGTTACTTGATTGTGACTCGGTTAATTCTGTTGGGGAGGGGTTTGTGGTGCTCTTTTATACTTGGTTACTTCTACTCATTCCCTACTTAGAGTTGATATCTGTGTATGGATTATTTGAACTGAAATCTGGCAGTCTGATAAACTAACAAATTTGGCCAATTCTAAAAAGAGCCACATTCACCTCCAGGAGAATCTTGATAAATTAATCATGGACAAGATTTCACAAGGGAGGCCAGATTGGGCTTTGAGTCTGCTGCTACACCGGCCAACACCCTCTCCTATGCAGTCAATCTACAGATGATCCAATCCATCGACACTGAAGCAGATGATCTGGGAATAGGACTGGAAGTACATTTTCTTGTGCAGGACCTTTGCAATACAGTAGGCCGAGTAATGGAGGCTGAAATTCACATCTTAAAGATGCTGTCAAACAGTGGTGACTTACCTATACCAACTCCAAAAGTAATGAGTGGAAGATGTGAATGGCCAATGGAGATGGAATAATCTGTGTTCTATAAGAATTCAACAGGATGTGGATGAATATCTCCTTAATTATTCTTGAAGTAGTGGCTATATCTATATACCTTCATCCCAGCAAGTAACTTCTCCACATTCCTTGAAGTAGTGCAGACAAATAGGTCGCTTAACCAGAACCTTCAACTAAGAGAAGCTTTGTCACCAATGATCACCACGTTACCGAATTATAGAGACTGGAATGAAATCTTGAAAATGGTTCTCATTTTAGAGACAGTTCAGTTTTTCTTGCATCAACTTCCCAGATTGCAACGCTTTGGTGCAATTCCAGGTAAAGGCTATAAGGGAGCTTAAGCATAAATTCAGGGCTATGGATCTTTGGTACATGCTATCGTACATTGACTAGCAGAAGATACTGCACTAACGTATATCCTTTACAATGCATGTGGAGGCATGGACATGCGTGTAAGAATGTCCTGATTCTGGACTGAGTCACAACACTTGGCGGGATCTGCAAACTTGGGACGCTCCCCTGTTGCCTGCAGCCGCACAGGAAAAGGATGCTCCTACAAAGCCATCAATCTAATATTTGCCCTGCTCCAGTGTGAAGGGGGGTCCTGAAGTACAGTCTGTACTCTACTGCACTCCGCTGTGGGTCACCCACGAGCAGACCAGGAGAATTCAGTGATTCCTTACATTGCATTACATCATTGTATGCAGATTTTCAAAGCATAAAATTGACATGCACTTTTTGGTTGATGCACATTCTTTTCTTATACCATATCGTAAACACAGATATTTACTGTTTTGTTTGTAGTCACTCTCAATTGGGATAAATCTTCCTTATAGTGCAGTTTCCCTTCCCTTGGGTCTACTAAGTCCTGAGAGGTATAACACCGAGGTAGAAAAGGTGCACCAAGGTCATATTTGCAGGTCCCAAGACAATATATGTACATCTAAAGGGTCATCCAAAATGGTAATATTTTCAAGACTCAGCTTAGGATCAGAGGTCAGGGCTTTTTTCATCTTGCTGGGCCACATAATCTATACCCCCCATCCCCAAGCGGAGGGAATAAGGCTGCCTGCACAAGAGGAGTAATTGACCATGCTTTCCTCAGCTCCTGAGGAGGAAAGGGTGGGGATAAAAACCTATATCTGTTAATTAGATGGCTCACTGGCCCAGGGCTGAGGACAGCCCAGACCCACTGAATAAAGGATGAAGGCCCAACTACTGGAGGGAAAATGGTAGGGGGCTCCTCTTTGAACTTTTTAGTGGGAAAGGCCCTAGCAGTGATGTCAGTGAGGGGAAGAGCTGAAGACCCCAGAACAAATGTAAGCGGTGACCATTGGATGCCACCATTTTGAAGTGTCCCAGCATGCTGCGAAGTAGGTTTAAGAGAGGGTTGGAGAGTTGATATGGCACCCTAAGTTTTGCTTGGGGTCCCTGTCTTGTAGAACCTTCCACTGCTTTTAAAAACTCTTGCACAAGGAAGAGAAAGGACTGTTTTGGGCTGTTTGTGCTTTTTGCAACTGAGCCCTGGGATTGCAGCAGCCATGGACAACTGGAAGATGAAACTCCCTTATGCTCAAAATCACTAAGGACTCTGGGGCAGATGTGCTACCTTTTTTTGGTGCTGCCAACAGGAGAACCTCACGTTTGCGGCCGCAAAAAAGGGTAATAGCATGTACAATGCTATTTTGCGACATTTGCGACTCTCGCTATTAGTAAGGGGCGTCCCTTCTTAATAGCGAGTCAACCTGCTATGCACTATTGTTTTGCGACCACATTTGTAGCCGCAAAATACTTGTCGTTTACCACCTACTTCAAGTAGGTGGTAAACCACCTGCACAGAGGAAGAGGTCACCAGGGGACCCCTTCCCCTTTGCGAGTACGTTGGAAAATATTTTTCAAGAGCAGGTAGTGATCTTAGAGACCACTGCCTGCGCTTAAAAAAATGAAACTGAAAAGTTTCATTTTTTTTAAATGCATCCTGTTTTCCTTTAAGGCAAACAGGCTGCATTAAAATAAAAGCTGCTTTATTAAAAAGCAGTTCCAGATATGGTGGTCTGCTGAGCCCAGCAGGCCAGCATCCCTGGGAGGGCTGTCATTCCCAATGGGCTCGTAAATTACAAGAGGCCCATTATTATTAATGAGCCTCGCAATTTGCAACCCCATTAGGAATCGCAAACAGTGTGAAATATACTGTTGTACATTGGAAAATACGGATCGCATATTGTGACTCGCAAAAGAGTTGCTATTTGCGATGCACAATTTTCTTGGTCGTACATCTGGCCCTCGGCCCAATTTGATCCCAGGACCAGTGCATATCTCCAAGGGCCAGTGAGGCTAGCCCCCTGTTGGGGAAATTTTTCTTGTAGTTGAAGAAATGATAAAAGAAATGATAAAATAGAATTATTGACTATCAAATGATGCACATAAAAAATACACTTTTCTTTCCAGTGCTTGAAATAAAAAGACTTGTGGTGAAACTTAATATATTTATTTTACCAGAAAGAGGATGCCAAAAAGGATTGATAGAAGTGTAATTCTTGGGTAAAAAGAGTGTGTAGTAATTGCTGAGAATACTTTAAAATAGGGTATTTGGAAATGAAAGTACAATTGGTCATAAAAACAACATCCTGAAAGGAAAAGTCATGTAACAGTGAATGTAACAGTGAATGTTCAAAAGCAACCCATGTTGGCATAGGAGAGTCATGACAATCCTGAGACATAGCATAGTATTGATGGATTAAGAAGGCTGTATAATATAATTTAAAATCAGGAAAACGTACAGCACCCTTTGATTTTGGTTGAATTATTTCATATTAAGCAATTGAACACGTTTGTTATTAGGAATTTAGTAGAAATAGAAATAATCTGAGAAAAATAATAGTTTGCGAATTTTAAAAAGGGTAACATTGAGAGCGTAAAAAGAACAAGAGGGAAAATCATCATTTTTATAGTGTCTAACCTGCCCCACCAGGATGAAAATAACGGGGACCAGGAAGACATACACTTTTGAAACTTATGTTTTAAGGCAGTGAAAATATGAGCTAATATATCAGGTATGTTGGAGGAGAACCATATTCCTAAGTATGTAATCCTTTGGGAACACCAGGTAAAGATAGTTTTGTCAAACATATAACAATAACAGGATAAGTTTACTGGTAAAATCTCAGTTTTGAAAATTTAAGTTTGTACCCAGAAACAGCAACATATAAAGCAATCTCTTGTATAAAATGGTCTTGGGAATTGCAAGGATTGGACATATAAATTAGGATATCATCTGCATATGCAGAAAACGTAATTATATGAGGGGTGAGTTTAAAACCAGTTATATCAGTGTTATGTCTGACACATTCAAGAAAGGGTTCTAAACAGAGGAGAACAAGTAATGGGGATAGAGGACACCCTGTCTAGCGCTTCTTTGTAATTTAAAATAGGGAGAGAGATGGCAATTAACAAACACACAAGGTCGTGGATTTTTATACAACAATTTGATATAAGATATACACTTTTGACCAAAACCAAACCAATGAAGAGAAGAAAACCTATATTGCCAATTTATGTGATCATAACGCTTTTTCTGCATTGAGTGAAAGGGCAGCTAAAGAAGATGAGTACTTTTCCCCAAGGGCGCGGATATTAAAAAACATTCGAGCATTGTCAGAAGCAAGTCTACCTTTAATAAAACCAGCTTGATCCAGATTTATCAGGAGTGGAATGACATTTTCTAAAATAGTACTTAACAATCATAGTTAATAAGTGAAATGGGTCAAAATGTTTTACGGATGGTAGAGTCTTTGTCTGGCTTGGGAATCATGACAATGAGGGCCTCCAAAAAGGAACGACATGCTTTAAAATTAGAATAGAATGAGCTAAAAAGCTCAAATAGCTTAGGAGCAAAGATGGTGGAAAAGGAAGAAAGTAGTTCAAAGGAGAACCCATCTGGTCCAGGGGCTTTGGCCTTTTTTGAAGATTTAAGAGCATCAGTAATCCCCTTAACGGAGATATCTCTTTGAAGGGGTAAGAGAGTGTCACATAAGGAAGGAGGTTTAAGGATACCCTGGAAAAAAGTCTCAACATCGTTTTCGGAAGGAGTCATATCTTCTGTATATAGTAGTTCATAATAGGACTGGAATGTATTTACAAACTCAGAATCAGAGGAGAAACTTTTATTATTCTGTTCAGAGCGAATAGGGACAATATTTTTATGTTCTGATTTGATTTGTAAATAGTTGGCTAACATTTTCCGTGCCTTATTTTGGCCTCCATGAAATTTAGATGTAATTTGTAGAAGAAATTGACAAGCATCAACAGTGGAAATCTTATTCAAGGTAACCTTGACTTTAATCAGTTCTTGCAAACTTGAGGAGGATTTTGAGGAGAAATGGGTGTGTTTTAAAGTCTCTATCTTTTGAAGGATTGCGTGATATTCAGTGTTTAGTAAATTCTCTTTTTTAGCAGATTATACAATAGTAAAGGCTCTAAAAGAGGCTTTAGAGGCATCCCAATTATTATTAACAGAAGTATCTGTGGATTGATTAAAATGAAAAAATTCATTAATTAAGGAGGACGCTAAAGGTTTTTGGTCTGATAGTAGGTAATTATTTAAATGCCAACGGCCTTGTTTGCAAGTGTTAAGGGACAAATGAGGACAACACAGTGGCATGATCAGAAATAAAAATAGAACCAGCTTCAGAGGAATGTATGGAAGGGAGCATTGATTTAGAAACCAAAGTATAATCAATACCGGGCATATTATGGTAAACATTTTAAAAAAAGTAAATTCACAAGTGTCAGGAATACATGTTTTCCATATGTCGTAGATGGTGGATTGAAATGCATTGTAAGCTTTTTCAGGTTTAAACTTACACATAGATTTTCTATCAGAGGATCTAACCAATCATTAAAATTACCACCAACAATTATATTGGGGTTAGGGATAGAGGATAATGTCAGTTGAATACAATGCCAAAATTCGGGATCAAATTTGACAGGACCATAAATGTTGAAGAAAGGGACTTGTTTTTTATATAAAATGGCATCAACCAAAGTCCATCGCCGGATTTCTTAAAGTAGTTTACCCACTGGTTTATCACTCTGACAGGCATCCTCAGAGGCAGAGTACCGTTTGACAAAAGGATATTGATATCCCTTGTTCCAGCACCCCACTTACCTTCAAGAGCCTCATCTGCCAGTTGAATTTGTGACCAAGTTTATGACAGTTTTGGACTAGTATAAAGTTTCTGTATCTACATACAGTAGAATGTATTTATGCTTCAACTTATTCCAGAGCAAGAAATACTAAAAATATTGCTCCCAATGCCACTGCTACTAATAATGCCAGTCATTCATTCAGTCAGTTAATATCTTGATTTTGGCCTAAAAGGCATAAAAGAGCCAGATGAACCCATAAATACAAAATATATAAAAGCAGGAAAAAGATACAAGGCATTAAAAATAAAACAATCTCCAATTGCATATATTAAAATAAAAACAGGATAAAATATGTCAAAACATTAGGTACACAGCAGCATTAGGAGGACACCATTGTCTGTCCTAACCTCCACATATACATGAAATACCTTGACACTGCAAAGACAATAGGCTGGCTTGTATTACTTCTGAGTATTCGAAAGGGCAATGCTGTGATTCCTCAGACCCAAATTATGGCAAAGTGGAAAAATTAATATAATGAGTTTTTGCCAAGCAAAAACTGTGTGTCGCACAGCTACACAAGCCCGGAATCATGCCTAATGAATATTTTACTTGTTTCTCTTCAATTACATCATAAAATATTAGCAGACATTTTTATCTTTATATGAATTGCAACATATTATCATTCTATTAAGTTGCAAAAATCATTCTTTTGACAAAATATCAAATCTGATAAACACTCCAAACTGTTTTCATCAAATAACATTGGGGCAGATTTATGTTAACTGGCGCATCCCCAGGGATGCGCCAGTTAACATGCGCCACAGTGCGCCACAGCTCCGCCAGCCATGGTGCGCCGCATTTATAATGCGGCGCACCATGGTGCAAAAACGGCACAGATGCGTGACGCATCTGTGCCGGAAATGTGACGCATTGCTGGAGTTGCGTCGCAAGCGCGACGCAGCTCCAGCAAGGCTCGGGGGTGCCCCATTTTAACAATGCTGCGTCAAGACCTACGCCAGCTTCAAGCAGGGGCAGGCTTTTGACGCAGCATTGGCTTAAAAGTGACTGAGTGAAATGTCATAGATTTCACTCAGCCACTTTTGCGAGGCGCACCTGCCCCGGAACGCCCACCCTGCGCCGGAACGCCCACAAGCGGCGCAGGGCTTTACAACGTGACGCATCTGCCTAGATGCGTCACGTTGTAAATCGTTCGTAGGGATGCGCCACGTTTACGCCGCCTTGCGTGACGCAACAGCGGCGTAAACGTGGCGCAAGGGCCTCATAAATCTGCCCCAATGTATTTAACAAACTGCAAAAAATAGCAAAAAATTACTTTTCTTTTCCCAATGCATTTCGGGTTCAAGAATGAACCCTTCGTCAGGGAATTAGCGAATTACAAAATGAAACATGATCTAATGAAGAAGATTCCGAAGTAGTTCTCGTCCAAATCTACAACACAAAGTAAGGTGCTAAGTATTACATAATTCTGTACATTCTGGGGCATATTACCAAGCAATAGCGATAATTATTGCTATTGCTTGGTTAGCGTGAAAAAATTATCGCCGAGCTGCGGCGATTTTTATCGCAGATAAACCTTGGTATTACCAAGGTTTATCGCAAATGCGATAAAATTCGGCCGCAATGCATGAATATCGCTGAAAAGTCAGCGATATTCATGCATTACCGAGCTAATGCTCTTAGCCATGTTATCCACCTCCCAATGGATAACATGGCTAAGAACTGCTCAGGGCAGGTGTTAGCTTTTGGAGATATTTGCGCTTAGCGCGAATATCTCCTAAAGTTGGTAATAGGAGATAGCGATGGTAGCGACTGTTTCCAGTCGCTAACATCTTGGCACGCCCACTTTGCATGTCATTAGTGATAAATTTCACTGACATGCAAAGTGGGGCCCAAGATGGCGCTATCTCCTACTAGCTGTCGCTAACTGGTGTTAGCGACAGCTAGGTAATAGGGAGATAATTTTATCTCCGCTTTCTTGGCTTTTAAAGCCAAAAAAGCGGAGATAAACCCCCTTGATAATATGCCCCTCTGTTCTTTTAAACAATGCTGATAGCTTTATTGTAAAGATGTGGAAGCCCAAAGTAGAGCAAATGTAAAGAAAACAAAGTATTAGATCCCTATTTTCCTCTGAATGGAAGAAAGAGCATTAATATAGCCCAAGTAATCTGGAGTAAGGTGTATAGGACAGTCGTCAAGTCAGATATATCACCCGTGGTTTGTGAATCGAGATACATGCAAACATGTCGGTCATTATTAGCCTCAAGTGCGAATGGGAACTGTAGTGATTAAAACCTAAAAATGCAACCCGATGTGGCTGCCCATTTTCAAAACATGTGCTGTCCTACCTTCCGTATTCCAATAATAACCAAAAACCGTCGTGGCCTGCCAAATAATGTAATGAACCTTGTTATATTAATCCTTATCCAAAAGAGTTTCACAGTGTTATTAGCCATTATCAACAAATCTTACCCACAGATCTTGTGAAATCACTGTGGTAAACGGGTATAGAACTTGTGTATCACACTAACGGACTACAACACCTCAACACCTCAAAGGGTCTCCGGGGTAAGAGGTAGAAAACGGACTACAATTTACGTGCAAGCTCTAAAAGAGTTTTGATTGTCACAAGTGAAACTTTATTGTTCCCCTTTATATGAAAACGGCCACATGTACCGTTGATATCTTTAAAAATGAGACAAAAAATGTGTGTGTGCTGAAATAGTAGAAAAAAGAAAAGCAAAGTGAAAAAAGCAAAACCAAAGACGTAATGTGCAAAATTAAGCTCCCTTACAATCTAATTATGATATGAACACTTTTGCATGATAATTCATGATGAGTCATTCAGTCCTATTTACAAGAAGCATAATAACTCATAATGATCATTGAGACCCCCCGGGATAAGAGTCCCCAGGTGTTTTATCCAAAATGTTTCCCTGCGCGCAAGCATGGTATTAATATCTGTGTCAATGCGCTTGTCAATATGCTCAAGAATTGTGAAAAGTAATTGTGGTATAGTATGTGGAGTGGTTGTCCAATGTGCAGCTAGGGAAGAACTCATATTTTTATTCCGAATGCGACTCTTGTGTTCTACAATTCTTGTCTTAAAAATTCTACTCGTTCTCCCTACATATATTAAACCACAAGGGCATTTGATTGCATAAATCACTCCTTCTGTTGTACAATCCGACGTATGTCTCAAAGAGATAGCTTTAACCGTATGAGGATGTTTGAATTCATTGCCAGTCATAACGTTTCCACATTGTCCACAATTATAGCATTTTCTCTTCCCCTTGTGTTTGGTCTTCATGGTTTTTTGAAGGTTTCTGAAGCTCTCTTAAATTTTCTGAACGATTGTGTGCAAATAACGGTGGGCCGGTCAAAATACCTTTGAAGTCTTGCTCATTTTCCACCAGTTCCCATTTTTTTCGAATTATAGCCTTTATTTTTGAAGATTGTGCCGAATGCTTTAACACAAATACTTCTCTTTTTGTTGTTTGTCTGGTCTGTTTTATTAATAAATCCTCTCTGTTTTCTGTTGAGACTAGATGTTCTGCTTCCTCCAATGTAGAATTAGGATATCCTCTTTGTTGATATTTAGCAGATTGTGTCTTTATTAATTCCTTAATTGTTTCCTCTTTGGATGTTATCCTTTTGATCGTCATAAACTGAGAGATAGGTAAATGTTTTTTCAAGGAAATGGGAAGAGCATTTGAGTAATGTAACACATTATTCACATTTGTGGGCTTCGTATATACTTTTGTCATTAAACCTTCATTGGTTTTTGTTATTTCAATGTCCCAAAAATTAATTTGACGCGCATCAATTTCATGGGTAAGCTGTATGCGTTAGTTACATTTGTTAAGATCAATTATGCTGGATTCCAATAGTTCCCTTGATCCTCTCCACATCACTACAATGTCACCAATATATAGTGAACTGATCCTCAAAGTGGGCCAGGAAAGTGTTTGCATAGGCAGGAGCCCCCGGAAATCCCATGGAGGTGCCCATCTTCTGAACAAAAAGTTCATCTTGCCACTGAAATTAACTGTGGTAAAGTGCATAATGTAGCAACTCTAGAAGAAATACGCTCTTATCCTGAGGTATATCTGACTGTAAGAGTCTCCACTCTACTGCCTCAAGCCCTTCGTTATGAGAAATTGACGTGTATAACGCTACAACGTCTATTGTGCATAACAGAATGTCTTCCAAAAAGTATTCCTTAATGGCTTCCAATTTGAGCAAACAGTCTGTGGTGTCCTTATCATATGTTACTGCAGTCTTTGCTTGGCAAAAACTCAATATATTGATTGTTTTACTCTTTGGGAGGAGGGTACTCTCCTAATTACACATGTCCGCACGCAAGGAACCCTTTACACTCACCCATAAAACAACTTTATAGAGGTTTACCGCAGTTGATTTAGGAGTGCGAATCTATCTATTCCTTTACCATATTACAACGTGGAAAAATTAAATTTTTCCGTGGACCATGGTAATCTGCACAAAATAGAATTAAATGTTCATCCACTTCAATCACTTCAGGGCATAAGGGGCATGTTTTGTCAGGCTCCAAGTTCCCAGATTCCATGCAGCATAATAATGATAATGGTAATTACAGCAATTGCATTCCAAACTGCATCAAGTTCAACTCTATTACTTTAGTAGTATCACAGTGATACGTTTTGTGGATTTCATTCTAGGACACTGGTTAGTATGGGTTTTCTAGACCCTCTGGCTCTAGAGACTTACTCAGTGTGCCAACCTGAGACTGAAAGCTCACTGGACTGCAACCACCTCACAACCCACTGAGTTCTACTTGAGTGAGGTGCATTCTAAATAACGATCAGTCCTCTGAGATTTCACAGTGATAGTTAATGAAACCCCAAACCCTCTTTCATCATGAATAATCACACTCAGGTATACTAGAAAACCAGGAATATATTTTCAATATTTATTGAAATCAAGCTTCAATCATTGTGTAAACAATACACATAGCAACTAATGCTTTAGCATTTTGATAGTCTCAGACAACTTAACATCATTATCCTCAACCCATACTTTTTCTTGGGTGACTAATCTAACCTTAGCACCAAAAGAGGGCTTGTCTGGATTTTATATATGTGTATATTCAGAGCAGATGCTGTTTCTGTCTGTATCTGCAAGTTGACAGATAAGCCGAGCAAAGGCTGGCATGCCTTCCCTGTAGCCTTCAGCAAGGCAAGATGATTATTGCTCTTTATGACCCTCCTTCTCAAATGTCTGGGAAGAAGTTCCTCTATAGCTTTTAATGCTCAGTTTAAATGCAGATCATACTGATCAGGTTTTTTTTCTACTGGAACTGGAGGGATTGCCTATTGATATATGCCCCTAAATTTACATTGTAAAAATATAAGCTTATGTTTGCAATTTAGCATGTATAAGTATGTAGATTGTAGATATGCGAAGTACTATACACGGTCAAAGGCAAAGATTCTGTCAAGTGATTAGTGAAGTTGCTGGTTTCAGGGAGGAGAAGTGTTCTCTTACTCCACCGTTATGTAGTTGTCTTTAAAGAGGTGGTACTTCAAATGTTTTCTGAATTAGAGTAGGGCCGGGGCGGTACTAATGCATATGGTGATGTTGTTACAGATCCCGGGTGCAGATATGGAAAGGACTGTTCAGTATACTTGTTCATTTGCTGATCTTTTTAAAGTGAGAATCAGATCTTATGTTTGATTTCATGGAGGTGGAATCTTAAAGCTAAATTTACATGCCATTGAGGCGGATAAGAAATTTTAGATTCAATCAAAGATAAAAAAAATGGTGTGTTATTTACTCGCATCCTCATGAAAAAACAGTGACTGAGCTCCTCATGAAAAACCAACTCCATATCAACCTTTTATGTGTCTGTGTCCAAATACTGTGAGGAGTGGGAATTTAAATTTAGAATGTTCAGGTGTAAGGCCACCTTCTTTTATTATTCTTAAACAAAGGTATTATACCACATCAAGCTCTACTACCTGAACTAAATCCGTGCTGAATCAAATCTTGGACAATACGGTTCCTGGAATTCTTGGTTGCTAGCTATAGTGATAATAGGTGTGATTTAGCCTGTCTTTGAATATTAATCTGGGTTTTGTTTGCAGTCTGCGTCTACTGGTCCTAGCTACAGCAAATAACTGAGACAACAAAGCCTGTGTGATTTTACATGTTGAATTTTACAAAGGGTTGAATCTCCATGATGTCTTAACTCATGCTGCTGATACCACTGAATAGGCGGACTGGGGCAAGCAGTTATTAAAATGTTGATTGAGAAATACTATTTTTATGTCTGTGGAGTTTCCATATTCAAGTTTATATGGGGCCTTTCTTTTTGGCAGAAAAATAGTCTTGTTATCTTGTAAGCTCGATGTACAATACAAGCAAAATGTAAGTGCAAAGACTGAATGTGAATCCAAGTCTGAATATTATACTGATATTAACCCTATATGTTCTACTGTGGTCAGCAATTAAACTCTTAAAACAAGATCATGAAGGGTCTTGCCAGTGTTTGTATTATTTTGGCAGATTCCTCCAACCCCAGAACTGACTTAGGTGGAAGAATCTTACTAATGTATTTTAGCAAAGAGTGCAACTTTGTGCTATAATACGATAATAGAGAGGATATGCTTTGTCATACGTGTGTAAGAAATTAAGTTATTGGTTGAGGGGTACTCTGACAACAACCACAATGCTTGTCAGGATTAACCTTAAAAGTTAATAAATTACCCTGTGCCTAACCCTCTGATACATTTGTACAAAAGCAGTTAGGGTAAACTTAGAAGCATCTTGTAAAATATTTATGCTGCACACAGACAGTAATAAAGTGAAAACGCAACACAAGAAAAAACACAAAACTATGTAGAAAATAAACTGTTACCGGTATAACAAAAATACATACTCTAACCAGAGAGATTACATTTGAAAACTTAAGTGAAAATTGCACCAAGTAGCAGAAAGCTCCACTTGCTGTTCTCTTGTCACTTTTGACTAGGCAAAGTCACAAATTCAAGCCAATTGTGATGGAGTGTGCGCCAAATACAAGGACCAGGTTAGTCCAACTGAAGATGGACTTTCTCGAATCAGGCGAGAAAAGTTGCATTTGTGTTTGTGGAGGCAGCGAAGAATGAGCATTTGGTGCGAAGAGCAGGTTGAGCATTGATGACTGTCGTAGCTGTAATGTGAAGAGCAGCTCATTACTGGAACTTCACATTGGCAGTCGTTGTGGGCTGTCTTTGACCATAGTACAGAATGCAGGTCTTGCATTGCTGGTTATCATGGATGGCTGGTACGAAGAGCAGGTCTCACCATAGTTTTGTGTTGGCAGTTGTAGTGAACAGTAGAGCGTGAAGTGAAGAGGTCACATTCCAGTAGCGAGGGGCCCAAACTTTAGAATTTTCACCTTTGCTTGTGGAGGAGCTCACACTCATGCGAGCCAGGGGTCCATTCCAGCAAAGACCAGCAGCAGGGCTCAGGCAGGACCAGGCAGATTCAGTTGCTGCTGGTCAGCTGGACAATCATAGGAAGGCCTCTGAAAGCTTGCCCCTATCACTCACACTGGATGTCAGCCAACGGACCCTTGGAGTCACCCTTGGTAGCGTGCAATCAAGGCAATCAGGTCCAATTTTTCTTCTTCAGACAGCAAAACAGTCCTTCAGCAGCAGAGCAACCTTATGGCAGTTGGACAGTTCTTCTTCTGAATCTTTCCAGGTCCAGGTGTATTGTGATGAGTGGTTCTGAAGGTCCTCTTGTTAAACCTGATGCCAGCCTTTGTGTTTGGGTCAGTTCTTACCTATATCCTTGGTTTTGGTCCAAACTGTCTAGGGTGACAAAAGGAAGTGCTCGCATGATGTTAGGTTCCTTTGAATGTGCTGTAGGCAAAACCCTGTACTGTGTTGGTAGAGCTGGGCACTGCCTTTCCCAAGCCATCCTGCCAAGTAGCTCCCCTACCAGATAGACCCAACTAATATTGTTTTCTGTTTGGACCCAATACACATCCTCAATAGGGGAAACATTAAAAAGCCACGACAGGTGAAAACTTATAGAAAGGGCCAAGAAACCTTCACAGGAAAATGCATTGTTTTCTAAAAGTGGCATTTGATAGATTCTAATCTGAAACCCATTAAAGAGGCTTTTAAAATACAGTTCATTGTTATGTTAGAAAATGTTTAAAGCCCGCGATTACCAGAGGTCTTTTGGCACTGTCATAAGAGGCTGGAGAGTGGAGGCTTAGATGTTAAATATACAATAAAGTGAGAGGGACCCCTTTTTGCCATACCAAGGCAATAGGGTACTATCAGCAAGTAAAACACGTTATCCCTTGGTTCCTACACACTTGATTAGAAAACAAAGATCAACTTACATCTCAACATTAAAACACTAGCTAGGATAGAGATATTGCAACGCCCACACTGTAGACACAAGAAATATATCATCAAAAGTAGAAATATTACAAAGATTTATTAAAAATGTTATAAAGTTGCCGATATTTTTTTTCATAAAAACAATACAAGAAATACATTATACATATCTAGTTCATTATTAGTTGGAAAAAACAGAAGATCCAATACGTCTTGTACATTCTTGTTCACCTTACATTGTAAGGAGAATAAAAATACTAATATTGAGAGAGAGACACAAAACAGACAATGTACTTTGTCATTCGATTGTACACATTCATTGGGACAGTTTTATACTGTGACCTGGCACCATAGATCGTATTCTGATATCAACAGATCCAGTCACTCTCACAAATTATGTAAAGAATCTGTTGACGTGTTTCAATGTCGTTACTGTATATATCCCTTATTTTACAAGACAAATAAATAAAAACTCTCTATGTTGCACTGCATCGTTGCCCCAGGAATGGATCTTGTGTATAAAACAGATACATATATTTGAATCCTAGAAACAGATACATCACTGTGATTTACAAATGATCATGTAATGTTCTTAAAAATAACTGACTAAACAACAAAAAACTCCTATGTTAAAACAAATTGACTAATTTCATACTTGAGACATAAATTGGTCTACTGGATAGGCTAAATACAAATAGAGAACAAAAAAGAAGAAATAACAATTTTGTTCTTGATGGTGTTGAGGACCATACCTCTGCCACCCCATTGCATCTTTTTAAATGTCGGAACAACTAAAAGGTTGGCTATGGCTGACCTGAGTTCTCTGTTGGGCTTATATCTCTTGAAAGCTGACCTGAGGAAATTAGGGCCTAAGTTATGCATTCCTTTGTGGGCCAAACAGAGGGCCTTAAGCTTAGCCTGGCTGCACATAGGAAGCAGGTACAACTTGCAAAGTCCCTGCTTAATGGAATGGGATTAGGGAAGATTAAAAATCCGTCTTGCTGCAGCATTTTGGACTGTTGTAGTCGACTCATATATTTTTGTAAAATGGTTAGATAAAGTCCATTATAATAGTTTAGCCAAGGAAGTACAAGCAGGGTTATTAAATTGTTTCTGTAGCTGTCTGGAACAAAAGGAAGAATTTTTCTTATCATTTTATTGATATTGTAAGCTAGGGAAGTGAAAGATGATATTTGCGCAATCATGTTAAGGTTGTCATCAATGATGATTCCCTAATTCTTCGCTTTAGTCACAGGGCGAGGTGGATGTGGCAAATTATCAGGGCACCAATTGGTAGATCAGGCCGGGGGGAATTGCCGTATACCATAATCTCGGTTTTCCCTGCATTAAGCTTCAGGCAGTTCCCACTCATCCAGCCACTGATTGCCTTGATGCAGTTACGGCATTTTAAAGGGGCCTGATAAATCATTATGAGCTGCTGTAATTATTAGCTGAGTATCATCTGCACAAAAAAGTTACCTCCAAATTGAAACTTCTTATGAGCAAGGCCAATTTTGCTACGTAAATTTTAAAAAGCGGGGGGCTAAGGGACGACCCTTGTGGAACTCCACAAGAAAGCACGTAGGGTAGGGAGTTAAAATTCCCTAATGCTACTGTTTGAGATCTGTCACTGAGAAAGGAGGAGTGAAGCTCCAGCGTGACCGCCCTTAACACCTATTTTCTTTAGGCAGCCAAAAATATGTGGTATGATCAAAAGTATCGAAGGCAGCCATAAAGTTCAGTAAAATCATAACTGCTGGACCTCCACCATCGACTGTCTTCCTTACTTCCTCTGTTGCCTTGACCAGGGCAGTGTCTGTGCTGTGCCCTGGTCGGAAGCCATATTGGGAGGAGCTCAGGAGCTGATTGTTGAAAATGTATTTAGACAGTTCCAGATTCATTATCTTCTCGCAGATTTTAGCAGGGAGAGGTAGCCGAGTGATAGGACAATAGTTGGCCGTGTTATTAACTTTTAAGTTGTACTTTTTTAAGAGAGGAAGGATGGAGGCCTGTTTCCAGGCCGAAGGGTATGTTCCTTTGGCAAACATGATATCAAAGATCTGGGAAAGGTTCCTTGCAATAATGTCAAGGACCAGCTTCAAGACATTTACTGTGCAAGAGTTATAAGGGGAGCCCTATTTGGATTGCAAAAGTAGGGAACTAACTTGTTGTGCTGAAGTGGCAGAAAAGTGTGTAAAAGAACAGTCACCTAATGTATTGCCAGTAAGGTTCCCAGTAGAACAAGGGTCCCCCTTGTCAAAGTCCTGGAAAAAAAACGTATTTTCTCTTTAAAGGTGGTAGAAAGGGCATCACAAAAGGATTGGTTATCAGAGGGCTTAGTATTATTTGAGATGGTCGTAAGTCACTGAACAACTTGAAAAAGTTATTCCAGTTGTGTGTAAACATAATTTCTCTGTCTGCTTCCAATCAAAAGTTCAATTACTCTGAAAATCAGCTTAATGAGCTTTTCACGTTCAGGACTTATTAAACTTCCACAGATATCCTTCTTTTTGAATACCATGCACCCTGCCCTATGAGTCGCTAGGCCTACCTTAGGGGTGTATCTGCAAGTGGGCAGATGCACTAGTATGGCTTTCCTGTAGCCTTCAGCAAGGCAAGATGATTATGGCTCTTCATGTTCCTCAGTCTTAAACACATGGTAGGAAGTCCCTCTCTAGCTCATAATGCTCAATTCTTGTTTATATATAGTTTATATGCACATCACATTGATTGAGTTTTCAGCTTACTGAGCTGTTTAAACAGCAATTATGCATTCTCTCATCTTTTATTTCAACTGGAACTTGAGGCATTCCCTATTGATATATACCACCATATTAGTTTATAAAGTGAAATGTAAATGTTTGCAATTTAGCATCTATAAGTATGTAGATTGTTGATATGTGAAATGTTGTATAGGGTCAAAGGCAAGGATACTGTACCTGTTAACCTAGCACATTTGCTAGGCCTGACTTATAAGTATTGCAAAAAATAAAGGTTAAACTGGGCAAAAAGGTTTGTTTTGAAGTCATTTGCTAGTGACCGACTGGTTAGCACGTCGCAAGGCACTCTTCCATGGAGCCAGCAGGCTTTAACACATTAAAAAAAAATTATTCGGATCAAACAAAACACAGTATTTCCAAGTTCTTCTGTTTGGCTTCTTTATTGTATATTTGAATATATATGTTCAAAGTTGACGCATAGTGATGTTCAAAATATGTGTCCATAGAACACTGCAATTCAAATTAACAAAATAATAGTATACCACTTCATCAAGGACTCAATGAATTTCGGGAAAAAAACGTACATCAGGAATAAATGTAATAGAATGTATAAGACAGTATTAGAACAGTTCATTGGGACTACCAAATAACACTTAGGAATGTCACTAATAACTGTGCTACTACATGACAATCATGCAATTCGATGTGCAATCCAGTCACGCAAATGTCATGCTCTCCCTGGAAGGATTCCTGGTTGCACATTGCCAAAAAGAAGAGAGGTTGAGCCATTCTACATCATTGACTGCAAAAAGTGTTAAACAATGGGCGAATGTGCGTACTCACAATACTGACAACAGGAACATTCCATAAACTATATATGTGCCAGAGTCATAATTAAATAATGCCTATTTAATGCATTATTGTTGCAATTGTTTATTGAAAGTGATGTTCAAAAACCAAATATGTGAAAAACATGCACAAAATTATGTCAACAACAGAAGAAGTCAATATCATGCAAGATTGTGTTGTTGGTTAAAATCAACTGAATACACGTGAAGGGCCTTATACCTGGATAGATGACACTGACAACGGATTGGTTGAAGCCTTGTTTCAACACAGTAATGTGCTTGTTCAAAAAGACATGCTTGAAAATGGAAACAATACAATATTAAATATCCACTCCGAAAAGGGTTATAGGTAAATGCACAGTAAAAGTATGACACAGAATCTTAGTTACTTAAAAGAAGAAGCGTCTCATGCAACTTTGTTTCACATATGCATGCATAAAGAAATGTCCCATTAAACAGTGCCTGGTATTTAAACCAAATGAAACATCACACGAATCAGATTCAAAATGTTGGAAGTAATACAGACCAATCTTGAAATTGATCCAAAATTCTTGCAGAGAGAGAAAATGTTTTAATTAAAAGATTAGATACCCTACAGCCTAAAGGATTAAATGATAAAATAGAAATGTTCTGTTTTCTGTGTTTTTTATTGTTGTGTATCAACATTATTCTGATGATACATAACAATGAGAGGTATTTTTCATATTATCGATTTCTGTAGATTTTTTCTTTTCCATGTTTACTTGTATATCATTATTGCTGCAATTTGGCCACTCGGTTCAATGCCTTACATGCACATTATCTAAGTATTTCTAAAGATTCCTTATACAACTGTTATTCATCCAGAAATTGCTGCAATATGTTCACATGTGTTTATTTCCTCCACGCAATGATCGTAATTATTATTTGTGAATTACATTCTAAAAATGTCTACACTTTTATATTTGTCTACTTGATTGATATAATTGTCATTGCTTATATCATTTCTCATTTATATGTCCTTAATATTTTTTCTATATACTTTGCTTTACACTGTTGCACTTATGGGTATTTAGCTATCACTCCTGCCGTGTGATTGATTGAAATACCGGACACAGTTTAATGGCACATTTTTTATGCATGTGTATGGCAATACTATGTTGTGCTAGCCACTTCTTCCTATACGGTTACTGGGGTCTGTTTTACATTTGCACTGTGTGTTTACTGATACCACTTCAATGAGTGGGTGTTTAATATTATATTGCTTTTATTTTCAAATACAAGCAGAGATGCTACTTCATCCCTCGGCAGGATTCTGGATTTTGAGATAAAGTAATATAGAGTTGATATATACTTTTTTGCCAAATGTTTTTGTTTGGTGATTCCATTCTTCAAGTTGATTTGTCATAGAGAACATTGAGATTTTGAAGTGGCATGCATTTACTTGCTTAACAGTTTTGTTGAAGATGCTTCAACGTTTTCACATTGGACTCTTGATTAACCTGCATGTTTGGAGATCTTTATCATATTTGTTGGAAGTAGTAACTGCAGGTAGGTTTTCACTGAACCTTGTGTTAAATTGATTACGCATTTCTCTCCTTTTCTCCCCATTAGGCCAGGGTCAACCATCCTCCTTACTCTTCAAAATTCCGGTAGAAAATAGATTCAATCCTCTGGAGTCAGTAGATTGACTCGCGAATGAGGAGCCCCCACAACAATTAGCCAATCATCCTAGAGAGGTGGGGACACAGAGAAGGACAAGCATACAGGGGAGAATATTTTCTAAGCAGAACCTGGGGTTGGTTGTGGAAAGTGAGACAGGAAAGGACAGGCTAACTAGGAGTATAAACAAGACAGCTATCTTTAATCTATCGAACCTTGATCCGTTGCATCACGATACACTGACCTCCAGAGGGATGTAGTAAATACCTCACATAATTAAGAACATCGCAGCAAATGGAGTACTGCCATCTCCCTTTGGGCAGTCAAGAGAATGAAGTCATAAACCCCCCATGCTCAGCAAGCTAAATGGGTCCTGCCAGTCGTCAAATCCTCTCCTGGAACATAGCTGGACTACCTTCTAAACTGGATATTCCGGAATGGGGTCGTTTCATAGAGCAGCATGAAATCTGCATCTTCCAAGAAACATGGGCCAAAGATGAAATACATAGGATGGGCTATGCATTGTTTAGCATTCCAGCTACCCATGTGTGGGAAGGGCAGACCTATGGGAGGCCTGTGTACCTGGGTCGCATTACATTTGGGCTGTGAGGCAAAACAGCTAGAGAGCTCTTCTCGTGACATCCTTTGTGTACTTCTCTCCTACCACACAGGACTAGACATAGTCTTAATTAATGTATATTCCCAGCCAGTTCCCAGAGGGAAAGAGTCCATCACACTCGAACAACTAACTACGTGTCTCTCAACCATCCCTGTAAACCTCTGGGTAATCATTGGAGATTTTAATTGCCAATTTTAACCCCTGAATGGCTTGGCCTCGGTAGCTCTCTGTGCGGAGGATCGTTACTGGTCCATCCCAGAGCCCTCAATTAATTGTGTGCAAAGTTGCATAGGGGTAGATCTTTCAGCTTCAGGAAAATGTTTAAGCTACATGATGTTTATGAAGTATATTTAGAAAACATAGATGGGGGTAGTTTCAGTTGGTTCCATGCCATGGTATTTTCTTGCTGCTGGTGTCCTCTGCCATGATCTGTTGCCTAGTCTTTTGCCCATGGGAAAACTACTGTTGTAGCTCTCAAACGGTATACCGCTGGGATTCCACCCCTTACCCTAGCAAAATCTCTGCCCACTCACAAAGCCTGCCGCCAGCCCCACAAAATAAATTCTACTATTATAATTAATGGCCTTCCTAATAAGGATGAGTTGCTTCAGGTAGGAATTGTCATATGATTTTCAGCTTTTTTGCAGTAGCCCTTTCTTACTCAGTTGGCTAGTAAAGGTGCAGTGGGATTTTGTGTGCACGGAAGGGTCATACAGAGGGACTTCGTATCCGCAAAATATGTGAAATCAGGAAACTGTTTCCATAGAGGCTAACATTTTCCAACTTTGCATGTCTTTGCAAATGAGGTAGACACACAAACCCATCACCTGTTCTTTTGCGTGAAACAGAATTGATTTAATCATTTTGCACAACATGTTGCTGTAATTACATATTTCAGAAAATGTAGTTCAATTCACCAATGCTTGATTTTACAACAAAACAACTGCAAAGAAGCAGTCATCCTGTTTAGAGTTAGTTAAAGACTAGTTCATAGTAATGTCCATCGATTGCTTAAAACCTTATTTTAGAGTGCTTGAGTGAAAAAAAAATAGCTGAAACAGATCTCTTTGAGTGAAACTTTTGAGGCTGAATAGCATAGCTCAAATTTCCATGCCTGCCCCTCCCTTATTTTCTGAATAAGGGAGGGGCAGGCATGGAAACATTGGTCAGTTTAGAGAAAAAACATTGGCAGCTTCATGTGGTCAGGGAGTAGGTACTGGATTGTAGGATGCAGTCTACATAGCACAACACTAACAATGTATCCAAGAACACTGATCTGCGAACACTCATTGGAGTGGCTTCTGCGTAGAATATCACATCACTTACAACGGCCAGATATTCTTTAGTGCAACAGTCTTATTTCATTTTGTGACAGTTCCAACCAGATACACTTCTAGTGTTTTCTCTTGGCTTAAAAGGAATAAACCTTAAACATATTCCTAATTACCACCCAGCTCTATGGACCAGATTACGCTTAGAAAGTTGGGAGGCAACAGACCCTGGCAGACTTACAGGAACATGACAAAAGAGTTCAAACTGGAGTCTGAAAATGACAATAGTCATTTCTGCTAAAGGCATATTTGACTTCATGCTACTGAGAATACTTTAATCTTTAATTTGGTAGACCTACTTCACTGCACAGGATAATTCACATTAGGTACTATTATATATTTTTTTGCCAACACTTTAATAGTGCCACCTACTATTACACATGAATGATTTGCCCCAAAGAACCACGAGATAACAGCAGTAACACTCATAACTAGTAAGTCCTCAATCACCATACCTCTCCATGCTAGGCCACGACTACTTGTGGGACCTCTCCATATCCTTTAGGATAACAGAGCACAAGAGTAAAAAATCAATCGAACAGCTTTGCATCGTGTGCCTGCATTATTTTACAGTTTCCGGCCATTTTCTATGTGTGTTTGTGATGTCTTTAAGAGCAGAGTCAATGTAAGGCGTATTCCATGTAACTGTTGAAAGGAATACTATATAGCATGTCCTTCCCCTCTTTACCTTTGCAAAAGTCTGTAGAGCCTGGTGGAAAGTTGGTTTCTGTTGGAGTCCAAAATATATGCATATTTTTTCTTCACATGACGTTGACTGCAGGTTATCAAATACTTAGGGCCTCATTCATGAGGTTTTGCTGTAGGGAAGCACTGCAAGCCTTCCTGCTGCGCTTCCCTACGGCAAAAGAAAAGGGCATGAATGCACCGTATCTGTAAGATACCCCACATACCTGTCCTTTTCCCCAACGCCGACGCACAATGGCCTGCCTGTGCCAAGGAAGGCCCCTTTGCACAATTGTGCAAGGGTGCCGGCCTTGCGGGGATGACTATTTTTGTACAGGAAGGGAAACCTCTGTACAAAAATAATCACAAGAGGCTTTTCCTCTGTCTATGTGTGCTGCAGAATGCAGCAAATATGGAAAATAGAAAAACGAGGAGAAATAAAGATATTTCTCCCAGTTACGCCTCCATTACGCCTCCTCTGGCGTAAGCTTTCGGAACTGCCTTAAATTTACGATTTATCATAAATCTGGGGCAGTGTCAAAAAGCCATGGATGTTGCTGGGAACGCCCCCAGCAACACCCATTGCACGCCCCTTTAACTCACAACACTGCTTTAAAGGGACTGATATTTATCAGGCAGCAGTCCACCAAAAAAAGTGGCTTAGTGCTGCCTGATTGATATCAAACAGGCTTCTACGCCACGGAACCTCACAAAAAGTGAGGTTCTGATGGTGCACGGGGCCTCATAAATGAGGCCCTTAGTTCACTACTTATGCCTACAACCAGTACTTGGGTATAGGCCATCAACCTGGATTTCCCAGCCATCTCGGACCTGGGCTTTTCTTTTAACTGTCTATCGGTGTAACCCATCACCTTGCAGTCAGCCTCAACGCCAGGTTTTTCTTGGCCTTCCTCTTTTATTTTTACCCTGAGGGTTCCATGTGAGAGCGAATATGGTGGTGTTTGATGAGGGCTTGCAGAGGGTCTGAGCTATTCAGCCTCAGGGATTTTTCATGACTACTTCATGAGCAGAGAGTTGTAAAGTCAAAATTATCAATCACTAACATTGGTTAATGTGATTGTCCTTAGGAATGTGGCAATCATGATTCACTATTCAGTTTTTTGCTTCTATTCTATTTCGACATAGTGTCTTGCTGCGATGGAGCTCTGGAGTGACAATGTAAGCAAGTTTATTTGTGTGCTCTGCGTTTAATTTTGGATTACTGTTTCCACGTACCAGCATACATTTATCAGTGCGCATGATTTCTGTAATTTGTTGTAGCATATTATTTACCCCAAATTACAGCGAAATTACATGAGATTATGCAAGTAGAATAACCTAGCATTTAGCGCTATTTTGTTAGCATTAAATGCCCCCCTGAGTCCCTGCATCTAAAATGTTGAATATTTAGATTGTTAAGTGTGTTGTTCCTGTACTCCTGAGGTAGGATTTCTTTCCAGATTACTCATATTTGAATGAAAGGGCATAATTGCGTATTTTTCAGCAATTCTATGTCAAAAAGTAACCCAACATTACCTGATTTCTCCGACTCCTCCAACATAGTTCAAATTTGCCCCGGCTTACATTAGTTGCCTCTGCTCTTCTAATTAAATGTGGAAGTATTACAATCAGAAACACTTTCACTCAAGGTTTCTATGTTTCTATGAATGCATCACTAAGCAATAAAACTCTTGGGGGGATATTAACAAGGAAACAACTCCAAATTATCCCCACCGTAATGCAACAAATGCAAATATAGATGTAACACCCCATTCACAAGCCGATGCAAACTGCAGACATCGCCAGTATTCCCACGATAACTTCCCCAAAATGTATCCCCACGGTGGACACGGTGGACAACACCAACTAACCCTAATGAGATGCACAGTGGGCGTTCCAGTGCAAAAACACACAAAAAAAACACAACACTACATTCACAACGAACTGCCAGATCTGCAAAGCGAAACAAAAACAGGCAATAAACTGCAGTAGCAGCAGGGAAATAGCACCTGCCTTCTGTTGGTTTAAGCAGGATGACTACCTGCAGCATGAAAGGGAGCCCAGCCAAGAGCCACACCTGAAGACCCACAGATGCCATGGAGACAATGATCATGCACTGCAGATACCCATGAGGGCCACAACACCCAATGCAACCACCCCAGGCCCCACCCAGACATGCAAACACTGTGCACGACACAAGAGCCACAACAAACACACATTAATGCACAGTGTCAAAATAAATACATGTGTGGCCAGAAGAACGGAAAACAGTCTGTGGGAGGGCAGGGCGGATTTACAGACGCAGAGGCTAGATGTATTGACGAATAGGAGTTTCTTTATTATCAGTTGACACAGATTTCGGTTTTACTACAGGGTCAAAAGTCTCTTCTTCTGGGTCTTCTCGCTTTCTGAGGGGTTAAGTGGCAATGCTAGCGTTGCTCTTCCCTCTTCGGGTGGGAGACTAGGTTGTTGGGGTGTTGATGCATCCGTGGCGTGGTTTCACCCAGAGGCTCACCGGAAGGAGAGAAAGAAGGGAGCCTGTCAGTGTTCTGGGTCAACAACATTTAACCGACCCCTACACCCGGTAGTGCTCATGAAAAACAAAAGGATAGTGATGGGGTAGTGAGGGTTTAGGGAGTAGGCGTGAAAAGGGGGGAAACATTCCATTAAGTCCGGGGAATAGAATTAGGAGGTGATAGAATGCCAATATCCTAGGTCAAAAGGGGGTACAAACTGAATGGTACAACAACGTAAAGATAAGTTGACTGTGTAAAGTCTCTGTAGTATCAGCATGCAATTTGAGCCTTTAAATCCTTCCCGCTTACACTCCCTCCCCTCACCCGAATAAATACTGTACCTCCCGCCTCCCTTAACAAGTTCCCCAGGTGCGGTGTCACTCACAGGCCCCGCCGTAACTCTCCTGAGTCACGGCTCGCTCTCCACCTTCCTCCGACAGATACCACCACTCCTCCGACCAGGGTTCTTCAGTCTCCCTTGCTTCCTCGATTTCTGGAACATTGTCCTGGCTCTCGGCTCTCTGTTCCTGGCTTCAGTCCTCGGCATCCTTCTCCACGCGCGCCTCTGCTTCCGTCCTCGTCTCCGCCTTCCGGCTAGTCCAAAACACCTCTTCCTGGGTTGTCTCAGCCTTTATTGGCGTCCGCGTCTTCTTCTTGGTTCGGCTCCTCCCACGGGCTTCGAATTCCTCTGTGGATAAAGAGGAGAGATGGTTGTTTTCCGTTTCCCCAGCTGTGGATGAGGTCGCGTTGGGAATTCTGGGTGATGTAGTTTAAGACTATGGCGTCTCACGAGGGGTCCCTTCTCACATCCCCTTTCCCTTGCTGTCTTGTTACTTGGGATGTTTCCTTGGGTATGTCTTGACAGGAAGTCCACATTCCCTTGCTCAGCTCCTTTCCGATGTCGAGTATGGAACCTGTATGGTTGCAACGCTAAAAACCACCTCAACACTCTGTCGTTGTTTCCTTTGTTATGGGCCAACCATTCTAAGGGTTCATGGTCCGTAAAGAGGGTGAACTCCTTTCCTTCCAGGTAGAATCTCAGGGTTTCGATCGCCCATTTAATGGCTAAGGCTTCCTTTTCTATAACAGCGTAATTTTGTTCCCTTGGAAATAGCTTAGGGCGATGTATAAGATAGGTTGTTCTTGTCCCTGGGGAGTTACTTGGGATAATACCGCACCTATTCCTTGGTCAGATGCATCTGTCTGTAAGACAAAGGGAAGTGTGTAGTCAGGACTGGCCAGCACGGTCTCCGACGTCAGAGCCCCTTTCAGAACCTCAAAAGCTTTTTAAGATTTCTGGGGTGGCATGGTTTAACTGTGTCTCAGCATTAGACGCTTTTTGTAAGAGATTTGTAAGGGGTGCTGCTATTTGGGAAAATTTAGGAATAAACTTCCTGTAATAGCCGAGCAGTCCTAAAAAGGCTCTGAGGTCCTTTTTGGTTTTTGGGAAAGGAATTTTAGAAATGGCTGTCAACTTGGAATTTTGAGGCCGTATCATCCCTTCTCCTAACAAATACCGCAAGTATTTCACGGTCTGAGCTGCTAAGTGACTTTTTGATGGGTTGATTTTGAGACCATGATGTCCTAGTGTTCTGATTACTCTCGACAAATGGTCCATGTGTTGTTCCCAGTTGTCGCTGTAGATGATTACATCATCTATATATGCCCTGGCATAGTCCTCAAGGGGTCGTAAGATGCAGTTCATTTCTCTTTGAAAAGAAGCTGGGGCTCCGTCCAATCCAAAAGGTAACACCTTAAATTGATATAACCTGTCGGGTGTGGAGAATGCAGTTTTTTCTCTGTCTTGGGACCGCAACGGGATTTGCCAGTATCCTTTACACAGGTCAAGGGTAATAATGTATTTCGCTCTCCCTATCTTTTCTACCATCTTGTCCACCGTTGGTAGTGGATAAGTGTCGAATTCAGAGATTCTGTTGACCTCTTGGAAGTCAATGCAGAACCGAACCGAACCATCCAGCTTCGGCACTAGGACAATGGGCGAGTTCCACTCACTAATGGATGGCTCTATTATGTCCATTTGAATCATTTTCTGTATTTCCTCTGGTATAGTCAGGCGGCGTGCTTCTGGTATACGATAAGGTTGAAGACGTACTCTTTTCCCTACAAGAGTCTTGATGGCATGCTCCACCAAGTTCGTTCTTCACGGTCTTAAGGAAAAAACCTCTCTAAGGGGCATAAGAACATGGGTTAGGTCGTCTTTAAGAGGGGAAGAATAGGGTCTATGCATTGCTCAAATAAGGGTGCCTCTGTCCCTATATTTGCGACCAAAGCCGGTATAGGACCTTCCCATCTTTTTAATAGGTTGATGTGATAGATGTGTGAAGTGCCCCGGGTTGGATCTAGCTCAATACGATAAGTAACAGGGGTTACCTGTTCTGTGACTATATAGGACCCCTGCCACTGACCCAATAACTTGTGATCCGATGATGCCATCATTAGTAAAACGGGATCTCCCACATCAAGCTTCCTTTCTTTTGCTTTTTTATCATACTGAGCTTTTTGAGCTACTTGGGCCTCCCCCAGATTACTACGGACAATGGTCCTAATCTGTCCTAGATGGGTTTTTAGGCTGGAAACATAATCAACTATGGGCTTGGTATTGTCTGGTTCACTTTCCCATTTCTCCTGAGCCATTTCCAGCAATGTTCTAGGCTTATGGCCATGTAACAGCTCAAACGGGGAATAACCTGTGCTCTTTTGGATCTTACACCGTATCGCAAACAGGGCCAGGGGTAACATATCCTCCCATTTTGTGGTCTCTAGATCTAACAGTTTTTTTAACGAGGTCTTAAAGGTGGCGTTATATCTTTCTACCAGACCGTCTGTCTATGGGTGATATGCCGACGTTCTGATCTGATGTATTCCTAACTAGTTGCACACTTGCTTCATGACCTTTGATATAAAGGGAGTCCCTTGATCAGTTAGGACCTCCTTTGGAACCCCACTCAGGAAAAGACGTTTACCATAGCCTTCGCTATATTGATGGCATCAGGCCGGCGTAAGGCTATTGCCTCCGGAAATCTGGTGACATAATCAACAAGGACCAATACATACCTACACCCACTTCTGGAAGGGAGCAAAGGACCGATTATGTCCATGCCTACTCTACTAAAGGGTTCTTCTCTAACAGGAAGAAGATGGAAGGGAGCACGAGGAGGCATATATCTACTTTGTTTCTGGCATATGGGGCATTCCCTCCACTATTTCTTGACTTGTTGAAAGATACCGGGCCAATAAAAATGCTCAGTGATCTGTTTTTCTGTTTTCTCGGCTCCGAAGTGTCCCCCCAATAAATGACTGTGGGCCAGAAACAAAACTTTTTCTCTAAAGAGCATGGGAATCAAGAGTTGGGGTGTTTGTGTAGGACTCCCCTTCCTATATAGTAACCCATTCTTAACAAAGAAATAAGGACCTACATGGAGGGGCTCTTCATGGTCTAACGCGTTTTTCCAAGCTTCTTGTAGAACAGGGACTTCTCTTTGGGTGGCACGAAAACTTCAATCGTTTTCCCAAGGATTCTCTGCAGGTATAGCGGGCAATACCGTAGGTATTTTTCTTTTCTCTGCTTTTTTCTTTTTTCGCTTTTCCTTGGTTTTGGGATAGGCCATTTGTGTCTTTCTTCTCCTGAAAAGGGAGCTTTAGCCCACCATTCTTCTCCATTATTCGGGTTATGCTGTATTATTTGGGGAAGATGTGGATAGTCACCTTCTTAGATCACTTGTTCAGGGAGGTTCGGAATGAGACCCACCTTTAAGGAGGTACCCGGATCGTTCTCATGTTGTATTTGAACTTGCGTTGTTGGGTACTGTTTGGTGTCTCTGTGTACACCGCGTATAGCAGCCGTGCCATTGCTGGGTCCAATCCAGGGATCTAGGTCTTGGGGTCATACTACACTTTGGCGACATCCCGTGTCCACTAAGGCCAGGGTTTGTTGTCCATTGACTTTTACTGTGCAGTGATGAGGAGGAAGAGGCTTGCTGGATGTGGAACAATAGTAATTCCTGGCTATGCCTATTTCCATTGGTTCCTCTTTTTGGGGGCAGAATCTAGCAATGTGACCTAATCCACCGCAGTGGAAACACTGTGGTCCTGGATTTGGTGGGCAGGACACAGGAGCTGGGGGAACAACACCAGGAATAATGGTTAGGGTTTCTGGTTTCTTTGGGGTTGGGGGTCGGGGTAACCTATGGGTTCCTGGTCCCCCAGCTTTCCAAGGTGGATCCTCTCATCCTTTTTGTACTTCTTGAGACACAATAGGCAATTTAGCACACAGTGACAGGCATCCAACTAGTGGAGCATCATTGATGTAAGGGAAATCACTGTCTCCACTTCCATCCGCACATTTATGTAGGAATGATGAAAGACATGACACAGCAGTGCGATACTGGATGTTTATTTCACATCCAGTGGAGTGTTGCAGCTGGAGCGGTACAGGGCTATGCCAAGCACACCACACAATATGGGCCTGTGGAGGGCCAGCCAAAGTCCATCCAGGGATGACAGGTGTTGGGGAAGAGGAAGGGGACAGTCTGCAGTCTGGTCGCTGTGTCATTGGCTATCAAACAGGATATGGCAGTCCATGTTGCGGTCCATGGTGAGTGCAGCGGAGTGTATCGGGGTCAGTGAGAGGTCATGAGGCCATGTGCGACACCAAGCGTAAAAAGGCTGGGTGACGGAGATTAATGATGCTACCTCCTTCTGAACACAACCCCATCTACGTCCTCGGATGTGTGCTCTGCCCCACCTGTGGGTGTTGCGGTACCGGCTGCGGCACTGTGTGCCACTGACACATCAGGGGCCGGAAGAGGATTGTCGTCCACACTGCGAGGCCAAGGCACATCAGGTGCCGGAGTGGAGACTCCTGCTGCACTGTGAGGCACTGACACACCAGGGGGCAGAGATGTGGGCGGTGTCGGGGTTGCAGCATTCATCAGCGCCATGCCTTGTGGCAGCAATGCCATGAAGAAGATCTGAAGGGCATGGTAGATCCCAGCTAAATATCGCTGATCTGCAGAGGTGGCTGCCATCCTTTCTGCTTCTATCCACACCATGTCCTCCATGAGCCTCTGCATGTGTGCCAGCTCACGGCTGGAATCGTTAGAGCCAGTCTGAGCAGATAGGTGTTCTTCCCTCCACGTCATGACTCCAGTGATGTCAGTCAGGGCTCCTTGGAGAGCATGGCCATGGGTGTCTGTTAGAGACTGGAGCTGGTCCCTAATGGGACCTAGACACCCATGGATGGGGTCCATTTTGGCAGCTAAGTGGCCAAACCCCACCCGCACCTGCTCAGCCATCTCCCTCTGGCCCTCCAGCACCCGGCATTGGAAGGCCATGGTTTGTTCCTGGGGGTCTTGGGGAGTGCCAGGGCTGTGGGTGCTTCCTGCTGGGTGCTTTACGTAGGTGGGCTGCCCTGATCCTGGAGGTGTGTTGCGGATTTTGTCTATGATGTTTAGGAGTGTTTGGGTGTCGATGCTGGCAGTGTCCTCCTTGTCATCAGTGAAGAGTGGCTGGGACTGCTCTGCAGGGGATGTTGATGGTGCCCCTTCAATGTGAAGGGGAGACAGTGTATTATAATATGTCCACATGTATGTAGCTGTATGATACATGTTGACATTCAGACAGCATGGCATTGTACATTGTCACAGTGTGTGGATCTGGGCCATGACCCAGAGTCATTGTGGGTATGCACTGATTGACTGTGCATGTGTGACATTGTGGCCCACTCCACCCGTCCCCATAAGTCCCTAATGATCCTTCACCTTGTTGTGTTGTGTCCTGTCGAGCAGTGTCCTGTCCCCCGACTCCGGCCACAGTCTCCACACTGATGACTGTCGACACCATCTCCTCCATGTCATCCAGCACGAGCTATGGAGCTGGGCCCCCACCTCCAGTCTGCATTGTTGCCTTCTGGTTGGCTGTGAGTTTCTCCGCGGTCTTTCACTTGATGTCAATCCATCGTCTCTTGACCTCGTCCATTGACCTCCTGTGCTCTTCGACGGCATTCACCTTGTCCACGATGTTCCGCCATAACCCATTTTATTTCCCAATGACATGTTGACGGTGACGAACAGTTGTTGATGGTGTTCCATCACCTCCGTTTCTAGGATCCTGTTTTCCTGCTGACTGAACTTCGTCTTCCTCTTCTTCTTGTCCTTTCCCTTCCCTGTTCCCGAGGTCCCAGACTGGCCATCCGGGGTGCTTGTAGGGTTACGCTAGTCCTCTGCACCTGCTCCGGCTTACTCCATGGTGCTTAAGTGTTGGGAAGTTTGAGTTTCGGTGTTTTTTCTACTGTTATAGTGATTTTTACCACCTGCCATGTGTGTATTGCAGGCCTGGCGCAGCGTATCACTGATTTCCTCATCACGCCTTGGCCCATTGCTTGTTTTTTCGCGCTGGGGTATGTATTTTTATCTCTGTCGAGGTGGTTGTATCACGGACTATTGCATGCTACCGCCGTGTTGTGACTTCCGCGTTAACGCAGGGTTCTTTTCCCACATTAGGCTGCATTGTGTAAAGGTGCATTAGCTTTTTTGGGTGATGTTTAGCATACGTTCTTGTGAATATACCCCTAGGTTTACAGGAGAAGCACAATAACAATAATTTAAATTCCTCAACCAGTTCTTACACTTTAAAGAAAGTTCTAAACATTCCTTCCCACCTCAAGATACAGGAATGTTTCCATCAAAATGTACACACTTTAAAGTGCTCCACTACCTTTTGACTAAGTTCGTCAATATAAACATAGGAACATTTTCAAGGATCATCACAGAAAATGAAATTTAAACAAATTTGCAGACCACAGAAGTCAGCAATCAAACAACTATTTGTATATTTACAGGATATATATATATATATATATATATATATATATATATATATATATATATATATATTTAATCAGCAGAATATCACAATATAGGATATAGTCATTATTAAATTGAAGTCTCAGCCAGACCAAGTTGCATGCTGTGTTAGTGGGATGTAAAATAATCTGGAAAGGTCAGATAAAGGGGCAAGAAGTGTATGTTGGCGGATTAAAGTATCAAGAGGTGATAACAGCCTTGCTATTCGGCAAACCCATAATTTGACTGCGATGCCGCCAGATTTCTGAGAATTAGTTTTAATATATATTTTAAGCACTGATGACGAAAGATAGTGTGACAAGCCTTGCCTCAAAGAGCAGTCATCTTAATCTCTCTATGCAATGCTGCTGCCTTTCATTGGAACCTTGCCTTATTTCCTAAAACTATGCTCTCTTTTGATGTATTGTAAGAATATATTTGGGATCACAGAACTTATTGAATGTAAGTAATAAATTGCATTTAGTGACAAATATGTTAATGGAATAAATGAAGAACACATTTTTTTTCACTTCTAATGATTGGTTATTTTTTGTAGGTTTGGTGAAAAGAGGAGAATAAGAGAAGACAAGCATCTTGTCCTGGATCACCTTGGATGTAATTTATGAATATTCATTATTCCCATGCTTTTGACGAAGGTGGATCAACTGAATAGCTGACTTGAGTCATAGAAACACCGCTTAACATAATTTCTCCTTACTGCGGATTGTCTAAAGTGAGGATACTACAGGTGAGACATTTTGTTTTCATTGGACTGGATGAAGAAACTATTTCTTAAAGGTTTAGATAAGGATCCTCGTAGCCCTCTTTGCACATATATAATAACAGAATGGCTAGATATTGGTGACTTGCAATATCTTCAATACATATGACAGGAGGTACATTATCTCATGTGTTTTCAGAGGCTCGGTTTGGTCAAACTAACATGTAACTCTTCCCCATGCCACTATTGAAGATGTTTTCTTGCAACACCATTCAGTTCAATTAGCCTGACTTGGCTATAATATTTTTAGATAAAACATTTGAAGCTATAGACTTTTGCATTAAAGTAGGACAAAAATAGATATAGCATACATGTGAAATTGATGCATGTGTCTTTGCATTCTATCAACATTCCTAGTATACAAAGATACAAAGATTAAGATCAGACTACTCATCTTTATAGTTTCCCCATCCAGGATTTATCATACAAGCTGTTCCTTCAGTCGGCTCCAGCTTATCGCACTGGATCATAATGCACAGTTTCTAGAAAACATTATCAGTATCATGATTTTATAAGGTTCCGACAAACTTCTTGTTCGAAATTTGACACCAGATTGGGGATTGAATTGATTGGATTCTGTTGCATATGGAATCCACACATTTGACTTATACAGCCTAAACCTATAATTTGTTTGGGTCGATATAAGGAAGCTAATTCTCTTTGAAACTACCTTTTGGTAGTACTTACAGTGCATGACATTGTTGAACTCCTAGACTGGCCAGTTTGAGCAGGCACATTCCAGCGTTCATTTTTGTTGCCATGAGGAAGTTCCCAGTGGGGGAAAGAAACGCGTTGACTGAGTGTCTTTGTTTGCAAAATCTTAAAAGATTCGAAATAGAGAAATATATTTTAATACCACTACTGGATTATTGGACTTCATGAGCTGAACACCCCCATTTTTACAAACTACAACTCTTGATCTGGAGTACAGAAGCGCCAAACAACGGCTGGCGTTGATGCTTGCTGCGCAGCGATATTACTGATTGGAACTGGCTTGAGGTATGGAACTAGAGGTCGTCATTTTTTCACTGGCCATTTAATTAATATACAAAAGGTTTATAAAAATGTACTACCTCTGTGAATTACTTAATAGAACCTGAGGTTCACTTGACTATTGTCAACATTGTAAATGAGGAACCAACTGGGGTGAATTGGATTTCATTAGCTCCTATTGTTAGTGAAAGTCTAATTACGAGTGGCAAACTCTGAAAATACTATTTGCACCTTAGATGAATCATCTTAAGAAACCAATTGTTAAAGTCACAATGATCGGAAACAGACCTTTGGATGAAGAGGTATGAGTAAGAGGAGTAGCTAAAAACATGTTGAGCCTGTCTTAACCATTGAAAAATATTGACATGACATGAAGGGGCTAGAGAATATCCTCAGACCACATTTAGAAGTTTCGAAATGCTTTATAAAACAACTGTAGTGGCCTCTGTTGTTATTTGAGCAAAGGTTCACTACTGCATCGATTTATGAATGATAAAAGAACATTTTAAAATTATTCAAAAGTATTGAAGCTTGTGGTTACCAAAACGGTACATTTAAATGTCTGTCCTTGCTAATGCTGCTATTGCTTCAAATATTGAATTTGGCAAAAGTAGAATTCAGAACAAGCATTCTCCTAAACACAGGACACCAGAAAGGTTCTCCAGTTATCACAGTCTCTTTTTTGTGTGCTTAGTTTGTGGAAATTATTCTGCCAGGTGCCTAAGAACCATTTAAAGATGCTATTCACAGAAAATGAATGTGGACATCAGTAGAGGAGCATATCAGTTCAATGATCAATATTAATAATATTAATATAGAGACCAACAATTTCATAAATGTATTATGTATGCCCTTTTTTATCCTTTTATTTCAAAATATTTTATTGAAATTTTATATGCAGGTGAAACATTAAGACAATACAAAAAAATATCACTAAAGGGTGAAAATACCTTAAAACATTATCGAAACTAACAGGTAAAGATAACAACATTATTTAAAGGAAATTAAAAGGGGGAAGGGAAGGGAAAATATATAATTAGAGTAAAAATACATTGAAAGGAGCAACTGTAATAAAGAGAGAACAAACATTAATGGAAAATGAAGGCAACCTAGATAAGACAAATATGCATACATTACTTAATAGCTAAATATAAATCAACAGGTAAACAGAATGATTGAAAATAAAGTGAATAATGAACAAGCCCTTTCAAAGATAATTGAGCACCTCTTCTTGTAAAAAGAACCCAAGACCACCATGCATGAACAGATAAAGAAGAACAGTCTTTCCAACAATAATTAATGGAATTCAATGCAGCTGAAATGAGAAAATTAAAAAGTTTACAATCTAAAACATTTAAATCATGTAATAAGTTATGCGATTTACAAATCAACAATTTATAATCAATATCTTCTTGAATATTAAAAATCTTAGTTATATCAACCCAAACATCTGACCGAAACTTGAAAATGAAAGGGCAATCAAATAACATATGTTGCAATTTACCAGATTCTACTTTCCAATGCCAACGGCAGGAGAAGGGAGAAGTTTAGCATGAAATAAATGGTAAGGGGTCCATAATCTATCAAGTAAAATATAAGAGTTAGTTTGAAAGAGGGAAACAGGGAGCCAGCCAGAGATACCATTACACCATATATCTTTCCAATTGTCAGTAGATAGAGAAAGTGATAGTTAATATTCCAGAAAGTTGACAGCGTATCTACATTGTTACCAAGAGTGTCCGATAACTTTTTATATAAAATAGAAACCCCATGAAAAGAAGACGAAACCGTTTGGATGTAGCGTGCTAAACCAACATCAATATTAGAGGGAATAGCATATGGAAAAAAATCTAAAATTGAATTACATAAGTAGTGGTATTTGATAACATGGGATCGAGATAAACCAAATCGAAATTGCAAATTTTCAAACAAAATTAAATTATTATTGGTATACATCATTCAATCTTTATTTCGGCCATTGGCCATCAAAGATATACAATAAAACATATGTAATCACTATAAAATCAACATACATAATTAATCAATACATTTTTTATACGATGTAAAACCTTAAGATTACATACTGATAAATTTGCATTAAAAACTATAGACCTTAAAGTTAAGAGGGAGCATGCATCTTCAGAATACGGGTGCGAGTGTGCCAGACATTGATGAGGAATTTTGCTAATGCAAACACAGTTAGGCTAGAGGCATCAGTTTTTAAAATTCTATACATTGGGAGGTACTCCCTACCACCCAGGTTTCTGATCAATGGTAGGAGCCAATATTTCCTCGCTGCCTTGTACACTGGGCAAAACAGAACCACGTGTAAATCACTTTCCTCCGCGGCAGCGCAAGCCGGGCATTGCTTAGTGGAGGGGGGTGATGACCAGGAGCTGGTAAAAGATCGTAGGGGCAGTGTGCCATATCTCCATTGGAAAAACAGCTTTCTGGCCAGAAAGGCGGAGATGGCATCTAAAACCCTCTCAAACCTGTACAAGTCCTTACTTTGCACAAAAACCGAAGTTAGTGACCCTTCACGCTTGCTGTCAAGGGCCGTTTCTAGTTTTTGATCATAATAAGTAATAGCCAGAGCTCTCTTTGAGATGTTTAATGAGGCATTTGCAGGGTTAGACCAAAGGTCGGGAAGCCCCAGTGTCATACAGGAGTTTTGAATGTATTTTATCCAGGGGATCAATAGCGTTTTTGGATGGGTCAATAGCTCCATTAGTTCCTCCCTGTAGGCAAGAAGTTCATCACTGCTCCACAGCCTTGGGTCTCAAGCCTAGTTCGTCAGCTATGGGTCGCAGACCCAGATCCAACCTCAAGGGGAGGAGCGGGGTGCTGGGCGGGAGTGCGACTATCTGTCTGATGAATTTATTCTCGGTTAAGGACAGACTGCGACAGGATGTATGTCCCTACAATTCCGCCCCGTACATAGTAGCACCCCTGGCCTGTGCCCTGTAGATCTGGATGAGCGGCCCCAGTGGTCGGTATGTGGAGCCATTCATCATCCGCACAATACCCCCTGTGGTCTGTACCAATTTAAGATTGGCCCTGCTCTGGTGTGTTCCCCAAGACATAGTTTCATTGAGAGTTACACCAAGGTAATCAAAGGTGGAGACTCTCTCGAGCCGCGAGGCTCCCAATAGCGGATTCGGCCGCAATTTATGACTTGGGTTCAGAACCATAAACGTAGTTTTAGCCGCATTAATTTCTAAGCCCCTATCAGTGCAAAAGGCCACGAATGAATCGAGGACCCTCTGTATCCCCATTGAGGTTTTGGACAGCAGCAGGGTGTCATCTGCAAACATGATTGCAGGCACCCTGCTGCCGTTAAATTTGGGGGCATCAGTGTATTCAGTGGCATTTAGGTGGGCGATCACCCCGTTGACAAAGAGGCATAACAGGGTTGGTGCCAACACACAACCCTGTCTGACCCCTAGGTCAACGGGGAATCTATCTGTCAGAGCCCCGGATCTCCCGCACCTCACTCGAGCATAGTTATTGTGGTGTAATCTCTGCAAGATTATCAGGATATCCAGGGGAACGCCCATCTCAGCCAAGACGCTCCAAAGTTTCCCTCTGGGCACCAGGTCGAAAGCGGCCCGCCGATCCACAAAAATTGTGTATAGGCTGCCGCCCTCGAATATCGCTGCCCTCCAGTAAATGATATTCAATCGGAAAACCTGGTCCACTGTGGAAACTCCCTTTCTAAATCCCGCTTGGTACGGGCTAAGAACACCCAGCTCCTCAGCCCAATCTTGAAGCCGGTTCAACAGTACCCTACCAAACAGCTTCTGTGCCACATCGATTAGACTGATTTGTCTGTAGTTGGCTGGGAGAAGAGGCGAGCCCTTTTTAAATATGGGGACCACCTCCGCCTCCAGCCAAGTATTGGGGATTTCCATGCCACTGAGAACTCCATTAAACAGCGCGGCAAGGTAGGGCGCCCAAACCTTGGGCTCCTGCTTAACACATCTTTAAGATAAACAAAACCTGCTTTAATCCATGAGGACCAAAAAGTAACATTCCTATTCAATTTGATAACATTGCTATACCAAAAAAAGATATCTCCAGTAGTATTCATAGGGGAAATTAGGTCTAAATCATCAAATATAATTTTAGTAGATTTAATAATGGCTGATTTATGGAGAAATGCTGTGGTATTAGACATTGTTAATAGAGGTGGCAGTGGGTGAGGATTTACTAACGATTTCTCAATGGATAACCAAGCAGGCAGAGTAAGTAATGAAGACTGATTAAACCAAAGAGAACTTTGTTTCAAAATAAAGGCTTTATGATAAAGAAAAAAATAAGGAATGCCAAAACCGGCATCACATTTGGGAATTTTTAGTAATATATAACTAATACGAGGTGACTTGTTATTTCACAAAAACTTAGACAAAACTTTATCAACATCTTTATAAAACTTCAGAGGGAATTGAATTGGAAGCATTGTAAGTGTCATTTTTATAGAGTCCAATCTCCCCCACCATGTGAGATGAAATGATGACCATTTGGAAATGTTGTCTTTAATATGAGTTAAAAGAAAATCACAATTTAAAGTAATAGTTGACTTTATAGATGTAGAAAATAAAATTCCAAGATATTTCAGTTTATTTTTTTTGCCAAATTATACCATTCAAGGGAAACATATCAGGGGTACAATATATATTCAACAGGAAAAAATTCTGTTTTATTTGTATTTAAAGTATAACCAAAAATTGGAGAGTAATTTGTTATAATATGCAGTAAAGGTGGGAAAGAGGACACAGGATCACTTAGAAATAAAAGCACGTCATCAGCATAAGCAAGGAATTTAACAAGAACACCCTTAATACTGTTACCTTTAATCTCAGCACAATTTCTAATTGAAGAAAGGAAAGGCTCGATGCCAATTAAAAATAAAAGAGGAGGAAGCGGACATCCGTGCCTCGTACTTCTAAAAGGAGAAAACTGATGAGAAATGTGTCCATTTACGAATAAACGAGCAGTCGGTGCAGAATATAAGGCAGAAACCATACGTATAAAGGAATCTCCAAAATTAAAAAAGGATAATGTATGAAATAAGAATTGCCAATGAATCTTATCAAAAGCTTTCTCAGCATCTAAGGCTAAGATACCTGAGGGGGATGATAGAGTAGAACTTTGTTCAATAACGTCAAGTAAAGTTCTGGTGTTATAAGCAGAAACTCTATTTTTCATAAAACCAGATTGGTCGGGAAAGATAACTGAATCCAAAATAGGTGCTAATCTAGAAGTGAATATTTTTGCATATAATTTACAGTCTTGAATAATCAAAGAAATAGGACGGCAATTAGAGACAAGAGTGGGATCTTTATCGGTCTTTGGAAGTACAATTATTAAGGCTTCTGTGAATGAACCAGAAGTTGTACTATTGGATCCTAAAAAAGTAAAAAGTTGATGTAAAAAGGGTAACAAGTGTATTTGAAATTCTTTATAAAACTCTGATGTTAACCCATCGGACCAGGAGACTTATTTTCTTAAGGGATTTATTGGCAAGTACAATTTCAGCTTTAGTAATGGGAGAGTCAAGACCAATTTTATCAGATTGGGGAATCTTGGGTAAATCACAGGAAGATAAAAAAGAATCAATTAAAGATTCATCATGAAAATCAGGTTTGTTATATAATGTAGAATAAAACTTCAAAAATTCCTTGACAATATCATTTTGAGAAAAAGCTATTTTACCATGAGAGCTTTAAATAGAATTGATTTGAGATTTTTGTCTTTTTTAATGCGTAAGTAATTAGGTAAAAGTAGGCCAGATCGATTGGTATTAAAATTAAATCTGGCTTTAGCATTAGAAATTTGAATGCCTGCTCTCTTACTAAGGATGGATTTAAATTTATATCGTAATTTTTGAAGCGTAAACCTATATTGGGGATCATTATAACAAGTCTTTCATTTTTCGCAATTTTGTTTTTGTAAATCTCAAATGGATGCATTGAAGGTTTTGTTTTCATGTGCCATAATGGAAATTGTAGTCACCCTAACATAAGCTTTAAATGCATCCCATCTGTTAATTAAAGAGGTAGAACTTTCGTGATTAAATAAAAAATACTCTTTTATGGCTGCTAAATGTTTTGGTTTATGTTTTTCATTCAATACAATATCAGTGTTCATTCGCCACCTAGATTGTTTAGTGTATGTTGACTGTAAATTTAAAAATAATGAAACCAAGACGTGGTCAGAGACATCAATATTACCAATTCGAGAATCTGTAACATAATTATTTAAGTGTCTAGAAATTATTAAACAATCAAATTCGGGAATGGGAGTTATGAGGATTGGAGAAAAAAGTGAAACTTTTTCTGTGGGGAAACTGTAAACTCCATATATCAACTAATTTAGTGGTTTGAAGAAAAGCTTTGAATAGGAAGCATACTTTAGAAGGGTGGAATTTAGTTTGAGAAAATCTATCCAATAAGGGGTCATGAATTATATTAAAATCCCCACCAACAATTAAAGGAACATTACCGACCTTTAAGACCTTTGTAGCAAGAGTGGACCAGAATGTAGGGTCATCAGCAGTAGGAACATAAACATTTAATAAAAATAAGAATGTATAATGAACTTTAATTTTTGCTAATATATATCTACCATTAGCATTAAAATCTGACAATGTAATCTTTTTGCAAACAGAATCGCCACACCATTCTTCTTGCCAGAAGCAGGAGAAGAGACAATGCTATCAACCCATTTCTTTTTCATATAATCTAAAATGTTGTCATCAATATGAGTCTCTTGAATAAAACAAATATCAGCATTTTACCTTCCTAAATAATCTAATATTTTTGTACGCTTAACTGGATGACGCAATCCTTTAACATTTAATGACACTACATTCAACCTATGAGCATTAGCCATAGTAGAAAATGGTAAGAAATAAGATCCAGAAGACAGGCATAAGAGAGAGAAAAGCAAAGAAGAAATCGGAATAAAATTAAAAGAAGAAAAAAGTAGCTCCAAAACAGACCAAAGGATAAAAGGAAAGAAAGAAACATGGAAAAAACGACAAACAAAAGACATAAATGTGAAATGTAAAACACACACACGGCATGTTGTGTTCCTGAAGGCCAGCCTTCCTGCTGGGTTCATACAGCAAGGCAGTCCTCAAGCAGCAGGGCAGTCGTGTCGGAGCAGCAGGGCATTCCTCTGAAGTAAACAGCAAGCCTCAAGCAGCATGGCAGTCCTATGAAGTACCAGGCAGTCCTTCTGAGTGTCCCTACTGATTGAGAAGGGAAGGGTGGATATGTGGGTCATGTTTTAATACATAATGCCAGCTTTGAAGTGGAATACTCCTCTGGAGTTTTCCCCCATTGATGGTTCTGGAATTTCCCTCCTGTCTACAGAGGCTCCAAAAGATCTGAGGTGTCAAAGGGCTTGTGTGAGGTTCATTGTGAATTTGCTGAGGGAGTGCCTCTGAAATGTAAGTGGAGCAGGGAACAGCTTTAACCCGCACATCCTGGCAGGATGGCTCATGCTGCCAAAAACTTGTACCTCTTTGTCTCACTGTATGTGAGCAATACACAATCATGCTTGCACCAAATGGTTAGGACAGGAAAAGGTTTAAAGAAACTCACCACCCGAGTAACCCCTTGTGAGCTTGGATCTTGGAGGTAAATGGCTAACAAGAGAATTGTTCTAACAAAAATTTACAAAGTTTCAAAATGAATTGTATGTCCAATTAATGACAAAAATATATTTTTAAATCAAATATTGGGAAAATTTGAAGTAGGCATTAATCGTGATTGAGTTATAGAAAACCAATATATTATAAAGATACAAGAAGGTGCTCAACACAGCTAATATCCAAACATACATCAACAATCTATCATCCCAGTCAAGCAATAGGCTTCATGATCAGATATTTTAATACATGGGAAATCCACTCTCCTAATTCGAAATGTCCATTTTCAATAAAAGAATGATCCGTCCTTAGGTGAAAAAAAATATATTAATGTAGAGAGGTGGACTTGCCTTTGATGTTTAGTTCTCAAGTGTTATGAAACCACAACACCGTATTTAAGATCAACATGATTTGAGAGGAAATGCAAATAGGACCCCAGAGGAACTAGTACAAATTTGAGAAACATGAATGTACATGTTTAAGAAATATATGCCTGTATTTAAAATCACAAATCATGGCAGAAAGACACATTTAATGTGCTGAAGATATACATCACATTTTATAAGATAGAACAAGCAAAGTACCTGTGTGACCCATAGTACGCACATGTTAAAAGAGAACAAGCCACAGTACTAGCATGGCGGAGTGTATAAGTGGTCTGCTCTGGATAGGGATTGACATCTCAATTGAGCTGAAGCGTGACATCTCAAGGCTTTGCATGCAACCCTTATCTCAGATACCAAAAAGCAATTTGGCGTACACTCACATTAGGTTGTTTGTTTTAAATTCAGTGCAGATGAGAATCTAAACCAGTGTGTGCAGGCATAACTATAAAAACAATGATAAAGAAAGGATCATAAGGTTAAGTCACAGGAGCGTAGTGTTTCCAGTACAATCTGGGGAGGACACTTACCTCTCAAGGTGTAACCTATAAGGCACATCATTATGAAGAGAAACTGCAAAATATATGAATAAAAAGGCGATCATAAATATACGTTGCTAAATGTGAGGGAAGAGACCAAAAATAAATGTGGGGAAAACTCAAAGTTTGGGGCCGATCACAATGGAGCGTGGGTCAGACACAGTTAGCGGTAGGACCTGGTAAAGATTTTACTTTGACTTTATCACTTTTTGGAGCTTTTTCCTTCAACGTCAAGCAAGGCTCCTCGTCAGGCAGGGTTTTGAGATGACGATGGTGGTTTGGTTCAGCGTGAAGCCTCTGTAAAATCCTGAAAGTCTAGAGCTCTGGAGATTTGAGAGGGACAAACCGAAAATCCAGGCCTGGTTGGGGTTCGAGATCAGTGACTTGACTCTTGTCGATGTGTCACTCTCTTTATGAAGCTTTTTACCTCTAAGGGCCAGATGTAGGTGAAATAGATTTACCGATTTTAAATTACCGAATTTTACAGATTCGGTCATTTAAAATCGGTAAATCTATGGGGTCGACATGTAGGTATTCCAGATGTGCTGGAATACCGAATCAGATAAATTCGGTATTAACCGATTCGGTAAATACCAAATCGGTAATGCCCATTCATTCCTATGGGCTTTGAAGCCCATAGGAATGAATGGGCATTACCGATTCGGTATTTACCGAATCGGTAAATACCAATTTTCACAAGGGTGCAGGGGGTGTCACTTTGACACCCTCTGGCATCCCCAAAACAGGCTCGGGTGCCATGTGGCAGGCATACATGCCCTAAGGGCAGGTCTGCCTGTCACATGGAATAGGTGTGCATACACACATGTGCATGCACACCGGAATCGGTATTTTACCAACAAATTGGATTTGATGGTAAAATACCGATTCGGTAAGGCTCCTGGGACTCTGAAGAGTCCCACCTACATATGGGTGACTCAGATTCGGTAAATTTACCGATTTTTAATTTTACTGAATCGGTAAAATTACCGATTCGATAATTTTACCGATTTGGTAAAATAATGTCCCCTACATGCCAATCACCTACTTACCGATCGGTAACGGCCGAAAATACCGATTTTCGGCCGTTACCGACCGACCTACATCGGGCCCTAAGTTTCCAATTTTCTCCAAACTTCTGGCTCTTCTTCCTGAAGGTCCTTTTGGGGTTCCCAAGTGTCCACAACACTAATCGACGGTTCCAGAACTCTGAGTTCCTCCTGGGGATGTTTGGACTGTGTTTCCCACAATGCACCTGGCCAAAGTCCAGCTGGAAGTGGTCAGCTGGTTTCCTCTTGCTGGAGATGATGCAGGTGGAGCTCTTTTAACCTGCTGCTTTCAGGGAATCAACTTCTTTAAAACAAATGCAAAATACTTAGGGCTGTAGTTCCCAAAATGTGGAGCGGGTGCAGGTATTCTGAGTGCAATCGTCTTGGTGCAGGCCAGGATTCCAGCAATGCAGTCCATTGTAGATAATAGTGCAAGGGCATTAAAAGTACATGTAAACCCTTAATATGTAAAAGGGCATGGCAGTTTAGAGGCCAGTAGCTTTTTTGCACTTGCATGTGTGCACTGATGAGCACCTGAGGTCATTTTAAAAGCAGCCCTGCAATGCAGCACTGTTTTTAAAAGTAAATTTACTGCAAATTCGACGTTGCTGGTAGGGGCACTTAAAAAGTGATAATCTACATTATGTATACATATTATGTGCCCCTGGGATGTACCCTAGGTGTCCCAGGTGTGGGGGACATGTAATTATAAGCAGGGTCCTTGCAATAATATGTTTTATATGCCCTTAGGATCGGAACATTGCGCATTTCATTTCGCCCATTGTAGTAAAGTCGCTCCCAAAATTGACATTTGTGTTAAAAGCACTGTGAGCTAAGGATAAACATAATTTTTACTCATTCAGGACCCCCAAGGTTTCCCCTCGGAGTGGGGGGGTTATGTAACTATAACCAGGGCCTTTGTAAAATGATGTTTTGTATGCCCTGGAGATGAAGAAATTGCTCATTTCATTTTCCACATTGTAGATACCTAGCTACATTGGATAGCATTGCAATAGTTTATGGATACGTAAATATTGCTATGAATTGCATAAATATCATTTAAAGACTCAGAAGAATACTATTGATAAATCCAGAAATATCTCATTGCTGAATTTATCTTAAACTAGCAGCCCGTGCCGACGTTGTCCGGGTATGAATTGCTGCCGGCCAGTAGTATATTGTTTTGTAGGATTTCGTTTTGATAGCATTTATTATCTGTGACAGGACTGTGAAACGCTCCGATTCACAGTGCACTGCTGATGCACTTAAGAGTGCGCGTTCAGTAGTGTGTGAACTCGAGTTTCACTACTTTATTTTTCCCTGCAATATTATATACCGCAAACTCGACATCATGGCATTAGCACAATTTATATTACAGAAGAACACATTCATTTGTGGTAGGCACGGGGAGATGATGCGATTTGCCCGGAATCACAGGATATTGAGCTGATGCCGAGATTCGAACGTAGCTCCCCAGCTCTAAAGTTCACAATTATAGAACTTGTGGCAGGAGGTGTGTCTAAAAGTGTATGTCAGTGCTGGCCATCAATGGGAGAGACCTGTGAATTTTTCAAATGGGTGGTGCAAAAATATGAGTATGTTGCTGGAGATGTGGGCCGCCGGCCACCAATATACTTACGGGGGGAGGGTAAACACACATTATTCCGCAACTTTCTTTCGGCATACCATCACTCCACATACTTTCATTACGGAAGTACCATGACTCCGCAATGCCATTATAACGCATGGCATTACGTTTTATATGCTTTTACCACGCATACATTTACAACGAAATTCGTTGTTAATGGATGAATGGTAAAAGCATGTTTTTTTTTAAATGTTTGGATAAGGTAAGTATGGGTATAGAGGTATATGTTTTGGGGTACTGAGGTATATGTTTTCGGGTGTTTGGGTATTTTAAGGGTTCAGGTATAGTTTTGGTTATGGGGTACAGGGGTAGTTTTAGGGTTTAGGGATAGGTATGGGTTTGCTGGTACAGTGGTATTTTTAGGGCTCAGGGCTAGGTTTGCGTTTTGGGGTATAGGGGTATTTTTAGGGTTCAGGGGTAGGTTTGGGTTTTGGGGTACCGGGGTATTTTAAGGGTTCAGGGCTAGGTTTTGGTTTTGAGGTACAGGGGTATTTTTAGGGTTCAGGACTAAGTTTGGGTTTTTGGGGTACAGGGTTAATTTTAGGGTTCAGGGCTAGGTTTAGGGGTTCAGGGGTATTTTTAGGGTTCAGGGCTAGGTTTGGGTTTTGGGGTACAGGGGTATTTTAAGGGTTCAGGGCTAGGTTTGGGTTTTGGGGTACAGGGGTATTTTAAGGTTCAGGGGTAGGTTTGGGTTTTGGGGTACAGGGGTATTTTATGGGTTCAGGGCTAGGTTTGGGTTTTGGGGTACAGGTGTATTTTATAGTTGTGGGGTAGGTTTGGGTTTTGGGGTACAGTGTTATTTTTAGGGTTCGGGGCTAGGTTTGGGTTTTGGGGTACAGGGGTATTTTTAGGGTTCAGGGGTAGGTTTGGGTTTTGAGTTACATGGATATGTATAGGGTTCAGGGCTGGGTTTGGGTTTTGGGGTACTGGGGTATTTTTAGGGTTTAGGGATAGGTTTGGGTTTTGGGGTACAGGGTATATTTATAGGGTTAAGATGGGTTAGTGTTTAAGGGTGTTGGGGTATTTTAAGGAGTAAGGGTGGGTTATGATTATGGGGTGCAGGGGTATTTAAAGGGAGCAGGGTTGGATTAGCACACGATATGAGACATGGCATGACAGGGGGAACGTACCACACGCCCCCAGCGTTTGTCACGCCCCCAGAACACGCCCACAGCACAACGCAGACACGCTCACAAGGGACTACTTTGCTGGTTCGGTTCTTTTACATGTAAATATTTGTATATGGTGGGCGTCTGCATAGCCTATGTCCTTCTGCTGCAACTGCCCTTTCCAACGCTGTATTGGGTGTTGTGATTGGTGCTGTGGTTCCTGAGATTACCTGCCTCAAAGGTTTGGGCTCTCTCTTTATTATATTAGTATGGATTGTACAGAATATAAGTAATAGGACTTTCTTTTCTGTAAGCCTAAGTTCAGCTTTCCTGTCGTCAGCCCTATTATGCCAGAGTTATCAGGACTAGCCAGGCTGCTTTGATGAAGTGATAAGAGGCTCACCAGGGGAGAGGCTATCTGCTGGAGAGTTTTCTGCCACACGGGAATGCCAGAGCAGGGGGAAGGGTCATAAAGCATGAGGCTTCAAGGGATGAACAGCACAGGCAGGGTATGCCAGGTCTACCTACCCACATCCTCTCTGACCCAGCGGATGGCAGGCTCATTGAAGTAATCTGCAGTTGTAAGTGGAGGAGAGCTATGGACATGAGAAACACTGGAGGATGGGTTAACTCTGCTGAGATTTCAGCCATCATGAATTTTGGAGGGATATTGCTTTCCTGAACAAGAATTTGCCATACCTTGGAGGAAATTGTCATGCTCTGGGATGTTGCCTAGCATCTCATTGGACAGGACAGGAGTGCTCCCCTGCTTGATCACATAGAACACTGAATAACTATTTGACAGATGCGAGACTCTTGAATCTGTTGTTTGAAACCAAGAGAAGAAGGATTTCCATGCTGGGAACTTGATTTGCACCACCAGGCCCTGCATTCTGATTGACTTGCCTGCCCCACTATCTGGAACTACAGCCCTGTGGATATACCTTACTTCAAAAGGATTAAAGAGTGGACTCCCTGCAAGCTACATGTTAACAGAGCTCCCTTGCAACATTTCCACCAAGAGTCCCAAGCCTGGTGCGCATAGAGTGGATTTTTAAGGGATTTGGCCAGGTTCATTGTGAGAATTGTGATCCCAACATTCTAGGATATTCCAGACCCTTAGATTTTTGTTTTGGACACTTTGAACCCACAAGGAGACCTTCAGGAAACATATACTGAAGTTTGGAGAAGTATGGAGAACTTTTGGGAAAAAGCTCCAGAAGGGGACCGACTCGACCGGCCTGGACTTCTGGTTCGTCCCACTGAAAAGCTTTAGAGCTCCAACTTCCAGGGGTTGACTGGGGCTTTGTGGAAACTCAAGCAGGTGAACCATCTCCAAATCTGGCCTGGTGAGGAGCAGCGAGGGGGGAATGGAAAAAAAAAGCTCCAGAAAAGTTTGTAAGTGCACAGGTATAATTTTGACCGGTGCCTCCCACTCAATGTATTCAGCTAGGGCTCCATCACAGGTGGCCTGAAACTTTGACTGTCTCCCAGTCACTGATGGAGCCAATGTGCTACAATGGGGATAAATGAAATTGGTATTTTGTTCCAAAAAAGGGCATTTAAAAATTTTTTATAATATCCCTGCTTATAGTTACAAGGCACTCTGCCCCGGGGACATCTATGGGAGACCTTAGGGGTGACTTATATGAAAAAATTAGGAAGCTGAAGACCTCGGCAGTACCTTTAATTTCAAAGTCAAATTTGCATATAATGTACTTTTAAAAGCTGCCTGAAAAGCAGGGTTGCCTTTAAAATGTTAGCAGGCAACACAGCAGTCCATACATAAGCGCATTAACTCTGCTGGGCATCTAAACATACATGCCCTATCATAGACTAGAGGCTTACAAGTAGGTTTTCATACCATTTGTAATTACCCCTAATTACCATATACCTTTTACAAATAGCACTGGCACTGGGTCTTGTTAGCAGAGCGAGGGCACAGTCAGTCATTTACCAACAGTCACAAGCAAAACATAGGGGTGGTCTGGGGAAAAAAGGATGATTTTTCACAGATATCAACCTTTAGATATTTAGAGCTCTTTAACTTAGCAAGGAGCTGACAATTAGACTTTCTGAGCACTGCCATGTGGTGGAAGATAGTTGTGAAGGGTAGGTCTGCAAACTGCTAACTCAGTTGTGAGAGTTTAGGAAGTTCCTGCGTGAGGTCTGCCTTTTTATCTGTTCATGATTAATCCTTCATTTTTGGCTGGTGACAGCCAAGTATAGAAACTTCACACCTCTTTGTGCCTCTCTTGTGGGTACTCTAGGTTGGGCACAGCCCCCGTTCTCAGTTCTACAGTTTGAAAAACAGTATCAATATCCCCTGTTTAGCGATTGTGTATAAAGGTAGGTCCCAAATCCCAATTTCTAGTCTATTGTAACCAAGGAAGGGAGTGCTCCGCAGAGTAATTGATGAACTGCTGTGCAAAAGGGCTGATGTCTACCTGGCACCCAGTCACCGGACTGAGGGAACATTAACAGATGACTGAACAATTTACTGCAGAAGCTTCAGATCTGACTTGAAGCGAGTTCCTAAAAGCCTGCCTGTCTGCTGAAAGGATGAAGGAGCCATTCAGAAGTAGAGACTGTCCAAGTTGAGTGAGACCCAGTATCCTCAGTAGCGGTGGACATCCAGAGAGAGGGATTGCTTGAAGGCGAATTAGGGAGCACCCTTGTACATATGCCTACCTCAAGTCTCTCACCTTGGTTCCTGTCAGGAATTGTTGCACTTTGCTCCTCAGTCCAACTAGAACTGCAAATGTATGATTACCAAAGGCTTGGATGAGGGCTACAACATCATGAATGCCAAAGGCTCTGGTGTGTGCTGCAACTGCTCGATTGCTGGATTAGGCATGGAACTATGTGATTGCTGTCCCCCCAGATGATGGGTACAACCATTTGATTGCCTTCAGTTGGGGTGAGGACTGTGCCTGCTTGACTAACTATTGACTGGTATAAAGTCCAGCTGCCTGACTGACAAAGTCTCATCCTTGGTTGCACCACCCTTTTCTTCACTTAGTATTGCAACCTCCAAAACTGCCACCTTGAGACCATCAGGCTGTTCATGCTTGAGTCTAGGCATGCTAAATCACTACACCAGAAGAAGGCTGATACCACACCATCACAGGAGCCATAAAAGCTCTTTGATATGGGTTGTACGGATATGCTGCTAGATGCAGCCCGTACCCATATCTAGCACTCTATTGAACATGTTGGCTTACCATGAACCCTGCTAGGTATGAGAGAAGGCCACTCCCAGCTCAAGACAGTCAATGAGAACTCATAAACTTTCACCTATCCCAAGGAAGGGCATGACTAAAAGCAAACCGAGCATACTAAAATTTGAGCATTGTAAGTAGCTCCTGAGCCTGATATATTAGTAAGTAAGTAAAATCTTTATTCGGTTTCATTTTTACAAAGAGAACCATAAAAGTATACAAACATTTTATAAAATTTAACAATACAGATTAAAATTCAGTTTGGTAAGAGATCATCATTGACTTATCAAATAATTTTAGAGGTTGTTATTTTCAAGGTTTAGCCTATGCTTAAAAATGCATTTTAAGAAGGTGCTAACAACTTTACACACGTAAGCCGAATTTAAGAATTGTAGCCATAACATAGCAGGGCGACATCTTCTAAAATGTAAAGATCGAAGCAGAGGAATTAACCAAAGTTTGCGATGAACAGAATAGAATTTACAAAACAAAACAGTGTGCATTGTTGACTGTTCTGATAGTTCGTCGCATGGGCAAAGAGTTAAACATTCATCCCAGCTGTTTCTTTTAGGGAATGCTACCACCCTGTGGAAAATGTTCAACCTAAATCTCGTTAATAAGAATCTCCACAGTGATGCGAAGCTCTTCGAAATAGCTCAGTGCTTTTACCTTTAGTTCTTTTTTTGTTATTTCGGCGATAGTTTCAGGATTGTAATAGTACTCCGGCATTCCCAGGTCTGCAAAAAGTTTCTTTACATATGTAAGCCAGGCTATTTTTTCGGCCCTGTCTAGAGTCATACAGTCCATGATTATAGCTTTGGTAAGTGTGTTTTTTGTTGAGACCCATATTCTGCGCCAAAGAAGTACTGGTTAAACTTTAACCAGTTCTTCAATGTGTGGGAGTCCCAGTTCTGCATGACAAGCATAGGTGGAGGCTCTTTTTGGGACCGCGAGCAAGAATCTCAGAAAAATGTTTTCTGCTACCTGCAGGGCGTTTATATTTTTGTGTCCCCATAGGCCTGCCCCGTATAGAGCGATGGAATGGCACTTGGCTCTATATATCTTAAGTAATTCTACCGGAGGTTTTTTCCCCAGTTTTTGGGCAAATTTCATTAGGGCAGCGATAGAGCGCAGTAGTTGGTGTTTGCGCGCTTCTATGGCTGCTCTCCAGGTGAGCCTCTCATCTATCATAATCCCTAAATAAGTGTACTGGGAGGTGGTTTCCAGCTTTTCACTATTTAGGAAGATAGCTTTTCCCTGTTTCCTGGCTTGTCCCGCCACCATCACATAAGTTTTTTGTATATTTATGTGGAGGTCTAGGTCGCTCATAAATTTAGCGTAGGTGTTCAGGGATTTTTGGAGCTCTCGTGGGGTGCGTGCTAAAAGCACTGCGTCATCCGCGTACAGGAGCGCGGGCACCAGTCTCTTGTTCACTCGGGGCAGGTCCAAACCCCCCCTCAACATTTCCGCCTCGAGACCATTTGTGTAGAGGGAGAAGAGGAAGGGGGCGAGAACGCACCCCTGCCTGACCCCACGCTCCACAGAAAAAGATTCAGACAATTCGCCCCTTGCTCAGAAACGCACCCTGGAGGAGGCGTTCGAGTAGAGTTCCCTAAGAAAAGTCACCAAGGCCTCGTCTATTCCCATATCGGACAGCAACACCCACAGTTTTGCATGGGATACGCAGTCGAAAGCCGCGGAAAGGTCGACATAAACCATGTAGACCTTCCCGCCTTTTGCCGACACGTATTTTCCCAGCAAAAGGGACAGGTTCAGGGCTTGTTCCGTTGTTCCAAGTCCCTCTCGGAAGCCGTACTGGACATCCGAGAGGGCCCCGGTATCCTCTGCCCACTCCTGCAGACGCTGGAGTATTACTCTTCCCAGTACTTTCCCCAGTGAGTCGAGAAGGGAGATAGGCCGATAACAAGTCACCTCCTCTCTATTGCCCTTTTTAAAGATGGGTACTAGTATTGATTGTGTCCAAGAGTTAAGTAAACCTTGATGCATTGTTGCATTGAAGACCCTAGTTATGATGGGCGCCCACAGGTCTATTTTGAATTTAAAGAAATCGACCGGGACCCCATCAGGGCCTGGCGCTTTTCCACTCTTGCTAGCGTTAACTGCCATGATAACTTCATATATTTGGATTTCCAATGGGATTGGGTATACTCCATCCTGATTTAGGGAGTGTCTTCTATCTATAGGGACTACAGGCTGGGTTTGCCCAAAGATCTTAGCAAAGTGATTGACCCAGGTTTGTCCCTCAATGGCCACATCTATGCTAGGATGGTGTTCTGTTTCGTTCAGGAACGGTGCTTTTACCACCTTCCAAAACAGATCACTGTCTCTATTGAGTGAACTTTCGTGCAGCTGATCCCATAGGGCCTTTTTTAGTTCCTCTTTACGCGCTCTACACGCTACCCTATATTGTTTCCTCAGGATCCTAATCTCCTCATGGTATCTTGTTGTTTTTGACAGGGCTCTCTTTAATTGTTTATGGGCAGCCGTACAGCCTGGACTAAACCAACCCTTTTTCTTTAATTGCTTAGACCCTTTCTGTTCCTTGGTAAGGCATTCATTTACTTTAGCTAATATTTTTTTAAAGTGGAATATTACATTCTCATCACTAGCCTCGAGGTCTAGGCAATTAAATATAGCAAATTCTGCTTCGGTTACCACTTTATGTGTCAGCTCAATTGGGTCAATCTTTCCCCACCCCAGGGTGTAGCCGTTTGTTTTTGTGAGCTGTAAATTATTTTGGGCGAGGGTAGACATTATGATCTGGACTATTGGCTGAGCTTGGTCTAAGGTTAGATCAAAAACTAAGGCAGAGTGGTCACTCAGGGTGTTAATTTTAGTTTTAAAATTTGCAGTCCTATTTACTAGGGATGCTGTCGTAAGGATGTAGTCGACAGTTGTTTCGTGGCCCCTGCCAAGGTAGGTGGGATCCAGTTTCCCGGTTAAGGGGTCAATTTGATTTAGTATAAGTAGATCCAGCCTCGTCAGTGTTTCATTTAATAGATCACCCACAACTGAATGACTAAAGTGGATTATCTGGCCTTCTGAGCCACCTCCGAGCCCGCAGACATCGCAATTTGACATCGTACACGGATGGTGATTAAAGTCACCTCCCCATACGATGCTTGCGGGTTCCAGCCCTGGTCTTAGTCTCGCGCCACTAGATAATTTCTTGCAAAGGGCCCCCAGCATTTTTAGCCTGTCATTTTCCCCTGTATTATCATATAGATTAACAAGAATTACTGTCCTCTTTGTCTTGAAAACCAGCTTTAAAATTTGGAAGTTGGGTTCTGAGCTAAGTACAGTCGCTTCCAAGCCTGGTATAGTATTAGATATGTAAATTGCCAGCCCTCCTTTGGCTCTTCCATGCGTTCCTGCGATCCCTGCCGAGGAATAGGTTTTGTATCCTACAAGGTGCATTTCTTTCGTAAGCCATGTTTCCTGAAGGGCCACTACTTGACAGTCTTTGACAAAATCTAATAAAGTTCCATCCACCATTTTTTCACAGAGGCCCGCAACATTCCAGAACATTATCTGGATATTTTCTATTCTCCTGGTGAGGATCTGTCCTTCATTTAGTCTATCTTCTGTTTGTCTTGTGACCGTATCTGGCTCTGGAATAGGTTCCCTATTTGTTCTGATGGGCCTCGCATTTGTTTCGGTCTGTATGCTAGAGTCTTTCTGCTCCCTCGGACTTGTTCCATGCAATTGAGTAGGTTGAGGTTGGCTTACGTTACTACAGGTTTCAATTGGAGTGTCTAAAACTGTAAGAACCAGGGGGATATTCTCTTTTGTCATGAAGGGTTCTGCGGGTGAAGATTGATTGCTGGCAAGTCAATCTATTCCGTCTAAGCTGCTCAGGGCTGAGAAGGGGTTGAATGTAGGTATGTTATAGCCTGAGGGGATCAGATGGTAATTGTTGTTAAACGGATTATTTTGGTAGGGATGGTGATAAGGTGGGTGTTGTTGTTGATTTAGAAACTGATTCTGGGTGAATTGATAGCCTAGTTCTCTCTACTCAGGGCGCTGCCTACTAATGTAAATGTACATGTATTTATATAGCGCAAATCGCCCACATCGCAGGCATCTATGCGCTTGCTTAGGGAACCCGTCCTGGTATTCCCCTGTGAGATAACCCGGCAGGGTATCCACAAGGGGAAAGCCAGGCATCCCGCCGCGAGGGGCCGTTGCGGAGATTAAGCAAGCTATTGCCCAGAGTTGCAGAGTGTGAACCCGTGAGTCGAGTAGGCACCGGATCGAGAATTATTGAGCCCAACCCCCGTCGGGGCGGGGAATTGAACCCTGGTCCAGGGCCGATCTCAGCTTCTGGGTCTGCCGCCTCTAACCCCTGAGCCACACTTATCCACTAATGCGATGGTGAGGTGGCTTATTAATTAATTCCCGTGGGTAGAAGTAGCTAACGTAGTGTGTTGTGATGTTGTCCCCTCCTGTAATCTCATACCAATCACCTATAGTTCTTACTGCCCTGTGATCCTTGAAATTGATGATTATGACGTCCCCTCTTTTGTCTTTCGGCCTGGACCCCACCCAAACAGTCCGCCTGACCGACAGAATTACCCCGTTAACGTGAGCGGGGAGGGGTCTATTCTGCTTCAACCAATAGATGGTTTTATTTTTTAGCGCGTGGTATGATTCTCTATCCCCTTCTGCTAGTTCTGGAACTCCTGTCATTACGATTGTGTAAGGTGCAGATTCAGGAGGTAAATCAACTATCCTACGTCTAGGTCTATATGGGCGCTGTGATAACTGTTCGCCCAACTCGGTAGTTGGTATTGGGTTCGTTGCGGGGTTAGAGGTGGTGTTAGATGCGGGGAGAGTTCTTTCTGTAGGGTTCTTCCCTGTCGTGTTTTTGCCCTCTACGGTTGGTTTTGCCCCATCTTTTACCTGATTACTGTTCGATGGTTTTGGGCTATCTTTTTTTGTTGTTTCTTTTAAGGTTTTTGCTACCACTTTTTTCCCTTGTGCGGTTCCTGGTTTCAGGGACGCACTACTGGTCGATGGTTGGTCCAGTAGAGGTGCGTTTTGGCTTGTAGGGTTATATACTGGGTGTTTGTGTGGTTGTGAGGATAATTTGAGAATGGCCGCAGTATTTTCTTCTAGTTGTTTACCCAGTTTTTCTATATGGGAGCTCATTAATCTTGTTCTCTCCAGAAGAGGGAGCATGAGAGCCTTCACTATTACCTCTATTCTGGAGAGAAGTTCCGCCTCCATTTCAGGAAGTAATCCTGTCGTGGTGTGGGTATTCTGCGCCGTGGTGGTAAGGAGGAGGGGTGTTGGCGGAGGAGGGGTTGTGTTCAGAGTAGTGATTGTATTAGAAACAGTAGGGGAAGATTGTCGCTTTCGTTTCTTAGTATGATTGTTTGTTTGATCTAAGGGAGGTGGGGGGGGAAATGGAGAGATTTGGGGAGCTAGATAGTCTAGATGCATTGGGACTGACTAGAATTATTTCAGGAACCGGTTCTTGTTCTGTTTCTAGTTCATTTCTAAGTGGGTGAGTGATTGTATCCCTTGCATCGTTTCCCAAAATTGAGAGTGAGTTAATGTTAGAGGGGGGAATAATGGAGGACTAAGAATCAGAGTCGATCAAATGTGGAGAGCGGGCATTCCCAATCAGACCTAAGGAGGAGCGCTTACTGGTTAGCAAGTCCATCAATAGGCGCTTTTCAGTGTCCGCTATTTCTTTTTCTAGGACAATTGTGACTCTTTTAAAAAATTGATCGATGGTTCCTGTTACTGGCCCCCTCAATGTGTTTACAGTGATATTCCTGGGTTTTGCATGGTCCGAAGGCATGATTGTTCAGGGATCTATTTGAGAAGAGGCAATATATGATCCGGCTTGAGGTTAGTAGATTTAGTAGAGAAATCCTTGGAGGTAGTAGCAGAGGAAGGGAAAGTCGGTTACCAAGGGTTGGGCGTTAAGGGGGTGGCCCGTCCCGTCCTTGTTCGACCTTGGACAGCCTTAGACGGCCCGCCCTTTGCCCGGGCTTCGCTCCCGCGCGCTCCCGCTCAGCGGTGCGCTATGTCACTAATAAGGCAGGGAGAGCGACCCAGGTGTTGCGCGTCTCGACCTCACGCAGGGACTCCTGGGAGATTGAGTCCCTGCGGGTCAGCTCGCAGTCCTGCGGCTCCCAAACGATGGCTCACAGATGCAGGCAACGCAGCGGGACCCGCGCAGCGGGTCCGGCAAGGAGCTAGTAAAAATCCTCGCGTTACCTCCTTTCAGGGCAGAGGCTCTTCCAGTGACTCCCACAGATGGCAATACAGCTTTCTGATGGTCCCAGCGAGGGTTGGTGCAGCAGGTCCTTATCTGCTGAGGCGAGGGCGTGGCAGGCAGGGAGAGCGACCCAGGTGTTGCGGGTCTCGACCTCATGCAGGGACTCCTGGGAGATTGAGTCCCTGCGGGTCAGCTCGCAGCCCTGCGGCTCCCAAACGATGGCTCACAGATGCAGGCAACGCAGCGGGACCCGCGCAGCGGGTCCGGCAAGGAGCTGGTAAAAATCCTTGCGTTACCTCCTTTCAGGGCAGAGGCTCTTCCAGTGACTCCCACAAACGGCAATACAGCTTTCTGATGGTCCCAGCGAGGGTTGGTGCAGCAGGTCCTTATCTGCTGAGGCGAGGGCGGGGCAGGCAGGGAGAGCGACCCAGGTGTTGCGGGTCTCGACCTCACGCAGGGACTCCTGGGAGATTGAGTCCCTGCGGGTCAGCTCGCAGCCCTGCGGCTCCCAAACGATGGCTCACAGATGCAGGCAACGCAGCGGGACCCGCGCAGCGGGTCCAGCAAGGAGCTGGTAAAAATACTCGCGTTACCTCCTTTCAGGGCAGAGGCTCTTCCAGTGACTCCCACAAACGGCAATACAGCTTTCTGATGGTCCCTGATACATGCTACTTCTGATTTCACAAGATTTCACCTAAAGGTAGAGGTGATCAACCTGGAGAGAGAAGTAGAGGAACAGCGATGGTTTAAGGCTTTCAGGGGGTTGCACTCAGGAACACTTATGCGATCATTACATTTTATAGTATTTTGTGCAAATGTGTGAGTAAAATAATGTATTCCTTGTAAAGACAAATAATGAGCTGGACATTAAAGTTATTGTGCCTGTAGATTAATTTTTGGGTGCTGACTCGAGCAACCACAGTACCTCCCTGAGAACCCTGGGACTGCTTACCTTTGTTGCACTGAGAGTCAAGTACAGCAGGAGTTGAACTTTGCCCAGTTTCTAGAGCCATAGTAGGACCGACAATCAGTGGCAAATTAACATCAGCCCCCATGGCTGATGCCCAGTACCCTCTACCTGTTATTGTAACCTCTGAACCGGGTCTGACTGCTGGATTAACTGTATTCAGAATCTGAGTGCTTGTTACTAGCTCCCAGGCAAACAAGATGTCATGCATGGTCTGCAGACGAGAAGCCACCCACTTGGAGTGCACCAGATGTGTGAAGGAGTTAGTTGAATGTTCTACAGAAGAGCAGGATGGCGAGCAAGCAAGGGTTATCATCTGAGAGTGAAAGCAACCTGAATTGTACCAACTTGTCAAAGGGCAACAGAGGAGGGTAAAAACAAAAAGGGTACATTGAACGCTAAGGACATGGACTTGATGTATCTGACTACACTTGAACTCTTGTCATTAGGTAAAAAATTGTAATGCTGTTAATAATAATAATGATAATAATAATAATAATAATAATAATAATAATAATAATAATAATAATAATAATAATAATAATAATAATAATAAACACATTTATAAAGTGCATGGTTACACTCGGCCAGTATGTCTCTGTGCTGCGGTGCAGATTGCCTTGCTCGCTACACCCAAACCTAACCAGGCATGACTATCCAGGGGGGAAGAGATACATTTTCAAGTTTTTCCTGAAGGTGCCCTCCAACAGGAGGCTCAAGGGGAGCTTGTTCTATTGCTCTGCAGCCGGAAAACGGAAGGAGCGCCCACCCATCCTTGCTCGCTTAATAGCGTTAACACACACCAGGCCCGTCCCACATGATGTAAGTTGGCTTGTTGGGGAATAGAGAGAGAGTAGATCAGACAAATAGGATGGACCCATCCCCTGAATAATATGATGGCAGTAGCACAGTGCCTTGAACAAGACTCTCTCCCTTATCGGCAGCCAGTGGAGGTAAACCAGCGCCTTCTTCGAGGAGGCCCTCCTCGGGAGCATAAGAACCAGATGAGCTGCTGTGTTCTGTATGCCTTGGAGTCTTTGCATGCATTTAGCCGTAGAACCCAGGTACAGAATGTTACCATAGTCAAGGCTCGATGTCACCAGGGCGTGCACCATGGTCTTCCTGGCTGCAGTAGGCAGCATATCCAGGATTTTATGTAGGCCCCTCAGGACTCCGAAACAGGCACCTGCTACTCGCCTGGTATGGTACTCAAAGAAGAACTTAGTGTCCAACCATACTCCCAGGTTCTTCGCATGAGCGGAAGGTGTGGGGGTGGACCCCAGACTCTGGGACCACCATGCCGATGACCACACTGACAGGGCTCTCTCCACCACAAGCTCCTCGGTCTTATTGCCATTCATTTTCTGGCAGTTGTTAGCCATCCATAATGCCAGCTCTTGCAAGCATGCCACCAAATTGGAGGCTGCCTTATCCTGGGCCTGTGTCAGGGAAGCCACCAGTTGAGTGTCATCGGCATAGGACACAAATCTAATCCCAAGTCTGTCAGCAATCTCGGCTAATGGAGTTACATAGAGATTTAACAGGCTCGGGCTTCGGGTCGATCCCTACGGCATCCCCTATTTCAATTTGGAATAGTGGGAGCCCTACCTCACCTGAAATCTGCGCTCAGACAAAAAGGATTTCACCCAGCTCAATGCCCTGCCAGACACTCCTCCATTTCTCAGACACTGCAACAGAGTGTGGCGAGCAGCAGTGTCAAAGGCGGCACTTAAATCCAAAGGGGTAAAGGCCGCCGTCTGTCCAGCATCCACATATTGCCTGATGGTTTCTGTGACAAAAGCAGGGCAGATTCTGTCAAGTGGGAGGCCTGAAATCCAGACTAAGTGGGATTACATCTCCCCATATGCACCGTAAATTGCAAGTTTACCACTTTCTCTGCAATTTTTGAGAAGTAAGCAAATAAAGAGAAAGGACGCAAATTATCAAGTTGGTCTGGGCTAATGTGCGGTTTCTTAGGTAGCGGAAGGACCACTGCTTCCTTCCATCTTGCTGGCACTGTACATGTCCTGAACGATACCTCCAAGAGATGTCTGATATATAGCTCAAGAGTTACAATGCTCCCTCTGAGCACTTTAGGGGAGGTAGGGTCTCTAGGAGAGCCGGACTTAACATTAATACAGATTTTTATTATCAGCTCTGGAGAGGGAATGGTGAAGCTATCGATACATTCACCCTCCCGAGCATACCCTGCCTCCTCCGAGGTCTCGTGGCCAACTCGAGCAGAGTCCAGAAAGGAGGAGTAGATTTTCTCCACCTTATCTGCAAAGAAATCTGCCACCTCCCTCCTCCCCTGGTCCGAAAGGTCTTTCCTCCACCGCCTTTCCAGGCGTTTACAGTCTGCTTTAGCCATTCTCAACCCGGAACAAAAGGGGGTGGTGATGGACGGAGCATCTGAACCAATAAAACACTCACACCCAGCCAACCGATCTGGGCCTGATCCATCACTATTCTTTAGCCCACTCTGCCACCCCAGTTCAGACATGGCCATATACAATTCAGTCTGACCCTGTGCCTCATGGGAACAGTCCAGCCCGAACAGCCAAGCAATGCCTTCCCTGGACCGGACTCAAGCTTGCTAGGACCGGTTTCTGGCATTACAGCCGTCTTCAGCCAGGCTTGCTTGAATCCAGTGGCAAAGTGAGCAAGGGACCAAGGTCTGAGCATACCCTGCCAAGGTTTCCAAAGGAAGGGAGGAGAAGGGACACTATTTACCACTCAAGATAGTGGAAGGTCCAGTAGCAGCTTAGTGTCCGTACTAAGTACTAGAGATGCAAGCAAAAAGAGGGGGTGCTGCACTGTTCCTGGAGAGAGGTGAGGTAGTAGGGAAAGTTTTTGGGAAAGATTTACCTGGCGTGACCAAGGGTGTTCCAATGATACCCTGGGGCATCCATTATGTTGGATGTAATTGCCTCACACACCCCGAAGAGTGTCATGCTTCATCATCGGCGGTTGCTCCTCGTCGGGGAGGCGGTGCAACCCCCGACGGGCTCACCTCAAAGAGGGGCTCTTTGGCGGAGATCTTTTTCCAACAGCCTTGTGGTGAAGTGGGGGTATGTGGGCAGGAGGAACAACAACAACATGCTAGTCTCATATATGAGTCCGTGTTTGGTGACCTACCCCTTAACCGCCGAGCTCGAGCTCGGCGGTTAAGGGGTAGGTCACCAAACACGGACTCGGAGCACTGAAGCCACATCATATGGGCTCAACTCTGTAGTACCACACCGCCGATCCCTCATGTGGCCTCTAACATATGACCATTAGGCATAGGAGGATCCACTAAGGTAACATATACAACATATATGAGACTAGCATGTTGTTGTTGTTTTCACTTTGGTCCTGAAGAATCGCGGTTAATATAGCCTTAGCAAGAAACATGTTGACCACATTCACTTCTAGCCTCTTCTAGGGTCACACAACCCTAATTAGTTGACACCTAGGAAGCTAGCACTCACCTTTTAACTGTAGCCAGAGGACCCCCAGAATAAAGGTCATTCCGGTACCCCTCGCTACATTTTAACCAGTTCAATAGAAATACAACATCCTGCCCACATACCCCCACTTCACCACAAGGCTGTTGGAAAAAGATCTCCGCCAAAGAGCCCCTCTTTGAGGTGAGCCCGTCGGGGTTGCACCGCCTCCCCGACGAGGAGCAACCGCCGATGATGAAGCATGACACTCTTCGGGGTGTGTGAGGCAATTACATCCAGCATAATGGATGCCCCAGGGTATCATTGGAACACCCTTGGTCACGCCAGGTAAATCTTTCCCAAAAACTTTCCCTACTACCTCACCTCTCTCCAGGAACAGTGCAGCACCCCCTCTTTTTGCTTGCATACCCTGCCAACTCATGGCAAACAAAGCGCTACAAAAGGGGCTCAAGGCGGCATTAAACCAAGGAGCAGATTTTTGTACTCTTCACAGTATTTTTTGTGACCAGGGGATGGTCCATAATACACCTGTCCAAGTTTGCATGTGCATTTTCAACATCTCTACCCCCCGGTAGCCCACCCTGAGAGAGAGCTCTGTTAAGCTTTTCCTGAGAGAAGCCAGCATGCTATTTCCCTCTTAGATTTCTTTTGTACCATTAGCTCCAGCAGCATCAATGCATGAGGGACCAGGAAGTGGTCTGACCATGAAACAGGGAGAGGTGGGTTGACAACTATGTCCTCCCAGTTTGTGAAAATAGGGTCAAGCAAATGTCCCAGCTGATGGATAGGGGAGTCAGATTTTAACATGAGTTGCAAAGTAGCCAATTCCTGCCATAAGTCACCAGCCCACACACTCCTTGTATCATCAAAAGGCAGATTGAGATCACCAAGCACTAAGAATTTGTCATATTGCAGTGTTGGTTGAGTAAGACATTCTATCAGGCTAGGAGAGAAGCGAGTGAGGGGTCCAGGGGGTCTGTAGACCAAGAGTCCTTTCAAGATGTAGTTCATAGCCACCCTGATTGTAAAAAGACCAGCCTTGCTATCAGCAATATCGACCGGCTCGAGGGAGCATTGGATGGTATGTTTGAATGTGATCGCCACCCCTCCTCCTCTGCCGGAGCATCTATCAATCCTGGTGATAGCGTAACCACTGGGTAGTGCCTCAAGGATCTCCGGAACAGATTCCTCATCCAAACAAGTCTCAGAGCGGAACATCACGTCTACCTGACCATCTAAGAGCTGGTCCTAGATCTTCTGAGTGATCTACAGTTCAGCAGGCTACAGTTCAGAAGTGAGCTTGCCTACTTTGCCTCCCTCCCAACACTAAGCCTAAACGGTCAGTGCCCACAGTCCAAGCTCTTACTTCCTCCTTCCAGGCTGTGCTTGCATAAATACGCCACTGCGGGGCAGAGAGCATGTAGTTCATGAGAGCTATACTGCAGTCTTACTCCAGAACAGCCAGGGGTTCTGGCCTGGGTCCCCTCCGGTCGCGGACGGGCGCAGACGGGCTTGCCTTTGGCGGGCCTTCAGAGCGCCGGCGGAGCGCCCACAGTGTGCGTCCGCTTCGCGGCTGCTGAGGCATGCGTCTTTTATTCGTCCAAGCTCCCCGCAACTAGACTGCTAACCGGTCAACCGGAAGTGCCTAGCTCTCCCTTCCCCTCTTCCCCGCCCTCCGCGCAACGGTACTGGTTACCGCGTCAGACCGGGCGGGAAGGAGTCAAGACTGAGCCCAGGCTTCCGTAAGCCTTTCATGAAGGTAAGACTGTAAAAAGCCCCCAACACTCCCCCTCAAAAAAATATATTGCACCGATTTAAAAGCACAACTTAATCTCAGTAGAGTATTAAAGTAATAAAACACCAGATTGCCGACACAATACACAGATCTGAGCAGTTTAGAGGGCACTGCCACTGCCCCACTCACCACACCATGGCCTCTGAGGCATGTGTCTTTTAGTCCGCCAAGCTCCCCACAACTAGACAGCTAACTGGTCAACCGGAAGTGCCTGGCTCTCCCTTCCCCGCCGTCCGCGCAATGGTACTGGTTACCACGTTGGACCGGGGCGGGAAGTAGTCAAGACTGATCCCAGGCTTCCGTAAGCCTTTCGTTAAGATAAGACTGTAAAATGCCCCCAACACTCCCCCTCAAAGAAATATATATGACCGATTTAAAAGCACAACTTAATGTCAGCAGAGTATTGAAATAATAAAACAACAGATTGCCCACACACTACACAGCTCTGAGCAGTTTAGAGGGCACTGCCACTGCCCCACTCACCGCACCGCGGCCGCTGAGGCATGCGTCTTTTATTTTGCCAAGCTCCCCGCAATTGGACTGCTAACTGGTCAACCGGAAGTGCCTGGCTCTCCCTTCCCTGCCCTCAGTGCAACAGTACTGGTTACCGATTCGGACCGGGCTGGAAGCTAACTGGTGCTTATATCCTTTCTGTTCCTCATTGACCCGTAACTTCTCAGATTGTTCATACTCATTTTACCTTGTCCCAGAATTAATTAATTTTATATATTGCCTGTGATGCCATTCCCCTGCCCCTCCCCTGCAGTCAGTGGCCTACCTGCCATATTTTCCAAGCTATGCCTAAGGCAAGCTTGTATTCGGTAAATGTGATTTCACTCGCCTGATACATTTTGTGGCCTATGGGGAATGCAGAAGTCCTGATAATTGGCAACATAATGTGTCGAGCTAGACCTAAGGACTACCTTCCCTGTCTTTGCTCCTTTCTAGGAACATTGGGGCATATTACCAAGCAATAGCGATAATTGTCGCTATTGCTTGGTTAGCGGGAAAAAAATATCGCCGAGCGCCGAGGATTTTTACCGCTGAGATACCTTGATATTATCAAGGTTTATCTCAAAAGCGGTAAAAATCCTGCGAAATGCATGAATATCGCTGAGAAATCAGTGATATTCATGCATTATCGTGACAATGCTCTAACCCATGTTACCTACCTTCCATTGGATAACATGGCTAAGAACTGCTTTTAGCAGGCGTTAGCTTTTGGAGATATTCGCGCTTAGCGCGAATATTTCCAAAAGTTGTTAATAGGAGTTAGAGATGTTAGCGACTGTTTTCAGTCGCTAACATCTTGGCACGCCCACTTTGCATGTCATTAGCGATAATTATCGCTGACATGCATAGTGGGCCCCTAAATGCCCGCTATCGCCTACAAGCTGTCGCTAACTGGTGTTAGCGACAGCTTGGTAATAGGGCAATAACATTATCGCCGCATTAGCGGGAAAAAGTCCCGCTAATGCGGCGATAATGCCCTTGGTAATGGACAGTAGCATATTTTGGTTTTGATTCCCAATATGCTGTAAACGTGTTTAACATTGCTATTTAGACGGATGAATACATGAACGATAACTGAATTGATTTTAGCAACGCCATTTCTCCCTGGAACAATTGATCTTTCTTTTGCAATTAATTGGAGTGACTGACTTTTGCGGGTCAAAACAAAGAAGCAAGTTAAGCTTGAGACCAGCTTTCAAGCTCCAATTAAATTATATGCTATGTTAATGCTTATACACAGACTTTAGCAACTGTGCCGAATTTACGGAAATGTCACGTGTACAAAATATGAATTCCTACAGTATATATGATGTTCTTTGAGAGAAGACAATTTTCCTCAATATTTCTTCAATGAAAATATGAAAACTGGTCTAAACTGTTGCTATTGGGAATAGATTCTCAAAATGGTCAAATGTCATGCTCTCCATTCCAGCCGGACATTTTCAGAGAAAGAGAAAGCTATATTTTCCTTAGCAACAGTGTAGAAATAGTTGCCATAGTGTTAGTTTGTGTCTTAACTACCGTGTCAAAATGCACACACAAACCTAACGATAAGTATGGCAAAGAAGTGACTTTTCAGCCTATCTTTGTAGTTCAGTGATTATGGCTGAGATACCCGCCACCCCCTCTCAACACAATCCCCAAAAGGAGGGAAACCGGAAACAGTTCTTAAAGTTTTTGGATGTGGGATGGAGTGACCATCCCGGCCGTATTTATTAAAACAAAAAATTAAAACATTAAACGTTTTCATGTTATGTACAATTTCATTATCACATTACGATGTTTGGCTAACCTTAACATAATCTCTAATACAGAGGTTCTCCTAGCCGAACTAGCATCCTACAAAAACATTCTCTAAGAACACTGAAATTGTACATCCTAACGTTTAAGGGCCAACGGCAAGGTCATAACCGGTGTCAAGATCCCTAACCAGACTTACCCCTCCCACTTGGGAGGGGCGACAGCACAGAGGCTTACCTCAAGTGCAACTACTAACAATTTCCCTTGACTTGACGGGGGCACTTAAGACTCGACGCCATTTAAAGGTCGTTCGAACACTTGTGTGTGGTATCTAGAAGGTATCGTTGACCTCTCCCCACCCCACACAACTTACCGCATCTGCCGTCGCAGATGACCCTGGCCCCGGGAAATTCCCCAGGAGGGGGCTGTAACCCCTCCTACAAAGGAAGGGGCCTTGACCGCCTTTCCTTTACTTCCGGCGACCCGCCCTTAGACGGGACCGCCTCCCCACTGAGGGGCCAATGGCCACCTCTCCCGAGCGCTCCCATCCGTGTTGGGTGACGCCCACTCATAGGGATCTACCAATTAGTGCTCACCGATCATGACCTTACCGCCTACCAAAAAATAAATACGACAATTCTTAAACCTATGAAAACATTGGTCACTATGACCGAAAGAGCATGCTAGAAATGCAACACTACATCAAATCATTTTTATCGTAACAACCTAGACGGTATTCACCATACTTTATTATGATTAACCACAAACTGATACTGTCACAGCCTGTAAACGAAATGGAAAAACCAACTTATAAATTCACTTTATTGCACAACAACTTGCTGTCCTCAGGGGCTGGTGGGTGGGTCAAAATTGGCTCTTCGTTCCGTCCCGAGCTCACGTGTAGCGAGGAGGTGCAGCTTCGGAGCACAAGAACAAGAGGACGTCTTCTGGTCTTGCGCCTTCTTTTATCCGTCTTCAGGGCGAGCGAAAACCCGCCCCTGCCCGCCCCGAGGGCGTGGCTGGCTGCGTCGGTGTCTAGGCCAGCCCACTCTAGGGCGGGAAAAAGCGCGCCCCGGCTACGCCGCTTCGGGCATACCAGCCGAGACGCGCCTCCCGCCCAAAATTGGCTTCCCGGGGGGATCGAGGCACTCAGCCATACGTTCGGGGGGACCGAGTGGTCGCCCCTTTCCATATGGCTGAGATACCCGCCACCCCCTCTCAACACAATCCCCAAAAGGAGGGAAACCGGAAACAGTTCTTAAAGTTTTTGGATGTGGGATGGAGTGACCATCCCGGCCGTATTTATTAAAACAAAAAATTAAAACATTAAACGTTTTCATGTTATGTACAATTTCATTATCACATTACGATGTTTGGCTAACCTTAACATAATCTCTAATACAGAGGTTCTCCTAGCCGAACTAGCATCCTACAAAAACATTCTCTAAGAACACTGAAATTGTACATCCTAACGTTTAAGGGCCAACGGCAAGGTCATAACCGGTGTCAAGATCCCTAACCAGACTTACCCCTCCCACTTGGGAGGGGCGACAGCACAGAGGCTTACCTCAAGTGCAACTACTAACAATTTCCCTTGACTTGACGGGGGCACTTAAGACTCGACGCCATTTAAAGGTCGTTCGAACACTTGTGTGTGGTATCTAGAAGGTATCGTTGACCTCTCCCCACCCCACACAACTTACCGCATCTGCCGTCGCAGATGACCCTGGCCCCGGGAAATTCCCCAGGAGGGGGCTGTAACCCCTCCTACAAAGGAAGGGGCCTTGACCGCCTTTCCTTTACTTCCGGCGACCCGCCCTTAGACGGGACCGCCTCCCCACTGAGGGGCCAATGGCCACCTCTCCCGAGCGCTCCCATCCGTGTTGGGTGACGCCCACTCATAGGGATCTACCAATTAGTGCTCACCGATCATGACCTTACCGCCACAGGTCCGGATAGTTGACCGGCTATCCGGACCCCCCACAAAACTCCTACCTAAAGGTCATGTTTTAAAGATTTTAACCAGGCTAGGAAGTCTCCTATGAGTAACTCATTCCCCACCCTCGACAAATGCACACCATCCCCCAGATACATACTGTCATCATTAATACAATTATGCGAGATTGAATGCAATGTCTTGGAACGGAACAACCTACTCACTTTGTTATTCAATTTTTTAACAGAATGATTCAAAGCAGGGATCGAGATAGCCCCCCGCCACACTTTTCGTGGGATCATATGAGACCATGCAATTAGGCACCCCGGAACTCTCCTCGCTAACCAACTTACCGTGGAAAGCATAGCCTCCAGGAGAAGTCGTCTACCGGTGGTGACCAAATCATTGCCCCCCAAATGCACTATGACTATGGACGGCGGTGACCTCATCCGCTCTAACAAGCCCTCAAAAAATTCCTGAAACTGGTCAATACAGAGACCGCCCCTTCCGTAGAAGGACACTCTGTACCCGTATTCCCCAGGTACGTGAACCATTTCACCTGCTTTGAATACGTCTGCAGCCCGTCTCACGTATGAGTGGCCCACGACCCAAACCTCCTTCCTCACAGCCGGTGACGTGCGACCGCTGACCTGGTGTTGGGTCGACTGCTCAGTCTGCCCTGCCGCGTAGGCTTGCGCAACTGAAAACAAACAAAAGACAAGAGGCGTGAGTACATGATTACAGCTTCACAACATGTGCAATCGCACGTACCTCTTATAACAATTGGAGGACCAGCGCCCCACACGTTTCACTTGTTCTACATTAAGACCCCTGGCTGTAGCTTCAGTGGCAGCCCCTATACGAAAGGAGTGGGTCCCAAATTCGCCCGGGTCCAAGCCCGCTGCGGCAATGGCCATTGCAAGCACCCGTTGAAACTGAAACCTCGTCAGCGGGGTGGCGTCTGCATGCCTCAACAATGTCCCCCCCCATGATGCCACCCTTCGTGCTAGGTAATCTTCTAAGCACTGTACCGGACACATGGATGACTCGGGGTTCCTGCGAATGATCGTGCAGTCCCCTCTCCCATCTTGGTCAGTCTTGGACCTGAGAAAGGAGACAATCATCGCATCACCCCTGATCTGGACATGCTCCCTGCACAAGCCCCCCGCCACATCCTGTTTGTTCCTTGCAACTAGCTCACTAACTCTCATAGCCCCGTGAAATGCCAGCGTAAATGCAGTCCGGAACAAACAGGTCTCGAACGGGGACGAGCATGTGTTCGGGAGTGTGACCAGTAACTGGGACAACCTGTCTAGACCTATCGGTCGTCGTACGTCTACTCTGCGACCCTCTAGACGTTGCCACCCACGTAGCGCTTTTTGTACCGTGAAAGACGCTGTTGGGTCCAGGATGCCATGGGCCCTGGCAACAAAGGAAATGGCGGCACGATGCCTTTGGGCCGTAGCCACCGATTTCCCAGCCCTACGTAAGGACATCAGAAAAAGTACTACCAACTCTTCCTGACCCCAAAGTCCCCCTCTCTCTGCCCCCAAAAAGGCTAAATAGGCCTGGAACGCCCCTTCATATGCCTTCCTTGTCCTGGGTGCTAGACTCTCTCCCACGAGGTGACGAAGTTCGGGGCACCGAGAGACCAGAGAGCTTCGGGGAAGGGTGCCGGCTCCGGGTCCGCTGAAGGAAGGAAACCCGAGAAAGCCTGCATGTGAAAACGAGACAGTGCATCAGCAGCCTGATTCATCACCCCTGGGACATGTTTTGCTCTGAATACCACGTTCAGTTGCATACACAGTAAGACAATTTCTTTGAGGAGCCTCAAAATCAATTTACAACGGGCTGCCTGACTATTGATGCATTCTACCACGGTCATATTGTCGGACCAGAACACAACAGAATGATCTCTGAACCCTTCTGGCCAGGTTCTCAGGGCCACCAGAATGGGAAATAGTTCAAGGAAAGCGATGTTACTTGTCAGCCCCTTCTCGTGCCACCATCGGGGCCACTTTTGTGCCGACCATTTTGTGCCGAAGATGGCGCCAAAACCTACGCTTCCTGCTGAATCTGTCCATAGCCCAAGCTCTTCAGAGGACACGGCTGGCTTGTTCCAGACGACCCGGCCATTGAAGTCCGCCAAGAATGCTAACCAAATCCGCATGTCCTGGCGGACCTCAGCCGATAACCTTGCGCGATGATGGCCCTCCTTTAGGCCAACCATCGCTTGGGCAATTGAGCGGGAAAAGGGGCGAGCCATTGGTATCACCCTCAAGGCAAAGTTCAACTTTCCCACTAACTGTTGCAACTGATGCAGTGTAACTTTGGATGCATTTAAACATACTTGGAGGGCTGCCCTGAATTTCGACACTTTGCTAGCTGGTAAACGGAAGCACCCCTCCCTTGAGTCCAACTCGATCCCCAAAAACTCGAGGCAAGTCGTGGGACCCATAGTTTTACCTGGTGCCAATGGCACGCCAAGATGATCCATTAACACACAGAATTCAGATAAGGCCTGGGCACATTCGGGATTACCGGCGGGGCCAAGGAACAGAAAGTCGTCAAGGTAGTGCATTACATTTCGGAAACCCGTTTTCTTAGTGAACACCCATTGCAGGAAAGTACTGAATTGCTCGAAGTAAGCACATGATATAGAGCATCCCATTGGCATACACCTATCCATGTAAAATGACCCCTGGAACCCGAATCCCAGAAGACGCTGATCGTCTGGGTGTACCGGGAGCAACCGGAACGCTGACTCGATATCAGATTTCGCCATCAACGTCCCGTGCCCCAGGCGATTCAAGATGGCTACCGCCTCATCAAAAGATGCGTATCGCACCGAACAAACTTCTGGATCAATTGCGTCGTTCACGGAAAGACCATGTGGAGCAGATAGATTATGGATCAAACGAAACTCACCCGGGTCCTTCTTGGGGACCACCCCTAACGGAGAACAAACGAAATCCGGTACCGGGGGTTCACTAAACGGGCCGGCGACCCGTCCCCGGCTAACCTCTTTCAGAATTTTTTCTTGCACTACAGATGCATGTTGTAAAACGGAGAGTTGATTTTTGCACATCCCTACACCCTGAAAGTCCCCTACCGGGATGCGGAAACCATGTGTAAAACCGTTCCGCAGCACCCCGGCAGAAGTACGATCCGGGTATTCGCTGAGCCAGGGAATCATTGCCAAGGTATCAATCGGGGTTGGTAAAGGCGCCCCTCGGCCTAGCTTAGACCTGTTTGGCGCCTCCCTTACCCCCATTCTCACCCGTTCTGGCTCTGCACGATGACTCAGGATGGGACGACCCACACGTACTACACTCATGTTTGAATTTACACGATCCCGGAGGCCTGGTACATTTCCCCTTGTTGAAATTAAAACAGAAACCCTTTCTCCCTGTATTGCCTGCGGGCCTCGACTGGTCGTCGGTGCTCGTACTTGGTCGAAAGGGCGTCCCCACATTTTGGCGGGAGTAATCAACAACAGTGCTCCCGACCAATGGCATTCTTAACATTCCCGATTCTTTCATTTTATCCCATGTTAAAGAATCGTAACAATCCCAAGTCAAACTCTTGTTATGTTCCTTTTCTTTCCTGAACAGATTGTCATAACAAAACCAATGGTTACCTTGATACGCTGTCGAGTAACCCATAATTCGTGATTGATAAACGGGAAACTCAGGAAGCAACTCGGGCCTACGTTCCCCCAAAATCGATGTGAAAATACCCCATGCATTGCCCCAGTTGCCAATGTTCTCATTTACCTTAAAGGCGGCCATCTTTGCGCGCCAAACACTCGGATGCATTAAGTCCTTCTGACTTTTCACATGCTCCACATCATAATGATCAACAAGCAGGGAAAAAATATTCACGTACTCCCCCGCCCAGATCTTTTCCTTTATAGCTAAAGGCACATGTTGTCCTAATCTCTCTCTACGAGAGGGTGCTGACTCGTCCCTTGCAATCGGCAATGGCCGCTTACCTGCACCGGACGCAGCTTCTGCCGCTTGCGGCTTGTCTATCCCCGCCAACGGCGTAGCCACTCTAGCTGCCTCTTTCTTCTCACGAAGCCCTTTTATCAGCGCCTGTGCCTCGGCAGCCGTGGCGCCATCACTACTATCCCCCAACCAAGCTGCTAGCTGTGCTGCCAGCTCAGGGGGCATGTCTTCTTTGGATGTCGGGGTGACGACAACGGGGATTGGATTCCCCTCCATCGGTACTGGGGTCGGCGCCTCGAGCGGGGCAGAGGGATCCTGGACGGCCCCACCGGCTGGAACCTTTCTCGGCCTCTTAGGTCTCCCTCCAGCCGGCGCAGGGCCCGAACCCTCCTCCCCATCTCGCTCCGCCAACCGTTTCTTTATGTCGGACACTTCTTTGCAAAGGGCCCGCACCATCTGGTCGGTCGTCATTCTCTTTGCGCCTTTCTTGGGCATCTCTCCGAGGAAGTATCTAGAAGACAAAGAAAAAGATCAAAACGCTCAAAATTGGCTCTTCGTTCCGTCCCGAGCTCACGTGTAGCGAGGAGGTGCAGCTTCGGAGCACAAGAACAAGAGGACGTCTTCTGGTCTTGCGCCTTCTTTTATCCGTCTTCAGGGCGGGCGAAAACCCGCCCCTGCCCGCCCCGAGGGCGTGGCTGGCTGCGTCGGTGTCTAGGCCAGCCCACTCTAGGGCGGGAAAAAGCGCGCCCCGGCTACGCCGCTTCGGGCATACCAGCCGAGACGCGCCTCCCGCCCAAAATTGGCTTCCCGGGGGGATCGAGGCACTCAGCCATACGTTCGGGGGGACCGAGTGGTCGCCCCTTTCCAATATATTCGGAGAGGCCAGATGTTTGCGAGTTGACAAAAGAAAGGGCAGCTCCAGAGAAGGTTGTGGCGCAGGGAAAGTAATCTTTCTTTCTGTTTGCATCCCTGTTTCCCTTTACTTTTCGTCCCTTTTCCCTCCTACACCAAGATGCTCTGGGTCGTAAATTGATTTAAAGGTACGCAATACTTTTTTTTTGCATTTTTATATATCGCAAACTCGACTTGAAAGTAATGGAGCGGTTTACATGAGCACCAGTTGCGTTTCACAAGGACACATTCATTTGCGCCCACGCAAGACTCGAACTTGGGAGCATATTATCAAGACAGGTGATAAAATTATTGCTGCTTTAACGGCAGAAAACTTCTGCTAAAACGGCGATAATGGGCTTGATAATATGCTCTATGGAATTCCAATTGAAGCCCATGTTAGATGTCCTTCACGTTTAACATGGGCTTCAATTGGAATTCCATAGAGCATATTATCAAGCCCATTATCGCCATTTTAGCAGCAGTTTTCTGCCGCTAAAACAGCAATACTTTTATCGCCTGTCTTGATAATATGCCCCTTGGTTCCCCAGCTCCAAAGATGTCAGCTCTGGCCATTACACCATATTCTAACCCTACTTAAGGAGGTCCACAGATTAAAAAATGTATTTCATTATGAAACATATTTGGGCAGACAGGATACTTGGAACATACTGCAAAATACTTCGGTTCATGGTTGGGTCTCCATCAGGAAAACAGACTCTGGGGTTTCAAAATCATGCTCCAACTGCCATCAAATATAATTTACTTAGAGTGTAAACTGTCTACACAACAGGAATAGAAAGAGAAATGAAGGTGCAATATGGCCATTGAAAGGATGTTTGGATGAATAAATGAATGAACCATTTGCTAAGGTGCCTAACAGGGCGTCCCGGCGTTATGTATAGCAAGAGGAGGCACTATCTGCTTGGTTAGCTGGAATAGAATAACCATGTTTTAAAGTTTTGTTTTTTTTAAGCAACGCTCAGTTCGAATGGCCCAACGAGGCAAAGGAGCTATTCCACAATTTAAAAGCCATAAAATTAAGTTTCCTCCTTTCTTAAAACAACTGAGGTTTGGAACTCATAACAGAAGTTGTAGGGAAGATCTGAGAGGTCTTTGTGGAAGATATGGGGTGATTCTGTCCCTAAGATACTTGGGCCTTTCTTATAGCTGTTTTGCACATCAGCATCAACCATTTACATAGGATATGCTTGGTATCAGGAGACCGTGTTATTATTCCAAGTTGAGGTGCAAGGAGATGGATTGTTGCAAAACAAGATTGAGAGGCAATCTGGTAACCACACTATGGACAACTTAGATCTGATGGATCAAGTTGACAGGCAATCCAAGATATAAGGCATTTGCAGAGTGAAACATCAAGTTGGTCATGTAGTGGCCAATGGTCTTATGAGTGTTTTCAGTAACAATTTAAGGATTTTCCTCCAGTACCTGAGGAGAGAAAAACATGTCCATGGCACCACAATCACCTGAGGGCAAAAACGGAGATCTTTCTTAAATTGAATTCCCAGGTTCTTCAGAGTCCACTGGGGAAGTAGAAGCTCCTAACTTTGTTAGTCACCAGACACTGGACTGTATGGATGAGGAGCATCAGAAAAACAAAACATTTGTATTATCTAAATTCAACTTCAGAAAACTATCCTTCGCCCATTCAGCTACTTTCAGTGCGCAGGTCTTGAAGGCATCCAAAGCTCCCATTAGCCTGTGGTGTGTCATCTGCATAAGGCACCACATTAGGACCAAATGGCTGGATCACATGAGCAAGAGGACCACATAGATGGTAAATAGTGTTGGGCTTGAAGTGGAGCACTGTGGGAGACCACAGTGGTTTAATAGATGAAGAAAAAGGCAGATGATGGACTGGCCGGCAACAATCATATAGACATTACTTCAGCCAGAGCACAGCCGAGCCACATATTACACTTTTGGCCAAAAGCGCCAGTAAAGTTGAGTGAGACAGTGTCAAAAGCCTCTAAAAGATCTAATAGAACTAGAGCATGTTTTGTTTTGTTGTTGAGAGTACAGAGTGCGGGATACAATTTTCTTATCATTTCTTCTGGAGCACTGCTACTTCTGAGGTGGTTCAATGCCTTTACAACATTTTTGTGAAAAACATGCCTATTCACAGCCCACCCTATGAAGGAGGACATCTTTCCCGTATTTGTGATGATATTCGAGTTGATAATTTTGTTTGTCTAGAATCAATCGCCTCCTTCGTGAGTAACAAGAAACAGAAAACCGCAACTCAATTTGTTGTATAAAGTTATAACTAACTTCATTTTAGCGCTGTTTTTTTTATTAATTGCAAGTACATATATGTCTTTAGTGAGGTTTTATGCTGATGTTTATGGCATAGCTTATATTCTAAGGGCCTCATTTATGAAAAGTGACGCATCGCTGCATGAAAACAGCGATGCCTCACTTTTCATTGCACCCTCCTTGCGACACTAACGATGCGTCATATTTACAGTATGACGCATCATGTCTCAAGGAGTTACAGATAAGTCAGTATTTCTGACGTATCTGTAGGTGCAAAAGAGACGCATTGCTGGAGTGTGTCACAAAAGTGACGCAACTCCAGCAATGTGTACTTTCACATGGGCAAGTCCCATGTTGTTAGTGCCTGCATCAGTCTTACGCATGCCATGAGGCAGGAGTTAGATTTTGTCGCATTAGCGTCCAAGAAATGGCACAGTGAAATCTTACAGATTTCACTGCGTCACTTCTATGACTCTTTCTTGCGTCAAAACGCCCCCCTTGCATACATTATAACTGGCGCAGGTATAATGTGGTGCAGGGGTTTACAAAGTGACGCATCTACCTAGATGCGTCACTTTGTAAATATGGTGCAACAAGGCACATTTTTTACTCCGCTTGTGCGTCACAAAAAGGGACGCACAGCGGCGTGAAAGTGACGCAAGGGCTCATAAATAAGCCCCTACCTTTTTTGCGGCATAGCTAATTATTTTAGACACATTTATTTCTTATGTGGTTTTACCATCTCTTCTGTATCTTTATAAATATCAAGGAAATAAATTACTTGGAAGTGTAGGAAAAAATAAAGGGGCATATTATCTAGATGTGCATTATATAACGCACATCGCACATTTTCATATCGCCGGCTATCGCCGGATTTTTTCGCCGTGTTAGCGTGTAATAATCAATGCGCAACACGTAGGCAAAATTAAATCCGGCGATAGCCGGCGATATGGAACATTAGCGCATGAAAACAAGCGTTGTTTTCACGCGCTAATGTGTGCCTTGATAATATAGGGGGGGTGGATTCAGCGTTATGGTCCACACCCCCATGTTATCAATGTCTTAACACCTGGTCAGAGCAGGCGTTGGGAGACCTGCGATAAACGAGTTTATCGCAGGTCTTCTTCTCCCAACGCCTGCCTTCGTAATAGGGTGTTCCCACCTCCAACCACATTTTACATGTGGTTGGACGTGGGAATGCCCACTTTGCATGTCATTAGCGATGTTTCTCGCTGACATGCAAAGTGGGCTTAAGGCAGGCGTTAGCATGCCCTTGTTAATAGGGCGCTGGAAGTATCGCCGCTTTCTCGGCACAATTCGCCAAAAAAGCGACGATACTTCAGCTTGCTAATATGCGCCAAAATTCCCTTCAGAAGCATAACTGTTACCATGATTTCGGAAAAATAGAAGTTACTTTTGCAGAGAATACATTTTGTACCATGGCATTTGGACCTAAGGTGGTGTCTGTTTTTTGCTTCTACCGCATTTAAACATGAAAGTCCCTTTCTCACCTGTTGATTTCATATTTAACTCGTTAAGCAGGGGATTGAGCTAGTCTCAACTCCGCCACAAATAATATTGCATGAAGGTTTTCAACCGTGCAAAGCATGAAGCAAACTAACTTTGCACCCTTTCTGCTCCTTCCATAAACGTAAAATGAGCAACACTCATTTGCTCCAAGCTAAAGTTCTTCAACAAAGAAAACTATATAAATGAATACTTTGTCCTAGCTTTGTTGTGTTTAAATAGCAACAATTGAAATAAATAAATTATTCTCCACGTTTTAGTTGTGAAAGTTGGAACTATGTTTAAGGTAGCAATACTTTTTTCCATTTGTTATTGAGCAAGTAGAAAAAAGTAGTGCAGACCAGACAGTAATAGTTCACGATTTCCTGAGTATAAATTTTATTTCTTATATAAAATGATGTGTAAGGTGTACATCAGTATATCCCTTGGTTTCTTGTTGGGTTCCTTCATCTTTAAAATGATTCCAAACCGAAATGGCAAAATTGTGCTTTTTTCACAAGTGTCTGGATGTAAAACGAATTGGCTGGCTTATGATCTTCCTTAATGTGTGTTAGTTCATTTTAGCCAAAATAGCCTTATTCTGTCAGTTCTTATCCTTTTGGGTGCTGACTGTGGATCACACTAAAAATATAACAGTAATCACTGAATGGTAATTTGAACCATTAATATTGGTTATGACCATAAGTTCAACAACTCAGACAGTGTTCTCAGAACTGGCTCGATGGTGCTGTGTATTTAATTAAAATAAAAATACAAGTATGGGGCATATTCTCAAAAACGTGTAATAATCATTGCAAAATTAGCTTAACACAACTTTACACATTGAAGTCTATCGCAACAATATAACACTGTGTTAACTTTGTATTCCCAACCTGGCGGCATCATGTGATAGTAGCAGGATAACGTGCCAAATGATAGCGTAAAAATCAATGCAACGCCGGACAAATGCGACACACGAACGCCAAAAAAGTTGCGATGCCCCAAATCGCGATACAAAAATCAGTGACAACCAGCGACAGGCCTGCAATTCCCACGTGTCATGCACTATAAAAGCAACAAAAAAACACACCAAAAACATATCAAACTGCATAGCACATGGATGCACCCGGACCGAGTACAGAGGACATCCTGAACCCTACAAGTCCCACAGAGGACCAGCCAGGAACCCCATGGTCGGAGAAGGGCAAGGAGAAGAGGAAGAGGAAGACAGGGTTCAGTCCACATGCAGACCGGATCATCGTCACGGAGGTGATACAACACTACCAACAACTGTTCGTCACCTTCAATACGTCATTGGCAACACAAACAGAAAAATGGCAGTCCATCGTCAACAATTTAAATGCAGTCGGAGTGATGAGGAGGTCAATGAGGAGGTCAAGAGGTGCTGGCATGATGTGCAAAGCCAAAGCAAAAAGAAACTCGCAACAGGAAGGCAGCAAAGGGCCTAGCGGTGGGAGTCCTGCGCCACAGGAGGAGCTAGATGAGCTGGAGGAAATGGTGGCCACAGTCACCAGTGTGTATGATGGTGCAAGGAGTTGGGAGCCCAGACACAGCTTGATATGACCTGACCCAACAGCAACAGAGTGAATAATGACCAGTGCTTGGGGGGACGGAGGGAGATGGGCACAATGGCGCACACGCACAATCATGTGCAGTGTACTGCACACCCACAATGATTTTAGAACATGTCCCTGATACCCTTGGCACACTGCAGCACACATAGAAACACCAAGTAGGCCCTTGTCCACTATTTGCACTCCGATCACCAGTCACACAACCTACCCATGAACAGAGGCTCTATGAGTTACACTGACAATGCATGTAACACTGCATGACCGATAGAATGGATGCAGCCAAATTACATGACATAGTGCACGCAACAACACTAAGGGGGCTCAGTGTGGATCACATCCCCAAAGTAGCAGGTCACACTCTGAGACATACACGTGCAAATACAACCCCTGATGTCAATAACACATCTGCAGACAAACAGTGCACAAGAGTACAAAAACCGTCCAAGAGCACAAATGACCCAAGTCGTCCACACTTCAGCACCCGAAAAAGCACACAAGTCTAAGGCACACTGCCTCAAAGGGATAAGGGGCCGCTAAATCAGAGCTGCAGGGGCGACTGTCCCACAATGCAGCATCCACACATAGCAATCAAAGCATATCAACATTGATGACAATGTGGTACAACGTGCAACACTTACACCACAGGACAGAGGACACAACTGGTGCTGCTAGTGTGTAGAATAGGGGTGAGCGCAAAATCCATTCCGCTCGCGGATTTTGCAAATTTTCAGTAAATTCGTGATCCGCGAACTCCCGCGAATTTACCGCGAATTCGCAAATCCGTGAGCGGCGGAATCCGGGGGCAAAAGTTGAAGCCTGGCTGGCCTGTTGTAACTATTTTACGATGGCGCCGGCAAGCTGCCAGCGCCATCCTAAAATAGTTACTAAGTTAGCTTCAACAGGAAGCTCTAATAGATGAAATAAAGCAGGTGCTCGCCGTGTGCACCGTCTTCCCGCCATTGACCCACTATGATGGACAGCTCACCCAAGGGAACCCTGCGCCCCTCGGGCGATTGCATAGTAACACACACATGGCCACTGAAACTAGTTGAATCTCAAATGAAGTGACTCATTCATCAGCCCAAAAACAATCATGAGCGCCGTCGAGGCAGGTGTGCCTTCTTCCCAAATCTACCTTCGAAAATCAGCTGTGATAGAGGCCTTTGCATCCTTGACTTTCACGAGCGCAATCCTCGTGCTGTTCCTGTGGCCAGGAGCTGAAGGGACCTCTGCACCCCTCGGGGCGCCTGACTTTGGGCTTGGAAGCCCCCCCCCACACACTCGCAGTGTGCACCGTCTTCCCGCCATTGACCCACTATGATGGACAGCTCACCCAAGGGAACCCTGCGCCCCTCGGGGCGATTGCATAGTGACACACACATGGCCGCTGAAACTAGTTGAAGCTCAAATGAAGTGACTCATTCATCAGCCCAAAAACAATCGTGAGCGTCGTCGAGGCAGGTGTGCCTTCTTCCGAAATCTACCTTCGAAAATCAGCTGTGATAGAGGCCTTTGCATCCTTGAATTTCACGAGCGCAATCCTCGTGCTGTTCCTGTGGCCAGGAGCTGAAGGGACCCCTGCACCCCTCGGGGCGCCTGACTTTGGGCTTGGATGCCCCCCCCCACACACTCGCAGTGTGCACCGTCTTCCCGCCATTGACCCACTATGATGGACAGCTCACCCAAGGGAACCCTGCGCCCCTCGGGGCGATTGTATAGTAACACACACATGGTCACTGAAACTAGTTGAAGCTCAAATGCAGTGACTCATTCAGCAGGGCAAATCCGCGGATCTGCAAATCCGCAAATCCGCTGATTTTGCGGATCTATGATCCGCAAATCCGCAAAATCCGCGGATCGTGGATCCGCAAAATCCGCCCATGACTAGTGTAGAAACTGGCCAATCACATCTGGCATTGCGCGAAACTGTGAGATGATAATGTACGAGTAAAACTGCATAGCCGTCATATAGTCGAACTGTTATCCTACATCTTCCCTATATGTTGCAGAGGGACAATCAACACCTCCTGCAGAGCAGACCAGACTTCTCTTCAGTTTTGATGAAAAGGACCCCCTGGTCATCTGCTCCGACACTCTAACGGCTCGTAGACTGCCTCCGCAATCCACTTCGAGGAGCAGGGCAGCTCAGCGGCATCGAGGTGACCCATCCCCTGTACAGACCACACAGCAGGCAGCACCCACCACCACAGCTGCCTCCCAGGACCCCCACGACAAACCCTTAGAATGCCGTTGCTGAGTGTTAGGGTGTCAGGAGAAGATGGCTGATCAGCTGCGGGTGGGGTTCGACCTCATGGCAGCCAAAGTAGATGCCATACGTGAGTGTCTGAGTCCCATCAGGGACAACTTACAGTCCCTAACGGACACCCGCTGTCCGCTCCATGCTCTCCAACAATCCTTGGCTAACATCGCTGAGGCCATTTCTCGGATACAAGAACTGTCAAGTCAGACCGGCTCCAGCGATGACAGCACAGAGTTGGCACAGAGGACAATAGAGACCATGGAGCCGATGCAGGCTGGAAGTATGGCTGCCACGACAACAAAACCCAGCAAGATGTAGCTGGGATCTTCCATGCCCTACAGATCCTCATCTTGCCATTGCTGCCACAGAGCCTGTACCAGATAACTGCTGCAGGAACTTCGACACACACATCTCCGCCCCCTGATGTGTCATTGGCACACAGTGATGCAGCCCTACCACCTTCGCCCCCTGATGTGTCAGTGGCACACAGTGATACAGCCATAACACCACCACACACACCTTACATACCGGACACAGAAGACATAACAGAGGAGTATGATGTGGATGGAAGGGGGTAGTAGCATCCACCCCTGCCATATGGCCTGTCCCTACCTGGTTCAGCCCTATGCACCATGCCCTGGAATAACACCGCCCACTGCCCCCGAAACAGTCTGCGACATTCACCTGGACCCCGACATGGACAGCCATATCTGCTCTGGTTACCAATGACACAGCAATCTGGCTGTGTACTGAATTCTTCCACTTCCAAATAACTTTACATTCCCCCAAGGACTCTGGTTGGCCCACCACTGGGTAACCATGTAATGTGGGCTTGGCATGACCATGTACTGCTCTAGCCCTGACACTCCACAGAATATGAATCAAACATTCAAAATCACACAGATGTGTCATGTCTATGTTCACTCAAGTATAAAAGTATGGATGACTGTAGGGACATTAATTGCAATGAAAGGTACACCCCGGTAAATTATATCAATGCGCATGTTTGACCCTAAGCCACAAGGCCAATTAGATGACTGTGAAGGTGTGAACTAGCTGTGGCCTCATTGCACACGAACAACCATCTCGCAACCCCACAACGTAGCCCTATGTCCATGTATTAAATGGGGCTGAGTGTAGAAATGTAAAATTTAGTAGCAGGCCTGAAGTAGTGCCCCCCATCACATGTGACAACAGAACATCTCTTTGCATACCTACTCACACACACACACATCTGTGTGGACAGAGCCTGTTTTGATGGATAACATTGATTCACATGGCAAGAAGTTGGACACCATACTCACATTGCTGAAAACACATAATAGCACAGGTCTACCAGCAACTATCCCAACCACAATGTCTGCCTCACAGAGGTGGAGCTGTCTATAGAGACTCACTCCCAATGTACATGCGGCAATCAGTCCCTCTCTGTGTACGGAAAATGCTCATTGAGGCACACGATTTGTCATTCGAATCAACACTCATCACAATTGAACACTGATGAAGTTGCGTAGACTTTATTAGCGTGTGCAAACAGGCAAGGCAAGGGCCACAACATGCAGACACATGCCTAAGACACTTACATGCTGGATAGGAACATGTCGAAGTGCAAGAAATGGGGAGGTAAAAATGAACACAAATCATTACGGATGGCAACGCGCTCAGCACACCTTCCCTTGCTGGACCAGTCATGTGATGTTTGACGTCTGCTCATTGCCCAGTGTCAGGGTACACAACTCACAGCCCAGGGGAGCTGCATAGTGCTGTACCACTGGACTGCGCTGACTGTGTGCTCTGCTGACAGTGAGAAGGTGAAAGGGTCCAACAAGGTCACATGTTGTACTATATTGCCATGTGTGTACTCTCCCTCCAGCAGTATGTCAGATTTGGGAACGTTGCCAAACGATGCTGTGCAGCTCCGCCCATGAGACTGCATAACCTTATACAGGTGTGTAACAACACACATAGGTGCACGCACATGCATGCTGAGTCCGGGTGAATGCAGACATGTCCACTGTAGAAACGTAGTTACTTGAAAGTAGTTACTCGTCCATGAAATGCGAGTGCAGCTTCATGGGCAATCAGTTACAAGAGTATGTCATTGTCAAGTTCAACATACACGAGGAAGAGCTAGTCCATTAACTGGTCCAGACCGATGTGCTCCGTCCACATCGTTTCACCAATCAGCAAAACAGCCAAATAGGGGAGCACCTCAATGTGGTCACTGCACACAATGACTTGTGCAATCTCCCATCCACAACTGCCAGCACATACGCCAAATATCAAGGCATCCCATGCATGGGTATTACGGTTACACTCCTGTACGTGGGCCAACAGGGGGTGCACGCACAAGTCATAATCCAGTTCAGCTACTGTTGTGTTGGATAGGCAGACATCCATGGGCCACTCCAATGTGCATGATCGACAGTGGAACCAGGGCTGGATGCAAGTGACGTACGCAAGGCGGAAACTCCGACAGTAACTGATGCGCAACATTGCCAGTGGCAGTTATCCTAACAAATACAGCATTCGTGCATGGTACAGTTCCACATGACAGGGGTTGTGCATGAGCCTGGGATGGGCTGCCGTTGCGTTTGTTGTTCTTGTAGCACTGGCACTCTTCAGACCGGCGGCAGTTATGTGGATGCTATGCCACAGCTCGGAGCAATGAGTTGTATGTGTCTGCACCATTTGGATGTATGGGTTGTTTTTTACTTATGTGTCAAGGGCATCCCATGCAGGTGTACCTCAAGCTGGTACAACTGTGTATGGGTTGTGGGCACGTTGGTCTTTAATTAGCGCAGTTCGTGGTGTGTGAGTCGTCAAAATCTGGTATCTCTCTCTCTCTATCTATCTCCTTTGATGTGTGCCTGACACACCTTCTTATCTTGAATTTTGTCTTGCATGCTGTGACTTACAGTCTGTCCAGGTATGACCGCCATGACTCTTCCAAATAGTTGTCATAGGTCATCATTAACAGGTATATAAGTCCTGTAGAGCAGCCCCACCAGGAGCAGCCTGCTAGCTGCTCAGCCTCATCCACCAACTGTCACTCCTCATCCGGTCACCCAGGCATTCTACTCAAGATCCACTCACTAACATTCCATACATATGACACACAGACTGGCTGAGCAGCTAGAACAGAGAAACATAGGGAATAAAACATCATGCAAGAATACTACACAGAGCTTTTCAACATTTGCTATCTTCTAACTTTATTAATAGCACTTGATCTGTTTGACTTAGTATAATGATGATAATCATTCAGTGCCCACTCCAAAAAATCCTCCTTTGATGCTGTTCCCAATATTGCGCTCCAGTGAGTGACAAAATAATTAGAGGGTATGCATATCGAAGAAATAATGCAGCACCTAATTTAATTACAGCCACATTCTTTCAAATATCTCCCCTAAACAGATGAATTCAAAAGCACACATGGAGCTCAGAATGTTGCTTAAAAAGGATATAAAATGTTTACACTCGTTGCAATACCCTGGACCTTATTTTCGGACATCCTTTAATTGCTGCACTGGATACCATATCCCGAGCCTACGGGGATGCCAAATGCAAGAAGAGTAAGCTAAATTGTTGACTTATTAACATCAGCAATTAAGAACTCCAGATATAATTAGAAGGTCTAAATGCATCCCCTTTACCTCATTATGTGCACTGCAAACTCTCCACTTGAGAAAGGCATTTATTATGGCAGTGTGAAAAGAAAGATTAAAATGCGTGGAAGACAAGTCTACTGATATTATGCAGATCTTGTCAAAACGAATCGGCACGTTCTCCGGTTTATTTCATGACTGCCATTAATAAAGATTTGCATTTTTCTTTTGAAATGCTTTTAGAGGGAAGCTTTTTCCTCCTCATTTGCATTAAAACACTGTACTTAATTCATAAACGTCAATTCCATAAATGGCAGCGCTACTAGAAAAAGTCACATCACGTGACCTATGATCATATATTGAAATCAAAGGATTTGTAACTACATGGCATTAGCCCCCGGTGAAATCTCCTTTACACTGGCATAATCTAATCTTGCGTGATTTCAAGCAGCTTCCGTACTGCTTGTTAAACAAAACACTCAGGATTATGAAACTCACTTAGTTGGGATGTTCGTGTAAAAATTAAGTTGTTGCGCATGGAACACAGTAGACGAACGTTTCTGCGCCTTTTTTTTAGCGGAAAATGCATTCTTGGGTTCAAAATAGAAGTTTCATTTGGCGTTATGAATAGAGCGAAATGACAGATTGGCATTTACCATAATTTTACAATTATTATCTATTATTTCGATAAAGGAAATTCTCCCAAGTTTAAGATTGAATACGACTTCTGAGAACACTGGCAATTACACATAATCTCTAATCCTAATACCTTCGCCAAAACTGTTATTGCTGAAGTATGAAACCCTGCAGTATGTACACTGTTACTAAAATAATACCTTTAATCAATAAAGTAAACATCCCTTTTAGTGATCATCCATCGCTTAACTAAGGTACTACCATGATATGCTAAAGTTTCAGCCAAAATGTATCTCATAGGAAGCCTTCATATACACAGGTTCATTTGTTGTTTGTCAAAGTAGGACCTCAGAAGCGAACTGCAGCTTCCAATGACTAAGCACAGTTATAAACCTTATAATTTTATAAAATGCTCAGGAACAACCTTTTTGTTCCTTTACAAAGTTGCTGATGTCTAGGGACCTTCTCAGTTGCCATTGCTAGGCCCTTCTGTCACTCTCACACCTCCACCCCGGGGACCTGTACCACCCTAATGTTGCTTTGTTTTGTCTGGCCGGTCCACGTATATTTATAATATTATCATATTGATTGTGCTATTTTGTAAGCGACCAAAACTTCTTCTCCAAAATTGTCTCCTATGCTGTAGGCGTGCCCTAAATGATGCTGTTTTGTGTTTAAGAGATTAACAGATGTCTTTTTTTTGGATCTGGCACCCAGTGGTCATATAGTAAATATATTTTTAAGGATAAAGGGGTGAAGATGATTTGGGATTCATATGTTTATACATTTTATTATTTTGTATACATTTTGTCTACTCCTTGTTGTTTGTTCCCTTCTTCTGTTTTTTAGATTCAGTGCACAGTTGGGTAACTATTAGTCCTGATGAATTTACCTATACATGTTTTGTTTGGCAATAAAATATGTTGGCCATTCACAACAAAATGGTGTAAATATAAACAATTGTTTTTATTAATGAGCTTAGGCACAGAATAGCAATCTATGTGAAATGCCATATTTTAGACTGGGGTCTCTAGTGAGCAGAGGTATGCTCCTTGTCCCAGTAGGGTTCCTTCCTTCTAATCAGAGTAAGTGGGATTACACTTCTAAAATAGCCCCTGCTCACCCCCTTGGTAGCTTGGCACGAGCAGGCAGGCTTATCTCAGAGGCAATGTGTAAAGGATTTAAGTACAGTGCCCTCAGGTCATGGTGCAAACAGCAGCCCGGTGAAGATGTCTGGCATGGTCGATGAGATCAGAGTTGTGGTGAGAAGTGGGGCGGTGCTCTCTGTGGTGCCAACAGGTTACGGAGCCAGCAGCAGTGTTGTTAATTACACCAGGTTGCTTTTTCTTCTGTTGCAGCACAAAGCACACCGTTCCGAGTGCTGGTAGAAGATGATCTTGAAGTCTTTGTTTTTCCTCAGACTTCTCAAACAGGGGGCAAGCACTACCTCAAGTCCTTTGAGAAACTCAGGAAAATAAGTTGCAGGATGTCCAGTCTAGTCTGTGCACTGCCCAAGACAGAAGCATGCACTGCAGGCCACCACAGCAAAGCACTCAGCAAGGTGGTAGTTTCTGCTGACAGCATCTCTCAGCTCTTCTTCTTGGCAGACTCCTTAGTACAAAAAAGGTCTAAAATTCTGGGATCAGGGACGCTATATTTATACTATTTATCTATTTGCCATCACAGCTACATCTTAGGCTAAAGAGCATCAAGCACATTGCGGAACAGAAGTCTTTAGTTTTCTGGGTTAGACTATGGACTAGCAAAACAACAGAATCCAGTTAACAAAGCCATAACTGAAGTACAAACTCTTGACAAAGCAGACAGACGAGTGAAGTGGTTCAGACAGGCTAAACAATGGCTTTTGAGATTCAGGCTGAGGGATATGAGGGAGGATCCCAAATTCCTGACGAAAGAAACAGTACCTCATTTAAAGGCAAAGTTGTGGGTCCATATTCAGGATTCATGTTTTAATGATGCAGCTCTGGGCACTTTAAAAGGAAGGTTCCTAGTTTTGAAATGCATGTTTTTATTTGAAGTTGTTATGGATGATATCGAACCTCCTCATGCATGTGCACTTTATCTACAATTTAGGTACGGAACATTGCCCCTGAATTCCAGTAAAAGTAAATGGAAGCAGGTTACTGTAAACCCACGGCGCCTTGTATGCAGCCATAGCCGTGAATCAGTAGGCCATTTAATATTTTTTGTCCCTTCTACGCACAAATAAGGAAACAGTGGATAATACCAGTTTGTCGTCTCTTATCATTTATGCATCCAGCTGAAGCTTTGCAAGTGCTAAGATCAGATACAACAAAATGGCTAGTGTTTGCAATTACAAGATATTTACTTTGCGCCTGGCGCACTAGGATGAAGTCATTAACCCCTTTGCCGTGGCGCAGATTCCCCAGCCGTGCGGGCGAATTCCACAAGTGCGTGAATCGGACGGCCCAAGGCCGTCTTACGCACACGCCCACGTGATGTTTGGGGCCGTCCGACACATGGAACGGGTTAACTTGACTAAGTAATTTGGTTCCAATATGATGTCCTACATGAGAGGGTTATCTTTTGTAATATGATCTTAATCATATGGTGAAATTTACCCAATAAAACGGTCATATGTTGTCAAGGAAACACATTGGATTGTTTAGGATAAGGGTCCATGTGTCAATTGGCATCTTGATTTTATTGGCACAGTCTTTTTAACATTTCTTACCATGTTTATCTTTTACAATCATGATCTTTTTATGTTAAGCTATTTTTTTATTACTGTATAATATATTTTAGAAGGAAGATTGTTGTGTATATCTTTGTGAATGAATATTATTAGGTCGAATAAAGATACTACCACTTGTCTCTTTGAAGTCTTAGCCAGCAAGTCCCTCTTGCTCAGTAAAAATAGTTCAGTACTCCCAAGTCCAGCTTCTCTGCAGAAGGTGGATACAGATTGTGTAGAACAGACACATCCTATTCAAGTTCTAGTATAAACTCCTCCCACCACTCTAAATGCAGAAAGACCTGTTCAGCCTGGCTATGAGTCAGCCAGGAAAGACAGGACACACCTCAACCCCCTGGTGATTGTCTAGTGTGAATGCTCACCCCCAGATCCTGTCACTCTGAAGCCAGATGATGAATACACAAACGTTCAGAGGCACACAAGAAAAAGTAAGTAAGAAAATGTCCATTATCTGAAAGAAAAATCAACTAGTGGTGGGCCTTGCTACAGTCAGCTAGATAAGGCAAATAAGTAAACAATAATCAAAAAATCTAGCTGACCGTTTGGTAGGCAGCCTTCTGTTTATGCAGACTCAGACCAAATTATGAGTAAAGTTGATCTGTTAAATTAAATAACCACTTTTCAAAATCTCATTGTTCAATTTCTAAAAGGGGCATTTTCAAACACACAATTTAAAAACCATCTTTACTAAAATATATGTTATTGAATTCTGAGTTGAGGGACTCTGAACTACATTTATCTATCTTTTCCCAATTAAAAGTTACACTTGTAAAAGGTTACAAAATTGGTCCAATGATCACCTATGGGAAAAAGAGCCTTTCAATTTGAAAAACAAAATCGGCTGTATTTTACTATATGGATATAAGGAATATTCATGAGGCATGCAATTTGCAACCGCATTGGGATTCGCAAACAGTGTCTGAGACTGTTGTGCATTGAATTTTGCAACTCGCAATTTGTTGCAATTTACAAGTCTCAAAATTCAATGGCCGTACATGTGGTCCGATATGTATACTATTTTACCCACTCACTCTCTACTGCTTTGTCTCTCTGCTCCTAAAATAGATACATTATATGAATAGTGTCACAACAGGGATATTTGACTGAAGATATTCTAAGATTCACTTCATACAAGCAAAACTGTTCGACATTCATGTAAATACCAGTAATTTGATTTGAAAAATGTACATGTTTTTAAATGGTCCTAGTATTATCAATTTACTACTTCAAACATACCTTTGTTAGAGAATCAGAATGAACATGTACTACCTACAGTTCTAAGCCCGATTTACTCTATACAATTTTTCATTCAATCGATTAGGGAAATTATAAGCATGCTACTTGGTGGGGGGGGATAACAGCTCCGGTTTGTTGAAGTGCCAAGTCTTGATGGTCTTTTTGAAGATGTGTAGGGTCGCGCACACCTGATGTTGAAGGTTCTTCCACCCGTTCTTATTCTGCCCATGTGCCGTGGTTCAGCGAGGGCGGAATCAACAGATCAGAGGTGTCTCTTGGGTACGTGGAAGGAGATTTTGTTGTCTTTGAGATATTGTGATCTGGTGTTGTGGAGTTATTAGGAGGTGTGAGTGGGTATCTTGAAGGTTATTCTTTTCTCTATGGAGAGCAAGTAGAGGTTGCTGTCATATGCTGAACAGAGGTTAACTAACCTCATAAATCCGGATACAGCAGGAGCGATGTCTGATGCTTGTTTCCTACCTCCCCTGTGTGAAATACCTCCTGCGAGTAATGCAAACAACTCTAACAAGGGTATCACAACCGGGGGAAGGGAAAAAGTGGATAAAGAAACCATAAAGTAGCTGCAGTGTAAATCAGCAGGTCTGGGTTGTGTTGAAGACGTTAAGAATCACTCCTTCCTAACCAGGGACCCAGTGAGGACAAGAGAACAGGTCATGCACACATACACCCTCTGCGGTTCCTATCAACCAGACTATGTGTGAAAGATAACTTACTTTTAAACACTGCCGCAGTTGCTGATATATACAAAGCACAAAAATAGAAAAATAAATCAAATGTAAAAGAAAAAACTCAAGAGTATTTCTACTTCGTTGAAGCAGTTCGTAATTACTGTAAGGAGAGGTGATGGCCACAATTTCATTCGTAAAAGTACTTATCTGAACCCGATAGCTATCTGGGTCTGCTAGTAACCAGCTCAACGATTCCTTCAAGCGGTTTTGCAGCACAAACAAATATCTCGAATGATGGCTGCTTTTATCATGACTCCCAAAGAATGCAATGTTCTCCGTGAACACACGTTCAGTTGACGTGAAGCAGAGCCTATCTAATCCAGCGCGGCATGCGCTTTCCTAACTAGAGTCCAGTCTCTGTGTCAGCGCGAACAAACGCCACATAAGCAAAACCAGTCCTCGCGTTTCAGGTTCACGCGCAACCTCCAAAAACCTCGGAAACACTAAAGGCTTTAATCTTCCTTGTCGATGTAGCTCCCAAATCCAGCGGGTATATGCGCTACAGCATCAGGGTGAGAAACTACTCCAAGGATCAGGCTCTTCACAAAACACGAGTTTCTCCATATGCGTCCACAATAATAAAGCATGGGCTGTAAATTCGTTATGCTCGCGGAATTTGCGGATTTTCTGCGATTTTGCGATCCGTGAATCTCGCGAAATTGTGATAAAATCCGCGAATCAGCAGGGACCGAATTTTCAGCCAAGCACTTACAGGGTTACAGCAGCAGGTGCAAAAGTTGAAGCACATTTTTTGTAACCTTTTGCAAAAGGGTTACAAAGAAATTTACTTCAACATGGGCACCTGCTGCTGTAAGCCTGTAAGTGCTTCCTGGCGCCTCGTTGCCTACTTGCAAATATTCTCTGACCCTGCTCTGACCCTTGAAGCAGGGTAAGAGAATAGTTACAAGTAGGCAATGATGTGCCTGTCACGAAAATGAAACCTCAACAGGAAGCACTGACAGTTATAAACACAAGCATTTGCAATGCAATAGGTCTCGCATTAGGAACGTTTGAGCTATTGGTCTTGTAAATGACAATTTTTTTCATTTATGTGTTGGTTTTGAAAATAGCTAAATTAATAGCTTTTATCATTTACAATGCCAATAGTTATAACTTTCGCAAATGTGACACCTATAGCATTTGTAATGCAACATGTTTTGTATTTACGTGACTTAGACGTATTGCTATTACAAATTACAATGGCTTTTAATTTTTTTAAATAATTAATACTTAAATAAAAGTGATTTTAATTTATAATGGCAATAGCTTAAACTTTTGTAAATAACTTTTGTGAAGATTATGTTCAGTGTATTTTATTGTGATAAAAATCCAAGAACAGAAGTGAAATAATAACATCTTTTGTGACATTTGTAATAAAGCTTTAAACATTGAGAGAACATATTTGAACCAGTTGTTGTTGAATGGTTGCGCAGATTGATGCTGGGGTGGCGCTGAGTGGTGCTTTGGTGGTGCTGAGTGGTGCTGTGGTGATGCTGAGTGGTGCTGTGGTGGTGCTGAGTGATACTGGGATGGTGCTGAGTGATCCTGGGGTGGTGCTGAGTGGTGCTGTGGTGGTGCTGAGTGATGCTGTGGTGGTGCTGAGTGATGCTGTGGTGGTGCTGAGTAGTGCTGTGATGGTGCTGAGTGATATTGTGGTGGTGCTGAGTGATGCTGTGGTGGTGCTGTGTGATGCTGTGGTGGTGCTGAGTGGTGCTGCGGTGGTGCTGAGTGATAATGTGGTGGCGCTGAGTGATGCTGTGGTGGCGCTGAGTGGTGCTGTGGTGGTGCTGAGTGGTGCTGTGGTGGTGCTGAGTGGTGCTGTGGTGGTGCTGAGTGATGCTGTGGTGGTGCTGAGTGGTGCTGTGGTGGTGCTGAGTGATAATTTGGTGGTGCTGAGTGATTCTGTGGTGGTGCTGAGTGGTGCTGTGGTGGTGCTGAGTGATAATGTGGTGGTGCTGAGTGATGCTGGGGTAGCGCTGAGTGATGATGTGGTGATGCAGAGGGCAGAAAGGCACAAAAAGCAGTCTAAAAAAGGGCAGAAGGGCTGAAAAACAAGGGAAAAACTAGTCTAACAAAGGGCAGAAGGGCACAAAAAATCAGTCTAACAGAGGACAGAAGGGCAGAAAAACAAGTGAAAAACGAGTATAACAGAGGGCAGAAGGGCACGAAAAAACGAGTCTAACAGGGGCAGAAAGGCACAAAAACGAGTCTAACAGAGGGCAGAAGGGCACAAAGAACGAGTCTAACAGAGGGCAGAAGGGCAGAAAAACAAGGGAATAACAGAGGGGAGAAGGGCAGAAAAAACGAGTCTAACAGAGGGCAAAAGGGCAGAAAAACAACGGAAAAATGAGTCAAACAGGGCAGAAGGGCATAAAAAACGAGTCTAACAGGGGGCAGAAGGGCAGAAAAACAAGGGAAAAACGATTCTAACAGAGGGCCGAAGGGCAGAAAAACCAGGGAAAAACAAGTCCAACAGAGGGCAGAAGGGCACAAAAAAAATGAATCTAACAGGGGGCAGAATGAATCCCGCCCTGCATGTTTGTCCACGAAGATGCAACCGTTTTGTTCAATAACTCTACTCAACTGGAGTACTTTCTACTGTCTAATCAGTAAGTGCTCCCTCGTTGGCTAAATGTATAGGGGCAGATTTACAATAACTGGCGCATCCCCAGGGATGCGCCAGTTATTTTGCGCCACAGCTCCGCCACCCATGGTCCGCCGCATTTACAATGCGGCGCACCATGTGGCAAAAATGGCACAGATGCATCACGCATTTGTGCCGTAAAAGCAGTGCATTGCTGGACTGCGTCGCAAGCGCGACCCAGCTCCAGCAATGCTCTGGGGGGCCCTATCTCCCCAATGCTGCGTCAAGCCTTGCGCCTGCTTCAAGCAGGCGCAGGGTTTTGACACAGCATTGGCCTAAAAGTAACTGAGTGAAATCTTGTAGATTTCACTCAGCCACTTTTAGGAGGCGTTCCTGCGCAGGAACGCCCTTCCCATGCGCCGGAACGCCTCCTGATGGCGCAGGGCTTTACAACGTGACCGATCTCTCATCATTGCTGGATGCAGCTCCAGCAATGCTCTTGGGGGCCCTATCTCCCCGATGCTGCGTCAAGCCTTGCGCCTGCTTCAAGCAGGCGCAGGGTTTTGACACAGCATTGGCCTAAAATTAACTCAGTGAAATCTTGTAGATTTCACTCAGCCACTTTTAGGAGGCGTTCCTGCACAGGAACGCCCTCCCCTGCGCCGGAACGCCTTCTGATGGCGCAGGGCTTTACAACGTGACCGATCTCTCAGCATTGCTGGACGCAGCTCCAGCAATGCTCTGGGGGTCCCTATCTCCCCGATGCTGCGTCAATTCTTGCGCCTGCTTCAAGCAGGCGCAGGGTTTTGACGCAGCATTGGCCTAATGGCGCAGGGCTTTACAACGTGACGCATCTCTCAGTTGCATCCCGTTGATAATACCCAGCACCATGGCGCATCTTTTGTGCTGCCGCTGCGTCACAAAAGTGACGCAACTGCGGCGCAAAAGAGGCGCAAGCGGCTTGTAAATCTGCCCCATAGTGCTTTTACTACACTGTAGCTGCGTAAAGGGCCAGGAGATGTGTCTCCAGTGACCATGTGTGCCTGTGCCTGTGTTACAGGCACACATGGTTACTGGAGACACGTCTTCTGGCCCTTTACGCAGCTGCAGTGTAGTAAAAGTACTATGCATTTACCCAATGATTGAGCACTTACTGGATTAGCCAGTAGAAAGTACTCCAGGGCAAATCGCAAAAAAATCCGCAATTTCGCGGGAAAATGTGCAAATTCTCAGATTTTTTTGCGATTTCACGGGGAAATTCGCGAATTTGCGAAACGCGAATTCCCAAATTTCGCCCAGGTGACAAGCACCCGCATCCAGGAAGGCAGAGCCTATGTAGCCATGGAAAGAGAAGACAGAGTGGGAAAATCTAGCCCTATGAATTCTGGGACATGTAGTCCAACATGCATACAACACACATTACAGGGCGGATTGTGACAGTTGCGCAGGTGCTGGGTGATGTGTTTGTGTCGTGGGATGCCGAGGTCAAGCCTGGCTACAATGTTCTGTACGGTCTGGAGTTTGCAGAGAAGAGAATTGTTGATCCCCGCATTGAGGGCATTTCTGTAGCCCTGTCTGCTGGTTATAAGTGCGTGGGTGACTATCTTCCTTGATTCGGGGGGGGTCCATTTGGGTTCCTTTACTTTGCCAAGCCTGTTTAAAGAAACAAACAGATCAAAATAACAGCCTGTCCCAATAAAATTGCAAGTATTATTTTATAAGAAGATTCTCTATCCCCAGCATACCCATGAGGCAGCACCACCTGTTTGTGAATTACTATAACATACTCCTAATGGCCTCACCATATAAACTACCTCTAACACTAAGCTTTGCATTTTTGTCAAACAGCATTGCCATCATGCATTGATGAAGCCTGCATATGATCATTACATTTCCCTGAGATCTATTTACCAGCCTTGATACATTCAACCAACTTTTCACTATTTCCTCTACAGTTGGAACTTTTCTTGAATATTTTAATATTTCCACAAAAATCACTGGGGGATATTCCCAAGAACATGTGATAATTATCGCAAAATTAGCTTACCGCAACTTTTCACATCGCAGTCTATCGCAGGAAAATAATGCTGTGTTAACGTTGTATTCTCACCACGGTGGTACCATGCGATAGTCTTAACCTGGGTTAAAATTAACGCAACACCTGAAAAATGCGAAATACGAATGTGAAAAAATCGACGATGTTCCAAATCGCGATACAAAAATCAGCGATAACCAGCGACAGGCCTGCAATTCCCACGTGTCATGCAGGAAAATGCACTGTAAAAGCAGAGAAAAAAATAATTAAGAAATTTAACTGCGTAGCACCAAAGACGCACCCGGACCAAGTGCAGAGGACAACGCAAACCCCATAAGCCCCACTGATGACCAGCAAGGAACCTTGGGGTCGGGGAAGGCCAAGGAGGAGAGGAATAGGACAGTGCGGTTCATTCTGCAGTAAAACACGATCATCATTATAGAGGTGAAAAAACACTACCAACAACTGTTCGTCACCTCCAGCGTATCATTGGCAACAAAGACGCAAAGATGGCAAACCAACTTGGACCATGTAAATGCAGTTGCAGAGTTGAGGAGGACAATGGAATAGGTCAAGAGGCGCTGGAATGATGTGAAGGGCAAAACCAAGAAGATGTGTGTTGGGTATTGTGGCCCTCTTGGGTGTCTGAGCTTCATGATCAGTAGCTCCAGGGCATCTGTTGTTCTTCAGGTGTGGATCTGGGCTGGGCTCCCTTATATGGTGCAGGCTGTCGTCCGACTTAACACCAGGTAAGAGCAGGTGTTAAATCCCTGCAGCTAACACGCCTTATCGCATGTTTTGGGATCTCACTGGTCGTTGAGAATTTTGCGAAGTGGTGTTGTCGCAGCTTTTTGCACAGGAATGCCTATTCTGCATATCATTAGCAATAGTTGCCGGTGTCATCTGTGGGGATGTTTTTTGCAGCTGCTTTCGCAGGAAAACTGGTGATATTGGCTGTTAGCACCAGCTTGTAAATAGGGTGATACATTTATCGCCACTTTGGCTGCGATAAAGAGCCGCTAACTTGGCGACAAGACAATGAGAATATGCCCGCTGTGTATTAATCAGTTTAATATACTTCAATGCCAAATGTTTCCCCATCTTTCGCCCCTCATAAACCTTCTGTCAGGATGTTGAAATATAAGTAATGCATGGGAAACTGTCTTTGATGGGTTAGTAGATGCGCACTCAAAACCTGTTGTAATCTCTAGTCAGTTAAGTTGCTGTGCATCATTGAAGAATTCAGACCGTATAGTCCGTAGCTATCCAGTCATTATACTGTCAATTAGATTTTTGTGTTTTGGACATGCCTTTTAATCTACATCAATTGATTTCCATGCTTACAAAGCTTTACTGGTCACACTGGCCTTGATAATGAAATCTTTCTGAATTGCCTTCCCAGTCATACAATGTAATGTCTGATCTTTGGGTGGTGATGCCCAAGGTTTGCCTTCTGTAAGTACATCTTCAAATAGTATAATTCCATGAATCATCGGTTTATGGTACCTTTGGTTGCACTCATTTTTAATTTCGAGTAGCTTGATTGTCAAATCTCATTTCATGTTCTTTTAAAAAGGATATATATTACACTTTTTAGCTGATTACAGTATCTTTTAGGTGTGTCTGTATGGCAACAAGCACATGATAAACAGCCATCAGATTCCTTTTTGTACTGAAAGTGTGAGTGGATCCCTTACATTTTTCAATATTTAAGGGTATGATGCAAAACATATTGGATAGTTTTGTCACTGTCCTATGTATGATAAATGATATTTTCATTGGATCCACTCAGAAATTCTAGAAATATTTGCACAATCTCTTCTGTTTGTGTGATGTGAGAAGAAACTGAACATTATCTGTCCGTATTAAACCCCCTCTGCTTAATGTTTTCCTATGGTTAATATGTCTTCTGTACATGTCATGTTTCAATAATGAGACTCAATATTATTCTTATTTTCAGACAGATCTGCATGAGGCGGCAAGTTCCTATTGTTGATTACTTCCTCTCATGGTGCAAGGACTGCAATTTCCTTCAGCAGTGTCAGGGATGCTCACTTCTAGCTCTTAGTTTTCAGTGGAGTCATTACTCACGTTCCTTCACCAAGAATGCTATAATGAGTCCCATTTGATGAACAATTTCCCCTTTGCTTTAGGATTGAGCCTACAGCTGTGCTTTTGCAAGCAGTGCATATGGTTAGATACACAAGGAAGAAATTACAATGTTCTCTCAATGAAGTGTTGCAGTCTGATAATTGTGCGTAGGTATTTATTTTTTGCACTCAGCTGAGTTAGACTTTCACTTAAATAATGTTCAGTGACATTTTTAATAATGGAGGGTTGCTCCAATATTTGCTCAATTGTATTTCTACAGTACCTTATGTGTTACATCATGCATCTTTAACATACTGTGTTTAGCAATAGTGTTAGGACTTTGGTTGTTCATTGGTATTCCATCTAAATATATTAAATCCACTCTGGTTAGGTCGAACAGCATTTCATGGAGAAAGTCTTGTCAGACCCTAGTAGCTACATGCATAAGGCAATCCCCAGAGAAATGTGTAAAAATCAAATGATGCCAACAATAAAATAAGATTCTCAATCCAACTTAGAAAAATACAGAAAAATGTTAATGAGTAAAAAGAAGCAAGAACCATTAAAGTAGGTTAAGAGGAATTGGAGATGAGACGTTTTAAGGCAAACAGGGTCAAGAAAATAGAAAAACACTAATCAAAAATCACTGTTGGTGTTGACTGGGGCAGGCTGTGATAGAACACAGGTCAGATACACCAAAAGGGGTTTCCTAATCAAAGTTTTTAATTCTGGACTTAGTCTCTGAAATAGAAGTCAAAATATTCCTATGGAGCATGGCCTAGGTTTATCGCTGTTAAGTGTTCTGCATGCTCGGATCCACCAAGCTTCCCCTGAAGCTATTGAATTTGGCACCAAAACTATCCATTTCAACTTCGAGTGCCCAAGAATGTACACAACTAACAATATATTAAGAATTCTATATATGCTGGAAACCTGACACCTTTTAAATATTTGAAAGTTCAATATATCCTACTGATATTACTTTCAAAGGAAGTAATCTTGATAAGTGTGTGTCCTGAAGCCAATGATCACTTATGTTTTGGACCTGGCTGCTGGTGTCTCCAACGGGTAGGGTGGAGATCATTATGATGATTATGTTAACCAGAATGTTTAATTGTATTTTGGTGCTCCTTTGATCCTTCCACATTCTTTGTTTGTGATCTTCAGGCTGTCCTGCCAGGATTGAATTTGGCTCATCTGAAGTGATGCTTGGAGAAGTGGGGATCCCAAATCTATAGGGGTATTACATGGCTGATCAATTGGTGAAATTGGCAAGATGGCTATCGGTCAAATTAGAATTTTAACAATTAGATCTCTAGAACATTACAGGGGAGACTAAATTACCATTCACTTTTTGGGGGCTTTTGCCTCTGTACTTCCAATGGTAAAAGCAAGTGCATCTGATGTTCATTGTATGTTTCTTGCCTGGCGAACTTGACATGCTGCTGTCATTATCCATCATCAGCTTCCAACCCCTTCAGTGAGTTAGACATTAGTCCTACATTTTAATATTAATTGTTATTATTAAAATGTAGGACTACTGTCTAACTCACTGAAGGGGTTGGAAGCTGATGATGGATAATAACAGCAGCATGTCAAGTTCGCCAGGCAAGAAACATACAATGAACATCAGATACACTTGCTTTTACATGCTTAATTATTATTAATCATCATTGTTATGTTATGCCATGTTACGTTATACTACTTTATACTTCTGTGTACATTCACTAATACAAAGCTTCTAGCTGCCGGAAGGCCTAAAACAAATTTAGTAATCATAAATGAAACCAAATCTATCCCCAGATAAGACCGACATTAATTAGACAAGGTATCAAACAGGTGAAACCAGTGGATCCCATCCAAAGCCATTACCAGTCATACACAGATGCTGGGAGATGAAGTGATAAAACATTTGCCTTGGTAGATAATATATACCAGTTGGCAAAAAAGCAGGAATTGGTCTTTCCAGTAAAATGTGTAGCAAACTTTATGTTTTGAAAAAAAGGTAGAGAATTTCTTATAGCAGTTTTGGAGTGTATAGAAGGCATGGATTAATTGATCAAAGTGAATAGAAAGGTTGATGGAAATTCAACTAGGCTGGCGGAGGTGTAAATAGCCTTAGGGGTGATAAGTGTAGATTTATAGATGACTCATAGGTGGAAGCACTAACCAATGCAGCTCCCTTGTAGTGGACTGCCATAGAGCTCTTTTGTACCAGCATAACAGCCTGAGATGGCTGGCATGCAGTCTTTCAACACCTTCTGAATTTCATATTATACTATTGAGCAATGTTGTTTCATGTTGCAGTGAATGTGTATTAGTTGCAGCTCTATCTTGTTGCCTGTGGCATGTGGGCTTCCAGAACCAAAGATCATCCAGGATGGACTTTTTATATTTAGTCCAGTTAGTTTGTGTCCAAAATGTTAGAGTGGCGGTTAATTGTACGCCTATATATCAAATAAGGGAAAGGGACTAGTGAAAGGGAGCTAGTACTAGGCAGGGAGATCCAGTGAGGATCAAACCATACAGTTTGTTCATGTTGACCTTAATACTTGAGACCTGTTAAAAAGCTGTTAGGCAGGGAATTCCCATAGGGAAGGAGGTGGGTGCTTGTGTGAGTGTAAGCAATAGATCATATGGAAATAGACTTATTTTATGGCATCGCCCACCAAGTGGAATACCCCCAATGGACATTGTCTTATGAACTGAAATGGCTAGGGGCTCGATTGCCGGGACAAATAGCGAGGGTGACAATAGGCAACCATGGCTGGTGCCTCTAGCAAGGTGGATTGAGTTTGTTTGATGCCCATTAACACAGATTGAGGCAGTCGGGTAGACATAAATTGCCATGATCTTAGTGATCATGCCCGGGCCTAAGCTTATGTTGTGGAGGACCACGTTAGGGAGAGCAATGGGGCAATAAGAGGAGCATAAAGTGGGATCCTTGCTCGGTTTGGCGTGAGGGTGATCTCAGAAGCTGTCATTGTGGGAGTAAATTCCGGAACCTGGGTGAGGTAGTTAAATAGTGTCAGCAGGTGATCTTGAAGGTGGGGAAAAATGCATTGTAAAAAGTAACTGAGAGCCCATCCAGGTCATGGCGTCTTCCCGACTGGCAGCTCCTGCAGAGCTCGGTGTAGCTCTGCCAAGTTATGTATGCTGTGGATCGAGACGCCCCAGTCGCAATTGTTTAAAATGGTGTCCATCTCAAGTACATAGGATTTAATATTAATTGTGTAAAACTTGTTGCTTTGCCCATTTTGTGGATGCCCAAGTCCTCGCCCCATCGGGATTTTAGCTATTTGGGCCTTAGTTTATTGTTGGTGCATTTAACGGGCAAGTAGGGTACCAACTCTGTTTCCCCCTCATGTTGTTTTTGCTTCAGCACCATAAGGGCTCATTCAGCCTTATTGGTCCTATGGGCTCCCATCTGTCCCTGCTGAATCGCCAGTTGACGCTTACTGTGACTGGTGAGGGAAGTCTGATCAAGGATCTCAAGAGTGTTAACCTCTACCACCAGGTCTGCCTCTACCAGTTAGGACTACCTTGCCAGTGCGATGGTCTAGATCACTCCCATGATGGTAGCCTTAAATCTATCCTATATTGTGTGGGTTGATATATCTGGGTAAACATTAAGTTAAAATAGTCCACAATCCCTTTATTGATCTTCATCCTATCTACCAGATCTCTCAGGAGTTGTGTGGGGAATCGCCACCATGGTGGACCTTGATGCAAACCAGCATTACCAGCCCACACCAGCTCCACATGAGCGTGGTCTGAGATTGAGATGTCTGGGATGATTGCCGCTTCTAACTCAAGAAGCAGGGAATAATTGAGGAAGAGAAAATTGATGCAGGAGTATAGGGCATGGACATACAACTAGAAGGAGTATCCCATGTGTGAAGTTGCCTGTATTGCCACACATCCATGGGCCCAGATCAGTATTGTTGTACTTGAGCTGACCTGGAAGGATTTGGAGCTTTGGTCAAGATCGAGTCCGAAACTAGGTTAATGTCACCCTCCACTTTAATGGTGCCCACCTCATTTGTCAGCTGATCCCTGAGATGTCACCGGAGGTAGCGATCTTGCACCTGGTTGGGAGTGTAAATATAGTGTTAGTGGGGGTGTGCCATGTAAGAAATTGTCTTTAGTAGTCATGAGATACGTAGAGCAAACGCTTACCTTGCACTGAATGGATGCCAACAGTGTTTTGGTGGAACCATAAGCCTAGAGCTGGGGGGTATCTCGGGTGGGACATGAGATGGCTGTCCTCCCTCAGGAGAGGTGTCTCCTGGAAACAGAAGATGTCTGGGTCATGCTGGAGAAGGTATTGCCAGACTTGCTTGTGTTTATTAGGTAAATTCAGGCGCCGGAAGTTGAGCGATAGTGTGTTGTACAGTGGGCAGGCTAAGGAGTGCAGCTGTAGCTCTATCGGGCATATGCAACATGATGTCTGGTAGGCCATATGCAGGGAAAGTTGAGGAGAAAGTGCCTCCTCTCTGTATGGGGGCCAGGTGGGCAGTCATGGAGTGCACAAAAGCATTGCCAGAGGGTTGAGGAAATGGGATAACCTCAGTATCAGTGTTGCGCCATCTAATGTGTGGTAGTGTTAAGGGCTGACCAGTGCAGAGTGAGACCATTTCGTGCCACAGTACACCTGGCTTATATAGAATAAAAATATAAGAAGAAAAACCAAACAGCAAAAGCCCAACATGTCCTAACATCCACACCTTGTCCAGAGGGTACCAGCATGGAGGAGCACATGTCCAAATAGAGGTGTCACCCTCCTGGGTAAAGAAACAGGGTGGGCAGGCTGCAGGGACTGGACGGTGTAACAGCAAGTAAAAATGTGTCTTTCGGAGAGACACAGGGATAAGCATAGGGGCACAATCATAATGGCCCTCTGGATCCCCATGTCCTGAATGAACTGGATACAAGGCCCCAAGAATAGCTGGGGAGTATAATGGAGATGCGGATGCCCCCTCTCCTTGCAGAATTTAAAGCTAGGCAGTGACGCTCTTATCAAGTGAATGTGTGTCCTCATGTAATGTAACTGGTGCTATGTAAAGCGCTCTGATACCCGATTCAGGTCAAATTCGCGCTATATAAAACTCTTCACACAAAAAAGAAGTCATTTTCCAATTTCTGTAGATTGGGTGATAGTGTCCTGTTTAGCCTCTTGGAGTGCATTTTGCTTTGTGGGCTTGTTGTGGCACTGAGAATGCACTGTTCGCATTGCTGGATGCCACCCCTCCCCGACCGCCACCATGGTTGGTGATACACCTCTGCTGGATGTGTCATTAGGAATGTCTAAAACCTTCTTAGCATCAGCCAGAGAGGGCAAGAAGGATTGACTTCCTTTCCATTGAAACAGGAGGACAAAGGGGTGGCCTCACTTATATTGAATGTCAGTTTACTGAATGTGTCCGTGATGGGCTTGAATTCACACTTCTTGCGCAGCAAAACTGGGAGAGGTCCTGAATGGGTTGGATTGTGTGGCCACAGAATATTAAGCTTGCTTTCCCCTAGAAGACCACAGAATGGTTTCTTTTTCGTTGAAGAAGTGAATTCTTGTGAGGATGTCTAGGACAGTGTTTTGGTGGCCGGGGATTTATGATACTCAATGGGCCAATGTTGGCAGAAGGGCCTCCAGTTCACCCTGGATCATCTGCAAGAGTTCAGCTGTGAAAGCTATGATGTCATTCCCTCCCATACCCCTGGGGACCACTTCATTCAATCAATCAATCAGGGGATTTGTAGAAGGCGCTACTCAGCTGTAAGTGAGAGTCTCAGGGTGCTGAGGGGGGAGGCAGCTCCGGATCAGTTGAAAAGCCAGGCCTTGAGGTCCTTCCTGAACGGAACATAATATAGTTTTATGGATCTTCTAATTTCGAGGTCTTCCAGCTTGGTCTGTTGTTCAACTTGTTGCTCCTCGAGTGTTGCCACCCTATGCCAAAGAATTTCCTGATACTCCACCTGAGAATCTGCTCTGCATTCTGGCTCGTCTACTCATTCTCCGATTTTACATATGTCCTTTCACAGGTCTTTAAGACAAGTCTTGAAGTTTGTTTTAAGGGGACCAATTTGGGAGCAAATATCTTTCCAGAATTGGTCCATATAGATTCCGTAAAAGGTACCTGTGAGGATCCCCCTATCACTGTTAGGAAGCAAGATGTTTTTGTGTCTATTTCCATTGTTAAGGCCTGGTGCCACAACTATGATACTGTGGCAAGTGTGGCATAGTGCAGTGGGGCAAGCACAGGGGCACCATCGTGCAGTGGATCTGTGAGATAAGTATGTACTTGTTGGCTCTCTGTTTAGGTTACATCCACAACACCAGAGGGGGTAGCCAGTGCTGGCCAGTAAAAGCAGAAGCTTATGACTACTGAGAGTGCTTTCAAGTGGACAATGCTGCAGGTAGGCTGTCTTTCAAGGCGTTTCCAGTTTGCAGTGCCTCGTGGGGGGCTTAGGTAGGTCCTACACAGTCTCCCAGTTGCTGTTGCTGTGTCAGCAAAGAGAGGCTTTCGAATCAGGACCTATAGATAGGACTTCCATGACATCCCAAGCCCAGAGGTATCCAGGAATCAGTCTGAGGCAAACAGCCGCAAGTAGGTTGCATGTTCAGCTGAGCTGCAACCCCATTTCTCAGTTGGGGCAAAGCTAGGGCCAACTAGGGCCAGCTAGTGAGTGGGAGTCACAATCCAATGTGGGAGCGGGCAGGGCACCTGCAGACAGCCACCAACTAGAGTATCTGACATGGGGCTGGGGCCAGAGGCCCCAAAGAGCATGCCTGGAATGTCTGAGGCCAATCGATCCCCCACTTCAACTTGGTCACTCACCCCAGGGGAGAAGTCTGGTTCTCGACTGACCTCACTGTGGTCTCCTTCTCCTCAGTAGGGCACAATCGAGAAGCCCTCAGCACCAGCCAGTAGGGAGAGCCCCATTTCTGTGTGGTAGCAGGCCAGCCATCTGTAATGGTTGCCTGCTGAGGTAGCTGGTATATGGCAGGGGGGCATATAGTAATTAGGCCTGCAGTGCTAACGTTCCATTGTAGACTGATTTCTCAGTGTCCTGGTTAGTAGGGAACATCAACACTACTGTCTATGATACTGGTTGGTTGTCCCTGTGGGAAACAATCCTGAGAGCTCATGTGCATTGGAATGTTGACTGCTCTTACAAATAAGTTAGGAACACTTAAAAATGGTTTGCTCTCTTTGAAAATTAGAAAGGAAGCCATGACTCTGATGATGAACCTTCAATATGTTTCCACTACAAACAGAAAGTACTCAGTTTTATGTGACTTGCAGAGCTGTTCTAATGACTGGAGTCCTTTCATTGTATAGTTTTGCCATTTCTAGATTGTGAGTATTTATTTTATTTATTTATTTATTTAAAGAGTTTTCTATAGCGCAAACATGACCCTTGGGTATCAGAGCGCTTAACATTACATGAGGTAGATTAGAGACAAGTCTTGTATAGTATAACGATTTACAGTAATATGACCAAAAAAAATTAAATAAAGGGTTAACAACAGTATAAACAATGACATGAGTTAGATTTGGGATACAACTATATATATGGTGTACTGGAACTTCCAGTATGCAATAGTTATTAAGTGTCTTTTTCCTGTGCATTCTATATTCTACATCCGGGGTCAGGATTAGTATAGTACCGGCCGAGGATATCACCTATAAAGCTGGTGACTTTCTCTTCATTTCCCTTGTTGTTCTGTCTTGGTCACATCTATGTCATGGTGATAGTGATTAACTGTCTTGCTTATGGAAGGGACTCACTCATTAGGAAGATCTTAGTTTCCCTCTTAAAGGTTGCAGTGATAAATCTTGCAGCTGCATTGAGGCATGCTTTCAGTGGTGCTGTGCAAGTTTTTGGTAAACTTGCTAAAGTACATCCATATTCAGTCCTCGAGATCACTAGTGATTGGACTGCCAGTTTGAGATCCACCTTAGAGATGAATAGTTTCACTTATCTAATGTAGTTCAAATGAAAACGGGCGCTATTTGCCATTGATTTGACGTGGGCTTTCTCATCCAGGGTGATTCCTAGTGATTTTGCTGAGTCAACTAGGGTAGGGGTGCAATTTAACGCTGTGATGATTTTTACCATTCCTTCACTTCTGTGTGGTTCTTTGGTGATGAGATTAGTAAGAATTATGTTTTTGTGCGTTTAGCTTCAGATGATTGTTAGTTAACAATTGTAATGACAATTTTAAGGCCTCATTCACTAACTTGAAGTCTTCCAGAGACGCGAACTTGATGTATATCTGCGTGTCATCCGCGTACATGGGATACAAGATTTTAGAATTTCTGAGACTTTCTGTAACAGGTTTGACATACAGGTTAAACAGTGATGGAGATAATGTAGATCCTCGAGGGACTCCAATTGAGTTAGGGCATGATGGTGAAAGTGATTGGTTGACCAGGAATCTTTGCGTTCTATTCTGAAGGAAGGATTCAAACCATTTCAGCACATTACCAGACATTCCCATCCTGTCATGGAGCCTGTTGAGTAATTTTTCATGATTTACCATGTCAAATGCAGATGACAGGTCAAGCAGGATAAGTAGACATGTTCGATTGTGGTCTAGGGCCTGTGGAGCATCATCGACAATATGTAGGATTGCTGTTTCCGTGCTGTGTCCTGTTCTGAATCCCGACTGGCAGTCGTCCAGTAGCGAGAAATTGGCGATGGGTTGGCTCAGTTGATTTTGCACACATTTCTTTATTAGTTTGGTAAGTAAAGAAATGTTGGTCACTGGGCGAAAGTTATTAGGATCTGCCGGGTCCGCTGTAGGTTTTTTGATGATGGGGACGACTTGACCTGTTTTTAGGCATTCTGGAAGGATCCCTTGGGATAGAGAGGCATTTAATCTTTTCATACATAAGATATGGCAGATTTCTTTCAGGCATTTTGATGGGAGTTGGTCATTATAATGGTTATTAGGGTTGATATCTGATAGCGTTTTGGCGATGGTACTCTGATCAAATAGTTTGAAGGTATCCCATTGGGCCTTGTTTTTTGCCCTATCATCGACAATTTTTGCGGTGGTATTGATTGTTGAGGGTGTTTGGTTGTCATGGTTGTCCGCTGCTCTCCTGAGCTCTCGTTCAAGCGAGTTGGTTTTGTCGGTGAAGAATGTTGAGAATTCCTCACAACTTAGTTGCGATTTTGTAATTTCCTGGGCAGATTTGGCCATCTTATTGGATTGTTGTTTTAAGATCTCGAATAGTTTCCTTGGTCTGTTTTTGGCGTTAACCAGTTCTGATCTAATAATTTCCCTTTTGGAACTGAGGATCTTTTTGTTGTATTCATTTCTGATTTTTCTGAGGGAATTCAGTTCGGGGAATGATGGGTGTTGACTTCAATTTCTTTCCGCAAGTCTCACTTTCCGCCTGTCTTCATTCAGTGTCCCATTGAACCATGGATTTTTAACCTTCTCTGTGACTCTTTTCAGTTTTAGTGGCATGGTGGCATTGACTATATTCGTTACTGATGTAGTGTAGTGGTCCGTTAGATCATTCACATTCTGCAAGTTGTTAGGTGGATTTAGGTCCTTCTCTCAGCAATCGCCTAGTAGTTCAATATTCAAATCTTTAGTGTCCCACATCCACTTTTTGAGTTTGATAGATTGTGTAGTCTTGTTTTTTTTTTCAATGTGGGTATCAGAAAGGGTATGGCATGGTGATCAGACTAGTCGCATGGCTCAATTGAGAGGACTGAAGTATTATTGTTTTTTTAAATTATCCAGTCCAACCTAGCTCCTTTTGAGTGTGTTTGCTGTGTGCATGAGTGGGAGAGGTTTAGCCCTGCTAAAAAGTCTTTGAGAGCGTTAACCTGTTTGTCGTGGCTGTCCTTCCAGTGTAGATTAAAGTCCCCTAGGAATATGTTATTAGCGTCAGTGTTAGAGTTAGCTCTTTCTTTGAGAGTTATATACTAGTTCTCGGATGTGCTCGACTTTGGTAATTTCAAGTAACTTATCCATTGCTTGTAGAGTGCTTAGTATGTCCTGCGACTTGTTGCCCATTTGTGTTTGAAGCTCTTTGATTTCTCTCTGAGTCTGGGATGACATATTAAGAGTGCTCACCTGCCGATTTCGGGATTCACATTTTGCATTCCCTCGTTTTAGCTCTGATCTCCTTATCTGTATCCTTTTTTTTGTCATTCGTTCGGTTGTCTGCTCCACCTTTATTTGCAGTGTGGGATGCGCTATCTATGCTTTGTGATCTTAATACCATGTTCGGGGGATATACATTTCGTATGGTTCTAGATGTCCTTCATGCTGAAGTAGATTTGGGTATGGAAGGGGTGATATCTTCCATATCAGTTTTTTCAAGGTTTTCATTGATTGACCTACTCGTTGGAGAGGCCCCGTCATTGAGGAGAGGAATCAATTCTAACTTCTGAAAAAGCTCAATGTCGTTATTTGCATATCATGTAGACATTTCTGTTCTTTTTGTATCATTCCCAAATGACGTGCCTCCTGTTCCGATTGCGTCTCCTAGTTGCGTAGACTGTTGTGGTTCCTGAGGGTCTCTAGTTAGTATGCTGTCTGTGGTGGTAGTGTTATAGGAGTCTAGGGTGTCTTCTTGTGGACTCAGGTGATGTAGAGATATTGAGTTCTCTACACATCCTTTTAAGGTTGAGAACATGTTGTCAAATTTTTCCGATTTGTTGTTAGCTGCTTGTATCAGCACTATTCCGTTCTTGTAAATAGTTATGCATAGGTCCGCTCTGCATCTTGGTGACGAAATGGTCATACGTTATGTACCATGTGGGATATTGGTTATAGTTTTTATGTTGAGCATATTTGTAATGGCATTACGCCATTTAGCCATTCTTCTGGTGAAGAATATCATGTCATTCACGATAATGCCTTTATCTGTGCTAAAAGAGGGGTCAGAGATCAGCGTGTCTGGTTTTCTCTTTACATCTTTACCATTGACTAGATGACAGTACTGATGACCAGCCATTTAGAATGGAGTCGACCAATAGTATGGCTTGGGTGATCACTGCTAGAGATGAGAGAGGAAGTGATAATTGTTTTGTACGTAGGAGAGACAAAGGCCAGAGAACAGTTATTCTGAAGACTGTGGTTGAACAGGCTGTGCCATCCATGGGGCTTGGGATGGCTGACTCTTTCCTTTGGCCATTTGGGCGGGTAAGAAACAAATGACATCTTGCTGGAACAGATGCACATTTTCTAGAATAGTTTTGACAATATGCTTTTTGAGAGCTAAGATTTTATTACCTATTTTTCAACTGTGCACCAGTTCCTTTGGATACTTTTCTCTCTTGCAATCATGATTTCACCAGAAAGCTTTATTGAAACTAAAATAATTCTGCAGGACAAGATCAGTTGTCTCACAGTAGTATTTTAAACTAGCCATGCAGTGGTGTTAAAGGTTGAGATTGAGTCTGTCTACTAATATCCCATTGCCAATGTTGAGAAGTGGTGCCAGACACAACTCTGGTACATCAACATAAGACTCCACCATCACTATTAGATCTACATTGTTAACCCAAGGAACACTAATCTCCAAATTACACGTCCCAGAAATGCAGAGGGGTAACGGTAGCTGTATTTATCATTGACATCATACCTTTTTAGTCTGCAACTGTGAACTCTCAGAGAAAATCCATATTTTGGCGACAGAGGTTTATTAGCTCTTAACCTGTGTTATTCATTCAGGTGTAATACTCTGTACGTATCTTGCTATGCCCAATTAAATTATCTGGTTAATTGAAAAGAGTTGGGTAAAATTAAAGAACACTTGATTGAAAGGCTGAACTTGTGATTATGCCCTAATTCTCATGCAAGCTTATGTGATAATTGCTATCACTGAAAAAACAAGGAGCAATGATTGATGCTGCCGTAAAGCCCAGCTAGAGCAATCCTAAACGCTTTAGCCACAGTTTGAACCAACTATTGGTCTAAGAATGGTTTGTGCCATCTAATGACTGATAGAAGCGTCCACTAGTTCTGCTTGTTGCATTCTGTTCCAGCCACAATCAGATCCTTCCATGTAGAGTTTTATGTTTATTCAAAAACATACATACTATGAACCTTACTGTGCATGTTGGCACTTCTTGGGACATAATCACAAATACTCTACCATTCCAAACACCTTTGCTATCTAACAACCCCAAATAAAAACTGAGAGATACCACTACATTACTTAAAGAACATCACAATCTGCTTTCAGCTATAGTAGAATAATTGTATTGGCAATTTTGGAACCACTCTGATGACCCCATCAGACAAATTCTGTAAACTGGTCTATGTGGGAGAACCTCATTCCGTTTATGGTAAAAGGTCTGTGTTGGCTGTTCTCATCTGCCTTCCCTCAGTCGCAGTATCTAGCCATCAGTTGGATATTGCTTCAAAAGTAAAACATCTTGACTTGTCCAACAGAATAAAAACCACAAGACCATATGCTTAACACATAAAAATAACTAATGGAAAGGGGCGACCACTCGGTTCCCCCGAACGTATGGTTGGGTGCCCCGATCTCCCCGGGAAACCATTTTGGGCGGGAGGCGTGGCCCGGCTGGTATGCCCGAAGTGGCGTAGCCGGGGCGCGCCCTTTCCCGCCCAGGAGGGGTTGTCCTAGACACCCGCACGGAAGACCACGCCCCAGTAGGCGTACCGGAGGAGGGTCCCCGCCCTCCCGCAGATAGATAAATAGAGCGGGAATCCGAAGAAGCGTACTCTTGTTCCTGTTCTCTGAAGGCTGCACCAACTCGTTGCTCGTGAGCCCTCGACGGAACAAGCGGCAATTTTGAGAACTTGTAATCGTGTTGTTTCTCTTTCAGTTATTTGGAGTACGGAAAGATCCAGGACCTCGTTGATCAACTAGCGCAGAGTTCACGCAGCTATGGTCGGCAAGACAGCAGGAAAGAGCTCCGAGTTAGAGAAGGTGCTGCGCACCTTGTCGAATCGAATGGCGATCATGGACCGAAAACTCGGTAAAGTTGACTCGATCGGTCGAGGTTTGGCCGATGTTAAAAAACAGTTAGCGGCCCAGAACAGCTCAGGCCGTCCTAAGAAGGTAATAGGCCCGGCCTTGCCCGGAGTCGTCCCTGAGGGTAGGGGAAAGCATGTTAAGAGGAGGGCGGTTTCTGGGGAAGATCCGGTTCCTGAGGTACCCCCAATCGCCCCCATCACACCGGCGGACAGCCCGGTACCAAACCCAGATATAGGTTTACCGATCCCCGTTGTAATTACTCCTGTTAGTGATGAGGAGATGCCCCCGGAACTAGCCATCCAGTTAGCGGCAGTGTTGCCATGGCTCAAGAAGAAAACGGGGGGGGGGCAGTGGCCGCGGGGGACCCGTCCGAGGAGGCTAGACTAATAATCGAGCAGTTACGACAGTCGAGAGAGGCCGCAACGGCGAATGTTCCTCTTGTTCCCCCACAGGTGGTGCTGCGAGGGCCTGCGGTTAGCCGGGAAAAGGCGGCAGACACGACGGTTGAACCTGGTAAGCACACATTGCCAATGGCAGGGGAGGGTTCGTTACCTTCGAGGCGCGAAAGGGTGGCCCAGCACATCCCTGCGGCCACAAAGGAACTGATATGGGGGAGAAATATGTGAATATGTTTTCATTGTTGACTGACCATCGTGAGATCGAATATGCGAAATCCCAGAAGGATTTATGGCACCCCAGTGAATGGCGGGCCAAGATGGCGGAATTTAGGGTCGATGAGACAGTAGCGAATTGGGTAAAGGCCTTTTCGATATTTACGGCAGTCATGGGGGAACGAAAGCCTGAAGTCATGACTGAGTTGACCTGTTATCAGAATAGGATTATGGATTTTTATACCATGTATGAGGGGGACAAGTGGAAAGGTTACGATAGAAAATTCCGAAAAGCGAAAGAGTTTGATGCAACTTTGACCTGGGATTGCCTCGACTCGGTGTCATGGCACAAGCAGCTCTTGCCTGGGGCGGCAGGTACGTCCTCGCCGGGCGGGAGCGGGTCGGGGCCAGCTCGCCAAAAGCCTGCGGTGCCCTTTCGAGCGGGCGCCGGTGGGGAATATCAGCCCAAGACCGGCGGGAATGGCGGCAAGCGGGGGGTTTGTTGGGGCTTCAATAGAGGCAACTGTAGCAGGCCCCAGGGAACATGTAGGTTCAGGCATGCGTGTGTGGGCTGTGGGAACTCCTCACACCCGGAGAGTAGCTGTAGATCTAAAAACAGCGGAACGGGAGGAAAAGGGGGGTCTAAGCAAGAGTGAGGTGATGTTTTGTACCGGATTGTCTACATCTGTTGATATCATGGCTCTGACTCCTTGGTTGAACATATACCCTGAGCATGTATCCGCCGGGGTGTTGAGGAATGGATTCCAATATGGCTTCAACATCCCGGCGGGGAATTTTCGGGGGGACTCCTTTTGTTATTAATCAGTTATCTGTACAACATAACCCAGGCGTAGCTGCAAGAAAAATTTCCAAAGAAGTCAGCTTGGGGCGGGTGGCGGGGCCTTTTCAATGCCCGCCGGTGGCGGATTTCGTGTGTTCCCCGCTAGGGGTGGTCCCGAAGAAAGACCCAGGGGAGTTTAGACTCATTCACAACTTGTCTGCCCCAAGGGGTTCTTCGGTGAACGAAGCCATTGACCCAGATATTTGTTCGGTGCGGTACGCATCGTTCGATGATGGCGTGGCCATGTTAAATCACTTGGGCCCCGGAGCTCTGATGGCGAAATCAGACATCGAATCGGCATTCCGGTTGCTCCCGGTACACCCGCGAGATCAGCTCTTGCTAGGTTTTGCATTTCAGGGGAGTTATTACATGGATAAATGCATGCCTATGGGTTGCTCCATTTCTTGTGCCTATTTTGAAATGTTCCGCTGTTTTTTAGAGTGGGCATTCACCGAGGCCACATGCCATAGGCATGTTATGCACTATCTAGATGACTTCCTGTTTCTGGGAGCAGCCGGCGATACGACATGTGCGCAGGCGCTGCTGGACTTCTGCATTCTCATGCGGGAGTTCGGAGTCCCATTGGCACCAGGTAAGACGGTTGGACCATCTACTTCACTAGAGTTTCTGGGAATTGAGCTCGATTCTGTGGAGGGATGTTTCCGTTTACCGATGGAAAAGGTGGCCAAGTTTAGGGCTTCCTTGACACAATGCCTGGGCAAGGAGAAAGTGACCCTGCACCAGTTACAGCAAACAGTGGGTCAGCTTAACTTTGCCTTAAGGGTGATACCAATGGCCCGCCCCTTCTCACGCTCTATTGCACAAGCTATGGTTGGTCTCAAGGAGGGACACCACCGTACGAGACTGTCGGCTGAGGTTCGCCAGGATATGCGCATTTGGTTGGCATTTCTGGCGGACTTCAACGGTCGAGTTGTGTGGAACAAACCACCAGCTTCTTCGGATGAACTAGGTTTGTGGACCGACTCAGCTGGGAGCGTGGGATTTGGCGCCATCTTTGGTAATCGATGGTCGGCACAAATATGGCCGACGTGGTGGCACTCCAGCGGTCTGACAGGTAACATTGGGTTTTTAGAGCTATTTCCCATTTGGGTTGCTCTGATGGCATGGCCAGACGACTTCAGGGACCGCTCGGTGGTGTTTTGGTCTGATAATATGACTGTGGTTGAGTGCATTAATCAGCAGGCAGCCCGCTGCAAGTGGATCTTGAGATTGTTGAAGGAAGTTGTTTTGCGTTGCATGAAATTGAATGTACAGTTCAGGGCAAAACATGTGCCAGGCGTACTGAATTATGCAGCTGATGCACTCTCTCGTTCACACATGCAGGCTTTCAGGGGCTATCTACCCACAGCGGACCTAGTGGCGGCACCGTTCCCCGAAGCACTATGGCTAATCGGTGCCCCGGATTACAAGACCTCGTGGCAGCCAGCTTAGCTCCTAGGACAAGGAAGGCCTATGAAGGAGCGTTTCGTTCCTACTGCACATTTTTGGGTCCATCAGGGAGACAGAGCTGGGGTCAGGAGGAATCCTTCCTGGGGTTCCTGGTTGCGCTGCACAGAGAAGGCCGATCAGCGGCAACGGCCAATAGACATAGGGCGGCCATTTCATTCATGGCACAGATGCATGACATAAGAGATCCGACGGATTCCTTTTTGGTTAGGAAGGCACTCCGTGGCTGGCAACGCCTCGAGGGTCGCAAGCAGGATACGAGGCGCCCGATTGGTGTAGACAGATTGTCTCTACTTTTAGCAAAGCTAGATGAGACGTGCTCCTCCCTTTTCTAAGCAGTTCTGTTCCGGGCAGCTTTCGCCTTTGCATTCCATGGGGCTATGCGGGTGAGCGAACTAGTCACAAGGAGCAAGAAGGATATAGAGGGAGGACTGGGCAGGGATCACGTCCAAATATGGGGTGATTCTATGGTAATCTCTATAGCCAGGTCCAAGACTGACCAGGGAGCTATGGGGGATAGTATTATTGTGCAGCGCGCACGGGGGTCCCCCACTTGTCCGATAAAGTGTGTAGAGGAATACTTGGCACTGAGGACGGCTACATGGGGGGGGGGTTTGCTTAGGCACAAGGATGGCACCCACTGACGAGATTTCAGTTTCAGAGGGTGCTGGCGCTGTCGATCGCTGCTGCGGGCATGGACCCGTGCGATTTTGGGACCCACTCATTTAGGATAGGGGCTGCTACAGAGGCTACAGCCCGGGGTCAGAGTGCGGAGGAAGTAAAGCAGCTAGGCTGTTGGTCCTCGAATTGCTTCAAAAGGTATGTGCGATTGCACATGTTGTAGAGATCAATTGACATGCGCTCACTCTTCTTGTCTTTTGTTTGCATTACAGTTTCGCGAGCCTGTCACGCGGGGCGGAATTGGAAGTCGACCCAGCATCAGGAGACCAGCGGTCGAGGATCACCGACTGGAGAGAGAGTGGTATGGGTCGTGGGCCACTCATATGTGAGGCGCGCCGGGGACGTATTCAGGGCAGGTGACGCGACTCACGCATCTGGGGAATACGGGTACAAAGTGACCTTCCATGGGAAGGGCGGACTCTGTTTTGACCAATTTCAATCCTTTTTTGAGGGTCTTTTAGGGCGGCAAAGGTCACCGCCATATGTAGTCATAGTACACATGGGGGGCAATGACTTGGTGACACTGGGAAGACGAGTGTTATTAGAACACATTCTGTCGGCAGTTAGCTGGTTGGCTAAAAAAGTCCCGGGGTGCACGATTGCCTGGTCCCACATGATCCCCAGGAAGTGTTGGTGGGGGGGCATTTCAGTGTCAGCATTGAACCACTCTATGAAAAGGGTTAACAATAAAGTTGGGAAATGGTTTCGCTCCGCGCAGTTGCATGGCATTCCTCACAGGTGTATTCGGGGAGATCACATGTATCTGAATGATGGGGTTCACCTGTCCAGGGAGGGAAATGATTTACTCATAGGAGACTTCATAGCATGGTTAAGGGGTTTGAGGAAGCATGACCTTTAGGAGGAGTGGGGGGGCCGGATAGTCGGTCAACTATCCGGCCTGTGGCGGTAAGGTCATGATCGGTGAGCAGTAATTTCAAGGTCCCTAGAGGGGGGCGCCACCCAGAATGGATGGGAGCGCCCGGGGGGAGGCGGCCATTGGCCCCTTCCACGGGGAGGCGGCACCCACTAAGGATGGGTCACCTAGGGGGAGACGGCCATAGGCCCCTCCCAGGGGGGAGGTGGCTAGATGCCCCTCCTACGAATTTCCCGGGGGCCGGATATCCGCGACGGCGGATAGAGAGTGTGGGGATGGGGGGGAGTCCACGCTGTCCTTCCTACAGATACCTCACACGGGAACTCAGATGACCTTTAAAAATGGTGTCGAGTGAAAAGGGGGCCCCCACGACAAGGGAAGTTACAGTTGGCAATGAGGGTAAAGTCCTCTGCGCATGCGCCACTCACACCGTGAGGGCGATATTTTGGTAGTAGGGATCTGACACCGGTTAAGACCTTGCCGTAGGCCCTTAATGCTAGGATGTACAATTTTATTTAGAATGTATGCATTTACAGGATGCTAGACTTGGCTAGGAAACCTTTGTATTAGAGATCTTTTAAGGTTAGCCAAAGAACATGTCTTCATCGAAATGTAATAAATGTAAAATTGTACATAATTCATGAAACTTTTATTTAATGTTTTAAATTTTGTTTCATATTTTAATAAATACGGCCGGGGGGGTAACTCCCCCCCGCCTTCCAAAAGCTCAAACCTGTGTCTGTCTACTCCCATTGGGAATTGGTGTTGGGAGGGGGTGGCGGGCATCCCGGCCATATGTTCAGTGTACTTATCATTTGTGCATTCTAGCAAAATGGTATATACAATCAAGAACAATACAGCATAGCTCAAGATTTATATCTCTGGTTTGGGTTAGTTGAATGTGCTCTATCACTTACATTTTACATATCACACTATTTGGAGAATTTCAAAATATATTTGTTAAAGCACAAATCCATCTAAGGTTGTTGTAGCTTATGCATTTTCTTTGGTGTTCAAAAAAGCTGAAAGAGTTCTCTGCTACAAACATCTGATTTGTAGACCTCTAGAGCAACTAAAATAGTAAAAGACAAACATGTGTTGTAATAAGATATAAATGTGTTGCTGCACTTATTACACAAAATACTGAAGTATAAAAACTTTTCAAATACAATCTGACCTTTTGTAATGAGTTTACTAATCCCCCAGTTGAAGTAAAGTGTACTCTTAATGGTAGGGGTCTGATCAGCATTCTAGAGTTTTTGCTGTTTCCCTTGCGTTACTCCGAGTTGGTTTTAGACTTTTCCATTTATGATACAGCAATCAGGGTTCACTGTCAGGGCTAATAGGATGACGCTTCATGGAGGACCAAATTATATGCCAAGGTTATCTAAATTATACATCATAAAATGCTAATTATGTGGTGCATGTCCTGGCAGTATTATTTTCAGCAATCTGAACTAGTAGCAATATGTTTGACAAAACATGAACGATTTACAAAATATGTAGCAAAATATGTGGCAATTTGGTAAATTCCTAATTATGTGTTAAACACTGTTGTCACAGAATCACCTAAAGCCTCCAACCCACCTCATTGGCCATTGTTTCATCAACAATGTATTCGAGTAAGAAACAAACCCTAAACATTCTAACTCCTAGCGATAATCACCAATGGTTCCTACAGAACTCACTAATCTGTTTTGGCATAACTCTGATTAAATTGGGAGGAATAACTCGTATTCTTGTACAGCTAATACTTCCATGGCTTTGAAGATTTCTGAATATATTCCTGTCTAATTTGCCCTGTTATTTTCAGCAAAGGATCTTGGTTGCACTAAATAGCCTTTTGATTGACTGTAAGGAAGAACACTTTTAGGAATATAGATCTATCAAGTGGTTACCCACCTGCCACTGTACAGTTTTGAAACAGTAGTCTATTTTAGAGTCTGCATTGTTTTTTCTTTGATTGGTCTTGTGCCTGAAAGCAGTCAAAACTAAATTGTTAATTGGAGTAATTCAAATAAAGCCATTAAGCTGAATTCTTGTGAGCAAATAAGGGGAATCACAAAGCCACAGACCTATAGCACACAACCCAAATCATACTGATAAATTGTTCCTTAAGACTAAAGTAACTTTTGGTTTAACATGATTGTCCAGCTTTGCCTATCACTCTGCACATTCAATCCATAAATTCCTTCTGCACGGTACAAAATATTATGAAGGCCAGCCTCATATTAAAAACTTCCTCTATGATCTATATGAAATTTACATAATTATAGCTCATACATTCCAGCAAAAGCTCTCTAGACTTGTCGCATAATAGAGATACTATATGGCACTATTTATTTCTTTTTTACTCCATGGGCCAAACAGAATTTCTGCTTCATCAATGACTGAGTAAAAAGTTGGAGTTTGTAAAAAATAAAAACCAAAACATCTTTATTTTTTTTGTGGGCTTCCGTCAAGGACCCTACTCAAAAGAAAAAGAATCTTCAGAAATCTTTCCTGATACAGTGACCAATTCATAGTCATTATTGTTTATTCAATTTGAATAAAAGAAATATTAAAAGTTCATTGACACTCAGTCAGTCAGTCAATCACTTTTATTCGATTTTTAAAAAATCATAAAAAGACAGGATACATTTCAAAAATTACACATACAAAAAATTAAATGATCACGAGAAGAATATTTACATAATGAATATACATAATAATTCATAGTTCATAACGTCATGGTAATATAAAGTGACTTATGCATAAACAGTTTATGTAAACAGACAAACAGACAAAAAGATTAAAAAATACATTTAAAACATTTGATACATCAATATATCTATATTCTTATAGAGGTTACGTTTAAAAAATTTCGTTTATAATCAATCAATTATAGTTTTTGCTGCGCTTCTTATTAACCACATGGCTGCTAGGCATTTTCCCGTCCTGTGCTGCAAATTATTGTTTTACATTATTTCATGACGAGCTGGCCTTGTCATCAGCGCACGGCAGGTAAGCGCCATGACGAGCCCAGCTCGTCATTAGCTTAGAAGGGGTTAATACGTACTCCTGCTGCTAAAAAATTCGCAACATGGAAAGTGACATGTGCATTGTGCAAAAGTTGCAGGAATAGGAGTGCAGGCCTCACTTGTATAAAACGGGCCTCTCTAAGGATGGGAACAAGATATTTCCTTCTGATTTTATCATAGTGATCACAGAACATAATAAAATGTAAAGTGTCCTGGGGTGAGAAATTATCACAATCACAAGGTTTGCTATTATCAGGAGTATCCCATCTATAGTATGTGCCCAGTAAAAAATGAATTAAATTCAAACGAAATCTAATTAAAAGAAAGCGGTGGAATGAATTATTTACAAATACCAGGTAAGGTTCTGGACCTGGGACAGTTTTGAGTGTGAAATTCCTTCTCACAGTAATTTTCTTAAGTTCAACTTCCTCTCGCTCTGTGATAAAAAGGTTCATCAGCGATTCCTTAATTATTTTAACATCCTCCTTCCTTATGTTCTCGGGGGAATTAAAAAGGTCGATACGTCCCACCTGTGCTAACATATTTTTCACATACAACATCCATGGGATCTTGAGTACTCCATCCATATTTAAACAATCTTCTAGAATTTTATGATTTAAAGAAATCTCTTCATTTAACCAGGTTTTTAGCCAAGAAATAACAGGGGCAGACTTTATGACGTCAGAAACGTACCCAACCCCCAATTCTGAGTGAATAGTGAAAGTGGGGGTAGACTGGGGAACAGAAAGTAATGATCTTAAAAACCTGTTCTCTGCCCTTTGGATAGGGACAGGCTCTATGTATCCCCAGATTGAGGCCCCGTAGTTGGCGATTGCAATGCTCTTAGCATTATATACTTTGAGGATCGCGCTCGTCGGTCTTGAGCCTAGTTTTCTAGCAAAATTCAGGATGGCCCCTGCCGATCTACTTAGTGCATTAGATTTGGCCTTATATTGGGGACCCCACTCAATTACAGTACTGTCTGAGCAACATTCCCCTCGATAAGAGGAGAAAACCATATTGCATCTCATACAAAAGAATGAAAAGCCTCAGATAAAAACCATGAAGCATAAAAACAAACAGTAGTGCCCTGAGTGGTCGCTCCCCTGTCTCTCTGCCGAGACGCGGTATCGTAGAACTGTGCTGCATTGTGATTAACTGTGCCATTATTTTCGTCTGGAAGTTAAATTGCATTTACCTCGCTTGCTTGCTGCATAGCTGGCTTGTACCATATCTGTCTTGTAATTCAGTTCATTGCGCGATATCCCCCGGCGCCCTGCTCTGCTCCCCCCTCCATTTTGTCTCTGTTGTTGTTGTGCTCCGTGTGCGTTGACCTGAGCCCGCCCCGCCTCCCAGCTGAGCCGCCCTCCCACTAACTATTTACAGCGCTCCCGGACCTAGAAGCGCTGTGATCCCTCATCGCTCCTGCCCTGAGTGGTCGCTCCCCTGTCTCTCTGCCGAGACGCCGTATCGTAGAACTGTGCTGCATTGTGATTAACTGTGCCATTATTTTCGCCTGGAAGTTAAATTGCATTTACCTCGCTTGCTTGCTGCATAGCTGGCTTGTACCATATCTGTCTTGTAATTCAGTTCATTGCGCGATATCCCCCGGCGCCCTGCTCTGCTCCCCCCTCCATTTTGTCTCTGTTGTTGTCGTGCTCCGTGTGCGTTGACCTGAGCCCGCCCCGCCTCCCAGCTGAGCCGCCCTTCCACTAACTATTTACAGCGCTCCCGGACCTAGAAGCGCTGTGATCCCTCATCGCTCCTGCCCTGAGTGGTCGCTCCCCTGTCTCTCTGCCGAGACGCGGTATCGTAGAACTGTGCTGCATTGTGATTAACTGTGCCATTATTTTCGCCTGGTAGTTAAATTGCATTTACCTCGCTTGCTTGCTGCATACCTGGCTTGTACCATATCTGTCTTGTAATTCAGTTCATTGCGCGATATCCCCCGGCGCCCTGCTCTGCTCCCCCCTCCATTTTGTCTCTGTTGTTGTTGTGCTCCGTGTGCGTTGACCTGAGCCCGCCCCGCCTCCCAGCTGAGCCGCCCTCGCCCCTTCCCCTTCCCACCATCCATATATGACAGTAGCTCAGGCGTGCAGCGTCCACGCGCAGCGTTCGCGCCCCAATCGCGCCGAAGGTGCGCCAAAGGTAAGCCCGTCTACGCCCGTCCGCGCCTGGACCGCGCCCAGCGCCAGAGCCCCTGGTCCTCGTAATGCCCACCCATCCCGCATTACTTACGATGCCACCACCCTCCTAGCCCTTAACCCCGGCCGTTCCCCCACCTGCGTCCAAGCCGCTCCTGGACACACCCATGGACCCTTTTCCTGCAACTCCTGCAAGTTCGACGGCACCAAAAACAGCTCCCCATCTACGAACACACAACAGATATCCGACCCCAACCAACTACAATGCATCCTGCTCAACACCCGCTCGGTCCACAGGCACGCCATCGACCTCTGGAATCTACTAGACACCATGTCTCCGGACGTCGCCTTCCTAACAGAAACATGGATGAACTCCACATCAGCCCCAGACATCACCATTGCCATCCCGGAAGGCTATAAGATCACTCACAAGGACCATACCGGCCACACAGGAGGAGGCATCGCTATCGTCCATAAGAATTCCATCCGCATCTCAACCAGCTCAGACGCCAATCTCGCCAACACTGAACACCTTCACTTCCAAATCCACATCGACCCCAAGACCACACTCAGAGGCACCCTCTTTTACAGGCCACCAGGACCCCGCGCACAATTTAGTGAAGACATCACAGACTTCATCACTCCACACGCGCTCCCCTCCGAGGACTACATCCTTTTGGGAGACCTCAATTTTCACCTTGAAAAGAAAAACGACCGCAACACCAGCACCCTTCTGGACAACCTCGCCAACCTCGGACTCAAACAACTTGTCACTACCCCCACCCACATCGCAGGTCACACACTCGACCCTATCTTCACCTCCAGCAAACACGTCTCCTTCAGCCACACCACAGCTCTCCTTTGGACTGACCACAGCTGCGTTCACTTCACCTACAACAAGCCCCCATCCAACAACCACCCCCAACCCACTATGCAAAGAAACTGGAACAAAATCACCATCGACCAGATCTCTTCATCGCTTCTTCAAAACCCCCCAGCCCACTCCTCAAACCCAGACCAAGCAGCCACCAACCTTACCCAATGGTTATCCAACAGCGCCGACATCCTAGCACCACTGAAAAAACGACAAATCAAACTAGGCAGCAAGAAGGCCTCCTGGTTCAACGATGATCTTAAGAAATCCAAGAAACTCTGCCGCTCCCTTGAGAAGGCCTGGAAAAAAGACCCAACCACTAGCACCAAGGAGGCCTTCAAAAACGCCACCCGCATACACCACCAACTGATCCGAAATGCCAAGAAAGCCGATTTCAAGAACCGACTAGATAACAACGCCCACAACAGCAAGGAACTATTCAACATCGTCAAGGAATTTACCAACCCCTCAACCAACTCCAACGACATCACCCCCTCTCAAGCCCTCTGCGACTCCCTAGCCTCATTCTTCCACAACAAAATTGCAGACATCCACAACAGCTTCGACAACCGACCCGAAGACCAACCCACCCAACCCCCTGCAGGACCCCCACCCCCCCTGAACATCCTCAATGACTGGAAGCCAATCTCCACTGAGGACACCATCCGGCTGATGAACTCTATCCACTCAGGATCCCCCACAGACCCTTGCCCTCACCACATCTTTAACAAAGCAGACTCCATTATAGCACCGCACCTCCGAGACGTCATCAATTGCTCCCTCAACTCCGCAACCTTCCCGGAAAGCTGGAAACATGCCGAACTCAGCGCCCTCCTGAAGAAACCCACAGCTGACCCCACCGAACTCAAAAACTACCGCCCTATCTCACTCCTTCCATTCCCGGCCAAAGTCATCGAGAAAGCGGTCAACAACCAGCTCGCCGCATTCCTCGAAACCAACAAATCCCTCGACTCCTCACAATCCGGCTTCCGAGCCAAGCACAGCACTGAAACCGCCCTCATTGCAGCAACAGACGACATTCAAACCCTACTGGACAATGGAGACACAGTCGCCCTCATCCTCCTCGACCTCTCCGCAGCCTCCGACACGGTCTGTCATAGCACCCTGCTACAACGCCTCAGAAACGTCGGAATCCAAGGAAAAGCACTGGACTGGATCACCTCGTTCCTCACCGGAAGAACCCAGAGAGTCCGCCTCCCACCATTCAAGTCAGAGGCCACTAAAGTCATCTGCGGCGTACCACAAGGATCTTCACTCAGCCCCACCCTCTTCAATGTATACATGAGTCCCCTCGCGGTCATCGCACGCCAACACAACCTCAACATCATCTCCTACACCGACGACACTCAACTGATCCTCTCACTTACCAAAGACCCGAACACTGCCAAAACCAACCTACATGAAGGAATGAAAGAAGTAGCCGAATGGATGAAGCACAGCCGTCTGAAACTAAACTCAGACAAAACAGAAGTCCTCATCCTAGGCACCTCCCCCTCCGCATGGGACGACTCCTGGTGGCCAGAGGCCCTTGGAAAAGCCCCCATCCCGACAGACCACGCACGGAACCTGGGCGTCATCCTAGATTCCTCACTCTCGATGAACAGGCAAGTCAACGCCGTTTCTTCATCTTGCTTCAACATTCTTCGCATGCTCAAAAAAACATTTCGCTGGATCCCCACCGAAACTAGAAAAACGGTCACCCACGCTCTGGTCACGAGCCGACTTGACTACGGAAACACCCTTTACGCCGGTACCACCACAAAACTCCAGAAAAAACTCCAACGCATCCAGAACGCTTCAGCCAGGATCGTATTAGACATCCCGCGTAAAGAACACATCTCTGGTCACCTGAAAAACCTCCACTGGCTCCCCGTCAATAAGAGGATTACTTTCCGGCTCCTAACCCACGCACACAAAGCACTCTACGAAATCGGACCCGAATGCCTCAACACACGACTGTCCTTCTACACCCCCTCCCGCCAGCTACGATCCTCCAACCAAGCCCTTGCCACTGTACCTCGCATCAACAAAACCACCATGGGAGGTAGATCCTTCTCCTACCTGGCAGCTAAAACTTGGAACTCACTTCCCTCTCACCTTCGCCTTACTCAGAACCACCTAGCATTCAGAAAGCAACTTAAAACATGGATATTTGACAAGTAATTCCCCACCCTTCTTCAAGCGCCTTGAGACCCTCTGGGTATGTAGCGCGCTATATAAATTTATTGACTTGACTTGACTAAAGAATTGAAAGTGCAGAGATGCATTAAACCATATCACATCCTGTACACAAGAATGAAAAACCCCAATGAAAACTAGAAAACATAGAAACTAACGGTGTACTTAATATTTTGAAGGTACATTAAGGCTGGTAGAACTTGCCTAAATTTGGTGCTAAAACCAACAGTCAAATTACTTAAAAGCAAGTTAGAGAATGTAGGACATATAAAAACAATGGGCAAAGTATCAAGCATACCAGCAGAATCCCATGAACAAGGTGGAGACTCAGAAGGCTTGTTCCAGGCCACTAACAACTGAGGAAAAGGGTTCAGGTGAAAATAGGTCAAAAGTCACATATGGTGATGTAGTGTAGTTCCTATATTCCCAATAGGCTCTGCTCATTGGAATAACATATACTATAGTTTAGACATAGGACTGAGGTTGACTAGGTCTCTATCGTATATATTAAACTTAATTGTGAGTGCCTGCTAGCTCAGAGGTCACTAGAAACTTTCTTGAATAAACAAAAAGGGATCAGTTTCTGACAACCGCATAAACATGACAACTTTGTTTCCCAAGAATAAGAAATCAATCTCTAGAGTTGTGGAAACAATAGGTAACTAATTTAACTTAGTCAATCGTGCATGCTTCGTTTCATTAGAGGTGCTGAGAAAATAGAGAGACTGGCGTTTTAAATAAAAAGTATTTATTGAACAGTCTTCTTTCTCAAGCATAAGAAATGTACTGCTACAATCGTAATACTGGTTATAAAGTACAGAGTATATAATACAAACAGTATTATAAAGTAGTACTGTAAAAGCATGATATGGTTTCTAAGCCATAAATTGCCTAAAATGTATAAAATACATACAGTGATAAAAGAATGACTAAAAGTACTCAACTGGTGCTTCTAAAATATGCCTACCCCAGTGTACCTAACCCTAGTACAAGGGAAGAAATAAGTGAGGAGTAGCTTAAGTTTAGTATTTCTCTGCCAAGGATTTATCCAAGAATTCTCTAAGGGTATAATCAGCTCCGTACCTTGGTTTTTAGAATGAAGGAGGTCTTCTATCTCTCTCTCAGGACTCGATTTCCCAGATATCCGCAAGGGTAAGCCGGAAACATTGGAGCTGGATTTCTCGGCAAGAGAAAAGAAAGCGTCTCTCAGTGCGTCGGCTAGCGGGTCGGCTTCCTTCGGCACTTGCTGCTGCAGGGCGTCGGGCAAGTAGTTAGTCGATCTGCTCCAAACCACTGTGTGTTTGTCTGGGCAAATGTAGGCATATTTATACCTTGAAGGTGCTGAGTTTGACATATGATTGGACTTAATAACGTCACTCAAAGACTCAATTCTTTGAAAACTCCAGGAGTTCTTAGATAAATCAATATTCAAGCAGGGGGAAGTCCCTAGCTGCTGAAGGCGGGTTTTTCCAAGAAATCGTTGTTGATTCTTGGAATTTAGTGGAAGTAGCCATGCCGTATTTGGGCTGCAAGGCTCAGGCCAAATATGGTACTGATTTCTATACCTATATAAGGATTGGATAATGTGTACCTATATAAGGGCATGAATCGGGAAAATTTACACTAGGGTCCTAGATTCGTTTACAACAGTGAACTTGCATTTCAAGCTGCAAATATAATTCAGTAAGATTTGGGGATTGGACCATAGTGTAATGCATTCGAGATTTTTTAAGCCCCCCCCATGATTGTCCGAATTCCAGGGGCATTTTGTAAAAATGCTTTCTTAACCCAGGTAATATAAGCCTTGGAAATTGAGTTTGGATCAGAGAATACCCATGTTAAACTAAAATTCCTTCTTGGTCCAAATTGACAACCAAAGAATTAAGGGTGAACTTGAATTTAATTCCAAATATAGCCAACTCCCAGTTCCTCATGCACAATATCCATTGGTACACCTTGATGATCTCAGGGCTGTTCTTAACAATTACTTTTCTGCCAGCTGTATTGGGTAACAGTCCTTGTATCTCCAGACCTCACAACCAAATCTCACTGTTGAAACACATTTAGGTTTGTAGCACTCAACAATTGATCTGATATAAAGTCGGCTGACCCGCCTTGAAAACTCCTCAATGCTGTGCGATTTTTTGTTGAAGGACTGCGCCTGGGCATTCAGCATAAATTGCCAATTCAGTTTGGAGTCCAATAGCAAATGGACAGGTAATAGAATATATCTACCCTGCAAATCTGTCTACATGAAGTGTCTCCTCTCAGCTATTTGTAGCAACAGTTAAGCACAAGAAGACAAAAGTACACTCAACCATTTATGTACTTAGGAAGGAGACAGTGGCAGTGTCCCCGACCCGCTTGGCGAACTGACCTGGGCAGTAAGAGAATATACAGCGCTTTGTTTTAAACTGTATTTGTAAATCAGTTGTGATATTGTGTTTCTTTACAATTGTGTGCCTTTTTAAAATTCAATACCCCCCTGCACCACACGCCATTACTGACTGCTGGAGCCGCCTCCCTGCTACTCCTCGTAGGGGCCTGCAGGCACTTCCGGTCGGCCTGCACGAAGAGCGGTTAGCGCTCTAGTGATTAACTTCCTCTGGGCTATTTAGGCTGAGCAGGGACTGCAGCGCGCTGCGGGAAGGAGACAGTGGCAGTGTCCCCGACCCGCTTGGCGAACTGACCTGGGCAGTAAGAGAATAGACAGCGCTTTGTTTTAAACTGTATTTGTAAATCAGTTGTGATATTGTGTTTCTTTACAATTGTGTGCCTTTTTAAAATTCAATACCCCCCTGCACCACACGCCATTACTGACTGCTGGAGCCGCCTCCCTGCTACTCCTCGTAGGGGCCTGCAGGCACTTCCGGTCGGCCTGCACGAAGAGCGGTTAGCGCTCTAGTGATTAACTTCCTCTGGGCTATTTAGCCCTCGCAGTACCACGAGCGCGCAGCGATTGCACGCAGCCCCGCCGAAGACCCGCCAAAGAGCTGCCCGTCTGCGCCCGTCCGCGCTAAGGCAGCGCCAGGCGTCAGGCATTCTGTTCCTTCTACCTGCAATTTATGCGGTAAGATGTGCTACTCTAAAACAGAGTTGTTGAGTCTTCAGCAACCCACCTGTTCTTGTGCCAGACGCAACCCAGCCCATATATTAAATCCCCTGCTACACCCCTCCCAACTCTGCTCTACTACCAAAACTAAACCCAAACCGCCCCAGGCCCAGGCCCTCAGGCTAGGACACCTAAATGTCAGATCTATGCAAAAACATCATCTAGAAATCCACGACCTCTTAATAGATCACTCTCTTGATGCCCTGTTCATGACCGAGACGTGGCTCCATGACGACATGGACTCGGTCTGCAATCTAGCTACCCCCTAGCTACCCACAGTGTGTATACCATACACACTGTGAACAGGAGCTCAAGAGGGGGTGGGCTAGCGTTCATAGTTAAATCTCATTTTGCTTGCCAACTAACTAAAGAGGACATTAAGGGCAGCGAAAGCGCTCGCTTTTCTATCAAAGCCAACTCACAGTTCTGCACAACTGGCCTCTTGATCTATAGACCCCCTGGCGCAGACGCCCCCTTCATTAACTCACTCCTACAGTATCTGGGCACTAACATCACTAAAACGGCTAACTTTACGATCATAGGTGATCTCAACTTACATCTAGATAGAGACACCGAGCCCAAAGTTGCCGCCTTTCTCGCGGATCTCGCTGCCTTCCAGCTTAATCAACTCGTAAGTGGTCCCACCCACAGAGCGGGACACCTCCTTGATCCCATCTTTTCTAATATTATGAGTGGATCTGCATGCCCGCCTATTCTCATGACCTGGACAGACCATCATCTAGTAATATTGTCAATTTCCTGCAACTCGAGCCCTGTAGTGGTGCCCATTCCACTAGTTCAAAAACGTCCATGGAGAAAACTTCGCCTTGAAGACTTGCATAACCTCCTGGTGTTAAATCCCCCTCCCTCAAGTGAGGACCTGGACGTAGGGTATGACCAGTTTTGCCTCTGGATCACCCAGGCACTAGACACCCTGATCCCTGTCAGATGGATCAAGGCCCGCACCCATACGGCTAATCCCTGGTACAATTCTGAACTAGCCATTTTGAAAAAGGAATGCAAAAAGGCGGAGAGGGGTTGGAGAAAAAATTACGATGCCAACCTCAAACAGAATGCTGAATGATTCAGACATTCTCCCCAGTCAAGAGATCTGGGATAAAGCCATCATTCTATTGCCTGCCACGCCACCCCAGTTTGGACCCAGCCATATGAAAATCAGCCTTGATCTTGTGCCTCAAGCTAACAGTCCAGACCGACCTGCCAAGCCAAGTCCTCCCTGGACCAGAAACAAACATTCTGTGACTGGTTTCAGGGCATGGTACCCTTCATCAGCCAGGCTAGCATGAATGCAGTGGCACAGTGAGCAAGGGACCCACATCTGGGCATACCCATGCCACTTAGGGTGCAAGGTGTAACTGCAATAAATGATGGACGGAATGCTGAATGATTCAGACATTCCCCCAGTCAGAAGATCCGGGATAAATAAATCATTCTATTGCCCGCTATGCCACCCCAGTTTGGACCCAGCCATATGCAAATCAGTCTTGATCCTGTGCCTCAAGGGAACAGTTCAGACCGACCTGCTAATCCAGGTCCTCCCTGGACCAGAAACAAGCATTCTAGGACTGGTTTCAGGGTATGGCACCCTTCATCTGCCAGACTAGCTTGAATCCAGTGGCACAGTGAGCAAGGAACCCACATCTGGGCATACCCATGCTATCTAGGGTGAAAAGTGTAACTGCAACAAAATGATGGATGGAATGCTGAATGATTCAGACATTCTCCCCAGTCAAGAGATCTGGGTTAAATCCATTGTTCTATTGCCCGCGACGCCACCCCAGTTTGGACCTAGCCATATGCAAATCAGTCTTGATCCTATGCCTCAAGGGAACAGTCCAGACCGACCTGCCAAGCCAGGTCCTCTCTGGACCAGAAACAAGCATTCTGTGACTGGTTTCAGGGCATGGTACCCTTCATAAGCCAGGCTAGCTTTAATCCAGTGGCACAGTGAGCAAGGGACCCACGTCTGGGCATACCCATGCCACTTAGGGTGAAAGGTGTAACTGCAACAAATGACGGACCGAATGCTGAATGATTCAGACATTCTCCCCAGTCAAGAGATCCGGGAAGAATAAATTATTATATTGCCCGCTATGCCACCCCAGTTTGTACCCAGCCATATGCAAATCAGTCTTGATCCTGTGCCTCAAGGGAACAGTCCAGACCTACCTGACAAGCCAGGTCCTCCCTGGACCAGAAACAAGCATTCTAGGACTGGTTTCAGGGAATGGCACCCTTCATCGGCTAGGCTAGCTTGAATCCAATGGCACAGTGAGCAAGGGACCCACGTCTGGGCATACCCATGCAACCTAGGGTGAAAAGTGTAACTGCAACAAATGATGGACGGAATGCTGAATGATTCCGACATTCTCCCCAGTCAAGAGATCTGGGTTAAATCCATTGTTCTGTTGCCCACTAGGCCACCCCAGTTTGGACCCAGCCATATGCAAATCAGTCTTGACCCTGTGTTTCATGGGAACAGACCAAATTGCCTAGCCAGATCCTCCCTGGACCAGAAACAATCATTCTGGGACTGGTTTCACAGTATGTCACCTTCATCAGCCAGGCTAGCTTGAATCCAGTGGCACAGTGAGCAAGGGACCCACGTCTGGGCATCTCCAGCCCACTTAGGGCAAAACGTGTAACTGCAAATAATGCATGGAATGCTGAATGATTCAGACATTCTCCCCAGTCAAGAGACTGTTACCTTGTTATAATAAACAGGGTCTCCGAAATGGAAACAATAAAAAAAAAATATGTAACACAACTTCAGATTGTTCATCTTGAAATTACCCAAACAATGTTATGTCAGATTGTCTTTACCAAAAAGCCAGACCCTCACAGGTCGAAGGTGTGACATTTGCAGGTGTATGCTGCTGCTCCGTAGTACAAAGGAATCTTGGGTTGACCTGGGAAAATGCACACAGACACTTTTGATGAACAACTCAGCAAAGGAGACAACTTGCACATTGAATGAATGGAAGCTTTTCCGATTCCTGTAGATTTGTTCCCTGGCGTGTGGTGGTACTAAGCTAATATGTTCACCATCAATTGCTCCAACCACATGTGGTAGGTTAACTAAACCATGGAAATCGCCCTTCACGTTTGCAAAATCCTCATGTCTTTGGAAATGGATGAAGCTTTTTATGTGTCTTATCATTGAAGAAAGAACTTCTTGTAGCATACCACTGAATTCGGGTTGTGACATTCTCACCAGATACCGCCACAGTTTATTTGCATTATCCATTGGCTACAAAATGAATTACTTCCATGAATTTGACAATTGATGTAATAAATGTGGGATTTCTATTTTGAGGCAAAAGATCTGGCTCCAGCGGATGATATAAATTCAGTTTTGTTTGCCAATCTAATCTGGATTTTTTGATAAAATCCTATTCTTCCATGGTGGCGAGGGATGAAAATTGGTGGAACACCCAAGGCTGTCATCTCCTCACTCTCCCGGGGGTTCATATGTCTCCATAAAAAATGTACTGCATTTTAAAACATTTACTAATTAATTTTTTAGATACATGACACTAATGTTGTTTTGCAAAACAAATATATGGTTTCTTAACATATCTTAACAGAACAAGTAAATTTGTTATATATTTTTAGCAATTATCATCTTTTACATGTCTATTGATACAAAGGTGTAAATAATACATTTTCAATGTATTATTAACACATTTAAAAAAGTAAACACATTTCTAACAAAATACAGTTATCGGAAGTGTAAACAACATTGCATAACTATCGCATTAAACCACAGTAATGTACTACATATAAAAGTTTTTTTTTACTTAATGAGTAACAATAGCATTTTGTGTGTGTAAACAAAGTAACCACCATTTTGAGTGGTGGGGATGCTCTCAAAATTCACATACACACTGTTTGTCCATCTAAAATGGTAGCCGTTTGACCTTTCCATCAGGACATTTGGAATTAGTCAACCACGGGGAAACTTGACCGCCTATTGGATGTGAAACACCACGCAAGACCCAGCCATAGGGTAACCTATATGAAAGCAGTGTGCGACATCCAATAGATGTGTCTGTCACCGTTGACGATCAAGTATGTCATCTAAATGTATGCGTCATTTCAGCATATGCTCATTTCGCTCCTAACACTGCAGCCAATAAGACCTCCTTAACTTTTGCTGTTGTCTCTGACTGCTAGGAGGCACAAAGCCAGGAAAAGCAGGTGACAGGGCCCCAGGCTTTTAGATAGAGGAGCTGAAGTTGCTCGTAATGAGTTCTGTCCCTGTACAGCCAGCCCTATGGCTCACCAGATTAAGAGGTACATGTTTAAGTTGTATTTATAAATGTGTCTGTTTTTTTTGTAAAACACAGTAGGCATGGGCGGAAAATCCGTTCCGCTCGCGGATTTCGCGGATTTTCGGTAAATTCGCTATCCGTGAGATTCACGAATTTCCCGCAAAATCCGCAAGCGGAAAGGATTGGGTCAAAAGTTCAAGCTGACTTTTGTAACTCTTTTAGAATGGCGCTGGCAAGCTGCCAGAGCCATTCTAAAATAGTTACAAAAGTCAGCTTCAACAGGAAGCTCTAATAGATAAAGTGAAGCAGGTGCTCGAGTTGAAGCTCAAATTCAGTTACACAATCATTAATCACCCCAAACTTGGAGTGATAAATGATTGTGTAACTTAATTTGACCATGAACTCGAGCACCTGCTTTACTTTATCTATTAGTGCTTCCTGTTGAAGCTCTTTGTAGCTATTTTAGAATGGCGCTGGAAGCTTGCCGCTGCCATTCTAAGTGGGGCTGAGGACAGAAGGGCACAAAAGTGGGACAGAGGGCAGAAGGGGACAAAAAGTGAGTGAGGCAGAGGGCAGAAGGGCACAGAAACGAGTGGTACAGAGGGCAGAAGGGTATAAAAAATGAGAGGGTGGCAGTGATTAACCAGCCAAAAATAAAAAACCACGAACACGCAAAGCGCCCGCGAACACCCGCAAAGCGCCCCGCGAACAACCGCGAACAGGCAAAAATAAAAAAATCCACAAATTCGCACGAACTCGCAAATTTTGCGGATCGCGAATTCGCAAATCCGCAAATTCGCAAATTTCGCCCATGATTAATACACAGACTAGAATGTCCCTTTGAGTTCCTGAGTGAAGTGTAGTGTTTGAAGGTATGACTTTTTAAGTACATTATTATTTGAGAAAAAGAAAACATTAGTATGTGCTGTGTTTTTCGAGCCCTACATTTTATTTGGTGTGTATTTTGAGACATGTCTATGAATATGTATGATTTGCATGTCAAATGCAAACATTTCACATCACGTAAAGACAACATATTAAATTCCATTTAGTACTGTGCATGAATATAATTTTTTTACATACCAAATCAAAATGATGTTTCCTATGTGTTTTATCCCACATATCAATCAGCGTAGATTAGGCGTCTCCAACAAGTAATTTGGGAGCTCCCAGACACCTTCAAAGTAGCTCACAGCATTGAGTTATTTTTCAAATGAGCTGCTGGTCATTTCCTCATATCAAAGTGAAGCGAAGGTTGTGTTCATGTGACATCATGATCATCTGGCTGCAGATAGCAGTGCCTGACAATGAGTAGTGTTCAGTCAGATTTGTTGATCAGTCAGGGGCTGAGTTAAAGATTTGAACAACTGAAGTACTGAAGTTTTATTAACACACAATTGGAGTTGTTAACATAATGATGCTTCTGAATGCTTTTAAGTGGAAGAAAATGAAAGGAAAGTTATTAATTACACAATCAGTTTACATTTCACAGGCTCTTAGTCACCCAAAAATATATATACTCTTCATATGCACACATGTTCACACATCCCAAAATACCACTCTCTCACTGACACAGTGGAAGGACCAAAAGTCATCAGAAGTTCAGCCTTGCAAACTCGCCCAGTGTTAGAAGGCAGGTGCTGCACCCTGACCCTCCTAATTATCCGCATATTTGTGGTGGCCTATCCAGGCAGTGATGGGCAGTTGATAGTCCAACAGCGTCAACAAGGGGATACAATATAGTGTATGTTCTATATGTTAAAAAACGAATCTTCATTGCAGCAGCTAATGTAACCATCAACATTAAGGTTGACCTACATCCAAAGCAGACGAATAGTTTCTGAAGGTGTACGTTTTGCACAAGTTACATGATGATGTGCTTTGTACATTAATTTGTGCAAAAGGATACCGCCTAATTTCTGTTCTCTAAAATAGGCCTGTTCTCAGCAGACACATGACTGCCTAATCAACAAATATACATCAGGATGTTTGATGTCATAAGGGACAGTTGTACCAAACATGTCACTAGACTTTATTGTGTTGGATGCAATGCTCCTTCACTATTCCGGATGAAGCACTGTTAGCAATTTTACATGTGGAATAGCATAAAATGCAATAATGATGCAGTGGATGTTCTAAACGTCACATTGGTAAGTTGCTTGTGAGCCAAAATCACTAGTCACATCAGAATTACTGGCTACATTTGGGATTCAAAACTTATCCCAAATGTGTTGGGAATCTAAAATACTGTTTCATACATGTAAAAAGTGACAGATTTGCATGATGTCCTACTCCTTCACAAATGTGTTTGCATGCCAGTCTGTTTTTGGACAAATATTTGTGATAGGCATACAGTTTGTTTAGAAACACAGACAGGAATGTTTACACATTGGTGATAGAGTAACACACCCAAAACCATTGTTCAGTGCCCTTTCTTATATTCAGATGATAAATCAATCATAGGGAAAAATGGGATACTTAAAAGGTGTTTTTACAGGTGGAACGTTCCATCACATATATGTTGGAGTATCCCATCTAGAGACATCAAAATCAGACCCAAATCATGACTTATTAGGCAAATGTAGGAATTCATCACAATGTATTATGTTGGAAATTGCAAATTGCATTTCAGTATTTGATGTGAAAGACATATATTAATCAGTGAATGTAACAGTCACTGTGATATTGTACCAATTTTTGGTTAAAGTGTAGTCTAGCATATTCTGTTGAACAATTTCAATCAATCAATCAATCAGTACTTATATAGCACAGCACTATCGTCCCTAGAGGTATTTGGCCACTGGGGTGCTGTGTCTGTTGAAAAGCCATTTCTTGAGTTTCTGTCTGTAGGAGCCATGGAGGGTGCTGTACAGAGGTGGAGTAGTAGGTAGTTCCAGGTCTTGGTAGCAATGTAGGAGAAGGAGCTGTCTCCACTGTGGCTGTGTGTGTGAAGGGGTAGAGAGGAGGAGTACAGGTATCTTGTGGGTTGGTGGAAGCTCAATTGTTCGTTGATGTGGGATGATCCTTGATCATGTAGGACTTTGTAGTGGTGCACAAGGATCTTGAACTTGCATCTCTTCTGGATGGGGAGCCAGTTGATGGTTTTGAGGTGGTGAGTAATGTGGATCCATTTGGGGAGGTCCAGAATGAGCTGACAGCAGCGTTCTGTATGGTCGGGAGTCGTTTGAGGAGCTGGGTGGTGATGCTGGATTAGAGAGCTTTTCTGTAGTTGAGGCAGCTCGTGACGAGGGCCTGTGTGAGGGTCTTTCTGGTGTCTATAGGGATGCATTTGAAAATTATGTGGAGCATGAGAAGGGTGTGGTAGCAGGAGGATGTGACTGTGTTTCATGGTCAGTTTGATGTTGAAGATGAAGCCTAGGTTGGACTGTCAGTGTGAGCACTGGTCTGAGTTCTGCTGCCCACCAGAACGGAGGTGTTCTCTCCAAAAATCTGTAATTTTGTCTTATCAGAGTTGAGTTTGAGGCAGGTGTCTCTCATCCAGTTGGCTATGTTGGTCATGGCATTGCAGAAGTTTATTTGGGCATTGGCCATTTCCTCAGTGAGCAAAAGCATTAGTTGAGTGTAACCTGCGTAGGAAATTATGTTGATGCCATGGAATCTTGTGACGTTTGAAAGGGGGGTCATGTAGGTGTTGAACAGGGTTTGCCAGGGGATGATCTTTGGGGTATGCTGCATATGATGTCCTTGTGTTTGGAGGTAAAGGGAGGTAAAGGGAGGTAGACTGATACTTGAGTGCAATCAGTGAGAAAAGAGGCAGTCCATTGTTTGCTGCAGTTGTATAGTCTGTCCATGAGGGTGTGTTGGGATACTGTGTTAAATACAGCATAGAGGCGTAGAAGGATCAGGGCCACCATTTCTCTGCAGCCGAGGAGGGTTCTAATGTCATCTGTGGCAGCGATCAGTGCGGTCTCAATGCTGTGGTTGGCATGGAATCCCGAGTGAGAGGTATGGAGAAGGCTTCCCTATTCCAGGCAGTCGGTGAGCTATATGTTGATGGCGTTCTTTTTTTTTCTTGAGTACTTTGGCTGGGTAGGGGAGCAGGGAGATCGGTCGGGTCGGTGGAGGCTTTCTTTAGGAGGGTTCTGAGCAGTGCATTTTTCCATTCATCCAGGAATGCTGCTGTGGAGAAGAAGTTGTTGGTGATGCTAGTGAGTTCTGTGCTGATAGGATTGGCTCAGAGGTTGAATTGATGGTGAGGGCAGGGGTCAGTGATTGCCCCGGATTGTATTGGAGACATGATGGTTTTGGTGGTCTGAATGATGAGTGGAGACCAGGTGGTGATGATTCGGCTGTGTGCCCTGGATGATTGAGGGTAGTGGGGTTGAGAGCAGTGGGTTGGGCATCAAAGTTGATGTAGCTGGTGGTGATTTTCCTATGGAACTAGTCTGAGAGGGTATCGCAGAGTTCTTTGAAGGGTGGATGGTGCTCTCTGTTGCTCTCAAGTTCGATAATTCCTTGACTATATTGAAAAGTTCCTTCATGTAGTTGGAAGCACTGTTAATGCGGGCTGTGATTGCTATTTTCTTGGCTTCCTTGATGTGCAGATGGTAGTTGTTGAGGGCTGCTTTGTGAGCCGCTCTGTCAGAGGGGTTCCTTGTGGCATGCCATCATTTCTTGAGTCTGTTCCAGTTTTGCTTAATGCTTCTGAGATCTGGAGTGTACTAGATGGTTTGTTTGCTCCTTGAGTGAGGTTATTTTTTCAATTGATTTAGCATTTTGGGACTGGCAAGGATCCATATCAATAATACTTGAAATTGTGTTGCTGACAGGCTGGACCGTGTTATGTAAGTTATACAGGATTGTTTAAAAAAACATCTGGCCTAGTTTCAGGACCGCTGTGATAGATAAGTTTATGATACAGCTCGGATCAATGAGTTGTTTTTGTGTGCAATGGTTGTACGCCTGGGATGGTGTGGGAGTAAGTGTGAAGGCCATTCCATGCTTTTACTTCTGTTGAAGGTTTTCCCTTTTTCACACATGTACATAACTTTCATCTGTTCAGTTGGGTATTCTGACAGTGTTTATACCTTTGCAAACAAAATAAAAGTGAAAAACATTGTTATTCACAGTGCCAAGAGTTCTAACATTCAAAGGGTCAGATGTGCGACCAACAAAATGACGCCTTGCAAATTGAGACTCTTTTGCGAGTCGCAGTTTGTGAGGCAAAATTTGCCTTGTACAAAAGTGTTTTTACACAATTTGCAATTCCCAATGGGGCCGCTAGTTGAGAGGCTCATCAATACTAATGAACCTCTTGAAATTTGCATGCCCATTGAGAATGACAGGATCTCCCAGGTATGGCTGCCTGCTGGGCTCAGCAGACCACCATGTCTGGGACTGCTTTTAAATAAAGCAGTTTTTGATTTTTTTAAATGCAGCCCGTTTCCCTAAAGGAAAAGGGGATGCATTTTTTTAAAAAGTAAAATGTTTTTGTTTCATTTCATAAGGGCAGGTAGTGGTCTCTGGGACCACTGCCTGCCCTTAAGAAATATTTTTAGAGACAGTCACAAAGTGGAAGGGGTCCCCTAGGGACCCCTTCCAAATTGCACCTGCATTACTACCTTCTTGAAGAGGGTGGTAATCTGCATGTGTTTTGCAACCGCAATTGCGGTTGCAAAACATTCATACATGGGTTAGAGTGTATCAATTGGGAAGGAAATGTCCCTCCCAAATAGCGAGTCTCTAAACACTTTTTTGCTAGTCGAAATTCATTTGTGACTCGCAGAATTGTGTTGGTAGATGGCCATACGAATTATAGTATGCTCAAACGGGTCGCTAACCCGTTTACTCATGCTAAAATTGGTCGTATATCTGGCCCCTAAATCCAAGACTGATTGCATTGCAAATGTCTGTTTATGTACGTTGCCCTGTGAAGAGAAGGAGAAATAAGTTTTGTGTGCACTGACAAGGTTTGCTTCCTTAATCAATTTGTGATTAAATTGATTCTGAACCATACTTGCCCTCCGTAGATTTTGGGTTTCACACCATCCAATTCTTGGCTCTCTGTTGTGACTGAGTCTCATTGAAACCCACTCACTGTAATCTCTGGTTTGATAGCTAATCAGCAATGCCAGCCTGTTAAAATAAGGTATGCTGCTGCACAGCTCAGGTAAAAGGTTCTGGCCTGGATAAAAAAGATGACCTATGTACATGTCTGCAGTCTAAAAGAGTGAAGCTATTGTCTGACTTGGTCTGTTACTTGCTGAAGTGGGACATTTTGTTATGGCATGTGCGGACCTTATGATTTAATTGAGTTGACACAAATCAATATGGTTATTTCCTTTTTGACTGTAGTGTGCATTTGTAGTGCTTTACTATTCACACTACGAGTTTCTCATTAGCACACCCTAGAGAGAATATTACCTTGTGTCAGCCACAGCCCATGCAGGTAAGAGCTGTGGGGTGGTGAAGCTGGGTGGGGGAATTTTTGACAGACGACAACGAGGGAAAATTAATTATTTTTGAAATCTTTCCTTGTCATTCTCTATCAAAATCCTCCACCACCCAGCCGCACTGCCCCACCGCTCTAACCTGACCAGGCTGCGACTGCCTTGTTCTTCGATCGGTTAAAAAGGTCCTGAGTACAAACAATATTAATTTGGCCATATTTGCACTAATTCATATACAGTCAAATTGTTCTAGGTTAGTTCTTAAATAAACATGGGCTTTGAACTACCATACTATGCCAAAATACTTGTTGAGTCTTCTCAACACAGCAGGCTCACATAGAGGGGATTTAGTCTACAACTGGGGGAAGAGAGGGAAGAGGCCAAATCTGTATTGGGGAATTAAATTCTCACTGCCAGGTAAGTAAGCTCATGACTATCCAAGAGAAACAGGTGAGGAGTGGCTGGGTCTCTGTGTCCATTTTCTCCAAGAGGCCCCTTTGAAAATATAGTAGGGTGGAACCAGTTTGGCAATGACGGGTGGGGGAGGCAGGTTAAAAGCTGTCAGAGAGCTATCTCTAATTTCACACTATGGGGGATATTCTCAAGAACGTGCAATAATCATCTCCAAATAGGTTAACGTAATTTTTCATATCGCCATCTATCGCTGGAAAATAACTCTGTGTTAAAGTCATATTCACAACACTGCGGTAACATGCAATAGTTTCCAGATAACGAGTCAAATGTCCACGATAAAATCACCGGGTGGCAATAAAAATATAAACTTGAACGTGAAAAAAGTTGCGATGGGCCCAACTACAATAAAAAAATCAGCGATAAGCAGCGTCAGGCCTACAAGTCCCACAAGTCAGGCGGGAAAAATCACTATAAAAGCCGCACCAAAAAAACACAAACAACTGCGAAGCACCATGGAGGTATCTGGAGCAAGTACAGAGGACAACCAGAACCCCAGAAGCTCCACGGAGGACCAACCCGGGAACTAGGGGTTAGGGAAGGGCAAGGAAAAGCAGAAGAGGAACCCACATTTCAGTCAGCAGTAAAACCAGACTCTCATTAGGGAGGTGATAGAACACCACCACCAACTGTTCCTCACCTTCACTGTGTCATTGGCAACTAAAAATACAATATGGCAGTCCATCTTGGCCAATGTGAATGCAATGTTATAAACAGGGGAAACCCAATAAACCCTTGTAGGCTTGGGCAATGTATGATTCTAGTCACAATGTGCTACAAGGGACTTGTTTGAGGATACTTAGTTTAGTTGGTGAGTTGTACAGAAGTAACACACTCAATGGTGTATCACCGATCACACTCTTATTTTGCAACAATCAATGAATTGATGGAAGGGAAGGAGAACACAAAGAGCAAATGATTATTTTTGACCAAAGTTTTTACTGCAAAACAAATTATTGGGGAGACATATACAAGCAAATCAATTCGAGCAAAAAGTCATGAACTAAGGTAGACAGTGTTTTCACTATAGTTCATAACTAGTAACATCAACTCCTCGTGAATAAAATAAACAACCTAGATTAATTAAAAAAGAATGGTTGTAAAGTGGTGTCAAAACAACATTTAAGGAGATGATGGAGTGTCGACGTTTCGGTCTAGGGTGCTCTCGTCAGATAGACCATCATCAGGACGATATTTTTCAAAGCTGAAAGAAATCCCTATATAGAACAAATAAAATTATATTAAAAATCAAAAAACATGACTACAATTGTGAATATATATATATACGCTCTATGTGTCACATAAATATCTCTGATTTTAAGCAGTTACCCCTTCCTGGTAACGCCTGGAAATCGAATTTTAAAATAAAATTAGTCAATATGACTCAATAATTTGTCAATGTCGGCGTCTCATTCTACCTAACATAAATTTATCATAAAAAGCTAAAATGCATTGCTGATCTCATAATCTTCTTAATGGAGACATCCTTATGTGCTCTGTCTCGTATTTCATGATGCTATAGCATTGCAAAAACAGTCCGTTATTAAGAAATAAAACATCAAAAAATTAATTGCTTTAAGTCACATTTCCACAAAGCTTCATAAATCAAGATTAAAGCATTTGTCTTGTTACCTGGTTATTTCTTTATAATCACTCAATTGGCAATTATTTTTTATAAAAAACAATGAATGACGTCTATGATATATCGGCAAAGAACTGGAAAAGTTAGAATCATGGACATAGCCTCAGCAAGTTTTCAACCTTGAGGTTCATTTCACAAGAGCATAGCTTCTAACAGTTACCAGCTTTTAAGTGCATTTCAAAAGAGTTGACTAATCTAAGTTAAGCACATTTGATTCAATACATTATTGACTCCAAGTTCCCACATTTATGTAAATACATTGCTCGATCTTCATATTTGTTCAACAGACAAAAAATGAAACTAATATAGTCAATTTGTCACCTGGAATCACAGAAGATGAAATGACAACGTGGGGTACAATTTTTTGCCACAAATAAAATCTGAAAAAAGGGAGGACGGTGGAAAGACCCGTTAGTTTGAGGTTCATGGACGGAATGCAGGCGGTGTGAAAAGAAGGGAAGTGGATGACTGTAAGAAGTGCTGGACTGATGTGAAGCGCAAAACCAAGCTGAAACTCGCAGTCAACCTGAAAGCCGCAATGCAGACTGGAGGTGGGAGTCCAGCGACACATCAGGAGCTGGATGAGATGGAGGAAATGGTGTCCCAAGTCTTCATTGGGAGACGGTGGCAGGAGTTTGGGGACCAGACACTGCACAACATGACCTGAGCCAACAGCAACAACGTGAGTAACGACCAGGGACTGGGGGCACGAGGGAGATGGGCACAATGGCACACATGCACCATTAAGTATAGGACATCTGCGGACAAACCATGCCCACGAGTCACAACTCCGACCAAGAGCCCAATTTACCCAAGTCTGCAACATCTCTGCACTGTATAAGCACGGAAGTGAAAGGCACACCGCTTGAAAGGGATAAGGGCCAGCCAAATCTGACCACAATGCAGCACACACACATATGAATCAGAGCACCTCAACATTGACAACAATGTGGTACAAATTGCAACAATTTCATAACAGAACAGAGGACACAACTGCTGCCGCCTGTGTGTAGAAAATGGCCATTCACATTTGGCATAGCAGGAAACTGAGATGACAATGTACAAGTACAACCTCACATCTGTGATGGTGTAGAAATGTCGACTGTCCCGCATCAAATAGGCATCTCCTCATAAGCAGTCACAATGTACATTCTCATGCAGTCTGTTAGTAAACTTGTATAATGCGTGAACATACATGTGAACACAGTGTCAATCTGCATCTTCCTTTCACTCTGCAGAGGGAGAATCAACACCTCCTGCAGAGCAGATCCAGCAACACAGCACTGATGATGGAGAGGACCTCCCCAACAACAACCCCGACACCCTCCAACAGCTCATGGACAACTCTGGCACCCCACCTCCAGGAGCAGAGCAGCCAGCTGCATCGAGGGGACCCCACCTCTTGCACAGATCACACAGCAGGAATCACCCACCACCACAGCTGTCTCCCAGGACCTCCACGACCAACACATGGCATTCCAACGCGGTGCGTTAGGGTGCCAGGAGAATATGGCTGTTTAGCTGCGGGTGGGGTTCGACCTCATGGCTGCCAAACTAGATGACATACGTGGGTGTCTAAGCCCCATCAGGGACACCCACTGCCCGCTCCATGGCTGACAACATTGGAGTCATGACTCTGAGCTTAGAACAACGTTCTAGTGAGAGTGGCTCAGGCAATGTCTGCCAGGAGTTGGGAAACATAAGGAGAATGATGGAGAGCTCGTAGAGGATGCAGGTGGAAATAATGTTTGCCACTGCTGCATACCAGCGAGATTTCGCTGTGATGTTCCATTCCCTGCAGATCCTCATCATGGCATTGCCACCACAAGGCCTGGTGCGGATGAATGCTGCAGCTACTACTCCATACACATCTCCGCCCCCTGAAGCGTCAGTGCCACAAAGTGCGGCAGACATTCCACCTACGGCCCCTGATGTGTCATTGCCACACAGTGATACAAAAGGGGATGATGGACGGAGCATTTGAGCAAATCAAACACTCACCCCCAGTCAACTGATCTGGGTTTAATCCATCACCATTCTTTAGCTCACTCAGCCACCCCAGTTCAGACATGGCCATATGCAAATCAGTCTGACCCTGTGCCTCATGGGAACAGTCCAGCCCGAACTGCCAAGCCATGTCTTCCCTGGACCGGAAACAAGCATCCTGGGACCGGTTTCGGATTCATAATCCTCATCAGCCAGGCTATCTTGAATCCAGTGGCCAAGTGAGCAAGGGACTCACGTCTGAGCATACCCTGCCAACTTAGGGCGAACAAAGCGATACAAAAGCGGATGATGGACGGAGTGTTTGAGCAAATCAAACACTCACCCCCAGTCAACTGATCTGGGTTTAATCCATCACCATTCTTTAGCACACTCAGCCACCCCAGTTCAGATATGGCCATATGCAAATCAGTCTGACCCTGTGCCTCATGGGAACAGTCCAGCCCGAACTGCCAAGCCACGAGATTAGTGCGCTAGAATTCCTAAATAATTCCATAGCGACACGCCTTAACCTTTTACCCGAATCCAGAAATATTAAAGTTGAACCTCTGGCTGTCCTGGTATTTTAGAACACCTTTATAGCACTATTTCACTCATTCACCATCACTACTGTTTTAACCAATGCTACAACCTCCTGGCGGAGGGTGCAAACAAAAACTGACCCAAGGATTACGCACGGACACGTGTTACAAGAAGCGGGGACACATCATATACCGCTACACGACTCTGAAAAAACACGTGTATGAGGGACTTTTATTTGGGAGACACCTACCGATCCACCTGCAGACCTTGGTTACGCAGGACCAGTGATCCTTTCCACATTGATTTATAATTACAAGTGAAGGTGTGCAGACTTTATTAGCATATGTTGGTCAGTATGGGCAAGATAAGTGCCAAACATGCAAACCAATGCTGCAGTATGTCAGAATGAGGAACGTTGCCAAGCGCCGCTGTCCACTCCAGGGTAGTGCCTCACCTTTCACAGGTGTGTGTTAACCCGCGTTGTTGTCCGCTCATGTATTCGGCGTCCAGGCAAATGCAGCCATGTCCACTATTGTTGTGGGATACGTAACCAGATCTCCAAGATGCAACAAGGTGTTGGGACATGTGCAAAAGGGTTCAATCTGTTGTGGCTTCAGGTACGTAGTTACTCATCCTTGAAAGCAATTGCAGCTTTGTAGGCTATCATTTCCAACATGAGGTTGTTGTCGACCTTATCCAACAGGACGGCGAGGCGATCCATTAGCAGTTTTGGACAGATGTGCTGCGTTCACCCCTTTCACCAATTAGCACTACAGCCCAATAGGGGAGCAGTTCAATGTGGTCACTGCACTTGAGGAAGTGTGTAATCTCCCAGGTTTAGCTGCCAGCATGTATGCCAAGTATGAAGGCATCTCATAAACTGGTATCATGGTTACACGCCTGGTTGTGAGCCAACAGGAGGCGTACAGACAAGTCAAAATCCAGTTCAGCTACTATCCTATTAGATAGGTTGACATCCATGGACCACTCGAATATGCACTATCGACAATGCAGCACAGGCTGAACGCAGGTGAAGTTGGCAAGGCAGAAGCTTAGCCGCTAACTGATCCGCAGCACTGCGAAAGGCAGTGCCCCCAGTAAATGCAGCATACGTGCACAGTTCAGTTCCATGTGACAAGGGTTGTGCATGTGTCTAGGATGTTCTGCCATTACGTTAGTGGCTTTGGTTGAAGCGGCACTGTTCTGACCTGCGCCAGTTCTGTGGATGAAATGAGTTATTTTAGTGTGCGATGGTTGTACGTCTGGGATGGTGTGGGAGTAAATGTGAAGGACATTTAATGCAAGATAACTTCGAGCAAGGACTTCTGTGTATGGGTTGTGTATACTGTGGTCTTTCGTCGGGCTATGCGTAGTTTTGGAGTCATCATCAGCTGATATAGTATCTGTCAGTGGGTGCCGGGCACATGCAATTTTGTGGTCGTAGGTGCAGATGTGAGTACGCCTGATAGTTCAGACAAATGAGCTTTCATTCCTAATGTTAGTTTGTCATTTGCTTGCATTCAGGAAATGTGTTGTGGCTTGTTGGGGGTGGGGTGGGATGTGTGCAACTTTGGGATTGATGTTTGACATGTCTTGCATGTGGCAAATGTGCGGCATCACTGTGTGTTACGTTGCCTCACAGCTGCTCCTCCCTCCCCCAAACCTATTTACTTGTGTGTGCTGCGTGGTTACATCACTTGCACTCCTACGACACACTATTCTCATGCCTGTCTGTGCATGTCCACAAGCCTGACAATGACACTGTGATGTTGGCCGTTGAGGGTGGGCGGCCACCCTCAACAGATGTAGAGTTCATGCCTGGCTGAACTGGCACTGCGATTAGGGCTAGGTATTTGGCTCATGCTGCAGCAATACAGATACACACAGCACTTGGCATGCATGAACCTTCATTTCTCCTTTTGTGCGAGCCTGCACTCTGGGTGCATGCTACAATGCAACATTGTTCATTGTGAGCCGGGTGGTGCCGACACTACAAAAGATACACACGCATTAGTTACTTCCTTGTCCAGGCCAGAACTGAAAAATGCCCAGACCCTCGGGCAAATTCTTCACAACCCTACTATGGACTGGCGTACGGTGGCCCAGCCCACTCTGCTTACGCTTACAGGGGGGATGACAAAGCTACATGTCCAAGGTCTTAACCACAGCCTGAGGTGACATGGTTGCATCCGCTGTCCACAGCACAATGTAATATGGTAGGGTCCGGGGCCATCATGCATTCATAATGACCACATGGACACACTTAGGTAGCTAGTGGAACTGGCTACGGGCACGTGTGCAAGGCCCCTTTTTATTACCAGGGTTACATGTCCAGTGGCGCCTGTGCTGGATGGGTGTGGGGTGAGTGTAAGCCAGCCCTCAAGGAGTGGTTGGTGCTGGCACCAACTAGAACAGTGATCATCAGATCACACACACAGATTCAATCATGAAGGGTCCATGACTTGCAGTGCTCTGAAGTAGGGTTACCAGATCTGAAATCACACACAAATGTTTCAGTCATAAAGGATCAATGACTTGTGATGAACTAACGTTGGGGCACCAGATCTGAAATCACACACAAGATTCAATCATAAATAGTCCATGACTTGTGGTGCACTGAGGTAGGGGGCACCAGATCTGAAATCACACACAAGATTCAATCATGAAGGGTCCATGACTTGTGGTGCACCGAGGGAGGGCACCAGATCTGAAATCACACACATAATATTCGATCATAAAGGGTCCATGACTTGTGGAGCACTGAGTTAGTGGCACCAGATGCACTGCGTCCTGCACGGGCCTAAAGCCATGTGGCGATGACTTGAGCTGAACTGAGGTAGGGGCACCAGAGATGAGCATGCTCATGTGAAGAAATTGATAATGATTGTGTCCTTTAGGGATATTCCTGCTGCAGCTGCAGTAGGGTGTGGTACACCTGCCTCATCTTCATCATCACCATACCAGATCTTCCCCACTGCCTGAGGTGACATTGTTGCGTCCGCTGTCCACAGCACGAAACTCAATCATAAAGGGTCCATGAGTTGTGGTACACTGAGTTAGTGGCACCTGAACAGCTGAACAGTGCATCAAGCTGATGATGGCATGCAAGACAAGTGTGAGCAACTGTGATAGGCTGGCTGTAAGACTCCTCCGACTCTGGCAGTTGTTAATTGGAGGTGGTCCTGGAAGTGATGGCGGGTGTGCAGCCAGCGATGAGGGTGTGTCCTTGCATGTCATGATTAGATTTGATATGTGTGAGCCCTGCAGACCACAGTGTAGGCCGAAGGGAGCGGTCAGCAAGGGCCTACAGCCGTGAGGTGTTAACTTAAGCTGCAAAGAGTTAGTGGCACCTGAAGTGCTCAGCATGTGCACAGCCGACGATAATGTGTCGTCCGGGTGGACCGCACTGGAAGCAATGTCTGTTGCCTACTGGACTGCGCCATCAATAAATCAAGACTCAATCTCAATTGGGGGACCTGCTGAGCGCAGTGTAGGTGGAAGGCAGTAGTCAGCACACATAACTCTGCGGTGCTGTGCCGCTGGGTGCGCTGGGGGCCTCTGTCAATGAAGCCAGCAATCGGCTGAGGAGGCTGGTGGTCAAGGCGGCAGACTCATGTCAGACTGAGGGGCGCCATCCTGGCAGACAAGTTGGCCGTCCCAGAAGTGAACACTGCCCAGAGCCCAAGTCTATTTATTCACACTCCTACGCTGGACTGGCGTACACCAGACCAGCCCACTCTGCTTATGCTTACAGAGGGGAGACGACAAAGCTACATGACCAAGTTCATCCCCAGTGCCTGAGGTAACATGGTTGCGTCCACAACACTACAAACATCAGTAGTATATGTACACATGTATATGTCTGTGCTCTGCATACTGAAGTCTGTCCAACACATCACTGCCACACTTGGCATTGTGTACATTCTTATTCATGGGTGACTTGCCTTCTTCGCACATACTTGGTTCCCACCTCGCCCCACATTCTGCAATTGTGTGGCTGAGGGCCCATACTGTTTTCGAAGGTCAGCTGTCTTGTTCTGTGCTGCCTTGGTGGTAGTCAGGGGGGACCCGGGGGGGGGGGGGGGACTTGGGGTTGGTGTCGGTGGGTGTTGTGGCCCTCTTGGGTCTCTGAGCTGCATGATCAGTAGCTCCATGACATGTGTTGGTCTTCAGATTTGGCTCTGGGTTGGGCTCCCTTTCATACTGCAGGTTGTTGTCCTGCTTAACAACAGTAAAACAGATTTTAACAGGAGGGGGGAGAGAGAGAGTCAGTGGATTCAGTCTCCCAGGTTATATGAATAAACAAAGTGGAATCCACTCAAAGTGATAGTGATCCCTAGAGTGATGGGGAACACACAGTGTTGTTTAAATGCCCCTCACACACCAACAGGCCCCTTGGTGTCATGCTTCATCATCGGGGCCTTCGCACCCCTCTACGGAATGCGGCGTGCTGCGACTCACGAATATGCAGGAGCACTTAGAAGTGAACTATGTGTGGGGGTGTGTGTTGTTACAAAGTGTGAGTGAGGTGAGGTGAAAAAAGGGTGAATAGATAAAAAATACCTGGCACGTGGGAGGAAAAAATACTTTATTTAAATCCCCGGCTGGTATTATTAAAACAAAAGTGCAGGGCGTGGTTAGATAGATACGTGTTAGGGTATCCAGACCAATGTTTTAAGGTGTCAACATGTTTCAGAGGTCAAAGCCCCCTTCTTCAGGACAAGGGTTATGCACTTACCCTCCCCTTACTCACATGTAAAATGTAAAAGTGTATTAAAAATTATTACCACAATGTGTAATATTCCTAACAATGTTTTTATGTTAGTGAATGTCGTTGCGCCCAATTGGCGATAGAACCTGTGGAAAGAAAATCATAGATAAACACACAGATCTATAATGCACAGGCCAATGGAGAAGAAAAAAGCTTCTCTGAATACATCAAGGTTGAACCAAAAATAATGGGACCCTGGAGAAAAAATACAAAAGGACACTACACAGTACTCACAGACATACATACAAAACACCAAAATTACTCTCTGCTCTGATAGAAGGAGAGCAAACATAAAGAAAGATAAGTCTTACTTAAAGTTCCCAACTACAAGACCTCATGAGCCTATGCGTATATTGGGGGATCCTTCCGTTTTTATCAGAAATGACCTATAAAACATTAATGTAAGGGGTTCAGTTGGAAAACAGGGTACTGAATGCACCAAAAGCGAAGAAACGACTGCTCCTCTCTGTGATCAAAAACTCACGGTTACTGCAATGGCTAATCGCCTGCCTTCCCTCAACGCGGCTCCGATGAAGTGAGCATAGATTGCATCAAGGCCCTTATATATACTATCCCTGTAGGTAATTAATGGTAGTAAATTGGTTAATGAGGTCCGGGGGATGCCCAAATACGGAGATAGTAATCTCCGAGCGTCCGGTGTTGCGCTAGCGGCTCACACTGCTTAACCCGCATGCGCATAGTAGCTAGTCCAGTACGCATGCGCGGCACACGGAGCGACCGCGCATGCGTTAAGGAGAGACGCTGTACTGTTTCCCGGAGATGGAAAGCAGCGGAATCCATGCCTATGCGAAGCGCTTTTAAGAATAGCAAATTGGTTGCCTCTACTAAAGTTAAGCGCATTGGTGATTAATTAATCGCATGTGAAGGCTAAAAGACACATGTCTTTAAGTACATGGAAGGGCTCAAAAATAGTAATATACTATAGGAAGCCAGAGAATAAGTGAGTTTATTCATCATGGGGGACCTCAGGAGACATGGTCCCTACTGATAGGTAATAAATCATATCTAGAGCTGATGAGCATAGCTTCATGGTGGCGATATGACCTATTAAGACCCCAAATTCATTGTTTTAGATGTAGCCCCAAGTATACATCAGCTGTCAAATGCAATGACCAGATAGAGTTTATCTTAGGAGGTTCCAAGGAATGGAATCATTGAGCCCAGTGGTGTCGGTTCCCAACCGGAACACCCACCGTTGCTCTTTTTCCAGGGGGCCCACCTCTGAGGGTAGTTGTTCTATTACCGTCCACTGTAACTCATTTACACAGTGCTGGTGTTCGATGAAGTGGGCTGACATTTTTGTTGTGAGTTTTTTACACCTGATGTTACTTTTGTGTTCATTTAGTCTCACTTTCATAGGTCTAGTGGTCATTCCCACATATTCTTTTCCACATGGGCACGTGATCAGGTATACAACATTTTTGCTGTTGCAATTTGTAAATACACATTGTTCCCATTGTGTCCCATTTGAGAAGGTTAAATTCTAGCTTTTTCTAGTAAGGTGGCAGTTGTTGCAGTTGCCACACGGATGGTGACCATGTATGCCCTGCAGTCTTGTTTGGTCCCTTTTTGGAGGGGGTGGTCTTGTATGAACGAGCATATCTCTCAAGTTCTTACCCCTTCTGTGTGCAAAAAGTGGTTTTTCCAAAGTTAGGCCGCCACTCGTTAAAGTGCGCCAATGTTTATTAACCAATTTTGTAACTTGGTTGGTGACTGGGCTATACGTGGTGACACAAACTGTCCTTTTTTCCGCATCATCACTTCGTGGATTATCCTCCAAAAGGGCCTCACGGTTGTTATTTCTGGCCCTTTTTAATGCTTTACTGATCACAGTTTCCGGATATTTTCTCTGTCTCAGTTTGATGCTGAGATCCTTGGCCTGAGTTTTGTATCTGGCAATGTCACTGCAGTTCCGACGTAGACGTAGGAACTGTCCATAGGGAAGGTTCTCCCTCAGATGACGTGGATGAAAGCTGTCGAATCTGAGGAGACAGTTCCTAGCCATCGGTTTGAAGTGAGTTTCTGTTTTGAGAATGCCTGCTTCGTGGTAAATATTTAAATCCAAGAAGACCATACTGGTATTCGATGCCTGATGAGTAAATTTCAAAAATGCATTCTGGTTGTTCAGCCAGTTGGTGAACTCAGTTACCGTGGTCTCATCTCCTTCCCAGATAACCAAGATATCGTCAATGTACCTCCGCCAGGTGCGAATCCTCGCCCTGTATGGGTTGTCTGGATGAAGGATTTTTGTAGATTCCAAGTGATCGACATACAGTCCGGCCAGACTTGGGGCAAAGGTGCTACCCATACTGGTCCCATGTTTCTGCCAGAAGAGAGTGCCCTCACACTCGAAAAAGTTTTTCATGAGGGCCAACGAGATGCATTCCAATACTACATTCCGTGGGGTGTGGTATTCCCAACTAGTAGAGTGCAGTACCTCCTCAATGATTTGTAGGGTCTCATCGTGAGGGAGGCTCGTATAGAGGCTCTCCACATCTAGGCTGAGCAGCAGCTGAGAAGTGGGATCAAAAGTCTGGTTATTCAACAGTTGGAGTACTGCTTTGGTATCACGCAGATACGTATCAGTGGCTTGTACAATCGGTCTCAGAAAGGCATCCGCAAACTTGGACAATGGTTCCAAAATAGATGAGATGCCGGAGACAATGGGGCGGCCTGGAGGGTTTTCCAGGTTCTTGTGCACCTCGGGTATGGTGTAAAAATACGGGATGCGTGGATTCCTCTGTATCAAGAACTCGGAGCCCTTCCTGGTAATCCAATTGTGTGCAAGTGCCTCCTCCACCATGCCTCCTATCTGAACTCTTAATGATTCAGTTGGATCTTCAGTAAGTATCTGATAATTTCTGTTATCGGAGAGTAGCCTTCTGCATTCCTTGTCATAGGCTGTGGTTGTTTGGATAACCACTGCCCCACCCTTGTCAGCGGGTTTTATAACGAGGTTCTTATTCATCCTCAATTCCTTGATGGCCTCACTCTCCATTCTGGTCATATTCTGAAAGACCCTTTGTTTGTTTTCCAAACACTTCAATTCCTGCATCATGGCTTTTTCAAAGGCCAATACCTCGACCGGGAGTTGGTTATCCAACGGTGTGAATGTTGACTTTGGTTTCAAACCAGTATCTGAGGTCTCTGTGGGTGGTTTCTTATCCTTAAAGAATGCCCGCAGTTTTATAGTTCTGATAAATTCCTGCATTTCTTTGTGTAGTAAGAAAATGTCAGGTTTATTCGTGGGGACATATCCCAAGCCTTTATTCAGTACCTCTCTCTGCAGATCAGTGAGGGGCCAGGGGGTTATATTGATAACTAGGTCCCCCTGTTGCTCGTTGACGCCTGATTCGCTGTCATGCTCCTCGTTACTACACGTGGGTCTGACTCCTCTGTGGGATGCCAATTGACGTTGTTGCCCTTCTTGTTCCGCCCCCTGCGGGATCCTTGGCCCCAGGATAAAAAAGGTTGTTGATTCTGGGGTGCATTAGTTTGGTCTGGAACCCATTGAGGGTACATTTGTCCCATTTGAGGTGGGACAAACTGGTATTGTGGGAATTGAAAAGGGGGCTGATAAGGATTAATTTGAGGTCCTTGAAAACCACGCCAGCCTCTCTGGCGTGGGAATTGGGCTCTTTGTTGTCGAAAACCTCCTCTTTGCTTAAATCGATCTTTGTCTTTTTTCAATTTATTGAATTTGCTTTGTTTCAAGCTTGCCTCAAACTCATTCATTTGTTGGTTCAGCTCTTCTTAATTGAAAAAAGACAAAGATCGATTTACCCCTGAAAGAGCCTACCCCTACACCCGAGCTGACTATGTCATGAAGGATAACATAAGCGATACGGACAGTGTCAACTCTGATGGCAGCAACTCAAGTAACAAGTCAGGAGGTTTTCAGCAAAATAAGCAAAGAGGAGGTTTTCGACAACAAAGAGCCCAATTCCCACGCCAGAGAGGCTGGCGTGGTTTTCAAGGACCTCAATTTAATCCTTATCAGCCCCCTTTTCAATTCCCACAATACCAGTTTGTCCCACCTCAAATGGGACAAATGTACCCTCAATGGGTTCCAGACCAAACTAATGCACCCCAGAATCAACAACCTTTTTTATCCTGGGGCCAAGGATCCCGCAGGGGGCGGAACAAGAAGGGCAACAACGTCAATTGGCATCCCACAGAGGAGTCAGACCCACGTGTAGTAACGAGGAGCATGACAGTGAATCAGGCGTCAACGAGCAACAGGGGGACCTAGTTATCAATATAACCCCCTGGCCCCTCACTGATCTGCAGAGAGAGGTACTGAATAAAGGCTTGGGATATGTCCCCACGAATAAACCTGACATTTTCTTACTACACAAAGAAATGCAGGAATTTATCAGAACTATAAAACTGCGGGCATTCTTTAAGGATAAGGAACCATCCACAGAGACCTCAGATACTGGTTTGAAACCAAAGTCAACATTCACACCGTTGGATAACCAACTCCCGGTCGAGGTATTGGCCTTTGAAAAAGCCATGATGCAGGAATTGAAGTGTTTGGAAAACAAACAAAGGGTCTTTCAGAATATGACCAGAATGGAGAGTGAGGCCATCAAGGAATTGAGGATGAATAAGAACCTCGTTATAAAACCCACTGACAAGGGTGGTGTCAGGAAAACGTAAGCAGGGATTATGGTCCAGAAGAAAACGTGTAAAAGCTGAAAAGAATCATGTTTTACGCAGAACTGTATTTGGAGGTAGCAATGCTTGTTAGTATTGTGCAGGTACAACGTTTTTTCCCTACAGATTGAAGGGTGCTCATGCATATTCATAAGCGCACGTTGAAAGCACGTTGAGCAGGTGTGCTCAACCGATATTTCCCCACATGTGAGAAAAGCCTTTAAAAAGGCTTGCCGGTTCCTAAACAGACGCTTCGCTTCTCAGCTTCAGCGCCGCTTAGGAGCCTCCAGGACCCGTCTTCCAGCACCCGGCCCCCGCCCGCTTCCAGCGCGACTTGCCTGACTCGCCTGCTCCTCTTCACATCAGGAGCAAGCCCGAAGGAGTTTCCCGATCTTCGGAGCGGTCTGGCAGTATCCCCAAGCTCCGTCCAGCATCGTACCAGCGTTCCTGTCATTTCCGGTTTTTCGAGCGTTTCCAAGTCGGAATCCGATTCAGGTGGGACCGGCTTCCTCTCTTCCGGTCTCTGGACACAGACTTCCTGCCCACACGGATTAAAGTAAGACTATTCCGTTTTTTAAGGTTTAACAATCGAACCTTGGCAATTGGGTTAAAAAACGAACCTTGGTAAAACCAATGCAAAAGCAAACCTTGATTAAGCATAAAAGGATTTTCTCTTGATGGACATAGCAGCAGATTGTTGAAACATTGTAACTGATTGTTTGAAGGAAGTACTTGTATGTGCATATAATGGTAATGCAGTGACTTAAACTGCATAAGAACTAAAGAAGAGATTGTAACCAAGGGATGGTTCATCTTAATAGTTGTTAGGGGGCAAATAGTGTTTGTTCTTTTTTTATTTCTTCTTTTCACAGAACCCCCAATTATTGAAGCACACGAAACAGTGTGAGGTAAGACAAGTTTGCATGCAGAGTGCAGTTCGCAGTTTTACTAATCAGTTCATAGAATTGTTCATTGAATTGTGGGTAAACAGAAAAGCTAAGCAATTGCTTACTCAGTGTATTATGTTTTGAAGGTATTTAAGAACTAAGCAGTTCGGAGAATTCACAATGATGTTCATGTGCTAGCATAAGAAGCACGGGATTGGGCTTTCTAGAAGTTGGTATGTACCAAGATCCTCTTATATAGAGTATGTTGAAAGAACCTGTCTATTAATAAGAATCAATAGTGATTGGTGTAAACTTTAACGCAGCACAGTCTAAGAATCAAGACTACGAAAGGAAGTCCAGAGTGCTTCAAAATAGAGAGAGACACCCATCTCCCAGAAGAGATCCAGTGTTGTTTGTTTCTCTCTCTCACTTTCCTCACCCCCATCCACTACCCCTTTCCGTCCCCCACTTCCCTGTCCCTCTGGGGGTCAGCAGGTTGTGCCAAGAGTTTTCTTAATCCTTGTCACGTTTGCTGACTTCTGGAGGTATTGGGGCTAGTCAACCACAAGACGGAAGAAAACCTGGACTCCTGAGGTGGCGTCTCTGACAGAAAGCGAAGCCACAACTGTCCATATTCCCTCTTGTGATTGACTACTCTCATGGAAAACATGGATGTTACCCAGCTGGTAGATCTAGTAAGAAAAATGAATGACGAAATACAGGACTTACGATTAGAAAATCAATCTCTTAGACAGGAATTAGATCACACCAGAGAAGGCTTCACTTCTTGGAGAGACAAAGAGGAGCCTAAAAAGCCAATTCTATCACCTCCCAAATTCGGGGTCCCTTTCCAGAACCCAACACCCAGCACAGGAATAGGTCAAGGGCAACCGGCTCAGATCACAGTAGTCTCTCCACAGCCTGTTCCTCTAGCTAATCCCGAGCGCTTTTCTGGTGACAGTACTCACTTCACAACCTTTATGAGTCAGTGTCAGTTACACTTTTTATGTAAACCTCAAGTATTCACTTCAGACACCTCAAAAGTGGCTTTCATTATTTCTTATTTAGGAGGTGTAGCGGCCAACTGGGCCATGCCCTTGGTGGACAAGAATGATCCATTACTACACAATCTAACACAGTTCAGGACAGCCATGTCTAGGTTATTTGCCAAGCACGTCTTTTTGCAAGCATCTGATAATGAGTTATTAAATCTTCGTCAGGGCTCTCGAGACCTGATTTCTTATGTGACCACGTTTAACCGATTGTTAGCCGAGACCCAGTGGCCAGAAGATAAAAGGATATCCTTGTTTTATCGAGGTCTTAGGGAGGAATTGAAGGATTCCTTGGCTCATATTGTAGACCTCCCTGATGACTTCACAGAATTCCAAGATCTCGTAGTTAAGCTAGACCACAGACTGGGAGAGAGGAGAACAGAAAGACCTAAGTCAGATTTTAGGGCCTTGCACTTCAAGTCTGATAGGAAAAGCGCAGAGGTGGATAAGAATACTCAAGTAGAACCAATGCAGATAGGGGGAATTAAAGGACCTTTGTCGCAAGAGGAAAAGGATAGGAGAAGGAAGGCCAATCTATGTCTTTATTGTGGAAAGTCTGGTCATTTCGCCAAGGAGTGTCCTATTCGGCCTGTTAAAAAGAAACTCCTGGCTACAATTCAAGATCCTCATTTGGAGTCGGAAAACTAGGTTTCTCGAGGGAAAAAGAGACCGATCCCTCGGGAAATAAGTCTATGGAGGTCTCAAGGTATGTTACTAGCATAGCCAATCACATACCCCGTCATTTCACAATAAGGTTGGTTTTGGTCTTGGCAAATCAACAAAGGCATAGTATTCCTGTTTTAATCGATTCTGGTGCCACAGGAAACTTTTTTGATTTAGAATTCGCTAAAAGGTTAAATCTAACTAAAATCCCAAAAAGGGAACCTGAACCCGTACGGGCAGTGGATGGTTCAGCCCTTTCGTCTGGTTTGATCAGATTTCACACTCCTCCTCTACTTCTTCTATCGGATAATGGCCACACTGAATTGACAACTTTTGACCTGATTGATACTCCCGCTTTTGGAGTTATCTTAGGCATCCCATGGTTAGAGCTTCACAATCCAAAAATTGATTGGGTGAAGCGTACTGTAACTTTGGATTCTTTACATTGCAAAACGCATTGTTATCAAGAAAATAGAGATCCCAACCAGCCCCTTGTCTGTGCTGCTACGCAATCTGACTCGGTGGAATTACCAATCGAATTTCAAGACTTTTCGGATGTATTTGATCCTGTAAAAGCAACTAAGTTACCCCCTCACAGGGTTTACGACTGTAGAATCGATTTGATCCCAGGGGCAGTGCTACCCTGTAGTCGAGTCTATGCCCTCACCGAACCGGAAAATCAATATCTACGTACCTACCTAGACGAGTTGTTGGAATTAGGCTTTATTAGACACTCAACCTCGCCAGTCTCGTCCCCTCTGTTTTTTGTTGCAAAAAAGACTGGTGATTTAAGGGCCTGCATCGACTATCGTGCAATCAATAAAGCCACTGTAAAAAATCGATATCCACTCCCGTTGATTCCAGTACTATTGAATCAGGTCAAAGGGTCAACAATTTATACCAAGCTAGATCTTCGTGGGGCATACCATCTGATCAGAGTCAAAGAAGGCGACGAATGGAAGACTGCCTTCCGTACCAAATTCGGCCTGTTCGAATATACAGTGATGCCCTTTGGTCTCTGCAACGCTCCGGCAGCCTTCCAGTACTTCATAAATGAGGTGTTGCACGAACTATTGGATGTTTGCGTCATTGTATATATCGATGATATTCTAATCTTTTCCAAGACTCCAGAGGAGCATGTTTCACATGTCAAATCGGTTTTACAGAAGCTACGAGATAACTCACTGTTTGTAAAACTTGAGAAATGTGTGTTTAACACAACAAGAGTGGAATTCCTGGGTTACTGGTTGTCCCCCGAAGGTATAGTCATGGACCCTAAAAAAGTAAAAGCAATTTTGGATTGGCCAACCCCTACTTCCATTAAGGAAGTACAAAGAATTCTGGGATTTGCAAATTTCTACAGGAGATTTATCTCGAAGTTTTCTGAAATCGTGGTACCCATAACCAGTCTCCTACAAAAAGGAAAGAAATTCCTTTGGAATGAAGAGGCCGAGCAAGCCTTTAACCTTCTGAAAAAAGCCTTCACGTCTGCTCCAATCTTAACACACCCAGACCCGGACAGGCCCTTCTTTGTTGAAGCGGACGCTTCTCAAACCGCAATAGGGGGAGTTTTACTTCAGAAGGTTGCTGATTCAGGAAGTTACCATCCTATAGCCTTTTATTCCAGGAAACTGTTGCCGGCAGAACAAAATTACACGATTGCTGAACGGGAACTTTTGGCAATCAAGGCAGTTTTTCAGGAATGGAGACACCACCTTCTAGGGGCTAAACACACTATAACCATATTCTCAGATCACAAGAATTTACAGTTTTACTCAACTGTGAAAGCATTCACACCAAGACAGATGAGGTGGTTGCAATTCTTTAGCGAATTCGACTTTATAATCACTTACAGGCCAGGGGCAAAACAATTGTTGTCTGATACCCTCTCACGGTTAGTTTGCGAAAAAGACAAAAAGACTAAAGAAGGGGATCAGAGTATAATACCGGTAGAGAAAATTTGTGCAGAAATCACTCAGTTAGACTTTCTATCTTTACTCAAGGATCAACATAACGACTTAGACCCAAAAGATTGGCTTGCACTAAAACAGACCTCAGTATTGGATGGCATATTCTATTTTAAGAATAGGGTATTCCTTCCAAGAGAAGATTTAAGAAAACAAGTGATTAAGTGGAACCATGATTTGGCTATGGCCGCTCATCCTGGAATTAACAAGACTACGGAGTTGTGCCAAAGACATTTTTGGTGGAAAGGTATGAAAGCAGATATCCAGCAGTATGTCCAAACTTGCCCAGTGTGTGCCCGACAAAAACCTTCACACTCACTTCCGGTTGGCTTGTTGCAACCAATTGAGATACCACCTACACCCTGGCACACTATTAGTTTGGATTTTGTAACAGATTTACCAACATCGTCAGGGATGACTACTATTTTAGTAGTAGTGGATTTGTTGTCCAAAATGGGGCACTTTATTCCACTACCTAAACTACCATCTTCAGTAGAGTTCAGTAAGGTGTTTATAGCCAACATTGTGAAATTACATGGTCTTCCGCAAAAAATTATTTCTGACAGAGGGCCACAATTCCTGTCAAATTTTTGGAAACAATTGAGCAGTCACCTAGGTATTGACTTAGCGTTGTCATCAGCTTTCCACCCTCAAACTGACGGGCAAACCGAAAAAGTGAATCAATACCTGGAACAGAGTTTGCGTTGTCTAACCACTACCTTAACCACAGAATGGGTAGACGCTCTGCCTTTAGCAGAATTCACTTATAATAACACAATGCACTCAGCCCTAGGTTGTTCCCCGTTTTATTTCCTTACTGGCCATCATCCTAGAACTTTGCCTGTAATTTTCCCTGAGAAACAGAACAGTATGCCAGCTGTAGCAGAAAGACTAAATAGTTTACGCAAATTTCAGGAGAATGTTAAACAAACCTTAACTAAGCAAAAAGAAAAGATGAAACAATATGCTGATCAACACACAAAACCTGCCCCACCTTATAAGCCTGGGGATCGGGTTTGGTTATCGACCAAGAACATACAGATTGAGGGTCCCAAAAAGTTAAAACCAAGATTCATTGGCCCATTTTCCATAGACAGGATAATAAACCCAGTTTCAGTAAGACTAATCCTTCCTCAAGATTATAAGATTCACCCAGTATTCCATGTGTCCCTGATTAAACCCGTGCAACCTAACACCCGTCCAGATGCTCCTCCCCCTCCTCTAATATTGGGAGACCATGTTGAATACGAGGTCAGGAAAATACTTGATTCAAAAAGGTTTAGGGGACGTTTGTATTACTTAGTTGACTGGAAAGGCTATGATAGTGCAGAAAGATCCTGGGAACCTGAGAGTAATGTTCACGCTCCCCGTTTGGTCCGCTCTTTCCATGCTTTGAATCCCGGCAAACCACGACCTCTGAGAAGGCCTTTGGGGGGGGGAACTGTCAGGAAAACGTAAGCAGGGATTATGGTCCAGAAGAAAACGTGTAAAAGCTGAAAAGAATCATGTTTTATGCAGAACTGTATTTGGAGGTAGCAATGCTTGTTAGTATTGTGCAGGTACAACGTTTTTTCCCTACAGATTGAAGGGTGCTCATGCATATTCATAAGCGCACGTTGAAAGCACGTTGAGCAGGTGTGCTCAACCGATATTTCCCCACACGTGAGAAAAGCCTTTAAAAAGGCTTGCCGGTTCCTAAACAGACGCTTCGCTTCTCAGCTTCAGCGCCGCTTAGGAGCCTCCAGGACCCGTCTTCCAGCACCCGGCCCCCGCCCGCTTCCAGCGCGACTTGCCTGACTCGCCTGCTCCTCTTCACATCAGGAGCAAGCCCGAAGGAGTTTCCCGATCTTCGGAGCGGTCTGGCAGTATCCCCAAGCTCCGTCCAGCATCGTACCAGCGTTCCTGTCATTTCCGGTTTTTCGAGCGTTTCCAAGTCAGAATCCGATTCAGGTGGGACCGGCTTCCTCTCTTCCGGTCTCTGGACACAGACTTCCTGCCCACACGGATTAAAGTAAGACTATTCCGTTTTTTAAGGTTTAACAATCGAACCTTGGCAATTGGGTTAAAAAACGAACCTTGGTAAAACCAATGCAAAAGCGAACCTTGATTAAGCATAAAAGGATTTTCTCTTGATGGACATAGCAGCAGATTGTTGAAACATTGTAACTGATTGTTTGAAGGAAGTACTTGTATGTGCATATAATGGTAATGCAGTGACTTAAACTGCATAAGAACTAAAGAAGAGATTGTAACCAAGGGATGGTTCATCTTAATAGTTGTTAGGGGGCAAATAGTGTTTGTTCTTTTTTATTTCTTCTTTTCACAGAACCCCCAATTATTGAAGCACACGAAACAGTGTGAGGTAAGACAAGTTTGCATGCAGAGTGCAGTTCGCAGTTTTACTAATCAGTTCATAGAATTGTTCATTGAATTGTGGGTAAACAGAAAAGCTAAGCAATTGCTTACTCAGTGTATTATGTTTTGAAGGTATTTAAGAACTAAGCAGTTCGGAGAATTCAAAATGATGTTCATGTGCTAGCATAAGAAGCACGGGATTGGGCTTTCTAGAAGTTGGTATGTACCAAGATCCTCTTATATAGAGTATGTTGAAAGAACCTGTCTATTAATAAGAATCAATAGTGATTGGTGTAAACTTTAACGCAGCACAGTCTAAGAATCAAGACTACGAAAGGAAGTCCAGAGTGCTTCAAAATAGAGAGAGACACCCATCTCCCAGAAGAGATCCAGTGTTGTTTGTTTCTCTCTCTCACTTTCCTCACCCCCATCCACTACCCCTTTCCGTCCCCCACTTCCCTGTCCCTCTGGGGGTCAGCAGGTTGCGCCAAGAGTTTTCTTAATCCTTGTCACGTTTGCTGACTTCTGGAGGTATTGGGGCTAGTCAACCACAAGACGGAAGAAAACCTGGACTCCTGAGGTGGCGTCTCTGACAGGTGGGGCAGTGGTTATCCAAACAACCACAGCCTATGACAAGGAATGCAGAAGGCTACTCTCCGATAACAGAAATTATCAGATACTTACTGAAGATCCAACTGAATCATTAAGAGTCCAGATAGGAGGCATGGTGGAGGAGGCACTTGCACACGATTGGATTACCAGGAAGGAGTCCGAGTTCTTGATACAGAGGAATCCACGCATCCCGTATTTTTACACCATACCCAAGGTGCACAAGAACCTGGAAAACCCTCCAGGCCGCCCCATTGTCTCCGGCATCTCATCTATTTTGGAACCATTGTCCAAGTTTGCGGATGCCTTTCTGAGACCGATTGTACAAGCCACTGATACGTATCTGCGTGATACCAAAGCAGTACTCCAACTGTTGAATAACCAGACTTTGGATCCCACTTCTCAGATGCTGCTCAGCCTAGATGTGGAGAGCCTCTACACGAGCCTCCCTCACGATGAGACCCTACAAATCATTGAGGAGGTACTGCACTCTACTAGTTGGGAATACCACACCCCACGGAATGTAGTATTGGAATGCATCTCGTTGGCCCTCATGAAAAACTTTTTCGAGTATGAGGGCACTCTCTTCTGGCAGAAACATGGGACCAGTATGGGCAGCACCTTTGCCCCAAGTCTGGCCGGACAGTATGTCCATCACTTGGAATCTACAAAAATCCTTCATCCAGACAACCCATACAGGGCGAGGATTCGCACCTGGTGGAGGTACATTGACGATATCTTGGTTATCTGGGAAGGAGATGAGACCACAGTAACTGAGTTCACCAACTGGCTGAACAACCAGAATGCATTTTTGGAATTTACTCATCAGGCATCGAATACCAGTATGGTCTTCTTGGATTTAAATATTTACCACGAAGCAGGCATTCTCAAAACAGAAACTCACTTCAAACCGACGGCTAGGAACTGTCTCCTCAGATTCGACAGCTTTCATCCACGTCATCTGAGGGAGAACCTTCCCTATGGACAGTTCCTACGTCTACGTCGGAACTGCAGTGACATTGCGAGATACAAAACTCAGGCCAAGGATCTCAGCATCAAACTGAGACAGAGAAAATATCCGGAAACTGTGATCAGTAAAGCATTAAAAAGGGCCAGAAATAACAACCGTGAGGCCCTTTTGGAGGATAATCCACGAAGTGATGATGCGGAAAAAAGGACAGTTTGTGTCACCACGTATAGCCCAGTCACCAACCAAGTTACAAAATTGGTTAATAAACATTGGCGCACTTTAACGAGTGGCGGCCTAACTTTGGAGAAACCACTTTTTGCACACAGAAGGGGTAAGAACTTGAGAGATATGCTCGTTCATACAAGACCACCCCCTCCAAAAAGGGACCAAACAAGACTGCAGGGCATACATGGTCACCATCCGTGTGGCAACTGCAACAACTGCCACCTTACTAGAAAAAGCCTGAATTTAACCTTCTCAAATGGGACACAATGGGAACAACGTGTATTTACAAATTGCAACAGCAAAAATGTTGTATACCTGATCACGTGCCCATGTGGAAAAGAATATGTGGGAATGACCACTAGACCTGTGAAAGTGAGACTAAATGGACACAAAAGTAACATCAGGTGTAAAAAACTCACAACAAAAATGTCAGCCCACTTCATCGAACACCAGCACTGTGTAAATGAGTTACAGTGGACGGTAATAGAACAGCTACCCTCAGAGGTGGGCCTCCTGAAAAAAGAGCAACGGTGGGTGTTCCGGTTGGGAACCGACACCACTGGGCTCAATGATTCCATTCCTTGGAACCTCCTAAGATAAACTCTATCTGGTCATTGCATTTGACAGCTGATGTATACTTGGGGCTACATCTAAAACCATGAATTTGGGGTCTTAATAGGTCATATCGCCACCATGAAGCTATGCTCATCAGCTCTAGATATGATTTATTACCTATCAGTAGGGACCATGTCTCCTGAGGTCCCCCATGATGAATAAACTCACTTATTCTCTGGCTTCCTATATTATATTACTATTTTTGAGCCCTTCCATGTACTTAAAGACATGTGTCTTTTAGCCTTCACATGCGATTAATTAATCACCAATGCGCTTAACTTTAGTAGAGGCAACCAATTTGCTATTCTTAAAAGCGCTTCGCATAGGCATGGATTCCGCTGCTTTCCATCTCCGGGAAACAGTACGGCGTCTCTCCTTAAAGCATGCGCGGTCGCTCCATGTGCCGCGCATGCGTACTGGACTAGCTACTATGCGCATGCGCGTTAAGCAGTGTGAGCCGCTAGCGCAACACTGGACGCTCGGAGATTACTATCTCCGTATTTGGGCATCCCCCGGACCTCATTAACCAATTTACTACCATTAATTACCTACAGGGATAGTATATATAAGGGCCTTGATGCAATCTATGCTCACTTCATCGGAGCCACGTTGAGGGAAGGCAGGCGATTAGCCATTGCAGTAACCGTGAGTTTTTGATCACAGAGAGGAGCAGTCGTTTCTTCGCTTTTGGTGCATTCAGTACCCTGTTTTCCAACTGAACCCCTTACATTAATGTTTTATAGGTCATTTCTGATCAGAAAGGAAGGATCCCCCAATATATGCATAGGCTCATGAGGTCTTGTAGTTGGGAACTTTAAGTAAGACTTATCTTTCTTTATGTTTGCTCTCCTACCATCAGAGCAGAGAGTAATTTTGGTGTTTTGTATGTATGTCTGTGAGTACTGTGTAGTGTCCTTTTGTATTTTTTCTCCAGGGTCCCATTATTTTTGGTTCAACCTTGATGTATTCAGAGAAGCTTTTTTCTTCTCCATTGGCCTGTGCATTATAGATCTGTGTGTTTATCTATGATTTTCTTTCCACAGGTTCTATCGCCAATTGGGCGCAACAACATTCACTAACATAAAAACATTGTTAGGAATATTACACATTGTGGTAATAATTTTTAATACACTTTTACATTTTACATGTGAGTAAGGGGAGGGTAAGTGCATAACCCTTGTCCTGAAGAAGGGGGCTTTGACCTCCGAAACATGTTGACACCTTAAAACAGTGGTCTGGATACCCTAACACGTATCTATCTAACCACGTCCTGCACTTTTGTTTTAATAATACCAGCCGGGGATTTAAATAAAGTATTTTTTCCTCCCACGTGCCAGGTATTTTTTAACTATTCACCCTTTTTTCACCACACACCCCCACACATAGTTCACTTCTAAGTGCTCCTGCGTATTCGCGAGTCGCAGCACGCCGCATTCCGTAGAGGGGTGCAAAGGCCCCGATGATGAAGCATGACACCAAGGGGCCTGTTGGTGTGTGAGAGGCATTTAAACAACACTGTGTGTTCCCCATCACTCTAGGGATCACTATCACTTTGAGTGGATTCCACTTTGTTTATTCATAACAGTAAAAGGCAGGTGTTAAATCCCTGCTGCTTATGAGCCTTATCGCCTGTTTTTGGATTGCATCGCAGATCTGGCTGGTCGTTGAGAATATCGCTAAGTGGTGTTTTCGTGTTTTTTTTTTTCGGGAGCACCTGCTCTGCATATCATTAGCGTTAGTTGTCGCTCTCATCCGTGGCGACGTTTTTTGAGGCAGCTATCACTTGAAAACTGGCGATATCGGCAATTTGCACCAGCTTTGAATAGGGCGATAAATCTATCGTCACTTTTGGTGCGCTAAAGTGCCAATAAATCGGCGATAAGTCCTTGAGGTTATGCCCCAGAATTTTAGCACAACATGTGTCCTCGCATCAATTTTTGGCCAAGGAAGCATTTAAATAAAAACACTGTGAACATCATCTGCTCATGTCCTGTTTCTTGTACCATAGTTGGCACTGTTAGAACTGGGGGTCTCTAGTTGGCAGAGGTAGGTACCTTTGACAAAATAGGGACCCTTGCTTCTAGTCAGGGTAAAGGGCTACATTTCTTAAGTAACCCCTGCTCACCCCCTTGGCAGCTTGGCACAAGCAGACAGGCTTATCTTAGAGGCAGTGTGTAAAGCATTTGTGAACTCATGCAGTAATACAGTAATACAGTGAAAACACTACAGTTTAGAAAAATAAATCATCTTTATTAGACTTAACACAAGACCAACAACAAAAATCCACAATATTGTGATCAAAAATAGACTTTAAAATGATAGAAAATAGCTTAGTTCAATGTAGAAGGTAAATGTGACACTTTACTCTCAAAGTACCTTAGATGTATCATGCAAAACAAACAAAAGGGTCGCAGGGAAGTTGATGCACCATTCCTTACACTCAGGGGAGTGGATACGTTGGTTCCTTACTGCTGCGCAGGGGAGTTGAGGCTTGCTTCCTTACTGTGGGGGGAATCGATGCGTTGTTTCTTACTGCAACCTGGTGACGATGCAACAGGATGGTACTTCAATGCGATGTGACGATCAGGTGCGATGCGACAAAATGGCATCCTGATGCAATGCAACAACTTTGGATGCAATGCGACCACGCCCGATGGCCGTGTGGTGAACTCGGTAACATCAGAGCTGCAACAGGCCCTGCGACACGTTTCTCTGGTGATGCGACGGCGACCTCTGCAGAGGCGACAAGCTTACCCGGGGATGTGACACATTTCGCCGATAATGCGACTGCGAACAACTGCAGCGGTGGCACGCTCTTCGGCAATGCAACGGCAACTGCTGCGGCAGCAACACGCTTCTCCTTGTTGCGTCGCGCTTCCAGCTCCCCGTGACACACAGTCTTCTCAGAGGGCCCAAACTACAGTAGGCACCTCTCTGCAGGGAGAATTCCCAGCCAGGGAATTCAGGGGAGCTGGTGGTGAAGTCTTGTATCCCTGAGACTTCAGGCAGGAGGCCAGCACAATTCAAGCCCTTTGAGATTCTTCTTCAAGACTGCAAAAGTACACACAAAGTTCCACTTCTCCTTTCCTTGGCAATAAAGTAACCACTGCTGGCCAACCCTAACAGCACAGCACATGGGCAGTCTCCTTCAGCTTCCTTGGTTCTTCTCCTTGGCAAAGTTTCATCTTGATTCCCCGTCGTGATCTAAAGTTCTTGGCTCTGGGTCCCCCTTTTTATACAGACCAATCCTTTGTCACTGAAGGCAGAGAGTGTCTGTACCTAGTCCAAACCAATTCTGGGTGCACTCTGACAGTGCACAATTTCTTCCTTTATCAGTGTGGGACAGGTTATTCGATCGTACCACTGGAGGTGGAGCCAGCATTGTGGAAGGCCGGCACAGCCCTATTCAGGCCCATGTGCTACTCTTCCCACCACTCCAAATGCAGATAGGTCTATTCTGCCTAGTGCTGACTCACCCGGGCTCCTGCAACCACCCAGCCCCTGTCACTCATAAACCAGACATGAAATACACAAACCTAGCACAGGCAGACTGGATGGTTAGGCAAGAAAATACCTACTTTCTTAAACTGGTATTTACAACACAGAATGTAAAAACCACCTTTAATAAAAGATGGATGTATTTTAACATTCTGAGTTCAGGCATACTAAACTCCTTTTTCAACCATGTTCCCTGGGTCAGTTAAGATTAACAGATGTTATACTGCCCACTCTGGCCTATGGGAACAGGTAGCCTTGCAATAGTGATAAACGAAATTGGCTGTAATTCACTATCAGGACATGCCACACATATAAGGGCATGTCCTACCTTTTACATACAATGCACCCTGCCCATGGGGGTACCTTTGGCCTACCTTAGGGGTCACTAATGTGTAGAAAAGGGAAGGTTTAGGGACAGGCAAGTGGGTGCACTTGGCAAGTCGACATGCAGGCTCTGCAACGGCAGGCCAGAGTCACATTTTGCAAGATGCTTCTGTGGGTGGCACAACAAGTTCTGCAAGCCCACTAGCAGCATTTGATTTATAGGGCTTGGACATACATGATGCACTGTACTAGGGTCTGACAAGTAAATCAAATAGGCCAATCATGGAGTCACTAATCCAATACACAGCTTTACAGTAGGGTGCACTTGCACTTTCGCACTGAATAGCAGTAGCAAAGTTCCCAAAGCATCTAGACCAGCAAAAACATAGCAAAAACAGAGGAGGCACCAGCAAAAAATGGAAGGGAGAGCCACGCCCATGGTGCCAGGTCTAAAAGGCGAATGTCTGACAAAATATCCAATACACAAATATCGAGATACAAAATTATCGGAACAAAAATATCGATGGCAAAATTATCGGAATTCTATCCTTAACAAGGTAAGTACAAATATATATACAATGACAAAAATATTGTTTTTTGTAAAATATCGTTTTATTTTTATAAAATAAAAATCAAATATTAACAAAATAATACTTATAAATGTAATAAACATATTTCAAAATGTACTTAATATTTTAAATTAATTCATAATGTAATACAAATTAATATTAATAAATATATAATACATAATATATTTTTCATTAATAATAACTCTAAATTAATTATTTTAATACCTTATAAACAAATAAAAATATAATAAATTACTAATGCATTTATACACATAAAATAATCATATAAATAACAATTAAAAACAACATAAAACTTATAAACTTCAGAGAGTGCGACAGTAGGGAAAGTGTTGGATAGCGTAGGGTTAAAAATTACTATTCCAACTCCAGAGAGTGCAACAGTAGGGAAAGTGTTGGATAGTGTAGGGGTAACGATTACTATTCCAGCTCCAGAGAGTGCAACAGTAGGGAAAGTGTTGGATAGCGTAGGGGTAACAATTACTGTTCCAACTCCAGAGAGTGCAACAGTAGGGAAAGTGTTGGATAGCGTAGGGGTAAAAATTACTATTCCAACTCCAGAGAGTGCAACAGAAGGGAAAGTGTTGTATAGCGTAGGGGTAACAATTACTATTCCAACTCCAGAGAGTTCAACAGTAGGGAAAGTGGTGGATAGGGTAGGGGTCAAAATTACTATTCCCAATCCAGAGAGTGCAACAGTAGGGAAAGTGTTGGATAGCGTAGGGGTAACAATTACTATTCCAACTCCAGAGAGTGCAACAGTAGGGAAAGTGTTGGATAGCGTAGGGGTAAAAATTACTATTCCAACTCCAGAGAGTGCAACAGTAGGGAAAGTGTTGGATAGCGTACGGGTAAAAATTACTATTTCAACTCCAGAGAGTGCAACAGTAGGGAAAGTGTTGGATAGCGTAGGGGTAACAATTACTATTCCAACTCCAGAGAGTGCAACAGTAGGGAAAGTGTTGGATAGCGTAGGGGTAAAAATTACTATTCCAACTCCAGAGAGTGCAACAGTAGGGAAAGTGTTGGATAGCGTAGGGGTAACAATTACTATTCCAACTCCAGAGAGTGCAACAGTAGGGAAAGTGTTGGATAGCGTAGGGGTAAAAATTACTATTCCCACTCCAGAGAGTGCAACAGTAGGGAAAGTGTTGGATAGCGTAGGGGTAACAATTACTATTCCAACTCCAGAGAGTGCAACAGTAGGGAAAGTGTTGGATAGCGTAGGGGTAAAAATTACTATTCCAACTCCAGAGAGTGCAACAGTAGGGAAAGTGTTGGATAGCGTAGGGGTAAAAATTACTATTCCAACTCCAGAGAGTGCAACAGTAGGGAAAGTGTTGGATAGCGTAGGGGTAACAATTACTATACCAACTCCAGAGAGTGCAACAGTAGGGAAAGTGTTGGATAGCGTAGGGGTAACAATTACTATTCCAACTCCAGAGAGTGCAACAGTAGGGAAAGTGTTGGATAGCGTAGGGGTAAAAATTACTATTCCAACTCCAGAGAGTGCAACAGTAGGGAAAGTGTTGGATAGCGTAGGGGTAACAATTACTATTCCAACTCCAGAGAGTGCAACAGTAGGGAAAGTGTTGGATAGCGTAGGGGTAAACATTACTATTCCCACTCCAGAGAGTGCAACAGTAGGGAAAGTGTTGGATAGCGTAGGGGTAACAATTACTATTCCAACTCCAGAGAGTGCAACAGTAGGGAAAGTGTTGGATAGCGTAGGGGTAAAAATTACTATTCCAACTCCAGAAAGTGCAACAGTAGGGAAAGTGTTGGATAGCGTAGGGGTAAAAATTACTATTCCAACTCCAGAGAGTGCAACAGTAGGGAAAGTGTTGGATAGCGTAGGGGTAACAATTACTATACCAACTCCAGAGAGTGCAACAGTAGGAAAGTGTTGGATAGCGCAGGGGTAACAATTACTATTCCAACTCCAGAGAGTGCAACAGTAGGGAAAGTGTTGGATAGCGTAGGGGTTAAAATGACATAGTTATAAAAAATGCTTTTTTTTTAGTAATACAAATATGAACTATTAAATAAATATAAAGCATTTACAATACATATACATAATTATTAAAAACATGATTAGTTAAATATATGTAACCAAAAATAATCATTAAAAAAATACCATTTTATAATATTTAATTACCAATTAATAAATAAATAACAATTATAAAATGTAATTAACAATGATTTTTAATTCATTATTACTTAATTACATTTAAATTAGTTCCCACCATATTCCCCTATAAACACACAACCTGCAACAGAACACATTTATCAATTAATGAATTATTTTAAATTAATTACCGATTTATTAAAATTAATTACCAATTAATTAAAATTAATGTATTTTTCCTACTAATTAATAATTAATTCAACATAATGAAATTACTTCCCACCCTATTCCCCTATAAACCCATAACCTGCTACAGAACATATGTATCAATTAATCAATTAATTAAAAATAATTACTAAATTATTAAATGTAATTATTAATTAATTAAAATTAATGTATGATTCCTACTAATTAATAATTAATTAAACATTATTAAACTACTTCCCACCCTATCCCCCTATAAACCCATAACCTGCTACAGAACATATTTATCAATTAATCAGTTAATTAAAATTAATTTAAAATAATTCCCAATTAATTAATTAATAATTCCTACTAATAAATAATTAATTTAACATAATTAAATTACTTCCCACCCTATTCCCCTATAAACCCACAACCCTCTACAGTACTAAAATACAACATTTAATTAAATTACATTAAAATTAATTATAAAACATAATAAATACAATATAATATACACAAACTTTATTAAAAAAATCAATTTAGTAACATCGAAATCATTTACTTCGATATTACTGACATCGATATTTAAAACTTCGATATTACTAATATCCATATTAAGAGTGTCGATATTATTTACCTTCTATATTATGTCCCTTTGATATTTAAACTTCGATATAATTGTATATCGAAATTTAAAACTCGATATTTTGTCTGTGTACACTAACAGGCACCATTTGCTGCAAACGATTACCAAGAATTGCACATAGTTATTCAAAGTTACATATAATGATGGCATTTAGGGAATTTCGCATGGTAAGCACAACGTTAATACCTAATATTATAAAAATGATACAACCATAGTTTAATTTTGTCCTGGCCTATTTGAAAGTGATTCATAGCGTATATTTTTGGATCTCAATGAAAGATGATGCCATCCTGAAAGGTTTTGCTTATTGATTACATCATTTGTAGGGTTTATATGTTGCTCTAATGTGGTGACAGTCTGACAAAGCCAGTATGCCTGACTTGCAATAATTGCATGCAGAAAGTTGTGCTAGGCTCATGTGGGAAGAGGGAATTATTGTTTCAGGGTTCAGAGCTTAGAGGCGTGCAGACTGTTAAAGCAGCCTTCAGCACAGGGGTGTAAAGAGAAACATTATAGTTTTACCTGATCTGTGGGACCTTTCTTTAGTGTATGACTTCATGTGATTTTGCGTCACTTTAGAGGGTGTTGCCATTCTGTATATAGTTTTTGTGTATAATAGATAACTTTGTTTTGCATAAGAAAACTTCATTTCTGTACAATGTTTAATGTGTTTTTTGTGATACTGAGTATCTAGTCTGCAATCCATAGCACAGCCCCTGAGTAAGCCTTGGAAAGCTGTGCCTTTCTACCCTTAGATTCATGTGCTAAAAGGGGTACTTGGTTCCCAGATTAGCGGGACCTGGGACTCAGATTCATGAAATTATTTCCTGTCTACGTCAATATTTTTATAGCTCAGGTGACTCATTAAAAAACAATAGCTGTGTTTGATCCCTTTGACTTTACAGAAGTATTGAAATAGTTCATTTTAAGAATGTTCGTCTGACTTTACTAATTGAATGCGTACACATCGCATAATTTTATTTTCATTATCAACAATGTTTTTACATATACATTTGTATACATTCTTTAGTGAAATAAAATATTAGCATGGCTAAGATTTCCAAAATAATACTCACATTTAAAAAAGAAAATGACAGTAATAGACTAATTGTTCATTAAAACACAGGTGAAGACCCCAGTTTTGACCAGGGAAATGATCAATAATGGTTTTTTGCAAGTCTGACAGTTGGCAACAGCAGTATTTAAAAATGTATGCCTTTGAAAAGGTGAGGTGGAGAATTGTAATGAATGCATTATTAGCAGCACAAGTAGTTGGCACAGAATCTTGCAGTGAATTTCCACTATAATGGAAATCACAACAATTCTAGTGGATACTTGGATCTAACTCTTCTTTTCATCATGAAGAAAGCATTTTACTCTAAGGAGATTGTATTTAGGCTAACAAGACAGTCATCAGCCGATCTGTATTTCCGAGATTTTGAATTAAGACGTAGGGAGATTGGCAAATGCATAGAAAACAATGGATTGCAGAAATGACAGATTAGATTGTTTCGCAGTTCTTACACATGAAAAGGTGCAAGTGATGTCTATGCTTTATTAATACGTGTTGCAAATAGGTTGCTCACATTTTTATCACCCTGGATTTTTTTCATTTGCACTACCCATATTTGGATAATAGGAGTGAGTCTTACCATCCGAGTCTAACTCATGGTAAATTCTCTGGAAATGGATTGATTGTGCTAATCTCACATAGATGCCTTTTTAAGCTAAGGCAGATGCTGCACAACTAGGGTAACGAGCTTTGGGTTGGTTAAACAAGACCTTTGGAGTGGCTGGTCACGCCTTGGACTGGTTCAGATCTTTCCTCGAAAACAGGTCCTTTCGAGTTTCTGCCCCCCCCTTCCTATCCAAACCTCACCCCATCCCACAGGGAGTTCCGCAGGGCTCCGCGCTGAGCCCATCCCTTTTTAATCTCTACGTCCAGCCTTTGGCAGCAGTGGCCAAAGAGTGGGGATTAACATTAGTATCTTACGCCGACGATACACAGCTGGCCATCGCTCTCTCAGAAGGTCCTTCCAACCTATCCTCCAATTTCAAAAATGGACTCTCTGCAGGTGCCCGATGGATGACAATGAACTGTCTACAACTTAACGGCGGAAAGACAGAGGTACTCCTCCTGGGCAAAAACACCAGCCTCTGGAATGAACATTGGTGGCCATCTTCCCTGGGAACCATCCCCCCCCCCAAATCCCTAGTGAAAAACCTAGGTGTTTGGATGGATGACTCACTCAACTTTCGGGCTCACACCAAGAAAGTTGCTGGCACCTGCATTGGCCTGCTGAGAAGCCTCAGCCACATACTAGGTTTTTTTGACGCCAAAACCCGCCAACTAATTATCCAAGCCTCCATCCTCTCGCGTCTAGACTACGCCAATGTGCTCCTTCTTGGTGCCAACAAATGTGAGATAGCACGACTCCAACGTGTGCAGAACTCTGCGGCCAGAACTCTGGTCGGCCTCCCCCGCAGATGCTCAGCCAGAGCGACCATCAAAAAATTACACTGGCTACCCGTTGATTCTAGAATCAAATTCAAGACCCTCATTTTGTCCTTCAAAATTCTCAAACTCAACAACCCCCCTTTGCTTCGACCCCTCCTCACCCCCTACGCCCCGACACGGAACCTAAGATCTTCCAACCAAAATCTTTTATGCGTCCCTCGCATAAAACTCAGCCGCATGGGCGGCCACTCCTTTAGGTTCCTCGGAGCCAAGATGTGGAACGACTTGCCACAACATATCCGCTCAATAGACAATCTACCAGCATTCCGGAAAGCTGTGAAAACATTCCTATTCCCTTGCCTGTAACCCCCCCTCTGTCCTGTCCCCTCCCTCAGACCAGGCTCTGGGTTCCTAGCGCCGGGACGCCTCATTGCTGGGGCAGCTGTCGCGCTCTACCAAAACTTTAGAATTAGAATTAGTGGGCTGCGTGTGCAAACTACCATTTTGCACAGGCCAGTATATGCACACAGGGAGCCTGTCGAAGAAAGGATCCTTCAAGAATTGTTGCTGACTTTGAGCAGGCGTCCTGATGTGAATGGGCATTTATAGAGTAGTACTACTGAAAGTGTGTATTGCTCATGTAAGTTACACATTATGGGTGAAATCTGTGCCAAAGTAGGTTCTCCGCACTTAGGGCTAGTGGGTCCAGTGAGGTATCAATCTTAGGGTGCAAACGTGTATAGTGAGTTTAAATCCACAGTCATTTTTGTGATAAATATACTTAATAAAGCACTTTAGGAAATGTCATATTCCTCTGCCTTGGTCTTAATCATATTTTGGGTCTTTGCACCCCCCTTCATAGCTCCTTCAATGCACCTGGGCTGGGAAAGCCCAAGACCACAGAAATGAAACCCAGTCCTCTGGACCACAACACAGGAGGGGTCCCACTTGTATCACTTTGGTGGAGCAGAGAATCAGAGCGAAGGTCTTTCCATAGACCATTTGAAGCCACTATCTTGAATTGTATCACAATGCTGTGCGGGGGTGGGGCACAGCTGGTGTGATGCTATGCCACTCTAGGACTGGCCAGGGGTGCCTGGCTTTTAAAACTTTGCACCACCACTGCACAATGGACACTGGATCTAGGAGTGATGATAGTGAAGAATGCCAAGGTAGAAAGACGAGCCACCTGATACCACTGCAAGGAACAATGAAATACTTTATCTCTAGCTGGTAACCAAGTCTATGGACTGGCCAGGGGTGTATAGCTTTTAAAACTTTGCACCACCACTTAAAACCGTTACCAAATGGTCACTGGATCTGGGAGTGATGATAGTGATGAATGCCAAGGTGGAAGGAGGAGCCACTAGATATCACCGCAAGGAATGTTGAAAGACTTTATCTCTAGCTGGCAGCCACGACTATTATGTCTCTCTCCAGGGGTAGTGACACTGCTCCTATTATATCCCTTGAGGAACAGTAGATGGCATGGATCTGCTGGGGGGGGCCCTATAGTTCCCCTGGGACATCTGTAGACTGGCCTTGGCTCCATTAGCAAAGAGGCGCCCTTCAAGTAACCAGCAGACTGTGGGACCTGGAAGTGTGGCAGGGATTGTTTTTAGCTTGCTTGCTGTGGTGGAGCTATCGAAGACACCCCCATGCAGGAGAGAGTATCAGGAGCCCAGATAGTGGGCAAGTCTGGGAAGGGAGAAACAAAATCAAACTCACTACCAGAAAATTATATTTCAATGTCTGGCCGTCTAAGGAAAATGCTCCCAGTTGCTAGGGCTCAAGATCAGGAGCAAATTGAGGCCTTCATCAAGACAATGGGTCCAAGGGGTTAAAGAAAAAATGCTACATCTGGTTCCCTGGGGTTACAGGGCAAAGAAAGAAGTGTGTTGCACGTTTCTGTGAGCTGAATTCATCACCCACCGCTGGTACTGGGCACATTGCCTGAACTCCATGCCAGTGTCTAGGGGGTGGGGAACACCAACACACTGCCTCCTGCTAAAAGTGTCCAAAAAAAGATCACATTGTTCACCTGAGGTGGGAATAGAAAGGAATGTTATTGGCTCCTACGCCAGCTCAGCAAAGACACACAGGGGCCATGCCGGGCTGTGAGGCTCCAACTGCAGCCTCAAATATGAAAGAAAAACTTGGGGTTCACCGAGTGGGTCTGGGCTCACACAGGCACATTTACAAACCTCTTCTTTGTAGTTCCCCGGGATGTGCACCGGCACTACCAATGTCCTTCAATGTTTGTTGGGGAGGGCGCTGCACGAAATACAGCAGCCCCCAGATTATTTCTCAAAAGTAGTCCTAAAATTGAATCCTGATCCTGGGAAAGGTTTCCATTGTTTCCCGAGCACTTTTAGAGTATGTGCTTGTGCACTTGGGCTAGGGAGTGCAAATACCCTTATTGGTTGGTCCTAAAGCTGCAGTAGTAGTGTAGTAAAAGCAGAAATAAGACTCTGGGACTTTTGTTCAATATAATTGTTTATTGAAAAGTTGATGATTAGCAGTGTAAAGTATGATATTGCCATGAATATTATAGAGTGCTGATAAAACCCCCATTAATTTCAATTTTGTGGCAGTAGTGGATTATAAAATATTTTCTGCTTTTACTAATCTGGTGACACAGGCAAAGACTGAATGCCTGCATGATTGATAGTGACACTCCCCTTATGATATCATGCTGCATTGAGTTTCGATTGGTGTATTGATATAATGTGGTTCAGGACCCACTAGGGGTGTAATGTCTTATGAAGGTGTCAGAAAACATTTAGGGCCATATGTATGAAGCAAATTCGCAGAATTTCGGCGTTTGCGAATGCAAATTTGCAAAATGGTATGTATAAAGGAAACTCTGGTGCAAAATAAGGAGTCGCAAAATTTGACATTCCTTATTTTGCAATTGCATTAAGGAATCACGCACTTAAATGCAATGTATGAAGAAAAAAAAATTGCAAATTGTCCCTAAGGAATCGCAAATTACCACCAACTTCAAGTTGGTGGTAATTTGCGAATTCCTTGAAAAATGCCCATTTTTGCATTTTTCAAACTGCCATGTGACGCACATACATGCCCTTAGGGCATGTATGTGCACCACATGCGCACCCAGGCTTATTTCAGGGGTGCAACAGGGTGTCCTTTGGACACCCCTGCCCCCTTGAAATTATTCTCAATTTGCGATTTTTCAAATTGCGAATCGCAAAATTGAGAATACATTCCCATTCATTCCTATGGGCCTCCTCGCCCATAGAAATGAATGGGAAAGTATTCCTTAATTGTGATTCGCAATTTGCTAATCGCAATTAAGGAATACTAAGAATTCACAAAATAAATGTGAGTTTGTACATACATACCAATTTGCGATTCAGAAATAGCGATTTCTTAAAAATTGCTATTTCAGAATCGCAAATGGGTACCTTGATACATATGGCCCTTAATCATTTTACTGATTAACTATATTTTTAATTAATGTGTAGTATTTAGTAGCATGTAAATAATGAAAGTATTTTTCTTTTTATAAGACAAAACACTGACTGGACAATACTTTATTGAGTGGTGTTTCAACCCAGTGAGGTGTTAGTACTAGTCCCCACCACCTCCCAAGACTACGCGTTGGACTGCTCTGTTTGCTACCCTGAGATAGTCAAGTACTAAAATTGTGTACTTGGTTCTCAATAAAGAGAAAGTAACTTGTGAAGGAAACACATCCTTAACAACTAACAACACCAATGTCTTAGATTAATTTGCTAATTTGGTATCCTTTCGTGCCAGTGTGGTGTTGTAAAGACAAGTACTGTAACTATGTCAGTCTTTCACTCCTGAAAAATGAATTTCCTCTTAAATTCCCTATACTTGTGCTCAACCCTTATTTCCAAAATAGACTAGTGCTCACATAAGTTGCCGTGGCAATATGGATGGCCACTTGAAAGGCACATTTGGCAGTAGTGGTGTGACCTGCTCATGAGGTGCATCCTAGTCCATCTTATTAATGGTCCATGTGCTGGAAGCTACTTACTTGTATAATCTTGACTAGCAGAAGGAGCTAACTGCAGATACATTGTACATGAATATCAGAGGCACAACCCCCGCATAACAATGGGTTACTGGAGAAGTTGGAATATTTTATTGTTAAAAGCCCATCTGCTTCTTAGATTTAAAGGCACACATGTTTGTATAATGCTCATCTTCTCCTTGTGATTATATGTGTTCTCTGGATACTAGCAGTTCTGGTTTTGTGCACTTACTCAAAGGGTGAACAGGCTAGTGCATGACCCCTATCATACCCTCCTTCCATTCTTTAAGGTGTAATTCAGCTATCTAGGCAATTAGAGCCATTGGTATTTTATTCCATTCTAAGTGTATGTTACCTCACTGATTGTTGAAATTGCTATACAATATACTAAAATAAATCATATTTTATCTTTCTACACTCTGAGGGGCTGATTCACAAAGGTAAACCTATACTTTTATGTAAGTTTACTATTTGTTTAGTATTTACAAACTAGAACAGGTCTATCTTTGCTATGCGGAGAGTCTCTGTCATGAGTGTGGTGTCTCAGCAGTCGTAAAATTACTAGTAGTAAAATTAAACTCATAGATTATGAATACCAAAAAAAAACGGAAACTTATACAAAAGTGTAAATTTTCATTTGTAAATCAGGCCCTGTATTAAAGGCTTCAAGTCCTCTAATCATGAACACTACAGAATTTAATGGAGATTTTTAACTCGGGTGTAGCTCACATCATGAAACCTCATTGCTAGAGTTTAAAGAACACTACAACACAATGCATTCACAGTCCACAAACCAGTTGACTTTCCTATTGCTTAAGGCCTTTATACAGGACCTTGGCCATGCACAGTGCTCTGCAGTCTTCTAGGCAGATTCATGCTAAACAAATATCATATACTTACATACTAGAGCACAACATATATTGCAGGTGGTCCAAAGGAGCAAGGAAATAGAAAATACCTCGTCTGCACTCTGATAGACCTCTACTTGCAACGTTCTCCTCTGTATGAAACTCTTCCTCTTCAGAGCTGTGGAAGAATGCAGAGCCTCTGCTGAAAGTAACATTTTTCATGACCATCTGCCACTCGTTGTGGACACTCTCTGGCAAATCACAGGGCACGTATTTCATAATTGCATTTAACACTTTTACAATCCAGTCTAAAAAGGAATTGATCTAAATGGAGGTCAGTGTTGGAATCAATAGAACAGCCTTACTGGGCTCCAGACTGGGAAAGGAGGTGGGCATATTGCTAAAAGAATAGGTTCTCCTGCTATTTCCATTCTATTCTGAAATTCCAATACCCAGTCTGCATCCCTTAATGACACTGAACTTTAAGGTATTACCCAATTGGAAAACTTGTGGTTGCAGGCACCAGTTTAATGAAAAATCTCCTGAGATTTGCAAATAACACATCTTCAATCCCTGTGGACCTGGGAACACAAAGTTTGAGTTTATCACTAAACATAAGCCATTATGTATTGACTTAGACTGTGGTCCAATGCATCTTTAAGTCCCTTCGGAGCTGCATTACAAGAGATTATGTCCACTGCCAAAATCAATAAGCTCCATTGGCTTTCTTGTGGTTGTACGCATTTAAAAGAATTAGGGATAACACAATGTTAGTATTCCCCTGCTTCTATATTTAGCACCACAGCGTATTTGAAGAAAAAAAATTCTGTTTAGATTTTGTCATACCCCAAAAGGCCAGAGTGCTGTTTTTAATGTTCAGATTTTTTTTTTACCTTTAGTATCATCCATAACCAAATGGACAAGTATTCAAGTATTTTCAGATTGATGTACCTATTGCAGGCAGACCTCAGAGACATGGGTGCATTGTTTGTACTCTGTCATCTCTATTTAAAACTTAGTTTAGAGTAACGTATCTCAGTTTTCTGAACATGGGTCATGCAGAGTCATTTGGCGGCGCTGTCTAGCAAAATCTGGCCTTACTGACAATAGATTTTTAGGGATTGTCTACCTAATGATATTATATAGTTATAATATAATGTAACTTATATCTCCTTATGTTGAGATCTTACTATTTGCATCCTACTTGTATGATATTTCTTTCTTTTATATTAGTGCTGCGTGCATGCAACTATATTTGTTTAATGGAAACTTTAGATTTTCCACATGGTATGCTAGTTTTCATGATAACTTATTACACATTAGGTTTTAATATTGTGTGTGTTATAGTATTGTGTTATGCTTTTGTTTTTTTCATTTTTTCTATTTGTATTCTTTCTTTCTTGTTTTACAATGAATTTGCCAAAAATAAACAGTTAATGGTTGAGATTTGAACTGTGCCATTAAAACCATTTCCTCGGGTTCTGATGCAGCTGTAGTTTATAAGTACTAAAGCTGATATTAGATGAGCCCCGTCTGGCAGAAAGACCAAGGCTGTAACACCGCTTGGCTAGGTGGTTGGGATTGGAAATGAAAGGCTTACACTCTGGTTTTGAGAAAGCCTTGGTTCAAGTTTTTTTCATAGATTTCAAATAAATAATTCTTAAAAGCCTAAATGACAAAGCACTATTAAATGCTAGAACTATGGAAGCCAAAAGAGAAGGTTGTTTTAAAGAAATGTCTAGATCATGTTTTATACAAACAAGATTTCAGGCAAATACTGTTGAAGCACGGGGTTCCGCTTTTCACTTACTCCTCACCAAGAACCACACGTACATCAGGTTGATGAATATCTGTTGTCAGCTGAGATATAAAAATGTATCTCAACATAAATCATTATCAACATCATTACTTTAGCTCAGTCATGCAATAGTTAAATGGAGTTCAAGGATTTAATTTTAAATCTTGTGTCTAATTCATTTTATGGAAGTATTATTCTCCAAGAAAATTCAGAAAAGGTAAACAATCAATATTCAATACTCTGTAATACGTTGAATTAATTTAGTGAATCAAAAATAAAATATCAATACAATAAATGTAACAAGCATGCTCCATTAAGAAATTATCCTATTCTAAGCTAAGTCAAGATAAATGTGAAAGGGATTAAAAGTGTCAGTTCAGATATGCATGAAGGGTTCTGATGAGAGAATCAAGCAAAATGTAAGGCTTTTAGCAGAATACGATGGAAAGTATTTTCAGCTCTAATAATAGAAGATCAAGGAATTAACTAAGATTTCTCATGAAGAGATGTCCAGGCAATTCAGTACAGAATCTCCTCTCAGAAAGTTAGGAAATAGGAACAGAATAAGATTTTTCTCTCAGTCGGCTCTGCATCGAAAGGGTGAAAGCATCAACCCTTAACTACTCTAGAACCACGCAATAATGTAAACCCACATTTTCTATTTTGCAACATTAATATTATTTCTTCTTCATGTTGAGCAATAGGATTTCAGCACGCTCCTGGGAGCATGCTCCTGGGAACAGGTCTACTCCCCATCTTCTCAACAGAATACAATCGCCTTTTAGGCAAGTGTCCTTACATGTTGCGGGCACATCCTATCTTGTTTGTAATATTGTCTTCCAGGAATCATCCCCCCTGTCACCTACATGTTATGTGGTGTGAACCTCACTTTCAGTTGTCCAACACAACAAATGTCTTTTAATTAACTAAAAACAGTAGCTTCCAAAATTGCAACATCAGCAGAAAAGAGAAGAAAAAAACTTTACTTTAAAACATGGTATTTTTACATATGACAAGTCAAACATCCAGGCCTATGGCTTGAAGTATGGTTGCCTACTATAATGTTTGCATTAAACACTCATTTTTAAATGTCAATTCTACACATGGTAAATTTAATAAAGCATTTTGTAAATGATTACATTCTCGTTAGCAATACTTAGTCAAGTAACAGGCAATATAATCAAAATAAAATGTGTAATACGTAAACCACTTGGGGAAGTTTCAATAGTATGACTTAATTGAATTTTCACAATACTATGTTACACAAACTGACCCTATGGTGGTACCAAGGAAGTGTAATTGCAAGTTAAGTGGGCCCTGTTCAGAGATAGCTCTAAGTTAATGTGCCAGATACTGCACAAGGGCTGTTGCAAAAGCACTATTACTTGGAATTTTCATGGGACTCGGTCATCTAAGACTACCAGGCCTATCATCTCAGTATCCATATCTGATATTTTGTTAGCCTTGAATAAAAGTGGTTGCTAACTTATGTTCTAAAGATTAAAAAAGAATAATCTGATTGTTTCATAACTGAACTATCCACAGAAGGACCTCATGGGTATCTTGTTAAATCGGTTCCGGACACTGATCAAATACAAATGGGGGTCAAGCCTTGGTTGGAACAAAATTTGAAGCTTGCCAGGAACATAGGTGCAGTGTCTCCCTAGCCTTGGTACTCACCAATAACTATGTCAGACACGAGGCTAAGTATAAGATGTCTTTATTCATGGTGTGTAACTGCAAACCCAACATTCTAAACCTGCAATCACTTCACTACACTCTAATGCTTATGTTACCGTTTTGCTAAGTCCATTCAGAAGCCACAAGGTTTCTGTCATTGCTAACTCTCACATTACTACATATCACCTTCTGTTAAATTAAACATAAAACAAATTTACAAATATATATACACAATAATAGTTCTTCAATAAGTCTCTGTGGTTCTTTGAACACAGGTATCGACTGTGTGTTCAGAAACTGGGGACAGGCAGTGGAAGTCTCCATGATTTGCATTGGCGATATAAGAACAACAGCAGTTCGGGATTTCACTTGTTCTTTCAGACCCAGTCTCTACATTGACATCAGTGCCTCTACGAGCGATGAGCCAGATCTCGGAAATGCAAGGAATCTCGCATAAAAAAAATTTCAGGACGGTGGAAAGTCCCCTTTGCTGGTCCCAACATGGATGAGTTCAGCATCAAAAAGAGCATCAGATTTTTGTTTTCCAGACTGAAAAACAAGCACTCAATCTCCTCTAGTAAACATAACATCTTTTGCTTGTCGGTGCTTGTCTACATAGGCCTTCATTTTCCTTTTACAGTCCAAATCTTTTACACAGATTTCTTTCTCAGTACTTGATCATCTGGTGGTCCATTGAGGTAACAAAGTCGCCATTGATCTCAAGAGCATCAAGGATGCAGGCTTTCATCTGTGATTTAGTAATGGGTTGAACTGTAAGCTTGAATAGTACAATTCTAGACAGTTTTACAGTTGAGCTTTTACAGTACAGCATGCTAAAGATCCTTCATTAAGGTGTAAGAGGCTAATTCTTCTCATCATGTAATCCTCACCATGGAGCATAGGAAGGTCTCCTCCACGCAGCATCATTCTTCTGGAGTTTAGGATGCTGATGAGAAAAGGAACAGACATAATGCTTCTCTTTATGACTCTTCAGCTAGCGAGTTTAAGCTTTCTAAAAGACAGATGCATTATTTTATTGTCCCCTATCCCCTCCGACAACATCTCCCCCCTGCACCCACCACTCCGACGATAACTCACCCATTTTTCCATTTTGTTCTCTGCCGTTATTATTACAAGAAGGCGCCATAAAATAACAGTACAAAACATTGTCCTTTACAGCGCTAATAGATCGAGCTTTCACAAATGCAAGACTGATTGCATTGCAAATGCTTGTTTCTTTTATGCTCTTTCCTTTGTTATTGAATACATGGTTATGGGTGATTTTAATATACATCCCTGTGGCAATCCCTATCCCCATGTCTCTCTGACTTGAGTTGCTCTCGTACCCATGGATTTCATTTTGAGCACTTGAGCGAGGGTCAGTTGCTTAACGATCTGTTTATTGATTTTGATTTGACATCAACTATGACTTTGACGGACCCTCACACTATTTTTGAGGTACCCACTTTTAAGGGTCACAGGAAGGGGACATTTATTGATTTCATGCTGATTTAGTCTCCTATGCAGTCCTTTGTGGACTCTTTTTTAATTGAGGAGAACGAACTAAGTGATCATAATCCCCTCTCACTGCACTTAACAGGTCCCTGGGTCACAAAAATTGGATTAAATACTAACCAGGGACTAATAAGTACTACAGATGGGAAGCGCAGACTTAGATGGACACAAGTCACCCCAGAGTTGTTTTACAGTGATATCAAATCTGTGTGTGCAGAAGAAATTAGTATCTGCACACAGAAGGTGCAACAACATTCTAAGGTGTTAGCAGCTTTACAGATTATCTCTGACAGGGTCACGGAACTGTTATCTGTACCAGTTAAGAAAAAGTCTAACATGGGCCCTAAATGGTTTGACGAGAACTGCTTAAAAACTGCACGAAGTTTAAGGGTAGCCTTAGCCTCGAACCCTAGAGTGCATGCTGATGTAATAGTTTGCCGCGGGGACTACAAACAAGCATTGGCTAAAGAAGGAGACTGTATGGAATGAGGCATGGAATGAGTTATTAGAACCTGAAACCCTTAGGAGTAGCTCTGATCCCTAATTCTGGGCTCCAATTCTTGAATCTGTTTTTAATGCTGCGGTTCATAGTGGATGCCCACAGTCTTGGGGGGTCTCCACTATTGTACCTGTTTTAAAAAAGGGGATAAAAGCAGTCCGCCCTGCTATAGGCCCATATCACTCTTAGACTCGATGGTGAAAGTTCTGGGAAGGGTTCTCCTGCAGAGACTCATTATCTGGGTTGAAGACAACATCATGTCTGACTCCCATTATGGTTTCTGTAGGGGACGCTCTACGACTACTCAATGCCTTAACCTTTTTTAATATTAAGTAAATATACAGTGGCATATAAGGGGACCAGCCATCTTGCCTTCATGGACCTGTCCTCAGCCTTTGACTGCGTAAACAGGCAGAAGCTGTGGTGGTCCATGAGGGCAAAGGGGGTTGATGATGGCTTCATGAAGTTCTTAGAACATTTACATAGATCTACCAGAGCTAATGTAAGATTTTCTCAGGATTTGAATGTGACTAAGGACTTTAATATTAAAAGGGGAGTCCAACAAGGATATATTTTGGCTCCCTTTTTGTTTCATTTTTATATCAATGATCTAGATAGCGCTTTACAAGAGGTGGGGTTGACTGCCCCAGAGTTGGTCGTCGGGGGATTCCGGTCCTATTATACGCGGACGACGCGGTCCTCGTATCAAGGACCGAAAAATGCCTACAAGCTCTTTTAACTGCTTTTGAGTCCTTTATGACAGATAGAGACTTAACAATAAACAACTCTAAATCTTATATCATGCAAGTAGGCAAGCCGCCAAGACGGAACTTCCAATTTAATGTGGGTGGTGCAATAATCCCCATAGCTACCACATTCTCCTATCTCGGAGTCCTCTTTGATAATAAATTAAATTGGGGCCTACATGTTCTAAAAAAGAAAGGGGATGTTGTAAGGGTGAACATATGTTATGTTAAAAACAACCCCATTCATTGACCTTGTTTAATGGGCTCACTGACCTCTTATGAGAAATACATTTTTACTAACTAGATTTCGAATTAACCAATTTTACTATTTGCTTGTTAGACCACAAATAACTATTTATAGCAAAGAAGCATCTCCCTGCAGCTCCGACGGAAAGTCTCCGCAGGACATGCTGCATTTTATGTTTTCATGTACATTTTATGAATTTCCCCGCAAGCGCTACCTGGTACCTCTTTTAAAGAAACTTAATTTTTATCAGATCAGACCCACCATGACGTATCTACAATTATTACATAGCGATAGTATTCTTTTTGTATTAGAATTTCTGAAATCAGCTGTAAAGTACAGAAAATACTTGGAACTGTAATGAATTGTATCAAATATTCTTCTGTATTTATACATTCTACTATAATATGTATTGATATAATTTGCTGCTAATGTTGTACCATTGTATCCTGGCAATGACTTTTTCTGTTTTCTTTTTATTGAACTTTAGATGCTGTATATTGTACTTTTATGGTTTGCAAAGTAAACCGAAATAAAGTTTTTATTTATTGATTGATTGATTGATACATATATTCTCACAGTTTACAATATTTTAGGAATTGTAAGAACTGGCACAGTGTCATTATGCACACCATCTTTGGATTTCCGACATTTTATTTCTGTGCAAAACATAACATTTTCATTGAAAAGGATTTTCTTAGTGAAGGTAATCTCCCAAAATGCAGTTTTGAGTGCCTGGTTACACCAGTTTGTATTCTTTCCTCCTTATTGAGAATTTTTGAAGCTGAGGGGAGCTTGTTGAGGCACTGGTATTGAAGTAGACTGAATACACTGATCATATGTAGTTATAAATCATGATCACGCAGGATGGCTTGTAAACCTCAGGTGATACATTGTGTTCCGACCAGTAATTAGGACAGTGCGTTATGATCAGTATTGATCAGTGCACCTAATCCCAGCATGGAGGCAATTTTTCAAACTTTAAGACCCAATGCAGTTTGTTTACCTTTTTCACCACCACCGCGAAGATCCATGGCCTTTTATTTAATGGGAGGCTCTATCATAAAACATCTGACACTTTGGTGCAACTCCATGCAAAAATCACAGTTTAGAAAAGAGAAGTTCTGCATTTGTTTCATAAAGCACACAGAAGACGTGTTTTTGGTTTACAAAATTAATTCCAGACGTTACTTTGATATGATAAAATCTTTCATTTGAGAACCAAAATGTTTCTTTTCTATGTATTTTGCCGCCGCAGTAAGCAGCTTCCCACGGGTGAGCAACCCTGGTTATTACCAGTGATGTGCTTGAGGAGGAGATGGTCCCAGTTAGTTTTGGGGGGAGTTTAGAGTTTACCCTAGTGTGCATGGGTGAGAGAGACAAGCTGCCTATATCGCATATGCCTCACAACACTAAAAAGTACAGGCAGTGAAGGTGAAGGCTCTGAGATGCTCAGGAGCCAGCATGATTCCTTTTAGGTGTTGTCTGGTGTCTGCAGAATAGGTTACCGCTATGGTAGTCCACCAGGTTCGGACACCTGACTACTAGGTGAGCCACTACCCTGTGGCTGAGGTTCTCCTAGAGAGGGAGTCCTCGGGTACACTGAAAGTAGGTCTGTGATCAGCTAGGCCTGTTTATTGTCTGCTTGGGAATAACCATGAGCCCACATTCTGGAAGGATGTGGAGCTCTGATCTTATCTGGAGATGTTGGAATTGCCTGAGTGGGTACGTTTGAACATACTGTCCATGGCAGCCTGTCAGGGATCCAGAAAGACCTGGCACCTGAAACAATTCCCTAGGTGCCTACCAAGAAGAGGAGGAAGCAGAGGGTGCACGAAACCCACACTGGAAGTTATCAATGTCCTAGAGAAACCTAACCTGAGGGTCAGGCCTCAGCACCTGCAGGGTAAGTCATTACAGCCCTGGGAGACCTGTCTGAGCTACCTGGGTGTAAATATGTAGGAGGTACATCACGTAAGGGGTTTTGCGAAGCACAGAGGGGTTTGTCCAAATCTTGAGGGCCTACGGTGACAGGCACATGCTCAGGCCAATGGTGACAAATATGGCGACAACCACATTTTATTGGGAGAATGGTCTCCTGTATCACAAACCTAAGGTCCCTGAGCATGAGTCAACAAGAGTGCAGGTTGCCCCTGGATGCTATAGAGCAGTGGTAAGCATAGTACGGCCCGCAGACAGCCAGTGACCCAGGCAAGCCTTCATTGGCAGCCCGCAAACCTTGCAGGCATTGTACCAGTGTTTTTTTTTTTAAGTGTCAGCAAACACCACCGGGTGCAGCAGTGTGGATTCCGAGAGACTCTGCTCTATGGGCCGGGCTCTGAGTTCTGTACGGCCGAGTGGCAGGGCAGCTCAGACTGGGACTAGACTGAGCACTGTGCAGTGAACAGAGCCTTTGACCCAGAAGGTCGGCCGCAGCCTTTACACTGTTACCAGTGATGGTCTCGCGAGGGCACTTCTAGCCTTAAATGTGTTGAAATTCTCCAGGCACTGCCAACTTGACCCACCCCCGGCTGCATTGAATACAGTACAGCCACACCCTGTCACTGACTGTGTACAGTACTTACACAGTCAGTGTCACTGTTGATGCTATGCTCTGCTCAGCTCTGTGTGTTATTGTGCATATGTGTGTAAATCTGTGTTTTAAAGCTAATAATTTTAGCAGCTGAGCTCAGCTGCAGCCCAGCTCACCACTGCCTGTCGTAAAGAACTTGGCTGTCAGTGTTTGTTTGAAGGTGGTGCTTGTGGAGGGGTGCATCACTGCTGGTGTTGCAAAGGATGCATTTTGCTGTGTTCTGCCCTTGATCCTGGGCCACATAAACTCCTTACACCAGACATTTCAAATTTTGTAGCTGGATGGTGATTTACAAATTAGAATGTTGACGCTGGAATGTGTCAACAACTTGCAAGTAAGCCTGCCCTCACCTTGTGCAATGTACAGTGGGTCTGGGCTGGCCTAGGTGCACACTTACAAGTGCAGGTCTACGCATGTCTGCCAGTAGGGCTGCCACCTTTCCACTAGAAAAACGCTATTTGTTGCTGTTTTAATAGTCTGCAAAGGCCCTTTTCTGATGCTAAACAGGACCGTAAATAAAATCGTATGTATTCCTCTGATATTTCTAGGTTTCATTTTGCTTGATTTTGCTTGCAAGAAAGTGTCACTCATAGTTGTTACAAGGTTACAGTACCACTTTGATTTGGTTAAAAAAGATTGAGATTTTTGTCTCTAGCCCAGCCACCACAGACCCCGCCCCCAACGAACCCCACCTCTACTGGTGCGGCCCTCGGCCACAAACCTCACCGTAATTTTGGCCCTCGAAAGAAAGTTTGCGAGTACCCATGCTATAGAGCCTTCCTGCTGGAGCTGAATTATGAGATAACCTTAGCTGGACATCTGGGGTGGTCCCAAAACTGTGACCGCCTGGTCAGTGATACCTGATGAGGACCAAAACTGTCATATATTGTTTAGGTCCTGTGTCATCTTCCAAGCCAGTAGTAAGTCAGGTGTGAAGTGTAATGTCTCCTTGCAACCTTACCCTGTGATAGAAACACCATTTGAGGGGGTGGGTGTGAATACTGCTGGGCCTCTAGACCTAACAGTGGCATAAGCCAAATAGGCTCATTCGGGTCTATGCCACACACCTGAGGCCATCCCTCTGAGGCCAATGACTGCTCCGGTGGGGGAGAGTGCAATGGTCTTTACATAAAGAGGTTCCCCCAAGGATTCAGTGCCTGACAGCGGCACCAGTTTGTTGTCTGCTTAGATGAAGGCCATGTGGGAGGAGTGTGCGTTAATCTGTAAGTTCTCCATTCCATACCAGCTAAAAAGCAACAGGTTTGATGAAAGGTCCACTACTACCCTAAAAGGAATGAATATGGGCCTACTAGAAACCATGAACCGTATGTGGGATGCCTTGTTAACATGGCAGTTTTTCTCCTACAGGGAGATGCCTGTTTGGACACTGTCAAAGGACCTCTAGGCATTATCAGACAGGGGTGGGAGAAAGCTCCCAAAAAATCCATTAAGATGTGATGAGCTATATATTAACCCTCAGGTATCGTATGAAGTACTTCTACAAAGAGATCATTAACAACCTAGAGGCAAGCCAGGAAGTTATAAGGCACTCGTATGACCAGAGGGCGATGACTTACATATTAGCCCTCAGTCTCAATTAAGTGCTTCTCTAATTAGGCCACTGACAGCCTAATGGCAAGTCAGGAAGTGATGAAGCCAGGGTATGACCAGAAGACCACTCTGTTAGAATATGACCCTGTGGAGCTCGAGCCTTACAGGACCAGTGGACACAGCCTTATGAAATCAGCAGGAAGAAGAGTAAGGTCACCTACTTGTCAGAACTCCAAAAATCCAGGAACCCCTTATGGGTATGGAGTGTGAATTGTCTAAAGCCACAATTTGAGAGGTTCAGTTGACTATTCTCATGGTGACAGATAGTGGGGAGGAAAAGGAGTGCACACCCCTCCCTGGCCTCTCTTCCAAGGAGCAGGATGAGTCAGATGGGGAGTTGTTCTCTCCTACTCACTGACAGCAGAGGTACTGCCTCTGTTTATAGGGACAATTTGCCTCTCCTTACTCACTTAACCAGGGCTCACTGAGTGGTGCATCCATAACATTGATACTGGGGACTAGATTCCTGTAAAAACAAAATCTACAGGTTGTCTGACAAAGTGAGAGCCAGTACCAAGGATATGATTTCCAACATGCTGGAGTTGGGTTGATTGAGACCTCCTAAAGTCCCCGGTCCAGCCCCTTGGTCTTGGTACCAAAGGCTGACCCCAACCACAAACACCACCCAGAACACAGGTACTGTGTGGACTGTAGAGGCCTCAATTCAGTCACCAAGACTGATGTTCATCCCATCCCCAGAGAGGATGACCTCAATTATAGGTTAGGTGCTGCCAAGTTCCTCAGCACCTTCAATTTTACATCAGCGTACCAACAGATCACCCTAACTGAAGCTGCCAAGGAGAGGGTCACCATTCTACACACTAGTAGGGCATTTCCAATTGTGAGTTATGTCATTTAGATTGAAGAAGGCCCATTACCAAACTTTTTAATCAGTCCCTCACCTCTGCGTCCTTTCCAGAATCCTGGAAACACGCATCTGTAACCCCCCTCTTGAAGAAAGCCGGATCCGACATCCTTAACCCAGAGAACTACAGGCCAATTTCCCAGCTCCCCTATCTCTCCAAGGCTTTGGAGAAAATGGTCAATTCACAATTGTCCAAATACTTGGAGGACAACTCACTTCTGGACCCCACCCAAACTGGCTTTAGAGCAAACAACAGCACCGAAGCAACGTTGCTGGCAGTGTCGGACAGTGTCAGATGCATTACAGACCAATGGGGATCTGTGGCTCTGATACTGCTAGACCTGTCAGCAGCGTTTGACACGGTGTCGCACGAATGCCTACTAAAAATCCTCCAGAGTAAAGGAGTACAAGCCACAGCGTTAAAATGGATCAAATCATTTCTAAGCAATCGCACCCAAGCAGTGCACATGGGCCAATTCCATTCAAAACCCCGTCCCATCGGCTGTGGGGTCCCACAAGGGGCCTCACTAAGCCCCACTCTCTTTAATGTCTATGTCTCATCTCTGGCTGACATTGGAAGAAAGTGGGGCATCGGCATATGTTCATATGCCGACGATACACAGCTGATGGTGACTATGGACGAAGGGTCGGAAACAACTAAGAAAAAACTACACAGTTGCCTCTCCGAAATGGCAGAATGGATGCGCAACCACTGCCTTAAACTCAATGCCGGAAAATCTGAAATATTACTGTTCGGAGGAGCCAAACTATCATGGAATGATACTTGGTGGCACACGTCACTGGGAACAGCCCCCACCCCAAAACAGTACGCCAGAAACCTTGGCATCATGATGGACGACGCACTGTCCATGAAAGACCACGTACGCATACTCTGGGGCAAAGGCTTTGCAATCTTGAAACTCCTGGCCAAAATCTTCTCTTGGATCCCATTGGACTGTCGGCGCACAATCACCCAGGCCCTCCTGGTCAGCCGCCTGGATTATGGCAATGCCTTATTCGAAGGGATGAACGAGCAGCTGTTCTCCCGCCTACAGGTCCTACAAAACCAGGCAGCCAAACTGGTATGCAACAAAGGCAAACGATATTCGGCATCCGCATGCCTAAAAAAACTCCACTGGCTACCAATGCGTCAGCGAGCCACCTTCAAAATACTTTGTCACGCGCACAAAGCCCTCCACAAAACAGGCCCTACAATTTTGCAAGGAAAAATTGAATTCTATATTCCAAACAGGAACCTAAGATCCAACAACTCAGCCCTGGCAAAACCCAAGCGCATTTACAGGGCAAGGGCAGGTGGACGAGCTTTTTCACACCTGGCGGCCAAAAGATGGAACGAGTTACCCATGGATCTTAGACACACTGCAAACCTCCTTCAATTCCGGCAAAAATTAAAAACCCACCTCTTTCCAAAAAACTAACTCCCTTCGCATAATCTCAGTAGTCCCCCTTTTTCTTACAGCGCCGTGATATCCTATGGGATGAGTGTCGCGCTCTATAAATACCAGAAATAAATAAATAAATAAATACACATGTCACCATCCAAAGGTTGGCCATGTGGATACTGGTTGGGGTGGAAACAATCAGTGCAGCTTACCTGGTTGAAATTGCTATCTTCAGCATCTAGCTGCAAGGATCACATGTACCACCACAGGGAAGTGCTTCAGGCTCTGCAGCAGGCAGGCCTGACTATTAAGGCCAGAAATTGCCAGATAGGACTGGGGACTGTTGAACACTCGGGCCACCAAGTTGGTGAAGGCCACATATAACCTCTAGAGCTCAAGATACAGGCCATTCTGGCGTGGACGTTCACTAAGACTCAGACTGAGATGACAGACTTCTTAGTCCTCACTGGATATTATAGGAGATTCCACAAAGTGTATGGTTCTATTATTGCCCCCTGGACTGATCTGACTTCCAAGATGCAGCCTAAAATGTTAATCTGGACTGAAATGTGTCAAAAAGCCTTTGACACCCTGAAGGAAGCCGTGTGTACAGCACCATTACTGAAGTCAAGTGACTTCTCACAAGAGTTCCTCATACAGACAAACACTTCAGAATATGGGATAGAGCTGTGCTCACACAACTAAATGACGACGACCTAGTCCAACCTATAACCATCATCAGAATGTGGCTACTTCCCAGGGAACAAAGCTGGAGAGGGAGGCATTTGTTGGTGTCCGAGCCATTAAAAAAAGTGTGAGCGTCTCTGTTTGAGTGTCATTTTCAGGTTCAAATGGAGCACAGTCCTCTCAGATGGATGATGCAAAACTATTGAGGTGGTCCAGCTCTCTACAGTTAAAGACTTTGCAATGGAACATCACCCTGGGACTGAAAAAGCAAAAGCTGATTGTCTTTCCAGATTTTTCCACCTTAGTGATGAGAACTCCCAGGGGTGTAAGCAGTTCTTCCCACCTTCCGCTGGGGAGAAGGGGGGATCTGTGTTGGAAATGACCATCTTTTGCATGAACCACCCTACATTTTTAGATTAACTGTTTTTGCTGGCTCTAGAACTCTGTACGCTCAGCCCCTATGCACCCCCTTTGAACATGATGAGATATTCACCTGATTGGCATTTTCTAACTTACCTATAGGTCCCTAGGATATGGTATCAGAGTGTATCCAGGGCCTGTATGTTAAATGTCACAAGCTGACTGTGCAGTACTCATTGTTTTATTCATTACTGGGTCTGACTATGCTGTAGCTCCAGGTATTTGTTTTGCACTCAATGTCTGAACCCATAAGCGCGGAAGCCGTTTTGATTCCATCCCCCCAGCACTCATGATCCACTGAGATCCTGACCAACACCAAAGACTTCCTGTGTAGCTCCCTTGATCCACAAAGATCCCAACCAAAACTGAAGACCTCCAGTGTGTGAAAACGTGCTCTTTTTTTTCCCACCAAAACTTTTCCAGTCAAAACGCTCGGGTTCCACCAAGATTTTATACCATGCAGGAGTTTGTCAATGTCAAACACACTTTCAACAGCGCCAGACAATGACTCGCGCTCACAGAAGGCTGTCTACTTCAGGAGGTAACTTTCCCATCAGGACATATCTTGTCTTGGACCCTTGTGGCCAACCGTAAAACGTATCTTTGTCCTGGTCAAGAGAAACAATTTGACTGCACTAGGTGCCTAATCAGACCCTCCAGGATATTGCAGCATGGATTAGCAAATTTAGCGGCACAAATATGAAAATTTAGCGGCACAAATATGGAAATTTAGCAGCACTTTGTTTTACTCATTATCATTCATTTTCAGCCTTAAATCAATAGAAAATGTTTTAGCAGACTATTCCACTTTAAAATAGGGATGTTTAAAGTTCTGCCGCTCTACGGAAGCACAGCTCCAATCCTAACCCCGTTTGAGGGGGTCCTATTTCTCCCTGGAATGTTCAAACACCCATGTACGCACCCCTGCTGGGACACCGCTGCCTCCTGGACCCATGAGGCATGACACCTCTTCCTCAGGTGCCCTAGGGCTTAGGGTCATAGTGGGTGGAGGTGCATTGCCACGGCTAATGTAAGGATGTTAAATATTGTTCTACACCAAGGAAGACATACGGAGTCCAATAGATGTGAAAACTTGTAGGGGCAGATTTATGTTGGGAATGCGCCACGTTTGCGTCACGCAACTGCGGCGTAAACGTGGCGCATCCCTACGACCAATTTACAACATGACGCATCTAGGCAGATGCGTCACGTTGTTAAGCCCTGCGCCACATGTGGGCGTTCCGGCGCAGGGTGGGCGTTCCGGGGCAGGTGCGCCTCGCAAAAGTGGCTGAGTGAAATCTATAAGATTTTACTCAGTCACTTACAGGCCAATGCTGCATCAAAACCCTGCGCCTGTTTGAAGCAGGCGTAAGGCTTGAGGCAGCATTGGACAGATAGGGCACCCCCGAGCCTTGCTGGAGCTGCGTCGCGCTTGCGACGCAACTCCAGCAATGCGCCACCTTTACGGCACAGATGCGTCACGCATCTGTGCCGTTTTTGCACCATGGTGCGCCGCATTGTAAATGCGGCACACCATGGGTGGCGGAGCTGCGGCGCAAAATCACTAGTGCATCCCTGGGGATGCGCCAGATATCATAAATCTGCCCCATTATGTTTTGTTCACCGTTAGTTAATATTGCATTATTGTAATATGCTACAGGATGGATCTTTTCGATCCTTAAACAGAGATGGGAGATGCAATATACATACTTTTTGTAAGTTCAGTAATCTTATGGACCAATAATAAGATTATCAAAATAAATTAAACAAAATATTGCTCTATGCAGGTCAGTTAAATATGCAAAAACAGTGATTCCAGTGGATAATAGGAAAAATAATTTAAGCAATGCCAATGCGCAATGGCAATAAACATACAAAGGACTGGGTAATGTCAGAAGGCGAAAATGAACTTACTACACAGTTTTGTTCAATATAGTTTATAAAAAAAGTGACTGTACACAGTGAAAAGTTTGATAGAAGGTTTCTATAAACTGTAGGAAGCGACCATTCAAATACACTTGTTTTGACAGCATAGATATACAGTGACAGAAGCTGATCAATGGTTCTCCCAAAGTCACTTTTTGGTTCCTACTTTCACTTGGGGACACTATGCACAAAGTGCTGCGCTTTTTGAAGTTAAGAAAGTGTTTATACTATTCACTGTGTTTTATAAACTATATTGAGCAAAACTGAATAGTAAGCTCATTTTCGCCTTCTGACATTACCCAGTCCTTTGTATGTTTATTGCCGTTGCGCATTCGTATTGCTGAACTTTTTTTTCCTATTATACACTGCAACCACTGTTTTTGCATATATAACTAGTACCCTGGTTCCGTTGTGAGTAGGCTTCCCCTATCCTCTATTGTGACTACGCAGATCAGTGGCATGGGGTGGGTGTGAGCCCTTATACAATACATCCCCCACCTCAATGTGACTTACAGGTGATGTGTGTGTAGTCTACATCCTAAATATGAGACTCTTCCCACCTCTACTGCGAGCCACCGCCCTCCAAAGTCTTTTTGAACAGAGATCTTTTTGTTACTTGCAGCTCGTACCTTGCAATCTTTCTAATACAGCCAAATGCTTTCCAGTATGGATGATACCGGACTCTTACGCCTTGTAACCCTTTTTTCCATATACAGCTTGATATACATTTGAGTCACGTGTTTGAGTGTTAGTATGTGGATTTGATGCAAAGCACTCTAACATCCTGCATTAGATAGAATAGTGGTATTAAAGAGATGAATAAAAATATAATAATTTGTACGTGCTTTTTAAATTGTTTTGTAATTAGTCATACAGATCCCCCTCATTTCGTGTATGGAGGTAACTATTCCACTTCTACCCAACTTTCTCTTTCAAAAAATATACCTTAAGTGGTTGTTAACAACACAGTAGAAACTGTTCTCCATCACTTGACAGTCTTATAATAAATGAACATGCCTGGCTTAGTAGCTTACTGTTTGAACATGCCCACGGGAGGCGAAAGGAGACTGGACAGTCCTGAGTAAGCCTTACATATCCTGTACAACTTCATTATGTTGACGAAATGCATTTTAATACAGTACTTAGATACTTTCAGGCTCACTGTATTAACTTCTAAAGTTGACAGAGGTAGCGCGTCCATTTTATGCGAGGGCACTAGAATTATTCGCAAGGTAGGCACAAATTAAGCAGATGCATTGTCTAAATTATTCATCAACAAAAGAAAAATATGTGGCATAATGTGTGACATTTTGTGATAGTAGCTTTGTAATTTTTACATTTTAACACTCTCTGGGCAAAGGTGTCATCTTAATACTATCAGTTCGACACCTAAATACTGCAGTCAGCGACTAAAAAGGCATAGAGTGACTGTATCTGAAGCGCAGGCTGTGCCTCACATGCCCAGCAGTAGTAAGCCTCTACCTTTACTAGCCTCATCCACCTGCCAGACCTTCTTCCTGAACCGTCTCCTCCGTCACTCTGAGCATTACCTTCACTTCCTCCTCTGTCATCACCTTCGCATCACCTCAGCTCCCCAGCTGTCCCCCATCACTACCTCACCCCTCCTGTAGAAGCAGCATCTTTCTCTCCTCCACAGACCCTTTTATTACATCTGTACTCCTCACTTGCCTCCCTATCTACTGGACCTACTCTCACACCAGGCCCTCTCTTCACAGCTCCCCTTCCCACTACAGCTCTCCTCTCCAGCACACTCTCTTCACAGCTCCCCTCTCCTTTTCAGCACCTCCCTTCAAATCTCCCCTCTCCTCTCCAGCACCTCTCCTCACTGCCCCTCTACCTACAGAAAGGGAGCAGAGAATGAGAGGGGGCCTGGGATTTCAAAGGTCACTTAAGCGAAAGCCAAAGTGACATGCCTAAAAAATATGACCTGCCTGCTCATTGATGAGCAGGCTTGCCACGCGCACAGCCAGAAACTGGTTGAGTTAACTATGCTTGTGGCAGTGTGGATGGAGGAAGAAGAGATGTGATGACAAACATGCCTTCATTTTGCTGTATTTCTAGCAACGTTCCAACAGGTGGCGCTACCTGATGACATTGCATCACAACAACAGCATTATCAAGATAATTAAAATTAAAAACAGCAATAGACGCTACCTTTCAATCTCGCAGCTCCCCACTACTCTTCCCCTCCTTTCTCCAGTGAAGTTTGTGGAACCCATGTGCCTTTTCGCCTGCTTCTCTCGTGTAACATTCACTCTGCCCCGTATCTCTAATGCGCTACGGAAACACGTAGCGATGTGTGTGCGTAGATCGAATGAGAAGCCACCATTTTTTTGTGAAATGCAGCTGGGACACCTTTTTCGTGGCCAAAATAGTAAATATCGCGGCCATTACGCTTCTCAGCTGATTTCGCATTTTTTTCGTGAATTGCGAAATCGAGAAAAGTTGGAGGGTGTGCTTAATGCTTTTGGCCTTATTCTATATTCCAAATTTAAAAAATTCATAACACCAGTTCTACTTATAGGATTTTTGTCATTTTGGTATCATTTATTTTTTTTAAAAACCATTATTAAGAGTATAAAAACATAAATCACAGCGTACTGCCTACATCCTCATTAGGATTCAGAAAAGGGGGTGGTGATGGACAGAGTATCTGAATTAAGCAGAACACTCGTACCCAGTCAACAGATCAGGGCTTGATCCATCACCGTTTTTTAGCTCACTGCACCATCCCAGCTTAGAACCTGGCTACATGCAAATTAGTCTGTCCCTGGCCCAGTGCATCATGGGAACAGGGCAGACCAAACTACCAAGCCAATTCTTTTACTGGGAAGGAAACAAGCTTCCGGGGACCGATTTCTGGCATTACAGCCGTCTTCGGCCCGGCTTGCTTGAATCCTGATGGTGCAATGAGCAAGGGACTCATGTCTGAGCATACCCTTCCACGCTTATGGTCGACAAAACGATTCAGAAAAGGGGGTGGTGATGGACAGAGTATCTGAATTAAGCAGAACACTCGTACCCAATCAACAGATCAGGGCTTGATCCATCACCGTTTTTTAGCTCACTGCACCATCCCAGCTCAGAACCTGGCTACATGCAAATTAGTCTGTCCCTGGCCCAGTGCATCATGGGAACAGGGCAGACCAAACTACCAAGCCAATTCTTTTACTGGGAAGGAAACAAGCTTCCGGGGACCGGTTTCTGGCATTACAGCTGTCTTCGGCCCGGCTTGCTTGAATCCTGATGGTGCAATGAGCAAGGGACTCATGTCTGAGCATACCCTTCCACGCTTATGGTGGACAAAACGATTCAGAAAAGGGGGTGGTGATGGACAGAGTATCTGAATTAAGCAGAACACTCGTACCCAGTCAACAGATCAGGGCTTGATCCATCACCATTTTTTAGCTCACTGCACCATCCCAGCTCAGTACCTGGCTACATGCAAATTAGTCTGTCCCTGGCCCAGTGCATCATGGGAACAGGGCAGACCAAACTACCAAGCCAATTCTTTTACTGGGAAGGAAACAAGCTTCCGGGGACCGGTTTCTGGCATTACAGCCGTCTTCGGCCCGGCCTGCTTGAATCCTGATGGTGCAATGAGCAAGGGACTCATGTCTGAGCATACCCTTCCACGCTTATGGTGGACAAAACGATTCAGAAAAGGGGGTGGTGATGGACAGAGTATCTGAATTAAGCAGAACACTCGTACCCAGTCAACAGATCAGGGCTTGATCCATCACCGTTTTTTAGCTCACTGCACCATCCCAGCTCAGAACCTGGCTACATGCAAATTAGTCTGTCCCTGGCCCAGTGCATCATGGGAACAGGGCAGACCAAACTACCAAGCCAATTCTTTTACTGGGAAGGAAACAAGCTTCCGGGGACCGGTTTCTGGCATTACAGCCGTCTTCGGCCCGGCTTGCTTGAATCCTGATGGTGCAATGAGCAAGGGACTCATGTCTGAGCATACCCTTCCACGCTTATGGTGGACAAAACGATTCAGAAAAGGGGGTGGTGATGGACAGAGTATCTGAATTAAGCAGAACACTCGTACCCAGTCAACGGATCAGGGCTTGACCCATCGCCGTTTTTTAGCTCACTGCACCATCCCAGCTCAGAACCTGGCTACATGCAAATTAGTCTGTCCCTGGCCCAGTGCATCATGGGAACAGGGCAGACCAAACTACCAAGCCAATACTTTTACTGGGAAGGAAACAAGCTTCCGGGGACCGGTTTCTGGCATTACAGCCGTCTTCGGCCCGGCTTGCTTGAATCCTGATGGTGCAATGAGCAAGGGACTCATGTCTGAGCATACCCTTCCACGCTTATGGTGGACAAAACAATTCAGAAAAGGGGGTGGTGATGGACAGAGTATCTGAATTAAGCAGAACACTCGTACCCAGTCAACAGATCAGGGCTTGATCCATCACTGTTTTTTAGCTCACAGCACCATCCCAGCTCAGAACCTGGCTACATGCAAATTAGTCTGTCCCTGGCCCAGTGCATCATGGGAACAGGGCAGACAAAACTACCAAGCCAATTCTTTTACTGGGAAGGAAACAAGCTTCCGGGGACCGGTTTCTTGCATTACAGCCGTCTTCGGCCCGATTTGCTTGAATCCTGATGGTGCAATGAGCAAGGGACTCATGTCTGAGCATACCCTTCCACGCTTATGGTGGACAAAACGATTCAGAAAAGGGGGTGGTGATGGACAGAGTATCTGAATTAAGCAGAACACTCGTACCCAGTCAACAGATCAGGGCTTGATCCATCACCGTTTTTTAGCTCACTGCACCATCCCAGCTCAGAACCTGGCTACATGCAAATTATTCTGTCCCTGGCCCAGTGCATCATGGGAACAGGGCAGACCAAACTACCAAGCCAATTCTTTTACTGGGAAGGAAACAAGCTTCCGGGGACCGGTTTCTGGCATTACAGCCATCTTCGGCCCGTCTTGCTTGAATCCTGATGGTGCAATGAGCAAGGGACTCATGTCTGAGCATACCCTTCCACGCTTATGGTGGACAAAACGATTCAGAAAAGGGGGTGGTGATGGACAGAGTATCTGAATTAAGCAGATCACTTGTACCCAGTCAATAGATCAGGGCTTGATCCATCACCATTTTTTAGCTCACTGCACCATCCCAGCTCAGAACCTGGCTACATTCAAATTAGTCTGTCCCTGGCCCAGTGCATCATGGGAACAGGGCAGACCAAACTACCAAGCCAATTCTTTTACTGGGAAGGAAACAAGCTTCCGGGGACCGGTTTCTGGCATTACAGCCGTCTTCGGCCCGGCTTGCTTGAATCCTGATGGTACAATGAGCAAGGGACTCATGTCTGAGCATACCCTTCCACGCTTATGGTGGACAAAACGATTCAGAAAAGGGGGTGGTGATGGACAGAGTATCTGAATTAAGCAGAACACTCGTACCCAGTCAACAGATCAGGGCTTGATCCATCACCGTTTTTTAGCTCACTGCACCATCCCAGCTCAGAACCTGGCTACATGCAAATTAGTCTGTCCCTGGCCCAGTGCATCATGGGAACAGGGTAGACCAAACTACCAAGCCAATTCTTTTACTGGGAAGGAAACAAGCTTCCGGGGACCGGTTTCTGGCATTACAGCCGTCTTCGGCCCGGCTTGCTTGAATCCTGATGGTGCAATGAGCAAGGGACTCATGTCTGAGCATACCCTTCCACGCTTACGGTGGACAAAACGATTCAGAAAAGGGGGTGGTGATGGACAGAGTATCTGAATTAAGCAGAACACTCGTACCCAGTCAACAGATCAGGGCTTGATCCATCACCGTTTTTTAGCTCACTGCACCATCCCAGCTCAGAACCTGGCTGCATGCAAATTAGTCTGTCCCTGGCCCAGTGCATCATGGGAACAGGGCAGACCAAACTACCAAGCCAATTCTTTTACTGGGAAGGAAACAAGCTTCCGGGGACCGGTTTCTGGCATTACAGCCGTCTTCGGCCCGGCTTGCTTGAATCCTGATGGTGCAATGAGCAAGGGACTCATGTCTGAGCATACCCTTCCACGCTTATGGTGGACAAAACGATTCAGAAAAGGGGGTGGTGACGGACAGAGTATCTGAATTAAGCAGAACACTTGTACCCAGTCAACAGATCAGGGCTTGATCCATCACCGTTTTTTAGCTCACTGCACCATCCCAGCTCAGAACCTGGCTACATGCAAATTGGTCTGTCCCTGGCCCAGTGCATCATGGGAACAGGGCAGACCAAACTACCAAGCCAATTCTTTTACTGGGAAGGAAACAAGCTTCCGGGGACCGGTTTCTGGCATTACAGCCGTCTTCGGCCCGGCTTGCTTGAATCCTGATGGTGCAATGAGCAAGGGACTCATGTCTGAGCATACCCTTCCACGCTTATGGTGGACAAAACGATTCAGAAAAGGGGGTGGTGATGGACAGAGTATCTGAATTAAGCAGAACACTCGTACCCAGTCAACAGATCAGGGCTTGATCCATCACCGTTTTTTAGCTCACTGCACCATCCCAGCTCAGAACCTGGCTACATGCAAATTAGTCTGTCCCTGGCCCAGTGCATCATGGGAACAGGGCAGACCAAACTACCAAGCCAATTCTTTTACTGGGAAGGAAACAAGCTTCCGGGGACCGGTTTCTGGCATTACAGCCGTCTTCGGCCCGGCTTGCTTGAATCCTGATGGTGCAATGAGCAAGGGACTCATGTCTGAGCATACCCTTCCACGCTTATGGTGGACAAAACGATTCAGAAAAGGGGGTGGTGATGGACAGAGTATCTGAATTAAGCAGAACACTCGTACCCAGTCAACAGATCAGGGCTTGACCCATCGCCGTTTTTTAGCTCACTGCACCATCCCAGCTCAGAACCTGGCTACATGCAAATTAGTCTGTCCCTGGCCCAGTGCATCATGGGAACAGGGCAGACCAAACTACCAAGCCAATACTTTTACTGGGAAGGAAACAAGCTTCCGGGGACCGGTTTCTGGCATTACAGCCGTCTTCGGCCCGGCTTGCTTGAATCCTGATGGTGCAATGAGCAAGGGACTCATGTCTGAGCATACCCTTCCACGCTTATGGTGGACAAAACGATTCAGAAAAGGGGGTGGTGATGGACAGAGTATCTGAATTAAGCAGAACACTCGTACCCAGTCAACAGATCAGGGCTTGATCCATCACCGTTTTTTAGCTCACTGCACCATCCCAGCTCAGAACCTGGCTACATGCAAATTAGTCTGTCCCTGGCCCAGTGCATCATGGGAACAGGGCAGACAAAACTACCAAGCCAATTCTTTTACTGGGAAGGAAACAAGCTTCCGGGGACCGGTTTCTTGCATTACAGCCGTCTTCGGCCCGATTTGCTTGAATCCTGATGGTGCAATGAGCAAGGGACTCATGTCTGAGCATACCCTTCCACGCTTATGGTCGACAAAACGATTCAGAAAAGGGGGTGGTGATGGACAGAGTATCTGAATTAAGCAGAACACTCGTACCCAATCAACAGATCAGGGCTTGATCCATCACCGTTTTTTAGCTCACTGCACCATCCCAGCTCAGAACCTGGCTACATGCAAATTAGTCTGTCCCTGGCCCAGTGCATCATGGGAACAGGGCAGACCAAACTACCAAGCCAATTCTTTTACTGGGAAGGAAACAAGCTTCCGGGGACCGGTTTCTGGCATTACAGCTGTCTTCGGCCCGGCTTGCTTGAATCCTGATGGTGCAATGAGCAAGGGACTCATGTCTGAGCATACCCTTCCACGCTTATGGTGGACAAAACGATTCAGAAAAGGGGGTGGTGATGGACAGAGTATCTGAATTAAGCAGAACACTCGTACCCAGTCAACAGATCAGGGCTTGATCCATCACCATTTTTTAGCTCACTGCACCATCCCAGCTCAGTACCTGGCTACATGCAAATTAGTCTGTCCCTGGCCCAGTGCATCATGGGAACAGGGCAGACCAAACTACCAAGCCAATTCTTTTACTGGGAAGGAAACAAGCTTCCGGGGACCGGTTTCTGGCATTACAGCCGTCTTCGGCCCGGCTTGCTTGAATCCTGATGGTGCAATGAGCAAGGGACTCATGTCTGAGCATACCCTTCCACGCTTATGGTGGACAAAACGATTCAGAAAAGGGGGTGGTGATGGACAGAGTATCTGAATTAAGCAGAACACTCGTACCCAGTCAACAGATCAGGGCTTGATCCATCACCGTTTTTTAGCTCACTGCACCATCCCAGCTCAGAACCTGGCTACATGCAAATTAGTCTGTCCCTATCCCAGTGCATCATGGGAACAGGGCAGACCAAACTACCAAGCCAATTCTTTTACTGGGAAGGAAACAAGCTTCTGGGGACCGGTTTCTGGCATTACAGCCGTCTTCGGCCCGGCTTGCTTGAATCCTGATGGTGCAATGAGCAAGGGACTCATGTCTGAGCATACCCTTCCACGCTTATGGTGGACAAAACGATTCAGAAAAGGGGGTGGTGATGGACAGAGTATCTGAATTAAGCAGAACACTCGTACCCAGTCAACAGATCAGGGCTTGATCCATCACCGTTTTTTAGCTCACTGCACCATCCCAGCTCAGAACCTGGCTACATGCAAATTAGTCTGTCCCTGGCCCAGTGCATCATGGGAACAGGGCAGACCAAACTACCAAGCCAATTCTTTTACTGGGAAGGAAACAAGCTTCCGGGGACCGGTTTCTGGCATTACAGCCGTCTTCGGCCCGGCTTGCTTGAATCCTGATGGTGCAATGAGCAAGGGACTCATGTCTGAGCATACCCTTCCACGCTTATGGTGGACAAAACGATTCAGAAAAGGGGGTGGTGATGGACAGAGTATCTGAATTAAGCAGAACACTCGTACCCAGTCAACAGATCAGGGCTTGATCCATCACCGTTTTTTAGCTCACTGCACCATCCCAGCTCAGAACCTGGCTACATGCAAATTAGTCTGTCCCTGGCCCAGTGCATCATGGGAACAGGGCAGACAAAACTACCAAGCCAATTCTTTTACTGGGAAGGAAACAAGCTTCCGGGGACCGGTTTCTTGCATTACAGCCGTCTTCGGCCCGATTTGCTTGAATCCTGATGGTGCAATGAGCAAGGGACTCATGTCTGAGCATACCCTTCCACGCTTATGGTCGACAAAACGATTCAGAAAAGGGGGTGGTGATGGACAGAGTATCTGAATTAAGCAGAACACTCGTACCCAATCAACAGATCAGGGCTTGATCCATCACCGTTTTTTAGCTCACTGCACCATCCCAGCTCAGAACCTGGCTACATGCAAATTAGTCTGTCCCTGGCCCAGTGCATCATGGGAACAGGGCAGACCAAACTACCAAGCCAATTCTTTTACTGGGAAGGAAACAAGCTTCCGGGGACCGGTTTCTGGCATTACAGCTGTCTTCGGCCCGGCTTGCTTGAATCCTGATGGTGCAATGAGCAAGGGACTCATGTCTGAGCATACCCTTCCACGCTTATGGTGGACAAAACGATTCAGAAAAGGGGGTGGTGATGGACAGAGTATCTGAATTAAGCAGAACACTCGTACCCAGTCAACAGATCAGGGCTTGATCCATCACCATTTTTTAGCTCACTGCACCATCCCAGCTCAGTACCTGGCTACATGCAAATTAGTCTGTCCCTGGCCCAGTGCATCATGGGAACAGGGCAGACCAAACTACCAAGCCAATTCTTTTACTGGGAAGGAAACAAGCTTCCGGGGACCGGTTTCTGGCATTACAGCCGTCTTCGGCCCGGCTTGCTTGAATCCTGATGGTGCAATGAGCAAGGGACTCATGTCTGAGCATACCCTTCCACGCTTATGGTGGACAAAACGATTCAGAAAAGGGGGTGGTGATGGACAGAGTATCTGAATTAAGCAGAACACTCGTACCCAGTCAACAGATCAGGGCTTGATCCATCACCGTTTTTTAGCTCACTGCACCATCCCAGCTCAGAACCTGGCTACATGCAAATTAGTCTGTCCCTATCCCAGTGCATCATGGGAACAGGGCAGACCAAACTACCAAGCCAATTCTTTTACTGGGAAGGAAACAAGCTTCTGGGGACCGGTTTCTGGCATTACAGCCGTCTTCGGCCCGGCTTGCTTGAATCCTGATGGTGCAATGAGCAAGGGACTCATGTCTGAGCATACCCTTCCACGCTTATGGTGGACAAAACGATTCAGAAAAGGGGGTGGTGATGGACAGAGTATCTGAATTAAGCAGAACACTCGTACCCAGTCAACAGATCAGGGCTTGATCCATCACCGTTTTTTAGCTCACTGCACCATCCCAGCTCAGAACCTGGCTACATGCAAATTAGTCTGTCCCTGGCCCAGTGCATCATGGGAACAGGGCAGACCAAACTACCAAGCCAATTCTTTTACTGGGAAGGAAACAAGCTTCCGGGGACCGGTTTCTGGCATTACAGCCGTCTTCGGCCCGGCCTGCTTGAATCCTGATGGTGCAATGAGCAAGGGACTCATGTCTGAGCATACCCTTCCACGCTTATGGTGGACAAAACGATTCAGAAAAGGGGGTGGTGATGGACAGAGTATCTGAATTAAGCAGAACACTCGTACCCAGTCAACAGATCAGGGCTTGATCCATCACCGTTTTTTAGCTCACTGCACCATCCCAGCTCAGAACCTGGCTACATGCAAATTAGTCTGTCCCTGGCCCAGTGCATCATGGGAACAGGGCAGACCAAACTACCAAGCCAATTCTTTTACTGGGAAGGAAACAAGCTTCCGGGGACCGGTTTCTGGCATTACAGCCGTCTTCGGCCCGGCTTGCTTGAATCCTGATGGTGCAATGAGCAAGGGACTCATGTCTGAGCATACCCTTCCACGCTTATGGTGGACAAAACGATTCAGAAAAGGGGGTGGTGATGGACAGAGTATCTGAATTAAGCAGAACACTCGTACCCAGTCAACGGATCAGGGCTTGACCCATCGCCGTTTTTTAGCTCACTGCACCATCCCAGCTCAGAACCTGGCTACATGCAAATTAGTCTGTCCCTGGCCCAGTGCATCATGGGAACAGGGCAGACCAAACTACCAAGCCAATACTTTTACTGGGAAGGAAACAAGCTTCCGGGGACCGGTTTCTGGCATTACAGCCGTCTTCGGCCCGGCTTGCTTGAATCCTGATGGTGCAATGAGCAAGGGACTCATGTCTGAGCATACCCTTCCACGCTTATGGTGGACAAAACGATTCAGAAAAGGGGGTGGTGATGGACAGAGTATCTGAATTAAGCAGAACACTCGTACCCAGTCAACAGATCAGGGCTTGATCCATCACTGTTTTTTAGCTCACTGCACCATCCCAGCTCAGAACCTGGCTACATGCAAATTAGTCTGTCCCTGGCCCAGTGCATCATGGGAACAGGGCAGACAAAACTACCAAGCCAATTCTTTTACTGGGAAGGAAACAAGCTTCCGGGGACCGGTTTCTTGCATTACAGCCGTCTTCGGCCCGATTTGCTTGAATCCTGATGGTGCAATGAGCAAGGGACTCATGTCTGAGCATACCCTTCCACGCTTATGGTGGACAAAACGATTCAGAAAAGGGGGTGGTGATGGACAGAGTATCTGAATTAAGCAGAACACTCGTACCCAGTCAACAGATCAGGGCTTGATCCATCACCGTTTTTTAGCTCACTGCACCATCCCAGCTCAGAACCTGGCTAAATGCAAATTATTCTGTCCCTGGCCCAGTGCATCATGGGAACAGGGCAGACCAAACTACCAAGCCAATTCTTTTACTGGGAAGGAAACAAGCTTCCGGGGACCGGTTTCTGGCATTACAGCCATCTTCGGCCCGTCTTGCTTGAATCCTGATGGTGCAATGAGCAAGGGACTCATGTCTGAGCATACCCTTCCACGCTTATGGTGGACAAAACGATTCAGAAAAGGGGGTGGTGATGGACAGAGTATCTGAATTAAGCAGAACACTTGTACCCAGTCAATAGATCAGGGCTTGATCCATCACCGTTTTTTAGCTCACTGCACCATCCCAGCTCAGAACCTGGCTACATTCAAATTAGTCTGTCCCTGGCCCAGTGCATCATGGGAACAGGGCAGACCAAACTACCAAGCCAATTCTTTTACTGGGAAGGAAACAAGCTTCCGGGGACCGGTTTCTGGCATTACAGCCGTCTTCGGCCCGGCTTGCTTGAATCCTGATGGTACAATGAGCAAGGGACTCATGTCTGAGCATACCCTTCCACGCTTATGGTGGACAAAACGATTCAGAAAAGGGGGTGGTGATGGACAGAGTATCTGAATTAAGCAGAACACTCGTACCCAGTCAACAGATCAGGGCTTGATCCATCACCGTTTTTTAGCTCACTGCACCATCCCAGCTCAGAACCTGGCTACATGCAAATTAGTCTGTCCCTGGCCCAGTGCATCATGGGAACAGGGTAGACCAAACTACCAAGCCAATTCTTTTACTGGGAAGGAAACAAGCTTCCGGGGACCGGTTTCTGGCATTACAGCCGTCTTCGGCCCGGCTTGCTTGAATCCTGATGGTGCAATGAGCAAGGGACTCATGTCTGAGCATACCCTTCCACGCTTACGGTGGACAAAACGATTCAGAAAAGGGGGTGGTGATGGACAGAGTATCTGAATTAAGCAGAACACTCGTACCCAGTCAACAGATCAGGGCTTGATCCATCACCGTTTTTTAGCTCACTGCACCATCCCAGCTCAGAACCTGGCTGCATGCAAATTAGTCTGTCCCTGGCCCAGTGCATCATGGGAACAGGGCAGACCAAACTACCAAGCCAATTCTTTTACTGGGAAGGAAACAAGCTTCCGGGGACCGGTTTCTGGCATTACAGCCGTCTTCGGCCCGGCTTGCTTGAATCCTGATGGTGCAATGAGCAAGGGACTCATGTCTGAGCATACCCTTCCACGCTTATGGTGGACAAAACGATTCAGAAAAGGGGGTGGTGACGGACAGAGTATCTGAATTAAGCAGAACACTTGTACCCAGTCAACAGATCAGGGCTTGATCCATCACCGTTTTTTAGCTCACTGCACCATCCCAGCTCAGAACCTGGCTACATGCAAATTGGTCTGTCCCTGGCCCAGTGCATCATGGGAACAGGGCAGACCAAACTACCAAGCCAATTCTTTTACTTGGAAGGAAACAAGCTTCCGGGGACCGGTTTCTGGCATTACAGCCGTCTTCGGCCCGGCTTGCTTGAATCCTGATGGTGCAATGAGCAAGGGACTCATGTCTGAGCATACCCTTCCACGCTTATGGTGGACAAAACGATTCAGAAAAGGGGGTGGTGATGGACAGAGTATCTGAATTAAGCAGAACACTCGTACCCAGTCAACAGATCAGGGCTTGATCCATCACCGTTTTTTAGCTCACTGCACCATCCCAGCTCAGAACCTGGCTACATGCAAATTAGTCTGTCCCTGGCCCAGTGCATCATGGGAACAGGGCAGACCAAACTACCAAGCCAATTCTTTTACTGGGAAGGAAACAAGCTTCCGGGGACCGGTTTCTGGCATTACAGCCGTCTTCGGCCCGGCTTGCTTGAATCCTGATGGTGCAATGAGCAAGGGACTCATGTCTGAGCATACCCTTCCACGCTTATGGTGGACAAAACGATTCAGAAAAGGGGGTGGTGATGGACAGAGTATCTGAATTAAGCAGAACACTCGTACCCAGTCAACAGATCAGGGCTTGACCCATCGCCGTTTTTTAGCTCACTGCACCATCCCAGCTCAGAACCTGGCTACATGCAAATTAGTCTGTCCCTGGCCCAGTGCATCATGGGAACAGGGCAGACCAAACTACCAAGCCAATACTTTTACTGGGAAGGAAACAAGCTTCCGGGGACCGGTTTCTGGCATTACAGCCGTCTTCGGCCCGGCTTGCTTGAATCCTGATGGTGCAATGAGCAAGGGACTCATGTCTGAGCATACCCTTCCACGCTTATGGTGGACAAAACGATTCAGAAAAGGGGGTGGTGATGGACAGAGTATCTGAATTAAGCAGAACACTCGTACCCAGTCAACAGATCAGGGCTTGATCCATCACCGTTTTTTAGCTCACTGCACCATCCCAGCTCAGAACCTGGCTACATGCAAATTAGTCTGTCCCTGGCCCAGTGCATCATGGGAACAGGGCAGACAAAACTACCAAGCCAATTCTTTTACTGGGAAGGAAACAAGCTTCCGGGGACCGGTTTCTTGCATTACAGCCGTCTTCGGCCCGATTTGCTTGAATCCTGATGGTGCAATGAGCAAGGGACTCATGTCTGAGCATACCCTTCCACGCTTATGGTGGACAAAACGATTCAGAAAAGGGGGTGGTGATGGACAGAGTATCTGAATTAAGCAGAACACTCGTACCCAGTCAACAGATCAGGGCTTGATCCATCACCGTTTTTTAGCTCACTGCACCATCCCAGCTCAGAACCTGGCTACATGCAAATTATTCTGTCCCTGGCCCAGTGCATCATGGGAACAGGGCAGACCAAACTACCAAGCCAATTCTTTTACTGGGAAGGAAACAAGCTTCCGGGGACCGGTTTCTGGCATTACAGCCATCTTCTGCCCGTCTTGCTTGAATCCTGATGGTGCAATGAGCAAGGGACTCATGTCTGAGCATACCCTTCCACGCTTATGGTGGACAAAACGATTCAGAAAAGGGGGTGGTGATGGACAGAGTATCTGAATTAAGCAGAACACTTGTACCCAGTCAACAGATCAGGGCTTGATCCATCACCGTTTTTTAGCTCACTGCACCATCCCAGCTCAGAACCTGGCTACATTCAAATTAGTCTGTCCCTGGCCCAGTGCATCATGGGAACAGGGCAGACCAAACTACCAAGCCAATTCTTTTACTGGGAAGGAAACAAGCTTCCGGGGACCGGTTTCTGGCATTACAGCCGTCTTCGGCCCGGCTTGCTTGAATCCTGATGGTGCAATGAGCAAGGGACTCATGTCTGAGCATACCCTTCCACGCTTATGGTGGACAAAACGATTCAGAAAAGGGGGTGGTGATGGACAGAGTATCTGAATTAAGCAGAACACTCGTACCCAGTCAACAGATCAGGGCTTGATCCATCACCGTTTTTTAGCTCACTGCACCATCCCAGCTCAGAACCTGGCTACATGCAAATTAGTCTGTCCCTGGCCCAGTGCATCATGGGAACAGGGTAGACCAAACTACCAAGCCAATTCTTTTACTGGGAAGGAAACAAGCTTCCGGGGACCGGTTTCTGGCATTACAGCCGTCTTCGGCCCGGCTTGCTTGAATCCTGATGGTGCAATGAGCAAGGGACTCATGTCTGAGCATACCCTTCCACGCTTACGGTGGACAAAACGATTCAGAAAAGGGGGTGGTGATGGACAGAGTATCTGAATTAAGCAGAACACTCGTACCCAGTCAACAGATCAGGGCTTGATCCATCACCGTTTGTTAGCTCACTGCACCATCCCAGCTCAGAACCTGGCTACATGCAAATTAGTCTGTCCCTGGCCCAGTGCATCATGGGAACAGGGCAGACCAAACTACCAAGCCAATTCTTTTACTGGGAAGGAAACAAGCTTCCGGGGACCGGTTTCTGGCATTACAGACGTCTTCGGCCCGGCTTGCTTGGATCCTGATGGTGCAATGAGCAAGGGACTCACATCTGAGCATACCTTTCCATGCTTGTGGTGGACAAAACGATTCAAAAAAGGGGGTGGTGATGGACAGAGTATCTGAATTAAACAGAACACTCGTACCCAGTCAACAGATCAGGGCTTTATCCATCACCTTTTTTTTAGCTCACTGCACCATCCCAGCTCAGAACCTGGCTACATGCAAATGAGTCTGTCCCTGGCCCAGTGCATCATAGGAACAGGGCAGACCAAACTACCAAGCCAATTCTTTTACTGGAAAGGAAACAGGCTTCCAGAGACCGGTTTCTGGCATTACAGCCATCTTCGGCCCAGCTTGCTTGAATCCTGATGGTGCAGTGAGCAAGGGACTCACATCTGAGCATACCCTTCCACGCTTGTGGTGGACGGTGATGGATAAAGCCCTGATCTGTTGACTGGGTACGAGTGTTCTGTTTAATTCAGATACTCTGTTCATCACCACCCCCTTTTCTGAATCATTTTTGTCCACCACAAGCGTGGAAGGGTATACTCAGATGTGAGTCCCTAGCTCATTGCACCATCAGGATTCAAGCAAGCCGGGCCGAAAACGGCTGAAATGCCAGAAACCGGTCCCCGGTAGCTTGTTTCCTTCCCAGTATAAGAATTGGCTTGGTAGTTTGGTCTGCCCTGTTCCCATGATGCTCTGGGCCAGGGTCAGACTAATTTGCATATAGCCAAGTTCTGAGCTGGGATGGTGCAGTGAGCTAAAAAACGGTGATGGATCAAGCCCTGATCTTTGGACTGGGTAAGAGTGGTCTGCTTAATTCAGACACTCTGTTCATCACCACCCCCTTTTCTGAATCATACATCCTCATTAGGGCTGGCATTGCAATTCAGCAAGTATGAAAGAAATATACGTTGGAGGTGGGAAAGTACACAGTAAGCCACCTACAACCACATCGGGCCGGCCGCGTTAGTTAGAGCAATGCATTTTGAGGGGCAGTCGAATATCTATAATCATATACAGGTACATGCATCAAACTCGGCATTTGCGATTCCTTAATTGCGATTTTTAAGGAATCGCAATTAAGGAATTGCAAATGCCTATGCATCAAGAAATCGCTAAATAAATTGCGATTTCTTAGAATTCCTTAATTGCGATTAGCATTTTGCGAATCGCAATTAAGGAATCCCTTCCCATTCATTCCTATGGGCCTAGAGGCCCATAGGAATGAATGGGAAGACAATCTCAATTTGCGATTCGCAATTAGCTAATCGCAAATTGAGATTGCGATTTCAAGGGTGCAGGGGTGTCCAAAGGACACCCTGTTGCACCCCTGAAATCAAACAATGCACATATGTTGTGTACACACATGCCCTAAGGGCATGTGTGTGCACAACATGAAAGTTAAAAAAATGCAAAAAATTGCATTTTTCTAACATTTCGCAAAATTACCATGAGGTCCAACCTCATGGTAATTTTTTCTCTCTAATTGCGAATTCGCAATTTTTTTTAGTTTCATGCATTGCTTTTGAGGAATCGCAAATTTGCGAATCCTTAAAAGCAATCGCACTTGAAAAAATCGCTAAAATAGCGATTTATTCACTTTTAAGTTGATGCATCCCAAATAGTGATTTGGGAATCGCAAATGGCCGAATTTTGCGATTCGCACCGTTTGCGATTCCCAAATCGCTTGATGCATGTGCCTGATAATGTAGAGAGTGAGCCGTAGAGAAAGAAGGAGGTTAACAGTTTCATTAGCGCATCCTATGTAAAGAGTATATATCTGAGGTGGTGATGCACTTCGCTCCTTAGGATATAGGGTGGTGTCTCCTGGTGTCCCGTGGTCCCCGGTGAATAATGTGTGTGGACGTGGTTGAGGGGTCCCTTTGTAGCAAGTCATGTTTCCACTAGGGTGTCATTGATCCCCTGTCAGTGGTACGCTCCATCAAATATGTCTGTAAGGGCCTCCAAATGACCCTTGGGTGGAGGAATGTGGTTGGGGATCAGCGTAAGTATGCAGTTGTTCTCGGCAATAAATAAGGTCCTGAAGCCAATCCTTAAATTTAAGTGCCCTCCCACTTCCCCACCTACAGGCAATCCATCTCTTAGCAAGAAGGAGTGCAAGGGAGGTGTATTTTCACATCTTGTCAACTGTGTACCCCAACAGCGTGGTCAGGGGATCCTCTAAATCTACTGCTGGCAGATATCTCTCCCGTTTACTTGCAGCAAAATGTCTTCTGTTCCTCAGTATGGAAGTGTACCAATTCCTCCTCCCATCATCTCCGGGCAAGGGAGGAGTTATAGTCTCTGTTGGATTGGACTGTGCGGTATAATAATGAAAACATGGGTGCTGGGGCGGTTTGTTGTAGGAGCGCATACAGCGGAAGTACGATAAGGGGCTCTAGCGGTTGCACATTTTTTTTCCTTTTCTACAAAATTATGTATTAAATACACAGGAGCTCACACAATCAACTCTAATAGCACTGGAAATAATTTCATGATCATTCCTACAAAGTAGTGGAATCCAACAGCAGCTTTGCGTGGGGTGGGACCTTACCGCAGCACTGCCAAGCTATACTGAGGCGGCCTTGAGTGCTTAGGAGGGGCAGCAGTCTTCGCAAGGTGCCCCGCGACCAGACACAGCCTGTCCGGGTCGAGCCACGAGCCTCAAGCAGTGACCAGCACACCTGTGGGGTGTGCCCACACTGATCGCACTTCTGGCAGCCGGCCCTGGTGGTGTGGGGCCGGGGGTGAATGCGGCGACCCTTGCAGAAGAAATTGTGGCTGCTGCCAATGCAGACACCTGACCGGCCAGACTTGTGACGGAGATTTGAGGTGAGCTTTGCTGCGCACTGCTGATCAGGAGCTGCCATCCGGAGCTGAACCTACCTACTGTGCGCTCTATTTGAGACAGAGGGATCGTGGAGGTGTAGCCATTTTTTTGGCCTACCAAGGAGCAAAGTACCTCTTGCTTGTGCCTGTGCTTTTTGCCACCTGCAAACTAATCGTGAGTGGAGGTGGAACTGTGCGCTGAGGGTTCCTTGTACCTGAGGTTCTGGGGGGACTGGGCTTGACACCTTCGTCTGTGTGCCGCCGATGGTGGGTGGTGTGACAATGCAGGATTGACTCCCTTGGTGGTGCTGGGACCGGCCTCACAGGGGCACGTCTCCCCGCTACAAGGAATCGACATAGGGGTTTTCTCACTTGGGTCCCACTACATCTTTCCGGCATTGGCGTGGGAGTGCCACGTGCTCCTTGTTTGTGATAGCAAGCCCCATTTTGTCTGCAAAGCGCATGCGCCCTGCTTTGCTAGTCCTTAAGGTGGTAGCGTGTGTGGAGACATTCACTCTGACTTTGTGACGAGCTACTGGAGATGAGTGTGGTCTCCTAGGCTGTAGTGGGGGGAGAAATAAGAGACTGAGCACCGACTGCCTGGTACAACCATATTTAATCGACTGCGAGTCCTGTGTGGTAGGGGAAGTCTGGTTAACTACACCACTCAAAGCTGGCCTTCTGCAATTCTCTGGACCGTCGTAGCTGTTGTTTGCGGTGAGCGCCGTGTTACTGCTCCTGGACGTGCGTTGGCAGGGTATCGGACCGTGCCCAACAGTGGTGCTACTCTGATAATGGACAAAAGAAATCTAAGGGGCGTGAAGCACCAGCAGATAATGGCGAACACACACCTGACCTGCCTACAGACGAGGCAGAAAGAGATACACGCTCTATGATTGCTGCAATGGAAAAGGGACTGCAAAGTAGCCTTTCAGTACTTGGTTTGAAGATGGACTCTATTTCCTATCGCATGGACAGGATGTCTGAGAGGTTGGATAAGCATGAGCAGCGGTTAGATATGACGGAGCGCCGGGTCACGGAAGTTGCGGTAGCACAGACATCACTTGACACCGGCCATAATTAATTAGGGAAAGTCAGGCAGGTTCTGCAGGATAAAACATAGGACTTGGAAGCGTGGTCTCGGCGATGCAACCTCAGAATCACGGGCCTCCTTGAATAAACCTCAACCGGCAACATGGAACAATTTGTCGAAAAAATGCTTGTCATGCTCCTCGATAATGAGACTTTCTCATCCATGTTTGTTGTGGAACGGGCTCACCACTCTCTGGGCCCTAGCCGGGCACCTGGCCTTCCACTGCATCCTATTATAGCGAAGCTGCTCAACTTTTGGGACAGAGACTCTGTACTTAAGGCCGCTAGAGTTAGGCAACCAATGCAATATGAAGGCTCTACAATTTCGCTGTTTCCTGATTTCACAATGAAAGTGCAAGAGGCGCGCCGGCAGTTTGCCCCCTTGAAGAAACAGCTCAGAGACAAAAACATCGACTACGCCATGTTGTACCCGGCCAGACTGCGGGTTACCCGGAAAGAACAGTCATGCATCCTTACAGACCCAAAGGTGTTGCAAAATGTCATGAGGGAATGGACAACAGACAAGTGTCATTGCCCGGGAGACTTTCCTCGGAAGGAGCAGAGGTTGGTGGACTGGATGACCTGAACTGATATTTCGACTGCTCTTTGCACAGATAAGATTCATGTTCTTGATGCTCTTGTTGTTGATCTAATTGGGCCTTTGAGGGGAATGTGCGAATTGTAATGTGGCTTTCAAATTCTTTACCTTAATATGATGCTCTTACTGTTACTGAAGGTTATTTATGTAAGTACAGCTATAGGCGGGAGGGGGTTATTGTTTGGGGCTCGCCGCATTAAAGTTCAATGATACTCTTCCAAATGGTCTTGGGGCAAAAACTGGAGTCCACATATTGTCTTTAGATGATATGTTCTTTGTTGATGGCTTGCTGTTGCTGAGACCAGTTCTGGGTTTATCTTCAGATTCTTAAGTGAAGAGCGTGCTACCTCTGCCCGCGAGTGTTACGTGCTTTTGGGGAATTGTGCTTTCAGGGGTGGAAGGGGGCTGGTTCCACACTTTGCCTTGATTGAGTTGTATGCGCTCACCGTTGCGTAATATTCATGATGGTTCAGGTGGCCCGATCACTAGTTTTCTGTCTAGGCACAGTTGAGGTCTGCCTGGAATGGGTGGGGGGCGGGAAGGGGTGGGACCTTACATGGCATGATGTGATTTCTGGACACTACTCACTATATTCTTCAATGGTGCAAGTTGCAGGGTCCTATGGCTAACACTGACAGGACCAAGTTACATGCGGATGTGGCGGTTGGTAGTTCTACTCAGGTAGGGACATCACATGGTAAAGTGTGTGCAGTCATGGAATGTGCGGGGATTAATTGACCACAGAAAATTGGGTAAGGTGTCGGTTTTCCTGATGAGGTATGAAATTGATGTTGCTTTATTGCAGGAAACACACTTACCAATTATTAGCCCCAAGCTCCAACGTAGGGTGTTTAAGGGTTTCACGCACGCTCGGGACACCCTGTTAGAGTGCCAGAGGGTGTGGGTGGGTGTAGTGCTTGGGGATAATCACACTCAGAGAATGACTTCTGTTATGTATGAAGAGCAGCTGAGCCTTACTTATGTTACTCTGATTTCACAAAAGGAAGGGAACTTAAGAGTTATGGGGCCCACCCAGCAGGGAGTACTAGAGGAGCAGGAATGGGGTAGTGTCTTCAGGGAGATTACACTCAAGAGCACTGACGTATGTCATGATTAAATTGTGTAATATTTAGTGCAACTGTTTGATAAAAATATTATGTGTCTTGAAGAGGAAATCACTGGGCTGGAAGTAAAGATTGTATCTCTTGGGTGATTGTTTAGTGCTGAGCTTCAGTACCCAAAATTTACCTTGCTGAAAATACTGTGACTGCTTGCCCACAGCAAGATGAGATTCAATTTTGTACTAAGCCCAGTTTCGATAGCATAGTAAGATTGGCTCCAAGATGTCACTGGCAAATCATCCCAACCACTCAGTATGTCCTGTGGCCCGCCGAATTGGCACTGACAAGTCTCTATTTTAATTGAAATGTATCTATTTATAGAAGTGAATCTGTTGGACCACTTCTCATTACTTTTTTCATCCCCACCCTCTTTATTATTTCCTTCTCCCTCCAATGCTCACCATCCTTTTTTTTCACTTCCCATCATTCTTTTATTTATTTTTTATTTATCTTCCTTCCCTACTCTGTGCACTGTTATATTATTTTTCCTCTCCCACCTCCTGATGTTCCCCACCCACTCCTTACCAGTTACCAATTCTGCCCCCCATCATTTACTTATTTTATTATTATTACGAACCGGTCACTGCAAGGTGCTGCTGGGCTGCTTGCTCCCTTTTTATGTTTGTTACATTTATCTTATTTGCTATTCTAACATGGTTATCCTCCATGTTAGAACAGTAGGTAAAAATGCCTGCTGTGTATTACCCACACATGCATCGCAACACATGCATGATCATGGTAGCCTTCTTGGAATGGATTTCATTCATCAAAAGCACATATTTTTACTCTTAGGACTTGATGAGATGGTTAGTAGGGAAGTTTAACTTGGGGCTTAGTATTTTTTATTTACCAAGACAGGAGGGCTATTTTCATCCTTCCCTCTGGGCCATGTAGATCCACCATCTTGGGGGTCAGCACAACAGTAGTTGGCACAATAGTTTTCCTTTGTGCTCCTTTATAGAGGAGAACATGCTGTGGGTGCACAGCAGTTGGGTCTCTGGTGCATGGAAAGGTGCACCAAAAGCAAGCCTCTATGCATCCATTTGCGACTGGTCCACAGCCAGGGCCAGCCATGCTGCCCAATTTGACACTGATCAGTGCCGACGATATTCCGGAGAGCCACTCCTCCAGGCCTTGAATTCCAACCCCTGCTGCCTTCAGGAGGTGTTTTCTTCCTCTGGTTGCATAAGAGTGTCTACTCTTGCAAGTTGTGTAGTTTAGCCTTAAGCAATAATGTTACATCTGATAGTTGGTGATTTACTTGTGAGGCATGCAACCTTTCATCACCACCTAAGACATGGCCTGCCTTGTTAACTGTAGTTCCCTGCCTAAACATTCATTCAAAATCGTCCTCCTCCTTGTGGACAACTCTTGGAACTTTGTTTTTCTAATGGAAACGTGATTGAAGGACACCTACAACCTTAACCTTGCACATGCCATTTCAACAAGCTATTGCATCTTGACGGAAAACCAAGGCGTAAATAGGAGAGGAAGTGAAGTACGTAATACACCACTAAGCCAGTGCAAAAATATAGAGGGTCTAGTTTTAGTTTTGAAATCGCCCCTTCATTTTAATTATCTGGCCTGCTGGTGTACACAACCCCCTGTGTCCCTTAGCAGCTGTTTTTCCGCTTTATATGACACCAATGCACAAACTCACTCCGGTGCGCCAATTTGACTGTTGTGGGTGATTTCAATGTCTATGCTGATGATCCTTCCTCTAGTACAGCCACCCAACTCATTCAAACTTTGGCTTGTCTTAATCTAATACAACATATCCAGGCCCCTCCTCATCGGGCATGCCATACACTTGACCTAGTTTTTACTAATGTCACTAGCATGCAGGTCAAAAACCCAAAGCAGTTGATATGGTTAGACCACTTCAGAATACCATTTGCATTTCAGTGTCCCTCCCTACATATTAGGAGGGCCTCTACTGTGTAAATGAAAAGGATGTGTCAGAATGTGTCAGAGGATTCCTTGACTCAGTGCCTCATTTTCATATCTCCTATTCTTCAAGGCTAGTCAAATCAAATATCTCACTGTTTGACAGCTGGGTCGACTATCTTGCCTCCTGAAATAAGCATCTGGCAAAAAGACTGAGACTGTCTAAACTTGAGTTTTCCCAGGACTTAATAACGGAAAAAAGTCTGAGCAAAAATGTAGAACACAATAGGAGAAAAGCATGTATATGATTCCAATGCTAAGACCCCCTACAAAGCGTGGCTCAGGAGCTTACGCAAAAAAAATGTAATACCATGAAAGAATATTTTGCACTTCACATCAAGATGTTAGCTTACTCCACAAAGTAAACATACAAAATGTGAATTATTGTGTTTCCCCTAAAAGTATAACGTCTGTTTTCATCTCCTCTTCAGACTTATAGCACAACAGCTTCATCCTCTGCCAAATAAAATAAAAAAAATGTCTCTTTAATATCTGGAGTTTTCTCCTCATGCTGGAAACAGGCATTACTCCTTCCACTTAAAAAAAAAGAAAATGCCAACATAAGTATGATGGGTGGCAGTAGGCCCACATGTCTCCTTTCAGCGATGGCAAAACTGTTGGAGAAATTGACTGATCAGCAATTATCCACTTTTGTGCAGACCAATTCCATTCGCCACAATTCCATTCACAGGCTTGAGCCTGGATACGACTCTCCTGGAAGTAACAGAGTTTGTCAGGGAAATTCTGGACAAGAGCACACTAGTTATGGTGCTGCTTCTTGGCCTTTCAGCAGCCTTCGACATTGTATCACATCCCATCCTGTTGAACAGACTAAGCAATCTGGGCGTTCAGGGCAAGGCTCTTTTGTGGGTCAAATCCTTCTTGGAGAGTAGATCCCAATGAGTTTATTTACACCTGCAATTTTCATTAATTAAACCACTAGTATGGGGTGTTCCTCAGGGTCTTCCATGAGCCAGCTTCTATTTAATGTATAACTTTCCCCCCTGGTGGATCTTATTGAATCCTGGGGTGTCAAGGTAGTGTTGTATGCCGTTGACACAGAATTGCTTTTTTCCTTTCAAGACAGCACAGAGGCAGCTTTTTATAATTGTGTCCCAGAAGAGACGCAGCTTGGATGGAGGCAAACTGCCAGGCACTAAGGGGCATATTACCAACAAAGTGGCAAAGAGAGGTTTTTAGCCGCCTTTGGAAACGCTAGGCTGCACCATATTACCAAGGATATGGTGCAGCCTAGCGTTTCCCCCTGCGATGGCGATAAGTTTTACAACTTAACGCCAGCGCAGGTAGAGAAGGTGTGTTTATGTACAGGAAGGTGTTCCTTCCTGCTCATAAACGAAGCTTAAATGGTGTTTTGTAACTTACATGTGTGCTGCTTCCTGCAGCACACACGTAAGTTACAAATTGGCAATTTTAAAAAGAGGTTTGTTTATGTACAGGAAGGGACACCTTCCTGTACATAAACAAACGTTGGCATTTTGTTATTTCCATGTGTGCTGCACAAGGCAGCACACATAGAAAAAGCAAAAAAAATTAGGAGAAATGAAGCATTTCTTCTCGTTTCGCCACCTTAAGAACAGGTCTTTCCTGTTCTTAAATTTGGCGCTGCCACCTATTATCGCCTCTCTTGATAATAGGTGGCAGTGTCGAAGTGAATGGGTGTTGCGGTGGAACGCCCACCGCAACACCCACTGCACGCCCCCTTTCACGATGAGTTTATCATGAAAGGGGCCCAATTACCAAGGCAGCGTTAAGTCAATTAACGTTGCTTTAAGCCACGTTAATTGACTTAACGCTGCCTTGATAATAGGGCTATGCAAATATCGCTGCGTTATTGACAGAAAAGTGCCGATGACGCTGCGATAAGGGGCTTGATAATATGCCCCTAACTTCTGAAAAAAGAGGAGTTTTAGTTTTCAATCAGAGCGTTCCCACACCACCCTCACTCTAGTGGCCTGCAAACGAAAACCCTCTTCCTAAGAAATCTTGGCATCATTTTCGATTCCACTCTTTCCTTTGCAGATCAAATTAAGCAAATCCCATTGGGCTGCTTCATGAAGCTCAACATCTTTAAAAAGTTCCTTCATTTAGTTCCCTGAGGAGTCAAGATAATCTGTAGTTCATGCTTTAGTCACCTTCCGCCTGGACTACATAAACAGCCTTTACCTTGGCTCCTTGTGAATTTGATATGTAGACTTCAGTTAATCCAGAACACAGCAGCTAAACGTATTGGGAGAGTCCCATATTGCCATCACATCTCACCTCATCTAAGACATCTGCACTGGCTCCCAATTGAACAACACATTCAAGTTAAAGCTCACATGCTTGCATTCAGAGCTTATAACAATGAGAGTCCACGCTATCTGTTGAACCAACAGTCCCCATAAACCCAAGAGAGGGTACTCAGATACAACAATAACTGCCACCTACGAAATCCAATATTCTTGAAATCATGCCATGGCGGCTGCCACTCTATTTTTCTCACTGCTAAACTATGGAACATCCTTCCAATTAATCTGCATTAGGCAGACTCTCTGGGAACCTTTAAAAAGCAACTCAAAACCTGGCTATCTGACATTGTTTACATCCTGTGATGCTCCGGTTTGCCCTTTCTGTCTGCCAGAGCACTGGGACACTTCTGTTGGAAGCAGCTGCACACTTTCTCAATTGATGATTGATTTAAAAGCCATTACAAAATTGCTTATACTGCATGTGAATGTCTTGATGCATGGATGCAGGTGTGAAGGACAGATAACAATGATATAGCCAATCGTTTCATCTTTTAGAGGCCAACCCTATTGACTCTGCATATTTTTCGTGAATGTGGATGCCTTAATGTGCATACTTGAGAGTGCTATCAAAAAATTCTGCATGTTTGTTGGTATTTGGCTGTGTGAGGTTAGCAGAGAGTTTGTTCAATATTTAGTTGTAGGAAATTGATTTAGTGGTTGAGGGGGTGTGAAACCCTAATCAAGCACAAACGCAATTCCTGTCAGGGTGAAGGCGCAAGAAACCAAAATCAACTTGTGTTCAACCTTCTGGTACCTTGGCACAAAAGGACTCAACTCAACTTAGAGGCAATGTGTAATGTATTTGTGCAGCATTTCAAATAGTAATTAAGTGAAAATGCAACACAAAAATTCCACAACAATTTAGACGAAATAGTGGAACATTTAATACATTGTTTGACACCAAAATTACAAAAATCCAATCAGTAGACCTGGAGATATGCAATTTAATATATTTAAGTTAAAATAGTGGCAAGAAGCACAAAGCGCCAACTATGGTTATCTGGTTGCGACAGACAGGGACAAAGTCACAAGTTCGGGCCGACCACGATGAAGCTCAGGCTGGATACAGGTACCAATCTGGCCCGCTGGAAAAAGTACATTAATTACAGGTTGCAGAGTGCTGCAAGATCCCACGTGGAGGATGTCTCATGCAGTGGCAATTGTGTGAAGTTGTGTGGCAGTGGTGAAAGTCCTGCATCAAGGATGTGTTGTAAAACAGTAGTTCTTAGGTGTTGTAGGGATGTAATGTGAGGTCCTGCTTGGAGGAGGCATCGTGCAATGGTGGTTCTGAAGAGCTTCTAAAGTGTCGCACTGCATTGGTTCTGCTTGGACCACAGCTGGGCTAGCAGAGCACATTCAGGCCCACAGTTCTGTGTGAGTCTTCCCCCTTGTGAGGGGCAAGACTCACAGCAGACAGAGTCCAGGTGCTGAGTTCTCAGTGGTGGAAGCTTTTTCTGTCCCTCAGGCTCTGATGAGGACGCCAGTCTACTAGATCTTAGAATAACTCTGGGAGTTTTGGGATGAAGATGCAGATATAGTCCTTTTCATTCAGGCAGAAGGACAACAGAGTTGCAGTCCTTCTAGCAGAGCAGCATATCAGCCCTTCTGAGTCATCCACGGGTCCAAAGGAATACTTAAGAGTTGGGTCCGAGGGTCCATTATTTATACCTGGTTCCCACATTGAAGTAGGAGAAGTTTCAAAAGGTTTTTACCCCAGAGGTGCTTAGAATTTCCTGCCTTCATACCCTGGCCTCAGTTTATATGGGGTCACAAATGACTAGTGTCAAAACCCTTTGTGAGTGAGCTAAGGCAGAGCCTTTGAGATGTGCAAGAGTGATAGTTGACAGCTCCCACACCCCTACATCAAGTCAGAGATGGCCCATCCTGCCAACACCTAATACCCTTTGTCTCACTGACTCGGAGCAACACACAAATACCAACTGCCAGCTACATCTAGTCTGGTGATACAGGACACAGGCACCAAATGGTTGTGTAATCGTACAATTGTACAATTATGGTTATTTGTAGGGATCAAGGCTAAACATACAACAATGCATAATGTTGTGAAATAAATGATAATGAATGAGCACTCGCCCTAGGTGGATTGTGGGTGTCTTTTCACTTCAATGAGGAACTAAAAAAGGTGTTTGGTTAATTAAAATTCACTTACATATTCAGCTAGTAACAGCCTAACTTTTTCACTTGTCACCGCCATATTCAACACATGTGGAGCTGCCAAAAGGCCAGGCTCTCATATCAAAAGGGTCACAAAAACCAGGTCATGTGTGTGCATGATGAGACTTGTACGCCCACTTATTGAAAAGTGATCAATGAAAGTGCACGTCCTTGTATCTGTACTTAGAGATGCATAAATGTGTGTGTATTTGAACAAACTGTTACCTACTTATTAAATTGTTGACGTCCCCACCGGTTATATCGGTGGTCCCTTATATGCCCCCTTACAAATCAAGTTTGGAGACTCCATTGCCGTTGCAAAGCATTGTATGTGTATGCATTGCAGTCCATGCAATAAATAATGATGTGGTGATGTTGTGTTTTGCTGCCGTTCCTTTTTGTTGCTCGACTTGCACACGCCCTCCACACCCCAGCAGCACTTGGTAAAGCTGAGTCAGGATCAGAAAGATCTCTATGTTCCAGCAGCATTGGTCGGAAGATTAGCTCAGAGGACCGATCAGCATGTTTTTTACATCTCTTCCAGGAATGATTTAAGAGCGTTCTGTCTCAGGACTAATGGAGATTGCGTGCTTTAATGCAGGGTAGGACACAAGAGCTCCCCAGGCAGCATCTTCTCAGGCTGTGGTCAGGTGTTCCTATTGAGATTGAAAGTGTTAGTTACATTGTGGACAGAAATAAAGGCTTTCTGGTAATCATTGGAGGAAAGTACAGACACAAGGAAGAGCAGAAACTTAAATCACATAATTGACATTATAAATTTATATATATTTCATTGTAACTGGCGAGATGGGAAGATTAAACTACAGCAGACTATTTCTTCATTTACACTTCTTTTCATTAAGACATACCTTGAAAGGTCTTTCTGTTCCACATTGATTATGTTTGGCTGAAAGTGTTCAGTGTTACGCAAGAGAGTAAACACTAGTTGAAAAAGTTAGCACTGGCAATCGGTAACGGCATGAATTAACTGAACATTAGGGGCCTCATTTATGAGAAATGACGCATTTCTGCGTGAAAGCAGCGATGCGTCACTTCTCAGTGCGCCCTCCTTGCGACATTCCTGATGCGTCATATTTAATGTATGACTCATCATGTCGCAAGGAGTTACAGATACGTAAGTATGTCTGATGTATCTGTAAGCGCAAAAGTGACGCATTGCTGGAGTGTGTCACAAAAGTGACGCAACTCCAGCAAGCCCCATGTGAGAGGGCCTGCGTCAGTCTTACGCCTGCTGTGAGGCAGGCGCAAGATTTTGACGCAACAGTGTCCTAAAAGTGACGCAGTAAAATCTCATAGATTTCACTGCGTCACTTCTACGACCCTTCCTTGCGTCAATACGCCCCCCTTGCATACATTATACCTGGCGCAGGTATAATGTGGCACAGAGGTTTACAAAGTGACACATCTACCTGGATGCGTCACTTTGTAAATATGGCGCAACAAGGTGCATTTTTTACGCCACTGGTGCGTCACAAAAAGTGACGCACCTGCGGCGTAAAAGTGACGAACGGCCTCATAAATGAGGCCCCAGGTATTTTTAGGTACAGAGGTACCTTGATTTTTCTGTAAAAATATTCCATCAAACTGAAAAATAGACTAGGCAATGGTTTGTAGTAAGTCATTTCTAGTTTTAAAAAAAGCAAGGACGCCTAATTTTAAATAATTAAATGTGAAATTTCGTATTGCATTTGGGAGCTCTGTCCCACGTGCCTTCTCTTGTGTTTGAGCGAGAGAATCGTTCCAATGATGTCTTTTTTTGGTTAAAAAATTGTCGCTTATTTCCTAAAGGTTCCTAAGGTGAAGTGAAATCAACATAAAGAAAAAAGAATAAAATGAATGTGATACGAACAAATCCACATGCACTTAAATGTTAGGTGAAACTCCAAATGCAGAGCATGCCGTTAAGCAAAACACTGACTTAGCTGTCATCCAAGTGCTATCCTCAGTGCATAGCATCATCATGCATCACTCTGAATTCTGAATAGTCCTCTGTGTCGCTCCTCGGTGACAGTTCAAGAGCTTTGCAGCCATCTGGTCACCAGACCAGCCACACCCCCAGTTTGTTATTCAATAGACAGGCTTTAAATAATGCAAAAAAGTATGTGCATATTTGTACATCCGAAGTTCAAGCTGTTTACGAGTTTATCTGCAAAAATAGCCTGCCTATTGCTGTCTGGATCAGGATACACAGTTGGTAATTAACACGTTGGATTACGGTACTAACACTTCAGGGGCCTTTCACCAGTTGATGATGCCACAATAGATTTAAAAATCCCAATTCCCACCACCAAACACTCTAGAATGCCCATTACTGAAAACTGTTAGCAAAGCAGGTCTGAGAAAAGAGAACTGTGATTTTCTCCACACGAGGTGGCCACTTTAAAATGAGTCAACATTGGAACCATTCTAATTCTAAAGCAATTTGAGAGATGAAACTTGGCTTGACATGTGAAGTGCTTTTGCTGAATACAGCTACTTGCATTGCAATATATGGCTGTTTGAGCCAAATTTGTAGCACAAGCGTGTGCTCTGACCTTTATGGGACTGCATCAGTAATGAGGTAATTGTCAACAAATTGGATTAGCATTATGTGTGTGTCCTGGATCAGTAAATGAGATCAGTTTTAAAAAACAGAATCCAACACGCGCACAAATAATGGTGTGCGTTAGCAGGTATTTGGAGCCAAAGACATGGTTAAGTAGCCAGCTATTAATAGACGGCCGGGGGAATCACTTCTTGCATGGTGTAAATATAAAATTAATAAATAAACGTAACCTGCCGCTGGGTCCTGCTTCTCTGCTCCTGCTCTCCTTGTGGAACTCGAGGAACAGGAAGCAGGCCCCACTGACCAATCACAACGTTGCAATGCAGCATTGTGATTGGTAAGCACCCAAGCTCCCCTGGGCAATCATAAAGCTGCACTGCAGCGTTGTGATTGGTTTTGAACATCCTGGTTCGACGCTGAACCAGGGAATAGAGGCCTGGGAATGTTCTCCTCGCATGCTGTAATGCAGCTTGCGTGGAGAACAGGGAAAGTGTGAATGACTCTTTTGGGGGCCCAAGAGGGCCGACCAAACAGTCATTCCACACTGAGGAGTGGGCAAACCACTCCTTCCCTGCCCTGCAAGAGCAGAGCAGCCTCGCGCACCCACCCACTCGCAATGCAGCACAAAGCATAAAAGGATAATTACTTATTATCATTTTATGTTTCTGCTTTGCACTGCTTAAAAGCAGTAGGGTGGAGCTCCTCTGCCATAGCGGAGGAGCCGCCACTAAGTGTATCATACTCTTGCAGTCTCCCTTGCTCCACACATTCAAGGAAGTATACACATGGCTAAAACATATTTAAATATTTTAGCAAGATGAACAAAGTTTGCAACATTGTACCATCAACTTCTTGGATGACTTCTAGTCACAAAAAGAGCAATATTTTTTTGCTAGAAGCCGATAGCTCTATTTCCTATTGATCTGCAAATTGTGGTTGAAGGCGCAAATTCCCTTTTTCATCTAAATCGGTAGTCTGACTCTGGAACTCATTGGTCATACTGCAGATGTTTCTCCATATGATTTTTGCCAGGTCAGACATTGCAAAAATGTGCGACTAATGCACAAGGGTTTGGGTGCCTTAATGTCGACGAAATATATTTAATTGGAAGGGTTTTTCTCCGTCTTGAGTTCCAAAACCTAGACAAGCAAAACATGTATTTAGTAAATATAATGCCCAACGGTGTCAGTATTTAGCGCATGCATATGAGGGCCAAAATATAGAGATAATCATGGTATTTTCCTTTTGGTTATATCAGTTTTGCCACTGAATTGGCATTTTGAAATTACCTTTTTTTCACGCAACTAAATTTTACAGCTTTAAATGATTTACATTAGCAAAGAGCAGTCCCACTGACTGGAGACTATAGCTGCTGGAAAGATATGTTTAGCTCCATAATTGTAACCAAGGAAGTAGCCAGAAAATTGAACTACGCCCCACTTGGAACCAAAGCGTTGAACGCACCAAGCAAGCTAAGCAAGTGTGTCTTAATCTCTCCAGAAGACCTCCCTTGTGTCTTCCATTCAAGCACCAATCCATTCATCCGTTTACCATTCCATCTACCTGTTTATATCCACCATTTCACATTTATATTCTGTCATCTATTCCAGAAAGAAAAATTTTATTGTATTTAGTTAATTAAAACCTTTACAATGTTGTAGTATAAATCAGGTTAATTAAAAAGAGTACAAAGTCTCAAATGGTTAAAAGGAAACTTTCTAATAATCCATTGAATTGGAATGTTTGTGAGAGGAGAGAGGGGATTCAGTGAATTAGTTCATTATACTTTCACGCATCCGGCTTCAGAGCTTTAGTATTGTGTTTCTCAGTATTTTGTATTATCTGCAATGACTTTTGACAGAATCTTTCGGCTCTACAAGCTGTCTGCAATTGTTGGCTGTTCAGTGCTAGCATGACACCCGAGCGGCATGTTCTGATTTTAAAAAAACGGAATGCGTGAAGGAGAAAGTAACGTCTCAGATTTTTCAGAGAGGGACAGATGCAAAGTATGTGCAACAATGATTCTTCCTTTTGTCCACATAGTCTGCAGTCAGTGGTCGACCATGTTTGCTTCCATGCTGGTGTATGTTCTTTTAAGGTGGAGGTGCCCAGCCGTAGATTTAGAAGAGTCTTTTGGGCGGCCATGGATATATGGTTGACTAAATAAGGTTGGGGCTCCATTTTCCCATACGTGGCCAGCACCGTCCACCCGTGATTTTTGTTCGCTATTGCTGCTTTATCTAATAGCCATGATCTTTGCTTAGCGGCTCCGTTGGTTACTTTTTTAAAAGCCGCGAAGGCTTGGTTTGTATTCCATGCCTTTTCCAGATTGAGTTCTGACAGGGCATTTGCGCATACTGTATTCCAGTCATTTTTTGAATTTCTCTGGATCTTCATCTCCGTCCAACACAAACCCATGAGCGTGTCTTCTTGCGCTGCTCTTAGTTTCCAACATATTTTTAAAATAGCCGCTTGTCTGACTTGGTGTTGATTTGTTAGGCCGAATTCCAGGCGAATCTGCGATTGGGATACGAACCTCGGGATGTGGAAAATATATTTGAACAGCTCTTACTGTTGCGTGTTCAAGAAGTTTGCATCCTTGCACCTGTACAATTCCGACCCATAAGTTAAAGATGGTAAAAACTTGGCGGCTATTACCTTCAACAAGTGCGAGTTGGAGGGGCAATTCAATTTTGTTTTCAGTAGGTTTAGTGCAAAACGTAATTTGTTTGCCTGAGCCTTTCTGTACAATTGGTGGTCATTCAGAGTCCATCTAGAGTCGACCACTATGCCCAGATATTTGTACGAGGCAGATTGCTCTATGGTGTTGCCCGCAATGAGCCATTTGAACCGTTTCTTCCCTGATCGAGGGGCAAAACAGACTATCTTTGTTTTCTTAAAATTGATTTGCAGGCCCTGTGCGCAGATGTAATCGTGTAGCTTTGTGATGGAGCGTTGGAGGCCCATCAGGGTCTGACTACACAGTACAATGTCATCTGCGTACTGTATGCTCCTGATTTTATGCTGGGCTAGCTTTGGTGGGTCGCTTTCTGTCTCCGCGATGCTCGTGTCCAGGTCCGCTGTGAAGATGTTAAACAGCGTTGGTGCCAGTACACAACCTTGCTTAAGGCCTACATGGGTGGGTATTTTTCTGGTTATTCTTCCTCCGTTCCCTAATTTTATTCTTACCCAGGTGGATGAGTAAAGGTTGACAATTGCCCGCAACAGCTTTGATGGTATTTCCCAGGAGGCCATTTTTTGCCATAGGGCCTCCCTCGGGACTGTGTCAAACGCTGCTTTTAAGTCGACAAAACACGTGTACAGCTTGGTAGTTTTCTCCCTTGCTTTGTCGACCAAGAGATTTAGCGCCAGCAGGTTACATAGAGTGTTGGTTCCAGGCCTGAAACCTGTCTGCGCCATCGGGAGGATTTTTTTCATACGTACCCAGTCTTCTAAGGCCGTCAGCAGATTTGAGGCGTAGATTTTGGCCTCGACATCTATGAGCGCTATGAGACGATAATTAGCTGGATCAGATCTTGAGCCTGCCTTAAAGATTGGGTGGGGGATGCTGCCTCTCCATGATTGAGGAATGCTTTCTGACTGAAAAACAGTGTTGTATAGAGGGGTGAGATATTCCGCCCAGAACTGACGATCTTGTTTAAACAAGGCGTTCGGTAAGCTGTTTGGTCCAGGTGCACCTTTTGATCTTAGGTTTTTTAGTACTATTTCTACCTGTGTCGGCGTTATCCAGTTTACATTGAAGTGTGAATCCACTGACTGGAGACTATAGCTGCTGGAAAGATATGTTTAGCTCCATAATTGTAACCAAGGAAGTAGCCAAAAAATTGAACTACGCCCCACTTGGAACCAAAGCGCTGAACGCACCAAGCAAGCTAAGCAAGTGTGTCTTAATCTCTCCAGAAGACCTCCCTTGTGTCTTCCATTCAAGCACCAATCCATTCATCCGTTTACCATTCCATCTACCTGTTTATATTCACCATTTCACATTTACATTCTGTCATCTATTCATTCTTTCATCCATAATTCAATATGCCCCATTCCATCCATTGATTGGCCTTTCATCCATCCAGTTCACACATCCATCATATATGCATTTATACACCCATTCAACCATACGTGCATCATTTGAATTAGCCATCTATCAATAAAGCCTTTCATCCATCAACTCATTGTTATATCCATCCATGTATCCATATACCCTCTCAGATTTCCATTTACTATGCCATCAATACATTCTCTTAGGTTTCTATTTATTCTGCTATCCTTTCTGCCTCCCATCCAGACATCCTCTCAGATTTCCATTTACTCTGCGGTCCTTTTCCTCACAAACCCACCCATCCATCCTGTCAGATTTCCATTTACTTTGCTATCCTTTCACCCTAGGATCCATCCATTCATCCTCTTTTATTTCCATTTATTCTGCCATCCTCCCACCCAACCATCGATCCATTCACTCTCATATTTTTAATTACTCTACTCTATCGTCATCCTTCAATACATCCTCTCAGATTTCCTCATACTTTTCCATCCATCACCCATCCATTCTTCTTCTCAGATTTCCATTCACTTTGTCATCCATTCACTTATCCATCCATCCTCTGTTTTCCATTCACTCTACAGTCCTTTCAACCATCCATCCACCCTCCCAGATTTCCAATTAGTCTGCCATCAATTCATCCACCCATTTACGCATTGTCTTTCTCACTCATCCTTACACTCACCCTTACACTCACCCACTCATCTATCCATCTTGTAACCACTCCCCCATCCTTTCACCTACTCATCCTTTCAACAACCCATCCACCTTTTTGCCCACCATCCTTTCACAACCCCATCCATCCTTCCTTTCACCCACCCTTCCATCCTGTTTTCAACCCATTCTTTAATTCACCCATCTATCCTTCACCCCATCTTTTCACCACTTTCATTCATCCATCCTTTCGCCCACCCAGTCTTTCACCCACTCATCCATCCACACTTTCGCCCACTCATGCATCTATTCGTTCATCCGTTTTTCTCTTTTCTATAAGCTCATCCTTCTTGTGCTAATTATGAGTGTTTATCCGCCAAGTTGCAAATAAAAGAAAACACTGCTGCTGTAGTTTCCTAAGCAAGGGAGAGGGGTTCACAATGCCCCTGACTGTAACGTGTTTTTTTCATGCTGTGATTGAAATTATGCACCTACTTAGTATTCGATTCGTTCTGCGTGAGCTCCAGATGGTTTGCTGAAATACATATCGCCACATAATATCTGTGAAAACAGTTAAGATGTGGAATAATTTACTTTTTATAGGATACAGTAAGATAACGTAACATAGTTGCCAATTACTAAAAAAGTATCAATTGACAATATTTTTGGGATGAATGGTTACTTATAAACTAACTTAATTTATAGGGCATACTTTACAACTCCCCTGCCTAGTAAAAACTCTTTATTTTGTGGGATGTTAACAATTTTGAAACCACAATTCTTATTTGTACATATTATTGATTGTATACAGAAATGAGCAGGCCTAGTTAGATGCACACTCTGTCAGGGGAGCAACATGGCAATCAGGGGCTACTGGACCTTAACTGGATATGGAGGGCTTGAGTTTTTGTCTCTGCAAATGGCATTATAAGAACTCTTAAGCAATAGATTCTTAATATGAGAGATGGTGAACACTCACCTTCTTTTCATGTTGGTAGTGTGGGGGTACTCAAGCTCAGTACTCAGCCAATCCAGCGCTTTACTTTCAAGAGTAAACATACTTAATTGCACATCACAAAGGAATACTCTATACACGATATGTGCAAGGTGCAATTTGTGTCCTGGACCCGTAGTTTGACCTCTGCATGTATTTACGATATCTTCCATGTTCCAAAAGTTTCTGCTCTGGGCTTTTTTCTCCTGGTGTTAATGCAATTACATGATTATGACTGCTCTCTATTGTAAGTGGTATTCAGTCTCCCACCGTTCAATTGCTCAGGTGTCTGTGTTGTCTTGAAGAATTTTGGGGCCTCAGGCAAGACATTTTCAGGAGCCTCCATATTCATAATTTAACTGACCATTTTTTGCTAAATAAAGCCTGCATGATACCAAACAAACTTTCAGAAAGAGGGTTCATACAAAAACACTTGAAAAGTGACTTTCTGAGTCCTACCAGGGCCAACCCAAAGCCTAACAATGCCACTGTGGAAATCAAGAGAGACTCAGGGCTAAAGGCACACAGAGAGGAGAGAGGCTGAGATTTTGAAATCAATGGAGGTGAGCCGGATAAAGAGAAAGTTTACTTTTTCAGAGAGCCCCTTGGAAGGTGGAGGCCCTGAGCAATTCCCTACTTTGGCCACACCTTAAAATGCCTCTGTCAGGTCTTACTTTGTTGTGTTGAGCTGTTCATATGACTCTCCGTGGATATGTTTGGACAGCCACCCAGTTTGGCTCCTTCCCATTTAAGGAAGAAAAATGTGCAACCTGGAAACTCGGGGCTTCTTTGTAGGGGCCTGCTTGGCAAATGTCCTTGGTAATGCTTCTTCTGCATGACACAAATGACTGTTGGTGGTGAGCTAGTAGACAGGGATGGTGGTTCCGGAAAAAAGTCTGATTCACACAAGAAAAAGGTGGGATGTGCTTCAGGGTCAGGAGAGCCCCTCACAAGTGTATCATATCCTGGCAATGCAGCCACTCAACAGTCAATCACCTATAGGCTGTAAGCTGCACAGCAGCCTAACTTCTTGTTATGCTATTGAAAATTTGTAGAGCGCTCATTCACTAACAGGTCTCTTGGTGCTAATGTTTCTTATTGGAGTCACCGATTAGGGAGGTTCAGGTCTAGCTGTAAGCTTGGGTGAAAAGCCAGGTCTTCAGCATTTTCCTGAAGTGCAAATGGTCTGATTCTAGTCTCAATGAGGTGTGCAGAGCATTCCAAAATTTGGGTCCCTGTATTGAGAAACGCAACACTCCCGTTCGTTTAGGTCTGTACCCTGAAACCACCAATAGATTCATATGCATTGATCTTAAGGTGCGCTGTGGAGAATACCTGTGGGATTTTGAGGATATGTACTTTGGGCCAGTACCATGTAAAGCTTTGAAAATGATGCATCCTGTTTTAAACATGGAGCACTGCTCCACTGGGAGCCAGTGCAGCTCTTTTAGCAGCGGCTTGACATGACAGCATCTGCCTTGTTGATAGATAATTCTAGCTGCCTGATTTTGTATCAGCTGCAGACTGTGATTCTGGTTGCACTGGAGGCCTAGGTATATTGCATTAGCGTAATCAATTTTTGATAGGATCAAGGGAATGATGATTTGAAGGCTGTCCTCTCTGCTGAAAAACATTCTGAATTTTCTTAGCTTCCTCATTTGGAAAAAACAGGCGGAGGTGACTGCCCCAATCTGCATTATCATGGTGAGATTAGAGTCGATATGTATGCCTAGTCTCTTAATCGAATTCTTAGGGGCAGGAGGAGGTCCTAACTAAGCGGGCCAATAGGCAGGGTCCAGTGCTGAAGTTTGTTGTTGTGGATGATGATTTCAGTTTTTTGGGAGTTTAGTTTTAATTTATTTTTGTTTATCCAATTTCTGATGAACAGAATGGTATTCCTGAGGAACTCTTTGGAGTCTGTGGAGTCATTGATGGAGAAAATCAATTGCATATCATCAGCATAGTTGTAAATCTGGACACCCATCTGACAAAGCGTGACAATAAGGGGGCAAATATATACATCAAAGACGTGCGAGGACAGGGAAGAGCCCTGCGGTACTCCGCATTTCAGATTGACAGTGCCGGATTTGTAAGGTGAAAGCCACGCTGACTGTTTCTGATCTTCTAGGAAGAATTCAAACCAATTTAGGGCAGCACCTCCGATTGACGGTATCGAACTCTGCAGCCAGGTCCAGGAGAATCAAGGCTTGAGTACAATATTCATCAGCCTTTCGTTTTAGGTCATCCATGATGGACAGAAGGATAGATTCAGTAGAGTGGGATGCGCGGAAACTTGCCTGATGTGAGTCTAAAAAGCTGGTGTCTTCTATAAAGGTGCTGAGAAGTTTGGCTACATGTGTCTCCAATACTTTTGCTGGGAAGGGAAGGAGGCCTATAGGCCTATAGCTGTCCAGCCTCCCGGGGTCAACACTTTTTTCTGCAGTAGAATAATTGCGTCTTCTTTAAAAGCTTGTGGGACTGTCCCTTGGGTTAAGGAAAGATTCAGTAAAAATAGAGTCGTTCTGGGAATGCTGCAAATATTGATTTTTGAATGTGAGGGGGACAGGCATCATTAGGGGAGCCTGATTTTACTTTGTTTAGAAGTTCCAAGAACTGTTCTCTGCTTAGACATGAGAGGGTGTTCATTGAGTCGGTGTTGGTATTTCCAGACCGATCTTCCATATCCTTATGGTTGGCATTTATGGATTCCAGAATTCTCTTAATTTTATATAGGAATTAATGTATTTATTTATTTGTGAGGTTTTGTATAGCACTGCTGGACCCAAGAGTATCAGAGCGCTTTACAAGGTAGGTAGACATTTAAGAAATAAAAAACAATTTACAATGTGCAGGAAGATTCAACAGAAAGGTAAAACATTGAATTGAATGCGTGAGGGGGGCAGAGAAGCAAAAGGATAAAAAGAGGGATACAAGGGAGTTGAAATAAGGGAGAGAAGGGGGTGTAGAGAAGGGGAGAGAGATTGGAAAAAAGGAGAGGGGGTGGGTAAAATGTGAATCACAGTAGAGTGGTAATGAGTGGGGTCAGAGTAAAAAACATTAGGAACCCCAGTGTTTGTTGAGGAGAAGTACTTTGAGTCTTTTTTTGAAGAGAGGGTAAGAGGGGTTGCAGCAAAGGTCTTTAGGGATGTAGTGTAGTTCATATATTCCCAATAGGCTCTGTGCATTGGAATACCATAAACAACAGTGTAGACGTAGGACTGAGGTCGACTAGGTCTCTATTGAATATGTTAGACTTAATTATGAAATGCCAGCTAGCTCAGACGTCACTAGAAACGTTCTCGAGTAATCAACAAGGTGCTAACTTTCCTGAATAGACAAGAAGGGATTCGTTTCTGACAACCGCATAAACAAGACAACTTTGCTCCCCCAGAATAAGGAGTATCAGCCTGATTCATGTACATGCCGTTTTGCGTGTCCCTAATAGCGAATCATAGCGAATCGCTATTGAGGACACGCAAAACGGCATTCATGTAGGAATTGCTACTTAAATAGCGATTCCTACATGTTCTTTATTTGCGAGTAGCAATTTGCTACTCGCAAATACTCCCCAATCATTCCTATGGGCCAAGAGGCCCATTGGAATGAATGGGGATTTGCGAGTAGCAATTTGCTACTCGCAACTGAGATAGCGATTTTAAGGGTGCCAGGGGTGTCCAAAGGACGCCCTGTAGCACCCCTAAAATGCACTTTTGGACAGGTGTTGCGCACACACATGTCCAAAGGACATGTGTGTGTGCTACATGCAACTTTGAATGATGCTTTTAAAAGCATTTTTCTGAGTTTCTGCTATTTACCGACAGGTCTGACCTGTCGGTAAATAGCGGCCCCAAAAGTCCAAAATCGCAATTTTGTTGTGTGTCATGAATAGCATTTGAGGAATCTCTATTAGAGATTCCTTAAATGCCATTCCACGCAAATATGCAAATTCTTACATAGCGATTTTTGCATTTGGTATCATGAATACCAAATGCAAAAATCGCACTCGCTAAGGGCCAGATTCTGAGAATCTGGCCCTTTGCGAGTGCAATTTACCTACATGAATCAGGCTGTATATCTCCAGAGTCGCGGAAACAATAGATAGCTATTTCACTCAGCTAATTGTGTATGCTTAATTTCACCAGAAGTGCAGAGAAATAGAGAGACGGGCGTTTTCAATAAAAGTGGTTATTTATTGAGCAGTCTACTTTCTCATGCAAGAGAAGTGAATTGCCACAATTGCAATACTTGTCATAAAGTAAAGTGCGTACAGTAAAATGAGTATTATGAAATAATACTGTAAAAGCATTTATATGGTTTCTAAGCCATAAGATACTTAAAATGGATAAAATACATACAATGATAAAATAATGGCTAAACGTACTCAACTGGTGTTTCTAGGATACGCCTACCCCAGTGTACCTAGCCTAAGCCTAGTACAGGGAAGGAGTAGATGAGTTACAGTTTTTGCTAAGAATCTGAATCAAGAATTCTCTAAGGGTCTAATCAGCTCCGTACCTTGGTTATAGAATGAAGGAGGTCTTGTATCTCTTTCTCAGGACTCAATCTCCCAGCAACCCGCAAGATGAAACACTGGAGCTGGATTTCTCGGGAGGAGAAAAGACAGCGTCTCTCTCAGTGCGTCAGCAGGAAGGGTCGGCTTCCTTCGGCACTCGCATCAGCAGGGGGTCGGGCAACTAGATAGCCGATCTGCTCCAAACAACCGTGCGTTGATTAAGGCAGATGCTGGTATATTTATACCTGGAAGGTGCTGAGTTTGACGTAAGGTTGGACATAAGACGTCACTAGGAGCTCGCAGTTCTTTCAGGACTCGAGAAGTTCTAGGACAAATCAATGCAGAAGCAGAGGGAATTCCCGGGCTGCTGGAGGCTTGGTTTGTTTAAGAACGCATTGTGCTTTCTAGGAGTCTATGGGAGTAGCCTTGCCATATTTGGACTGCATTGGCTATGTCTTAATATGGGTATGATTCTTATGCCTATATAAGGGTATGATTTGATATAACCACATAAGGGCATGAAATCTTGAATATTTACTAGAGTCCTAGAATCATCTACAACACCCACTCCACGTATAATGTCCATCATTACTAAATACTAAGCAATGTTTAAGCATATCTATGCATGTGTTTTCCATCCCACCCCAAAATACATCAAATGCATTTGAAATGGTATATACATGAAAAATGAGTAATATACTGTACGTTTTTTGTAAGCAGTGGTGTCATTCAGATAATGCATATATTGTACATTTAAAATGTTGACTGAATGAATCATGAAATTTACATTTATGAAATGGCTCTTAATACAGAAGAGAAGGTCGAGACCATTTCATCACATAGTTATACAAGACCGTACATGTGCGAGAGACTAAGTAAAAATATTGTCTCTAGAGTTTCTAAAAATAGAAATCTTGTTCTCTAAGAATAGTTCTACTTTAAGCAGAGTACCATGTGCCAAAAAGGTAAATATTTTGGAAACTGGAAAAAATCATTTTCGCTCTCTGGGGAAAAAATAGTTCCAAAGTTTTTTAGGTTATGTTTACCAAAATTGAAGGCCGAATTCAGATTTCAGGGAACGCCGTGTGCTTGCTTTTTCAACAGTTGTTCTCGTTGTTAGGGGAGAACATCAATTCAGATAGGCTGGCAAAAAAATTGTCTACAACAGTAGGTGAAAGTTGGGCCATTTCGTATGTGAGATGCATTACCGTCAGCGTTATCTGGATCAGCAATGTTCACAGAAGGTTGTACCTGTGTGCCGCTTTCATCTCGTACCTCACGGCCACCTAATCATAATGGTGAGATCTCAACGAATGCCGTCATCAGAATGGGTAGCCGCTGGGGACAACACGTTGCATGAGCCGTTACCGAACCAAGCAAAGTATCGATATCCATAGGTACTGCTGATGGAAGTGTGAGACAGAGGTCTAACATGCAGTCTTCTACGCATAGCAGGCATCGTAGAACAGGTAAGATGCAATCTTGCCAGATTGGATTGAATGAAAGAAACCAGGTAGTATTCAGATCTCTTAGCCGAGCCAAGCCGAATTTAGTTAATGTAAGCATGTTATTTTTGCATTGTTTTCCGAGCTCGCTATTAACAACCACTCGTACTTGAAGTGTATTCAGAATTTAAAAGTTTGAAATATACAGTCTTTTAGTTTTTAGCAGTGTACTTGCAGTTTTTTCCTGCTCTATAAAATTATGCTTATGGTACGTATGTGTTTGATTTAGTTTTAACAAGAATTTGTTAACGCTTGTCCATCCCAAAAAAGGGCCGTACCATTCCAAACATGATTTCACGGCTGTCTATATTGTAACCTGCAGTGAGTTTCCCGGTCACTATGAAGGACACATTATAAACCTTACAGTGAGTCATCAGCTTCATTTATACTCACCAGTATCTACTAAAAATAAAATGCAGTATAAGTATTCTTAATTTCACTCAAAATATACGTATCTAAATAATCTATTACTTAATACAATCCTTCCATCATGAATATCAATTCGTAATAATTCCTGTGATGTTTTTTCAATGCCAAATCAACAGTGTTCTGTTGTTTGCATGTCCTAACATCGATTGAAAATAAAATTCTGTTAAGCATATTGTATAACTATGGCATTCGGTTCAGCATTAGATCATACTAAAGAACTTGTTCTAACCTCATATAAGTGAATTCTGAAGTTTTTATATGAAATCAATTATTTGATCTAAATAAACAAAAAAGGACGATATCATGAGCTACTAAATAAAACAGTTAATTAGGTGTATTATATAAAACATTAAGAGATTATAATTATAGTGACAATGATATGAGTTAACTGCAATTTATCATAACGACTGGCATGAATAAGCAAAAATTTAATTAAGAAACACATCAGCTGTTCTCAGTTTTAGAATGAACAGAGGTTTTCCTTTGAATTATAGTGGATTATTGAATATCTGATTACAGCTGAAGGATAAATGAACTGCAGTACCACTAACAGTTTCTTAATTATTAGGTTCATGAATAATGGAATGATGAGGAATATTTAATGTTGAAGTTATTTAACACATGTTGTTTAGCTTATACAGTAATATGCCTCCCTCAAGTGTTTGAATGCCAAACAGAACGTTTGAAACAGATCATCTCAAACGGACTTAGAACTGTACATATATACTGGATGGGTGGAATAAACGCTTCTCTGAACGACATTGAAAACCACAACTATGCTATCAATAAATACACTGAATCTTTCACAAATCTTACAATTGCGTATAGTGGTGCTCCTCCAATAATGTTGAGGAGCATTGCCTCACTGCTCACAGAGCAGTCTAGAAGAAAAAATGTAAATATAATAGCTGAAGTTATTATCATTTTATTTTTTGCATTGCCAGGTTAGGGGGTTAGGAAACACCTCCCCTGACGTCGAGGAGGAGGAGTGGTTGCTGTAGTCTAATGTTTACATGATGCTTTGGCCGGCCATCTTGGCCTGGCTAAACTGTCATGCACACTTTGCATATTCTCCAACCAGGCAGTGTCCATGTATGGGAATTGTTTGTGATGAACAAGCAACACTATCATACCCTATTTGTTTTAAAAGTTGCCAATCTTTATATGCCAATTGTCTTTAAGTTATTCCCAATATGAGTGGTTTATACACAATTCATTTCTCCCGCAATCAGTGCAACTTTCTGGGTTGGTTTAACCCATCAACATTCCAACACTTATTTCTCAAACTAACCATTGTGTTTTTCTAAAATAAACAGTTCCCTTCTCATCTTCATTACAATAATGCTTCCGTTGATCTAGATCGGTGCTTTGATGTATATGCTGTTTCCACACAGTCTGGCTCTTATAAACCTACCAGACCCTACCCCACATAAGAAATGTTTGTGCAATCTCCTGTGACTATAAACCCTCCCCGTACCAAGAAATTGAATCATCCAACCCCTTTGCTGTTAGCTGGTTTGACAGCACCATAGGAGCACACCATACACTGCCTCCCAACCCATTACCCATCCCCCACCTACCTAAGTGAAAATTAGTAAACAGTTCTACATATTCTGTGATTAGTGTACAAAACATTCTCCAAACCCATATCTATCTTATCCATCTACAACAAAGGCTTGGTTATAAATATCATTATCCGATACAAGCAAGTACAGCAAACAGAGTTATTGTTGCCACTGATTCAAGACTAGGGAGGCTTCTGCCTCAGAGCAGAATACTAGTGACCGTCTATCCAATATAACCTTGAGTCGTGCCGGTTCTTGCAGAAACACCTGGGCCCCAACTGCCTTGAACGGGTCTATTAACTGATGCAACCTCCAGCGTTTGTCCATTGTGCATAAACCAGGGCACACATATATAGGCATGGAGTCTCCTATTACCGGTGCGGCAGGACGGGCTTTTAAATAAATGTTCTGTCTCAACAAAAAATAACCCTCATTGATGAGAATAGGACAAGGGTGATTGAGTTTTGCCTGGGCTGGTTGATTTATAACTATAGGTAGTGTGTGGGCCCGTTGAATCTAGGAACTCCTATCCCAATATAGCTAGATTGTCTGCCTTCACTGCACATGAAGGTCTAGCACCTCTGTCCGTTGAACCTACTGGAACTGAAGAATTGTATACAGCGAGGGCTTTTTCCTGATAGATTGGGATGTTGAATCTGATCCAAGGTGATGCTATCTGTATTAGAGGTACCATCTGGGGTCTGCCAGGTGGATGGAGTACTAGGTGAGTCCATGTCTCTGCCTGAGCCACTATCTGGCTCTGGGCCCAGGAAAGCATTCTTATTGGGGCTGCCACCGCCTGAAAGCTGGGTGTTATCCTCTGTAGCTGAAGAGTGGGATTGCAAGGCAGGACATCTATTTGAAAGCCGTGAGATCAAAGCCTTGACCTCCCCCTTAGAAGTAACCCAGTTATGAAGAGGGCTGTTTTTAGGCACTCCCTTAGATCCTCCCTTAGATCGTATTGAAGCCATAGCAGTCGAGTGGTCACTGGGATATCAGCCTTGAGCTTTTCTCGATTCACCATAGCCCTTCATAGTCTTAGTTTGCTTTTGACCTACGGCTTCCCCTTTCATGATCACACTATGCCCAAGACATGAAATAACCAGAGGCATCCCATTCTTTAAACCATGTTTGGCTGCCAGTGCTGGGTCAGATGCAACCTCAAGGCCCTCAGAGTGGATTTGTATTATGTATGCTCCTTCATCGAATAAATCCATATACGGAGGGTTCTCGAGACAGTATACCCCAGCTCTGCTGTAATTCCTTTCACTTGCTCAGTTGGCTCAGTATTACATGGGCCCAATTGTTGAAAACTCCGTCTTTTCCCCATCAATTCAGAACCCTAACAAGGACCAGGATCCACCATTAGAAGCATAACAGGGCTTTTCAATAAGAGGTGGGAGCCCCTGTGGATATGCTAAAACATTTTTGTAAAGTCCTATGTCTGTTATGTCTGTTATTGTTTTAAATGAGTCAGCCTGTTTATGACTTTTACAGTGTGCTTGGACCAAGCCTACTGCAGCGGTCTCTGCCCTAGGTGGTTCTGTGCCTGAACGTCCACTAGCACCTTGCATTGTGCTCAGTGAGACATCCACCAATGTGGAGTCTGTCCCATCCTCATTTCAGGTATGTACCAACCTGGTTGTATTACCAAATTGAAGAAGCTTGAAAATGGGTCGTTCAACCGGTAAGTTTATTACATTTTCTTTGTTGGGTTGACATCCATCTGATCCTCCAGCTGCCAATGCTCCAGGTGCTGCAGTGGACGGCTCTCAGCTTGCAGCCATGGCGGTTGCTCCTGCAACACGGCCCCGCGTCCTCCTTTCTGGGAATTCACTGACGGTGGTGCCATTCCGGGTTTTTGATAATGCTGACTGCTGAGTTGATGACTCTGCCACTGAGCTACTCATGCTTGCAGTAACACGCCACATAGAGACCCGAATAGCAGTCACTCCATCAGGGACGTGAGTAGCAGAAATTCCCGACTCCATGAGGATCCGTTGTCAATGAAGCACATTACCCCTAGATATGAGAGCAGGACTGTGCCTCTTTTGGGCTGCTAAGAGGTGAGTGAGAAGCTGAAGGAGGGGGCGATCATGAGGGTGTTCTCACTGAGGCAGGCTCAAATCGCCATCTTCCTTTTTGAAAAACTCCATATTTTTATGAATTATTAACAATTTGCAATGTGTATTTATTCATCTGATTTATATTTATAGAATAAACGAACATAATCGCTTTTTAAACACATTTCTTATGATGTGTAGAAGTGTATTTATCAATGTGTCTTAGTCAGACCAAATTGCTGTGTAAATGGCATCTTGAAAAAGATGGAAGTTGTTAGAACTGGCACCCTTGGCATGATTTTCCCCCTAATCCTATGACTATTTTGCTGACTTAGTTTTTGTTGGCTTATTTAATTTACTTGAAAGTCTCTAGTAAGGTGACACTACCTGTGCCCAGAGCCTGTAAATTAAATGCTACCAGTGGTCCTGCAGCACTGGTTATGCCACCCATTTAAGTAGCACTTTAATCTCACTCTTGATATTGCAGCCTGTGGGTGCAGTTTTAAACTGCCATTCCTTTGTAATTCCCCCACGGTAGACCCTGGAGTGCCCAAAGGGCAGGATGCAATGGAAATAAAAAGTAGGACTTGTACTTTTAAGTTTTGCATGTCCTGGTACAGAAAAACTCTTAAATTCTTGTGCATTACTGCAAGGCCTACAACTCCAACTCGATAATATTGGAGTTACCTTATTACATTTAATAAGCTGTAACGTTCATATTGGACCAGGCAACTCATTGTTGTTTGTTGTCTTTAGAACTGTAATGAAATATCCTAACTTATGGTGAAGTCAAACTTTAGATTGCAAGTCCGAAAATGTCGCTTTTTGAAAGATGCCATTTTCTTGTCTTAGCCATTTGGTGCCTGCTGCCTGTTTCTGGGTCACATAATGGGGTGTCGCTAACAGCTGGGATTTGTATATTCCTCCTAGACTGTCATGCAAAATAGGGCGCTCAGGTGTGCCTGGATGGGCCATTACTGGCACGATGTGAGGGCTGAGTTTGACACAGCCCCACTTACACTCGAAAATGGCTGGGTACTCCCTCCACACAAAGGGCTGTATGCCCCTTATAGTTAGTCTGGAGCCAGGGCAAGGAAGGTAGGGCAACATGCACTGCAAAGACATGACTCTAGAAGCTTCACCCACTTCAAAGTCAGAACTGGATATAAATATTAGACCTCAGACACCATTCTTTAGTACACTTCGGGACTTGTAGCTAATCCACCAGTAAGAAAGACTGATGTGCTTCTCTAAGGACTGCCTCTCTGTTGAACTGCTGCTCTGAACGGATGTTCCTCTGAGAGACTCCTGCCCTGCTGCCCTACCTGCTACCATCATGCTTGGCTGAGAAGGACTGGACCTTGATCTGTATCTGTTAACCCCAGGACCCCAAAGTGACTCCAAAGACAAGTTTGCTGGCCCCCTGACTTGAGCCATAGTGACTGAAGGCTCCAACAACCTTAACCATATCACCTTGACTCTGCCATCTGTAAGTCTAACCTGCCAAATTGTGCCACTCCAGTCCTGGCACCTTGGCCGTAGGCCTAAGGTGTTCTACAACCACTGTGGTTCCAACAGAACTCATGCATTGTCTCTGCTATGCGGCACAACCCGAGCGGAACCGACAAATTATCAGTGCTGTGTGGGTGTTCCTCATCACTAAGAACCACATCGCATCCTGCTGCCTCATCAGAACCGCCAAAGTGCGATGCACCCTCGGCGCAGGCCTTCGCATACCTTTTCGACAATAGCTTTGATGACAACAATGGACTCCGCATCACAGCCTCGCTGCTTCTTCAGAAATTATGCATTGCCCTGACTGCGTCTCTGTAGCCGGCTCAATTTTTCTCTGCTTTAACATGTCACTTTGATGCAATATCCAAAGTTGGCGCCTTGTGCTTTTTAACGCTATTTTCACTGAAATCTTTAACCAATCATATCTCTAGTTCTACTTGAAAACAACTCTATATTTCTGTCTTGCTTTGGACCCATTTTCTGTGGTGTTTTTAATACTGTACACATTGCCTCTGAATTAAGCCTGACTGCTATGTGCCAAGGTACCAGAGGGTTGAGCACAGGCTAGCTTAGGGTTGGCTTGTGCATCACCCTGACAAGGAATCTAGTTGCTGTTTGAACAGGATTCACATCCCACAACAACTCAATTTACAGAAGCAATTTCTCACTCACTTGTGCTTCCATCCAAGGTGCAACCCCAAAGATGCAATGAAGGCCTATGTAGCCACCTTTAAGCCCAAAAGCAGTGAATATCTATGAGATATAATAGATGTTGGGGCTCCCTTATCAAAATCTGAAGGGCGCCTGTTAGACTTGGCATCTATGCGGTGGTTTATCCTGACATATTGTCTCTACCGCCTGCATTTTTTGACTGTGTGATTGATTTAGTTTTTGCTGCCTTACATGCTATGGTGACTTTGCCAATGCTGATCAGTGTCAAAGTGCAGTGCTCTCTGTGTAAATTGTAATTATGATTGGGTATACATGATTGCCATATTTGATTTACTGGTAAGTCTCTGGTAATGGGCTCTCAGTGTACCAGGGCCTGTGAATTAAATGCTACTACTGGGCCTGCATCACTGATTGTGGTACCCAGATGATTAGCCCTGTTTATCTGCCCGAGACCTACCACTGTAGTGTCTGAGTGCGCAGTTTGTAACTGCCATGTTGACTTGGCAAGTGCACCCACTTGCCGAGGCCCAAACCTTCCCTTTTCTTACATGTAAGGCACCCCTCAGGTAGGTCCAAAGTACCACCATGGGCAGGGTCTAGTGTATGTGAATGGTAGGACATGTACTGGAGTGTTTTACATGTGCTCATAGTTAAATACTGGCAATTTCATTTTCACTATTGAAAGGCTGTCTGTCCTATAGGATAGCATTGGAGCTGCACTGTAACATCTTACAATTGTAACTTTCACAGAGGCAAGATGCAAAAGCAGTTTAGGCTCTTTGAACTCAGAATTTACCAACACCTCTTTAGTGAAGATGGTTTTTAAATTGTGTGTTCAAAAGTTCTGTGTTAGAAAGTGGGAAGTTTCTTGTTTAACCATTCTGTTTGCCTCTGCCTGTAAGTGTATTCACTGTCTGGTCTTGGAATGACAGGGACTTGGGATGTGCATTCACTCTAGACAGTCCCAAAGAGGGTGGGTGTTCTGCCTTTCCTGGATGACTCATAGTTGGGCTGAATAGAGCTGGGTTGCATTTAGAGTAGTGGGAGGGGTTTCACTAGCACCTGAATCATGCCCTTTGCATGTGTGCACTGCTGCGTCTCTGTCTGTCCTTATAAATGTAGCCTTGCCTTGCAGCCTGGCTTTAAAAGTAAAGTCTTCCAATTGGCATGACCCACCGTATAACTTCCTATTAGATAATAGGACAGGGGGATAGAAACTACATATAGGAACCTAGTACATGATAGGGCATGAATGTTTAAAGGCCAGCAACCTATGTTGCACAGTTGCATGTGTGCATTAATGAGTGCCTGAGGTCATTTTAAAGCCAGTCCTGCTATGCAGCACTACTTTTGAATGTGCATTGTGCCCATACTTGACTTTAGTGGTATGGGCACTTAAAAAGTGATTATCTACCATACTTGTATATATTAGGTAACCCCCGGGTCTCCCTGGGTGGCCCAGGGGTGGGGGGACATGTAACTATAAGCAGGTGCCGTATAAAATGTTTTATAAACTCTAGTGAGGGAAATCTGCTCACTTTACTATTTCTCCAGTGTAGATAGATGGCCCATAGGCTAGCATTCGAATATTGTATGGCAGCATAATTCTTGCTAGGAAGGGAATAGAAATATAATTCAAGGACTTAGTCGAATGGTATGTATAAATCCAAAAGATTGCTATTGTTGAATTGTTCATAACTTGTGCAGTGATTAAGTTATAGCACTTTCTCTTCCTTGTGCCAAAACCCAGCCTACCTGCATCACCCCTGATTGGTCAGTGCTAACAGGCTTAGCCACGATGCCTTGATTAGGTGATAAGTGGCTTTACATGGGAGAGGCTGTTTGCTGGCAAGAGCTCTGCAGTTACACAGGAGTGCCAGCACAGGGGAGAGGGGGTCATAAAGCATGAGCTTCAAAGAAGGAGAGGACAGGAATGGAATTACAGGACTACCTATCCCCGCCCTCTGTGCCCCAGCCAGATGGTAGGCTTAAGGAAGGAATATGCTGATGTTCTGGGGAGGTGAGCTATGGAAACGTGCCACAATGAGAGTTGGTTTAGTTAGCTCTTGCAGTTCTGCTGAGATGTCAGCCATGATGGATTTTTGGGAGAATTGTGCTTTCTGAGACAAGAATATGGTTCATTTTGGAGAAAGTGGTCATGCGCCTGGGTGGCACCCTGCATCCCATTGGTCAGGGGTGACCAACTCTTGATGCCCGGAAGCTGAGAATAAGTATCTAAGAGCTGCATAGCCTCTCTGTTCTGATGCCTTAAACTACAAGGAAAAGGACTGTCCTGCTGGAATCTGAATTTCCACCCACAGGCACTCTGACTGACTGCACCTGCTGCACGCTTTGGTACTACAGCCCTGTGGTCTGTGCCTTGCTTCAAGAATGATTAAGGAGTGGACTCCTTCTTGTAAATACAGGTTAACAGAGCCCTCAGGCATCATCTCTCCCAAGAGTCCCCAGCCTTGTGTGCATCTAGTGGACCTTTAAGCATTTGGCCAGGTGCATTGTGGTCTCAACCTTCCAAGGACCATCCAGAAGATTCCATACCCTTGGATTTGTGTTTTGGACACTTTGAGCCCACAAGAAGACCTTCAGTAAATTACTCCTGGAGTTTGGAGAAGTTTGTAGAACTTGACCGAGAGAGAAAACCTGGCCTTCTTCAACTGTGACCCAGCCTGGATTGGTGGTTCGTCCCGCTGAAAATCTACAGAACTACAACTTCAAAGATTTGACCAGGGCCTTGTGGAAACAGAAGCCAGTGAACCTTCTTTAAATTCAGCTTGGTGAGGAGCAGCGAGGGAGGGGGGAAGAGCAGAAGAATAAGCTCCAGAATAGTTTCTAAATTCGGAGGTAAAACTTTGACTGAGACCCTCCACTTAGTGTATGTGGCTAGGTGTCCATTGTGGTCACTATAAAGTGGTTATTTGTCAAAAATTCATATCTCTGGTTCCCTACATTGGATGTTGGTTGTTTTGGAGTCTATTTGTTCATAAACACATATGCTATTTTTATAAATCGGTGTGGGATTTTCATTGTATGTTGTGTGTTACATATTTAATCGATCACTGTTTTTATATGCTTTACATACCTATTTCCTCAGTTAGGCCTTACTTCTCAGTTACAGCTATCAAGGATTGAGCCAGGGACTTATTTATTGAAACCTTTACTGGACCTTATAACCTGTTAGTTGACTTATTTCTGGAAATGAGTGCATACCCCTGCCAGTAACCCACTTTCCAACCGCCAGAGCATGCATAGTTTCTTAGGGCCAGATCTATTAAGCTCAAATAGGTTCGCAAACGCCGAAATTCGCAGAATTTCGGCGTTTGTGAACTCAATTGAGCAAAATGGTTTGTATGTAGCACATTTCAGTGCAAAATAAGGAATCGCAAATTTGCAATTCCTTATTTTGCGATTGCATGTGAGGAATCGCAAAATTTGCGATTCCTTAATTGCAATGTATGATGCAAAAAAAATGCTAATTGTCCCTAAGGAATACCAAATTACCACCAACTTCAAGTTGGTGGTAATTTGCAAATTTCTTAAAAAATGCCCATTTTTGCATTTTTCAAAGTGCCATGTGATGCACATACATGCCCCTAGGGCATGTATGTGCACCACATGTGCACCCATGCTTATTTCAGGGGTGCACCCTTGAAATTATTCTCAATTTGCGATTAGCAAACTGCGAATCGCAAATTGAGAATAATTTCACATTCATTCCTATGGGCCTCCTGGCCCATAGAAACGAATGGGAAATTATTCCTTAATTGTGATTAGCAACTTGCTAATCGCAATTAAGGAATTTTAAGAAATCGCTGAAAAATAGCGAATTTCAACATACATACCATTTTGCAATTCTCAAAAACCGATTCCTTAAAAATCGCTGTTTGAGAATCGCAAAAGTGTATCTTGATATATTCTGGCCCTATATGAGATCCACATTTGGACAACCTAAAATCAGTATGATTGATTGGCTGCTCAGGAAAATCCACAAGCTGAAATTGTTTGCTTGGAGTGGGGTGAAGGATTTGCTGAAAAAGATGTAATTTAATCCGTTCGAAGTTACTTGAAGTCTAACATCAAAAACCTGCTGTTATACATTATTAGCAAATCAGTAAATACTAACAACCAAATTCCGAACTCCCTCAAAAACTTTCACAATATGTCAACATGTGTATGCAGATTTACAAACTAAGTCTCAATGTGTGCATGCCTGGAGTGTGCTTGCACAGATATGGTATTTAGAAATCCTAACCTATCTTGGGATGTAGCATCCTCACTGTTTAAACAACAGAATGCACCTTTGCCTACAAAAGGCAAACAAGATCAAGTTCTTCAGTGGGCCGCATAACATTCACAGCAGCTACATCAATAGGTCTACGGCCCCCCAAAATTGAGAAGACACCAGGCCTTCTGTTTCTGTACTTCTAGGTGTGTTTGCAGCCTCACTTGCTGGAACCAGCAAGCTCTTTCCCCCTTGCTCTTGAGCAAGAAATTGAAGGCCCTCCTTTTTAAGAAACACTACAGTTCTGGGCCCCTTGCACATAACTCTGCTTATCTTACTTTCACTCTTTCCTAAAACGCCTCTCCTTTAAAATCTAACATTGTGCAACACTTAGTGGCTTTATAGCTTAGGATAGCACTGAATAAATCCAAATACAGACAAACATATAATGTCAGTTCTGGCATAGTAAAAGAAATCATGAATATCGAGCACTCCTAGTCTCAAAGCAGAGGCCACATGTACAAGTCACTCTGGATTTAGATTTGGGGTCATTGATTAGCATTATTTTCTCAAGCCTCTGGTGTATGCAAATGAGTTATCCAACCCCCAAGTCATGCTGTTCCCCTTAGTCTAGTGTTTTATTTTGATCTATATGACTTTGAATGCTAGGACTTGTTTCACACTTCAGATAGGAAACGCTCAACACATAATCTCAAAGTTCAATGCGCAGTTAGTAACATTGTAGGACTAGCGTTAAAGTGGCTAAAGGTGGAGAGGATAGAATAAGCTGGGTTGATACCAAGGCCTGCATCTCTAACAATTACCAACAATAGTCATTCCAAAATGTTCTTTTTCTTGATGATGTCTGCAATGGTTTTTAGATGTATGGTGAAATTATGCACCCGCTTGCCCGCTTAAATAATACTCATGATTAGGGCAGGTGACAGTTATGCCTACCACACTACAAATTAAATCCATTCAACTAATTCAAACCAAAATTTTGACCTAATTCAAATTACTTGGAAATGCAGCTCCTGTTTGTCGTAATTTGTAAAACTAATGACATGCATTTTTGGCTTGTATTCAGTGAAGAGTGACATTTCAGAAAAAGTACACCTTGGTTAATGGAAATTCTTCTAATGAGTTCATTAAAATGAGAGAGCAGTATTTCCATTTCTGTTACATTTCTGTCACTGACAGAGAATACTCATTTAAAATGGCTACACAAATCTCAGTATATTTCCAAAAGAATGCTAACAGTATTATAAGTCAGTACAAAATGATCGCTGAGATGACTGTTCAATTTGGAGTCTTTAGACAACATAAAAACTGAGAACATTGAACTTGATTTCACGTTTGTCATAAAAAACAAAATGCACCCTTGACTGAAACATTTCTATCTATTACAATGTTTAGGTATTTAGTTATTGAGAATGTGCCATTAGTTGAATGTATAATTCGATCCATGCTATTCGAGTAATTTCAGGTACAAGTAAAAGTTTAAAAAAATTCTAATTAGATCCTGCAGATGAATATTGAAACCCGTTTATTATTCAGTGATTGGTTCTTTTGCTTAATAGAAATTCATATTGATAGTTACCTTAAGGAATGAGATATAGTTACTATGCAAATAACTTTGAGGCACCAATACTTATTGTGACATTTTAATGCTCATACCAGGAATTCAGAGTATTTATGTTGCTTTGCCTTTCTTCACATACTAATATATACTATGGAAAGGCAAGCCGGTCCACGCCAGGACGACGCCAGCTGCCAGCCACTTTGCCGGTTTTGGGGAAATTGCCTATTCTTACTCTCATGATAACCTTATGATGATTAGATCTTCAATGGATACGGCTTGTTCTTGTTCTCCTGTTACCCCTATGGGTTCTGTTTGCTGTAGGACTTGTGGCTACTACTCGAAAGTTACCATGATTGGTTTGCCCCACAAAAGTGCAGGGCGCTGGACAAAGTATTAAAATACTTAGCCTTAATTGTAGATCGCTGGTCAAACACTACTTAGATGTGTTTGATCTACTTCAAGATGAGTCTCCTGTCATTCTTTTCTTGACAGAAAACTGGTTGTCAGCTGACATGCTGGCTGAACCAGGTCTGGCGCTTCCTTCTGGCTATAGCATTTGCACCGTTTAGCAAGAGTCGAGGTGGAGGTGGGGTGGCAATTGTATATAAAGCTCATCTTCCCTGTTAATTGGTCAAGAAAGATGTGGTGGGTTTTGAATGCGGTCGCTTTGAGATTACTTTCAACCCTAATTTTACTTTGTCTGGGCTGATAGTCTATCACCCTCAGGGTCCTTCCAAGGAGGGAAGGACTGCTTGCAATGCGTTGGCAGATTTAGTAGGTACTCTGGCTATGAGATATGCCAACTTTCTGGTCATTGATGATTTAAATCTCCACCTGGATAATCCACACAATCCTGACGCTGCTAACTTTATGATTGGCCTCGCAGCCTGCCAACTGAATCAATTTGTCCTGGGCCCTACTCATTCCGCAGGCCATTTGTTGGACCCTGTTTTCTCTAATCTTCCGGGTCTTTCTGTCTCAACCCCTACTCCTTTAGATTGGACAGATCATTACTTGATCACCATGGAGCTCTTAGGGGTGTTACTCTGTAGGCCCCCTCAGTATTCTACTCTTCGTCGTCCTTGGCATAAACTGAATTGCGACCAGCTTTGCACGTGCCTTTCATCCAGTCTGCCTTGCTTGCCAGATGAGCCTGATCTGGCCAGTGTCGCCTTTACCAACTGGCTTAAACTCCCATTGGATGAGGTGGTTCCGGCTAAGTGGTCGAAGGGGCGAAGTACAAAGTCTAATCCCTGGTACAATGGTACCCTCTCGTCCATGCGTAAAGCTTGCAAATGACTGGAACAGGATTGGAGGCGTGATTTTGATATTATACTGTAAGGCAATTATTATTCAACTATAAATAAATATCATAGGGTTGTTCAGAAAGCACGGGCCCCCTATTTTTCGGAGGAGATTAGAAATAGTCAGAATCCTGCTAAGAAGGTCTTTTCTATCATTACCACTCTGGGGCACCCATAACACCTATAGTTAAGGCTAGTGAGCACTGCGAGGACCTAGCCACTTTTTTATAAACAAAGTGGAGAACATCTATAAAACCTTTCCTTCAACGGTCCTAGCTAGCGACTGTGAGGATCTACCTCCCTCTGCTCAGGCATTAGTCACTTTTCCCCCTATTACTGAAGAAGGACTCGCCATACTGTGCAGGAAGATTACATCTGGCTCTCCCATCGATCCCATGAAGCCGGAACATCTGAGGAGAATATTGCCTGTTCTTTTGAAACCACTGGGCAAGGTCATTAACCTGTCTCTGGCCAGGGCCATTGTCCCCAGGGCTTGGAGGCAGGCTATCGTTAGGCCACTCCTAAAGAAGCCCACGCTTGATCCAAACAAGTTAGAGAATTTTCATCCCATCTCTTTGTTACCTTGGATGTCTGAACTCACGGAGGCACATGGTAATACGATTCTCTCTAACTATTTGGGGGAAAATCACATCTTGGATACCTCTCAGTGTGGCTTCTGTCGCAATCTCAGCACTGAATCAGCTCTTTTAGCCGTATCTATTCTGAACATCTGAGAGCTGCTCTGGATGAAGGACGGTCTTCAGCACTGATCCTATTGGATCTTAGTGCTGCTTTTGATACGGTTTCGCATCAAATCATTATTCAAAGGCCGAGGGAGGCTGGCATTGCGGGCGCTGCTCTGACCTGGCACTCCTCTTTTCTTTCAGACAGGTTTTTCCAAGTTTCCTCTCCCCCTTTTTCTTCTGGGATGCATCCCATCAAACAGGGGGTTCCCCAGGGCTCTGCCCTAAGCCCTACACTTTTTAACTTGTACGTACTGCCGCTGGTCTTGCTAGCCAAACGGAGAGGGCTGACAATTGTGTTGTATGCTGATGACACCCAGCTTGCAGTCGCCCTCTCCAATAGCTTTCAGGGCGAGGCGGCCAAGTTTCAAAGTGGCAGTAGCAGAGTGGCTGATGACCAATTATCTAAAGCTTAATGCCAGCAAGACCGAGGTCCTGCTGGTGGGAACGGATCATGAGCTATGGAGCGGTCACTGGTGGCCCTCCTCTTTGGGACCCCCTCCTATTACAAAAAAGGTGCTGAAAAACCCGGGTGTTTGGGGCTATCAGCCGTCATCAGCCAGGATAGCTTGACTCCAGTGGAGTGGAGAGCACGGGACTCACGTCTGAGCATACCCGTCCCACTCGGTGTGACAAATGCAAAAACAACAGTTGATGGACAGAATGCAGCACAATGTCATACATTCACCCCAGTACAGATATCTGGGCCTTAATCCATCGTTTTTTTGCTCACCAAGCCACCCCAGTTCAGACATGGCCATATGCAAATCAGCCTTGACCCTGTGCCTCATGGGAACAGTCCAGCCCGAACTGCCAAGCCATGTCTTCCCTGGACCGGCATCATGCATCCTAGGACCAGTTTCTGGCTATCAGCCGTCATCAGCCAGGATAGCTTGACTCCATTCGTGTGGAGAGCAAGGGACTCACGTCTGAGCATACCCGTCACACTCCGGGTGACAAAGGCATTAAAATCAGTTGATGGACAGAATGCAGCACAATGTCATACATTCACCCCAGTACAGAGATCTGGGCCTAAATCCATCATTTTTTTACTCACCAAGCCACCCCAGTTCAGACATGGCCATATACAAATCAGCCTTGACCCTGTGCCTCATGGGAACAGTTCAGCCCAAACTGCTGAACTTACAATGCAGCGCATCATGGCGCATGGATAAACAGATCCGTGTCGCATCTGCCGGCGTAATGTTGGCACAGTGCTGGAGTTGTGTTATGGGCGCAACGCAACTCCAGCACTGTTCCTACCTGGCCTGTCCACAGCATAGTTTGTCACTCCTTACGCCAGCTTCAAGCAGGCGTAGGGTTTTGACACAACATGGTCTTGTAGATTTCACTGCGTCACTTTTACGTGGTGCTCAGGCGACGGAATGCCCACCCTGCGCCAGAACACCCAAATGAAACCTGACGCAGGTTTCATATCACACAGGGCTTTACAACAAGACGCATCTTCCTAGATGCGTCATGTTGTAAATAACACGCAACTTGGCGCATGGTTTTCGCTGCCGCTACCTCACTAAAGTGACGCAACGGCGGCGTAAAAGTGCCTTAATGGGCTTGTAAATCTGCCCCATACTGTTTATCCTATAGGTAATCACAGACATGCAAATACACACTAGGAAAGAGATTTTTCAGAGAAAAGTTTGCGATTACACATGAGATGTAGAATTTTTATCTGTCCATGCTAAAGTACGGCATTGCTGCAAACACCCAGAGATCTTCTGATATATAATCACCTTCCATATGAATATTCAGCCTGATAAACTTTACTTTTATTAAAATTAGAATGAGGTCACTAATGGGTCCTTAGGCCCTGTTTCTACTTTTTTTGCCTAACACAGGCACCGAGCACCACTCTCTTAGTTGCAGCAGCAACATACATTGTTCAGTTATGTCAAGCCAACCGGAGCGCTATCACTCATCATGGAATTATGTTTTGGTTTGCGCACCTATACAGGGCTGTGAAACTGTGTCCAATTTTATTGGCTTCCATGGATCGGCACAAAAGAAACATGATATGTGGAAACATAGTCACCAACACAGTTTGAATAGAAGGTTTTATACAGATTTGTCTCACCATGCCTAAATTATAAAAATGCAAAAAAAACCACTTTCAATAGAAACGTATTCCTATCGTACATAGACAGTCGCTATTGCAATATGTTTCATCCATTTGACTAATAGAAGGTATCTCATTGCAGTTTATTGTATTCACAGTAATGCAAATGGTTGAAGTATTATATAAACCTTATTACATGCAACATAATTTTATCTCTTACTATTATAATTGAAATGGTGTGCCTTATAAAATAAACACCTCCTGTTTGTGAGCTTTTAGCGTTATATCTCAATATGCTTCTGGAATCTTGCCTGCACTGTATGACCCATTCGCTCTTTGACACATAATTGATTTAGACGACTTTATTGGATCAAATTTGTCAATTTGTTTCTGTATCTTCCTCCGTGTGAAGCTGATTTTGATGAAGGCTGAATATGTCAGGACAGCAGGCACAGTGGTTGTTAAGCTGAACAAAGAATTATTCAGGTTGAAATTGCTTTTAGAATACTGTTTGTGCTAATGTCATAAACCCAGAGCAACTAGACATTCTGGCAACCCCCTTATTAAAAAAGGATGTCTAGATTAAATTATTGAACTAATAATTGAGCAAATGTTGTCCGCGTTTCCTTTGAGATTTCACGTTCCTCATGTTACCGTATGTTGGGAGACTTATTGTAAATATATTTAAAGCAGTGTATCACTGGGAATCCGCGGCAGGAATGGTTTCTACATTGGGTCCCTGAATGTTAAAGTCAGTGAGAGAAACAATAAAGCAACATAGTAAACATTGGCTGCAGTAGGTATGGAGATCCTAAGCAGAGATTGTCTTTATTTTGAATCGCTGCGATAACCAAAATTGCTTTATAGTCCAGTTCTGAGCCTGTTTCTTTTTTTATTGTACTGTGTCTGCAGTGCATTGCGGGCGCGCAAGTTATAGTTAGCTGAGCTAACTGTAACGGAGGAATTTCAACGGTTTTGTATGAGAGAAATGTTCAGCAAACTATAACATGTGAAACCTATGTTTTTTTAATGAATATATATATACATAGAGGGGCCGATTAGGATTGCAGTTTTTCCACATCCTCCGGGCCGGTGGAAGTGTCCGCTAGCCCGGAGGATGCGAAAAAAACGCTGCGGAGCCTTCAAAGACCCCCCTGCCAGATTAGGATGGCTGGGGGGGTCAGGAAGACCGTCCGCCGCTTTTCCGCCGCGGTCGCCTTACAACCGCTGCGGAAAAGCTCTAATATGGAGGCGGTGTCTAACAGACACCGCCAGCCATATTAGGATGGGTCAGAACAAATGCCTTTCCGCAGCGGCTTCTCCGCCGTGGAAAGGCATATGGTGTTTTCTTTGGGGGCCCGTTGTGGGCCCCCAGGGTGACGGGGTAGGGGGGTGCACATGGGGGTACCTATGGTACCCCCTGCATTTGCATGCACAAGGGGTGCCTGCCGCTTTGTGCATGCAAATGCGAATCATGCATAATTAACCTTGCAGCAGGTGCTGCTTCAAGCAGCACCCGCCGCAATGTTAAATATAGAGGATGTGACCGCCAGGGTGGCGGTCACATCCTAATTGCACTGGAGGGTACGCCGCAGCCCCTGCGGACGTTCCCTCCACCTCGGGGGTCGCGGACGGACGCAGGTCCGTCCGCGATACTAATCGGCCCCATAATTTTTTCTCCACTGCTCGTACAAAAAAAGAGCAAAAGCGGGCACTCCCGGTAAGCAGCAAATTATTTATTGATTATTCACACAGTGATGTCTGTCTTGGCGCATTTTAGCCGGTGCTAGCATTTTTTTGTTAGATTTTTTCGAATTTAAAAGTACTGCACAAGTAGACATAGAAAAAATAACATCCGTGGATGACATGTCCCCCTCATTATACATGCTGTCTATTAAATTGGTTCAAAATATTCATATCCAAATGGTATATCTATTTTTTATACATATTTACATTTTTTTATACTAATTTTTACTAATTTTTTTCAAATACATTTTGCTATAAAAACAAGCCACCTTGACATTGTCATTTCCTATCAAACAATTAGAATCTGGGGAACACTTGGGAAGCATGCACTTCAAAAACATTCTCTTGGGCCAGTCCACAAACCTAACCTCGGATCAAATCTATGATAACAACATACATGACATTGCCAACCTTAAGATATTCTACTTATCCTCGAAGTACATATGTATAGTTCCTAATCCTTGTTCAACCCATTGGGAAATGTAGTGTTCAGATCCAGGCTGTATCTAGATTCCAAGCGTCTCAAATTTATGACCCTATTGCCTCCTCTGATATTAGGGGGGATCCTATCGACCCCAAAGAACATCATTAAACCAGGATCAGTATCATGTTTGTCGTAGAAGTATTTAGCCACCGAGTATGTAAAATCATGGTTCCTAATCACTCGCTGATGGTCTAGCATGTGATTTTTAGATGGAAAATACTGCTATCCACATACATCAGGGGGCATGGGCAGCTAAGTACGTAGGCGCAGTGGTCAGTATTACAATTATAAAAACCTTTTATCTTTTTCATATGGCTATCAATTGATCTGAATGTAAGAACATTCTCTACGTTTCTGTAGGCCAAGCAATGATTGCACTTGTAAAACCCCTTCATGGTAGATAACCATGTCCCAGGTTTGTGGCTTCCATCGAAAAAGCTGCGTGTCAGATTATCTCCCAATGTCCTCCCTTTCCTGTATGTCACTGGAGGTGCCATTGGTAAATCTTTACTAATTACATTATCCCTTTTGACTACCTGCCAGTGTCTTCTCAGGACCTGGTATGTTTTTGGGGACGTTTGATTGAAACAGGTGATAAACTTGGCTGCAGTGCCTTCCTTTTGGGCTCTCTCATTAGGATGAAGCTTTAACCTTTGTTTTTTATTGAATTTTCCATTGGATTGCAACGTTTTAAAAATGTTTTTTCATAAAAATATGTTTCAGATCCTGGAGTTCAGTATTGCAAGTGGAGAGATGTTATGTGGAATATCATACAGTACAGTGCAAGAGAGTGTTGTAAAGTCTGGTGTCATAGACTAAAGTATTGTAGATTGCATTTGAGTGTAGTAGATTAGTGTGGTGCATATCCTACAGTGTTACAAAGTGCGATGTAGTGTAGTGGCATGGTGTCCCACACAGTGGAGTCACGTATTGTAGACTGGAGTAGCGATTTGTACAGTGCAACGGCATGTCGAGCAGTAGAGTAGGGTGTCGTAAAGTATCAGAGAGTGAAATAGAGTGGAGGTGTGTGAAGTAGACTGTCATAAAGTAGAGTGTCATAGAGTACAGTGGATCTGAGTGTCATAGAGTGGCATGTCATATACTGGAGAGGCGTATCATAGAGAGAAGTTGAGTGGCGTGTTGTTGAATGTCATACAGTGTAGAACAGTGGCATAGAGTGAATGGGTATAGACAGGAATAGTGCGTCGTAGAGTGGCATGAAGTGTAGTGTTGTACACTTCATACTTTCTCAGCAAAACTGTGCATTTGTTGGATAACAAAAACATCAAAATTGTGCAAGATGGATTCTATGCACACCGTCAGGATATGTTGGCCTTAGTACTGGCTTGCTAACAGTGCACCATTTGTACCCCTAAACTCAGCCGTATAACAAGTTTTATGTACACCTTCAGAACATGACCAATCTGACTCCCCAAGGAAACAATGGAAACAGATCTAGAACCCTTTTGTTTGATAATTCATGCATGCTAAAGATGAACACAAGAAATACTTGAATTTGCATTTTGATATTTTTTAAAGAAATAAGATTCCTATGTAAAATGTATGTGCAGCCATAATCAATAGAAGGAAACAGAACAGAGTAATCAGCATCAGAAGAATGGTACAGGAAATAAATAACGTAACCATTGTACTGTTTCATAGAATATATGCTTGCATATAAGTAAATTATATTGTGCTCTTACCTAGAACTCTCTATCCTAGTGTGCCTAGGGTAGGTGAATCTGCCAGAATCCCTGTACAGTGATCTAATTCCTCAGTTACTTGTGGGTATGTTTTATCAGGGAGCCCGTCTTGGTGTGGAACTAGGCACCATACTTCAGGAAATAAACAGGATTCAACTGGGCTGGAAATCTGGCATGAGGCAACCCAACAGTGTCTACAAAATGCTTGTCTGATTAGGCAAAGGAGTGATGTCATTTAGATAGTAAACTTCACCCATGTTGCCATGCCGAAGCCCCATTCAGGCTGTCATTATTGGTTCAGCAGAACATCCTTTGTAGAACGAATAGAATAAAATCAGTGTGCCAACAGCTAGGAATAGGACAAGAGGCGAGCCTCCAAAAATGCTTCCCAGTAGAGTCTATAAAAGAAGGAATAACTTCAAAGACCATCTCGAAAGTACTAACTGAACCAAAGCCAATTTGTTTAAATCAATGCATTATCTCCTCAGTGTTGGAAATCTTAAACCTACACTGTACTACCTCCCCAAGATCCCAATCAAAATTGTTATTGAAGGCCAAATTGTCGCATCCACAACTGGATGGGTAGGTGGAAACTTGCATACAACAGATCATGAGCCTATAAACCATCGCCAGATATGGTATTCTCAATTTTATCCCCATAGCAACCTTGACAATTCAACATCAAATATCTCCCATCAGAGAGCAATCTGAATGCCGAACAAATCACATCAGCCAGGGAACCTTTCGGATAACATGACACTCATTACATGCTACATGGAGGGCAACATCCCTGCAAAATAGAGAATGGCCTAAAGTAATCTTGCAGTCTATACCACTTAGAAAGACCTTAGTCGTACCATTCCTACAGTGATAAGTGAAAGGTAGAGTCCGCGCCTCATGTACAAACCCTTCTTCTATCACTTCATATCTGTCTACCTGATGATGTTGCAAGCAGTATTTGAAGTGAAAAGTTAAAATTAGCAGAGAAACAAATCTATGTATTATCCAATCTGCAGTCAGTACCTCCACAACATTAAGTGGTAATTTTTTGTTAACTTTTCAATGCGTAACATAGTGTATGTTGCATCTTTCCTAGCCATAAAGGTCTGTTCTTTTCTTAAGTTGTATGGTGAAAACAAACAAGAGGCATCCAAGTGTTTCCTTGGAACATGAATAGTACGTAGTGTCTGCAGAGTCAAATTTAGAAGCAGAAGATACATAAATTGTGATTGTACATGCTACAAAGATGACATGTCACTCTGTTACCCGAAGAATAAATCCTAGTGAACAATGTAGTCATACCATTGTCAACTACTGCTAGAGTCTTTCCTAAATTTACTTTGTCAATCTCACAGTCTCTCAGAAACCTCCAATTGTGAAACTTTCCACACTTCATTGCTTATTGCACACAGAATGCACTTTAAACTTGACTATAAAGGACCTAACAAAAAAATCTGTAGGACCATGTCATCCAAAAGAAGAGCGAAGTGCTGTTTTGCTTCAGACAATGTTGAATGCTTTAGTCAATCTAGTGTGACCACTACTGCATGTTTTGTCTTCTACTAACATGGGTCCAGCCTAATAATCCTAAACCCCTCTATGTTGCCATGAAAATGTGTCTGACATCCGTTAGTATCTAACGGCCTTACTAACTGTCACTCAAGATTGGAACATGAAGAATTGTATGTCTCATTTTTAAGCATGTTTTCATAAGTGTCCTCCGTGCAATTTGTGAATTGCTGGCGATTCCCAAAATGTGCAAATGTGGGAATGTTTGGTGCATTTAGATCCCTTATCTCGGCCAAGCTGAGACAGGATGTCCGGTGCATAGCTTTATTCAGGAAAATTGGTTTGTGTAGTATAAGGCATCGTCTAAATAAAGCCTTCTTCCCCTGAACCTGGCCATCTCTAGTTCCCTATATAGATTTTACATAAATATTGTCTTTTCAAAAGTCAAACCCTAGTGTCATCAACTTGGGAATAAAAGATGCAAAATGAATCAACTTTGTGTCACTGAGCATATATTCCTTTCCCGAAGATGATGTGAGTTTATAATAATAAGATTCTGGGTCTACTGGACTGTGACCTGAAAAATATGCAAACTTCTTTGTAAATGTCTTTAAGCTACCCTGTTGTGATGCAGGGCAGTGTTCCCTTTGGGTGTAATTAAATACTGCATATGGAGTACTTGCTTTATGTAAATATTGGAAACTCTAATGGTGAAAACAGAACATTTGATCATAATTAGATGTCCTATTGTTCATTTCTTCACTATTAAAAACCATTTAATGCTCTAAATCAGCAGGCATTCAACGCACTGTGTTAATGTCTCAATCATCAGAGATAGTACCAGGAAGGAAAACATTTGGGACACCCCCGCGCCGCTCGGCCACCAGCTGCTGCGTGTGCCCCTTGCCTGCCCTCTGCCTCGCTGCCTGCCTCGTTGCCGGTTGCCGTCTGCCTCCGCTGCGGTTGTTTTTGCCTTTGTTTTTACTGTAATTTGTGCCTGTTTAGTAAATTTTCTTCGTGCCTGTGTTTTGGTTGTTTTTGCCTTTGTTTTTACTGTAATTTGTGCCCGTTTCGTAAATTTTCTTCGTGCCTGTGTTTTGGTTGTTTTTGCCTTTGTTTTTACTGTAATTTGTGCCCGTTTTGTAAATTTTCTTCGTGCCTGTGTTTTGGTTGTTTTTGCCTTTGTTTTTACTGTAATTTGTGCCCGTTTTGTAAATTTTCTTCGTGCCTGTGTTTTGGTTTCCTTCCTTGTTGTCCGCCTACCTCGCCGCCCCCCGCTCTCCCTTCCCGCCACCGCCGCTTTTCCCCGCCCCTTTTTCTATTCTGTACCCTCCCCGCTCCCGCCTCCCAGCTGCTCCGCCCACCTGCGCACTTAGCCTTAAATGGCGACCGTGCGAACGCGCAGCGGTCACGCGCAGCGGGTGCGCCGTTTGTGCGCCGAAGGCGCGCCAAAGGTAAGCCCGTCTGCGCCCGTCCGCGACCGGATCGCGACCAGCGCCAGGACCCCTGGCCCACGAAGACCCCGACCTACCCGCCTGACATACTCCGCCACCTCCCTCATCGCACTCAACACCGGCCGACTCCCAGAATGCCACCAAGCCACACCACGACGCACCCACGGACCTTTCAGCTGCCACGCCTGCAAGTTCTCCTGCATCCGGACCTGCCTCGCACCAGCACCCGCCAAGACGAACACCAGCAGCACCCACCTCAAGTGCATCCTGCTCAACACCCGCTCCGTCCACAGACACGCCATCGAACTCTGGAACCTTCTAGACGCCACAGCCCCTGACGTTGCCTTCCTCACGGAGACCTGGATGAATGCCTCTTCAGCTCCCGACATCGCCATCGCTATCCCAGAGGGCTACAAGATCGTCCAGAGGGACCGAAACGCCAACCAGATGGGAGGAGGCATCGCCATCATCCACAGGAACACCATCCGTCTCACGACCAGCACCGACAACACCCTGACCAGCGCCGAACACCTGCATTTCCAGATCCACACCAACCCGAACACCACCCTCAGAGGCACACTGATCTACCGACCCCCTGGACCACGCACACAATTCAGCGAGGACATCGCCGACTTCGTCAGCCCGCATGCCCTCCCCTCCGCTGACTACATCCTCCTGGGAGACCTCAACTTCCATCTGGAGAACAACAACGACCGCAACACCAGCACCCTGCTCGACAACCTCGCCAACCTTGGACTCAAGCAACTGGTGTCCACCCCCACCCACCTCGCCGGACACACACTCGACGCAGTCTTCTCTTCCAGCACAGACATCGACTTCAGCCACGCCACAGAGCTTCAATGGACGGACCACAGCTGCGTCCACTTCACCTTCAAGAGAATGACGACCCACCAACACCAGCAACAGGCCGCCCGCAGAAGCTGGAACAAGATCACAGCAGACCAGCTCGCCACCTCCCTGAGCCAGCACCCTCCTGCCAGCTCAGCGAACCCCAGCCAGGCCGCCGACAACCTCACAAAGTGGATCAGCAACTGCGCGGCCGAACTCGCCCCACTGAGGACCCCGCCTAGCAGACCCGGCAGCAAGAAGGCCCCATGGTTCACCGACGAACTCAAGAGCTCCAAGAAGAACTGCCGAGCCCTCGAGAAAGTCTGGAGAAGGGAACCGACACCGGACAACAGGACCTCCTTCAAACTTGCCACCCGGAAACACCACCAGCTGATCCGCGCCGCCAAGAAAACAGCATTCAAGGACCAGTTGGACAACAACGCACACAACTGCAAGGAACTCTTCAACATCGTGAAAGAGCTTTCCAACCCCAGCGCAGGAAACAAAGACATCACCCCATCGCAAGACCTCTGCAACTCCCTCGCTTCATACTTCCACAACAAGATCGCGGACATACACAACAGCTTCGAAAACCAACCAACGCACACCATGACCGAACAACCACCCCCCACCACCACCCTATACGCCTGGACCCCGATCAGCACCGAAGATACCATCCGCACGATGAACTCCATCCACTCCGGATCACCGACCGACCCCTGCCCTCACCACGTCTTCAACAAGGCCGACGCTGTCATCGCACCCCACCTACGAGACATCATCAACACATCCTTCGACACCACCATCTTCCCTGAGAGCTGGAAACACGCCGAACTCAGCGCTCTACTCAAGAAACCAACAGCGGACCCCACCGACCTCAAGAATTACCGCCCCATCTCGCTCCTCCCGTTTCCAGCCAAAGTCATCGAGAAGACCGTCAACAAGCAGATCCGTTCGTCCGCCTTCCTCGAGACGAACGGATCCCTCGACCCCTCACAGTCCGGCTTCCGAGCCAATCACAGCACCGAGACCGCCCTCATCGCCGCCACCGATGACATCCGAGCCCTGATGGACAATGGAGAAACAGCGGCCCTCATCCTCCTAGACCTCTCCGCGGCATTCGACACGGTCTGCCACCGCACCCTAGTACGGCGCCTCAGCAACATCGGAATCCAGGACAAGGCGCTGGAATGGATCATCTCCTTCCTCGACGGAAGAACACAGAGAGTCCGCCTACCACCGTACAAGTCAGAGGCCTCCGAAGTCATCTGCGGCGTCCCTCAAGGATCATCTCTGAGCCCCACCCTCTTCAACGTCTACATGAGCCCCCTCGCGGCCATCGTACGCAAACACAACCTCAGCATAATCTCCTACGCCGACGACACCCAGCTGATCCTCTCCCTGACCAACGACCCCGCCGCCGCCAGAGCCAACCTGCACGAAGGGATGAAAGAGGTAGCCGAGTGGATGACGACCAGCCGCCTGAAACTGAACTCGGACAAGACGGAGGTCCTCATCCTGGGCTCCTCACCCTCCGCCTGGGACGACTCCTGGTGGCCTCCCGCCCTGGGCACCGCACCCAAACCAACAGACCATGCACGCAACCTGGGCTTCATCCTGGACTCCTCCCTCTCCATGACCAGGCAAGTCAACAACGTCTCCTCGGCGTGCTTCAACATCCTACGCATGCTACGGAAGATCTTCTGGTGGATCCCCACCGAGACCAGGAAGACCGTCACCCAGGCCCTCGTCACCAGCCGACTGGACTACGGCAACGCCCTCTACGCCGGTACCACCGCCAAGCTCCAGAAGAGACTCCAGCGGATCCAGAACGCCTCAGCCAGACTCATCCTCGACATCCCACGAACCAGCCACATCTCCGGACATCTGAGAGACCTTCACTGGCTCCCCGTCAACAAAAGAATCACCTTCCGCCTCCTCACCCACGCACACAAAGCCCTACACGACCAAGGCCCGAGCTACCTCAACAGCCGAGTCAACTTCTACGCTCCCAAACGCCACCTCCGATCAGCCAACCACGCCCTCGCCGCCGTCCCCCGCATCCGAAGAGCGACTACAGGAGGAAGGTCCTTCTCCTACCTGGCCGCCAAGACCTGGAACTCCCTCCCGACCGACCTGCGCCTGACCCAAGACCACCTCTCCTTCAGGAAGAAGCTGAAGACCTGGCTGTTCGAGCGGTAGCGGCACCCCCCCCCCCCAGCGCCTTGAGACCCTACGGGTATGTAGCGCGCTCTACAAGTGTCACTGATTGATTGATTGATTGATTTTAAGGAAATACGTATGGGACTTGAAGAATTTCTGTTAGTCCAAATATAACATAGGGTACGTTATCCAAAACAATTCCATTTGGAACTGGAACAGCTGAAATGTCACTATGGAAAGATCTCTTCGCATTTTGTGTGATGAAGAATGAGGTTCCAAAATCTAATTTACCAATTCAACAGTGGGGCGCTCTGGGAGATGGTGTCCATTCAGAAGCACCACACAAATCCCAATGAAGAAGAAAAGTAATGATATTGTAATCCAAATGCATATCCATGGACGTATAAGGTATTTGTTGTTGAGCTAAATAAAAAGGTCACGTTATCTGATGAATCCAAAGAGAAGTCATCAAAGTCAACAAAATAGCCAGAGGCTGTTTTCACAAATGTGAGAGCTTGATAAGCTGTGTAGAACTGTTAGCCAATCCAACTGTGGTATGTTGCGGACATTGTAACTTTGTTTTCTTGCAGTGTTGAAATCTATACAGTCATATTTGATGATGCAATGGAAAGTAGTGATACTTCAGTATTAGCTGTCCGTGATGGGGGAGAAAAAGCTCCATCATTGGTCAGCGCTTGTAATGGGACTTTCTGTAAGGTAGTGAGAAGGGGCAGTTAACTACCCAGGAGCCCTCGGGGCCTACTAAAACGATGAGATCAATAGATTACTTGTGTTTGCTACCAACAATGGAAAGTAAAAGTACAGTTCTAGTCCCAGGCAATCTGTAGGATTGCCCTAATTTCCTTCTTCTCCATTATTTTCACCCAGACTGGATCTCCGATGTTTAAAATACAACCAGGAGTTGTGGGTGCTTCCTTCACTTCACAAGTGGTGAAACGTTTCTGCTGGACATTGGACATATTTAATTTGTACTGTGTCTCCTTCATTGAATGTATCCTGATGTACTCGCAATTATACAGATCACCACGTTTGTGTGGTTAAATGTGTATGTAAGTGTTTTGAAGCTAACATTTCAGCTTGTTCTGGATGTAAAATTTGTGTGTGTTCAGATGTCCAATGTGTGCTTGAAATGTCTGGATGAATCAAGTAGTAAAAAAGTTGTGCATCATCTGATATGTATGTTCTGCCAAAATGTTTAAAACTCAACAGTGATAGGAGTTTTTTCAATGTATTTGGAGATTGAAGAAGCACTCACTTCACCAAGAAATGTGCTGCCAGGCTTTTGACTTCAATTGGCAGCTTGTATCTCAAGAACAGGACACTGAGATAGTCAATCTATGTGTGTTGTTAAGTCATCATCCATTAGGTATATGTCATTGACATAAGATAATGCTTGTTCATCAAAACTCGTTTTAGTAATGTGACCTGGGGCTATTCTTAAATTCTTGAGGCAATCGACAGAACAGTTTTTGAGTACTGAGAGATCTGAATGCTGTCAAGTACTTGCTTCCAGGGGTGCAGAGCAGGAATATCGATGGGGATATATCGTGGGACAAAAATATCGCCTCGAAAATATCGACCACAAAAATATAGATGACAAGAATATTGACTGACAGGTAAGTAATATTGATTACAAAAATATTGTTGTAATAAATATCGTTTACAAAAATATAGTTTACTAAAATATCGATTTTTAAATATTGTTATCTATTTTAGTGTTATTAATAAGAATTGTTTGTCATTTTATTATATATTTTAGAATTTTCCTACTTGATAATTTATTTCAGGTTTAATTTTGCGTTATTAGTTCGGTAGCGGGTTGTGGGTTTATCGGGGAAAAAGGTGGGAAGTTATTTAGTTATGTAAAATGTATTTATTAATTAATGTGTCAATGTATAATTCATTATAGTTTAATAATTAGTTGTTAATTGATTTCAATTAGTTAATTAATAATTAAGAATGTTAATTGTTTAATTTATTTTAGGTGTGTGTTGTGGTGTTTATATATGTAAATGGTGTGAAGGGTGGTAAGCAATTAATTTTTTATTGAATAATTTTTAAATAGTTTGAAATAAATTTCTATTAATTATTTATTAATTATTCATTGTAATTGTGTAATTAATTTTAGGTGTGTGTTGGTGTATATATGTGTAAATGGTGTGAAAGCTGGTAAGAAATTAATTGTTTAATTAATAAATAATAAACAATTAATTTTAAATAATTATTTAGTAAATATTATTTGTAATTGTGCAATTAATGTTATGTGTGTGTTGTGGTGTTTATATGTGTAAATGGTGTGAAAGATGGTAAGTAATGAATTGTTTCATTAAGAAATAGAAAAACAATGAACTTTCATTAATTAATTAGTAAATATGAAATATAATTGTGTAATTAATTTTAGGTATTTGTTGTAGATGATATAGTGCTAAATATTTATATTAATATATTTATATTTATATATTAATTATGTTAAAATTATAAATAACATGCATTGAAAATGTTGATATTTTTATTTTTTATTGTTTTGGTATCCTGCACTTTCCCTACTCTTGCACTCACTGGAGTGGGAATAGTAATTTTTACCCCTACGCTATCCAGCGCTTTCCCTACTGTTGCACTCACTGGAGTGCGAATAGTAATTTTTACCCCTACGCTTGCCAGCGCTTTCCTCACTGTTGCACTCACTGGAGTGGGAATAGTAAACTTTACCTCTACGCTATCCAGCACTTTCCCTACTGTTGCACTCACTGGAGTGGGAAAAGTAAATTTTACCGCTACTCTATCCAGTGCTTTCCCTACTATTGCACTCTCTGGAGTGGGAATGGTAAATTCTACCCCTACGCTATACAGCGCTTTCCCTACTGTTGCACTCACTGGAGTAGGAATAATACATTTTACCCCTACGCAATCCAGCTCTTTCCCTACTGTTGCACTCACTGGAGTGGGAATAGTAATTTTTACCCCTACGCTATCCAGCGCTTTCCCTACTGTTGCACTCACTGGAGTGGGAATAGTAATTTTTACCCCTCCGCTATCCCGCGTTTTCCTTACTGTTGCACTCACTGGAGTGGGAATAGTCTGTTTTACCATCCACTATCTAATGTTTTAACTATTAATGTTTTTATTTTGTTGTAAAATGTTCGTATTTTTAAAAAAATAGTTTAATGTGTTAATTAAATATAGAACATATTAAATATTTGTATTTATTTTTAATTATTTATATATGTTTTTATTTTATTTTTTTATAATGAATAACATTTATAAATTAAATAAAGATAATAGTTTATAAAATGTATTTAAGTAAATATATGTATATGTACACTTTTTTGTGTTTATATTAATTATATTTAGTTTATTTGTTATACTTAATTAAAATATATATTAAAATTACTGTAATTAGTTAATAATGATAATATTTAATTAATTTAATTTAAGTAATGTTACTTTTTTAAAGTCGATATTTTTTCATCTATATTTTTTACATCGATATTTTTGAGTCAATATTACTGTACTTACCTTTTTAAGTATAGGGAGGCGATATTTTTGTTATCGATATTTTTACATCTATATTTTTTTCAGCGATATTTTAGATATCGATATTTTAACATGGATCTCTTTCAGGTACTATGTTTTGGCAGAAAAATTCATTTGAAATGTCTAATGCGCTTTTGTATTTTTGTCTACTATTGGGTTCAATAATGAACTGCAATGCACTTTTTGTACCACAAATGTGGTGTAGCAGTGTTCATGAGTCTGTAATCTAAGATTAAATGATATGAATGGTCTAGTGTCAATATTGTAAACAAGGGACTATACATTGGTGAGGTGCAACGATTTATTGCACCCTTGTATTCAAGTTATGTGAGTATCTCTCTAACTTGTTTTTTTGGCCTTATGTTTAATGGGTATTGTCTTTGTGGTAGTGGGGTGGAAATCACAGGGATGATGTGATAATGGGATCCATCCTCCCAACCCACATGGTTGTGGTATAATGCAGAGCTTGCACTAAGGGCCACTCTCTGTATATTTGTGTTTAACAGATTCTGAAACAAGTTTGGAGAAGGCTTGTATAATTCCTGGTTCTCCTCATGGGCAATCACTAGCAAACTCTGGTGGCCAATTGTTTTCAGCCAATCGAATGTTGTAGCCAAATGACAAGTTCTCCCAAAATAGAACATTGATAGTTCGTTGTATATCCCCCTCCATCTGGAGCTGCAATTCATATATTTGACTAAAGACAGAGTCTCTGGTATGGTGTTCCACTTGGATATAGTCACTTGTCGCTACTTCCACCAGACACCCCATAATATTCAGGCGAACTATAGTGAATCCTGCAATGCTGACCAACATGGTCAGAGACCCCTTTCTTCTTTTTAAATTGAGGCTTTGACTGTGGAGGTTTGCCTTCCTTTTTTATTATGTAGACAGAAAAGCATTGTGAGTCCTTCATCTGCATCACATACTCCTCTGATCTGCACTCTTATTTTCCTCCTCTTTCCACACATTGTTGGGCTGACTTCTGAAAGAAACAAGAATAACGTTTATCAGTATCCTGGTACCTTTTAGGTTGTTTCATTGAATCACTGCTACGCACACCATAACCGGCACAGACACCCGGCTCTCCGCGCCTCCCTGGTCCACCACAGGATTCTCCCGATTGTTGTGGAGGGAGGAGCAGAAGTGCAATACACTACCGGGCTAGAGGGGAGGAGGGGGAACGCCACAGGAAACTCTATAAAAGCTGAAGCTCACTCACTCGCGCTGCTGACACGCCCTGAGTGACAACTATTCGCCGCACTACCCGGTCATTATTTTAATAAAATTGAATCGCCAAAGCCGAAGCACTGCTGCCTAAGAAACTGCTATGCCTTTTTATATCCCCCACTTACCCGCACTCCTGCACCCGCTGACACCTGGCTCTTCGCGCCTCCCTGGTCCACCACGGGATTCTCCTGATTGTTTTGGAGGGAGGAGCGGAAGTGCAATACACTACCGGGCTAGAAGGGAGGAGGGCGTAACGCCACTGGATGACTACTCTGGCCACACCCATATAACCAGATGCGCTTCGCCACGCACAGCGGACGCGCGCAACGGGCGCGCCGGTGACGAGCCGAAGGCGCGCCAAAGGCAAGCCCGACTGTGCCCGTCCACGACCAGTCGGGACCAGGGGCCATAAACTCTGCCCGTCCACCATCCAACCCCAGGACATATACCGCGAACTCGATTCGCAAGCTAAGAGTAGAGACCCCCGCATCCTGTCACTCTTCCTAGGACCCTGCAGTCAAGCAAACCAGGTGTTTACTCTTCGGCTTTCAATTTCTCTCCCCCTCCCCACCCAAGAAGGTACAACCCAACATGTACCTCTTAAACTGCAGGTCCCTCCCCAAACATTCCTCAGAAATCTCCATCCTACTAGAAGATACAAAACCCAATGCCCTGTTCTTGACAGAGACTTGGATGCACACCGACTCAGAACCTGACATCATCCGTGCTCTCCCCCAAGGCTTTTAAATCCTTTATAGTGACCGCACCAACGGGAGGGGGAGGCCTAGCAGTCATTTATAAGGACTGCTATGGATGTAGTAGCATCCCCTCTTCCATACCAGACTGTGAAAGTCTCCCCTTCATTCTAGACCTCTCCCCCACCAGTACTTCCTCAGGAGTATTCCTATAGCGCCCTCCTGGATGGTAAATGGTCAAAATATTGATTCCAAAATATAGACTAACCTAAATATCGACTCCAAAATATAGAATGGACAAAATATCGAATGGACAGAATATAGACATCAAAAATATAGTTTTGGAGGTAAGTAATGTAATATCGATTTTAAAAATATAGACAGTCAAAATATCGAAGTACATAATATAGTTTATTAAAAATATCGAATTTTTATTAATATCGAAATTTTGTAAGTGTTTTGTATGTTAGTATATATGTGAAAAGTGTATATATTTTTGTAATTTATTTTAAGTAATTAATTTTATGTTATTTATTTTTGGGTAATTTATTTCTGTAGCGGGTTGTGGGTTTATAGGGGAATAGGGTGGGAAGTAATTTAATTATAATTAATTAAATATGTTAATTATTTAATTGGTATTTATTTCGAATAAATTGTTAATTAATTTTTAATTGGTAATTAATTAATTCTTAATTGATAATTACATTTTTATTAATTGAATAATTGATAATTATGTGAATTAAATTAATTTATTTTCTGTAGCGGGTTGTGGGCTTATAGGGGAATAGGTTGGGAAGTAATTAAATTATAATTAATTAAATATGTTAATTAATTAATTGGTATTTATTTAGAATAAATTTATTAATTTTTTATTGGGAATTAATTAATTTTTGATTGATAATTAATTTTTATTAATTGATTATTTGATAATTATGTGAATTAAATTAATTTATTTTCACTAGAGTGGGAATAGTAAACTTTACCCCTATGCTATCCAACGCTTTCCCTACTGTTGCACTCTCTGGAGTGGGAATAGTAATTTTTACCCCTACGCTAACCAACACTTTCCCTACTGTTGCACTCTCTGGAGTGGGAATAGTAATTTTTACCCCTACGCTATCCAACGCTTTCCCTACTGTTGCTCTCTCTGGAGTGGGAATAGTAATTTTTACCCCTACGCTATCCAATGCTTTCCCTACTGTTGCACTCTCTGGAGTGGGAATAGTAATTTTTAACCCTACGCTATCCAACGCTTTCCTTACTGTTGCACTCTCTGGAGTGGGAATAGTAATTTTTACCCCTACGCTATCCAACGCTTTCCCTACTGTTGCACTCTCAGGAGTGAGGATAGTAATTTTTACCCCTATGCTATCCAACGCTTTCCCTACTGTTGCACTCTCTGGAGTGGGAATAGTAATTTTTACCCCTACACTATCCAACGCTTTCCCTACTGTTGCCCCCTCTGGATTGGGAATAGTAATTTTTACCCCTATGCTATCCAATGTTTTCCCTACTGTTTCACTTTTTGGAGTGGGAATAGTAATTTTTACCCCTACGCTATCCAACGTTTTCCCTACTGTTGCACTCTCTGGAGTGGGAATAGTAATTTTTACCCCTACGCTATCCAACGCTTTCCCTACTGTTGCACTCTCTGGGGTGGGAATAGTAATTTTTACCCCTAAGCTATCCAACGCTTTCCCTACTGTTGCACTCTGTGGAGTGGGAATAGTAATTTTTACCCCTACGCTATCCAACGCTTTCCCTACTGTTGCCCCATCTGGAGGTGGAATAGTAGTTTTTACCTCTACACTATCCAAAGCTTTCCCTACTGTTGCACTCTCTGGAGTGGGAATAGTAATTTTTACCCCTACGCTATCCAACGCTTTCCCTACTGTTGCACTCTCTGGAGTGGGAATAGTAATTTTTACCCCTACGCTATCCAACGCTTTCCCTACTGTTGCACTCTCTGGAGTGGGAATAGTAATTTTTACCCCTATGCTATCCAACGCTTTCCCTACTGTTGTACTCTTTGGAGTGGGAATAGTAATTTTACCCCTACGCTATCCAACGCTTTCCCTACTGTTGCACTCTCTGGAGTGGGAATAGTAATTTTTACCCCTACGCTATCCTACGGTAATAATAATATGTATTTTTATTAATATTATGTTAATATATGTGTTTTAACAGATATTATTGTATACATGTTTTTTATAAGTTAAATTAGTTATTTAATAATTTTAAGGTCATTTAATTATTTTTAAGTATATTTTCGCTATTTATTTTTCATATTTTTTTAATTTTACATTATTTTTAAGAAATTCGATATTTTTACAAAGTATATATATATAAACGATATTTCGGGTTTGATATTTTGGTACTTACCTGTTTTTAGATAGGAATTCGATATTTTGTCTGTCGATATTTTGGAATCCATATTTTGGGTTCCCTCTTGAATTGGTAACAGTTACAGATGAGCGCTCAGCAGATTAAGGTAAGTCACAAACACAGTCTATATCGGTGCTCCAGGAAAGAACAGAACCGGTTACCACGACTCCACAGTTGAGCCAACTGGGTGGTTCAATTTCACAATAAAGAACAAGTATTTTCCGAGCACTCTTAATATCAATAAACAGAGTCCTCTAGTAATGGTTCCCACGCTTGCGTTGTTTTTGGTTTAATATTTCTTCATAATTTTCCACTTCCTCACAGCGCAGCCAACACGTGTTTTGTCTAGTCAATATTATGACATGAGATGACGAATTTGAGATGAATTTGTATGATATGTCACGTAGGTTCAGGGATCGGGGTTATCATGCAAATACATTTGGGAAAGCCTTAACCAAAGCAAAGAAACTTAAGTGTAGTGTAACACTTGGTACGAAGAAAAAAGATGAAGCTAATGGTGACGAGAGGATCAGGTGGATTACCAACTATATAACAGACAGTTCAAGACTATTTTCTACATTAAGTAAACATTGGCATCTTTTGTACATGGATAAAGACTTACAACCATATCTAGGCAATAAACCGGGTTTGACCTTTAGAAAAGGTCTTAGCCTATCTAATTTGATTAGCTCAAGTTACCCAAGGCAAGTTGAAAGTACTGATTGGTTGTCAAAAAGATTGAAAGGATTTCACAAATGTGGGAAATGCAGTTCGTGTAGGTGGGCTAAAACTAAAATGACTACTTTCAATTACAATAATACAGGTGAGTACACTATTAACATGTTCATTAATTATGACACTACATACGTAGTGTATGTGATAGTATGCACATGCAGTATGATTTATGTTGGCAGTACTATCAGGAGACTTAAAGATAGATTGGCTGAGCATTTTAGAGCCTTAAAGAACGGTGATACACGTTACCCAATTGCTTTACACATGATAAGAAATCAGTATGCGACGGAAATACATACATTTAGTTTTCATGGGATAGACCACATCAGAAGAGACCCCAGAGGGGGTAACAGACTATTGCAATTAAGAAGGAAGGAAGTGATGTGGCTAATGAAGTTGAAGGCTGTAGAAAAAGGCTTGAATATTGATCATGAATTTTAATTTTACCTGGGTCAGGAATGAAGTGTTTGTACTCTATATGGATACTTCAATGTAACTATGATTAATGAGACCATACAACTATGTGTACCCTGAAGAAAATAAGATGCATGTCAAACTCAGAGAATGAACCTATGAGGATTTTTTGTTGTACATATATTAGGAGAAATTGTTATCATTTATGTGTCAAGCAACCGGATTAAGGTCCCATCTTTTGACTTCCACCCTCTCCCCTTTTGCACACTACCCCCCTTTTTCCTAGTTGGGACGGTGATGTGAGATATTATCAGACCTTCTCCTGACTGTAGAATGTGAGGCATGATTGAAAGGAAGTTTGGTGAACACCATTTGCATTGCTGGCTATACTATAGCGAGAGGATTATGTGTACTTTAGGGAAAATGGACGTTATCTGTAGATGGTGGCTTGACAAGTCTGTATTTGAATAGCAAGAGTACACTGTAAGGTTGGCGAATTGTACATGCCATGAGATGTAATTACGTATATATGATGATATTCAAATCCAATTAATAGAAAATGGGACATTATAATTTGAGAACTTAAGTGCATGAATTAATTACACAATTGATCAACCCTCTAGGAATGATACTACCTCTCACCATACATTGGCCTGGGAAGTCTTAGAATAATGAGATAAATAGAAGAGAGGAATGTGGTCAAAATTGACCTATATTAGATAGCGCTCCCATCCTACATTGAGCAATTAGATATTTATAAATGGAGAAATTAAGTATAATAATCAGATTACATTATTTCATAATGATAGTGCGTTATTATAACTAGGTCAAGAATATAATTCAATTGGGTAGATCAAGAATGATAAACTCGGATGACTGACTTAATTATATGTGGTCTTATCTAACCACTACAAGATGGCGTTGATTTACTCTTACAGTCTATAACCATTTCAAAATGGGGACTGTGAGAAACTGTTATGATATAGTGTGCGATACCGATATGTAGAGATCGGCTAAAAACTAAGGTTTCCAATAATGGTACGATAGCACTTTTTACACTCGTGAAATTTAAACTAGTAACTAGGGGTTTTGTGTCATTAAAAACATTTAGAAAACCAGATCGAATTTTACCACTTAGAGATGGCACCCATAGTGTATTGTTATTTAAAGCCATTACAAGATGGCGCTGGTGCAGCACGCCGGATTTGCAGGAAACGAAGTCGGATACTAAGGTGAGAGTGAAACTAAGGTTCTCGGGACAATAGAAGTTAATACTGATAATGCTTTGGCGAATTTGCATAACTAGAGCTGGGTTTATGTTCTATTTTCAGAACGCGAACACGCGTTACAATTTGGAGATATTTTGGAGATAATTTGAAGATTGGAGACGGGCTTGGAGTAATACGGTTGAAATCAAGGTGAGCACATTACCGGTTATGTAGGTAACTGACAGGGACATATTTACTCGAGTCTGTAACCAGTATGAATTACCCTCTGTGATTTATAGATACTTTGAGGCCCGTATTAGCGTGCTGCCTGGATACATATAATCGACTACCAGAGAAAACTGGTGAGTCTTTTGATTAAAGTGATATCTATCCTGAGTGAAGGTATTATCAGCAGTGCTGTTGTGTGGAATCTGTACGTCCTTTTGATTAGGTCTAGAGATGAGATGAGACCACTAATAAATGGTGTAAAAGAACAGGTATTAAACTGACAGACAGGGGGATTTTTATATTTTTTGAAACAGGCAATGTGACTTGAACTGTGATTATATTAAAGGAAACCTGACATTGGAACTGTAATAGACAGTCCCTCTTGTACTTAGCAGGATTAATATAGGCGAGATGAGATTGTAATGATGTAATGACTTGGTGCATAGGATTCATGACATACGATTAAGCAGTCATATTTGTGTTTTAGACGCAAGAACGACGGATGTGTGACAAGGTCCTGTTTTAGTTGGAACTTTTTTGCATACCAGGATGAACTTATGAGGTTACGTAGATGATGGATCATATTTCTATGGTATGAGAGATTGTTGTCTTTCAATGTAACTTTATATATCTGATGTCGCAGTGTTTGTGACATATGCACTCTATTGATACACGTAGGTGATTTTTGAGTGTTCCTGGTTCAGGACTTTCTTTCTTTCAACTGTATCCTAGTCACTATCACGCTAGGGAGTTGTTAGGGTGTATCCCCTCTCTATCTTGTTAAATAAGAGAATGTTAGAAGTAGATAATATGATTTAGAATATGTCTGTTGTTAATTGCAGCCCTGAGGAAGTCTGATGTCATAATATTGACTAGACGAAACACGTGTTGGCTGTCCTATGAGGAAGTGGAAAATTATGAAGAAATAATAAACCGAAAACAACACGCTACCCTACGCTATTTAATCTTTACATGCGCCCCCTAGCTGAGATCGTCCACCCCTTTGGAGTGAAGATTGTCACCTACGCGGATGACACCCAGCTAGTGGTGACACCCTGCAATCCCCATCCAACAGTCTGAAAAATTGCCTGGAGGCAGTCGCTGAGTGGATGACATCTTCCTGTCTCAAGATGAATGGGGACAAGACAGAGCTTATGCTCCTTGGCAACCCCATTCACAACACCATTGACCCTTTTTGGCCCACATGCCTCGGTCCTGCCCCATCACACACGGACACGATCAAAAGCCTAGGCATCTGTCTTGCCAAGTCCCTCAATTTTAACTTCCACGCAACTAAGTTGTCAACCATCTGCTTTGGGCTGCTAAGGCTCCTGCAAAAAATTCTCCTCCTGCTGCCTTTTCCGGCCAGACAGATAATGGTCCAGGGGTTCATCTTATCTCGTCTGGACTTTGGATAATGCCCTCTACCTAGGCGCACCACAGGCGACCTTAAATAAGCTGCAGATCATCCAAAACTGTGCAGCAATGAACTCTCCTTCAAATACCCCACCGACTCTCAATCAAACCCAGACTAAAGGACCTCTACTGGCTCTCAGTGAGGAAAAGGGTCGAATTCAAGGCTATGTGCATTGCCCACCAAACAAACTGAAAGAAAGGCGCTGCAATCAACCAGTCCCTGGTAACAGCCTATCACAGACAATCCAGACAGCTCAGATCCAAATCCGCTTTTCGGGTTATAACATCAAGGGTCAAAAGAGCACGATGTGGAGGCTGCTCATTCTCCTTCAACTCGGCCAGACTCTGGAACTCCCTTCCTATCCAACTCAGATCAGAACCTAAACTACTTACTTTTCGCAATACTGCTAAAAACCCTGCTCTTTAACAAACCAGAATAGCCCGAATGTTTGCTCATTAGGCCTGCTGTCTGTAGCGCTAGGACGCCTGAGGGTAGCTACCGCGCTTTATAAATGTTCTTTTCCTTTCATTCATTTCATAGCACTTTCCAGAGGATTCCTGTTGAGGAGACCCACCCCGTGTTTTAATCTTTTCTTTATTTTCTTACTATCCCACTTCTTTTAGATGACGCAGGAGCCTCCTTCGAGTTGCCCTTTTCAGAATTGCCCATAATTTGTGGCTTATTCGGTCTGGCCCCAAATTATCTCTACCTATTGATCCATAGGTTTCTTTAATAATTGTAGGTAGTTATTGCCCATGAGTTTCATCCCAAAATCAAGAGCAGGGACTGCCACATACTCATTCTGATTCTATTTAGGCACTTCAGGCAAAACAGCTAATAAGGGGATACTGTGTGTTCTGGTATATACTGCAGCAGAAACTATGCCCCAACGGTGCAGTCTTCCACTTTGGGGTGCCATACCCATTGGCAGGCATATTATGAGAATTCTATGTTTTACATGGGGTCCCATGTGGAAAAACACTGTCTCAAGCTGATTCATATTTTGAGAAAGGAATTTCTTCCCTTCTGATGGAAGCTCTGCCCATTAGTGCATTAATGGTCACTGGACTAATTCAAGCTGTAGCTAATTGTGTATGTGTAGCTTGAGGAGCCTGCAGGATTTATTGTCAGTGTTCAAAGTACAGTTTCTGTCAAACATATGTATAATCTGATCAGACTTGTTTACAGTGTATATAGCTCTGGTGCAGTAATATTTCCTATATCAGGATAAGGAGTGTAACTCTCTTGCCTGGCCATGTTGCTCCTTCATTACTGAGGGGACCGGGTCTAACATAATTTCTTATATGTGGTAGTGTGCCTTCAAACCAATTTTGGTGTTCTAGAAATGTTAAAGGTATTTAAAATGCTGCATAAGCAGTGTAGTTATTAGGAACTGCAGCTACAGTGTTGTGAAGGTGTCTTGATTGTGCATTAACAGCTGGGAATGTGACTCATGAATAGAATACCTCTGTCCTGTATGCTTCATCTACAGCTTGCAAAAGCACCCCTAGCCAAAATCAAGCGCTCATCAGAGAAGGAAGGCCAACTGTGGTGCAGGAAGATCCCTCCCAAGGCCACAATTTGGACTCTTAGAACAACTAACTCTTATATCATGGAACATTGCAGGGCTAAACAAAAAAGCAGTGATCAAGGAAGTACAGGATTACTTTGCAAAAGGCACCATCATTTGCTGCCAAGAAACCTGGTCAATGACAGCAACACCCATAGCGGGATTTCATGAACATCGTATTGACGTGACAAAAAGAAACATCTTCGGTCGTCCATCAAGGGGTCTCTCCATTTTCATAAACTACGTGAAAAAACTCAAGCCATCAGAAATAAAAGTAAAATCCCCCGACCTGCAAGCCATGACTATTACTGGGCTAAGAGAGGGCCACCTGCCACTCAAGCTGCTGCTCATAAACTGTTACATCAACCCATCTCTGACCATTGCCAGCATGGAATCTCTGACCAACACGCTGGAAGATATACTGATAAAATACGAGCACTACCACGTAATCATCGCAGGAGATTTTAATATGAGAGGCTTGGAAAGTGCCCCGGGAAAACAGATTTAAGGTCACAAGGCAAGCCAATTGCTTTGCCTTCTTAAGAATGCCAAACTCTATTCTACCCACTTCCTGAAGAAATTACGCTCACCCTCGTGGTGCTCGAAACCATCGTTTCGGAACATATCTACCATAGACTACATCTTAATCAACGAAAAAACAGCAGACAGGATGGGAGATTTCCAGGTAGACAATGAAGGAGAAAGGGATCCTAGGCCTCTACGTGCAAGTTTTAATTTAAGAATGGAAGCAACAGAGCTTCAGAAAACGCTAGGAGAATCCACAGGGGACGAATGTTTCAGGGCCATTAGAATAATAAAATGGTCAAACTCTCTCCAAGGAAATCTACAGGAGTGGGCATCCAGGTGGCAGGCCATGGGAGACCGAATCCGATGTAATCAGTCTCTGGGAAGAACTGACAGAAGACATATGGCGGAAGCTGGGCAAAAATCAATGCAAGGAAACTTTCAGTCTCAAGGCCGATCCTTTAAAGAACTCACAGCCACGAAAGTGCCTGAGGCAATGTAAAGGAGCTTTATTGAAGGCACTTAGAAGCAGGAAGAAAGGAGGAGAATCAGCAGAGGGGGCCTCCATAGCTGCACTGAGAGCTGTCCTCAGGAGGAAAGTAAGTGAACAAAAGAGGAAAGAGATGGAGCAAAAATGGGTCACAGTATTTGCCCTGCTAAAGGAACAATTCTAAATTATGGAGGTACATCAACCGTTGGAGTTCCCAACCTAGGGGAAAGGAGCAACAAGTGGGAAGATTACGTAAGGGGTTTATATACCAGAGGTACTCCAGTTATAGAGCAATCCCCACTGAAGAACAACCGGGGAGCCAGAATCCAGACAGGTACTCTTCCCAAGCATCCAAACAAAGTGGGACAAATGAAGTACGAGGTCGCTGGTTTCACAGAAGCTGAAATAACGTTGGAGATTAGGAAAATGAGGAATGACAGGGCGCCAGGCCCAAATGGCATTCCAGCCCAAACAACTTCCTCCACAGCCCTCACCTCCCTATACAACTTTTCATATGCAACAGCAATAATTCCATACTCATGGAAAGGATCCATCCTCTTCCCAATTCACAAAAAAGGAGACCACTGCAACCCCGCAAACTATAGGCTAGTGGCCCTCCTGGATGTAGAAGCCAAAGCTTTCGCTAAATTACTACTGAGAGAGCTAGAGGAATCAGTAACTAACAACCATCTACTCCCATTCTACCAGACTGGCTTCAGGAAAAACAGTGCAACAACAGACAACATCTTGGCTCTGGTCTACCTCTCAACACGTGCTGTGAATGTCAGGCAGTCGCCACTGTTCTGCTGTTTCATTGACTACAGCACAGCTTTTGACAGAGTGGATGGGGGCAAACTTTGGAGAAAACTGTCATGCTGGGGGGTACCTCCTAAGCTACTAAAGGCCATCATGTCCCTTAACGAGGAGACTTGGGTACAAGTCAAGATAAGCCCCACAGCTCTATCGACAAAAGTGGAAACCGACAACGGACTGAAGCAGGGTTGCGTCCTGGCCCCCCTTCTATTCAATCTCTACACAGCAGACATGGGGGCAGCCCTGAAAGAGGCAAGTTTAGTTCCACCAAGACTAGGCAAGGCGAGACTGGCAATCCTACAGTACGCAGATGACACCGTAGTGATGGACCACACAAGGGTAGGTCTCCAAAGACCCCTTAAAGAGCTGGGGAAGTACAACAAGGAAAATCACCTGACAGTTAATCAAGGTAAAAAAAGATAATGATATTTGGCAGATACCCGCACAAAAAACAAGTGGTCTGGAAGATTGAAGACAAGCAAATTGGGACCAGCGTAGCCTACAACTATCTCGGAGTTTTTCTAAATGAGAGGGCAACATCGGCAGCTCACACAAAACATCTTACTGCAAAAATCAACAGAGTAATTTTTTCAATAAAACAATTGAGCCAATGCCTGACCAGCCCCACAGCCGAACCCATGCAAAAGGTCCTCAGGGCAAAACTAATTCCAGCCATCAACTACGGACATCTGGCATTTCCAGGAGCTCTAGACAAACTCATAGCTGCTGCGCATGTCAAAGCCCACAAGATTGTGCTGCAAGCACCCAGGAATGCTAGAAATACGAGATTACGGCTGGAACTACGGCTTGCCAGACCAGAACTGGCCCTCCAGGGATACTTAATAAAGTTCTATATCGGAGTACTTAAAGCATCCCATAACACCCTAAAACATCATTTGGCAACAATCTTCGAAGAGGTCTCCCCCTGTCACACCAAGCTGGACAAAGCGATAGAGACTCTAAACATTGATCGAAATAGTCTTCCTCTAACAGAAATTCCGCATAAGGCATGGTTGAACACCATGAGACAACAGGTCTGCTCCGCTTCTTATGAAAAGGATCTAACTGCACTCCGAATTGATAACTATAGGACGGCATTGGACGAATCGTACATCCTGGGAAAAGTCCAGCCATACCTAACGGAAGCACTAGGGGCCCAGGCCCACAAGAAAATTCTGTTCAAGAGGCTAACTGTCCTCAGAATTTGGGATTTTAATCCAGCATGGGCACGATCAGATGCAGCAATTTCATGTCGCCTATGTAACTACCAGCGGGAATCTTGGCTCCATTTACTGTGTTGCTGTCCGAAACTCATCAATGAACGACAGAGGCTTCTTTGTCCCATCTAAGAGCCCAAGGTATCAGAACATGCAAGGATGCATCAGATCGGTGCTTCTCGGAAACAACAACACACCATCTTGCAAGAGTGGCAACATTTATTTTTCAAATTGGCCAAGCTCTAAGTGCTACAGAACAAAAAAAAGTTCTGTCCTCAAGCTCTCAAAATCAGAGTTGATAAACGCGTCAACTAATGGCTTCCCTCAAACACCAAGGCAAGAGACAAAGAAGAGCGTGCTTGCCACTTCAAGTGCTCTGCCTGGAACCCAGCCGCATCAAAATTAAGTACCGGGATAGAAAGCTGAAAGGTCCCTGCAACACAAGATTGACTGTTGGAATGTTTTTGTTTTTTTTGCTTTTCACAGGAGGCACCGGGAAGGGGGGTGGAAAGGGTGGGTGGGGTTCTAATTTTTGAAATTTTTCATTTTTTTACTGTAATGATTTTAATTAATCGAACGGTTTAATAAATAATTCAAAATCAAAGTATGCTTCATGGGCATCTAACACGAAGATAACATCTCCCCATGTAAGTGCAAACCCATGTTCTTGTAGCAGCTGTGTAACTACATATCTGCAGTTGACTGGTATATATACTGATGCTATATTAGCCATTTGAATATGTGAAATTCAAGAGGGTATCTCTATGGGAGATCCTTTTAAAGGTTCAATTTTGAGCAACCTATAGCCAACAAATAGGGGTTCTCTACTTAGCTGAGAGGATTTTTTACCTTCTTTGGGCACACAATAGAAAACTATTCAGCTAGCTCACAGTGCACCGTCTGTACTTCTAACCACAACCACAGTCAGATAATAGGTGGTATATGCAATCTCAGAACTTGACAACCCTGGCTCACCAAGGAAATAATGGAAACAGATCCAGAACCCTTTTGTTTGGTAATTCATGCATGTACAAAGATAAACACAAGAAACTTTCAAATTGGCATTTCAATATTTGTTGAAGCAATAAGATTCTTGTGCCAAATCTGTGCACAGCAATAATCAATAGAAGGAAAGAGAACAGAGTAATCAGTATCATGAGAATGTAAAGAAAATAAACAATTCAACCATTGTGCTGTTACATAGAATATGTGCTTGCATATAAGTACAATTATATTGTGCTCTTACCTAGCGCTCCATATCCTAATGTGCCTAGTGTAGGTGAGTCTGCCAGAATCCTTGTAGGGTGATCTAATTCCCCAGTTACCTGTGAACTTTCAACTGGGAGCCGTCTTATTGGAGAACTGGGCAACATCCTTCAGGAGGTAAGCAGGATTCAGCTAGGCTAGAAATCTGGCATGGGATGACCTTGACAGTGTCTGCAAAATACTCTTCAGATTAGGCAAAAGAGTAATGTTGTTTATATAATAAACTTTACCCAAGCTTCCATGCCGAAATCCCAGTCAGTCTGTCATTATTGATTCTATCCTGACAAAGCTGTCACCCAGCAAACAATAATAAACAACATCATTGTTTGCAGTGAACTTTAGCTTTCGTAGAGAATGTTCAAAGCTCTGATAAGATGGCCACAAAGACATGTAATTGTAAGCAAGTTGATATCATGGAATATTATCTATACAAGCATGTAAACAAATGTGTGTCAAATATCAATGTTAAAGAAAATATGTCAACTTTCAAAGTGGAGTGGAGGGATGTATGACGGTACAACGCGTACCGTCACAACACATCCCTTTACCATGCATCCCTTACAACGCAAGTCGTTACCACGACTTGCGTTGGGGGTGCGGATTTCGAATAGTATAATTTACTATTCTAACACCAGTCCCCGTGGACCCTAGGGAAGGTGTTGGGATAGTAAATTTACTATTTTTAATCCTTTAGCGCCCTCCAGCGCAAGTCGTGGTAACGACTTGCGTTGTAAGGGATGCGTGGTAAAGGTACAGCGTGGTACAAACTTCGTGGTAAACGATGTTTACCGGAGTGGAGTATAGTGGAGTACACTGTATTGGCATAGTGTGGAGTATGGTGTCAAACATTGTGTTGGTATGTTATGGACTATAGTGGCTGTGCAGTGCAGTAGAATGTAGTGGAGGGGCATATCATACAGTTCAGTAAAGTGTCATGAATTGGAATACTGTGTTGTATAGTACAGTGTAGAGGAGTGTCATATAGTATTGGAAAGTGATGTAAATTACAGTAGAGTGGCATACATTCCAATTGATTTTTGTTCAATAGAGTGGTGTACAGTACCGTGCAGTGTTGTAGAGTGCAGTACAGTTCATTGGCATACAGTGTTATAGAGAATCATGGCATAGATTGGAGTTGTGTACAATGGAGTTGTTGAGTTGAATGGAGTACTGTGTCAGAATAATCTGGAGCAAATAGGGTGCAGTGGCATGCAAAGAGTTGCATACTGTGTTATACAGTGGACTAGAGTATAGTAAAGTTGTTGGAATAAAAATCATGCTTTTGCTTTGTTTTATGTAAGTTAGCATTCGCTGCACCAATGTGTGTACAGGAGCAATTTTGTATCATGAACTAAACCAATCTTTCACCTATTCAGAGAAATGGCCATCTCTAAGTTAATTTTCTTCAGAGCTGTGTTTTACTACACTAATGAATGCAATGTTCTCATTAGCACATACATTTCCTTTTTAGATGTAGGCTTTCTCCTACTTGTCTAGTGGCGGGCATGGGCAGAATTACCTTGACTGGTAGATAGTGTGTGACCAGCCCAAGAAACAAAACATACTTCTTTGTAATTTATAGTCCAGATACATCTTTCTGGAAAATTCCATGGTGGGCGTGCTTACATTGATTTAGAAAATGTAAATAATGGACCCGATTCACAGAACTAACTTAAGACAAAATCCTAAACTTACTACCATTTTGGTATTCACAGAAGGCACTTGCTCATTTTGGTATTCATAGAAGGCACTTACTCATTTCGGTATTCACAGTAGTAAAGGAGTAGTAAAGTTAGGACTCCTAACTTTAGGATTCTTAAACTGAGAAAAATCCTAACTTTAAGACTTTCGGTATTCAAAGAAGGAATTTTGGAGTCTTAACTTTACTACTCCTAAACTGAGAAAAATCCTAACTTTAAGACTTTCTGTATTCACAGAAGGCAATTAGGAGTCCTAAAGTTTGGACTCCTAACTTCTGTGAATGCCAAAATGAGTATATGCCTTCTGTGAATACCAAAATGAGTAAGTGCTTTCTGTGAATACCAAAATGGTAGTAAGTTTAGGATTTTGTCTTAAGTTAGCTCTGTAAATGGGACCCACAGTATTGTCATGCTTGCTGATGTCAGTCCCATGGCAGCAATCCTAGCGACTGGGCAGACAGGGCTCCACGCTGAGTGTACTTCGAATAAATTACTATTGGTTTGTATTCTCTACTGTTTGACCGACTCTTCATTTGGTATGAAAGGCTGAGAGGTGGTCATGAGTGACCTGGTGACACTAATCGGGTCACTTCCTTCAGTTGGCACCCAAACAGAGACTCCTTCAGGTGAGTGATAGATCCCCTTCTGCACACCGGGGGGAGGTCGAGGCCATCGTCGGGTTGTAAGGACGGATCAGGGATCCCTGCATGAAGAGCTCCTGGTACTCGCAGCTGTCCCTTCTGTCCTGCCGGACGTCGCCTCGCTCAGTGGTCATCCCGACTAAAGTGCTGAACGGCAACACCCTTGGATCTTACTGTTTGGTCTGAAGAGTCGGCAGTGGAGAATAACCTAATTTCTGCATATATCAGGTGAGTTTGTTTTGGTTCTTTGTGGATATGATACCATTTTGGTTTAAGGACCGTCTTCGGGATACAAACAGTTCCAATTGTTTTGCTAGGCATAACATAGAGAACTTGTGTTCTTTTCAGAAGGCCTAGTATAGGTACGTTGTTCTCTTTGTGCTGTTGTTGTTGTTCTACTGATGCTCGATTGGAAGAAAGTCCTCCGTGGCCTCCAGAAGGCACTCCGAATTTTGAAATGTTTGTGACGCATGTTCTTGACCCTATTACGTTTATTACATTATGGCACAAATATGCGACGGACAATGCCGAGTTACAATGGCCGTTGACAGGTACTTTCGATGAATAGAAGATTGAGTATTTAGAAGAACAGTTGTATAAGAGACGAATGAGGCAGTCTATGTTTGATTCTCTAAGGACATGGCAGAAAGCAGCTAGGCAGAAGCGATTGAAGGTGTGGGGGTTCTCCCTTCTTTGCGCACTGGTCCTTTGAACAGACAAAATAGAGATTGGCATGGAAGCTGTAATATTAAACTAATAGTTTATTAAACCTCATGAGTGGAACTACGTCGACACGTAATGTAGAAGAGTAGGGTCTGCTTCTTATAGGTGCCCCCACTTTTTGCTGTGATTCTCTTGTTTTTCGACTTTAGTGTGGCTGTGGGCCTGCTAATCAGACCCACAGCCCAGCTGTTCTCTCTCTAAATTGATACCATGTACTTTATGTACATACCAGATTGGTTACTGGGCCACCCTTGTTAGCCCCTGTATAGTGTACCATGGGTACCCAGGGCATAGGTGCACCTTAAGCCTTCAAGGGGCTGCAGCATGTATTGTGCCACCCCTGGTTTGCCTTCCAAACTAACACCACAGGTCCGTTCGCACAGCCTGGGTAAGGTGGTGTAATCACCACTTACTTAGATATAGTATCCCTATATCTATATATACATAAAGAAACATATACCCCTATAAGTCATCCCTATGGCAGGCCTTAATAATCCTGGAGGCAGAGTGCTTGGTTTTATGTGAGAGGGTGCTCTAGCATGAGCTGTGCCCCTCTGCAGCTAACAGAACCATCTCCTTATAGCTGTTCTATGATATAGCCATACCATATACTATTAAGTGCATTATAATGCTTGCGGTTAATGCTAACTTTGGTTTGGCTTTATCAAAACATGTCGTGTACGGTGTCAAACACCTTTGGAATACAACCCCTCTGCTAGTCCTGGCGGCGGGGGTAGCATTCCACCCTTCTAGAGGGAGAAGACATGTAGTTACTGGTTCACCCGGTGAAAGTTAAACAGAGCCTCAGCCTCACAAAATGGATGCTGCTGCCACAGACACGAGTCTGACCTCCTGCTGCTGGACAAAACTCTGGCTGGGAAGGCCTGGACAATGGGTTTGCTGTCAGGGAGGTGCTGGCACCTCCCCAGACAGGCTTTTAGTGTATTGGGGCAGGGAGGCCTGCATTCACTGCCAGGGGCACACAAAGTGCTCCATGCATAGCCCAGTTCAAACCGGTTGCTCGGGCACACAGCCCCAGCTCTGGTGCAAAACTGGACAAAGGGAAAGGGGTGTAACTACCCCCTTCCCAGGTCCACCCATAGGAGTGACCTAGCCAGGTAGTCCAGCCCCCATCCTTAGTATAAGTATAGGAGCTGTGTCTCTAGGAATTTAGATTACCCTGGATGAATCTTTGAAAGACATATCCTGGACCTTGGACGTTCCATTCTGACTGGAATATGGAATATATCTCCCTGTGGTCAAGGAGTGACCACCCTGTTCAAACAGGTACCAACAGCAACTTTGCCAGTCTGCATTTTTGAGGCTCCTGCCAGATCCCGAACAATCTGCAACACAAGACAAAGACTTTCAGACATCTCTGACCCCGACCCACATCAACAGCAAAGCTGAGACACGTGGCGGGCACAAGAAATGTGGGACCAGAACTCCTGAACATCCTGCATTTTGCAAGCTGCACTCCTTCAATGAGGTATCTCTTAGTTGTGCTTTGGGGTGCTTGAAGCTCCAGCCCCGAGCACCATTTGCTCTGAAGCCCATATCCTGGACCTTGGACGTTCCATTCTGACTGGAATATGGAATATATCTCCCTGTGGTCAAGGAGTGACCACCCTGTTCAAACAGGTACCAACAGCAACTTTGCCAGTCTGCATTTTTGAGGCTCCTGCCAGATCCCGAACAATCTGCAACACAAGACAAAGACTTTCAGACATCTCTGACCCCGACCCACATCAACAGCAAAGCTGAGACACGTGGCGGGCACAAGAAATGTGGGACCAGAACTCCTGAACATCCTGCATTTTGCAAGCTGCACTCCTTCAATGAGGTATCTCTTAGTTGTGCTTTGGGGTGCTTGAAGCTCCAGCCCCGAGCACCATTTGCTCTGAAGCCCAGGCCCCCACACTCCGCGAGTGTTCGGTGGGCCCGCTTTTGCATTTGAGCTTGATGTGTCTTCCTGGTTCCTTGCCTGTTGGCTAGTGAGCCCCTAAAGACCTTCCTTTACAACAAGCTTCCTTTCCTGGTTGCTCCAGGCTTGCTCAAGCTTCTCTGCAATGCAGAAGCACCACAGACCTTGCTGGTCTGCAACAGAGCCAATCTTGACATCTTGCGTGGGTTGCAGTTGCCAGGGTTTGTTGGGTACAATCCATATACCAACACGGCAGTCAACTAGATTCTTTGTGGTACAGGTCGAATCCAGTGCCTGGTCATCGTCGATGCCTCCTGGACCTCGTGGCTAAAGAGACAAGTTTAACTACTTCACCTGAAATCACCCAACATCACCTGGTTCCTTCCTGGTCACTGGCTAGTGACCCAGACTCTGTCCCTTCTGCTTTCAGGTTCTTCAGATCTTTGATCCACCCTTGGATCCACCTGGACACTCTTCCTCTGGTCGCCCAGCACTTCTTGGCAGATCTCCATAGAAAACGATGACGAAACCCGACACGAAAAGAAACCTATGCATCCAGCTTCCCTGGGTGAGGTAACACGAGTACTTTGGTGCTCCCGTGGGTCTTGACTCTGGAAGTGTCCTAGTTTAAAAGAGTTCCATCCTAGTCCATCCGGAAGTGTCCTTAAATTGTATCTTTGTAACTTTTACGATCTCCATAGAAAGTCAATGGTAACCTGCGCCTGTGTTTAGACACTGCACACGTCTCCCGTGGGCCTCCTCCTTCCTAACCTTTGGTCGATTAGAGTAGCCCCAGCGATACCACAGGCCCCAGGCCTGCTTTCTAATTCTCTCGTGGTTCTTATACCACTTACTTAGTATATGGTTTGTGAGGCCCGTACAGCATAACGTACACTGTGCAACTCATCGTATATTAATTGTGTGACTTGTATTGTATTTTTATCTCTGACCTCATAAATAGTGCAGAGGGGTTGTGTTTAGATTAAATACATATATATTTGACATACCTTGTGTGGTGTCCTTTTATTTGGTATTCAAGGGATTATAATTGGTAAAGCAACTTGCTTAATTCGCCTACTGAAGTCTTAGCCTGGTGACTGCTGGTTCACGCTACCACTAGGATAGCTTTCTATAAGGTTGACTTTACAACCACCATCAATAAGGGTCGATTATACCTCGTGCAAGGTGCCCACTAGAACTAGTGGACATCATATGCCAGGCTACCTTCTCACACATAACCCTCAGGCAATGTATGAGGCAGCACATGGAGTACAGAAACCATGGTGCTTATATACTGTGATAGTTTTAGTGTAAGCATGGAAGTTAAAAAAGAGGCAGAACAAGTGTACACACAAATAACTATTAACATATAAGGGTACATGAGAATCACTGAGTCAACAGAGTGGGAGAAGTTACGTAGTTGTTGACATCAGTTAAAATAGCCTGCCAGTTAACTTTGTACCAGGTGCATTCCAACACCTACAGGCCTTTCTGAGCATGTGCAGTGCTCTGGCTCAGTATTGAAGGAGTTAACTATATTGATGACTCAGACGGAATACAAGGGCAGGCAATAGTGAATATGGTAAAAGCACAATAAAGCACATGGCTAACTAAAATGGCTGCCACAAACAAAATGGTTTCAGCTCATGCTCACATCGACCTCTGCTAGTTCCACAGACGACCCTTTTAGCATTAGCTGCAGACATTTGAGATTTAGAAGGAACAAAGACATCTTGTATATCAATTTGCATTATCTGAATACCTTCTTGGTCTAATACATATTGGGAGTTTACATTCTTAACTTTGTGCTTGGTAGGTATACAAGCAGTGACACAAAGGGAACAAAGCCTTGGACCACATTGTAGACATAGGCAACATAATAGTAGGACTGCAAAGAATATACATAGTATTCTCAACAGTTTCCTTCCCAGGGTAACAAATAGTGTCCACAGCTAACTGGTTAAAGTCCATGTTCCAGTATCAGGGTGAATCTCAGCAGCAATTTTATGCAGTTTAAAGATTGCATCAAAAACTGAAGGGGCATGATCAGGGATGTAAACACAAAAACTGCTCCTGATGATGCGACATTCACCACCTTGATCAGCCAACATGACGTTGAGGACCATTCGATTTTGGAGCGCCACTATCCTCGCACTTTGCAGTTCTTCTGTGATGTTTCCAAGTGCCATAGCTGTCTGGTTAATCACAGCCTTTACAACACGTGTCAAGCGTTTGATTTTCCAACTGTTTATGGTGGCACCAAGAAAGAAGAACAATCCCAAATTAAAGTCAACATATTGCTGCAGTGCAGTATCAGTCTGATCCTCCTCATCATGATTTATTGTCCTCTTATAGCGGTTCTTGGACATGTCATCATACAGTTTATAGTCCTTATGGTAGGCTGCAGGAGCTAACAACACAGGTGGTAACAAAAACGACACATAGCAAGTTCCTGACCATCCAATGGGTAGATGGTAGTGTCCTTTATTCCCACATATGAAGTAGGTATTATGTGATAACATCAAATTGCTGTTATTTACCCCAGTAATATTTAACACCAAATTACAGTTGCTTTTCCCCACAGGAATTCTTCCAACACTGTTCACACACAAATCTTCTCTAGCTCTAGTAACAACTATAACAGAAGGTCCATTACCCTTGGTTGTTCAAGTGTTTGGGAAAACATAGCGCATGGAGGAGTTTCCTCAATGATACTCCTCTATTTCTCATGCAGTTCCTTTAGCATGTGGATCTCCTTCCTCATCAGGATAACACTCTTCATTCAGATGAAAATGTAGTCTCCCTACACCAGCATCAGTAATATTAGCAGCTTTAGAAGCTCACAGTGATGCACACCAGGCTTGACAAGAACAATTGTGTGAAAATTGCAGAGGAATGAAAAGTGTTCCTCCTTTTTCTGATGAGCTAGCATCATTCCACACACCCAACAGTTGGTGATGTTCGTAGCATTATGCGTGTGGTGCAACATCTGAGTAAACGTAATATTGAGGCAGGATATTCTGTGCTGCTGCTCATGATAGGGAAGGGAGAAATAATGGTGCTCAATGGGGGCTGGGGTAGTGGTAGTCAGCGTTTGTCGAGCAGGCGCCACTTCCTCTACAACCCAAGTAATTACTGCCATAATAATCACATTGAAAGCTAACCTAGCAATGAACATAGTCTTCTTGTTGCATATTCTTGCATCAGTCGATGTCTTTTCCATATGTTTATCTTGACGTTGAAATAACAAAGCAGATGTAGCTCTAAAGTCCTGCCGTTGGTTTCTTCACTGAGAGTTAAGACGGGTGTCACTATGAAAAAAGATCCCCCCCTTCGGCTCAGTCTTTCCCTAACCCAGGACAGTTGCTCAACCAGTCTTTTTCAGCAATGTAGTTTCTCTCCGGGGTCACAGCTGATATCGAGATGCACCAGGGATCATGTGGTCCAGGAAGACTTCCTCAGGTTCTCCAGGTGATATGGCTTGGCCTCTCTCGGTGTCCAGGATGTCTCGATGGTCGGTAAGTGCAGCAGGCTCCACCAGGGCAGAAGGCACTCTCTTGTTCATATTGGTAACTTGGACTGCAGTTCTGGTCGCCATGAGCACCTGCTCCAGGACACGCCACCTCGGTTCCAGGCTATTTGACCTCTGAAAGACTTTGATCATCACTTGGTTGCTGGGTTGGAGATCATGGCCATCACTGCGCGACCTGTCAGGAAAAGCTTCTCAAACCTGTTCATGAATAGAAAGGAAGCTGTCAGTCAACTGTGACAGGTAGTCACTCATCAGGACACAAGGTACATCATATAATGGACGTGGCTTAGGAATCCTCCAAATATTCATGGGCCTTCCAAATACCACCTATTATGGTGTGAGGCCAGATCGTGTATGTGGCACTGATCTATTGGATAGCAATGCCAAGAGAAGTGCATCAGGCCATTTCAGAGATGTGGATGACTGGATTTTTGCCAACTTAAGTTTAAGGGTGCAATTGTATTGTTCCATTAGCCCCGCTGATTGTAGGTGGAAGGCAGCATGAAACATCTGCTTGATTCCCAATCATTTCAAGACATACTCAACAACTTGCCCAATTAAATGGGGTCCGTTGTCACTCCACAAAATTCGGCAAATGCCAAATATGGGGAAAAACTCATTTAGAAGCACCTTTGCTGTAGTAAGAGCTGTATTATCTTTTGTAGGGTACGCTTCTATCCACTTGCTGAAGGCACATACCACTACTAGGATATACTTCCAAGTTATTACAGCGTTCAAGCTGGATATAATTCATTTGCAAAACCTCAAAAGGTGCAGTTGGTGTGGTAAACCCTCCTGTTGGAGTTCGTGTTCCCTTTCCAGGATTATACTGGAGACAAATCTGACAAGTCTGGACTATCTTTTTACCTATGCCGGCAATTACAGGATGATCCTTAACTTGTGTAAACAACTTCGCTATTGAGGGTGCTCTAACATGTGCCGGCCCATGTGCCATGTGAATCATAGGGTGTAAATAGACTGCGGGCAATCTCTATTTGGTCATCTGTTTATTTCTCAACAGCCCTCATCCTCCATTGTTCCCTCCTTAGCCCATTGCTCTAGTTAATCTGCAGAGGCCGTAGATTTAGTGCTTGACTGCATTGCAGTTTCACGGGCTGTAAGATCTGCGAAAGCATTGCCCCTGTCCTATTTTATCCGTCACTTTCTTATGTGCACTGCATTTAACGATCACTATTTTCTTAGGATAGGTCAAAATAGTAAGGAGATTATGCACTAATTCTCCATGCACTATTTGTGTCCCATGTGATGTAAGGAAACCTCTTTTCTTCCAGAGTAGCCCAAAGGCGTGAGCCACTCCAAAGGCATATGGGCTACCGGTATAAATGTTAACAGACAAGCCAGTACCAAGTTCACATGCCCTCATTAAGGTTATCAGCTCAGCTGCCTGAGCTTACTTCTGTGGAATTCAAGCTGTCTCAACTACCGTCTGAAGCATTGTAATTGCATATGCAGCTGATGTCGTGCCATCTGGTAGTATCAAACTGGGCCCATCAACCCATAATTCCCCATCAACATTTGAAAGGGGCGTATCTTGCAGGTCAATTTGACACTTTGTCTGTTCCTCATTAAGGAATATACAGTCATGGGACTCTTGTGACTGGGACTGAGTAGCTGGGAATGGCAATAAAGTAGCCAGGTTAAGATTCAAACATCTTTTCAAGGTGATATGAGGGCCCAAAAGTGTCAATTCATATCCTGTCAAGAGAGCACTAGTTAAATGCTGCATTTTGGTTTGGTTAAAAAGGGCATCCACTGTATGGGGTACTAACACAAGCAATCTATGTCACAAGACTATCGTCTCAGTCTGGCGTATGGACACAGCTGCCGCTGCCACAGAGTGAAAACACACAGGCAACGCATGAGCGACTGGATCAAGAAAAGCTGAAAAATATGCACAAGGATGCTGCTTATCACCGTGCGTCTGTACTAAAACGAGAGAGCACAGCCATCACTCTCGTGTATATAGAGTGTAAAGGCCATTGTGTAGTCTGGAGTGCCTAACACTGGTGCAGAACATAAAGCTTGACGCAACTGCTAGAAAGCTTTCTGGCATTCAGTAGTCTATTGGAGGGGCATTGTAGTGTCTTTAGTCAGAAGGGCCAACAAAGGTTTAACAATATGTGAAAAGCTAGGAATCCACTGCCTACAGAAATAAGTTAGGCCAATCAATCCATGAACATTCTTCTGAGTGCAGGGCACAGGCGTGTCTAAAATAGCTTGAATGCAATCTGGTGTCAGTGCACGTCCCTCCTTAGGCAGGAGGTGACCTAAATAGGTAACCTGTTGTCTACAATATTGCAATTTCTTACAGGAAACCTTGTGATGGTGAGATGCACGAAAAGAGAGCAAGGACAGTGTTCCTTCTTCACACTGTTCAGGGTTAACAGCTGCCAACAAAATGTCATCAACATATTGTATGAGAGCCACCCCTATTTGCACAGGTAAAGAATTAAGCTGTCTTTTCAATGCCTGTCTATAAATGCTGGGACTCCCAGTATACCCTTGTAGAGCTCTACAAAATCTGAATGATCGATTATTCAAAGTGAAGTAGAACAAATAAAGGCTGTCATGATGAATAGGCATCAAGAAGAAAGAATTCTTCAAATGAATCACACTGAATGTAGTTGCAGTCGGAGGAACCACAGTAAGAAGTGTTGTGATGTCAGAGACTACAGGATATTGGGCCACTACAATCCTATTAACCTCTTGCAAATCAATGATAAACCAGTATATTTTTTTATCAGTATCTTTCTTCATAATGGGAAGGATAGGACTATTCCAAACATTGTAAGGGACTTCTTCCACAACTCCTACTGTACTCAAATCTTGAACAATACAAATTAGTGCCTCTTCGCTTTCTCGAGATATTTTAGACTGAGGCAGTCCAGGCAATGAAGTGTCCTCCTTCACTTGAATATGAACTGGTGGGATAACCATTTGCCCCACATCAGTATCTGATGAAGCCCACAAAGTACTAGGTAGTGCTGCCAAAGCAATATCTTCTTTAAGAAGACAAGACCTCTCAGCCATAGGATAGTTGTCATTCAAAATAACACACACATCTTCTGGGAAACATAGTATTGTGGCATGAAAATGTTTGAGCATATTGAGACCCACAATATTATCCAGTGTGTTAGGAGAAAGCAGGAATGGACTTGCAGTAGTGAATTTATCAACATGAAATGCAAGTGATTGTGACAGTGGGGTAAGGGAAAGTATCCCATCGAATGATATCGATGTTATTGTTAAGCCAGACAGGGGAGCCCTAGGAACCAATTGTTTAGACAGGGCACTACGAGTAGCTCCTGTGTCAACCTAAAACCGGTCAGTAGAATCCAGAACGTTTGCATTAACAAAGGGAGCCTTCTGATCTACTGGGATTTCAACTGATTCCTTACCCCATCCTAGGCATTCCTATGCATAGTTAGAATCCTTCAAATCATCGGGGGAATAATCACACTTCTGATACTGATTTTGTTTATCAAAAGTATTAGAAGAATTAGGAGTATGCTCCACAGCCTCAAACCTAGTACCATTATCCATACCTCTCCTATTTCCTGAGTGTCCCGGGCGGCTTCTCATTTGTCTCCCACAACTTGCTGACCTCGCAAAAGTGGACAGTCAACACACCAATGTCCAATCTCCTTACATTAAGCACATTGATCAGAAGACAAAGTAGCTTGAGGGAAAGAGGGTGCACCAGGATGAAGCATCGCACGTCCACCTCTACCACCACCTCTATAAGATGGACCATAAACCTGAGCTGACAAAACCTTTGTTTTTAAATCCTTAGTGATTTTATCCTCCTTGCCTTTTTCTTCTAATTCCTGACATTCATAGTACTGGGCCATAGTCAAAAGAGAAACGTGGGAAGACGCAGTCCATGCACTCTCGCTGGCCTTTAGACGACTGGCTATTACTGGCAACATGTTTGGGACAAATTTGTCGACAAACAGATGCTTGCCCGTGTCATCTGTCAATGACTGCCCACTAAAGTCATGGAATGTCTACTCAAAACGGGTAAAGAAATCAGAAACTGACTCATCCGCCTTTTGCTTTTAGGATGCTAACATAGTCCAATCTATCTTTTTAGGAGGTATAAGGGTTTTTAATTTAGTTATGATAGCCTTTGGAAGGTCTAATTTTGCTTGTTGCGGTCTCTGTGCAGGCTCTCTTTCTGCATCTTTTCTCTCTATTGCCTTCCAAATATCTCCAAAAGTGGTATGATGGTCTGCTCTACAAATAGATCTCCACATATCAGGGGGAAAGATAAGCCCAAAAACATGTCAATATCAGTCAAAGTCATAGTGCAAGAATTAATAACTTTTTAAACTTCTTCATAAAAAGCAGACACATTTTTCTGCAGATCCAGCCAAGCAGCTTCAAGAGCCTTGACATCCGCCCTACTCCAAGTAGTATAGACCCAATTGTAAACGAAATATCCCTTCGCTTCAGCTGAATCTTTACTGTCATCCGTTCCCGCACCCCTAGAAGGGACATATAAAGGTGCAGCTTCATGCATTGGTTTCCCATGAAACACATTATCCTTATCTGTCCCTGGGTCTGCCTCCTGCGACACAGTGGTGTGAACTGTTTGTTCAGGCGTAGCAGCTGCCTTTTTCTCCACTGGCAAACGCAAAACATCAGTTCATAGTTTAACCACACGTCTAATTAAATCAGCCACCAGGGAAGGGAGAAAAAGACTGTCACTAAATTGTTTATGATCAGTTTTTATATCAACATGCTCTAATTCGTTGGAATGTTTCCTGAAACTGTCAATTACTTCTCCAGTAAACAAGTCTACAAAATGTAACTGCTCTAACTCCGGCCATTGCTGAACATTTGCAATAATGTCCGGAGCAGAAGTGTCACCATGAGCTGCTCTACGAGCAGCAGATCTGAGAGTGGCCGCACAGTCAACGAGTCTGTCGTTTAGCGTCTAATTCTGTCCCTTTCTGACCTGAAGGATATTTGTCATCATCAGATTCTTCCTCAGGGGCAGAGGGAAAAGTATATGGAGGCAGAGATCGATATAATAGAATTGAATCATCCTGAGGTTGATTAGGTAGAGGATAAAGGGGACGCCGGACAGGGAATTGGCCATTTACCTGTAGATGACACTTCCTATCCTCTTTCTTTTTCATTTCCTTAATTTCTTTGTTTTTCATCTCCAGCACTTTTGCATGAATATTTTTGCGCTGTTCTTTTTCTGCTAGTGCTTGTTCTTTCCTCACTCTCTCATGCGCTTCTTTCACCCACATTTGTACACAGTCAAATATATCTTGTCTACTTTTGCACATAAACAAACATTGTTCCACCTACTGAATTTTTCGAATATCAAATGACCCATATATTGGCCATTGAAAATGAGGATCCTTTTAATTGTATTTATTCTATAGTGCACTGTCCATTATGAAAGAAATACAGTTTTTAATGTACATATACCTATTTGGTGTCCCCTCGGGGGGCGCTGGCTGATTTTGCTCTAATTCCATATTGGTACCTCCAAGAACGCAACACATCCTTCGGAGCGTGTTTTAAACAGGCTTGCCAAAAATATTATAGTAAATATAATATTATAACAAAATAGTACTTATCGCAAATATAGTACCGTTCAAGAATTCCAAAGTAGAGAAAAATCTCCTCGTTGCCTGCCTATATAAATTGCAATTTATATATACGCAAACTAAACCAGACTCTTTAGCCAAACAAATCAAGAAGTGTTGCATCTAACAACCTTACCAAACAAAAATCTCCATCCTCCAACTGCCAAGTTCTTAATCGACCAAATAGTCACTGCAAGACGAACACCAAAAGGGATCTTAGTCGGAGACCGGCACCACCTGGAGGGTCAAATCGGGAAAATCGAAAAAGCGCTTCGGTCTGCAAAGCAAGGGTCTCCTCGTGCAGTGTACATCCTTAGTGAGATTCCAAACCTCCATTGAGACCACTCCTTCGGGCATCCGAATCATCGATAAGCTCTACTATGGGCACCAATTGTGGGGGTGAATCTTTCAGAGGTTCACCGGTGCAATGGTTCGCCCTTTTTTACGCACCGGTCCATTAAACTGACAAGATAGAGATTGTCACGGAAGCTGTAATATTAAACAAATAGTTTATTAAACCTCATGAGTAGAACTACTTCAATACATATCCCACAGGCATTGTATGAGGCCGCACATGGAGTACAGAAACCACAGTGCTTATATACTGTGATAGTTGCAATGTAAGCATGGAAGTTCAAAAAGAGGCAGTAAGTGTACACAAAGATATTTATTGACATATAAGGCTACATGACAATCACTTAGTCAACAGAGTGGGAGTGGTTACATAGTTGCAGAAATCAATTAAAATAGCCTGCCAGTTAACTTTGTACCAGGTGCATTCCAACAGCTACAGACCCTTCTGAGCATGTGCAGTGCTCTGGCTCAGTACTGAAGGAGTTAACTATATTGATGACGAAATACCCAGGGCAGGCAATAGTGAAGACGGGAAAAGCACATTGCAAGCACATGGCTAACTAAAAAGGCTGCCACAAACAAAATGGCTTCAGATCATGCTAACAGCGATCTCTGCTAGTTTCCACAAAGGCAGCGAAGGAAGCTCGGAAAGGAAGAATGCAGACAAGAACTCAGAAAGCAGTTGCCTATGATAGGGAGAAACAGGAAAAAGATGTTGAATGTGAAGATAGAAGGTTTTGATTACAAATTGATAAATCATCTGTGGTTCAGAAAGAAGATGATATGTTTGTGGAAGAATTGCTAGACACTCGACCCGCCTCCATATGCCCCACAAAGAATATATCCCACTGTTCTGGTCCCCTCTACCCACCGTTACAGTTCATCTACTGTTTCAACTGTTGTTGTTTTAATGGCTGCAGCTTTGGCTCCTTCACCTCTTCCTTCTGTTTCTTTTCCATATGTGGCAACTATGACTATTAGTATCCCTGCTACCCCTATTGCCTCAGCTTCCCTTTCGCTAGCTCTTTCTCTTGCGACACAAACATAGGCTACACCATATACCCAGGGCCTGTACACTAAACGCTGTCAGTGGGCTTGCCGCACCGATTGTGCCACCCACAGAAGTAATCTTGCAAACCTGTTTCAGGCCTACCACTGCAGTGCCTGTGTGTACAGTTTACTGCCATTGTGATTTGGCATTTAAAACTACATGCCAAGCCTTAAACTCCCCTTTTACTACATATACTTCACCCTTTAAGTAAACCCCAGGTAGCCCAAAGACCAGGGTGCTTTATAAGTAAAAGGAAGGGCATATACTTTTATGTTTTCCATGTCCTAGTAGTAACAAACAGCTACATTACTTTTTCACTACTGTGATGCGTACTCATCCTCAAATGTTAGCATTTGGAATTCTCCTATACACTAATAAGTTGTAATTTCTAATCACAAAGTAGTAGCTACTTCATGTGCTATATCTCTGGAATGGTAAGCATAAGTCCTCCTTACTGGATAAGTTGGATTTGATATTATTGTTTTAGAATTTCCACTTTTAGAATGTGGACTTTAATAACTGTCATCCTTAGGGTGGTCTTACTCCAACATTTTGCCTGCTTACATCCACTTTTTGCTGGCCTTAAAACTCTGAACACTTTACCACTGCTAACCAGTGCTAACGAACATATGCTTCTCCCCTAAAATTTTTAATATTTGAGTATACCTGATTGGCATATTTAGGCTACCAGTAAGTTCCTTGTAAAGTGGTATGCCATATACCCAGGGTCTGTAATATAAATGGTACAAATGGGCCCCCAGAACTGATTGGTCCACCCACTCAAGTGGCCTTTTAAGCCTTTTCTTGGGCATGCCATTGCGGGGCCTGTGTGTAATTTACTGTCACTCTGACTCACCATTCAAAGCGAGATGCTAAGCCTTCAACTCTCCTTTTAAAATTCGATACACTTATGTCACCCCTGAGTTAGACCCTAGGTAGCACTGAGGGCAGGTTGATGTCTATCTTAAAGGTAGGACATGCCCATTTAAGTTTTCCATGACCTGATAGTAACAAACAGCTACATTTGTTTTTCACTATTGTGAGGCCTACTCCTCTCATAAGTTAGCATTGAGCATTCCTTAAAACACCTTTAAACTGTAATTCATGATTGAAAGGAGTAGCTGCATCATTTTTCATATCTTTGTAATGATAAATCCTCTTTAACGGTTACTATTTTTAAAATGCCACTTTTAGAAAGTAGATCATTTTCTCTGCTATTACTGCTCTATGTGCCTTGCATCCTATCTCCAATAAACATATGGGCTGGGTGGCAGCTATACTTTGTGCATTCCCTCTAGACAGCCAGATACCCTGGCTAACAGGGCTGGGATGAAAGAGACATGTGCACTTCAAGGAGCTTCTTTGAAGTCGCACCCCACTTCAGAGACACATGTGGTTATAAGTACTGGGCCTCTGACCCTATCATTGCAGTACACTACTGGACCTGTTAAAAACTCTGTAAGGAGTAAGGGTTGTTGTGCTACAAGGTTTGCCACTCTGCTTCTAATGAACTGCTGTGCTGAGATGCCCTGCTGCCTGCTGATCTCTACATTGCTGAGGGCAAGGACTGGACCTGTCTCACTTGAGCCCAGAGTCACACCGAGGGCTTGCAGGGTTGCCTCCTGTTTTCTGAATTTTCAGGGTCATAAAAGACTTTTTGCAACTCTACTGGTGTTGCTGGACTCTGCCATCTGTGAGTCCTCTCCCTACAGGAGGTGCCCCTTCCAGTCCTGGGCCTCATAAATGGCTTCTGCAACTCTTTTGCTAAAAATCAATCAATCAATCAATCAAGCATTTATATAGCGCACTACTCACCCGGAGGGTCTCAAGGCGCTTGGGGAGGAGGGTCCGCTCCTGCTCAAACAGCCAGGTCTTGAGCTGCTTCCTGAAGGCGAGGTGGTCTTTGGTCAGGCGGAGGTGTGTCGGGACGGAGTTCCAGGTCTTGGCGGCCAGGTAGGAGAAGGACCTTCCTCCTGTGGTGGCTCTTCGGATGAGGGGGACGGCGGCGAGGGCGTGGCTGGTCGATCGAAGTTGGCGTGTGGGAGTGTAGAAGTTGAGGCGGCTGTTGAGGTATCTTGGGTCTCGGTTGTGTAGGGCTTTGTGTGCGTGGGTGAGGAGACGGAAGGTGATTCTAATGTTGATCGGGAGCCAGTGCAGGTCTCTCAGGTGTCCAGAGATGTGGCTGTGTCGGGGGAGTCGAGGATGAGTCTTGCTGAGGCGTTCTGGATCCGCTGGAGTCTCTTCTGGAGTTTGGCAGTGGGTCCGGCGTAGAGGGAGTTGCCGTAGTCCAGTCGGCTGGTGACGAGGGCCTGGGTGAACGTCTTCCTGGTCTCGGTGGGGATCCACCGGAAGATCTTACGTAGCATGTGCAGGATGTTAAAGCACGACGAGGAGACTGCGTTGACTTGTCTGGTCATGGAGAGGGAGGAGTCCAGGATGAAGTCCAGGTTGCGTGTGTGGTCTGTGGGTTTGGGTGCGCTGCCCAAGGCCGGGGGCCACCAGGAGTCATCCCAGGATGAGGACTTCCGTCTTATCTGAGTTCAGTTTCAGGCGGCTGTTCATCATCCACGCGGCTACGTCTTTCATCCCTTCGTGTAGGTTGGTTCTGGCGGTGGCGGGGTCGTTGGTGAGGGAGAGGATCAGCTGGGTGTCGTCGGCGTAAGAGATGATGTTGAGGTTGTGTTGGTGTGCGATGGCCGCGAGGGGGCTCAAGTAGACATTGAAGAGGGTGGGGCTGAGTGATGATCCTTGTGGTACTCCGCAGATGACTTCGGTGGCCTCAGATCTGAACGGGGGGAGGCGGACTCTCTTTGTCCTACCGGCGAGGAAGGAGATGATCCATTCTAGTGCCTTCTCTTGGATTCCGATGTTGCTGAGGCGCTGCACTAGGGTGCGGTGGCAGACAGTGTCGAATGCCGCGGAGAGTTCCAGGAGGATGAGGGACGTAGTTTCCCCGTTGTCCATCAGGGCTCGGATGTCATCGGTGGCTGCGATGAGGGCGGTCTCGGTGCTGTGGTTGGCCCGGAAGCCAGACTGCGAGAGGTCGAGGGATCCGTTAGTCTCGAGGAAGGTGGCCAGCTCTTGTTGACGGTCTTCTCGGTGACTTTGGCCGGAAACGGGAGGAGTGAGATGGGGCGGTAGTTTTTAAGTTCGGTGGGGTCTGCTGACGGTTTCTTCAGGAGAGCGCTGAGTTCGGCGTGCTTCCAGCTCTCCGGGAAGGTAGCGGTGTCAAAGGAGGTGTTGATGATGTCCCGCAGGTGGGGTTCGATGACAGCGTCGGCTTTGTTGAAGACGTGGTGAGGGCAGGGTTCGGTTGGGGATCCGGAGTGGATGGAGTTCATCGTGCGGATAGTGTCTTCGGTGGTGGTTGGGGTCCAGGCGCGGAGGGTGGCGGTGGGGGGCGTTGGTGCGGTCGTAGGGTGTGTCGGTTGCAAGCTGAAGCTGTTGTGTATGTCTGCGATCTTGTTGTGGAAGTAGGAGGCGAGGGAGTTGCAGAGGTCTTGTGATGGGGTGATGTCGTTGTTTCCGGCGTTGGGGTTGGAGAGCTCTTTGACGATGTTGAAGAGTTCCTTGCTGTTGTGTGCGTTGTTGTCCAGTCGTTCCTTGAATGCGGTTTTCTTGGTGGTCTGGATCAGTTGGTGGTGTTTTCAGGTTGCAAGCTTGAGGATGGTCATGTTGTCTGGTGTAGGGTCTCTGCGCCAGGCTCGCTCGAGGGCACGGCAGTTCTTCTTGGAGCTCTTGAGTTCGTCGGTGAACCATGGTGCTTGCTTACTGCTGGGTCTGCTGGGTGGGGTTCTCAGTGGGGCGAGGTCGTCTGCGCAGTTGCTGATCCACTTCGTGAGGTTGTTGGCGGCCTGGCTGGGGGTCTTGACTCAGGGCTGCGGCGAGCTGGTCGGCTGTGATCTTGTTCCAGCTTCTGCATGCGACCTGTTGCTGGTGGTGGTGGATAGTGTTCTTTCTGAAGCTGAAGTGGAGGCAGCTGTGGTCCGTCCAGTGGAGTCCGGTCGTGTGGCTGAAGGCAATGTGCTTGCTGGATGAGAAGATGGGGTCGAGTGTGTGTCCGGCGTAGTGGGTGGGGGAGGTCACCAGCTGCTTGAGACCGAGGTTGTCGAGGTTGTCCAGCAGGGTGGTGGTGTTGCGGTCGTTGTTGTTCTCCAGGTGAAAGTTGAAGTCCCCGAGGAGGATGTAGTCGGCGGAGGGGACGGCGTGTGGGCTGATGAAGTCGGCGATGTCTTCGCTGAATTGTGTGCGTGGTCCCGGGGGTCTGTAGATGAGGGTGCCTCTGAGCGTGGTCTTAGGGTCGGTGTGGATCTGGAAGTGCAGGTGTTCGGCGGCTGCGAGGGTGTCGTCGGTGGTGGTCGTGATGCGGATGGTGTTCTTGTGGACGATGGCGATGCCTCCTCCGGTCTGGTTGACGCGGTCCCTCTGGGTGATCTTGTATCCGTCGAGGATGGCGATCGCGATGTCGGGCACTGAGGAGGCGTTCATCCAGGTTTCCGTGAGGAAGGCGACGTCTGGGGATGTAGTGTCGATCAGGTTCCAGAGTTGGACGGTGTGCCTGGGGACGGAGTGAGTGTTGAGCAGGATGCACTTCAGGTGGTTGCTGTTGGTGCTCGGCTTTGAGGGTGCGGTGCAGGTCCGGATCCAGGTGAACTTGCAGGAGTGGCAGCTGAAAGGTCCGTGGGTGAGTCTCGGGGTGGCTCGGTAGCATCTAGAGATTCGGCCGGCGTTGAGGGCGTTGAGTTCGGTGGTGTTGTAAGTTCGGCGGGTGGGCTGGTGTCTTCGGGGGCCAGGGGTACCGGCGCAGACAGGCTTACCTTTGGCGCGCCCGCTGTGCGTCAACGCCGCGCGTTTGCCACTCTGCCATATGTGGAGAGTGGGGGGGGCGGAGCGAGGGAGGGTCAGCTGGGAGGCAGGAGTGGGGCGGCGAATGGGAAGGGCGCTCGAGGTGAGGGGGCGGGGCCGCAGGGGGCAGCGGCGGGGAGCGGGGAGGTGGCGGGAAGGGCGGCAGGGGCTGGGTGCGACCAGGGGAGAGCAGGGACAGAACAATAACGCACAGATGAAACAACACGGGGCACAAGGAGATACAGACAGCTAGACAAAGGTGCACAGGGTAAAAGCAATCACAGCGCTAGCGGGGCAAGATCAGCAGCAGCAACAGCGGAGTCCCAGGATCACGGCGGCAAGGTCAGCAGCGAGGTGTGCTAGGATCGCAGCTGCGGGCAGTGGCGGCAAAGAGGGGCAGCCTGGGCTCACTCACGAGGAGTGTGCACGGTGCGTGGTGTGACCTGCCCAAAAGGGACCGTGGTCACTGCTCACCACCACGTGCACTCCGTCCTTTATGGTCCAGTGGGAGGGAGGGTCAGCTGGGAGGCGGGAGCGGGGCGGCGAATGGGAAGGGGGCTCGAGGTGAACCCGCTGCATCATCACCACTGCGCCGATCAGATCCAACGCAGTGACCTTTGACGCTGATGCAGTGCTAAAAAAAGTCATCTTTGTGCGACTTGATGGTGGCACAGTGCAGATCAAAGGACTGTGACTGTGAGGTTTGACTTCTTTGCGACACTGTATTCAGGTCCCGACTATGAGGTTCGACTTCGAAGCATCGACCGGACTGCGTGAATCAAACTGATGGATCAGACTCTCGATGACCACGCTTTGCTCCATCTGAGGCACTTTGTCAGTGGTTCCTGCTTGAGTGTTTTAGCACGCCTGACCTCCAACATTGTTGGCCCGGTCTAGCAAGAATGCATGTAACCTTTTAGCACTAGTGACTTAAAAACTTTGGTTCTGCTTTTGAATTTTTGCAGTTTTGGTCTTGATTTATTGAGGCAAATATTCTCTATTTCTCTAAATCTGTGTGGAGTCTTTTTGTGGTGTTTTCATTGGGTTACTGTGTGTGTGTTGGACAAATACTTTACACATTGCCTCTTTAAAGAAGCCTGATTGCACTGTGCGAAGCTACCAGAGGGTGAGCACAGGTTATCTTTTAGTGTGTTGCTAGCCTACCCTCACTAGAGTGGTGGTTCTTGGTTGGACCAGGTGCATTCTTTTGCCAACCAGAAACCCCAATTCTAACATGGATAGTTCTCTGCACTTACTGCTCTGTTTGCCTTGCAGCCTGTCTCAAACACACGTATGGTGTGGGTGACAGCTACACTTTGTCCATTCCCTCTAGACAGCCACTAACACAGGAAGGATAGGCGTGAATGAGTACTGTTAGATCTGGGGGTGTCTATTTGACAAATAGGGACCCTTGCCGCTAGTCAGGATAAAAGGGGTTACACTCCTAAAAAATCCCTGCTCACCCCCTGGGTAGCTTGGCATGAGCAGACAAGCTTATCTCAGAGGCAGTGTGTAAAGCATTTGTGACCACATACAGTAACCCAGTGACAGCACTACAGATGGACACCACACAATGTTTTTATATGAAAAATAAGTATACTTTATATAGGGTTACCACAAGACAATAAATGACAAAAATACACAATACTATTACTTTAAGATGGTAGATTTAGCTTAGTTAATTTCAGTTCTTAAGATGCAACACTTTGCGTCAATGTACCTTACGATGCGTTGCGATTCCACGACAAGCAATGTCGCAGCAAGGGAAGTGCGGCAAAGTTCAGGTACAAAGAAATAAAGACTTGAAGATCTTCCAGATTTGGCACGCTTCTCCAGGGATGCGAGAAGTTTTTGGTTCGATGCGTGGACTGCAGCGGCAACACCCTTCTTCAGAAGTGTGACAGCAACAGCTCCAACCGCGACACTCTTCTCCCACGATGCATGAAGCTTCCGCGCAATACGACAACTACAGCGGCGACATCCTTGTTCAGAAATGCAACGGTAGCAGCTCCAATAGCGGTGCGCTTCTCAGGGATGCCATATAAAAGATAACAGGAGTGAAAACCCATCAAGCTTGTTGGGATTGGGGTAGAGAAGTATATACAAAGAACAATATCCCAACCGGTATTGTTTGCAGACAATTATTGAGGATATCTATACAGCATTATCCAAAAAGAAAAAGGAGACTCAGTTTGATTTTCATATGTGCTCAAGGCATCATTTATATCGGCATTCTGAGAAGTATAGGGCAATTATAAATAACAGTTAATATCAGCACTGCAATTATTAAATAATACGTGACAGCCCAAGGTTGTACAAGGTGCACGAGTGCAAAGGTGAGTGACACTACGGCGACACAAGTGACAGTGAGAGCAGCGTGGACGGCGCAAGGTGTATTGTTAGCAATTATGTACAGTGAATAAAAACAACAAAGTGGTTTCAGAATAGTTCAAGATGGTTGTTATTCGTTTTTCATTTGTTTGCGAAAACCACTGTGTGAGGGGCGCCTAGAATCTCGCTGGAGAGTCGACGGCGTTTCGATCCGTGAGAGTTGGGATCCTCATCAGGACAAAGGGGCTGGAAGCAGTACGTTTGGCAACTGGTTGGTAACAAGGGTTGGCGGGAAAATTCCACAAGTTGAGGATCTGTCTGGGTGCCTCGATGGTCGTCCCGTTGCAGAGTAAAGTGTCCGAACTTACATGATTGGTACCTCAAGTGTATAGGAGCAAGGAATGGAGTGAAGGATTATCCAGAGCCGCGTGGTCCGTGGATAGGCCGGCACGGAGTTCAGCGTTATCGGAAGGAAGAGGAGAGTAAATCGGTCCTCGAGGTTGGGGCGGGCGAGTGAAGCGCTGTCCGGGTCGTGGCAACACCCGGACAGACGCTGCCACTCTTCAATCTCGTTGCCTCGCACTTTCAGCTCCTAACGACAAGCAGTTCCTCAGAAGGCCCAAAACAGCAGCAAGCACTTCCACAAGAACTCTGGGGAGCTGGGGGTTGAAGTCTGTTGTCCCTGAGACTTCAGCAGGAGGCAAGCTCTTTTCCAAGCCCTTGGAGATCCTTCACAAGTTGAAGGATCCTTTCTACTTCTTTTGGCAGCAAGGCAACCCTTGCAGGACAATCCCCCAAGCAGCACTTTAGTTTGGGAATAGTTTCTCCTCAGTTTCTCCAGGTTCCCTTTCCTCAGTAAAGGTTTCTTCTTTTAGCCCAAAGTGATCTAATTTCTTGGGATCAGGGTCCCAATATTTATACCCCAAAATCCTTTATTCTCTGAGGGGAGAGGGGCTTTTGCCCAGTCCAAACCAGTGCTAAAGCACTCTGTTTACCAGACTTCTCCTTTCCGTTCACAGTGCAGGGCAGAAACATCAGACGCCCCACAGGAGGTGGAGGCAGCATTGTGGAAGGCAAGTACAGTCCTGGAGCACTTTGTTGACAGGACTCCTTCTCTTCTTTCAGTGTGCAGGGCAGAGACATCAGCCGCTCCCCAGGAGGTGGAGCCAGTATTATGGAAGGCAGGTAAAGCCCTATTCAAGGTTCAGGTGCAAGTCCTCCCTCCCATCTAGATGCAGATCTCTCTATTCACCACTGGGCTGACTCATCATGTCTCTTGGAATCCCCCAGCCCTGTCACTCACAAAGCCAGACAAAGGAATACACAACCTAGCAGAGGCAGGCTTGAAAGGTTAGACAAGCAAATAACTACTTTCTAAAAGTGTTAGGATTTTAAAATGTAATAATTCTAACAGCCCATTCTGGCCTATGGAGTACAGGTAGCCTTGCAATAGTGAAAAACGAAAATGGCTGTAATTCATGATTAGGACATGACACACACATCAGGGCTTGTCCTACCTTATACTTACAATGCACCCTGCCCTTGGGCCTACCATAGGGGTGACTGATATGAAGAAAAGGGAAGGTTAAGGGACTGGAGAGTGGGTGCACTTGCCCAGTCAGCATGACAGTACCAGACTGCACGCAGGCTCTGCAATGGCAGACCTTAGACACATTTTACAAGGCTGCTTCTGTGGGCGGCACAACCAGTGCTGCAGGCCCACCTGCAGCATTTGGATTTACACGCCCTGGGCACACTCAGTGCACTAGACTAGGGTCTGACAAGTAAACCAAATAGCCAAACATGGTACCACTGATTAATACATCAATTTACAATAGGGAGCCCTTTCACTCTGGCACTGAACAGCAGTGGCACAGTGCCTAAAGCATCTAATACCATCAAAAACACAGGAGGCAACAGCAAAAATGGAAGGGAGATCCATGCCAAAGGTGCCAGGTCTAACAAGTACCCATCCACATACATCTGCATTCTGATGGCTCTGCCTGGGCAGGATGGATGGAAGGGCTAACACTTCACACCCTCTCCCCATATAAAGGGCTGCTGTACCCCCCATATATAGCATGGCAGGGAGAGATTGATTGAAAGGAGGACCTCTGCACTTCAAGGAGCAGCTTTGAGGTCACCTCTACATCAAAGACATTTTTGGATATAAGCACTGTGTCTCTCACCCCTTAAATTTAGACACTACTCGACTTGTAACTGAAGCTCAGCCAGAAGAACTGCTGTGCAGCTTAAAGGACTAAACTGGACTGCTGAGCTTCAAGGCTTGCTTTTCTGCTTGTTGCCTTGCTGCCTGCTGGTCTCTGACTTTGCTAAAGGAGAGTTGGACTCTGCATTCCCACCAACTGCACTCCAAGAGCTTGTTGGCTAGTCTCCTGTTGCATGAAACTCAGGGATATAAAAGTCTAACACCTGTTACTGTGCCTGGCTCACTAAGTTAGGTGCGCGCATCAGAACCAGCACTTTGCCTCCTGAGATCAATGCATCAGACAGAGTATTGCCATTGCTGCTGCTAAGAGAGATTGATGTATCTCCTTGACTGAATGGAGAAACCCGGTGCATTGCTTGACACCTCTAGACTTCAGCACCTCTCTACTGAACCAATGCATTAACATCAGCATGTGGAGAAAACCGATGTATCGCCATCAGCGCAATGTCGACTCGCGGGACCTGCATCCACACATCTCATGATTAACCCTGGGCGTAGTTCCCGAAGTAGCGCTACGCGTAGCTACACAAAGTGCACTTCGCACTACACGATCTACGCATAGCACTACGCGATCTGCGTAGTAGCCTGTTCGCACAGTGCAAGATGCCATTTTCAATGATTGCACAGTGTGGACAAGCATCCGGCACTGTGCAATCATTGAAAACGGCATCTTGCACAGTGCCAGCTGTAGTTGTCTGCCACTCAAGTGGATTTTTACTCAAGCAGCAGCTTTCTCAACACGGACTGGTAGTTTCTCATTGCGAGCGGTCGCAAGCATACGCGACCACTCGCAATGGGAAACACGACCTCCCCGAGTTGAGAATCTTGCCAGGAGGTTTATTTTCCACGGTCGCGATCAGCAACTTGATGTTGCTGATCCCGAACGAGGAAAAAGTCTCGCCGGGATATCATTTTGCTTGCTCGCGGTCTCCAACTTGACGTTGAGGATCGTGAGCAAGCAAAAAATGACCGCTGCACTACTCTACGCATGTTTGCACTGTGCTACGTGCAATTCGCGTAGTGCGAAGTAGCAGAAACTTTGCAAACTATGCGAGCGTAGCGTAGTGCTTTGCCCAGGGTTACTCATGACGCATCTCGCTGTTAGGACCAGGAAATGTACTTTGTTTACCGTGTTCTGCATGGGTCCAGTAGACAGGCAGCCCTCCCTCACAGTCAGCCTGAACTTTGACTTTGCCACAGTCCAGCACGTCCTCAAGTAACCCCTAAAGTGATATTTGGTTCTAAGTGCTTTTTTTTGCTTATGCGTTAGAAATTCAATAAAGCAAATTATATACAATGGATTTTTGTAATTTTTGTCTTGTTCGGTCAGAGTGTAATAATCTGTGTTTCTAAACCTGTGTGGAGTCTTTTTGTGGTGTATTCATTGTTTTATTGCTTGAGTATGTGAGTGTGCTACACAAATACTTTACTTGTTGCCTCTTTAGATAAGCCTGACTGCTCTGTGTCAAGTTACTAGAAGGTGAGCACAGGCTATCTTTTAGGGTGTACTTAAGTTACCCTTACTAGAGTGGTAGATCCTGTCTTGAGTGGGTGCATATCTCAGCCAACCTGAAATCCCAGTTATAACACTGGCCCATAAATTTGACCCTGTAGTGCCACACAGAAGATAGAAGCAAGAATGGTCATAGGCCATGTTCTGCAGCAAACCGCTGCTCACAGCCAAAGATCCTGCGCAATTGGGGGTGGATTATCCACAGGAGGTTCGGCGCATGGGTCTCTTGGATGTGGTTTCTGTTAAAAAAAATGACACAAAAAACAAAGATGAAAATCAAGTAATGGTTGGCTTTGTTATAACAACCTATTGTATTGTTTTAAAAACTCAGAATATCACCTAAAGAATGCATTTAATGTAAAGGTATGGTTACAAATTAAAAACGAAAAACCACTGAAATTGTCAATTTATGATGAGGACCACAATCAATATTTCACAGAACAGCCATGCAGAACATAACTTGCACACCAAAATGCAATGCTTATAATCTCCCACTATATGTACCAAAAAATAACCACAACTAAAAGCAAAATATAACTATTTAACACCTATTCAAGGGAATAAATGATTTTAAATTCATAATAGTCTCTGACAAAGTGGTATGGTTAATAAGATGTTTAATGTTATGAGTAAAATGATTTACAACATTTGGAATGACGTCTGTTTCATTAAGGGTGAGATCACGGGCATTGCATTCATCATGCTAGTTTAATTTTGGGTATCTTTCAATCAAATTGCCTGGTGCACCTGCATTGGTTTGAATGGCTACCGCAGTGACTACCACTACATCGACCGGACCATTAAATAGACAGAAATTAGATGGGTTTAGTATTATCTCGAATGGGGTGCCACTCCCTAATTGCTATATCTGGCGTTAAGATAGTAAATCACTGTAAACAGTGGCCTAAGGTAATATGCACGACGATTGTATTGGCGATATTACTCTACAGTTTATTATGTTAAGGGGTAAAATCCATGACACATATACTACTCTCACTTTTCTCTCTACCCGTCTATCGCCGTTCCGCATCTCTATATGAATTGTCAGTAGCATTGTCGACTAAGTAGATAAGGAAAATTGCCAGAACGAAGAATGCAGAACATGTTCTTTCTCCCTTTTTTCTGTCAAGTATTTCATTTGCAGCAGAGCACCTGCTTTGTGTTGTGACATTGATTAAAGACAACCGCGAGAAGAATAACCATAGCAAATTATAATAGATCTATAAATCAGAAAGGGAGAAAGCAAAGTGCGTGTTAATGAACGATAAAGACAGAGTGTTGTCAAACTTGCATTTTTTAAATTAAATATTTCTTGGTTTAAAATAATGGGGTGCTCAAATTTATAAAAGATCTCTAGTAATCTCAATCTATCCTGTCAAGATGCTGGGCATATGGGATTTGCATACCACTGTAATTATGCTGCATTTAACACTTTCTGCTGACAGTTTCACAGGTAGACATAAACCAGAACACTCATTAAAGCGAGATTTTTTTTTAATGTTAGCATGATTGTAAAATAAACTTTTGGTTTTGGAATGATCTATTGCTAACTGAGTGGGAAACTGTAGACATAAAAGAGGTAACACACATCTTCTATTAACTTAATAGTTTATGAGCTGAGGGTGATAAATTAGAACATAACTCATCACAGTAGAGCTGAAAAATATGCTGATGGCGGTAGGTGAGTCTGTCTACTGACCATTTCCTTTGGTATCGCCTGGGTTTATTTTAATCCTATTTATTCTAATGAGTCACAAACTGAGTACTGCGTTCTTTTCCGTGATGCACAAACCTATTTATTTATAAAGTGTTACATCGCGCGAACATGACCCGTAAGGGTATCAGAGTGCTTTGCAGTGGGGAGGAGTGAATAACCAATAAAGGCACAGTAATATAATGCAGATATGACACACATACAATTATAGAAGAATAACAAATTGAAGAAGGTAAACTTCCTAGGAGATCAGAAGGAAGTAGTCATGATCAGCAAAATAGGAAGGAACCAGGTAAGATCATTATGGATTAGTTAAAGTGCCTGACAAGCGACAGTGATAGTACTTCAAGATAAACATGATTATAGATTTACATCATTATAAAGGTAAAGTGAAATCCATAAATATATCGATCCATTAAACAAAGTGGGCCAAGAACACTTTAACAGTAACTATTTCATAGTAGCCCAAATGGTGTGCTCTATGTAAAATCAAAGGTTAAGCTATGTTGCCATTGCTGGTTTTCACAGACTATCCTTGGGGGACAACTTCCCCTCCTATTACCACACAGCAGCATTGCTACTTTTAAAAAGCAGCCCATGCCCCCTTCTTATGGCCTCCGGAACCCCATCCCCCAGGGCCTGGCCACTTCGTTGGGGACCTTGGGGGGAGCCCCAAAGCCCCCATGGTCCCGCCGTCTCCTTGCCTCCTGCGGGAGCCGACATTGCTTTTCCACAAGGTAAGCTGTTGAAAAAGCAATCCTACTTTGCTACATTCAAGTGAGAGCAGGTTTCCCTGCTTTCACTTCAATGAAGCAAAGCAGAGTTAGCTATGACAGGACGGTAGCCACACGGCTCCTGCCTTGCCTAACAAACAGCAGTGTCGCGGGGGCACCCCGGGAAACTGCAGGAGCTGGCCCTAGAGGGTGGCAGTCCCCAGGGCCATCAAGGGCTCCAGGAAAGGTTCTGCCCAGCACTCCTCCCAATATTTAAATCCCTGGGGAGATGGTGGTTCCTTGGGCATGGGAGTCCGTAACAGACCCCCCAATTTCCATATTTAGTGCCCCAGGGAGGTTGTGGTCCCAGGGGCGTGCAGGAGGGCTCAAACCCCCCCTCACAGGATTTTTCTTTTTAAAAAGCAATGTCCCGGGCAGGTGGCAGTCCCGGGGCTTTGGGGGCCCACCAAGCCCCATACCCTAAATATTAAAAAAGCCCCTGGGAGGTTGCATCCCCGGGGCTTTGAGGGGCCGGCGAGACCCCCTAATTATTAAAAGAGCCCCGGGGAGGTGGCAGTCCCCAGGGCTACGGTGGGCCCCACATGACCCTGCCACATAATGAGGCATGCCCCCAGGACCTGGCCTACCCGGGGCTTAAATAAAACAAAGTGCAAGAGCCCGTGCTTCGTTTTTTTATTTTCTTAGCCGGATTCGTGACCCCTGTGTGAATTCTGACAATTTTTTAGTTCTTGTGGGACCGCCTGAGCAGGCTTGGTGGTCAGGGTGTTTCTACCCTGCCCCGTTTTCTATATTTTTCACTTTGTTTCACTGTTTTCTTGTGACTCAGTTCTACAGAGTAACAAGATGGCTGCCAACACTTCCTGGTTTGAAGTGTTGGCAGCCAATCAGAGGGAAGCTCATGCCCGGGAGGGTTTGCAACACTCCTCAGCGCTTAGATATTAAAACTATTTCTTTTTCTAATTTCTCAGCAACTTCTGAACGAATTTACACAATTTAAAAAATTTGCTAAATTTGGAGTAATTCTGTTCCGCAGTTCGGGCTGTAGCTTTGTCTAAAGTTTCCTAATTAACATGGGGACCCACCATTTTTTCTTCAGCCCATGCTTGAAGAATCACCCCAAAACTTTCAAGACAGAAGCTGACAGGAGCGGGCCACTAGTTTTGTTTAATTTCGCGAAGATTCGTCAACTGGAGCCAAAATTATTGGGAAAAGAAAAAACTATTTTCCTATGGAAACTAGGCCCTAACTATAACTACCTACTGGTGGCCGCCAGTAGGAAATAAAGAAATATGTGCATATGTATATCCTCCAAACTCTTTTTTCTTCTTCTACTGACTTAACTTTACCTTTTCCCTCTCCAGAACCCTAAAATCGCCCTTCTATCCCTTTACCTCTACCCACTCCTAAACCCCAAATCCCTGTAATGCCTTTACCTCTACCTCCCCTTAACCCTAAAACCTCATTTACCTCCTTTTACCCCAGTCACTCCCTAAATTCTAAAATCACCATTACCCCTTTACCTACTTTTAAACCCTAAAATCACCCTTACCTCCTTTTACCTCTACACACTGCTAGAGCCTAAAATCTCCCCTACCTCTTTTTACCTCGAGCCGCAGGTATGATATTTAAAAAAAAACTGACCAATGTGGCACAGTCCTGCATGTTAAAAGTCCTGAAAGATAAGGGTGCTTTCCCTATAAGGGAGTGTATTTTTAATTTAAGCCGACCTTAGTCAAGGGGTCACCACATTAGTATACATGACAGGAATATTGACTTTCTCAAGAGGGTGTCACATTAATATAATAATCACCCAAAGTTAAGTTTGATGATTGAAACCAAGGAAATAATATAAGAATTGCACTGATCATTGATAGGATTGCAAATAAAGATTTGCAATTCAAATCAAACTTACCACTTCTGTCAATCTTTCCTTCATATTCTTCAGGCCACATATTGCAGGCATAGGACCAACGACAAGGATTTTCCAGCCTTTAGATCCAAGGAGCAAAAACTCCAATTTGAAGGGCCAGATGTACAACCCTACCAATTTGTGAGTCACAAATTACCTAGTTTGCGACTCGCAATTTGCGACTCACAAATATGAATGTACAACTGTGTCTCAGACACTATTTTGTGATTCCTAAATGGGTCACTAATTGGCTGCCTCATTAATATTTATTAGACAGTTGCAATTTGCAACCCTGTTAGGAATGGCTAGCACTCCAGGGATAGTGGCCTGCTGGGGTCAGCAGACCACCATGTATATGCCTGCTTTTAAAATAAAGCAGCAGTTTTTTTTATTGCACTCTGTTTTCCTTCAAGGAAAAAGGGATGCATTAAAAAAAAAACATTACAGTTTCATTTTTTGAGTAGTCAGTAGTCTGTGGGACCACAGCCTGCTCTTAAAAAAATATTTTGAATGCCAGTAATAAAGGGGAGTAGCTTTCCTCCTATTTGAAGTAGGTGGTAAACTGCAAGTGTTTTGAAACCGCAATTGCTGACACCACCAAATCCCTTCCTAACAAAACTTCAAAGGTGAACATCTACTCTGTTGCTTTAAGATCTCTGGGATTCCTCCTATGTTCAGTTGGGGTTACATAATATTATATTATTGAACACAATAATGATTCATCACAAAATCAATACCCAGATAACTGTCATTCAAAAAATAACCAAGAAAACCACAAATACTGCTAACAAAAACGTCTCTCAAAAATATCTAAAATCAGTCATTTAAAAAAAATGCCAGAAAACAAATTACCGTTAACTAACTAAATACACAAAAAATGTCCAAAACGTAAATATCATTAAAATTATCACCCTCAAAAATATTATGCATTAAATAAAAAAAACTAACAATATAATAAACATTATGTTATGCTATGTTAATTTATATTTGTAGAGCACCAAATCACCAATGATCTCTAAGTGCTAGAGACCTTGAACCCAGAGATCCCATGTTACTTGCTGGTTGGGGAGAATTGGGTTAAACTTATCCGAACGCCTCATTAAACAAAATGGTCTTAAGTTTTCTCCTAAATGGGAGTAAAGCGGCTTCCCAACGTAACTCTCCAATAGCTTCTTCCAATAATGGCAAATCACAACCGAAAAGGCCCCCCCAACGTGGTTCTATTAAAACGCAGTCAGGCCAACATGTGTGTCTCTGAGGAGCGCAGGCATTGACCAGGCACATAAAGATTCAGACGGTCTTTGATGTAACTGGGCGCTGCTCCATACTTAGCTTTGTGTGCAATGCACACGCCCTTGAACCTGACCCTCTGCTTAATAGGGAGCCAGTGTAACTGTTGTAGCAGGGGTGTGGCATGTGTTCTTCTCTGCAGTTTAAGGATCAGTCTTGCCGCAGCTTTTAAAACCACCTGAAGTTCCCCCAATAATTTACAATACCCTAACATTATCACAAACTTAAGAAAAGGTTTACCAAATAGAGGAATATTAAAAGCAATGCAATAACACTATAAACATAGAAATGTTATATTTATATATACACATATCTGTATACATATATATATCATGGCGGGCGCGCTGGCATCTATTTAATAAAAGCACTTTTTTGCACCAGCAATCAAAGGATTCACTCTTCGTCATCTTTAGATTTGAGCAGCGGCAGTCTGCGGTGTGGCGAGTATCCAGAATATATATATATATATATATATATATATATTTTTCAGTTAGGAATTAGCATTTACAAAACCCTAACAATAACCATTTACAATACCCTAACATTATCACAAACTTAAGAAAAGGTTTACCAAATAGAGGAATATTAAAAGCAATGCAATAACACTATAAACATAGAAATGTTATATTTATATATACACATATCTGTATACATATATATATCATGGCGGGCGCGCTGGCATCTATTTAATAAAAGCACCTTTTTGCACCAGCAATCAAAGGATTCACTCTTCGTCATCTTTAGATTTGAGCAGCGGCAGTCTGCGGTGTGGCGAGTATCCAGAATATATATATATATATATATATATATATATATATATATATATATATATATATATATATATATATATATTTTTTTTTTTTTTTTCAGTTAGGAATTAGCATTTACAAAACCTTATTTTACTCACACAAAACCATTGAAATTCCATATATAGTTAGTTGCACTAACTATATATCGCGCACCCGCAATCCACTGCTGATGATGTCACATATTACATCACATATTACATCATTCATGACATGGTCAGTGACATCACTGATGACATCTCAAATGACATCACTGATGACATCACTGATGACATCTCAAATGACATCACTGATGACATCTCAAATGACATACATATATATATATTCACTGAAAAAAACATGGGTTATAGACCATATATAGTTAGGAATTAACATTTACAAAACCTAATTATAACAGAATATATATATATATATATATATATATATATATATATATATATTTTTTTTTTTTTTCAGTTAGGAATTAGCATTTACAAAACCTAATTTTACTCACACAAAACCATTGAAATTCCATATATAGTTAGTTGCACTAACTATATATCGCGCACCCGCAATCCACTGCTGATGATGTCACATATTACATCATTCATGGCATGGTCAGTGACATCACTGATGACATCACTGATGACATCATCCAGTGACTGTGAGTTTCTGTAAAGTTTAAATATGTTTTACATATTGAAGAATGAGTGGATGTAGAAGTGTCTGGATGAAGGATTTAGTAGGTGCGTGACTGACTGTATGAGTGAGTGATTAAATGTGTCTCACTGAGTGCATGGGTTAGTGACTAAACTGTCTTAATTTGTGCATCATTATGTCTGTTGTTCTGTAAACTGCTGCATGTGTTGATCAGTAGCTATATGAGTAACTATATGGGTTATTGATTGATTGTCCAAGTATTTGTATGGGAGACTGAGTGTGTGTGTGGCTGGCTGGGAGATGTGTGACTCTGTGCAGATCAATGTGTTCTTGTATCAATGATTGTATAAGAGAGTAAGTATGTGTTAGTATATGTTTGAAAATGTAAGGTACTCTATGTTTAATTGTATTGATTAGAAAATGGAAGTGTGATTGATTCTTTACAGGACTGACTAGGTGTGTGAGTAACTCCATGGATGAGTGGCAGAGTGTGAGTGTCTGTAGAGGTGTATGATTGCATATGATAGTGTTGTAAAGATGAGTGATTGTATGTATGAATGATTGTATGGGTGAATGAGTGAATGTCTGTGTAGACCTAGGAATCAGTGAGTGCGTATGTAGTAACTAGTATTGGTGTGTCAATGGTTTAAAAAATTATATTCTGTATTTTACACTGGATGTAACAGAGGTTATATCAAAGTGTGAGGAGATGCATTGTATTGTCACATGAATGATATCATCAGTGATGTGACCATTGATGTCAAATGAGATGTCATCAGTGATGTCATCAGTGATGTCATTTGAGATGTCATCAGTGATTTCATCAGTGATGTCATTTGAGATGTTATCAGTGATGTCATTTGAGATGTCATCAGTGATGTCATTTGAGATGTCATCAGTGATGTCATCAGTGATGTCATTTGAGATGTCATCAGTGATGTCACTGACCATGTCATGAATGATGTAATATGTGACATCATCAGCAGTGGATTGCGGGTGCGCGATATATAGTTAGTGCAACTAACTATATATGGAATTTCAATGGTTTTGTGTGAGTAAAATAAGGTTTTGTAAATGCTAATTCCTAACTATATATGGTCTATAAGCCATGTTTTTTTCAGTGAATTTTCAAGGTTTTGTAAATGCTAATTCCTAACTATATATGGTCTATAACCTATGGTTTTTTCAGTGAATTTCAATGGTTTTTTAATAGCAAATATCAAAAGCTTTAAAATGTCAAGTATATGGTAGGTAAAAACATTTTCGTGTCTATGCACGCTGATGTGCTTTGAACGCTGCCCCCCCTCTTTTCTTTTAGGAGTATTCTCTCTTTGCAGATAGTGAAGGGTAGGTAACGCAGGCCTTTGCCCCCGTTGTAATCCGTCGTGCCTGCTTCCCTCTCCATTTGATTGATTGTTATCCAAGCATTTACTGTTTTGGAATTGGTTCTCTTTGGTTCATTCTCTATTTACAAACAAGCACAGAGTCGCAATACTCTGTTTAGTCTTTGCAGATAGTGAAAAATCGTTAGAAAAAACAAAAGGAATCAAGCAAAATCAGTAGGCCACTAATTTGATCTCTTTTTGACTTCGCTAAAATAGAAACATTAGGAACAACCCCTCATGAGAAATATGAAACTAGTGAGAGGAACTGAGCTCAACACCATGATGGCTGCAAGACAGCTCTGCTCCGCCACCCACCCCGCCCAAACGAGCCTCCCCCACCTCCCCAGGTGGAGGTTTCTCAGCCACACCCCAGCGCTTCACTCGGCCACCTGAGTTGCGTCCGCTCCTGCGGCACAGTGCCTCGCTCGGCCAGCTGAATTGCACCTGCTCTTGCTATTACAGCGTCTCACCCGCCATCCGGCTGAATTGCACCCACTCTTGCGGTACAGCGACAGGCGGCTGCCACGGAGCTCAGGAAATGGCGGTCGACTCCACAGACTTGGGCCTGGCCTGCAAGGATGGCTCTGGGCAACCCTGGAACTCGGACGCCTGACTGCTGGAGCATGGGCACCATTCCCAAAAGCGGCCCCTCAGCCTTGAAGATTCTACAAGAGTCACCGGGGCCCCCCGACTCCCGCAGACTTCCGGTGGGGAGCGACTGCCATGATTGCTCGCGGAATGGCCACGACGTAGCCACGGAATGCTCTCATGCTGACGCCAGCTTTAGTCAGAAACACTGTAGACTACCAATTCGATCAGTTCCGGTGGAGCCCCAACGTGACCCGGTAGAGAAGAACTTGCCCTCCCCTCTTTGACTGATGGTTCTTGTTGCCTGTCCCTTCTGTTGTCATTTAACGGAACTTTTTGGACTGCTGAAAGGGGTTCTGTTCCGACCGCTGGTTGGTGGAGACATTTTGACTATATTCTGGACCTGCCCGGCCTCGCCCAAAATGGCGTCGGTATAAATGAGACTCGCAACTCCTTGATGTGTACTGGTTGCTCAGCCTTGATATCACGAGATATGTATGCAGTTTTGGAGCACATGGCGGGCGGGGACGGGTACTGATTGAACATTTGGACATCCCTATTGATATTAAGTTCTGATGTATTATTCATTACTGTACTATTGAAAGTTCGAATTAACGTTACTCATGGTACTTGCCCGCAAATGCATATCTAGATAATTTCATTGGAACTGTTAGACACCTGAATTCCTGCAAGCTAATGGCCTGCCCGTTACGTTTTTCTACAGTGTAAAGGTCCCCTCATCATATAAGATTCCAGTTTGCTCCGTGGCCGGCCCACATGGTTGTAGGACCGTATTTGTATACTGAAAAAAAAAAAAGAGTTTTCGAAGGAAGTTTGGAATCAGCGTCATAACAATCGTCTAGGTTGGTAGGGTTTTAGAATAATGGCTGTTATTCCCAAACAATAGAAGACAGATAATGCAGACCCTTTGCCTGAATTTTGGATTGATTGAAATTTGCATCCGTCACACCAGCCCTTTTTCCAGAATTGTTAGAAAATGGTTGACCGTAGCTTAAGGTATCTGCCGAATGTAAGGTGTGGTATTTTGTCCCATAAAATAAGACTAATTGAGAAACAAATACACGAAGAGAGAACTCGAATTTAGAGACAAACAAAATGAAACATTTTTTGGCATCATAAGAAGGGGAGGATATGTTACACAGAAAAATATTGCGAAAGGGATAGCCAAGATCTGTTGCATCACACGTTCCTGCAGCTAGTCTGATACATGGTAAGTAGAAGCTTTTTCGTGTTTGCGCGCGCTGACATCCTCTGAATGCTGTATCCCCCCCTTTCTTTTCTCCTCTGTAGGTTACATCGGAGTTCCGACTGAAGAATGGAGTGGACATGGACCGCACCGTGCTCCATGTAAGGAAAGACATAGACAAGAGCTGTGAGATATTGCATGGAGTGCAGACCATCACTGGGAACGTAAAAAATTGTATGGTGTGACTGTGCGTACATGCCCTGATTGTATGGTATGAATGTGTATGTATTCTATATGCCCGGCCGATAAACGTTCTGTTTGCGCAACTGCCGTGTTAGAAAACAACATCGGGACGCGTCGCGTAACCGCAACGTATCGCGTTGTCGCGTAATGCGTCATATGGCGCGCCGCGTTAGCGCACCCGGAAGTGCTCCGGTGCGCGAGGCGCGAAGCGTAGCTTCCCAGAAGCGATCCGGGGCGCGGCGTGGCGCGGAGCGCGTAACGTAAGCATAACAGGTCATGTGACTTGTTAATAAAACTTTTCATTGGTTCATTTCACTTTTGGGTTCCTAATGATGTAAGGCTAGGTCATGTGACCTAAAAATAACACTTTTCATTGGTTGAGAACTATTTTTTGTCCCAAATGATGAAAACCCCTCCTTGTTTCCTCACTCTGACTTTCATCTTTGTGAGCCGCTTGACGCAGGCCCCCAAGGGGCGGTGTGGTGGCGCGGACTGGGAGGGGGCGCTTGACTCCTGCCCCCTCCGCAAGTCTCGCTCGGCCAGCTGCGTTGCGACCACTCTTGCAGCCTACGACATGGAGAGGCCGGGGCGTTGACTAGGCGGGGCCTCCGGCCGCAACCACAGCGCCAACGATTGCTGCTGATGGAGGGGAGCCTTGCCGGTGAGAGCCACTGATCTGAAGAACGGCTGCCTGCGGTGCCTCCCTGAACCGCTTGACGGAGGCCCCCCAGGGGCGGTGTGGTGGCGCAGACTGGGAGGGGGCGCTTAGCTCCTGCCCCCTCCCCAAGTCTCGCTCGGCCAGCCGAGTTGCGCCAACTCTTGCGGCCTACGACATGGAGAGGCCGGGGCGTTGACTAGGCGGGGCCTCCGGCCGCAACCACAGCGCCAACGATCGCTGCTGACGGAGGGGAGCCTTGCCGGTGAGAGCCACTGATCTGAAGAACCGCTGCCTGCGGTGCCTCCCTGAACCGCTTGACGGAGGCCCCCGAGGGGCGGTGTGGTGGTGCGGACTGGGAGGGGGCGCTTGGCTCCTGCCCCCTCCCCAAGTCTTGTTGCCCTGGTGTGGCCTAAGATCGCCCCCGACATAGGCGGCCGGCTCCCGGGGTCCAGCGGAACTTTTTGCCTTTTAGTGACTCTTCCATTCTGCACCTTGTCCCACAATCCGTTTGACCTGAAGACACGTCCTGCGGTGCCCTCGCAATGCGGCCTGGTCCCTGAATGTGTGCAGGGGGACGGTATTTCTCGCTCGGCCAGCAGAGTTGCACCCACTCTTGCGGCCGACGACATGGAGAGGCCGGGGCGTTGACTAGGCGGGGCCTCCGGCCGCAACCACAGCGCCAACGATCGCTGCTAATGGAGGTGAGCCTTGCCGGTGAGAGCCACTGATCTGAAGAACCGCTGCCTGCGGTGCCTCCCTGAACCGCTTGACGGAGGCCCCCGAGGGGCGGTGTGGTGGCACGGACTGGGAGGGGGCGCTTGGCTCCTGCCCCCTCCCCAAGTCTTGATGCCCTGGTGTGGCCTAAGATCGCCCAAACATAGGCGTCCGGCTCCCGGGGTCCAACGGAACTTTTTGCCTTTTGGTGACTCTTCCATTCTGCACCTTGTCCCACAATCCGTTTGACCTGAAGACACGTCCTGCGGTGCCCTCGCAATACGGCCTGGTCCCTGAATGTGTGCAGGGGGACGGTATTTCTCGCTCGGCCAGCAGAGTTGCGCCCACTCTTGCGGCCTACGACATGGAGAGGCCGGGCCGTTGACTAGGCGGGGCCTCCGGCCGCAACCACAGCGCCAACGATCGCTGCTGACGGAGGGGAGCCTTGCCGGTGAGAGCCACTGATCTGAAGAACCGCTGCCTGCGGTGCCTCCCTGAACCGCTTGACGGAGGCCCCCGAGGGGCGGTTTGGTGGTGCGGACTGGGAGGGGGCGCTTGGCTCCTGCCCCCTCCCCAAGTCTTGTTGCCCTGGTGTGGCCTAAGATCGCCCCCGACATAGGCGGCCGGCTCCCGGGGTCCAGCGGAACTTTTTGCCTTTTAGTGACTCTTCCATTCTGCACCTTGTCCCACAATCCGTTTGACCTGAAGACACGTCCTGCGGTGCCCTCGCAATGCGGCCTGGTCCCTGAATGTGTGCAGGGGGACGGTATTTCTCGCTCGGCCAGCAGAGTTGCACCCACTCTTGCGGCCGACGACATGGAGAGGCCGGGGCGTTGACTAGGCGGGGCCTCCGGCCGCAACCACAGCGCCAACGATCGCTGCTAACGGAGGTGAGCCTTGCCGGTGAGAGCCACTGATCTGAAGAACCGCTGCCTGCGGTGCCTCCCTGACCTCTTGACGGAGGCCCCCGAGGGGCGGTGTGGTGGCGCGGACTGGGAGGGGGCGCTTGGCTCCTGCCCCCTCCCCAAGTCTTGTTGCCCTGGTGTGGCCTAAGATCGCCCAAACATAGGCGTCCGGCTCCCGGGGTCCAGCGGAACTTTTTGCCTTTTGGTGACTCTTCCATTCTGCACCTTGTCCCACAATCCGTTTGACCTGAAGACACGTCCTGCGGTGCCCTCGCAATACGGCCTGGTCCCTGAATGTGTGCAGGGGGACGGTATTTCTCGTTCGGCCAGCAGAGTTGCGCCCACTCTTGCGGCCTATGACATGGAGAGGCCGGGCCGTTGACTAGGCGGGGCCTCCGGCCGCAACCACAGCGCCAACGATCGCTGCTAACGGAGGGGAGCCTTGCCAGTGAGAGCCACTGATCTGAAGAACCGCTGCCTGCGGTGCCTCCCTGAACCGCTTGACGGAGGCCCCCGAGGGGCGGTGTGGTAGCGCGTACTGGGAGGGGGCGCTTGGCTCCTGCCCCCTCCCCAAGTCTTGTTGCCCTGGTGTGGCCTGAGATCGCCCCCGACATAGGCGGCCGGCTCCCGGGGTCCGGCGGAACTTTTTGCCTCTGGTGACTCTTCCATTCTGGACCTTGTCCCACAATCCGTTTGACCTGAAGACACGTCCTGCGGCCTGGTCCCTGAATGTGTGCAAGGGGACGGTATTGATTGGATCAAGATGGCGGCTTCACACAAAGCTGACTCAAGTGTTGCTGCTGATGCTGTGCAGACAAAAACTGGTTTTCAGTTTGTACATTCTTCAGGATTTTTCCATCCAAGGCTGGTTGAGAGTTTGTAGAACGATGGCTTCAGATTTTCAACATACTACTCTTCAACATTCTTCATAAATGTAACAATGTGAAACTCACTAGGAGAACGACCGTTTATCTTTCCTTTCAAAATGCTGCCAACAATATTTTCTGAATGGAAGACACCATCTTGTAGCATAAAGGGCTGCGTCAAGGGTGGTATTGCCCAGAATGTCTTGTTTTCTAGTGCTCGTAATGACGAAGCCAGAACTGCCGAAAGGGATTCTGGTCCTGCCGCTACTTATTGGAGACATTGAACTATACTCTGGACCTGCCTGGCCTCGACCAAAATGGCGCCAGTATGGGAGCGACTTGCAACTCCTTATGACGTTCTAGTTACTTAGCCTTGACGTTATGGGGGATGTATGCGGTCTTTGTGCACATGGCGGGCGGGGAAGGGTACTGACTGGGAATACGGACAAGACTATTGATGTCGATTTTTCATTATTGATTATTGTATTAATAAAGCTTCGAAGTAATGTTACCCATGATACTCGCCCATGGTGTGCGTATGGACGATTTTATTGTAACTGATCCTGTTATACTTTCAATTAAAAAATCAACCTTCACTGATCCTGCAACCATTTGTCACGTTTAGTTTTTTCTATTAAATGGCTCGCTTGTTACATACTCCTATACCCCTGGCTTTTGAAAGACACCATCTTGTAGAATAAAGGGCTGCGTCAAGGGTGGTATTGCCCAGAATGTCTTGTTTTCTAGTGCTCGTAATAACGAAGCCAGAACTGCCGAAAGGGATTCTGATCCTGCCACTACTTATTGAAGACATTAAACTATACTCTGGACCTGCCTGGCCTCGACCAAAATGGCGCCAGTATGGGAGCGACTTGCAACTCCTTATGAAGTTCTAGTTACTTAGCCTTGACGTTATGGGGGATGTATGCGGTCTTTGTGCACATGGCGGGCGGGGAAGGGTACTGACTGGGAATACAGACAACCCTATTGATGTTGATTTTTCATTATTGATTATTGTATTAATAAAGCTTCGAAATAATGTTACCCATGATACTCGCCCATGGTGTGCGTATGGACGATTTTATTGTAACTGATCCTGTTATACTTTCAATTATAAAATCAACCTTCACTGATCCTGCAACCGTTTGTCACGTTTAGTTTTGTCAATTAAATGGCTCGCTTGTTACATAATCCTATACCCCTGGCTTTTGACCCTTTCCTACGCCCGGTCTGTACTACCGCCCTCGGGCGATCTATGTAATGAACAGACTACCATTGCCGAAACACAAGGGAATGCATCTCAGAGAGATAAGTCAAGTACGTGGTAGATAAAAAATTTTCGTGTTTATGCACGCTGATGTGCTTTGAACGATGCCCCCCCCCCCCTCCTCATCATTTAGATTACCACCGCCCATTGCACAAAAGCGTACCGGGCGCTCCCCATGCAAAAAAAAACAATTTTTTTTTTTTGCCCCGCGGGGCCCTCTTAAATAACCCTGGGCGAAGAACTACGCTCCGTTCGCGGAGTTTGCGGAGTTTCGGCAACTCCGCGCTCCGCGGAGAACGCAAAGTTGTCGAATACTCCGCAAACTGCTGCGTAGCGTAGTTCTCGCGCGCTCAATAGCATTTTCGCGTGCGCGAGGATGCTTGTCGGTAAGATCGAGTTGCCGAACACGCAGAAACTGCAATCTGGCACAGAATAACTCGCGAACAAGTTAGTAGTGACCGGAAATAAGGGGACACGAGCGGGCGGGACAAACCTCATGGGTAACTTTGCGCGCTACACATCCCGAGCATGCAGGCAATCAATCAATCAATCAATCAGGATATTTGTATAGCGCGCTACTCACCCAGAGGGTCTCAAGGCACTTGGGGGAGGGGGGTCCGCTACTGCTCGAACAGCCATGTCTTGAGTTGCTTCCTGAAGCAGAGGTGGTCTTGGGTCAGGCGGAGGTGGATGGGGAGGGAGTTCCAAGTCTTGGCTGCCAGGTAGGAGAAGGATGTTCCTCCCATGGTGGATCTTCGGATGCGTAGCACGGCGGCGAGGGCGTGGCTGGTCGATCGTAGCTGGCGGGTGGGAGTGTAGAAGGTCAGGCGGTTGTTGAGGTACCTGGGGCCCAGGTCGTGGAGGGCCTTGTGTGCCTGGGTGAGGAGTTGGAACGTGATTCTCTTGCTGACGGGGAGCCAGTGAAGGTCTCTCAGGTGTCTGGAAATGTGGCTGTGTCGGGGGATGTCCAAGATGAGTCGTGCGGAGGCGTTCTGGATGTGTTAGAGTCTTTTCTGGAGTTTGGCTGTGGTTCCGGTATAGAGGGTGTTTCCGTAGTCCAGTCGGCCGGTGACGAGTGCCTGTGTGACCGTCTTCCTGGTTTCGGTGGCGAGCCATGGGAAGATCTTTCGGAGCATGCGTAGGATGTTGAAGCATGATGATTGGACGGCGTTGACTTGTCTGGTCATCGAGAGGGAGGAGTCCAGGATGAAGCCCAGGTTGCGTGCGTGGTCCGTTGGTTTGGGTGCGCTGCCCAGGGCAGGGGGCCACCAGGAGTCGTCCCAGGCGGAGGGTGATGATCCAAGGATGAGGACTACTGTCTTGTCTGAGTTCAGTTTTAGGCGGCTGTTCCTCATCCACTCGACTACGTCTTTCATCCCTTCGTGTAGGTTGGTTCTGGCGGTTCCTGGGTCGTTGGTGAGGGAGAGGATCAGCTGGGTGTTGTCGGCGTAGGAGATGATGTTGAGGTTGTGTTGGCGTACGATGGCTGTGAGGGGGCTCATGCAGACGTTGAAGAGGGTGGGGCTGAGTGATGATCCTTGTGGTACGCCGCATATGACTTCGGTGGCCTTGGATCTGTACGGGGGGAGGCGGACTCTCTGGGTTCTTCCGGTGAGGAACGAGATGATCCACTCCAGTGCCTTCTCTTGGATTCCGATGTTGCTGAGGCGCTGCACTAGGGTGCGGTGGCAGACCGTATCGAATGCTGCGGAGAGGTCCAGGAGGATGAGGGCCGCTGTTTCCCAGTTGTCGAGCAGGGCTCGGATGTCGTCAGTGGCTGCGATGAGAGCGGTCTCGGTGCTGTGGTTGGCGCGGAAGCCGGACTGCGAGTGGTCGAGGCTGGTTGGGCGAGCGCAATTGGTGATCCACTGTGTGAGGTTGTTGGCTGCTTGGTTGGGGTCTGTTGAGCTGGCGGGCGGGTTCTGGCTCAGTGAAGTGGTGAGCTGGTCGGTGGTGATCTTGTTCCAGTTCCTGCGGGGAACCTGTTGCGGGTGGTGGTGAGTCGTGGTCTTTCTGAAGCTGAAGTGGACGCAGCTGTGGTCTGTCCAGTGGAGTCCGGTGGAGTGGCTGAAGGAGATGTACTTGCTGGAGGAGAAGACTGGGTCAAGCGTGTGTCCGGCGTAGTGGGTGGGGGTGTTCACCAGTTGCATGAGTCCGAGGTTGGCGAGGTTGTCCAGCAGGGTGGTGGTGGTGTTGTCGTTGTTGTTCTCCAGGTGGAAGTTGAGGTCCCCTAGGAGGATGTAGTCAGCGGAGGCGAGGGCGTGCGGGCTGATGAAGTCTGCGATGTCTTCGCTGAATTGTGTGCGAGGTCCTGGGGGTCTGTAGATGAGGGTGCCTCTGAGTGTGGTCTTGGGGTCGGTGTGTATCTGGAAGTGAAGATGTTAAGCGGCTGTGAGGGTGTCGTCTGAGTTGGTCGTGATGCGGATGGTGTTCTTGTGGACGATGGCGATGCCTCCTCCTGTCTCGTTGACGCGGTCTCTCCGGGTGATCTTGTATCCGTCCGGGATGGCGACGGCGATGTCGGGCGTTGAGGAGGCGTTCATCCAGGTTACCGTGAGGAAGGCGACGTCTGGAGATGTGGTGTCGAGCAGGTTCCAGAGTTCCACGGCGCTCCCGAAGATGAAAAATGGCTTGCGAACGGGTCAAGCAAGCTACTACGCATGCTCGCGGAGCTATGCGTAGTTCGCGGAGTGCAAGTGCATCTTCGCGTAGCTCGCGGAGTGCGGCTACGCGAACTACGCCCAGGCTTACTTTTAAAGCCTCCACATCAAACCTAGGGGGTCAGGGAGGATCTACTATGCCCCCTTATGGTCATTTCCCCCTTCGTTTTGGCCTCCTCTTGTCTCTCGATCCTACCGAGAGACAAGATGGCGGCCGCTCCGGACTGTTTAGAATGTTGACAGACACCGAAGAGCCAATCAGCTTTGCTTCGCGAAGTTCCGTTACGCGTCAAGTACGCGAACCGGAGCGCTACCCGGAGCGCTGTCACAGATATATATATTTTTTTGAACATTAATTTATCAAAATCCACTGGAGCACATATATTGAGACCTAGCAAAGGCACATCTGGCTAACAGTCCCTACAATTTTGCCAAGTTTCATGCAAATCCATTCAGCCGTTCGAGCTAAAAGTGAGGCCAACCGCCCTATGGAAATTAACATGGGAAAAACGCGTTTTGGGACCCCCCTTTTTTCTCGGCCCCCCCTTGACGAACCCCCCCAAATTTTCAGGGGATGCTCAGAAACAAAATGTGCCATTTTCCTGAAAATTTCAGCCAATTCCATCCACAAACGCCAAAGTTATTAGACATAGGATTTTTTCTCTATGGGATTTTTGAAAATTCTAACTATATATACCTACTGGCGACCGCCAGTAGGTAATATATATACATATATACACACACACCCAGAAAGGTTGCCCTCGATGGAACACCAGGGAATTGTCATCATACAACAACATTAAGACCCTCCCCAGCGGGCGTGGAGCTACAATGCTTCATGGTCTTAGAGGTCCCTCGTCGTTTTACCACAGTTAGTGTTGGCGGGTTCTGAAAAAATAATGCGAAAAGTACTTTACCCAAGTGGGATACTTGAAGAGGAAAACAGTGATGTTGCTGCTTAATTCATGTCCCACAACCTAGGCCTCTCTGATCTCTTGGCTCCCGACACTTCAGGAGTTGCAGTTCCGCTGACTTGCGAAGGGGCATTTCCGCAGCTAGGCTGCCGCTAGATAATCCACGCAGAACAGTTGCCCTCGATGGAAACACCACCCACCAGGGAGTTGTCACCATATTTTAACCCAGGTTAGCAGTCACACCACGTTCCCTCATAAGTCCTTATCACATGCCAAACATGTTTCGGGCAGCATTGTGCCCTTGATCACTGGCGGCTTAAACAACAGTCCTGATATATATATATATATATATTTATATATATATATATATATATCTATATATATATATTACTAAAAACACACTTTAGTAGAGTCCACAAAAGGAAAAAAGATCAGAAAATCAGAATGCACATGTAGGCGTCTATTATGATGGCGAGCAAACAATGTCCTACGCCACCCTAACGGTCAACGGGACCGGCCTCAAGAGGTGCAGCGCTCCTGCTGTGCCTATCAGAATGGAACCACCACCACGACTGTCGCATCCTGTATATTTAACATTATCGCGGGCGGTGCTGTATTCAGCACCCACCACAATGTTAAACAGGCATGTTGTGCATTTGCATTCACAACGTGACAGGCACGCCGTCATTATTTACCTGGCAGGACAGCTGACTTCCTGTTGGCCGTTCCCATTCTCGACAGGATGGAGTTTGAACGCTCATCCAACTGCCATCACTATCAGCCCCTATGTACTGTGTTAAAGAAATGAAAATATTTGTAGAAATAAACAAATGTATATGTATTACATCAACTATGAAAGTGTAGGCCAAAAATATTTAAAATATTTTCAGAAAATATATATTAAAACGTTTTTATAATTTGTTTTACTTACAAAACACTACAACTGCTACTATAATAATACACTTCAATTATAAAAAACAAATACATAGGTAACTTAAATATCACAATAAACAATCCTGAAAAAACAAAATAAATATAATATACTGCTGCAGATATCAAAATGTTTACACCCACTACAAACTAAAACATCGCGAGGCTCCTGTTTTCCATTCCCACTCTAAAAGAACATTTAACACAGCACATAACTGTACAAAATTATTATAAAATGTACTACCAACTGTAACAAAGTCCTAGTAGGATAAAGGCACAAATTAACAAATATGAAATTCAGTTAAAAACCTCACATTAACCAAAATGTCATTGTTATTTTAGCAAAAAAATAATTATTCACTAAATAACCAATATCTTTTTTTAAATTGCAACACAATATTTATAAAAATGAATTGCTTTAATTTTTGCAAAAGGATCCATATTCTTCAGTAGGGTAACACAATTTGACTATTACTTCTTTAATTTAAAATTACTTTAATAAAGCAATAAATAATGAAAACATTATTGTGAAAGAAAGAAAAGACATATAATACAAATTATTGAAATTGTTATACTAAAAATATAATTATTTGTTAGCAATAAACCATAACTTATATTTACAAATATACATGTATAAAATGTTAAAAATAATCCATCTATAAACAATTCTCATATATAACAATAGTAAATACAATAGTAACACCATGAAAATGAATTTTTAAACATAATAATATACGTTGATCAAAGAGGCCAATATTTATAAAATCTCTCCAACTTTTAGCCCCATAAACCCAAGATACTGTTACCTAACAAATTATGTCAACTTATGTTTTAATTTTTCCTTGAATTTTTGATTATATAAATATAAAGGACATAACAAATGCACTTTACAATCTTCAAATTAATTTAATAAAGCAAGAAATAATGCATATATGAATATAAAAAAACATATAATACAAAATATTGACATTTGTACATTATAATAATCAATTTTTGCTAGCAAACCATAAATTGTATTTAATATGTGAAATATAAATATTTAAAGGGTAAAAAATAATCTATAAACAAATAATAATTTGGTAAAATATAACAATGAAAATACAATATCAAACCATGAAAATGTAATTTTAAAGTAACAAATATACTTTAATTAAAAAGACCAATATTTATTAAATCTCTCCAACTTTTATCTCTATAAACCTAACATACTGCTATCCAAAAAATTATATTAACGTATCTTTTCTTTTTTCCTAAACATTAGATGTCAGACGGCGGCGCTGGTATTATTAGACCTCAGCGCCGCCTTTGACACTGTTTCCCACAGCATTCTGCTGCATCGGCTAGAGGGGATTGGTGTTGAGGGACAGGCATTACAGTGGTTTCGCTCCTTCCTCGACAATCGTTCTTTCTGTGTGGCCATCCCACCCTTTCAGTCCAAATTCTAGCCTCTGGCCATGGGGGTTCCGCAGGGATCCTCGCTGAGCCCCACGTTATTCAACCTGTACGTGAGACCGCTGGCTGAGGTCGCTAGGCAGTGGGGCCTGACTATGGTCTAGTATGCCGATCACACTCAGCTGGCGGTTACTCTCAGTGGGGATGCGGAACAAGACGCCCCCAGGTTTCAGAATGGACTCAAGGCGGTGGCCAACTGGTTGACGGCGAACTGTCTCCAGCTTAATGCCACTAAGACAGAGATTATGATTGTCGGTAAGAGAGTGGAGCTCTGGGGTGATAGGTGGTCGGTCTCGGAATTAAGAAACCTGGGAGTTTGGCTGGACACTGGCCTCACTTTCGTTGGCCATACTAAGAAAACTGCAGCCTGCTGTTTTGGCGTTCTTCGGGGTTTAAGACCTGTTCTTAAATTTTTTGATGCCCCAACTAGGCAGCTGGTCATTCAGGCTACGGTTATTTCTCGCCTGGATTACGCCAGCTCTCTCCTGGTGGGGGCTTATCAGGCAGAAATTACCCGCCTACAGCGGGTACAAAATGCCGCTGCCAGAGCGATAGTCGGTCTGCCCAGATTCTGTCCTGTTTCCAACGTTCTTCGCTCCCTGCATTGGTTACCAGTGAGGAAGAGAATTCATTTCAAGGTCCTTTGTTTGACTTTTAAAATTCTGAAGGGCATAGGTCCTCGATTTTATCCAATTTTCTGTCCTTTTATGTCCCGACACGCTCTCTTCATTCCTTGGGCCAGGCTCTTGCCGTGGTCCCCCAGTTCAGGCTTTGTCGTGCCGGTGGCCGATCCTTTTGTGTAAAAGCCGCAGCAATCTGGAACTCCCTCCCGGTGGAAATTCGTCTGTTGGAGGATCTTATGCATTTTCGGAAAGCCATTAAAACCTTTCTGTTTTAGTCTCTCCTTTTAGCGGTCCCTATCTGATTTGGTTTCGAGTTATGCTATGTTCTACCTTGTTAGGGCGCCAGGACGTTCCTTTGCTGGAGCAGCTGCGCGCACAATAAATACCTATAACATAACATAACATAACATAACATTTGTTTTTACCTGAATATAAAAGATGTAAAAATGCATTTGAAAAACCTTTAAAACACAAAACATATTTTAACATTCATGCACCAAATACAAAAAATATGCAAAACATATTGCTGATAATAAGTTTTTACAGCAATATGATTTACCAATGATATAAAATGTGTACCTAAAGGAAATATACTTACATGTGCTATAACTCTTGACAATGTTTTCTTTCATTACAATATTCTTACAATGATAGTCTGGTACCAAAATATCAAAACTTGTACAGTGTGACAAACTAATTGTCAGATGATAATTTTCCCCAGGCCCTTTTTTACTCTCCATGGATCTGGGTCAATCACTGGTAATTGCTCCTTTTGTGTGGGTAAGCTTTAGTCACCTCAGCTGTGAAGTAAGATAATTAACGTGGACCAGTAGGAGAGCCAGAGGTGTAGAATCTGATTATGAGCCGAGCCAGAGAAATATGACAATTCTTGAAGTACCGTAAGATGCTGATTAACTGTCTAGTGAACTCCAAAATCAAACTCTGCATGTGTGTTTTCTCCTAGTTTGGCAACTTCATCAACTATGTAGGCCAAGAGTCTTCAACCTTTTCTGTACTTAGAGTTACTTATGTTCAATGAAACCCATTGTGAGCTGCTAATATTACTAGTGTTGTATAATTTAAATTTTCTTATATCTATAATAATTCAACCAAGCAAAATCTTGCTAATTTAATTAGTTGTGTTAAACACAATTGAGCTACTCAGATGTAGACTGCTGGTGTAGGCCTTTGTGGAGCAAAACTGCACTTTAAAGCAGAGTTCAACTATATGTATAATGTTGGGACATCAATCCAGATTTTCTAATACATCCTACTGACCTGTCAATGAATTCCCACTTATATTATAATGCCTACCCCAGTTCAGCACCTTCCTTGCTGTGTTACTTCTGCAATAGTGTTGGAAACTGGGTTAGTAGTAGGTGTTAGAATGCATGTACCACTGGCAATAAGGCCACAGACACAGTCTAGGGCTTAGTACAGGTCTCAATAAATTATTCCCATGCTTAACCTTTGGTTGATTGGTTGCTTCCAGGCAAGCTTAAAATAGGTGATAGATATGTAAAGCATTTAAAACCACAAATTCAGTAAATAATAAAGACACAAGACAAAGTAAAAATACGACAAAGATTTATAAAAATAGGAAACATATTTATCGTAAAAATGACAACAAAACAACTAAATCCAAAATAGGGAAGCAGTGATATGAATGTTTAAAGATGTGGCACTATATAGCACTTACCAACCTGTAGCACCATATTGAGACATCTGGTCACATTTGTCTGGGACAAAGTCAAAGTTTCAGGCCGACCATGATGGAGTGAGTGTTTATTGGCTTGATTTCAAGAGAGCTCCCATTCAAACTCTGAAAGTTGGACTTCCAGAGCTTTTCGGCCGGACGAACTAGCAGGGCAGGAAGGTCGCCAACTTGGTGCTCGCGATTGAGTGGGCCACCCTCTTGACTTTTTTCCAAAGTTGCTCCAAGCTTCTTTAAATTTCTAGAACTTCTTCCTGAAGTTGCTCTTGAGGGTCCAAAGTGTCCAAAACACAATCAATGGGTCTGGAATCTGTAAGATGGTCATTAAAAGTTTGGGACTTCAGTTCCCACAATCAAATTTGGACAAAACCCTTACTGTTAGACCTGGCACCTTGGCGTGAGTCTCCCTTCCACTTTTTGCTGATGTGCCTCCGATGTTTTGCTGGTTTTCCGATACTCAGGGCACTGCGCCACGGCTGATCCGTGCCGCAGTGCAAGTGCTCCCTACTGTAAATTGTACATACGATTGGTATCCATGATTGGTGCATTGGATTTACTGTCAGTCCCTAGTAAAGCGCACGAGAGAGTGCCGGGGCTTGTAGATGCCAATACTGCTGGTGGGCCTGCAGCGCTGGTTGCGCCACCCACCGAAGCAGCCGTAAAGATGTGTCTGGGAACTGCGACCGCAGAACCCGCGTGCGGTCTCGTACTGTCACGCTAGCTGGGCAAGTGTCCCCACTTGCCAGCACCGACCCTTCCCTTGACTACATATTAGTCACCCCTATGGTAGGCCTACGGGCAGGGTGCGTTGTAGGTGCAAGGTAGGACAAGCCCTGATGTGCATGGCATGTCCTAGTAGTGACTTACAACGAAGACCGTATTTCACTACTGAAGGCTACCTGCTCCATAGGCCAGACTGAGCTGCGAGGGTTATTACACCCTATAATCCCCGCAGGCTCAAGGAGCATGGTAGTGAGTCATGTTTAGTATGCCTGAACTCAGGATAAGGAGATATTTCTTGTAGTCAAGTTTATTTCAGTACCCTGGGTTTGCAAATGCTACTTTTAGAAAGTTAGCATTTGCTTGCTTAACCATTTCAGCCGCCTCTGCTGGTGTGTATCTGACTGTCTGGGATGTGTGAGTGACAGGGCTGGAGGGATGACAGGTGGTGAATGCGCAGATTACACCTTAGTGGGAGGTAGGAGTGCCTCTTGACTCGAGCTGTCACTGTGCTCGACCTCCACAATGCTGGCTCCACCCTCCTGGGGAGCGGCGGATGACTCTGCCGGCACCTGGCCCAGGACGGGCGAAGCTCCCATCAACAAGGTACTCTGGCCACTCCTGTCCGGACAATGCTGGCTCCACCTCCTGTGGGGCGTCTGATGCGCCTGCCCCTCACACTGAAAGCAGAAGCCGGAGTACACCCGCGGGGGTACTCCAGAACTGAAAGTGGCTATGCAAAGGCCCCCCTGGCCTGCGAGAACAAAAGAATTGGCCTATAAAAGACGGAGCCCTGCTCCTTGAAAATTAGATCCGGTTTGGGCCACAGAAAGACTCTGCCCTACGAGAAGGACTGTGAGAGACAAGGAAGGGTGCTGACTCTTGCCTGTGTCTGGTGCCTTGCTGCTGAAGGAGAGGAAGACAATAAGACTACGAAAAGACTATTGTGCTACTTGTGCCAAACTCTGCAAAGAAGATCTCCAAGGGCTTGCAACTGAACTTGCCCCCTGACCAGCGTCCCAGGACCAGTGGACGCTACCCCCTTGGAAAGCGACTGCGGGGGCTGACCATCGCCGCAGCACTGACGGAGGAATCTCCTCTAAGGTATCAACCTCCTCCCGACCACCGTGACCGGGGCCCAAAGCAACAGCAGAAGCAAAGTGAGGACCAGCCGCCGCTGGCCCGAACACCGTGACCGCAACTGCACCGGGAGCCCGAGAGCAAAGCGAAGGAGGACCCGTCCGGTCCGAGCTATCGAGGGGACTGCATAGCGAGCAGTCACTCACCTGCAAGGACGGACAGTTGCCCTACGAGAATCCGCAAGGTCGGTAAGCCTGCCCGACAGCCCAGCTGTCAGCCCACAGCTACACCGACATTTGGCTGGGTATGTCCTGCACTTGGGGACCGTACTGCCACTTGTCACAACCGCACAGCCGCCACCTCCAGGGTCGGAGCGGACGACGAGGAAAGGACCCTGCCGCCACAGAACACCGCTGCCCCGGACGACCAGTGACCTGCTCGGCCGAAGAGCCGCAACGATCAGCGACCCCGGGAAGGCAACGCGACGTGGGACAGATCCCTTGGAAGCCGCCGGCTCCACAAGAACTTTGAATAACACCGGTCTACGGACCTCAAGAGAACTTCCATAAGAACTGTGGTAACCCGAATTACGTAACTTGCAACCATCTTCATAAAGCTATTGACTGTATTCACAAGCCTGCTTAAAATCTATATAAAGAGATATATTTTTTTACAAGAATACAGTCTGGTCTCGTTGTGTGGTGGGTTGGTTGTAAAGGTGTACTGTTGCAAGTGTTTAACCCAATGTGCCCCAAAGATTAGCCTACGACTGCTTAAGCCACACTACCTAGAGGGTAAGCAGAGGTTGTCTGGAAGGTAACCCTCAGCCCTGACGAGGAAGAGAGAGTCCCTGCTTGTCGCTAGTGTTGCACTGCGCCAACTAGAGCCTCCCCCTTCCTACATTGGACGCAGCGGTGAGGATTTCGAATTTACACTTGCGATAGTTATACCTGAGCTTCTGACCACTACACAAGGATTACGGTGCAGTTACTAAACCACAGACTTTGCTTTTTGAAAGAAGATTCCGCGTGCCGAAACCATGCCGGGCACAAAGAGCCTGGATGGAGCGGAGTCCACGACCTCTGAGGTGTTGGAGGTGGAGTGGGACGCCGCAAAGCTGGATAAGTACACCAGAGTTGAACTGAAGTTTTTCTGTAGGAAACTCAAAGTTCCGCACGCTGGCTGCAAAAACAAGCCGGAGCTCTACAAGGCCCTGAAAGCCTGGGTGGAGTCCAGAAAGACCCCGGAGGAGCAGGACGTCCTCGCCGAGCAGAATGCAACGCCGGAGCAGAATGCACCTGGGGATCTGATCGATCTCGAGAGGCAAGACAGCGAGCACAGCTGTGGTAAAGGCCTGTCGCCAGAGGAGCTGGCGGACAGGAAGGAAACCCGGAATCACGAAAGAAAGTTGGCAGAATTGAAAATCCAGCTGGAGCTGGAAACCAAAAGAATGGCGCTGGAAGAGCGAAAGCACCAGATGGATTATGAAATCAAGATGAGGGAGATAAGTCTCAAGGAGAGAGACTTGGATCGGCCTCCCTCTGGTGGCAGCACATCGCCAGTGCAGGTAGAGTCAAGAGTGCACATCCCGAAGGACGTAGTTAAGGAGTTCTTTAAGGGGGATGACATAGGACAGTGGTTTAGGGCATACGAGGTAGCCATGTCCTCCCACCGGGTCCCTGACAAGGATTGGGGAGCGGGGTTGTGGGGAAGGTTCCTTAGCGAAGGGAGAGATACCTTGCTAGATTTGCCCGTTGAGAATCAGAGATCCTATGCCCACATGAAAGAAGCTTTATTAAACAGGTACGGGCTTACCCCTGAAATGTATAGACAGAAGTTTAGGGGATGTACTAAGCGGCCTGGGAATACGTATGTGGAGTATGTGACTTACTTTTGCAGAGCACTGGATGGTTGGGTGAAAGGTAACAAAGTTAATGATTTTCAAGGTCTCTTTGATTTAATTGCATGGGAGCACTTGGCTGATCACTGTTTTCCTGATTTACGCCAACACCTGATCGATAGCAAGCTGTCCAACCCGAGGAAGCTTGCTGAGGAGGCGGACCGCTGGCTCAGCACCAGGGTCCACAAGGGTCCCGTGGGAGATTCCGCCAAGAGTGGGCAGGGTCCCCAGCAGAAGAGTGGGGGGGACAAAGGGGGAAAACAGAAAGGGTTCCAAAAAGGCCCCCAAAGTAGTTCCCAAGGGAATCCGCAGCAGGGTTCTCAGCCTCCCCCACCCCCAAAGCAGAATGGGGCCCGACAGGTAAACCTGTTCCAAAGGGGCCCTTCAATTGTTTCAAATGTGGCGAGCCTGGGCACATATCCAGTGACCCCAAGTGTCGCCTATTTGGAAAACCTGCACCCACTGGTGCTCCGCCCCGACAAGTGACTAGCGTTCACCTGGGAGAAGAAATGATGGTCCCGGGGGTGGAGATCCCGTTCACATGACCCTGGTCTCGCTAGGAGACAGTGAGATGATCCCGACGAGCTACCTGCCCTCTAACACTAAGAAATATGGGCAGGTGGTGATCATCAATGGCAAGGAAGCTGAGGCTCTTAGAGACACAGGAGCCAGTGTGACTACAGTGAGGCAGCACCTGGTGTCTCAAGAGCAGGTTGTACCCCATGCCTACTGTAGGGTTATCAATGCTGATAATTCTGAGAGCCAGTGTCCGATGGCTCAAGTTCCCTTCGAGTGGGGGGGGGTCTCTGGTACTCTGCAGGTCTGTGTAAGAAAAACCATGCCTGTTGACTGTTTGCTAGGGAACGACTTGGAGCACTCCCCTTGGGAAAAGGTGGAGAAAGCAACTCACCTGCGGATGGTGGGTCTGCCTGACTGGGCGTGCGTGACCACCCGGTCAATGGCAGCCAGTAAGGGTGATCGAGAGGTCCTGGGGCCTGATGGAGAGGCCCAGGAACCGGCTTTAGGGAGAAGGCGCAGGGGGCGCGGGAAACCGGCCCCTGAAGTTCCTACGGTCCAGGAGGAGGCAGACCTTGAGGGGGATGCCCTGGAGCCTACTGGGGAACAGATCGCCGAACTGGGGGACCTGCCTGAGCTGACCCATTGGCAGCAAGAAGGAGGACCCTCCAGGGAGGAATTCTGCAGGGAGCAGAAAGAATGCCCTTCTCTCGTGGGTATGCGGCAACAGGCTGCAGACCAGGCCAATGGTGTTCAGGCCAAAACACATTACGTGTACTGGGAGAACGACCTCCTGTATTCGGAGCCTAAGGCTGCTGAACCTGGGTCAGCCTGTGTGCTGGTGGTACCCCAGAAATTCAGAGCCTTCCTACTGGGTCTGGCTCACGATGTGCCTTTAGCAGGACATCTAGGGATGGACAAGACCTATGACAGGCTTGTCACCCACTTCTACTGGCCCCAAATGCATAAAAGCTCAGACGCTTATTGCAGAACCTGTCCGACTTGCCAGGCAAGTGGGAAGACGGGAGGGAAGAACAAGGCTCCCCTCCAACCCTTCCCTGTGGTCGGTACGCCATTCAGGCGAGTGGGTATTGACATCGTTGGGCCTCTGGACCCCAAGACAGCCATGGGCAACAGGTTCATCCTGGTCTTGGTGGACCATGCCACCCGGTACCCTGAAGCCATCCCTCTGAGGACAGTGACGGCTCCCGTGGTGGGGCGTGCACTGATGGGAATTTTCTCATGAGTAGGATTCCCTCTAGAGGTGGTGAGCGACAGGGGGACAAATTTCATATCGAAATATATGAAGTCCCTTTGGCAGGAGTGTGGCGTAACGTACAAGTTCACCACACCCTACCATCCCCAAGGTAACGGGTTGGTTGAAAGATTCAACCGAACCCCCAAAGGCATGATCATGGGCCTGGAAGGTCCGATGAGGCGTAAGTGGGACGTCCTCTTGCCATGCCTGCTGTTTGCATATCGCGAGGTACCACAGAAGTCCCTAGGGTTCAGCCCCTTTGAACTGCTGTACGGTCACCCCGTGAGAGGACCACTGAGTTTGGTAAAGGAAGGCTGGGAGCAATCTCCCAGGAAACCTCCCCAGAATGTATATAGCTACATGCTGGCCTTCAGAAACCAGACCAGACGCTTCAGACAACTTGCCGAGGCAAATCTGGAAGCGAGCCAGGAAGAGATGAAGCGGTGGTACGATCAGAATGCCACTCTGGTCGAGCTTCAGCCTGGACAGGAGGTGTATGTCTTGGCCCCAGTGGAGCCCTGTGCCCTTCAAGATAAGTGGACAGGACCATTTGAGGTTGTGGAGCGCAAGAGCCCCGTGACATACTTGGTGGACATGAAGACGCCCAGGAACCCTTTGCGGGTCCTACATGTCAACCGCCTCAAGCCCCACTTGCGAAGGTCCGAAGTGGGCATGCTGTTGGCAACCGATGACGGAATGGAGGAGGAGTCGGAGCCTCTTCCTGACCTCTTGGTAGCCTGTGAGAAGGATGGGTCTGTGGATGGAGTTAACCTCTCACCCTCCCTGACCGCCGAACAACAGGAGGACTGCCGCCAGTTGCTGGGGCAGTTTCCAGACCTGTTCTCCCTGGTTCCGAGTGTCACAGATTGGTGCGTCCATGATGTGGACACTGGAGACAGCTTACCGGTGAAGCATAAGGCTTACCGGGTAACTGACAGGGTCCGGGCCTGCATCAAGGAGGAGGTCTCCAAGATGCTTGCCCTCGGGGTGGTTGAGTCTTCCAGCAGTCCTTGGTCCAGCCCCGTGGTCTTGGTTCCGAAGGCTGCTGCGCCGGGGGCCACACCCGAACTACGGTTCTGTGTGGACTACAGAGGACTCAATTCAGTCACGAAGACTGACGCGCACCCCATCCCCAGAGCTGACGAGCTCATTGATCAGCTAGGGGCTGCCCGGTTTCTCAGCACGTTTGATTTGACGTCTGGGTACTGGCAGATCGCCTTGACCGATGGGGCAAAGGAGAGGTCGGCATTCTCTACACCAGATGGGCATTTCCAGTTCCGGGTGATGCCATTTGGAATGAAGAATGCCCCTGCCACCTTTCAGAGATTGGTCAACCAGGTGTTGGCTGGACTGGACGAGTTCAGTGCCGCCTACCTGGATGACATCGCGGTGTTCAGCGGCACCTGGCCCGAACACCTGCGACACCTCTGGGAAGTGTTGATGGCCCTGCGCAGAGCAGGCCTCACAATCAAGGCAAGTAAGTGCCAGATTGGGCAGGGTTCAGTGGTGTACTTGGGACACCAAGTTGGGAGTGGCAAGGTAGCCCCCTTGCAGCCCAAAATCGAAACCATCCTAGCTTGGGAACCCCCCCAAGACCCAGACTGCAGTGAGAGCCTTCCTGGGGCTCACTGGGTATTACAGGAGGTTTGTCAAGGGCTATGGCACGATCGTGACCCCCTTGACAGAGCTGACTTCGAAGGAGCAGCCCAGGAATGTGATTTGGACTGACACCTGTCAGAAGGCTTTCGACACCCTGAAGACTGCCATGTGCACGGCGCCCGTGCTCCTGGCCCCAGATTTCTCCAAGGAGTTCATTGTGCAAACAGACGCTTCAGAGCATGGTGTAGGGGCTGTTCTTTCACAGATGACTGAGGAGGGCTTTGACCAACCAGTAGCCTTCATAAGTCGGAGGTTACTTCCACGGGAAAGTAGGTGGAGTGCAATAGAGCGTGAAGCATTTGCTGTGGTCTGGGCGCTGAAGAAGCTAAGACCCTACTTGTTTGGGTCTCACTTCCGAGTTCAGACGGACCACAGGCCCCTCAGATGGTTGATGCAAATGAGGGGTGAGAACCCGAAACTGTTGAGGTGGTCCATTTCTCTACAGAGTATGGACTTTACGGTGGAACACCGCCCTGGCACCGATCACGCCAACGCTGACGGTCTGTCCAGATTTTTCCGCCTTAGTGATGTGGAACTCCCTGGGGAAGGGTAGTTCCCCCCACATTTCAGCTGGAGGGGACACATGTTAGACCTGGCACCTTGGCGTGAGTCTCCCTTCCACTTTTTGCTGATGTGCCTCCGATGTTTTGCTGGTTTTCCGATACTCAGGGCACTGCGCCACGGCTGATCCGTGCCGCAGTGCAAGTGCTCCCTACTGTAAATTGTACATACGATTGGTATCCATGATTGGTGCATTGGATTTACTGTCAGTCCCTAGTAAAGCGCACGAGAGAGTGCCGGGGCTTGTAGATGCCAATACTGCTGGTGGGCCTGCAGCGCTGGTTGCGCCACCCACCGAAGCAGCCGTAAAGATGTGTCTGGGAACTGCGACCGCAGAACCCGCGTGCGGTCTCGTAATGTCACGCTAGCTGGGCAAGTGTCCCCACTTGCCAGCACCGACCCTTCCCTTGACTACATATTAGTCACCCCTATGGTAGGCCTACGGGCAGGGTGCGTTGTAGGTGCAAGGTAGGACAAGCCCTGATGTGCATGGCATGTCCTAGTAGTGACTTACAACGAAGACCGTATTTCACTACTGAAGGCTACCTGCTCCATAGGCCAGACTGAGCTGCGAGGGTTATTACACCCTATAATCCCCGCAGGCTCAAGGAGCATGGTAGTGAGTCATGTTTAGTATGCCTGAACTCAGGATAAGGAGATATTTCTTGTAGTCAAGTTTATTTCAGTACCCTGGGTTTGCAAATGCTACTTTTAGAAAGTTAGCATTTGCTTGCTTAACCATTTCAGCCGCCTCTGCTGGTGTGTATCTGACTGTCTGGGATGTGTGAGTGACAGGGCTGGAGGGATGACAGGTGGTGAATGCGCAGATTACACCTTAGTGGGAGGTAGGAGTGCCTCTTGACTCGAGCTGTCACTGTGCTCGACCTCCACAATGCTGGCTCCACCCTCCTGGGGAGCGGCGGATGACTCTGCCGGCACCTGGCCCAGGACGGGCGAAGCTCCCATCAACAAGGTACTCTGGCCACTCCTGTCCGGACAATGCTGGCTCCACCTCCTGTGGGGCGTCTGATGCGCCTGCCCCTCACACTGAAAGCAGAAGCCGGAGTACACCCGCGGGGGTACTCCAGAACTGAAAGTGGCTATGCAAAGGCCCCCCTGGCCTGCGAGAACAAAAGAATTGGCCTATAAAAGACGGAGCCCTGCTCCTTGAAAATTAGATCCGGTTTGGGCCACAGAAAGACTCTGCCCTACGAGAAGGACCGTGAGAGACAAGGAAGGGTGCTGACTCTTGCCTGTGTCTGGTGCCTTGCTGCTGAAGGAGAGGAAGACAATAAGACTACGAAAAGACTATTGTGCTACTTGTGCCAAACTCTGCAAAGAAGATCTCCAAGGGCTTGCAACTGAACTTGCCCCCTGACCAGCGTCCCAGGACCAGTGGACGCTACCCCCTTGGAAAGCAACTGCGGGGGCTGACCATCGCCGCAGCACTGACGGAGGAATCTCCTCTAAGGTATCAACCTCCTCCCGACCACCGTGACCGGGGCCCAAAGCAACAGCAGAAGCAAAGTGAGGACCAGCCGCCGCTGGCCCGAACACCGTGACCGCAACTGCACCTGGAGCCCGAGAGCAAAGCGAAGGAGGACCCGTCCGGTCCGAGCTATCGAGGGGACTGCATAGCGAGCAGTCACTCACCTGCAAGGACGGACAGTTGCCCTACGAGAATCCGCAAGGTCGGTAAGCCTGCCCGACAGCCCAGCTGTGAGCCCACAGCTACACCGACATTTGGCTGGGTACGTCCTGCACTTGGGGACCGTACTGCCACTTGTCACAACCGCACAGCCGCCACCTCCAGGGTCGGAGCGGACGACGAGGAAAGGACCCTGCCGCCACAGAACACCGCTGCCCCGGACGACCAGTGACCTGCTCGGCCGAAGAGCCGCAACGATCAGCGACCCCGGGAAGGCAACGCGACGTGGGACAGATCCCTTGGAAGCCGCCGGCTCCACAAGAACTTTGAATAACACCGGTCTACGGACCTCAAGAGAACTTCCATAAGAACTGTGGTAACCCGAATTACGTAACTTGCAACCATCTTCATAAAGCTATTGACTGTATTCACAAGCCTGCTTAAAATCTATATAAAGAGATATATTTTTTTACAAGAATACAGTCTGGTCTCGTTGTGTGGTGGGTTGGTTGTAAAGGTGTACTGTTGCAAGTGTTTAACCCAATGTGCCCCAAAGATTAGCCTACGACTGCTTAAGCCACACTACCTAGAGGGTAAGCAGAGGTTGTCTGGAAGGTAACCCTCAGCCCTGACGAGGAAGAGAGAGTCCCTGCTTGTCGCTAGTGTTGCACTGCGCCAACTAGAGCCTCCCCCTTCCTGCACTTACCAATCCACTGGACGCAGTTGCGACTAGGAATTCTTGTTAGTAATGGTCCATGAGAGCTCTGTTAACCTTGCCAGGAGTCTGCTCATGTTTCCTCTTGAAACAAAGTACACATAAGAGCTGTAGTTCTAGATAATGCAGCAGGTGCAGTCAGTCAGAATGCAGGGTGTGGTGGTGCATATCAAGTTTCCAGGTTGGTAAGCCTTCTTCTTCACTTAGTTTTAAGCAGCAGATCTCAGAGGCACTGAACCTCTCACATATTTATTCAATGTTCTCTGGGGTTAGATAGGATATAACTCCTGTCCAATGAGATTTAGGGCAACACAACAGAGCATGACTGCTTTCTCCCAGAAAGCACTATTTCAGCAAAATTCAGTAAGGCTGAATTTTCAGCAGAGGAGCAAGAACTGGTAGAACCAGCCTCCAGTATGGCTCATTTACATACCTCTCCTCCATCTAACATCTGCAAATTCCAACCTTAAGCCTGCCATCTGGATGGGTCAGAGGGTCGGGGGTAGGTTGATGGACCCGGTATTCTCCGTCTGTCCTATACCCCTTTAAAGCTCATGCTTTGTGACCCTTCCCCCCGCTCTTCATTCCTGTGTAGCAGAGCTTTCTCTAACAGATACCCTCTCCGTGGGTGAGCCACTTATCCCTTCATCAAAGCAGCCTGGTTAATCCTGTTAACTCTGACCAATCAGGGGTGACCACAGGAAGGCTGAAATTTGGCTTACGAACAAGAAAGTCTTATAACTGTTTTTCTCTGTATTTTAGGATAACTTCAACAATAGCATATTGATGGATTTATCAATAACATTCTTCAAAGTCCTTGAATGATACTTTTTGGAAATTCTTGGCGATAGTTATGCATTAACACATATGGAAAGGGGCGACCACTCGGTCCCCCCGAACGTAGGGCAGGGTGCCCGGATCCCCCGGGAAACCATTTTGGGCGGGGGGCGTGTCTCGGCTGGTATGCCCGAAGCGGCGTAGCCGGGGCACGCCTTTTCCCGCCCAAGAAGGGGTTGTCCTAGACACCTACACCGTTGGTCACGCCCCGTAGGCGTACCAGAGGAGGGTACACGCCCTCCCGAAGAGGAATAAAAGGAGCAACAATCCAGAGAAGCATCCTCTTGTTCCGGTGCTTGGAAGCTGCACCCTCTCGTTGCACGTGAGCCCTAGGCGGAACAAGGAGCAATTTTGACCCACCCACCAACCCCTCATGGCAATGTTAGTAAAGGCAATATAGTTGATTTGCGTTGATAGTATCTTTTTTCAAGGTCTATTTTAGTATGTAATAAAGGTGTCAAAATTTGAACTGCAATAAAGTGATTTGCTTCATACCAATTTTTTCTTCCAGTTGAGCGAAGTTTTCATTAAAGATATGGCATGTGTAGATAAGTGGATGAATAGGACAATGTCCAGTTAACTGTTTTATCGCTCTCTTCATTAGGTTCAAAAAACGTCGTATTTATTTTGGTCGGGCGGTAAGGTCATGATCGGTGAGCAGTAATTTCAAGATCCCTAGAGGGGGCGCCACCCATTATGGATGGGAGCGCCCTGGGGGAGGCGGCCATTGGCCCCTCACACGGGGAGGCGGCACCCACTAAGTATGGGGTCGCCGAAGGGAAGGCGGTCATAGGCCCCTCCAAGGGGAGGAGGCGGCTCGATGCCCCTCCTAAGAATTTCCCGGGGCCAGGATATCCGCGACGGCGGATATGGTGAACAGTGTGGGGTGGGAGGGGGGTCCACGCTACCTTCTAGACACCTCACACGAGTCCCTGGACGACCACTAAGATGGCGTCGAGTTAAATAAAGGGCCCCCGCTAAGACAAGGGAAATTGGAAGTTGGCACAGAGGTACAGTCCTCTGTGCGCCCGCCCCTCACACCGTGAGGGGGGAGCTCTGGTAGTAGGGATCTGACACCGGTTGCGACCTTGCCGTTGGCCCGTAATGTTAGGATGTACAATTTTTATTGAGAAAGTATGCATTTGCAGGATGTTTAGACTCGGCTAGGAGAACCTTTGTATTAGAGACTTGTTAAGGTTAGACAATAAACGTGACTGCAGTGAAATGTATAAATGAAAAATTGTACATGATGTGAAACTGTTATTTTAACGTTTTTAATTTTGTTTCATATTTTAATAAATACGGCCGGGAGGGCAACTCCCTCCCGCCTTCCAAAAGTTCAGAACTGTGTCCGACTTCCCATCCTTGGGGATTGTGTTGGGAGGGGGTGATAGGCATTCCGGCCATATTGCCATTGTTGTAAATTAACAGCGATTGGATTAAGCATTAGCAGAAGACATCTTGACATCCTAGTTCTAGCCGATAACTTGACATTTAGCGGACTTCATTTTGTATTCATGGCAGCCATTTTGTTTGCTACATGCTGCCTCGTGTCGACCATGTGCTTTGTCCTATCTTGCTCTCCACGGCGCAGTTATATTTAGCATCCCCCACTTTTGCGCATGTCAAGTAGGGTCCACATCTGTTAGTGATTAGTTCCAGATAGGAATGTGTTTGTCGACCCCCAAAACTGTTAGCTCCTCCCACTGATCGATTGTGCCTCTCGATATTACCTTATATGTACATAAAATGCGTTCTTGTGTTTGTACCGCCCTCTTTTTGAGCCCCTGTGCGGGTATAAATAAACCATGCTTTCTTAGCTCGTGGTGCTACTTTTTGCAATGCCGAAGGGTACTGTTTGAACCGTAGCACCAGCTCATGAGGTGTAATAAACGTTACTTTTTCTATTCCAGTTTCTGTGCTAACTTCTTCCTATTGGTCCGAGGACTTGTGCAGAGAAGGGCAACCCCCTTGCACTGGTGGGTCAGGCTGAGGCCTACTCCGACACCATGTTAATCCATGTGGCTGGGGGCCTACAATGAGGAAAATGAAATGTGCAATTTCTCTAACATGAGGGCATATAAAACATAATTTATTCGGACTTTGCTTATAGTTACAGAACTCCTCACCCCTGAGACACCTAGGGGAGACTTTATGGGGCCCTGAATATGCAGGAAAAGTGTAGATCCTCACTACACAGCACTCCTAGCACAAAAGTCGATTTTGGGATGTACTTTACTACAATAGTGAAGTGAAACGGGCAGTTCTTCTATCCCCAGAACATATAAAACTGCTTTTATAAGGGACCTCCATATAATTGCAGGTCACCCACCCCTGGGGAACCTATGGGACACCCTGTGGGCACCTAATATGCCAAAATATTGTAGTTCATCACATTCTAAGTGCCCCTACCATCAAAGTCGAGTTTGAGCACAATTTTCATTTAAAAGCAGTACTGCTACATCAGGCTTTTACTACCACACACATGCAAGTGCAGAAAGGGGAGCTGGCCTCTAAACTTCCATGCCCTATTATATACTTAAATGTAGTTTTAATCCCCCAGCCCTATTATGTACTATGGACTTATATGCTAGATGATGCCAATTATAAGTGTACTGCATTGTATGTGTTTTCACTGTTTGTTCAACACAGAACTGGCCCTGCCTAGTAGAGCCTAGGGCACTCTCAGAGTCAGAAAAACAACAACCAGGGGTCTCAAATGGGGCAACAATTGGGGGGACACTGCAAACAGGTCCTGATTTCTAACAGCTAGGCTTCTGTGTGCAATTACAGGGCTGCACACGACAGTAGTCTTGTGTGCAGAGCCCACACACATGTGTTTGTAGAATCAGCCCAGTGATCCTTACCATAGCTGTGCTGCAGCTGACTTATTTTAAAGGCAACATTGTTGGTAAACAAACTCAGTCCAATTACCATGAATTTTCTGTGAGTCAGACTCAGGTAACGAGACTCACCCACAGCAAAGATTCAAAAACTATGTTGTCATAAGCAAATATTACTGGCGGACTTGATGGCTGGAACCACATTTCTACATATTCCCACAGAATGATGAGCAAGGATTGACACACTCAAAAATGCTCCTGGTCAAGTCCAGGTAGAGTGGAAAATGAAGCAAAACGCAGTCATTAAAGAGGCAGGATTTGACTTGCCAGCCTCAATTATAGTTTAATCACACCAGACACATGACCCCTATACACTTGAATAAGACTGAACAGAACTTTTGTACAGAATCAATTTGAAGGCTTTATTTATAAGAGTTAGCCTTATTATTTAATTTGCACCTCCTTTTCAATCCATTGAATTCAAGGACTTGTGTTGTACTGCAGAAGAGTACAGATGTTTTCTAGACATTGGAAAATTGTTACTGCTCACTACAAAGCTGATACAATCAGTAGGAAAGAAAATTAGAAATTACTTAACAAGACATCAACAAGCAATTTGCAGCCCACCTCAAACTTCACATCTTCTTGACAAAACTCAATCAAGATTCAGAAAGAATCACAGCACTGAAACACCACTCATTGCTGCCACCAACAATATTCAATTCATCTTGGTCTGAGGAGAACCAGCCTTCTTTATCCTGCTCAACCTCTCTGCAACTTTCAACACTTTCTTCCATAATGTCCATAATCAGAAGACTCCACATGACTGCGAGACAAGGATGCGCTCTCAAATGGATCCATTCCTTCATCACATGAACAAACCAAAGGTTCAGGCTGCCATCCTTCACATCAACAAGACCCAAAAACTTGATATTAGGAGTCCCACAGTTATCGTCTCTCAAACACATTCTTTTCAACATATACATGGCACTGCTTGCCATCATCATCCGATCACAACACCTCACTGTCATCTCCTGCGCAGATCACACCCAACTCATCTTCTCCTTGAGGGGCAAGATAACCACCACCAGAACCAACTTTTCCAACTGCATGCATATGGTAGCAGACTGGATGCGATCCAACTGCCTGCAGCCCAACTCCAAGAAGTCCCTATCTGTAGCACTTTCTCCTGTCTTCTCGGGAGGCACTTTTCAATAATTATGACGCTTGTTCTTATGTCAATTAAGTCCATCACAATTTAGAAAGCAAGACATCTCATGAATATGAGTTTGAATGAAGAATAATTGTGCCATCCTGCTACCACTGTTGGACAAGTGTACCATCCTGTAATATTTTGTCATGCATCCACCTACTGCCTATGGAGGGATTCTTCTAAACAACCGATAATATGTCTTCTTAATTTTGCTTGCACATAACAATGCCAAAACATGAAAAGTACAAAGGTGCAAATTAGCACCATCCCGAAAATGGTGGTATGAAGGTTGATATATTCCACCCAATACTGCCATCTACTGCAAAACTGCGAAACCAAGATGAAGTGTACAAAGTATTCAATGCCTATTTAAACATATACTCATACACAATTGTGCAGTGGGGTTTCCACCGCACATATTTACCAAATGCTCAACGTTTGCTTTTTAATGATCATTAATTTCAGCAGTATTGTGTGTGGCAGAACGGTAGGGATTCATGTTCTTAAATTACGGCCCCGGTGAGCGAGGTGCCCCTTTTTTCTCAAACTGAAAAAGTGGAAATCAAAAAGTGAATGTCAAAGAAAACATATGATAATAAGCGAGAACAGGTGGCTGTGTTTGTCTGTGTGTCAGGCAGTTTGAAGTCATAGCTCTCTGTAATATCAACATGCATTATTCATGTGTTTGCATTTCATGCAGATGTATTTCAATGAGTTGAGCTTTGAATAAAAATGGCTTATTTCCTATGAAGTTGGTATAATGACAGCAATGCTCAAATCAAAAGTTGAACTAGCATTGTGCCTGAATATAAGATCCGTTATTGAAATGTGCTTATTTTTCTTTTACCGGTCCTTCCTAAATACAAAAAAATTATCAAACCTCACAATAAACTAGTACCTTCACGCGAGATAATAACTTTCACAGTTCAATATAAAATATGTTTAGTCTTGCTATGCCTGATAAGTTTTGTCCTTCCTTATTAAAGATGCATGCACCGAGTTGAACAAACTGGCACTTCAGTCCCAGCAGATGAATAGTGTAAAAAGGCGCTCATGTCTGGAATACATTACAATGAATTATTTTAGCAGTGCATTTTGGCATGACAATAGTTCCTCTGCTGCTAAAAAGAAGTTTGCATTTGTAATCTTCCTGCTGAGAAGCATATATGTTATCCCTTTGACAATCAACATACTTTTTTTTTAAACAGTGGAATTGTTCTCAGAGGGAAACATGGCATGTATGTAAATGTAAATCCCTCAGACATAAGCAAGGGCAAAAGAAATGTGCCTAGACCGAACCAAGGAAATCATTAGTTTATTAACGGCAGAAGTTGATTTCATTTGAGTTTTGTCCGAAGTTACATAATAAAAATGTAAGCGCGTCCTGTAATGGCAGGACGTGGTTGCCTAATATCTACATTTAAAGAATAGATGTTGAGTCAAATGCATTCATTAAAGGTTGTGTTTGAGTTGGCCAGTTATATGTAAAAGAAAAAAAAACTGCAGTGCGTGACACCGTACTAACTGGTAAAAAGCTTGGGGCATATTACCAACAAAGTGGCGAAGAGAGGTGTTAGCCACCTTGGCTTAGCGCCTCTCTTCGCCACTTCGGAAACGCTAGGCTGCACCATATTACCAAGGATATGGTGCAGCCTAGCGTTTCTCCCTGCGATAAGTTTTACAACTTAACACCAGCGCAGGCAGGGAAGGTTTGTTTATGTACAGGAAGGTGTTCCACCCTGCATATAAACAAAGCTGAAAAGCCATTTTGTAACTTACATGTGTGCTGCTTCATGGGACACCTTCCTGTACATAAACAAACCTTGGCATTTTGCTTTTTCCATGTGTGCTGTACAAGGCAGCACACATGGAAAAAGCAAAAACGAGGAGAAATGCTTAATTTCTCCTTGTTTCGCCACCTTGAGAACGGTCTTTCCTGTTCTTAAAATCGGTGCTGCCACCTATTATCGCCTCTATTGATAATAGGTGGCAGTGTCGAAGTGAATGGGTGTTGCGGTGGAACGCCCACCGCAACACCCACTGCACGCCCCCTTTCACGATGAGTTTATCGTGAAAGGGGCTCTATTACCAAGGCAGTGTTAAGTCAATTAACGTGGCTTTAAGCCACGTCAATAGACTTAATACTGCCTTGATAAACGGGCGAGGCAAATATCGCCGTGTTATCGGCAGAAAAGTGCCGATGATGCAGCGATAAGGGGCTTGATAAAATGCCCTCTTGTTCTCTGAAAACTTTTTCTTACATTTTAGTGCAAATGTCCCAAGAATTCTATTTAGAAATGTTAAATGTTCTCCTCCTCGAAACCCGTTCGAAGACCTGTGCATCAGGGTTGATGTTGCTGAATCACCGTGCAAGGAATGTTAATTAGATTCTCCCAAACTTTGGAGCAGTGAATTATTTGGGAAGTTATTTATTTATCGAAATTGACCCTAATGTATCAGAGCGTTTCACACCATTTATATATCAGCAAGTACATAAATTACACTTCGATTAAATATATGTACGTGGTGACAAAATGGGGTGGCATTTGATGTAAATACAGTATGTATGTGTGTGTATATACATATATATATATATATATATATATATATATATATATATATATATATATATATATATATATATATATATATATATATTTTTTTTTCAAATACACTGCAATAAAGCGATCACAACAAGGGTTTTCTATTACCAACAGTAACGCGTGTCGCCTGACTATCAAGGCTTGCTCATGCGTGCTTGCTGGTGTGTGAGCAAGCCTGCGTTATCAGGTGAATACGACGATAAGCCTGCCTGGGGCGGGGAGGCAGCAGGAGCAACTGTTACAACCCCACACCCTGCCCCGTCACCACCCGGTGGCATGCCTATAAGGGCCGTGGCTGTATGTGTGTGTGTGTGTGTGTAAATATATATATTTTTTTATCCAAATGCCCGAAAGCTTTCCAGAGGGCATTTGGCAACGCTTCCACCAACAGGCATCAGTTTGCAGCTTGCAGTGAAAGTTCAGATAATATTTGTTAAAAGCCTACGCGTTTCAAGGCTGGATTGCCTCTTCTTCTTGGGCTGCTGGTCAGAACGTCACATCAAAGGCTCACATGATCCTGTTTCTGACTTATCAAGGAATGCCACGGCCCTAGTGGGCGTTGTTTAATGCCTGTCTCTTTTCTTGCATTATGGGAAGGGTAGCCCCTCAGGTAAGCAACATTAAAATCCATTAGTGGGATTGATGCACATTCCATATTAGAACCATTCTTAACCTATAGCAGGGTTCAGAACTGTCTGCTAGCATAATTTGCATTGAGGCGTTGCGCTGAGGTGCCATAGATTTGTGCTACTCCACAACCACGTTGTAGTATTGCTGTGGTGGTCATCTGCACGGCAGTGCAGCCGTGATCATGATTATTTAATCCAAATCCCCGAAAGCTTACCAGAGGGCACTCGGCAACGCTTCCGCCACCAGGCATCAGTTTGCAGCTTGCAGTGAAAGTACCGATAATATTTGTTAAAAGCCTACGCGTTTCAAGGCTGGTTTGCCTCTTCTTCTAGGGCTACTTGTCAGAACGTCACATCAAAGGCTCACATGACCCTGTTTCTCACTTATCAAGGAGTGTCCCGACCCCAGTGGTCGTTGTTTAATGCCAGTCTCTTTTATTGCATTATGGGAAGGGTAGTCCCTCATGTATGCAACATTAAAATCCATCAGTTGGATTGATGCACATTCCATAATAGAACAATTCTTAACCTATAGCAGGGTTCATAACTGTCTGCTAGCTTAATTTGCATTGAGGCGTTGCGCTGAGTTGGCGTAGATTCGTGCTACTCCACAGGCTCGATGTAGTATTACAATGGTGCTCATCTGCATGGCAGGGCAGCGGTGATCATGATTTTTTTAATCCAAATGCCCGAAAGCTTTCCAGGGGGCACTCGGCAACGCTTCCGCCCCAAGGCATCAGTTTGCAGCTTGCAGTGAAAGTTCTGATAATATTTGTTAAAAGCCTACACGTTTCAAGGCTGCATTGCCTCTTCTTCTTGGGCTGCTGGACAGAACATCTGGACAGAACATCACATCAAAGGCTCACATAACTCTGTTTCTCTCTTATTAAGGACTGTCACGGCCCACGGGGTGATTTTGAAGTGGGGGCTGAGAAAAAAGGAGGTTCCCAAAACGTGTTTTCCCCATGTAATTTTCATAGTATCTTTAGCCAGGCCTACAGCCCGAACGGCTGAACGGAATTACACCAAATTTGGAAAAAAGGTTGAATTCAGTTCGCAGATCATGCTTTTTGGTGAATGGTGTAAATGCGTTCAGTAGTTCCTGCAAAAATCAAAAGTAAAATCATAGATATTTCTATAGACGAAGTACCGTGCGCATTCCGTAAGTGTACCGAAAACCGTACAATTACGAGCATGAGCTGCATGCTGATTGGCTGTCAACTGTCTAAACCAGGAAGTGTTAGCAGGCATCTTGTGCCTTGGGAGAACCGAGGCATAAGAAAGCAGTGAAAGAACCGCAAAAAAACATGCGGTGAAAAAGAATAAGAAAACTAGAAGTCCACTTTATTCTTAAGTTTTTTTTAAAATACATTTTTTAAAAGTATGTGTGGGGGAGCTCAAGCCTCTCCCTCACATGCCCCTGGACCGCCACCTTCCTGGGGCAGTAATATTTAAAATTGGGGAGTCCGTGACGGAACCCCTAGCCACGGGGACACTGCTGTTTGCTATGGTAGGGTGGGAGCCTCGTGGCCCCCAACGTACCATAGCAAACTGTTTTCCTATTGGGAAGAGAGAGCAGGTTAACCTGCTCTCTCTTTCAAGTAGGATAGCAGATTGCTGTTCGTCAGAGAGAGCAGCATGTGAGTTGCGAAACTCCTGACAAGAGGGAATTTTACTATTTTGCAACTTTTCAAACCGTGGCATTCAGAATTGGAATTACTTGGCGATTTTGAGAGCTATGAAGATTCGTTCAACGCAAGTAAAGATACTTTAGAATGTCCTGTTTTTGCTAATTATGTGAAAATGTTGAACGACGAAATTGAGCAAAAAGCTACAATTGCAGATAAGATTGCTAGAGACAGTTCTCAAGACAGTCAAACTTCTGCTCCGTTGAGTCAGGATCCACTAGGAGAACCAATTGTTCAAAATGAAGCAGCAACTGCTATGGAAGAGATGGAAACAGCAATGTATCAAGCTCAAGGAGATGTAACAAACTTAGGAAACTTGGAAGAACAACTAAATGTTGAGCAGGAACAAATATATGAGCAAGTGAGAGAACAGATTGACCATGGATTACTTCATGAGAAGAAAGAGTGCTCTTGCTCATCATTTCAAACTATCAGAATGTACGTGAGTGGACTAGCTGGAACAGGCAAATGTTTTTTAATTAATGTAATCACAACTTTTCTACAGAAAACAACTGAGTCACATTTGTCTTGTCACTGCTCCAACTGGATTAGCAGCCCACAATATTAAAGGAATTACTTTACAAAGTCTATTAATGCTGCCAGTAGAGCATGAAAACAAATTAGAATTAGAATACCACAAGCTATCTGGAGAAGCTTATTGTGAAGTTTCAAGATTCTCGAGGAAAATGAAACTTCTCATTATTGATGAGGCAAGCATGGTATCAAACTTAATGCTTGCCTTTGTGAATTTAAGAATGCAGCAAATTCTTAAAACAGAGCATGACGTATTATTTGGAGGAAAAGTTTTTGGAGACCTACTACAACTTACTCCTGTAAAAGGACAACCAGTGTTTAAAACACTGGCGCATGAAGATGCCAGTAAGTCTTTGGGGAGCATTGGAAATTTAAACATTTGGTCATATTTTGAGTATAAGGAACTTATTACAAATATGCGACAGGCAAATGATGCTGATTATGGAACTATTCTTCAAGATATAAGAATTGGAAAAGTGACTATACATGGCAAAGAATCTTCACAGAGATGATTACTTTCCAATTTGTGTCCAAATAAAAATATTGTCCCAGAGAAAATATATATGAGAATTGCAGAAAAAAATCTGTAATCTGCTTGATGCCAACACTGCGTGAATGTTCTATATTCAATGAAGAAATGTTAAAGTTGGAAAATGAAGAAATTATAAAAATGGAAGCTATTGATAAAATAGAACATGAAGGAATCATTATTATTTTGACAGAAAAGTTGAAGAGGAAATTGGATCCTTTAGAGAAATCGATAAGTAAAACTGCTGGTTTAGAAAAGAATTTATGTGCATGTGTAAACTTTAGGGTAATTTTACGACGTAATTTGCATGTGGAAAAAGGTTTAGTAAATGGAGCAATGGGCAAAATTGTTGATTTCGTTAATTATTTAAATAGAGATGGTATAGAATTTTTGAAAATCAAATTTGATGAAAAAAGTTCAACGATGTAGTTGTTCAGCTCGGTTTTTGCTTGTCAAAGATTTGTAAGTTCGCAGAAAACAGTTTCCTATTTCTTTGGCTTATGCGGTGACCATTCATATATCTCAAGGTTTAAGTGTAGATAGTGCTTTAGTGAATATTGGAAGTACTGTGTTTAAAGAGGGTATGGCATATGTTGCTTTGTCTTGAGGGAGAACTTTATCTGGATTGTACTTGATTGATTTTGATGAGACAAAGATTAGTGCAGATGCAAGTTGTGTGAAAGAGTATAATATGTTAAGAAGAGAATATGCACCCAATTTAGGTCAATATCCACTATTTGAAAAGCGTATGGTAGGTAGAAAAAGAATATTTGAGAATATCTGTAGTGAAGCTGTAGAGAAAGAAAAAAAACAAGATGAAGTTGTGATTGGAGGCAAAAAGAAAAAGGACAGTGTTGAAGAGAATGTTGGTTATCAGTTTGAAAATAGTTCTGGTGTCAACTGCTATGCTAGTGTAGTTGTATTTGGTGTTTTTTTCTTGAACGATTGCAACAACAAATTGTTGAAAATCGGAAAGAAAGATTCTGTTTGTTGTTGTATTCTGTTTATGAGACATGTAGTAGTGATAAAAGTAAAATAAAAAGTGTTTCTGATGTTCGAAATGTTTTGGACATATGTTCTGGATCTACTCAATTTACTCAGAATATTCAGCAAGATTGTCAGGAATTTCTAATGTATATGCTTGTTGTATTGGAAGATGAAGGTATAGATATTGAATACCTTTTTGGCCTTTCTTATAAATGGCAACATGACTGTGAAAATTGTTTGTTTACATGTTGCAGTAACATTGACAGTGAAAGATTCATATATTTGACTTTACCTGACTGTGAATCAGTGTCTTTTAACAATCTACTTAGAGGAGCAAGTCAAAACATGGAGTGTAGCCAATGTAAATCAGAAATCTCATCAACATTATTTATACAAAGATATGGACACTATGTAATTATAATGCTGCAACGTTGTAGAGCTGATGGAAGAAAATTGGAAACTTTAATTAAAAATGTTGTAGCTACTCAAGTATCAATATCAGGAAGAACATTTGTAGCTGTTGCAATTATTTTTCATGATGGACCTTATACAACATCTGGACATTACATTGTTTATTTAAAATGTCTGAAAGGTTGGCTACATTGTAATGATAGTCAATTGATTTTTAAACAACGTTTGCCTAAAGAGTTACCAAATTCTTACCTAATATTTTTAAAGCCAAAATTTTAAGAACCAAATTTGGCCTTTCAGGATTACTGCTGTTAAGGTAGGTTGGGCTGGTGTTGTAGAGTACTTTGTAAGTGAGGGTTAGGAGCTTGAAGGTGATCTTCTTGTCGACGTGGAGCCTATGTAGGTCTCTCAGGTGGTAGGGGATGTGGCTGCGGCAGGGGACATTGATGATCAGTCAGGCAAAAGTGTTTTGGACTCGTTGGACTCGTTGTAGGTGTTTGTCCGAGTTGAGATTTAGAGAGTTGATCCTTATGCATTTGGTTACATCTTTTGGTGGTGTGTGGCTCCTTGGTGAGGTAGAAGAAGAGTTCGGTGTTGTTGCCTTAGCAGATAATTTTGAGGTTGTGATGGTGGGCCACTTGTGAAAGGGTGCCATGTAGATGTTGAATTACGCCAAGTTGAGGGATGAGCCCTGGGGGACGTTGCAAATGATGTTGATGGTTTTGGATCAGAAAGGTTGAAGACGGATGCTGAGGATTACTATTGAGGAACTTCTTTAATAAGAATTGGAGATACACTATTTGGCCATGAGGAAAAGTTTATAAAACTATTAAGGACTATTAAGAACTATTTGGACTATATTTTCTCAGCATATATTTAAAAGTAACTTTGTTTACAGTGCATGAAAATTAATGATAATATTTTGGTGTTTTAAGATTCTTTGAGATATCTCACAGTTACGTAAGAAATTGCTGTTTAAAAAAACAGTTAACATATGTTTTATTTCAATTTTTTCTATTGATATTGAGAATGTTGAATGTTTTTTTAAGATAATCTTATTGATTATCTGTTTTTTGCCCGCTGTTATGTGATGAGTACTATTGAACTCACTATTGAAAGCGAAATTCATATATTCTGAGATTAGCAAAAAAGGAAAATGAAATGCTTTACAAATTATTTGGAGTAGTAAAGGATATATTGCAACTGTATTTTTTTGTGTCTTCCACAGATGCTAATTTTATAATATCTAATTTTATTATTATTTATTATTTTTAAGATAAGTATAAATAACTGTTAAAAATGGGCAATGGAGTGTGATTTACAGAGGTGAAATAACAAAACATGGATGGAGTACATAAGTGTTCAAAGATGGTTTGTATCTTTTATATACATTTGAAAATCTTAAAATATAAATATACTGAGTTTACCAGTATTCTTTGCATTTTACTACAAAACATCTACTACTTTGTACCAGGTAAGGGGAATAGACATATTGTACTTTTGTTAGTACTGTATTTTATAATAACAGCCCGGGTATTTTCCGATAGTGACAAGGAGTGACTGGTTTGATAATTTAAGAAACTTTAAAAACTGAACATTATATTTATATAATGTAATAAAGTAGTTGAGAATGGTATTTGTATAATATTTTTTTAAGGGCAAATTAGTTGATAAAGCTAGTTTTGTGTCTTAGGAAAAATGATAAAATAAAGTGTTTATGTTTTTGTACAAGGACCTACAACATAAGAAATTCACAATGGAAAATCAACAAACAATATGGAAGACTATTTCGAAATTATTAACAGTGTCGTAGAAGAGCTGAACATACCTTTTACGAGCAGCGACAATGACGAGGAAGACATGAATGCTGGAGATATCAGCTGTAATTTTCTAGATGAAACCTTGGATGATGCTTTTGTGGAAGCATTAGATGACATTGAGATTCATCAGATGACTTGTGTAATTGATAACCAGGAAAATGAAATACCTGATGAAATTATTTTAGAAACTCTATTAAATTATGAGATGTTACAGGAATACATGTATTATTATATATTAATAATGGTTTGAGATATTCTGCTTGCAGAATTGTAATCATTTAGCTAGTACCCAAGTACTCAAAGTGCAAAGTGGGCCTTAGGGTATGGACTGCTTCAAACCCTTATAGACTACATATGTATTTTTCTATGCACCGTCAAACTTGTATTTTATAGCTTCTATTCCCCATTCTGTATTATTACACTTTCACCAAACACTCTCATAGTACTGTTTCAATGTTGTCGTGAGCCATTCAGCAGTATGTGTTTATCCATACAATGTTCTAAAAGTGAAGCTGGTATGCATTCCGCTAGACACTCTCCTTGCAGAATTGTAATAATTCAGCCAGTGCCTAAGTAGTCATGGTGCAAAGTGGGCCTTGTGGCATGGACTGCTTCAAACCCCTATAGACTATGCATGTACTGTTCTATGCACCGGTAAACTTGTGTTTTATACCGTCTATTCCCCAGTGTGTATCCTTACACTACCAGCAAACACTCTGTGATTACTGATTCAGTATTGTACTAAACTATTCAGCAGAATGTTGTTATCTATACATTGTTTTAAAAGTGAAACTGCTATACATTCATCCAGACACTCTCCTTGAGGAATTGTAATAATTCAGCCAGTACCCAAGTAGTCATGGTGCAAAGTGTGCCTTAAGGCATGGACTGCTTCAAACCCCTATAGACTATGCGTGTACTGTTCTGTGCACCGGCAAACTTGTGTTTTGTACCTTCTATTCCCCAGTCTGTATCCTTACACTTCTAGCAAACTCTCTGTGATTGCTGATTCATTTTTGGACTGAGCTATTATTCAGTAGAATGTTCTTATCTATGCACTGTGCAAAAAATGAAGCTCTTATAGATTCAGTCATGCACTCTCCTTGCAGAACTGTAATCATGCAGTCAGTACCCAAGAATTTATGGAGCAAAGTAGGTGTTAAGTCATGGACTGTTTTAAACGCCTATAGACTATGCTTGCAGTCTTCTATGCACCTGCGAACTTACCTTTCATACCTTCAATTTCCCCAGTCTGTATCATTACACTTTCACCAAACACTCTCACACTACTACTTCAGTATTGTAGTGAACCATACAGCAGTATGTGCTTATCTATACACTGTTCTAAAAGAAAACATTCACTACATTAAAACACCAATCAGCAGATGTACAATAAGTGGTACATCCCCAGAGATATGCTAGTTATTGTATACTGTGACATCACCACCATGGATGCACTGTATTTACAATGTGGTGCACCATGTGGCAAAAACGGGACAGATATGTGATATATTTGTGCTGTGAAGGTGGTGCATTGCTTGACTTGCGTTGGAAGCGCAATGCAGCTCCACCAATCCTCTTGGAGCCCTATGCTCACAATGCTGTGTCAAACCTTACACCTGCTTCAAGCAGGTACAGGGTATTGACTTTTAGGGCTTGTTCCAGTGAAAGAACACCCCCCCTCTGTGCGCAGGAAAGCCTCCTTCTTGCGCAGTGCTTTACAATGTCATGCACCTTCCAGATGCGTCTTATTGTAAATATCACACACCATGGCACATCTTTTGCACCACCGCTGCGTCACAAAAGTGATGCAATGGCAGTGTAAAAGAGGCACAAGTGGGATTTAAATCCACCCCTAACACATACAAATTCACCAAGGCAGTTTCACCAGCACTGCAAATTGAAGCATAGACAAGTTGTAACATATTTATGTGAATATGTTACATTCAAGTGCTTCGGAAGTACTACAGTATACTATAGGTAAACACACTTATAGATTTATGCTGTAGCACTTCCCTGCACTTTTACATTCACCATACACTAGTAATGTATTAATTCATTCATTTATGAACTACACATTCATTCTGAGAAACTTTTACACACTAACATAGAAATATAGTTCTTTCTTTGACCAGTGAAGGTAGTTCTAAAAAGAACTGTATTTTTTGTGTTTTTAATTTTCGATTTTTTTTGTATTTTTTCAACAAGTTTTTTTTTTTAAACAAAAAGAATGGAACTGGAAAGAAAAAAGTGTCCAACAGGAACAACACTGTGAAAATAAAATGATGTTCAGGACATCGATACTCCTGATTCCTGCGTTTTATCAGGTCGATAGACTGTTCCCCAAAAGTTCATCGCAATAAATGCAAAAAATGCATAGAATTTTAACTTCACCGAAATCAGGATCAATCTGTGGGTGTGGACTGCTTGCTGAAGATGCTGCTGCGGCAACTGATGTGCTTGGTGCAGCAGCAGGTGGGTTATCCTGTAACCTCCGTGTTGCAGCTCGAGCAAAGTTGTTGGGGTGCATGATCTTGACATGTTGCACCATACTCGCTGTGCAAAAGGAGTATTTTTTTGATGGATCACCCCTTGAAAGAGTTGTTTTGCAAATTTTACTGGTTACTAATGGAGCATTAACCTTTTTTTGCCCTTCAGAGAAACTAAAAAACTTCCAAATTAGAGCTTCTTTCTTCTTCTTTGGAGGCTCTTCAGGAATGAAATCTCCTTCTGAAGATTGGCTGGAAGATGAGTCCATTGCTGGTATTATGGTTATCTTCCTTCTATTTGACAGGATTCACAGAAGAGATGGTTCTTCTTAGAAAGTCAAACATGGAATAGGAAGTGTTATTAACCAATCAAATCTCTTCTTTTAAAGTCACATTGCTTACGGTGCGCTTACAGTGCTCTTACGCTGCAAGTTTGTATGACGTACCGCCGCCATTTGCGTAATTGCTTTTCAAAGTGATATATGCTTATTAAAAGTTTCAAAAAACTGTTTTCATGATTATTCCAGATAATGTCTTCCCTTAATATGTACATTAAATACATAACTATATGTTTTTGAACAAACATAGGTTTCACACACGTTATAGTTAAGAATTAGCATTTAAAAAAGCTTGCCAAATTCAATGAAAAAACCATAAGTTTCACACATGTTATAGTTAGCTAGACATTTCACTCATACAAAACCTTTGAAATTCCCCTATTTAAGTTAGTTCAGCTAACTATAACTCACCGCCCGCAATGCACTGCTGATGACATCACTGATGACATCTCAACTAACTATAACAGGGGAATTTCAATAGTTTTGTATGAGTGAAATGTTTTTTCATTGAATTTGCAAGGTTATATATTACCTACTGGCGGTCGCCAGTAGGTAGTTATGGTTAGGACCTAGTTTCCATAGGATATCCATAACATTCTATTTGGAATAACTTTGGCGCCAGTGGACGAATCTTCGTGAATTTATCCGAGAAAATGGCCTGCTCGGTTCCACTCTTTCCCTAAAAGTTTGAGGGTGATTTGTCAAGTGGGGGCCGAGAAAAAAGGGGGTCCCAAAACTTGTTTTCCCCATGCACTTTTCCCTAGGGACCCTTGGCCAGGGCTACAGTCCGAACGGCTGAACGGAATTACACAAAATTTGGCAGAGAGGTAGAGTTCTGTTTGCAGATTGTGCTTTTTTGCTAAATGGTGTAAATCCATTCAGTAGTTTCTGAGAAAATTGGAAGTAAAATCATATCGATATCTAGAGTCGGAGTACAGTACACAAACTGAAATCTGTTCAATTACGAGCACGAGCTGCATGCTGATTGGCTGTGAACTGTCTGTCAACACTCGAAACCAGGAAGTGTTGGCGGCCATCTTGTGCCTCGCTAGAACCGAGTCACAAGAAACAGTAAAACAAAGTTGAGAAATAAGGGAAGGGGTAGGGTAGAGATATTTTGACCCTCTAGGCTTGCTTAGGGGGTCGTATATGGATGTTTAGGCTCTATTTTTTTTTTTTAAAGAAAAATCGCGGCATATGCGTATGTAAACACCTACAATTTCGAGCAGGAGCTGCATGCTGATTGGCTGTCAATACTCCAAACCAGGAAGTATTGTCAGCCATGTTGTTTGCAGAGTCACAAGAAAACAGTAAAACAAAGTTGAGAAATAAGGAAAGGGGGTAGGGTAGAAACATTCTGAGCCTATAGTCTTGGTCAGGGGGTGGTACATGGATCTTTAGGCTCAATTTTTACTTAAAAAAATAAAAAATGGCGGGGTATTCGTGCAGTACGTTTTATTCATTTGGTCCCGGGGGGGGTAAATTACGGGGGCAATTTTTCTGCATAATGGGGGCTTGTAAGGTGCCCCAAGAACTGGGGAATGGCAGTCCTCTGGTTTTATTTTGAAGTATACGGGGGGTTAAGGTCCTACTCCCCGCAGTCTCGGGGAGTAGCACCCCTCGGGTCTTTAAAAAAAAAAATGTTTTAAGCTCTCTATCTCTGTCCCCGTACACATCGCGGGAATGGCAAATTTCTGGGGCAGTGATATGTAAAATGACCTTCCAGCTCCAGATATCTGCATTGTCTGGAGTTTTTTATTAATGTTGGGAGGGTGGGCTTGATAATACGTCCTTGTTAAGTCACATAGAAGCCTATGTTATGGTGCTATCATGGAGTTCTATGGGAAATAACAAGGCCATATTATGAAGCTCATTGTCGCCGTTTTATCAGCAGTTTCTTGCTAATAAAACGGCGATAATTTTAACACCGGTCCGTGATAATATGCACCTAAGTTTACTGGTAAAAAAAAAGAGCAATGGTCCATATTATTAACAAAAGGCGGTACATTATTGTCGCATTTATTGGCAGGAAACTGCCGATAAAGTGGAGATAATGGGCTTAATAATATCTACTTGTGAATAACCATAGCAGTCTAGGTTAGGATCAGAACCTGGGCTGCTATAGGAAGTTACAAGGGCCTATTATCAAGCACATTATCGCCACTTTATCTGCAGTTTCCTGTCGATAAAAGCGGCGATATTGTATTGCCTTTTGTATGTAAAGCTTTCCTTTTTTTTGGTGTAGCAGTTGTACTCTCTTCGCGTGCTCAGCGTCATTTCGAAGTTCACGTTTTTTTCTTCAAGTTCAACAAGCAAACCTTTATTTATATCAGTTAGTAAATCTGTTGCTTTCTTTTCCCGGTTCGTGTGATTCATCCGGTGCTAACTTTTAATACCGGTCCTTGATAATATGCACCTAAGTTTACTGGTCAAAAAAAAGAGCAATGGTCCATATTATCAAAAAAAGGCGATACATTATCGTCACATTTATTGGCAGGAAACTGCTGATAAAGCAGAGATAATGGGCTTGATATTATGTACTTGTGAATAACCATAGCAGCCTAGGTTAGGTTCAGAACCTGGGCTTCAATGGGAAGTTACAAGGGCCTATTATCAAGCACATTATCGCGGCTTTATCGGCAGTTTCCTGTCGATAAAAGCGGCGATAATGTATCGCCTTTTGTATGTAAAGCTTTCCTTTTTTTTGGTGTAGCAGTTGTACTCTCTTCGCATGCTCAGCGTCGTTTCAAAGTTCACATTTTTTTCTTCAAATTCAACAAGCAAACCTTTCCTTATATCAGTTAGTAAATCTGTCGCTTTCTTTTCCCGGTTCGAGTGATTCATCCGGTGCTGTACTTTTGTACAGTATTAATAGTCATATTTTTTATATATTTATCTGAAAGGCAGTGCTGAGGCGCCAAACGTTGATTACGTACTCCGTCCACCGCCATTTTAGTACTTTTTCACCGTTGTGTTTATTATATCAGTCAGTTAGAACTCAGTAATTTTCAATCCTAGTCTTGAATATCTTACTATAGTATTTCAACATTATTTTTATTGTGGACCGTCATACCCCTCCCCCACAACATGAAAGAAGTATGTAGTTTTTTTAAATTAACTTTTATTAAACAATAACTATAAACAAAACCCAATTATAACAATATTAGAACTGGCAAAATAAGTTAAAGAATGTTATAAAGAAATTATGAAATGGATTCCAAAAGGTGTCCAATTGGTAATCTGCAAAAAAAAAAAGAAAATTAGAGTTTAGAATTATGTAGATGTGAGTAAATGAGCTGAAGCATTACAAGTTGTGGTAACTCTACAGTTTTACGTGTGCAGTGTGACTCGTATATTCCTGTTCTGTTATAGTGCTGCCTTCAAGTGGTGTCTATACAGAAGTGCCTATTGCGTTACTGACGCCCGTTATGGCGACTTATTTCTATTGCATTCCTATGAAGAATTTCTAGATCTAGGCCTCTGTGCTTACCGTTGTATAAATCTTGCGGCCAAACACTGCAGCCACTGGGATGGACAACTTCAGGTTGGCTGATCTTCTACACGTCCAAGTAGACAGCAGGGTCTAAGTTTAAGAGAGATAGAGAAATGATGTCACAGAGAGTGAGAGAGAGAGAAAACATTAAAACTGGTCGCAGAGTCTGGAGTTGAGATTTTTTGTTGAACCAGACGTAGATTTCTAGCTCCTTGCATTTATTTATTTATTTATGGAATTTTTAGTGCGCAACTAATACCCTAAGGTGTCTAGGCGCAGCAAATACTCAAGATTACAGCACCAATCAGAGCACGTTCTCATTGATTGAAAAGCCAAGTCTTCAGTGATTTACGGAAATTAATAAGGGTGGGAGCCGTTTTAATGTGCAAAGGAAGTGAGTTCCAAAGCACGGGAGCTGTTACCAAGAATCGTCTATCACCCCAAGTAGCCGTTCTTGTCCGGGGGACGGTCAAAAAGATAGCTAGCTGCTGATCTTAGATTCTTTTTGGGGATGTACACCTGGAAAGCCTCTTTTAAAAACTTCGGTCTGGTCTGGTGAATGGCCTTATAGGCTATGCAAAGAGCTTTAAATTTGATCCTGCTTTCGACCCTTAACCAATGGAGATGGCGAATGGCTGAAGAGGTGGAATGTCGCCTAGGGATGTTAAGCAGGATCCGTGCTGCCATATTTTGGATGGACTGAAGTTTGTTTAAGAGATATTTGTGTGTACCAAGAAAGAGAGCATTTCCATAGTCTAATTTTGAAAATACTAAGGTGGTAACTAGCGTTTTTCCTGCAGATACTGGTAGATACGGCAGGAGTTTTTTTATTTTCTTCAGTACAAAGAAAGCCGCCGAAACCACCTTGTTAACATGGCATCCAAAAGATAACCTGTTATCAAAAATCACTCCAAGATTTCTGACCTTAGTGACTGGCACCGGAGGGGGGCCCATCTGACTGGGCCACCATGTGTTTGACGATTCTGGGGAGATCGTGCCATAGGTCATAACCTCAGTCTTCTCCGCGTTACGTTTCAGGTAATTACTGTGCATCCATGATTGTACATCCAGTAGTCCCTCCTGAAACTTGGCTGCTACCACAGGGCCATTCTTGTGCACCGCCAACACAAGCTGGGTATCATCGGCGTAGGTGGTTACACGCATCCCATGAGATTTAATGACCCTCGCCAAGTCCGAAACATAAATGTTAAAAAGTGTAGGACTTAACGAGGATCCTTGTGGAACCCCACAAGGCCATTCTGTGGTGGGCGAGTAGTAATTGCCCAGCTTTACTGCTTGTCTACGGTTGGCTAGAAAAGAGGCTATAAGATCTTTGGCCCGATGATTGATTCCATGGGTCGCGACACGGTCGACCAAGATGGTGTGGTCGACCGTGTCAAAGGCCGCCGACAGGTCCAATAATATAAGAACTGCAGCTCCTCCTAAGTCCATAATCTCTCTAATTTCGTCCGAGGCTTTTATTAATGCTGTCTCAGTTCCGTGTTCCCTCCGGAACCCGAACTGAGTGTCATCTAAGAGTTTATGATGTTAAACTTAATGCTTGCCTTTGTGAATTTAAGAATGCAGCAAATTCTTAAAACAGAGCATGACGTATTATTTGGAGGAAAAGTTTTTGGAGACCTACTACAACTTACTCCTGTAAAAGGACAACCAGTGTTTAAAACACTGGCGCATGAAGATGCCAGTAAGTCTTTGGGGAGCATTGGAAATTTAAACATTTGGTCATATTTTGAGTATAAGGAACTTATTACAAATATGCGACAGGCAAATGATGCTGATTATGGAACTATTCTTCAAGATATAAGAATTGGAAAAGTGACTATACATGGCAAAGAATCTTCACAGAGATGATTACTTTCCAATTTGTGTCCAAATAAAAATATTGTCCCAGAGAAAATATATATGAGAATTGCAGAAAAAAATCTGTAATCTGCTTGATGCCAACACTGCGTGAATGTTCTATATTCAATGAAGAAATGTTAAAGTTGGAAAATGAAGAAATTATAAAAATGGAAGCTATTGATAAAATAGAACATGAAGGAATCATTATTATTTTGACAGAAAAGTTGAAGAGGAAATTGGATCCTTTAGAGAAATCGATAAGTAAAACTGCTGGTTTAGAAAAGAATTTATGTGCATGTGTAAACTTTAGGGTAATTTTACGACGTAATTTGCATGTGGAAAAAGGTTTAGTAAATGGAGCAATGGGCAAAATTGTTGATTTCGTTAATTATTTAAATAGAGATGGTATAGAATTTTTGAAAATCAAATTTGATGAAAAAAGTTCAACGATGTAGTTGTTCAGCTCGGTTTTTGCTTGTCAAAGATTTGTAAGTTCGCAGAAAACAGTTTCCTATTTCTTTGGCTTATGCGGTGACCATTCATATATCTCAAGGTTTAAGTGTAGATAGTGCTTTAGTGAATATTGGAAGTACTGTGTTTAAAGAGGGTATGGCATATGTTGCTTTGTCTTGAGGGAGAACTTTATCTGGATTGTACTTGATTGATTTTGATGAGACAAAGATTAGTGCAGATGCAAGTTGTGTGAAAGAGTATAATATGTTAAGAAGAGAATATGCACCCAATTTAGGTCAATATCCACTATTTGAAAAGCGTATGGTAGGTAGAAAAAGAATATTTGAGAATATCTGTAGTGAAGCTGTAGAGAAAGAAAAAAAACAAGATGAAGTTGTGATTGGAGGCAAAAAGAAAAAGGACAGTGTTGAAGAGAATGTTGGTTATCAGTTTGAAAATAGTTCTGGTGTCAACTGCTATGCTAGTGTAGTTGTATTTGGTGTTTTTTTCTTGAACGATTGCAACAACAAATTGTTGAAAATCGGAAAGAAAGATTCTGTTTGTTGTTGTATTCTGTTTATGAGACATGTAGTAGTGATAAAAGTAAAATAAAAAGTGTTTCTGATGTTCGAAATGTTTTGGACATATGTTCTGGATCTACTCAATTTACTCAGAATATTCAGCAAGATTGTCAGGAATTTCTAATGTATATGCTTGTTGTATTGGAAGATGAAGGTATAGATATTGAATACCTTTTTGGCCTTTCTTATAAATGGCAACATGACTGTGAAAATTGTTTGTTTACATGTTGCAGTAACATTGACAGTGAAAGATTCATATATTTGACTTTACCTGACTGTGAATCAGTGTCTTTTAACAATCTACTTAGAGGAGCAAGTCAAAACATGGAGTGTAGCCAATGTAAATCAGAAATCTCATCAACATTATTTATACAAAGATATGGACACTATGTAATTATAATGCTGCAACGTTGTAGAGCTGATGGAAGAAAATTGGAAACTTTAATTAAAAATGTTGTAGCTACTCAAGTATCAATATCAGGAAGAACATTTGTAGCTGTTGCAATTATTTTTCATGATGGACCTTATACAACATCTGGACATTACATTGTTTATTTAAAATGTCTGAAAGGTTGGCTACATTGTAATGATAGTCAATTGATTTTTAAACAACGTTTGCCTAAAGAGTTACCAAATTCTTACCTAATATTTTTAAAGCCAAAATTTTAAGAACCAAATTTGGCCTTTCAGGATTACTGCTGTTAAGGTAGGTTGGGCTGGTGTTGTAGAGTACTTTGTAAGTGAGGGTTAGGAGCTTGAAGGTGATCTTCTTGTCGACGTGGAGCCTATGTAGGTCTCTCAGGTGGTAGGGGATGTGGCTGCGGCAGGGGACATTGATGATCAGTCGGGCAAAAGTGTTTTGGACTCGTTGGACTCGTTGTAGGTGTTTGTCCGAGTTGAGATTTAGAGAGTTGATCCTTATGCATTTGGTTACATCTTTCGGTGGTGTGTGGCTCCTTGGTGAGGTAGAAGAAGAGTTCGGTGTTGTTGCCTTAGCAGATAATTTTGAGGTTGTGATGGTGGGCCACTTGTGAAAGGGTGCCATGTAGATGTTGAATTACGCCAAGTTGAGGGATGAGCCCTGGGGGACGTTGCAAATGATGTTGATGGTTTTGGATCAGAAAGGTTGAAGACGGATGCTGAGGATTACTATTGAGGAACTTCTTTAATAAGAATTGGAGATACACTATTTGGCCATGAGGAAAAGTTTATAAAACTATTAAGGACTATTAAGAACTATTTGGACTATATTTTCTCAGCATATATTTAAAAGTAACTTTGTTTACAGTGCATGAAAATTAATGATAATATTTTGGTGTTTTAAGATTCTTTGAGATATCTCACAGTTACGTAAGAAATTGCTGTTTAAAAAAACAGTTAACATATGTTTTATTTCAATTTTTTTCTATTGATATTGAGAATGTTGAATGTTTTTTTAAGATAATCTTATTGATTATCTGTTTTTTGCCCGCTGTTATGTGATGAGTACTATTGAACTCACTATTGAAAGCGAAATTCATATATTCTGAGATTAGCAAAAAAGGAAAATGAAATGCTTTACAAATTATTTGGAGTAGTAAAGGATATATTGCAACTGTATTTTTTTGTGTCTTCCACAGATGCTAATTTTATAATATCTAATTTTATTATTATTTATTATTTTTAAGATAAGTATAAATAACTGTTAAAAATGGGCAATGGAGTGTGATTTACAGAGGTGAAATAACAAAACATGGATGGAGTACATAAGTGTTCAAAGATGGTTTGTATCTTTTATATACATTTGAAAATCTTAAAATATAAATATACTGAGTTTACCAGTATTCTTTGCATTTTACTACAAAACATCTACTACTTTGTACCAGGTAAGGGGAATAGACATATTGTACTTTTGTTAGTACTGTATTTTATAATAACAGCCCGGGTATTTTCCGATAGTGACAAGGAGTGACTGGTTTGATAATTTAAGAAACTTTAAAAACTGAACATTATATTTATATAATGTAATAAAGTAGTTGAGAATGGTATTTGTATAATATTTTTTTAAGGGCAAATTAGTTGATAAAGCTAGTTTTGTGTCTTAGGAAAAATGATAAAATAAAGTGTTTATGTTTTTGTACAAGGACCTACAACATAAGAAATTCACAATGGAAAATCAACAAACAATATGGAAGACTATTTCGAAATTATTAACAGTGTCGTAGAAGAGCTGAACATACCTTTTACGAGCAGCGACAATGACGAGGAAGACATGAATGCTGGAGATATCAGCTGTAATTTTCTAGATGAAACCTTGGATGATGCTTTTGTGGAAGCATTAGATGACATTGAGATTCATCAGATGACTTGTGTAATTGATAACCAGGAAAATGAAATACCTGATGAAATTATTTTAGAAACTCTATTAAATTATGAGATGTTACAGGAATACATGTATTATTATATATTAATAATGGTTTGAGATATTCTGCTTGCAGAATTGTAATCATTTAGCTAGTACCCAAGTACTCAAAGTGCAAAGTGGGCCTTAGGGTATGGACTGCTTCAAACCCTTATAGACTACATATGTATTTTTCTATGCACCGTCAAGCTTGTATTTTATAGCTTCTATTCCCCATTCTGTATTATTACACTTTCACCAAACACTCTCATAGTACTGTTTCAATGTTGTCGTGAGCCATTCAGCAGTATGTGTTTATCCATACAATGTTCTAAAAGTGAAGCTGGTATGCATTCCGCTAGACACTCTCCTTGCAGAATTGTAATAATTCAGCCAGTGCCTAAGTAGTCATGGTGCAAAGTGGGCCTTGTGGCATGGACTGCTTCAAACCCCTATAGACTATGCATGTACTGTTCTATGCACCGGTAAACTTGTGTTTTATACCGTCTATTCCCCAGTGTGTATCCTTACACTACCAGCAAACACTCTGTGATTACTGATTCAGTATTGTACTAAACTATTCAGCAGAATGTTGTTATCTATACATTGTTTTAAAAGTGAAACTGCTATACATTCATCCAGACACTCTCCTTGAGGAATTGTAATAATTCAGCCAGTACCCAAGTAGTCATGGTGCAAAGTGTGCCTTAAGGCATGGACTGCTTCAAACCCCTATAGACTATGCGTGTACTGTTCTGTGCACCGGCAAACTTGTGTTTTGTACCTTCTATTCCCCAGTCTGTATCCTTACACTTCTAGCAAACTCTCTGTGATTGCTGATTCATTTTTGGACTGAGCTATTATTCAGTAGAATGTTCTTATCTATGCACTGTGCAAAAAATGAAGCTCTTATAGATTCAGTCATGCACTCTCCTTGCAGAACTGTAATCATGCAGTCAGTACCCAAGAATTTATGGAGCAAAGTAGGTGTTAAGTCATGGACTGTTTTAAACGCCTATAGACTATGCTTGCAGTCTTCTATGCACCTGCGAACTTACCTTTCATACCTTCAATTTCCCCAGTCTGTATCATTACACTTTCACCAAACACTCTCACACTACTACTTCAGTATTGTAGTGAACCATACAGCAGTATGTGCTTATCTATACACTGTTCTAAAAGAAAACATTCACTACATTAAAACACCAATCAGCAGATGTACAATAAGTGGTACATCCCCAGAGATATGCTAGTTATTGTATACTGTGACATCACCACCATGGATGCACTGTATTTACAATGTGGTGCACCATGTGGCAAAAACGGGACAGATATGTGATATATTTGTGCTGTGAAGGTGGTGCATTGCTTGACTTGCGTTGGAAGCGCAATGCAGCTCCACCAATCCTCTTGGAGCCCTATGCTCACAATGCTGTGTCAAACCTTACACCTGCTTCAAGCAGGTACAGGGTATTGACTTTTAGGGCTTGTTCCAGTGAAAGAACACCCCCCCTCTGTGCGCAGGAAAGCCTCCTTCTTGCGCAGTGCTTTACAATGTCATGCACCTTCCAGATGCGTCTTATTGTAAATATCACACACCATGGCACATCTTTTGCACCACCGCTGCGTCACAAAAGTGATGCAATGGCAGTGTAAAAGAGGCACAAGTGGGATTTAAATCCACCCCTAACACATACAAATTCACCAAGGCAGTTTCACCAGCACTGCAAATTGAAGCATAGACAAGTTGTAACATATTTATGTGAATATGTTACATTCAAGTGCTTCGGAAGTACTACAGTATACTATAGGTAAACACACTTATAGATTTATGCTGTAGCACTTCCCTGCACTTTTACATTCACCATACACTAGTAATGTATTAATTCATTCATTTATGAACTACACATTCATTCTGAGAAACTTTTACACACTAACATAGAAATATAGTTCTTTCTTTGACCAGTGAAGGTAGTTCTAAAAAGAACTGTATTTTTTGTGTTTTTAATTTTCGATTTTTTTTGTATTTTTTCAACAAGTTTTTTTTTTTAAACAAAAAGAATGGAACTGGAAAGAAAAAAGTGTCCAACAGGAACAACACTGTGAAAATAAAATGATGTTCAGGACATCGATACTCCTGATTCCTGCGTTTTATCAGGTCGATAGACTGTTCCCCAAAAGTTCATCGCAATAAATGCAAAAAATGCATAGAATTTTAACTTCACCGAAATCAGGATCAATCTGTGGGTGTGGACTGCTTGCTGAAGATGCTGCTGCGGCAACTGATGTGCTTGGTGCAGCAGCAGGTGGGTTATCCTGTAACCTCCGTGTTGCAGCTCGAGCAAAGTTGTTGGGGTGCATGATCTTGACATGTTGCACCATACTCGCTGTGCAAAAGGAGTATTTTTTTGATGGATCACCCCTTGAAAGAGTTGTTTTGCAAATTTTACTGGTTACTAATGGAGCATTAACCTTTTTTTGCCCTTCAGAGAAACTAAAAAACTTCCAAATTAGAGCTTCTTTCTTCTTCTTTGGAGGCTCTTCAGGAATGAAATCTCCTTCTGAAGATTGGCTGGAAGATGAGTCCATTGCTGGTATTATGGTTATCTTCCTTCTATTTGACAGGATTCACAGAAGAGATGGTTCTTCTTAGAAAGTCAAACATGGAATAGGAAGTGTTATTAACCAATCAAATCTCTTCTTTTAAAGTCACATTGCTTACGGTGCGCTTACAGTGCTCTTACGCTGCAAGTTTGTATGACGTACCGCCGCCATTTGCGTAATTGCTTTTCAAAGTGATATATGCTTATTAAAAGTTTCAAAAAACTGTTTTCATGATTATTCCAGATAATGTCTTCCCTTAATATGTACATTAAATACATAACTATATGTTTTTGAACAAACATAGGTTTCACACACGTTATAGTTAAGAATTAGCATTTAAAAAAGCTTGCCAAATTCAATGAAAAAACCATAAGTTTCACACATGTTATAGTTAGCTAGACATTTCACTCATACAAAACCTTTGAAATTCCCCTATTTAAGTTAGTTCAGCTAACTATAACTCACCGCCCGCAATGCACTGCTGATGACATCACTGATGACATCTCAACTAACTATAACAGGGGAATTTCAATAGTTTTGTATGAGTGAAATGTTTTTTCATTGAATTTGCAAGGTTATATATTACCTACTGGCGGTCGCCAGTAGGTAGTTATGGTTAGGACCTAGTTTCCATAGGATATCCATAACATTCTATTTGGAATAACTTTGGCGCCAGTGGACGAATCTTCGTGAATTTATCCGAGAAAATGGCCTGCTCGGTTCCACTCTTTCCCTAAAAGTTTGAGGGTGATTTGTCAAGTGGGGGCCGAGAAAAAAGGGGGTCCCAAAACTTGTTTTCCCCATGCACTTTTCCCTAGGGACCCTTGGCCAGGGCTACAGTCCGAACGGCTGAACGGAATTACACAAAATTTGGCAGAGAGGTAGAGTTCTGTTTGCAGATTGTGCTTTTTTGCTAAATGGTGTAAATCCATTCAGTAGTTTCTGAGAAAATTGGAAGTAAAATCATATCGATATCTAGAGTCGGAGTACAGTACACAAACTGAAATCTGTTCAATTACGAGCACGAGCTGCATGCTGATTGGCTGTGAACTGTCTGTCAACACTCGAAACCAGGAAGTGTTGGCGGCCATCTTGTGCCTCGCTAGAACCGAGTCACAAGAAACAGTAAAACAAAGTTGAGAAATAAGGGAAGGGGTAGGGTAGAGATATTTTGACCCTCTAGGCTTGCTTAGGGGGTCGTATATGGATGTTTAGGCTCTATTTTTTTTTTTTAAAGAAAAATCGCGGCATATGCGTATGTAAACACCTACAATTTCGAGCAGGAGCTGCATGCTGATTGGCTGTCAATACTCCAAACCAGGAAGTATTGTCAGCCATGTTGTTTGCAGAGTCACAAGAAAACAGTAAAACAAAGTTGAGAAATAAGGAAAGGGGGTAGGGTAGAAACATTCTGAGCCTATAGTCTTGGTCAGGGGGTGGTACATGGATCTTTAGGCTCAATTTTTACTTAAAAAAATAAAAAATGGCGGGGTATTCGTGCAGTACGTTTTATTCATTTGGTCCCGGGGGGGGTAAATTACGGGGGCAATTTTTCTGCATAATGGGGGCTTGTAAGGTGCCCCAAGAACTGGGGAATGGCAGTCCTCTGGTTTTATTTTGAAGTATACGGGGGGTTAAGGTCCTACTCCCCGCAGTCTCGGGGAGTAGCACCCCTCGGGTCTTTAAAAAAAAAAATGTTTTAAGCTCTCTATCTCTGTCCCCGTACACATCGCGGGAATGGCAAATTTCTGGGGCAGTGATATGTAAAATGACCTTCCAGCTCCAGATATCTGCATTGTCTGGAGTTTTTTATTAATGTTGGGAGGGTGGGCTTGATAATACGTCCTTGTTAAGTCACATAGAAGCCTATGTTATGGTGCTATCATGGAGTTCTATGGGAAATAACAAGGCCATATTATGAAGCTCATTGTCGCCGTTTTATCAGCAGTTTCTTGCTAATAAAACGGCGATAATTTTAACACCGGTCCGTGATAATATGCACCTAAGTTTACTGGTAAAAAAAAAGAGCAATGGTCCATATTATTAACAAAAGGCGGTACATTATTGTCGCATTTATTGGCAGGAAACTGCCGATAAAGTGGAGATAATGGGCTTAATAATATCTACTTGTGAATAACCATAGCAGTCTAGGTTAGGATCAGAACCTGGGCTGCTATAGGAAGTTACAAGGGCCTATTATCAAGCACATTATCGCCACTTTATCTGCAGTTTCCTGTCGATAAAAGCGGCGATATTGTATTGCCTTTTGTATGTAAAGCTTTCCTTTTTTTTGGTGTAGCAGTTGTACTCTCTTCGCGTGCTCAGCGTCATTTCGAAGTTCACGTTTTTTTCTTCAAGTTCAACAAGCAAACCTTTATTTATATCAGTTAGTAAATCTGTTGCTTTCTTTTCCCGGTTCGTGTGATTCATCCGGTGCTAACTTTTAATACCGGTCCTTGATAATATGCACCTAAGTTTACTGGTCAAAAAAAAGAGCAATGGTCCATATTATCAAAAAAAGGCGATACATTATCGTCACATTTATTGGCAGGAAACTGCTGATAAAGCAGAGATAATGGGCTTGATATTATGTACTTGTGAATAACCATAGCAGCCTAGGTTAGGTTCAGAACCTGGGCTTCAATGGGAAGTTACAAGGGCCTATTATCAAGCACATTATCGCGGCTTTATCGGCAGTTTCCTGTCGATAAAAGCGGCGATAATGTATCGCCTTTTGTATGTAAAGCTTTCCTTTTTTTTGGTGTAGCAGTTGTACTCTCTTCGCATGCTCAGCGTCGTTTCAAAGTTCACATTTTTTTCTTCAAATTCAACAAGCAAACCTTTCCTTATATCAGTTAGTAAATCTGTCGCTTTCTTTTCCCGGTTCGAGTGATTCATCCGGTGCTGTACTTTTGTACAGTATTAATAGTCATATTTTTTATATATTTATCTGAAAGGCAGTGCTGAGGCGCCAAACGTTGATTACGTACTCCGTCCACCGCCATTTTAGTACTTTTTCACCGTTGTGTTTATTATATCAGTCAGTTAGAACTCAGTAATTTTCAATCCTAGTCTTGAATATCTTACTATAGTATTTCAACATTATTTTTATTGTGGACCGTCATACCCCTCCCCCACAACATGAAAGAAGTATGTAGTTTTTTTAAATTAACTTTTATTAAACAATAACTATAAACAAAACCCAATTATAACAATATTAGAACTGGCAAAATAAGTTAAAGAATGTTATAAAGAAATTATGAAATGGATTCCAAAAGGTGTCCAATTGGTAATCTGCAAAAAAAAAAAGAAAATTAGAGTTTAGAATTATGTAGATGTGAGTAAATGAGCTGAAGCATTACAAGTTGTGGTAACTCTACAGTTTTACGTGTGCAGTGTGACTCGTATATTCCTGTTCTGTTATAGTGCTGCCTTCAAGTGGTGTCTATACAGAAGTGCCTATTGCGTTACTGACGCCCGTTATGGCGACTTATTTCTATTGCATTCCTATGAAGAATTTCTAGATCTAGGCCTCTGTGCTTACCGTTGTATAAATCTTGCGGCCAAACACTGCAGCCACTGGGATGGACAACTTCAGGTTGGCTGATCTTCTACACGTCCAAGTAGACAGCAGGGTCTAAGTTTAAGAGAGATAGAGAAATGATGTCACAGAGAGTGAGAGAGAGAGAAAACATTAAAACTGTGTCGCAGAGTCTGGAGTTGAGATTTTTTGTTGAACCAGACGTAGATTTCTAGCTCCTTGCATTTATTTATTTATTTATGGAATTTTTAGTGCGCAACTAATACCCTAAGGTGTCTAGGCGCAGCAAATACTCAAGATTACAGCACCAATCAGAGCACGTTCTCATTGATTGAAAAGCCAAGTCTTCAGTGATTTACGGAAATTAATAAGGGTGGGAGCCGTTTTAATGTGCAAAGGAAGTGAGTTCCAAAGCACGGGAGCTGTTACCAAGAATCGTCTATCACCCCAAGTAGCCGTTCTTGTCCGGGGGACGGTCAAAAAGATAGCTAGCTGCTGATCTTAGATTCTTTTTGGGGATGTACACCTGGAAAGCCTCTTTTAAAAACTTCGGTCTGGTCTGGTGAATGGCCTTATAGGCTATGCAAAGAGCTTTATATTTGATCCTGCTTTCGACCCTTAACCAATGGAGATGGCGAATGGCTGAAGAGGTGGAATGTCGCCTAGGGATGTTAAGCAGGATCCGTGCTGCCATATTTTGGATGGACTGAAGTTTGTTTAAGAGATATTTGTGTGTACCAAGAAAGAGAGCATTTCCATAGTCTAATTTTGAAAATACTAAGGTGGTAACTAGCGTTTTTCCTGCAGATACTGGTAGATACGGCAGGAGTTTTTTTATTTTCTTCAGTACAAAGAAAGCCGCCGAAACCACCTTGTTAACATGGCATCCAAAAGATAACCTGTTATCAAAAATCACTCCAAGATTTCTGACCTTAGTGACTGGCACCGGAGGGGGGCCCATCTGACTGGGCCACCATGTGTTTGACGATTCTGGGGAGATCGTGCCATAGGTCATAACCTCAGTCTTCTCCGCGTTACGTTTCAGGCAATTACTGTGCATGCATGATTGTACATCCAGTAGTCCCTCCTGAAACTTGGCTGCTACCACAGGGCCATTCTTGTGCACCGCCAACACAAGCTGGGTATCATCGGCGTAGGTGGTTACACGCATCCCATGAGATTTAATGACCCTCGCCAAGTCCGAAACATAAATGTTAAAAAGTGTAGGACTTAACGAGGATCCTTGTGGAACCCCACAAGGCCATTCTGTGGTGGGCGAGTAGTAATTGCCCAGCTTTACTGCTTGTCTACGGTTGGCTAGAAAAGAGGCTATAAGATCTTTGGCCCGATGATTGATTCCATGGGTCGCGACACGGTCGACCAAGATGGTGTGGTCGACCGTGTCAAAGGCCGCCGACAGGTCCAATAATATAAGAACTGCAGCTCCTCCTAAGTCCATAATCTCTCTAATTTCGTCCGAGGCTTTTATTAATGCTGTCTCAGTTCCGTGTTCCCTCCGGAACCCGAACTGAGTGTCATCTAAGAGTTTATGATGTTCAATAAACTCTGAGAGCTGTTTATTCATGATTGCCTCTATGACCTTGGACTTTACCCATGTTAAAAGTGACTCAAAAGTGGCGTAATAAGGTTGATGATCTGTCTGTCAGACTGTTGTAACCTATCTGTTGTCACTGCTCGGAGGTAATTATACATTTTACAGAGAAGCTGCTGTACACTACGCACTCTGGGCAATAATATCAAGCCTGGGTGACAAAAGGTATTGCAACTTTATCGGCAGGAAAGTGTCGCTAAAGTGGCGATAATGGGTTTTGATAATATGCTCTATGGAAATCCAATTGAAGCTCATGTCAGATGTCCTTCATATCTAACATGAGCTTTGATTGGAATTCCATAGAGCATATTATAAAACCTATTATGGCCACTTTAGCGGCAGTTTGCTGCCGATAAAGTGGCGATAATTTTGTCGCCAAGGGTTGATAATATGGCTCTCTCTTGTTACACAAATAAAGCTAGCACTACAGTTTTACGAATGCAGTGTACCTGGTACATTTTACTTGTTATGGTGCCGTGCTCAAGTGGTGTCTATATGGAAGTGCCTACTGCGTTACTGACGCCTGTTATGCCGAATTATTTTTAATTCATTCCTATGAAGGATTTGTAGATGTAGGCCTCTGTACTTACCGTTGTGTAAACTTTGTGCCAAACACATTAGGAAGTGGAGTTCACAACTTAAGTTGAGCAGATCTTCTACACGTCCAAGCAGACAGCAGTGTCTAAGTTTAAGAGAGAAAGAGAAATGATGTCACAGAGAGTGAGAGAGACAGAAAACAACATTAAAACTGTGTTGCAGAGTCTGGAGTGGAGATTTTTTGTTGAACCAGACGTAAATTTACTAGCTCTTTGCATCACTTTACCCATGTTAAAAGTGACTCAACAGTGGCGTAATAAAGTTGATGATCTGTTTTTCAGACTGTTGTAACCTATCTGTTGTCACAGCTCAGAGGTAGTTATACATTTTACAGAGAAGCTGCTGTACACTACGCACTCTGGGCCATTATATCAAGCTTGGACGACAGAAATGATTGCTACTTTATCGGCAGGAAAGTGTCGCTAAAGTGGCAATAATGGGTTTGATAATATGCTCTATGGAATTCCAATCGAAGCTCATGTCAGATGTCCTTCACATCTAACATAAGCTTCGATTGGAATTCCATAGAGTATATTATCAAACCCATTATCGCCACTTTCCTGGCAATAAAGTGAGGATAATTCTGTTGCCAAGGTCTAATAATATGGCCCTCTCTTACACTACAGTTTTACGAGTGCAGTGTACCTGGTACATTTTACTTGTTATAGTGCCGCTTTCAAGTGGTGTCTATATGGAAGTGCCTACTGCCTTACTGATGCCCGTTATGGCGACTTATTTCTAATAAAGAAGTGTGGCTCAATGGTTAGAGCGGCAGACCCTGATGCAGAGGTCTAGCCCGGGACCAGGGATCTATTCCCCGCCTCGGCGGATCTTGGGCTCAAAATTCCACGGACCTGATAATTCACGCCTCGGTGCCTATCCAATCATGGAGTCCCACTCTGCAACTTTGGGCAATAGCTTGCTTAATCTCCACAACGGCCCCCACAACGCTAAGGATGCCTGGCCTCCACCTTGGGGGTGCCCAGGAGTGGATGCCTCACAGGGAAAGCCAGGATGGGTTCCACAGCGGTATTCATACAAGCCACTTGAGACCCTTGCGGGTGAGTAGGGCGCTATACAAGTATCAATTTACATTTTACATTCACAATGCATTTTTATGAAGGCTTTGCAGATCTAGGCTGCTGTGCTTACCTTGTATAAAGAATGTGGCCACCGGAGTTCACCACTCGACTTGAGCTCTGCGTGTATATGTCAAAATATATTCAATAAGTTGCAGAGAATTCCATTGCTGTTGCTTGACAGCACGTGGTTGCTTTCGAACGATGTTTGGTGAAGGAAACAAAAGGACATTTTGATTAGTCATTGAAACGGAGTTGCGTAACTACTATAAAAAGTGAATTTTAATGTAGATTCTTAATATTCCGTAGTTAAGACTGTTGCAGCTCCAGCAAACAAAGGAAGATCAATAAGTTAATAATGGCCTGGGACGGCGTCGTGACGCAAAAAAAAAAGACTATCATGGACGCACAATTAATAATAATAGAGGTCTAAGCACGTGGCGTAGTACAGAAATACGACACAGAAATTTATGCACGCACAATTTTTAAGATTAGAGGTGTATAGGACCTCGTGACTTATAAAGAAATATTTCAATTATGTAAGTACAATTTAAAACCATTGAGGGGTAGGAAAGCCATGTGAAGGATAAAAAAATAGTATTATGCGTATACAATTTACAGTGGAGGCTGATGTTATGACGTCTTCTCTTACCTTTGTTTTTTGTCATCTTTTGACGTGTCTTGAAAGGCTGTGGTTTCGCTGAGTCTGGGGTGTTTTTGATAGTCTGTCTGTCATCGCAGCAGAGGCAGGCAAAAGAGAGCGTGCTCACGTCAATGCCCACATTATATGGGAACCGCGGGGGCTGACCAAACCAAGCCCAGGGCCGTCATTGGTAGCGTTTTCACGGTCTATAAGAATGATGGCCCTGGGGGACATCAAATTGGCTACTGTATTGTTTTGCAGGCTAAGTGATAGCAAGCATGCTAGGTGGTGGCATGTGGGGAGTGTGGGCGGGTGTGCACCGCGCATGTGCAAGTCGGAGTGTGTGCACCAACAATTATCAACAATCATTCTTCTTAATGCGCCCTGACCTCTGATTTGTCACTAAGAGGGTGATCGCACCATAGTTGGTATTGCGTATCATACTCAGCGTGTTCCCGCGCATACGGTACGAATATGCTTTGACCTTACGCGTCACATTAATGCTTCAGTATGATACGGCGTTCTGTACACGAAAGAGGGAAATGTTTCTACTTGGTTTAAAACATTTATTTATGTATTTAATGTAGATACTAAGGGCAGTCTTTTGGGATAACAATTATTTTTTTTAAATACTTTCAATAATCCTATATTACTTTTAAAAAGAATTACACAAATCGCGGCAGAAGATCATGCGTACTCGTATTGAAAGAGCTGCGCAAGCGCATCATAATCGTACGCAAAGCCATGTGACTTTAAAAGTAGAGATTTGATTGGTTCGTAACTTTTCCTATTGCGAGTGTTGAAAGTTCTGTCCCATTATACTTATTCGACTTTGACTTTCTTAGAAGAAGCATTTGTTGTGAGAATGTTCTCAAATATAAGGAAGATCACCATATTAAGAGCAATGGAGTCATCTTCCAGCAGTTCTTCAGAGAGAGATTTCATTCCTGAAGAAGCTCCAAAGAAGAGGAAAGAAGCTCTAATTTGGAAATTTTTCACTTTTCCAGAAGATCAAAAAAGGTTATTGCTGCAAAAGTAACCTGTAAAATTTGCCAAACAACTCTTTCAAATGGTGATCCATGTAAAAAATACTCCTTTGGCACATGGTCCTATGGTCCTATGGTCCTATATGGTCCTTCACATGTCCTATGTGCGACATGTGAAGAACTTGCACCCCAAGAACTTTGCTCGAGCTGAAAGATGGAGGTTGCACGAGACCACACCTGCTGCTACACCGAGCACATCAACTGCGGCAGTGTTTTCAGCAAGCAGTCCACACCCACATATTGATTCTGACTTTGCTAAAGTTAAATTTCTTTGCATTTATTGCAATAAACTTTTGTGTTATGGGGAACAGTCTATCTACCTGATAAAACGCAGGATACAGGATCATTGCTGTCCTCAACATTAGTTGTTCTTTTTTTCATTCTTTTGTTCCGCTTGGAATTTGTTGAGAAAACACAAAAACAATACAAAACAAAAAAAACAGTTCTTTTTAGAACAACCTTCACTGGTCAAAGAAAGAACTATATTTCTATGTTAGTGTGTAAAAGTTTGTCAGAATTCATGTGTAGTTCATAAATGAATGAATGAATATATTACTAGTGTATGGAGAATGTGTAAGTGCAGAACTATAAGGAAGTGCCATATCATAAACCTATAAGGTGTTTACCTATAGTACTGAAAAAAGAAAAAAGAGTTACCTGGTCCACAAGACTGTTTGTGTGTTGTGTCGCGCAAAAAAGACCGTGAGACCAACAGGTCACCACTATGATAACACTGGGTTAGAAAAATTCCCATCAGCCCACCCTTATGGTGGAATATTGTCATGTGGGATGCATATCAAAAATCTAGATCTCACCCAACGCACCTGGTGATGATGCAGAGATGGATTTTGAAAATACTTTTCCAGACCCCGTTTCCTGCAAAAGTCATTGAGAAGACCGTCAACAAGCAGCTGGCCGCCTTCCTCGAGACAAACGGATCCCTCGACCTCTGGCAGTCTGGCTTCCGGGCCAACCACAGCACCGAGACCGCCCTGATCGCAGCCACCAATGACATCTGAGCTCTGCTTGACAACGGAGAAACAGCGGCCCTCATCCTCCTAGACCTCTCCGCGGCCTTCGACACTGTCTGCCACCGTACACTAGTGCAGCGACTCAGCAACGTCGGAATCCAGGAAAAGGCACTGGAGTGGATCATCTCCTTCCTCGCCGGAAGGACACAGAGAGTCCGCCTCCCCCCGTTCAGATCTGAAGACACCGAAGTCATCTGCGGCGTTCCTCAAGGCTCCTCGCTCAGTCCAACCCTCTTCAACGTGTACATGAGCCCCCTCGCAGACATCGCACGCCAGCACAACCTCAACATCATCTCCTACGCCGACAACACCCAGCTGATTCTCTCCCTCACCAACGACCCCGCCACCGGCGGAGCCAACCTCCACGAAGGGATGAAAGAGGTAGCCGAATGGATGAAGAACAGCCGCCTGAAACTGAACTCGGACAAGACGGAAGTCCTCTTCCTGGGATCCTCACCCTCCGACTGGGACGACTCCTGGTGGCCCCCCGCCCTAGGCAGCGCACCCAAACCAACAGATCACGCACGCAACCCGGGATTCATCCTGGACTCCACCCTCTCCATGACCAGACAAGTCAACGCCGTCTCCTCGTCGTGCTTCGACATCCTGCGCATGCTACGAAAGATCTTCCGGTGGATCCCGACCGAGACCAGGAAGACGGTCACCCAGGCCCTCGTCACCAGCCGTCTGGACTACGGCAACTCCCTCTACGCCGGAACCACCGCCAAACTCCAGAAAAGACTTCAGCGGATCCAGAACGCCTCAGCACGACTCATCCTGGACATCCCCCGTCACAGCCACATCTCCGGACACCTGAGAGACCTGCACTGGCTCCCGGTCACCAAGAGAATCACCTTCCGACTCCTCACCCACGCACACAAAGCCCTACACAACTAAGGCCCAGGATACCTCAACAGCCGCCTCAACTTCTACGCTCCCAAACGCCAGCTTCGATCGACCGGCCACGCCCTCACCACCGTGCCCTGCATCCGAAGAGCCACCACAGGGGGACGTTCCTTCTCCTACCTCGCCGCCATAACATGGAACTCCCTCCCGACCCACCTTCGCCTGACCCAGGACCACCTCGCCTTCAGGAAGCAACTCAAGACCTGGCTGTTCGAGCAGTAGCGGACCCCCCTCCCCTAGCGCCTTGAGACCCTCTGGGTGAGTAGTGCGCTATATAAATGCTTTGATTGATTGATTGATTGACCACAGTGTTTCACAAGTAGTACTGATGGAGTGCAGTGCTAGTGAAAAAAGTGAAGTGTAAATAAAATTGGCTACTGGGACAAAAAATGTGTTTATTAGGTATTGTCCCAGGGTCAAAGTTTAAAAACAACGCCAAATAGTCTTGAGAAAATGACTATATAACGGCATGTTTCAGCTTGAATTGACAATGTGTCCAAGCTTTCTTCAGGACCAGATGATAGTAGCGACTGCAATTCGTGAAAATTAAACTAGAAATAGTGCATTGATATAATGGATTACTCCTACCAGATACTTTGAGCCCAAATGTTCTCTGGCGATTATCCAATTATTCATTTTTCTCCTGAAGGAAAAAGAAAAGTGCACAATAGTGGTCAGTATAAGAAGTGCATGATTGTATTTCGGAAATTAGAACACAACACAACTAAACAAACTAGGCGAAAGGAAAAAGTGTCCACACCATTCAGAAGCTATGTAATTCTCCTGATAATAACCATTCCAAATTTAGGAACTTTAATCTATACAGTGTGACTCACCCAGCATTCTGTGGGAGATCGCCTCACCTCACCCAGCACCCACTCGGGGAGAAGGAGGCCCCGCTCTGTTAGAATGGAAAAGTAGAAAGCACCTAAAAAAATTTTTTAAAGGTACAAGAGTATATATAATCAATCATTTCCAATAGTATACTAACAAGAACCAGTTGATTTTTAAAAAAGAGACTCAACCCCTATAAACACATGGTAGTGACCATGCATGAAAAGGAAGTGAGTGTAAGTTATGTGACAAGTTATTATGTTGTCAGTCATAAGATATTTCAATCAAAAAGTTTTGCAGGATGTCACATGGCAAAAACAGAGAAACACTCCAAAGGTTTTCCTGTGGAACATGTTGGTTAGAGATAAAAAGACTCTGTTTAGAATTTAGCAAGCTTGTGTAAAAAAACACAGTGTAGGGTTTTCTTTTAGAGTAAATCAGTAGAGAAAAGGCTCTATTAAAATGAGATCAACTCGTGCACAGAACCTATAGTATACGGTCCTGAATGCATAAGGGACCCTACCTGTCCGTCGGTACCTCTTAGACCTGCGCCCGAGCAGGAATGGAGGTAACTAGACACTGCACTCGCATTGCTATTTGTACCCGATCTGATTGATTGATCGGGTACAGCTGGCCAAGTGTGTGTCCTATTGGATACTGCTTGAGCGTTTAATCAGGAAAAGGACTCTGTCCTGCTATCACGCGTGCGCTGGTGATACAGTGCAAAAACAACAAGTGATGGACCGAATGTGGATCAATGTCACACATTCCCCCAGTCAAAAGATCTGGGCCCGAATCCATCGTTTTTTTGCACTCCACACCACCCTGGGTTAGACAATGGCGATATGCAAATCAGCTCTGACCCTGTTGCCCCATGGGAACAGTCCAGTCCGAACTACAAAAGCCATGTCCTTCCCAGAACGGAATCAAGCATCCGAGGACCGGACCGGTTTCGAGGTAACACCTCTCATCAGCCCGGCTAGCTTGACTCCAAGTGGTGTGGAGTGCCTGGGACCCACGTCTGGGCATCCCCAGCGCACTTAGGGCGGCAATTGCAAAAACAACAAGTGATGGACCGAATGTGGATCAATGTCACACATTCCCCCAGTCAAAAGATCTGGTCCCGAATCCATTGTTTTTTTGCACTCCACACCACCCTGGGTTAGACAATGGCGATATGCAAATCAGCTCTGACCCTGTTGCCCCATGGGAACAGTCCAGTCCGGACTACAAAAGCCATGTCCTTCCCAGAACGGAATCAAGCATCCGAGGACCGGACCGGTTTCGAGGTAACACCTCTCATCAGCCCGGCTAGCTTGACTCCAAGTGGTGTGGAGTGCCTGGGACCCACGTCTGGGCATCCCCAGCGCACTTAGGGCGGCAATTGCAAAAACAACAAGTGATGGACCGAATGTGGATCAATGTCAAAAAAACGCAAAAAAACGATGGATTATGACCCAGATCTTTTGACTGGGTTGAATGTGTGACATTGATCCACATTCGGTCCATCACCTGTTGTTTTTGCAAATACAGTGCTGCGCAAGCGCGCTTGGTTGATGTAACTCCGACTGCGCATGCGTGAACCGGAGAATGTGGAGAATGCGAACCGGAGAATGCGCGGCCGGTATAGCTTCTCCGGTTTGCGCATGCGCAGTCGGTGTTACATCAGCCAAGCGCGCTTGCGCAGCACTGTATCACCAGCGCTCGCGTGCTAGCAGGACAGAGCCCTTTTCCTGATTAAACGCTCAAGCAGTATCCAATAGGACACGCACTTGGCCAGCTGTACCCGATCAATCAATCAGATCGGGTACAAATAGCAATGCGAGCGCAGTGTCTAGTTACCTCCACTCCTGCTCGGATGCTGTTCTAAGAGGTACCGACGGACAGGTAGGGTCCCTTATGCATTCAGGACCGTATACTATGGGTTCTGTGCACGAGTTGGTCTCATTTTAATAGAGCCTTTTCTCTACTGATTTACTCTAAAAGAAAACCCTACACTGTGGTTTTTTTACACAAGCTTGCTAAATTCTAAACAGAGTCTTTTTATCTGTAGCCAACATGTTCCACAGGAAAACCTTTGGAGTGTTTCTCTGTTTTTGCCATGTGACATCCTGCAAATCTTTTTGATTGAAATATCTTATGACTGACAACATAATAACTTGTCACATAAATTACACTCACTTCCTTTTCATGCATGGTCACTACCATGTGTTTATAGGGGTTGAGTCTCTTTTTTTAAAAATCAACTGGTTCTTGTTAGTATACTATTGGAAATGATTGATTATATATACTCTTGTACCTTTAAAAAAAATGTTGAGGTGCTTTCTACTTTTCCATTCTAACAGAGCGGGGCCTCCTTCTTCCTGAGTGGGTGCCGGGTGAGGTGAGGCGATCTCCCACAGAATGCTGGGTGAGTCACACTGTATAGATTAAAGTTCCTAAATTTGGAATGGTTATTATCAGGAGAATTACATAGCTTCTGAATGGTGTGGACACTTTTTCCTTTCGCCTAGTTTGTTTAGTTGTGTTGTGTTCTAATTTCCGAAATACAATCATGCACTTCTTATACTTTCCACTATTGTGCACTTTTCTTTTTCCTTCAGGAGAAAAATGAATAATTGAATAATCACCAGAGAACATTTGGGCTCAAAGTATCTGGTAGGAGTAATCCATTATATTAATGCACTATTTCTAGTTTAATTTTCATGAATTGCAGTCGCTACTATCATCTGGTCCTGAAGAAAGCTTGGACACATTGTCCATTCAAGCTGAAACATGTCGACCTTAATGCGCTGCGCCGTTATATAGTCATTTTCTCCAGACTATTAGGCATTGTTTTTAAACTTTGACCCTGGGACAATACATATTAAACACATTTTTTGTCCCAGTAGCCAATTTTATTTACATTTCACTTTTTTCACTAGCACTGCACTCCATCAGTACTACTTGTGAAACACTGTGGTCTGGAAAAGTATTTTCAAAATCCATCTCTGCATCATCACCAGGTGCGTTGGGTGAGATCTAGATTTATGATATGCATCCCACATGACGATATTCCACCATAAGGGTGGGCTGATGGGAATTTTTCTAACCCAGTGTTATCATAGTGGTGACCTGTTGGTCTCACGGTCTTTTTTGCGCGACACAACACACAAACAGTCTTGTGGACCAGGTAACTCTTCTTTGTTTTTTCAGTAGTTGTAGGGGCTTGATCTGCCGTGGTAGTTAAATATTCCCTTTTGACCCTCCTCACTCTATTTTTTCAGTTTACCTATAGTATACTGTAGTATGTCTGAAGCACTTCAATGTAACATATGTACATAAATATGTTAGAAGTCTATGCTTCAATTTGCGCTGCTGGTGAAACTGCCTGGGTGAATTTGTATTTGGTAGGGGTGGATTTACAATCCCTTTGTGCCTCTTTTACACAGCCGTTACGTCACTTTTGTGACACAGCAGTGGTGCAAAAGATGTGCCATGGTGTGTGCTATTAACAATGTGACGCATCTGGAGGGTGCATTACAGTGTAAAGCCCTGCACCAGAAGAGGCTCTACTGTGCAGAAGGGGGTGTAGTAATGCCTCCTAAAAGTGACTGAGTGAAATGTATAACATTTAATTCAGGCACTTTTGAGCTTATGCTGCGTCAAAACCTTGCACCTGCTTGAAGCAGGTGTAAGGATTGATACAGCTTTGTGAGCATAGGGCCCCAGAGCATTGCTGGAGTTGTGTTATACTTGCAACTGAAGTCAAGCAATTATTAATCCCAAAATTACTTTGCAATTTAGTTTTGTTATTATTTTAAAATAAAAATATGAAATAAAATGTAAACAATTAAATACACATAAATATTTATATTAAAAATATAAGAAATTCGATGTCCCCCCTTTCCCCCCACGCATGTTATAATTGTATGTACAAAGTATTGTGAGGTGGAACTGGTCCCTTTCAATTTTGAGCACCTGTATTTTTGATGCCCTGTGTTAATAATTAAAAGAAGTTACAAAAAAAAGTATATAAAAAATTAGTGTAAAAAGAAAGACATAATATTTAATACATTTATAACTTATCAATTACAAAACTTTTCAAATTCACTGAAAAAACGATAGGTTTCACAAACGTTATAGTTAGGAATTAGCATTTGAAAAATCTTTCAAAATCATTGAAAAAAACATAGGTTTCACACACGTTATAGTTAGGAATTAGCATTTTAAAAACCATGCAAATTCATTGAAAAAGCCCTAGTTTTCACACGTTATTGTTAGCTGAACATTTCTCTCATACAAAACCTTTGAAATTATTCCGTTATAGTTATCTCAGCTAACTATAACTTGCGCGCCCGCAATGCATGCTGATGACGTCACATAGAACATCACTCATGACATGGTCAGTGACATCACTCATTACATCACTGATGACATCTCAAATGAAATTGAATTGAAGAATCCTGTATAATAGTAAAGTCAGCTTTTAGAAAGTTGGCATTTACCTGCCCTTAGTCGTTTTATGCCTTCAGCCTGTCTTGGGAAACATGGCAGGTAGGTGTTATGAACTTCTGCCAGACAGTCACACAATAGCAGGATGAGGAATGCCTCATTAGGCCATCTGCTGGCAGGATGGTTGTGGTGGGTGGAGCTGAGCACATCCCCACTTGCAATTGAATAGAGGGTTCTATGCCTTCACACAAAGGACCTAACACATGTCACCCCAGCCTGCTTGGAGCCAGGTTTGGGGAGGCAGGGAAAATAGATCTTCAGATCCACTCTTCAGTTCAGTTCTGGACCTGCAGAATGTCTCCCAGAGGATTGACTGCTGCTGTGACCTGCTGTGCACACTGCAAGGCTGAAACCTACCTTAAAACCTCAGAAGTCAGCCCTGTTGTTGAGCCCTGCATCTTCACTGGAGACCAGGACTACCAGAATGAATCCAAGGGCTAGTTTTCTGGCCTCCTGTTCAGAGCCACAGGGACACAAAATACTTACACCATCTTGTACCCACACCTGGACCTAGCCTGAGTTAGCTCAGAACCCCCAAGAGCTGGTTCACCAGTCATGGGCTCTTCTTTGTGGTACTAAAGGAGCCCAGATGGCCTAATCCTAAAACTGGGGACTTTGACATTTTTAGACCAAAAACTGCTGTGAAAACCAGGAAAAGACGGGGACCAACCTGCTCGCCAATATGTGGTGCATCGCCAGTCGGATGGACTTTGTAGCTTCTCCCGCTGCATTCTTCTCTGCAGCAGCAAATGCTTTTTAGCTGTCCTTCACAACAGGGCTATCCGGTCTCATGGAACTTTCTTCGGCTACAGCCCTCTGCCTCGTCCCGCTGAAGATTTTCGACTTCCATTTCAGAGTCTAAGTCAGAACATAGAAATCTTCTCACAGCTACGACCCAAGGCTATCCAATGATGACAATCTCTCCTCAGAAATCTACTGCAGATTTGCCCTGCTAAACTTCACCTTCTCAGAGCAATGTTTCACAGAATTTCATCTGTATCTGCAGAAAAGCACTGACCAAGCCCATTCCACTTCTTGTATCCAAACCACGCTTCATTGCAGTCAATCATATTTTTTTCTTTGACCCTGTCTTGCAAGATTAGATGTCTGTGGTTGGTGCTTGGATCTTTTAGGTGCTAGTTTTCACTAAAAACTAAAAGAGTTCATATCTCCTGTTCTACTGATTGGATTTTTATCCCTTTTGGTGTTCTGTTGATTTTATGTTACCAGAAAAGTTATTGAGTCACTTATGCAGGTGTGTAGGTTTGTGAATCTCAAGGTGTTTATGCGATGGACAAGATCTTCAGCTTTATGCTGAACTCCAGAAATAAGGAGTAAACTCAAGTGTTGAGGTGGTCGTTCCATGTTTTGGTTGCGATATAGGAGAATGTGTGCAAGAGAGAATTAGGCAGACAATAGGGATCTGGTGCGTTGGTGAAAGTGTGTGCGGCTGTTCAGATATTCTGGTCCTGCGTGGCGTAGGGCTTTTTATGTGTCCATGAGAACTTTGAATGGGATGTGCTTGTAATAGAGAACGAGTGAAGCTTGCTGATAATCCTGATCAAATGATTTATTACATTTTGCTGAAAACTGGTTTGGGATTTTCTTGTGTTGTGTTTTCACTTTATTACTGTTTGTGTGCTGCATAAATACAGTATGTATTGCCACTAGGTTAAACCTGACTGCTTTTGGTGCTAAGCTTCCTAAGGTTAAGCACAGGTTAATTTATTAATTAGTTACTATGGGCTGTTCTTGCTATATAGCAAAGTGCAAATCTTGTGATGACCGTCGCTGTTGCGTGAAGAGCAGGTCTTCACTGGAGCTTTGTGTTATTGGTCATTGCAGGTGACCTAGTCTCAGCACAAAGGGGCCTTTTTGCTGTCCATCAGAGCCAAAACTTCAGGATTTTACCTTTTCCTCTATGGAGGGACAGACTGATGCAAGACAATGGTTCAATTCCTAAAGGCACTTCTTGGGTATCGGGAACTCACTACAGAAGATGCCAGCAGTTATCATGCAGGTCGATTTGCAAGCCCAGTTGCAGAAGGTCAACTTGACAGTTGGCGTAAGGCCTCTGGAGCATAAGCTCCATGGGGCTCTAACAGGAGGTCAGCCAACTGACTTATGCCATCACTCAAGCAGCCAGGAATGAAGATAAGCAGATCTAGTCTTTCTTCTCAGAGAACAATGCAGCCCTCAAGCAACAGGGCAGTCCTTCTTCTGAAATGTCCACAGGTCTAAGAGAGCTCTGATGAGTTGGTCTGAGAGTCTACCCTCATTCTTGGTATATATACCAATAGTGGTCTTATACTTGATTCTAGCCTTTGTACTTTGGGGGATACTATCCACTATCCTCACATCTAGTTCTAGAAATGTCTTCTTTACGCCTGTCAAGGATCCAATAGGTCTTTGGTGACAAAAGGCTGGCGTCACGTTAATTTGCATGTGCAGAAGGCAAGCCCTTTGTAGCGCATATAGAACAGGGCACAGCTCCCCCTCAAGTCATTCTTGCAGTGTGGCCCATCCTGTCCATATCTAGTCCCCTTTGTGTCACTGTCTGGAGGAATACACAAATCCCAATAGCAGTGCCATTCACAGTATTGTGACCCAGCACACTGACAGAAGGCACAAATGGTTAGGACAGGAAAATGCCAACATTCTAAAGTTGCATTTCGTACTTGTGACTGAAAATCCAACTTTACCATTAAAAAGAGTTTTAAATTACAATTAATATACATGAAAACAGTTTATTCCAATCTTCTTCCAGTCCAAAGTTATTACCTGTTAAATGCAATATGATAACCGAATGTTAGTCAATGATAGGCAGTACAATCCTGGAAAAAAAGTTGAGTTTTATTTATAACCAGGACATGTAAAACATAAAACCCTATGTCCTACTGTTTAAATACAATCCACTCTTCCCTATGAGGCTTTAGGGCCTTCTTTAGGAGTGACATAGTATTAACAAGCATTTGCAATGCAATAGGTCTCGCATTTACGTGAGTTTAAGCTATTGCCATTGTATATGACAATGCCTTTAATTTATGCTTTAAAAACTGAAACAAAAATTAAAGGCATTATCATTTGCAATGTCAATAGCTCAAACTCACGTAAATGTGAGACCTAGTGCATTGCAAATACATGTTTAGGCAAAAGTGCCTGCTTATCACAACAAAAGAACTAAGCCTCGTCTGATGTGCCTGGCTCTAGCCATGCCTGTACCCCTCGCGCAGAAGAAAACAGGTAAATAATTAAATAACCAAGTGTGGCCGCTCACGTGAGTGGACCGCACTGCAAAATAATTAAATAAACAAGCATGCAAATTAATTAAATACATTACCAGACAATATTCTTTTAACACCAAACCTATTGGCATGGCCAGTGCTTGTTTGAAAAATTAGTAAAAATGCCTACTGCAGACAGTTGAGGAGTCAAGCCAGAGCTAGAAATGCATGAAGTGCCTCCAGCAATCTGGAAGACACTGAGGCCATGGGAAGAGAGCAAACGGATAACGCCTTCTAAAATGACAGGAGAGCACAGCTGTCATTGAATTGTATTAATACACCGCTGACGATCCCTGACAGGAGTTGAAGCGCTTTGTGGCGATTAGTACGCTACTCCAGAACCAATGATTAGAGTTTTTTATTAGATTAAAATACTGTTTGAAGTTGATGGTTTTGGAATCGTAGTTCCTCTGGGAGCCATAAAAATAATCCAATGATTCTGGAAACATCACGTCTAACTCCGAGCGCAGACAGTTGAAATATTACTAAATATGCGTTGAATCTCGTGTTTGAGAAGCAAAAAATCCTAACGCTCAGTTTAGAAGGTGCTGAAGCGTTGTTATCTGTCGCTCCACAAGCACCCGAGCCCACCTCTTCCGAATGTCCCCTCCGGGCCTCCTTATCAGAGTGCATCAGGCAGCGAGAACTCGCGTCATCTGATTGCCTGTTTACCAGGGCTGGACTGGCTATAGCGGGCACCGGGTAATCCCCCGGTGCGCCGCACAGGTGGGGGCCGGTATTGGGCCCCTGGGGGCGGTTTTTGTTACAGGGCCGTTTTTGCAGCATAGCTGCAAAAACCAGCCAAAAACCGGCCCGGCAAAGAGCTTGGTGGCACCTCCAACGTCCCCTCCCTCCCAGTGGGGAGGGGAGGGGGGCGGCCGAGCACTTTGCCAGGGCCGGTTGTGGTTTCCAGTCTGGCCCTACTGTTTACACATGAGGCGTAACTGCTCCTGCTGGGACTTGTGAATATTTCTTGTTGGGACTAACCTACGGGTTACTTTAGGTGCCGGGGTCTTCACTTCGAAGTTGTAAAACGTTTTACCTCAACCTTTTCCTTGATGCAGGTCTATGTCTTCCTTTTATTGTGTTGTCATGGTGGTTCTATGTTTAGCCCTTACAGTTCTTCTATGATGCTTCAAAGCACTTTGGGAGAAGACTGGGGCAGAGGAGGAGGCAGCAAATACGTACAGAAGGGAGAGGCAAGAGGGGGCATCTTTTTATGACATTGTTTGATGATTATAACACCGTTACCGGGATAATATCAATAGCAAAAAGGAGGCACTGCAACATTGTTTGATAATTATAATGCAGTAACCGGGATCATATCAATGGCAACAAGGAGGTACTGCAGCTGCATAGGCAAAACACTGTGGGAGTGAACATTTCTAAAGAGATGGGACATGCACCCGCCTTTAACCATTTGTGTGCTTTCAATATGGAAAGACACACGCAATGCCAATCCAATGTGGGGGAGGAGTCAGACCAACACAGGGTAGACACAAGAAACCTCGCGGAGCAGCGCATGTGCACTGCTAGGCTTGACCTAAACAGGAAGGTTTACCCCAGGTGAAAGGATTATTTGAAATGATGCCTCCATTTTATTTATTTACTGGGACATCGAGTGGAAGGTTCTAAATTGCCCTGCTGAGACCTGGTTTCTTACAGGTTTCCCCCCACTGCCGCTGCTGTTGTCATTGAGCGCGGCCGTCGAGTGGGGGAAACTACAGTCCCCAGAAGCCTTTGCGGACCACGCCGACACCAGCACGTGCCAGCTGGCGCTTTAAACATCGCTGATACTCCGGTGGAGCGGGTGCCTCCGTTTTATTTATTTACTGGGACATCGAGTTGAAGGTTCGAAATTGTCCTGCTGAGACCTGGTTGCTTACAGGGTTCCCCCCCGCCGCTGCTGCTGTTGTCATCGAGTGCGGCCGCCGAGTGGGGGAAACTACAGTCCCCAGAAGCCTTTGCAGACCACGACCACACCAGCGCACTCCCGCTGGCGCTTTAAACATCGCTGATATTCCCGCATCGCGGGACGAGCCGGGCAAAGCCCAGGCAAAGGGCAGGCCATCTGTGGCCGTCAGGGGCTGCAGGAGGCTGGGCTGGGCCCCCCCTCTGACTTATTGACCCGGACTCTATCTCCCAGCTGGGAATACATGACAATAAGCTGTGCTCCACACGTATTTCATATTTTGTTTAGCAAACAACTTAGTTACTGGGTTCACCTCATACCTGTACAAGACTGGTTCATTTAGATTATTGTCTATATTTTATTCGTATTGCTGACCCAGGATGGCCACAGGTGTTCCGAACTCCTTACTTCTATACTTGGGCCGTTAGATAAATACTTTGCCAGGGCCACTAGAGAAATAGATCACATTGGCAGAGAAACGGGCAGAGCGCAGTTTCTCCATCAAACTTTTAAAAAATAAGCCAATAATCACGCCACAGAAGGTAGTACCGATTACACAATTACATAATATCATGCCTGTTGATGCAGATGCATAGCTGTTTAGTACAGAAAATATCCCACTAATATTTCAAGACAGTTCACTATTGTCACAGGCTATGGAAAACACCAATGATCCTATTATTAATAAGCCGCCTGTCACATCAAATGCCCTAATAGACCTAAACTTCCCTATGCTCATAAATGCAGTCTCTCAGTCCAACAGAAATGCATTAACTCCTGTTTCTAATCCTTCAGTAGAGGCTGTTGTATCGTTGGAGACACAACCGCCTATAGCGGACAGTGTAACCAAAGATAAATTACAAACTAAGAAGGACACAGGTGTACATAGTTCTCCACCAAAAAAAAAGAAGGAGCAAGGGTGGGGTCAGAAAAGGGGATAAAACCTCATGTATATCATCACCCCCTATGGACCCAATACACAAGTTACCTAAGGTAATAGGGAAGGATGTATAAAAAGGCCTCCAACTGTAATAACTTCTCTTTCTGAAGCCTTGCCAACTAAAGGGCTAATGGAGGCTATTGAATGCCTTCTAAAATCTCTCATACTCCCACTCACAGAGAGAGTTAAAAGGCTGGGGAAAAAAATGATCGCATTTTGGCTGCCTCCAATCTAACTGAAAACCCTAAACTAACCAATCTAAGTGAAGCCTGCTCTAAAACTAAACATTCTATACAGAAATCATCCCGGCAATAAACGGACACATCCATACCCAATAACACACCTGCTGACACAAATTCTACTAAATTGGCAGCCACGAAAGACATAAGCAAAGAGAAGGTTAAACCAGGTGCCCCGAAAGTCCGTCCTACCAGAAACGACCCTCCAACGAAGATAAGTCAAACGACTAGAGTAAAAACGAATTTTAGAAATATAGCAGATTTACCCCCAGAATCGTCCAACTATGTCATTATTTTAACAGGAGTTCCGGTCGTGCCAGTAGGAAACATAGAACCTAATACTAGTCTTAAAAAATAAAGTTATCCACTGGCTGCGTAATAACAGACCTCTCCCATTACACCTAAATGGAGGTATAGTATCGGTGAGACGGTGTAATTGGGTGGGATTACGCCCTAAAGACATTGAAGGGAATGTGGTGATAGTAAATTTTAGGGATCATAGGGTGGTCACGTACATCAGTGATTGGTACCCAGGGAGAAGTGAGGGTGGAGTATCATCGCGTAACTTGAGCCATTTTTATCCTGAAGCTCTGACGATGCCCCCCAAAAACCTTCCAACCTTGCGCAGTTTTGATGCTCCTCATTTTCCATATCAAATCCCACACTCTACCAGCCCCAGACAGTACAATAACAATTATATCCCTTTTTTTCCACCCCAACGCCCAAATAGGCACTCCATTCCGTTTGGCAATAACTATCACCCCATAAATCCAAATGAGTATTGGAACATCCCACTAAACAACTTATTTGAACCCCTCTCTGGCTTAGACGCAAACGATTGACTTATTCCATCTACTTCTTATGAGGGATCCACCCATGAGTACATGATTAATTGTAAGGCTTTAGTAGAACCTGATAATCTTGTGCCAGGGATGGTCCATCCTGAAAATTTGGATGGTGCATTGACAAGGGAAGAAATTCAAAGTGGGGGCAACCTTAGTAATAATCCTGACCACGGGAGAGCAGAACCTAGCAGGTCCTTTATTGATACTGGATCCCCTGAAAAGCCCAATGTAACCACTGTGAAGAAGATAAATGCGAGGGGCCCTGATGAATTCCCTAAAGAATGCGCAGTATGCCATAATTCAGGTTTAAATTGAGGGCCTGGAGAAAAATGGTCCATTATATTTTGGAAACAAATTAATGTGTTCTGAGCACACCTAGTTTTATTCAAAAATTAATTCAACTTTCTTAACCAAATGTTTTGATCTGTGTGCTGCACCTAATAGAGTGTACCCAAATGCTCTAATACTAAATGAAAATGTGGCTGGTCAACACACCTGCTGACACAGACTTAGCTGCGCACAACTACAGTAATTTGTAATGATCTAACAAATTTTTTACTGCTAATGCAATTTATTCATCTTAATTCACAATGTACATCAAAAAGCAATAAACTAAAGGTTTGTCCGTGTGTACATTCATAAAACTCCGTTGATATAACAGTATTAAACACAAATCAATACATAAAGAAAACAGTTGACTCTTGATTTTCTGTTGTAATTCGCCCAATGCATTTCGGGACTACTGTAGGGTCCCTTCGTCAGGGGCAACACTATAAAATAAAACACAATATATACAGGCACATAAGTGTGTTGTTATCGAACAGCTGCAATGTTCTGACAACATGTTAACCATTGAGCAACCCTTCACCAAGAAGATCACCCTAGTTGTGGTTGTTGTTAAAAAATAATAATAATAATCTAAAATCACTCACACTAGAAAACGAGAACCACTCCCTCTGAATAATCCTATTGAATTCTGATGCTGAAACCAAGTTTCTTCTCCTACAGGGTTGACACTTATTTCAATTAATCCTGAATTGAATAAAAGTGTGGCGAAAAAATACACAAATACTCAGTACTTCCAATGCTGCATACCTTTAAACTTTATAGCCAGCGAGACCCGTTTTTTCAATGCCACTCCAAGTTCTCTATACAAGTCCTTGTTCCCCGTTCCTGTCATAAATAAGAGTATCCGGTCACTACCGAACTCCACACGGCGCAACAACAAAGTAGCGATCAGTGTCTAGGGTTGTCACCTCCTCCACGGTCACGCTGACAACAAACACGAACTACGGTATTCCTCTTCCTCTCTGCGTATCTGACACTGCAGTAACGCGTAACAATGCACCCAGGCACTTCCTGATCTTTCAACTCTCATGAGTCTCTCTATTGGTCGCAGGCCTGGCGGAACAGCCTATCAGGTAAACCCTAACTTCCGTGTTTACACGGCACGAATATTCAAGGAAGGACTAACTTTATCAGTCTATAGCGTGAACGCTTCTCATACTATGGATGTGAAATACGATAATATTATAAAACATCATGTAACACCGTAGCGAAATGCAACAATACTGTGTGTCTAGTAAACAACAAGACTCCTCAAAAAATAAAGGATAAAAATGTGCAAATAAACGGGCTAAGTGAATAAAACAATGAGAGAACATGTGATTAATAAAAATGAAAAGAAAGCGAAGAAATGTCGAAAAGTCATTAGTGAAAAAAAAGGGGTATACAAATGCAATTAGGAATATGCCAATGGTTCCCACTTATTGGTTTTAAAATGAACAGCTATCATTCAAAACTGATAATTTACTTAATCACAGATAACTACTGATTTCGATCCTGTCATTAAGACCCCCTGGGGTCAGAGTACCAAGCATTTTGATCCAGAACGTTTCCCTCTGTAGTAATTTCTTATGAATGTCAGTACCTTCCTGCAGTGACACTACTTCAAGAATTAAGAATCTTAATTGTGCTATTGAATGTTTTTTTTCCTGCCAATGCAATGCTAGAGGTGATGTCAAAGATTTATTTTGTATTCTGCTCTTGTGTTCTGATATACGAATTTTTAATTTGCGCTCAGTCTTTCCTACGTATAGTAGCCCACATGGGCACTTGATCGTGTATATAACCTGACTGTTATTGCAGTCTCCGTCAAATTTTAATTTGATAGTTCTTCCTGACTGTGGGTGCGTGATTTCATTTCCCTGAATTGCATTGTTGCAGTGAACGCAGTTCACACATCTCCGCATCCCTTTGAAATTTTTCTTATTTCGAGTTTCTCTTTGACTAAGCAATTCTTTGAGGTTCCTAGAGCGAGTAAAGGCAAATAGAGGTTTATTTGTGAAGCTGTTTTGAAAATTGTTCTCCTGTTGTAAAAGTTCCCATCTTTTGTTGATGATATTTTTTATTTTTTGAGAGTTAGTTGAGTATTTTGAGACAAACACGTTGCGTTTTTGTTCAATCTTTTGCTGTTTAGACAACAGGGTTATACGATCCTTGTCAAGCACCTTTATTTGTGCTTCTTCCAATAGTTCTCCAGGGTAACCTCTCCTCTTGTAGTTTTCCTTGTATTCATTGATGAATTCAATGCTTTCGTCATGTTTAGTTACTATTCTTCTTATCCTGAGAAATTGAGAATATGGTAAGTTTTTTAACAAATTCTGAGGATGAAAACTATGGTAGTGTAACATACTGTTTTTGTCAGTTGATTTCCTGTACAGTGAAGTGTTGATGCATTGTCCCTCAAGTTCTACATTCACATCTAAGTATGCTATCTTAGATTTACGTATGCTGTGTGTTACTTGGATCCGTGGATTTCTTGAATTAAGTGTCAATATATTCTGGTTCAGTTGTACTTCTGTGCCGGACCATATTATAAAAATGTCATCAATGAACCGACAACAAAAATTCTAGATTGTCTGTCCACTCTTCATGGCCAAAGTTATGGTCTTCCTCAAATTTAGCCATGTAGGTATTTGCATACACTGGGGCCCCAGTATAGCCCATCGATGTACCATTGAGTTGCATATAGAACTTGTCTGACCATCTGAAGTAGCTGTTTTGTAGACAAAACTGTGTGAGCTCTAATAGAAATATTGGATTCAGTTCAATTTCCGGATGCTGTAACAGCATCCATTCTTCAGCTTCCAATCCATCAGTATGCCCAATAGAAGTGTACAATGACACAACATCTATAGTACACAAAATATACTCTTTTCCAGTTTTTAGTTGAATTGCTGCTAACTTCAGTAGAAAATCTGTTGTGTCTTGTATATAGGTATGCCATTTTTGGATGAGAGGTTGCAAAAAGTAGTCAATTATCTTCCCTGCTGGCTCAAAAATGGAATTGCAACCCGACTCAATAGGTCGGAAAGGTGGGTCTTCCAGTGATTTGTGTACTTTTGGAAGCATGTAGATTTTGGGTCTATTAAGATTTTTTATTTTGGAACATAGCTGGCCTTAAGGCCAAATTAGATAACCCAAACTGGCAAAAATTAAATAATAACTGCGATATTATATGTTTGCAATAAACATGGGCTAAGAAAGAAAATCATGTGAGTGGTTTTAAAACTGTATTCATCCCAGCCATAGGATCTTTACATGGCCGAGCAAAGGGGGGATTATGCATGTATATGTCCAATTGTTTTCTATGTAAAAAAATTGAGTTGTATTTTCATAACTGTTTTTACCATATTGTCGGGCTACATATTAATACCACTGTTTGTATATTGTTAGTAAAATTCTACAATAAAATCCCTGTATTAGATATACCAGCGGTGCTTAAAACCCTGAATTCGAAACTTTATAGCATACATAACAGTTCTCATAAACAGTTCATTGTCATATGGGGCGGCGATTTTAATTGTGCCCTATTTGATAGAGCAAGAACAGTAAATTGTGGGTTAACGGTGGATAGGGATACCGCCTCGTCACATTTTGAGAACTCAGTAACGGGGACTGCTTTAAATGAGATCATGTTTAATAACGATTTAGGGTTCTCGAACGAACTATGTAGCACTGAGACCTCCTTCTATCCTACTTTTAATGGTAGAGGTTTATTCTCCACAATTGACTTTATCCTTATTTCCTTGTGTTATAGGGATTGCATTGCAAGTTATAATGTCTTAAAACCTCCCCTAAGCGACCATTTCCCATCAGGATAGAATTATCCGATCCACAATTGATAGTGCATAAAAGAGCAGAGGTTTCTTCTGAAAACTTAGAAATTGCCAGGCAGAACAGATATGCTTTAAAATGGACTAAGGTGGTCCCCGAGGAGTTTCTTAGCAATTTAATTAATGCGTGCAACACACGTTTTTCTGTTTGTTTGGATTTGGCATCTGATGATGCAGACATTACAAGTAATTTCAGAGAAATAACTGCTTGTATAAAGAGGGCTCTGTGGGTAAACGCCAAGGAAAACAGGACTCAAAGGAAAACAAGAGGTTGGTTTAAATCAGCATGCAGTAAGGCCCACAAGCAATTAAAATTGGCTTTGCATAGGCATGACAGAAACCAGACCCTGATAAGGGCCCTACGTAAAGAATATGAAACTGCACTTAAAGTTCAAAGAGATCTGATGAGGAGGGAAGCATGGAAAGCTATAATGGAGGCCTCTGAATTAAAGGATATGACAGCCTTTTGGAAAGCAGTGAATGCCCCATTTTTTAAAGACAGTACAAAGGCTCGAATTGAGATAGCTGTTACCGAGGACGAATGGGTTAAGCATTTTGAAACACTTTATAGCCCAGTATCTATCACCACTGATACACAGAGAGAACCCATGTTTAAGGGGAAGGGCACTGAAGGGTTGCAACTCAACTTTTCCTTGGATGAGGTCATTAAGGGTATTAACTCTAGCCTAGGGGGAAAGGCCCCTGGCCCCGATGGTGTCCCAGTGGACATTTTAAAAAAAAATGTACCCCTCTGGGCACCATTGCTTACTAGAATTTTTAGTGCTGCTTGCACAATAGGATTGATTGGTACTTGGTATAATCCGATCATTATTCCTATTTTCAAAAAGAGAGACAGAGCAAGCTGTGCATGCTATCGGCCCATATCCTTGCTTGACTCCACCATCAAAATCATTGGCAGAGTCATTTTAGATAGACTGCACTCTTGGGCAGACGAGCATAACATTATTAGTGACCTCCAATATGGTTTCCGCGAAGGAGTTGGCACCATTGAACAAGCACTCAATTTATCAATATTAATAGAGAAATATACTAAGGCTAAGGGAGGAAGATTGTTTTTAACATTTTTAGATTTGACATCTGCCTTTGATTATGTAAATAATGGCAAACTATGGATAATTTTAACCCGGTTGGGAGTGGAGGAAAATATCATAAAAATTTCTGAGAGAACTGTATAACGGGGCTAGTGCAATGGTTAGATACGGTAAAAACGGGGAGTGCACAAGAGAGTTCAGTGTAGCGAGGGGCGTGAGGCAAGGGTGCGTCCTCGCACCGTTTTTATTTTCTATTTATATAAACAACTTGGAGGAAACTCTATTACAGGACTGCAATTGTTTCAGCCCGTCGTATACCTGCTCTTATTTATGCAGACAACGCTGTTTTCATGGCAAGAACCCCTATAGCCATGCAGACTCTGATTACCTCTTTTAGCTCATTTATGACCAAATTTGAACTACAAGTAAATTGCACCAAAACCTTCTCTATGAACTGTGGCGGCAACGCAAAACAAAAGAAAAAAACCATGTTCATAGGATCGATTCCTTTAGACCATACCCCAACATTCCCATATTTGGGGATTCTGTTTGATTGCACTGGTAAGTGGCGCTGTGCGATCAAAGCTAGGGATTTACTATTTTCTAAATCTATAATGGCCCTTTAGTCGTTCAGCAAAAAGATGGGAAAAAAGCCAGTTAAAAAGCTTTTATATATATATATAAAACTTGTTGTGTTACGGTGGCATTATATGTGGCAGGAATCTGGGGTGATTCTAATGTCAGTAGCTTACAAGTCACTATAAATGGTTTCTTGCGATATCTTCTAGCTGTCCCAGAGAGTACGTCCAGTTATAATTGCCATACCGAATTGGGTATTACTTATCTGGAAGACTTAATTAAGGTCCAACCGATCCTTCTATAGCATCGGGTATGGACTATTGAAAAATGCCACCTAAATCGCCTCATTCTGGGGGATGCATTGAAATTAGATGGGGGGAATAGGATAAAATGGCTGTGCTATATTAAGGCATTCTGTGATAATATTAACCATCTAGAATTTTATATAGACCCTATGTCGATGTTTAATATCACTAGGAAAGCACTGAAACAGCTAAGTCGAAACTTCCTAGACCATCAAAGAGAACATACAGAACTGCTAAAAAAGACAGTAATCACCCATCAAATTATAATAAAACCAAGGGTTATTCAGCCTTATCTAAACCTCCAAATGAAAGACCAAGAAAGGTTCTTGTTGACCAGATTTAGATTTGGGATACTGTTTAGACTGTTGAGCTTCCCTGTTATAAATGATTGGTCAAAGGAAATTTGTAAATGTCCGTGTGATAACGTCTCCACTCAATCGGATATCCATATTTTATTTTTTTGTAGAGTTTATGTTATATCTAGGAAAGGATGGATTATGCCTATTTTAAAATATATGAACATGAGACAGTGCCGCCCAGCTTTTTTAGCTATACAATTCTTGGATGATATTTTCTCAGTGGCATCTGTCTCGGCATTTCTTAAAAGTATTTTTTATCTACGTAAGACATTGATTATATGAAATCCATTATTTTAAATTCAGGCCCATGTTAAATACTGTGTTTACTGATTTTATAATATTAATTATGACAATGTAATATTTGATGTGATGTGATGTACTTTTATGTTTATTTATGAAATATAACCGAATAAAGACTTTTGAATTGAATTGAATACTAGGGCTTTACAAGTAAATTAAACATTCCAATCAGATAGATGCCAATCATGCCATGTTTTTAGAGAGAGAGCACAAGCACATTACTGCTGTTTAACAGTCAACAAAAACGGTGTCAGCAATAGAAGGCAAAAATTCAACAAGTACCAAGGTAAAACTGATCAGTGTGATATACTTAGTTTACCCAACCTCTGCTCCATCACAATCTGCCTGAACTCATACCCATGTTAGGTCAACAGTAAACTAAAGATCTACACTTTACGTTTTCTAGTTGCATTTTGTCGTATATCTTAAAAACATCATATCTCTAGAATAACTTCATCAGACTTTAATAATTTCGGTGTATTTTTTTTCTCATTAATCTTTCTTTGTTCTATCATTTAGACGAGAATTATATTATGCTGTTTTCCTACTTCGCAGCCACCAGGGGTTAAGCAGGGTTTCACTTAAAAATGTATTGATGTCTAACATGAGTGTGTTTATTAAGTTTAATGGTTCCCCCTTCTCAAATAAATACATTCTGACACCCACCAAATAGAAAAGGTATGTTCACTTGGGTCAAACCATGTGGAAAGCTTTAACTATTTATATTTGTTTAAGTAGGTATCTTATAGTTCTGTTTTTTAGGTTTGAATACATTGTTAATAATCTTTTGGCATGGTATTCAAACTTCTTTAAAGCATCATAAGTAGATATAGCCATCACAACTATGAACAGATATCCCCTAATACCTCCCCCCACCCACCAACAGACCATCTGGTCTGCTCCTCCCACTCCTCGGGTCCCTGTATGAAGTAGCATCGCTGTATCAACATGAATTATGCCTCTTAGAGTTCTTGTTCTGACATACCAGAGTCCAGCGAGTCTCTGTGACACTGGCAGAACATAATAGGCCTCGAGCTTGGGTGGACTAATGAGTTTCAGTGCCAGAAGGCGTTTCAGGCAGGATAGCTCTCTGTAATATCTGCCGAAGTAGTCTAGGAGGAGTCTGTTACAAAGGATGCACATAGTCAAATTGATAGAAAGATCCTTTAATCAGGAACATAACCCCTATGACAGAAGAATGGCGTACGCAGCCCTCGGTCAGCTCTCACCACCCGATCTGCCCACAACAGCCCACATTCATAAGGAACGTTCAAGCCCGTTTCAATTCATAACAATTGCTCACAACATCGAGCGTGAGGACCATGTAGCGCTGGAGCCAGGAAAAGCATAATGATGGCTGGCTCAAGACACAACATGGTGCAGCAGCTCGAGACATAACACTTCTTTCCGCTTTATAACAATACAAAAAAAAACCATAAATGTGATAGTAAATCAAGTAATATAATCTTCCAACTTTTTAGGTTTTGGGCAAACACGTTTGGGACGTACAACATCACACGTGCTATCAATACACATGTCATGCCCAGATGACGAATTTTCTCTGGTACTAGAGCACTCCAAGGAACCTCTACATAGAAGGAATATCCACAACTTCATCAGTGCTCTGTGACTCTAATGTATCTTCAATCCAATCATAACTTTTACTACTAGAAGGAGAATCGATGTTACCTCTAAACAATGGAATTCTGTTCGCATTCGACACCTTCCTGTCCCTTAACAACTTAACAGGGCAGAATTACAAAGCACCTTAACAACCTTAAGTGGGGCAGAATATTTACTTTCACCCTTGGAAACAATCGTTCCTTTTTAACTTTCACAACATCGCCCACATGAAGTGCTATGCATTTTTTATTCTTGCTGGGTTTCTCCTTCCAATGACCCTGATACTCAACAAGAGAATTCCTCACATCTTTAGGGGACCAGGTAACCCTTTTGGTACAGTTTAACCAACCCATATTATCATTTGTGCGAGGAGAACGTCCCTTCATAAGTTCAAACGTCGAAAAACCAGAAGCATCATTCCTGGTGACTCTATACGCCCAAACAGTCTTTCTCAACTCATCCTCCCAATCTTTGTTGTTACTATTGCACAACTCAATGATCCCCTTGATGACCCCGTTAAAGCGTTCTACGCTACCATTTCCTTCTGGGTGGTAAACAGAGGTAGTCCTATGTACAATGCCTGAATCTTTGATACATTTCTTAAATAGATCTCCACAAAATTGCCCGCCATTGTCAGAAACAAGGTCCTTAGGAAGACCCTCCTTACTAAATACTTCAGCCAAGAACTTTAACACCCTCTCAGAATCAATCCTCTCAACAACATCATATTCCGGCCACTTAGAAAAATGATCCACTAGTTCAAGAATATACTTCTGCTCACCTACAACATTATTCACAGGACCAAAAATGTCCACTCCAACCCTCTCCCAAGCCATCTCTGGTACCACAATAGGATGTAAATTTGTTTTACAATTAACTAAACTCTTGTCAGAGTTGATACAATCACAGCATTCCCGAACAATTCTCTCTATTTCCCTATCAATGCCCGGCCACCAATATTCAGGTTTTATTCTACTCTTGGTCTTTACAATACCAAGGTGCCCTTCATGGCATAGGTTAATGACTTTCTCACGCAGAATTGAGGGTGAAACAAGTTTGCCCCCTCTGAGTAATAAGTCACCTTCCACAGATAATTCTTGTCTTACTTCCCAGTAATGTAATGTACAAGAGGCTTCTTAATACTGTGATTTTTTGGCCACCCATATTTTACAAATTGGCAAACTTCTTGGATTTCTGCATCTGATATCATAGTCTCCAGCCATTCCTTGTGTGTTATGCATTTTTCTTTGCTACCAAAAATACTTGGAACAAACCAATCGTCCCTATCATTCACACTCTTATCAGTCACAGGGAGGGGACTCCTACTAAGAAAATCTGCAATCCTATTATGTACACCAGGCACATAAACTACCTCTTACACAAAATCCAGAAGCTGCGCCCAAAACCTTGAAATCCTCGGGGACACATTATCCAAACCAGATGAAGTAACAACTTTCGTAAGGGGTTTATGATCCGTGCACAAGGTGACACAAGTTCCCCAAATAAATTGTTTAAAGTGCCTCAGACCCCATACACAGCCCAGTGCTTCCCTTTCTATAACTGAATGATTACACTCAGTAACAGACAGTGTCCTTGAGGCAAATGCAACTACGCATTCAGAACCATCATCTTGCAACTGAGAAAGGACAGCGCCAATTCCTCTACCACTGGCGTCAGTAGTAATAAAACTTTTCAATTTAGAGTCAAAACCTTTGAGTGCCGGGGCACAACAAATATCTTTTTTAATAATATCCATGCTCTTCTGGTACTCATCAGACCAATGGAATTTACAAACCTTCTTCAACAGCTGCCTGATGTTGTACATCTTTTCAGCAAAATTGTGTGCGCATTTCAATTAATACTCGGCGAGTCCCAAGAAGGACCTCACCTCATCCTTATTCCTGGGAACAGGGGCTTTCAAGATGGCATCTACTAGCTCAGACTTTGGACTGATACCAAATGCACTAATATTGTGGCCTAAATAGGTAACGCTACTTCTAGCAATCCTGCACTCGGAACTTTCTGCGGTAAGACCTTTATCATCTAGAATTTTAAAAACCTTTGTCAAACTCTGATCATGCTCATCTCTGTGCTTACCCATGATAAGAATGTCATCCTGGAAGAAAGTTACACATTTAAACCCCTTGAATATAGTGAACATGATGTGTTGGAACATAGCAGCAACCGATGCCAAACCGAACAGCACTCTTTTAAACTGTACCAACCCGAAAGGAGTGAAAAAGGCGGTTAAGTGCTTGCTATCAGGATGGAGGGGAACTTGGTGATATGCAGAGGTTAAGTCAATAGTGGAAAACCATTCCATATTTTTAGTGTGGCAAAGTAATTCAGCAATTTTGGGTAGTGGAAAGACATCGATAAATGTACATTTGGTCAGCTCCCTGAGGTCCACCAAAAACGAATTTTGCCATTGGCCTTCCTCGCGACCACTAAGGGAGCAACCCAATCAGAGGAGTCCACATACTCAATTATGTCCCAGTCCACAAGTTTTTGTATCTCAAACTGCACTTCGTCCTTCACACCCACTGGAATGTTTCTGACTTTATGGATGCAGGGAACAGAACCATCCTTCAGAATGATTTTATGCGAGAAACCCTTGAGCACCCCCACCTTAGCAGAGAACACTCTTGGAAATTTCTCATAAACATCACTACAAATTCCATCTTGGAAACAATCTTGGTTGATGCATAGGACTGGGTCAGGACTATTTGGGTCAAGAAGTATACCTAAATCTCCCTTCTCCCACCATCCCAGAATACAGGGTCCTGCTTTGGAGATAAAGTTTGCATGTGGTGGTTCTCCCTTTAAATTCAAAGACCATACTGCGGAACCCAATCAGGCCAATGGGTTTACCTGTATAACCAACAGGATGTATGTCAGGAGCCTTCAATTCTTGACCAAACTTCAAACTAAACAGTTCATCCCATCTCATCTTGTTGATGATTGTGTAAGGGGAACCCAAATCAGCTGTAAGTTTCACCATGATACCATCAGCAACAATATCACAAACTGTTTTTTTCCTAATCTTCTTTGGACCCGAAGATTCCTCATCACTCACGCAGAAAACAATATTATCACTTAAATCAGTCTCATTACTGTCATTATCTACATCACACTCATCCACAACACATTTTACGCTCTTGGCATTTTTACAAGCTCTTGCGAAATGCCCAGACATTTTGCAATAAGCACATCTTTGACCTAAAGCAGGGCATTTCTTGTCATTTGCCGTGCGATAAACTACCACACCTAAAGCAAGCCCCTTTAACATCAAAAGTCTTAGCATTGCTAACATCTCTAGTCTTACTCTTCCCCTTAGGATTTGGTTTGTATTTGTTTTTCTTTGTATTTATCTGAACAGGAGTCCTAACAATCTTAATTATCTCATCACTATGATCACCTTTTGCTCTATTAATAACAGTCTTAGCACATCTCAAGGTCAATTCAGCCTTGCTAGTTATCGCTGAAATCTCCTTTAGGCTCGCATCACCATTTACCCATAACTTAACCTGTAAATTGTGATTATTGCAATGCATTACTAATTGGTCACGTATCAGATCTTCTTCGATGGTCCCAAAGTTGCAGGATAAAGCAAGTCTTCTAAGCGAAGCAATGTAATCCTAGATTTTTTCATTGGGCTCTTGCTTTCTATGATAAACCTGTGTACGGCCTTACAAACCGTTGGTGCGAAATAGGAATTGAGGTCGTTAATGGCCTGTGAAAAGACATTGTTCACCACCACTAACATTTTATTTCTCTATTCTATTGTAAACCCTTAATCCACCCGGACCAAGACAATGCAGAAGTATTTTTTTCTTCCTTTTCGGGGTCAACTCCTTTCTTTCAAAGGTATCTAAGTAGTTTATCAAATAATCCCTCCATTCCTCCCATCTCTGACTAGACACCTCTCCATCCTTAATCAAAAATGCTTGGGGTGCTGGTAAATTCATTGTGGTGGTGGACATTCTGGTAAATCAGTAAAGATATTTGCAATTGAATATTTAAATACTATACAATGTAATATAATGTGTTTAAATATGAAAGCGTTGTAAGTATGGTATAACTAACATTCCTAGTCCAGTTTAATTCACCAGCATTAAGGAGTACCCAAAATACAAAAAGAAGTAAGCAAGAGTGAAAACTAGACTGTGTACAAGGCCAAAAGGCACTTAATAATGAAGATACGCTGCGAGCGAATCGCAGATGAGTTGGTCAATTATCTGTATAAATAATTCATGTGTCTCCTAAGTAAAGTACCTTGAGTATTGTGACACGCAACGTGCGTATCGTTGAAGTGAAAAGCAATTTAACCATGAAAGTCCAAATCCAGCATCTATTGTGTCGGCAATCCAAACACGACAGTCTAAATCCAGCGTCTGTAGTGCCGATTCAAGATGGAGTCACGTAGTACGTCGTATGCGTGACCTTACGCAGGTTTTGTGACGTAATGACAAAGGAAGGTTTTTAGAACGTAGCCCGCGAGAATTACATCAGGCAACGTTCTGTAGAGACACTTTCTTTAGAGACTTCAAGGATGCCACGGATGTTTAAGCATGCAAGGTTCCACCGGATCAAAAGATGCGCAGTGAAACGATCTTAACAGTATCAAGTAAGCCAAAGCACTTATCTCTTCACATATTCCGAATAAAACCAGCTCAACAAAAGAGTTTTTGTTCTCCGTACAAATGCTTTCCACATAGACACACAATCCTTTTATATTTCCAATTTGAAAATTAAAAGTTGTGGTACAATCAACAAAAGCTTAAAACAAACAACTCCTTTTGTAACTTACATTGGTTGATCAAAGGGAATGGTAGAGCCGATTTCCAGTATTTTCTTTCAATCTGTCATAAGTAACATTTGTGAAAGTCCTCCTTGAACAATGTTCAATTGTAGTCAAAAGGCACCAATCCAATTAAAATGATTGCTTCGTGCAGGTTCATCTGGGGTTATGTAGCATCGTTGCCAATGTTACAAAGGATGCACATAGTCAAATTGATAGAAAGATCCTTTAATAAGGAAAATAACCCCTATGACAGAAGAATGGCGGACGCAGCCGCTGGTCAACTCTCACCACCCGATCTGCCCACAACAGCCCACATTCATAAGGAACGTTCAAGCCTGTTTCAATTCATAACAATTGCTCACAACATCGAGCGTGAGGACCATGTAGCGCTCGAGCCAGGAAAAGCATAATGCTGGCTGGTTCGAGACACATCATGGTGCAGCAGCTCGAGACATAACAGTGTCCACATTACTTTGTGAAAGTTTTCCCCTCCCTTCACGCAAGTTTCACAACTTCTCCATGCTGAGGTTCCACCATAGGCATTTAATCCATTTACATTCAGATGCTGGGATTGGCTGTTCCTAAAGTCTTAAGGTGTTTTTTCTAGCTACCAGCAGGAGGAGGGATATCCATTTATCCAGTGATCAAAACAATGGCTAAGCCTCCAGCATTGGGCAACCCAACAGAATCACCTGAGCACACCTAGAGAGATCAGATCCTGTGATGCTATATTATTGACAGGACCGAGGTCAAGAAGGGTTGTATCTTGGGGAAGAGATAGAGTACATGTTTAATGGATTCTTCCTCTCCATATTCCCTCCAGCAGATAAAACTGTTACCTCTCATACATTTAGCTGGACAGGTCAGAGTGTAGCGCCAAAGGTAGAGTATCTTGAACATAGTGCCTGCCCTCCTGAGTGTGATGCACAGGTGTTCACCAGACTCAGAATTTCCACCCAATGTTCATGGTCTGGTGTGATACCCAATGCCCTTTCCCAGGCTTGCTGATAGGGGTGTTTAGCAGTGCGGTGCTTAGTATGTAGCATGTTGTTATGATGGAAATAGCATGTTTTATACCTGTGCAATGTAGGAGGTATTTTTCTAAAGGTGTGCCGGCTCTCGTACCTCCTTGCTTGATTCTAGGGTTTAACCGCTAGTGGCATAGTTGCAGGTAGCGATATCTTTCAGTCTCAGGGAGGTGGATCTCTTTCCTCAAATGTTCGAAAGATTTGAGGGATCCTTGCATGTATGTCTCATACATTTTGCCCCCTACCTCCTACCACTTGTTGTAAGGGGTTCTAGTCAGACCCCTGAGGTAAATGAAATTTTATATGGCCTATGTGTCCCCTATCGTCCCCTATCGTGTACCCCAACGTTTAATGTATGTGCATGACATCCATGCATTTTCCCTCTATGGCCGAAATGATGACGCCTCTGTGTTTACATTTGCGTCCAACGTTAACATGTCAGTTACCAAGTCCTCCATGAAAGAAAGGATAATTCTGCTTTTAAGCCTATGTTGCCAATGTCTTTACATGGTGCATGTTAAATTATCGAGATGCACCCGTTCTTGAGGCTCTGCAGGGCCAGGACACAAAATCCAGGCCTCCAGCCTCCTGAAACACTCTGAAAGCTGCAGCCCCGCCTGCATCCCTGACCTTTCCCTTATTTCCTGCTCAGCCGAGAGGTGCCCGGCGCAGCCTGGCCTGGCCTGCGAAGACAGTGTTATGCCTACAGTTATCTGTTCTGCTCCACAGAAACACATTCCTGCCTAATGAAAAGGATAAACATATTCCGCCTGCAGAAGATAGGGCCTAGCCCTTCTGTCTCCATTTCAGTGATTTACAGAGCTCGCATCCATAGAAAGCCCATGGCCCCCATGTAATGAACCAAGAAATGTATGCCCGCACTGGCTCTTAGTGATGAGCAACCTTTGCTTGAGTGACCTTTATTTCAGATAAAACATCCCCGGACCCAAGATATCAGATATTACTAGATGTACAAGTCGTCCTGACACTGAAGATTTCTCTACTAGACCGAAAGTCAGCCCCCCCAGCTTCCCCTAGTCACACGTCAATTACACGTCATGACCAAGTTGCACACAAGTAGGGCAAAGTTCCAGCTGGCCATGCAACCCCCTCCATGTATCCACCCACTTATGACACCTCCATGACATCTCAAGTGTACGACCTCATGCACGCCCACATGCTCTTATCTCTTTCTCTTTCTCTGCCTGGAGCGCTCCTCCTTCTCTATGTACGAGATTCAATGTATAAATATTGTATCTGTGAATAAAGTTCAGAAGACCCTTCCTGAACCTTAGTGGTGATGGAACAGATTCTCCGCTAACCCGGGTTATTGTAAATAAAGCCCCTTTGAATCGGACACCACGGACTCTGCCTCTCATTTTAATGCATGAGCTTTCCTTTAAGTATAGAAATTATGAAAGGGTAATATTTATTTACCACACCCCAAGTAAATTTACTGTTGCCCTAAAAAGGAGAGAAGTGGGAAGGAAAAGTTTTTGAGTCCCCAGCTGACCCCCACATTTTTCCAGACCTACCAAGTCGCCATCGTGATGGGTGATACATAGAGTGTTTACGTTCACTTGGTCCTGGGTTGCGAAGGAATTTACCAAAAAGGGTCCCACTGCCATTTTGTGGGCAATCATGCACCAACTCTTTGACCCATTTCTCCTCATGTCCAGTGGATAAGGTATTGTAGGTGAGCCTCTACATATTAGTTGGCTAAATTGGGAATCCCCAACCCCCCCACCCGAGGGTGCAATGAAACCTGTATTTGACTGACCTTCTTCGCCTTGCCTCCACATATATAGTTGGCACCTGTCAAATGGAGGTTGGCTATGTATTTCCTAAATGTTCAGAGTATTAGTGTCTGGAACAAATAGTGCACAGGATCATAATTTAATAAAATTCTATCTTCCAGAGGAGTGGAAGGGATCTGTTCTTCCAACTATTGAGTTCACATCTTGTCAAACATTGCTGAATTGCTGAGATGTTTCTGAAAGTTGATCAATAAAATCTGTTTTTAAAAAAACGATTACGTTCACATTGGATAATGCATTTAACGCGCTGGATATTTAAAGCTCTAGTTTTAGCCAGTGTATGAGCAAACACCAGGCCCATGTAATCAATGTGGGTTCCCGCCCAAAAGAGGGATGTAAGCGCCTGTGCCTGCTGTACTTTTGACCTTGGGGACGACATATTCGAGGTTTCAGTTTTGCTACTGTTAACCTTGAAACCTGAGACTCCATGATAACGGCGGCGTCCCTCCAGTACTTGGTGCCTGGAGGCTATGCGTCAGCAAGCGATCATTCTAAGGCATGGTCAAAATGGGCTCTGGCTCAGGGCCCCAGCCTTTCAGGGGGCCCCTGGCAGAGCCACTTAGGTTCTGTGCAGTCTTGCCCTGATGACCTTGAATAATTTTTAAACAGATTGTTGTAAATAGCGTTTTTTAATAATTTATTGTTAATGTGTGAGAGTTTATTGCAGACATTTTGCAGACAAAATGTGTTTCATGCAATATGTATATAAAAAGTTTCTTTTAGATCAATACAGGACCTCACATATGAGAAATGGGAGGGTGCAACAGAGATTATTTACAGTAATATTAGTGAGCAGCAGCTGTGTTACAATACTGAAATTACATAGCACTCTTCCTGAATATCAGATGTATACACATTTAATTAGAATTTGACCAAAAAGGATATGAAAGAGCTTAAACCGTATCATAAAATCAAAGCTGGTCCGAACAGAGGCCCCCAGGATACATTTGACGAAGGGCCCCCAGAATACTTGAAACGTCCCTGGTTGGATGATTCACTATTTTTTAAGATACATTTATTTTCTACAAACATGTGGAGATTTGTATCAGGTCTTTCTAATTCACTATATTTTATCACATCTTATGAAAATTACGTTTGTAATAACTTTTTCAGTGCTTATTACATTTTACGTTTTGTTTTATAGGTGACGCCTGCAGTGCAATCCTTATTGAAAAGGTAGGAACCCTTTTAAGAAAGCACTATATTATGGGAAATGCAGTCATTAGTTATTGGTTGAAGGAAAAATGGTAACCAACCTATTGTAAACCTTTAATTTTGTTGTTCGCATGTAGCAGATACATTTGATGTTGGGTTTTTGGCACGGGCAGTGATGATTACCCATTTATTTTTTAGATTATGTTTGTGTTATTTTTAGTTTAATAGGCATTGTGCTTAAGTACAAGAGGCCGTGAATTTTCTTTTGCTAACTGGTCGTTAAGCAAGCAGATTAGCTCTATAGTTCATACAGCTAATAAGTCCTTCATTTTTCACTTATCATTCTTATATAGGATGTGCATTTTTGAAAACGATGAATGGGTGCTTTTTTACACTCACATTAATGTACTTGAAATATGTGGCCATTTATAATATATAGTCATTACTCTTAAAAGAGTGTTGTTTAATACGTCAAGATTTTTACAACTGACCTTTTTCCAAATGCATATGCAAAGAATGCTATAATAACAAGTTTAGCCAGTTCGAACGTTTAACATGGAGTCCTTATTACCTTTTGAGAATCAAATTACAATAATGCACCTAGACGATTCAGTGAATAAACTGTGAACGTCCACAGAGTAGGAGAATGGGACAGACTCTTATAGAATACTTCACACGAAATATGCTCCAAAAAAGTCGGATCACCGATCAGTGCTTGGAATACATGCCTCACAATATAAATACAAACAATTTAATTTTGCAATATTTGCCAAGCACACAGGAAAAAAGACGTCCATAAAAATGGCAGACTCGATTCCCTTCCGAGTGATCAACGACGTAATGTAAATGGAACCATATGAAAAATAACCCTTGGCGAAGTACTATGCTACGCTTGCATAGTTCACGAAGTTTACGCCACTGTGCACTACGCGAATTGCACATACCACACTTCAAACACATGTAGCGTAGCAGTCATCGTTTGCTTGCTCGTGGTCCTCAATGTCAAGTTGGCGACCGTGACCAAGCAAAATGACATCCCAGCGAGACTTTTTCCTTGTTCGCGATCAGCAACATCAAGTTGCCGATCTTGAGCGTGGAAAATAAACCTCCTGGCGAGATTCTCAATGCGGGGAGGTCAGGTTTCTCATTGAGAGTGGTAGCCTATGCTCACGACCGCTCGCGATGAGATACTATCAGTCTGCTTTGAGAAAGCTGCTGCTCGAGTGGAAATCTACTTGAGAGGCAGAAAACGACAGCTTGCACTGTGCAAGATGAGGGTTGCACTGATTGTACAGTGTGGACAAGCATTGGGCACTGTGCAATCAGTACGAACAGCATTTTGCACAGTGCACTAAGCAGTTCTCGTAGCTCGCGTAGTGCGAAGTGCACTGCGTGTAGAGCTCCTACGCGAACTACACCCAGGGTTAAACTACTTCACACATTTGAATAATAGTAAGTCATGGCTGAAGCAGTAACTATACATGAAAGCATCTGAAAAGGGTACAGATTGTTAGAGAACAGAGGGATGAAATTGAGCACTGGTTAGAAAATAGTATATATTTTTTTATAAACAGTTTTAAAATAGAGTGAGGGTAATATTTTTCAAGCGCATGCTCATTCCTTTACTTGTAAAAGAATAAGTGCTGGCTGGTGCCCAAGGCTTTGCTGAGCCATGGCCTCAAGTGAAGTCAAGTCAAGATTTGTATAGCGCACTACTCACACGGAGGGTCTCAAGGCGTTCGAAGGGGGGGGGTCGTTACTTATCAAATAGCCAAGTTTTGAGTTGTTTTCTGAATGAGAGGTGGTTCTGTGTAAGGCGGAGGTGGGTGGGGAGAGAGTTCCAGGTTTTGGCTGCTAAGTAGGAGAAAGATCTTCCTCCCATGGTGGTTCTTCGGATGCGTGGAATCGCGGCGAGGGCTTGATTGGAAGATCGTAGTTGGCGGGTGGGGGTGTAGAATATCAGGCGCGTGTTGAGGTATTTGGGTCCTAAGTCGTGCGTGGGTGAGGAGGCGGAATGTTATTCCCTTGTTGACGGGGAGCCAATGAAGGTCTCTCAGGTGACCGGATATGTGATTGTGACGGGGTATGTCTAGGATGAGTCTGGAGGAGCCGTTCTGAATGCGTTGGAGATTTTTCTGTAATTTGGTTGTGGTTCCGGCGTAGAGGGTGTTTCCGTAGTCCAGACGGCTTGTGACAAGTGCTTGGGTGACAGTCTTTCTAGTTTCGGTGGGGATCCATCGGAAGATCTTTTTGAGCATGCGTAAGATGTTAAAGCATGATGATGAGATGGCGTTGACTTGTCTGGTCATCGAGAGAGAGGAGTCTAGAATGAATCCCAGGTTGCGAGCATGGGCCGTTGGTTTGGGCACGCTGCCAAGGGCCGATGGCCACCATGAGTCGTCCCATGCGGAGGGGGATGACCCTAGGATGAGAACTTCCGTCTTGTCTGAATTCAGTTTTAAGTGGCTGTTCATCATCCACTCAGCTTCGTCTTTCATCCCTTCGTGTAGGTTGGTTTTGGCGGTGTTTGGGTCTTTGGTGAGGGAGAGGATCAGCTGTGTGTCGTCGGCGTAGGGGATGATGTTGAGGTTGTGTTGGCGTGTGATGGATGCAAGGGGGCTCATGTAGACGTTGAAGAGGGTGGAGCTGAACGATGACCCTTGTGGTACTCCGCAGATGACTTCAGTGGCCTCTGATCTGAAAGGAGGCCAGGACTGATATGATCCAATCCAATGCTTTTCCTTTTATCCCGACGTTGCTGAGGTGTTGTAAAAGGGTGCTATGGCAGACCGTGCCAAACGCTGCAGAGAGGTCCAGGAGGATGAGGGTGGCTGTTTCCCTGTTGTCGAGTAGTGTTCGGATGTCGTCTGTGGCTGCGATGAGGGCGGTCTCGGTGCTGTGTTTGGCTCGGAAGCCGGACTGTGAGGGGTCGAGGGAGCCGTTAGATTCGAGGAAGGCGGCGAGCTGACTGTTGACGGCCTTCTCTATGACTTTGTCAGGGAAAGGGAGGAGCGAGATGGGGCGGTAGTTCTTAAGTTCAGTGGGGTCTGCTGTAGGCTTCTTCAGGAGGGCACTGAGTTCGGCATGTTTCCAGCTTTCCGGGAAGGTAGCGATGTTGAGGGAGCAGTTGATGATATCCCGGAGATGGGGTGCGATGGTAGAGTCGGCCTTGTTGAAGATGTGGTGGGGGCAGGGGTCGGTTGGTGATCCGGAGTGAATGGAGTTCATCAAGCGGGTGGTGTCTTCGGTGCTGATCGGGTTCCAGGCACAAAGGGTGGTGGTGGGGTGCTTTAGTTCAGTGTTAAGGGGGGTGGACTGGTCGCCGAAGCTGTTGTGTATGTCAGCGACTTTTCTGTGGAAGAACAAGGCTAGAGAGTCGCAGAGGTCTTGAGATGGAGTGATGTCGTTGGTGCCGGCGCAGGGATTGGTGAGCTCTTTGACGATGCTGAAGAGTTCCTTGCTGTTGTGGGCATTGTTGTCGAGTCGATCCTTGAATGCTGATTTCTTGGTGGATCGGATCAGCTGATGGTGTTTGCGGGTGGCGTCCTTGAGGGCGGTCATGTTGTCTGTGGTTGGGTTTCTTCGCCAGGCTTTCTCGAGGGTGCGGCAGTTCTTTTTGGAGTTCTTGAGGCCCTCCTTGAACCAGGAGGCTTTTTTGTTACCTGGCTTGTTGTGTTGCTTTTTCAAGGGTGCTAATTCGTCAGCACAGTGGGTAATCCACTGTGTGAGATTGATGGCTGCTTGATTTGGGTCTGAGGATTTGGCGGAAGGGTTTTTGTTTAGTGATGTGGTGAGCTGGTCGGTGGTAAGTTTGTTCCAGTTTCTGCGGGGGACTTGTTGTGGGTGGTGGTGGTTCGTAGCCTTTCTGAAGTTGAAGTGGACGCAGCTGTGGTCCGTCCAGTGGAGTCCTGTGACGTGATTGAAGGAGACGTGCTTGCTGGAGGAGAAGATTGGGTCGAGTGTGTGGACGGCATAGTGGGTGGGGGTGTTTACCAGTTGTTTGAGTCAGAGTTTGGCGAGGTTGTCCAGAAGGGTGGTGGTGTTGCTGTCGTTGTTCTTTTCCAGGTGGAAGTTGAGGTCCCCTAGGAGAATGTAGTCCTCGGAGGGCAGGGCGTGTGGGCTGATGAAGTCAGTGATGTCTTCGTTGAATTGTGTGCGGGGTCCTGGTGGTCTGTAGATGAGGGTGCTTCTAAGTGTGGTCTTGGGGTGGTGTGTATCTGGAAGTGGAGGTGTTCGGCGGTAGTGAGGGTGTCGTCGGAGCTGGTCGTGATGCAGATGGTGTTTTTGTGGACGATGGCGATGCCTCCTCCTGTCTGGTTGGTGCGGTCCTTTTGGATGATCTTGTAGCCGTCTGGGATGGATATGGCGATGCCGGGCGCTGATGAGGTGTTCATCCAGGTTTCTGTAAGAATGGCAACGTCTGGCGTAGTGTTGTCTAGTAGGTTCCATAGTTCAATGGCGTGTCTGTGGACTGAACGGGTGTTGAGCAGGATGCACTTCAGGTGGTTGTTGTCGCAGCTCTGTTTGGCGTTTGTGGATGTAGTGTGGGTTTTGATGCAGCCGAACTTGCAGGATTGGCAGGTGAAGGGTCCATGGGTGCGTCCTGTGGCGGCTTGGTGGCAGTCGGTTGCCAATGTTGATACCCAGGCTATGTATTCCTAAATCCACCTCATGTCTCTTTAATATACTACAACAGTGGTTCTTAACTTTTGATATCTGTGGAACTCCACTTAATCATTGCTGGAACCTGATGACCCCACTGAATCATTGTTGGAATCTGGGGACCCCCCACTGTGTCATTATTAAATCTGGGGAATGCGGCCTAAGCATTTTTGATTAATTGAACCACAACACGGGACAAATAGTGTAACAGGCATTCATCAAACAAATACACAAACGATAAAGCAATTTATTAAATTTGCAATCAAACCTAAAAAAAAAAATCACAATTTTAATAGGAAGCTTTGAAATGTTCTCAATTCTATTGAGGCCACTAATTGTCCATACTAAATTCTGTTTGACGCATTTTTGCTCCCCCACGTACGAATCTGGGGATAGTCATTACATCTTTAGCCTCCAATTTCAAATTCCTTCAAAATCAAATCAACTCTTTATTGCGTGCTTAATTAAAATCATACAATGGGAAATCATAAATCACACAGCCATATTAAAAAACAAATTCCTTCACATTTACAAACTGTTTTAAAATGTTCAGTTATATATGTTGCTTCTTTATTTACATACATTTTATTAATCTATTAATATTATTTAATTTCCTATACAGTCGTGGACCCCCTGAAAAGGTTTTTTGTTCTCTCAGGGGTCCCCGAATGAAGGTTAAGAGCCATTGCAATACCAGACACTCGCTGCCCTTTTTTCACTGTTGCTGGTACCTACTTTCTATGTTTGTGATCTAATTCTACCTTTCTCTTCGTCCATCTTTCCATCTTGTGTGTTTTTCCCACTCCTACTCTTGTAAATGTCTGATGCGGAAAAAAAGTGCTGGTGGTCTCACCGGCAACCATTGGCTCAAACGAACCACTCTACAGGCTGCAACTTCTTTATTTTCTAACTCTGTGGCTAAAAAAACTTACGTAGGTGAGATTATTTTGTTTATGAAATTTGGATTCTGAACTAAATTCACTCTATTAACGTCACATTTTATAGCAATTTGCCGAAACGTTATACATGATATTTGAACAACGGATAAATAAACAATGCTGGGCAATGTATTTGACCGTATTTGATCTCATCTTAGTGTGTAATTGTGAATATAGGTGGGTAGGCACGCTTGAGGTCACATTAAAGATCTAATCATTCAGCAATACCAAGTATATGTGACAGCTATTAATGTTGTCTGCTTGTGTTCCTAATGGATTAGTTTTTTATGGGTGTCAATTTCACTAAAATCATAATAGTAGTGGAAGTTACTTCACATAACCAATATTTACCCAGTGACATCTCAAGAAGTGATATTTACACTGAATCTTCCCTCATAGTGATGTCATTACCATTTAGGGCCCAACTACGATGGCCGTCATTTTGCATTTGGGACCGTCCGCCTACAAGTTGGCGGGCCTATGTGGCTAAATATGATGCATATGCAACCGCTTTTTTATTGCGGTGGGTGCGGCACTTTGCAGCACCCACCGCAATACAAAACAGACCCCCCACACATATCCCTGCACTATGTGGCAGTCACCTTGCACTGCCTGCCAGATGGTGCAGGGATATGTATCACTTCCCATGCCTGGGTGCCAGGGCATAAGAGGGGCGGCGCTATGGGCCCCCAACGTCCCTTTCTGCCAGCCTTTTCATGGCGGGTTCACCACTATAAAAGGGCTGGGGGGAAGGAACATTGTAATGACTCTGGCGGTGCCTGGTAGGCACCACCACTATTGTAGGCACTACTCTCCCTCCGATGGATTGACCGGCTCCTTGAGTCTGTCTTTCTGACCGCCACACAGCCGTGGGCCATCCAAATGTGACAGGTGGTGAAGTTGTTGAAAATGGCGGGGAGACAGCCCTGTCGGTGGCAGTCTCCCCGCCATTGTAATCAGGCCCTTAATCCTGATGACATGACAATAACTGACACTGCTGAAGTTTAGAGGCTCTTAGGCACACAATTACATAATAACACAACAGTTAAACAGATAAATGTCCATTTTATTTGCCTTCTACATTTCTGGGTGCTGACATGATAGGTGTGTTACGTATTTCTTTATTATTTTATGAACATGTTGTGGTATTGTAAGAGGAAACAATATAGTGCCACAAAAAACATACACCAACACTGGAAAGCTGAATTATTAATTACACAAATTGTTATAATTTCACTGATGTATACCACAGGAATAACTTGTCGAAATCAAAGAATGATTTAAAAACAATTGTGGTTTTATTCTTATTTATTTCTTCATCTAGAACATATGAGAATGTGAACTAAGGGCCTGAATATGATGGGGGTGGGACCACCACCGTCAGGCCATCAGTGGCAGTCCCACCCCCATCTAGCCCATCTCATCTAACTGACCGCCACATTATGATGCAGGCGGTCAGATCAAGACTGGCAGGGGAAAGACTGCCACATCTGACAAGACCAAGGATCCTGTCAGTGAGGGGAATAGACTACAATGGGGCAGTGCCTGCTCAGGCACAGCTGCAGGGATTATGGTGTCCCGTTTCCGCCTGCCCTTCCAGGGTTAACCAGCCATGAAAAGGCAGGTGGAAAGTAACTTCGGGGCCCCTATTAGGGCCCTCTTCCCCTCCTCCGCTGTGGGCCCTGGAGAACACCTATGGTGCCCCCCTGCATATCCCTGCATGATGTGGCAGGCACTGTATGGTGCCTTCCACATAGTGCAGGGATATGTAAGATGTGTATATTTTGTACTTAGGCATGTGTTGCAGCCCGCAGCACACGCTGCAATACAAAGTATACACATTGCAACCACCTTGAAGGTATTCGCATTCTAATGAGGGCAGCTGTACTGCGACTACTAGTCGGGCAGTTCTGCTTCCACCATGGCATCGCAACCAGGCCCTTAGTTATTGCGGTTATTGAGGTTTTGATTTAAACACATGATTTTCCATTTGTTCAAAATAATGAAAATTAGCAACTTCTTTTTTAGAAATGATTATTTTTTAATTTAATTTGTTGATTAAATTATGGAGAGTATTATTTGTACTGCTCGATGTATTTGTTTGGCACAGCTAAGATGGAGCTGCATAAAGTAAACTGTGTGCATCACAACACTGCTTCCCTTCTGTTCTTGGCATTGCATTTGCAAACACTGAGGCCATGAGTGGCAGAGGTAGTGCCAGTAGTCACAAGGGTCAAGCCAGAAGTCGCAGCTGTGACCCTGGTGACCCCTTATTGATGTCCATACAGTTGTTTTGTTTTTTCCTCCTCACAGGGTACCACAAAGGTCCTTATTATAATTTTGGTCCAACACTGTTTCGGGGAAGGAACAGGCTTACCATAGGCCGGCAGTTCCGAAAACCCCATTGGGATGCAACCGCACCTGGTGCGGTCGCAAACTTCCATTTTTCAATGTGATTTTGTGCTGTGGGCTGAAACCGCCCACAGCTTAAGCTCTCATTGATACATGGATGTTTGTGAACATCACTTCACTATGCGGCAGACAGCTCACTGTGCCAGCCACACGTTGGTCGAAATACTCTCACCTAGTTAGGTGTTTTACGGGGACACCATAGGCCCCCCGCAGGCTCAAATGTGGAGGGCCAGGTGCGGGGGGGCTCTAATATTGGCCCCCAAAGTCAGTTTCCCAGATCCAATCCATGTCGGAAAGGCTCACTTAGATTAGCTGTCAGAAATAAACATTATAATCTCAAAGGTGGAAATCCCATCTTTAAGAGATTATGAGTGCTTTCCGACTGGCCGATGGGCTCCTTGAGACTGTCTGAACCCCGTATGATTCCAACCAGTTCAAAGTCTGACCGCCATCATCATAATACGGCTGTCGGACTTTAAACCTACCATGTTAGTCGGAAAACCTCCGACCAGCGGTCTGAGGTTTTCCGACTGACATCGTAATTAGTCCCAAAGTGTTTTTTCTACATTATCTTTGTTGCATGGAGGGAAGAAATAATTTCTTCCTGGTTTTAATTTCTCCCTTGTCACACAATCAGTGCATTTATCTATTTCAGTCTCCAGTTTTCGGTCTCTAAGGCTGTTCTTTATTCTTGGCAGAGATGGCAAATTCTGTGAGGCTGTCATACCTGTGCAGAGTTTCATTATAGTTTACCTTGGTATTGACTTTACTCTTTCTCCTGTAGCGGTAATACAGCCCTAAGTAGTGATGTTACAAAACTTACCAACGTTGCCGTTTTGGGATCTGTAATATTTAAGTAAATGGTTTCTGCATGATGAACAAGCATTGGCATTCCCACTTTTGTGCACAAGAGGCTAACTCTAATTTTTGATTCTTTTATACTAAGATGACCTTTATAATAATGAATCGCCTCAATTATTTACTGTTTCTATGCACAAATAGGATGCTTCTGAAGATGTTATGTTATGCGTTAGGTTGTTTGAAGAGTGGCACATCTTGGGCTCATTATTGAAACTCTGCCCTGTTTCTTGCTATGGCAATCTATATTGAGCTAACTTCACTGTTGAGAAGATGTGAATTATTTGGTTCACTGACAGAATATTAACCCTCAAAATATCGCCATACAAAAATATAGTGACCAAAATATTGATGTCAAAAATATTGTCATCCTATACTTAGAATGGTAAGTAGCAAAATATTTAAAAAATATCAATGTCATTAATTTAATTGTATTAAATATCGTTTTTTAATTATATATAAAAAATATTAAATAGTAACATTAATAAAGATAAAGAAAATAGATGTAATATATATTTTAACAAATATAACAAATCAACTAAATTCAAAAAAAGTTAAAAACACATAAAAATGTATACATATATATTACATATATCTACTTCAAAACAATGTAACTAATAATTCTAATATATATTTTAAATGAAAAATAATATAAAATAAATACAAATACACGTATACAAATGACATAACATCTTAGAAAAACAGTTATAATTAAATAAATGAAACAACTTAAAATTCTTATAAGTTAGTAAAAGTTATTTTACAAATTAAAACAATTAATAATTAAAAATAGTATAGATTTAAATACAAAAATAATAATATACAGTATAATAACATGCAATAAACTACAAAATATCAAATTTTATACATATAATATCCCCACTACAATTTATACAAACCTATGCGAACTATTACATGAAATATACAAAAAATGTACTAATCCAAAATCAAGCAACGTAGAATTAATAAAACTGGGTAACATTTACAGATCTCAGCAGTAGTAAAAGTAGTAAAAGTGTTGGATTGTGGATAAGTAATATTTAATATACACATTCCAGTGAGTAAAACAATAGTGGAATTCTTGAAGTGCATAGGGGTAAAATTGTGTCTTGACATGGATATAGGTTAAAACTAACCTGGTCAGCCGGATACAGTGGGAGCAATGAATGATGCTATATCTCCTTTTCCCCTATATGGAACCACCTGCGCGTACTGTAAAACTCAGCAGACTATACCAAAACAGGGGAAGGCGAAAAAAGGGACAAAGGAAACAATAAAGTTGCAGCAGCGTGGATACTCAATGAAGTGCTGGCATGGAGTTGTGTGGACCTCACTCCTATTGTAGCCCGTGTTTCCAGTAGAAGAGACACAACATGTCATTCATACATTCCACACTGTCTTTGGTTTCTATCAATGTAAATGTGTGAAGCTTTACATTCACATTTTAAGCTGCCGCATGCATTCCACTTAAAAGGCACAAAATGTAAAAATAAAGAATAAAAGAAAACAAGCAATGTTTTTAAAGTATACTCTGAATCACAGAGAATGTTAGATTCACCGCACACAGATAATCCTAAGTACTTATCTGCAAACAGGTAGTCCACTGGTTAAAGGTGACTGTCTTTAAATACTCAAAAGAAGAATTCTTTGTGTTCCAGATATCAGCTTGCAGAAGAACACCACAGATAGTATTTGTAATTCCAAAAGAACTCCGAGCCTCTCAACAGCTCTGATTCTACCAAAAGAAACCACTCCTGTGTTATTTCTCCATACAGCGTATGCAAGTGCTATTGTTGCACAGGTCAAGCTCCAAGAGCTGTGCACTTTCTCTAAATATGAAGTTCTCCCGGAAATGTCACTAGACGGGAATTAAATGAAAATGAAAGCGCTTCCGCCCGCTCACAGGTTTCAAAGCACGAAGCATTATAACCGTTCCAGCGCGGCAGTGTGCTATCGGAAATGGCGTCTTTTTACCGGTTTCAGTGCGGCAATGCGCTATTGGGAATGGCGTCTCTAGTCCTTTCTAGAACAACGCTGGGGGCAGAAGGTTCTTTCTTCGAGGGCATGAGACAAGCTTTTCAGCGTGTCAGCTAGCACAGACAAATGAGCCAGGAACAGAAACTCCGACATCAGGTGACAAGCACCTGAGAGCAATTCAGGAGGAGCTTAAGTAAGACAGGAAATGGAGAGAAAGAGAGGACAAATACTTTCCTCAACATTCTGGGCGATGTCATTCTGATCATTCACTCCTCATTCGCGCCATTATGTGCCTATCATGCCCAGGGTTAAATGTGACAAATTAGCATTTGCAACATCAATGGGTGCAATAGTAGGCAAATTGTGGGTTTGAGGAAGGGAACAAATTACTATTCCCCATCCAGTCAGTACCTACAAATATTATTATAAATAAAATACAATAATCATAGTGCCCACACCGCCAGCGCTCGCTCCACCTTGCGCCCCATACACTTACATACCAAGGAGACTCATGAGACATAATTGTGGAAAACGGTGGTGCAGGTTTATTTTGCATAACAAGTAGCAGATAAGGTGGGTCATCTTACAGGCGATCCAATGCGGCAGCCCCTCGCTGACCCGCATGCCTAATTAGCCATCTTGCACGGTAAGTCGATGCTCTTGACGGTGTAATACGTTAATACTTTATTTCGTTTACTCCCGCCCCCCCTGTCAGGGCGGAGCGATGAGGCACACCCCCGGTCGGTTCAGGCCCCCCGACCGCCCGAAGGACTAACGGGGTGCCAACGCTGTTTCCTGGAACCCCCTCGGCTCCAGGTTCTTGGCTCAGGCACCCCTACTGTGCCAGGCAGAGGTATTGACTGTCTCCTTCTGCCGCAGAGGTACCCTTACTGTCCATTTGCTTCCAGATCGCCCTGTGACTCCGCCTGCAACACAAAACAGACCATTAGTTGTTCACACTCGCCTGCTGCTCCGCTGCTGGGTCAGGGCCAGGGTGGGAACAGCGCAGAGCAGTCAGGAAACGCGGCGAGAAAAGACAGAGAAAAGCCAAGCTGTTCTAGATAAAGGCCCGTGGGTCCGCCCCCCGCTCTTCAAGCTCACCATTCATTGGCCGTTCATAAAGGGGGCGGCACCCGGGCCGGCGCGCTATCGTTTTACTCGGGCGGCATGTGGCACTAAGACGCTGTCTCGCGTTATCTCCCCTTCGCGTCGCGCGGCCAGCGGCATAGTGCCCACACCGCCAGGGCTCGCTCCACCTTGCGCCCCATACACTTACATACCAAGGAGACTCATGAGACATAATTGTGGAAAACGGTGGTGCAGGTTTATTTTGCATAACACGTAGCAGATAAGGTGGGTCATCTTACAGGCGATCCAATGCGGCAGCCCCTCGCTGACCCGCATGCCTAATTAGCCATCTTGCACGGTAAGTCGATGCTCTTGACGGTGCAATACGTTAATACTTTATTTCGTTTACTCCCGTCCCCCTGTCAGGGCGGAGCGATGAGGCACACCCCCGGTCGGTTCAGGCCCCCCGACCGCCCGAAGGACAAACGGGGCGCCGACGCTGTTTCCTGGAACCCCCTCGGCTCCAGGTTCTTGGCTCAGGCACCCCTACTGTGCCAGGCAGAGGTATTGACTGTCTTCTTCTGCCGCAGTGGTACCCTTACTGTCCATCTGCTACAGATCGCCCTGTACTCCGCCACAGCTCTGGAGGAGGCCCCCGTCGATGACAGAGCCCCCCACCACCTAGCCACCTTTTTTCCTGGCACCCTCCGATCATAGGCACCCTGCTGCTGCCAGAGCTTCCTGTAAGTCAAGGAGAAAAACATCCATCCCAATCCCAGACAAGTGAACCCCATCTCTTTCATAGTAGCCCACTGTCCTGTCCTGTATCAGCGCGTGCCTAATAAACCCCAGGCCCCTCTTCTCCATGAATTTTTGCATGGCCCTGATCAACCACCTCCTGCCTTGCTCGATGGCAAGGGGTGACCGCGCTCCCCTCCAGGTCCGGCGGGGGACAATCTCTGACCATACAAATTCAGTAGCCCCAAGTTCGTTAGTTATCGCGGTGACATCCCGCTGCATGGAATCCACTAATGCTCGCCTCCCCATTGTCACCAGATCATTCCCACCCAGGTGTATCACGAGGATGTTGGGAGGCCCCCCACAGGCTGACACACATTGGTCCAGTCTGCGCCTCAGCTGACCCCATCTCGTTCCCGGTGAGCCCATCCACACTATTCGTGTCCTTGCAAAGGCCAACTCCCACTTCCTGTATGACGCCCACTGTTCGAGTCTGGTAACATACGAATGGCCCATCACCCACACGCAACAGTCAACTGCAAGAAAAGACACCGTTGGCATTATTGTTTTATTCAAAACACACTGCACAGCAAACGAAAATTCAAACGGTAAAAGCAATCCAGAATTGGCATTGCATAGAACACGCAAATGGCTCATCCCCTTTATTCAGAACACCCTGCACTGCAAACGAAAATCAACAGTAATAGCCATACCAATGTGGCGTTACATAAACACGCAAATAGCTCATCTCCAATGTGCCATATTCCTATTTACGGGCGGACATATCTCTGATAACAGGAGGACGACCATCTCCCCACTCTTTTGACCCCTTCTTCACCCAGCCCCGCCCTATAAGCTACAGTAGCTGCCCCTATTCTAAAAGAATGACTGGAAAATGTCTTGCCTTCCCCGGCAACTGTCAAGCCTGCCTTTGCCAATACCCTCTCCATTACCCGTTCAAATTGAAATTTTGTCAATGGCATGCCGTCCGATTGGATCAGGAAGGGGCCCGCCAGCAGGGGTCTGATTTTTAGGTATTCCCCTACCAAGGTTACCGGGCAGTATCTGGGGTCCTCGAACGCATGCAATGTTATGGCCACTCCCTTCCCGGCCTGATCAGTTTTAGATTTGCGCAGCCACAGAACCAGGGAATCCCTGGCACACACGTCTAACATGTCCAGTGCTCTCCCAGACCTATCATTTTTAGACCTTACCACCAACTCGCTGGTCCGAAAGGCTCCGAAGAAGGCCAGGCAGAAGGCTGTTGCAAAGAGTTGAGCCTCAAATGCCGAGTTAGCCACAGCAGGCACTGTGTCCACCATGCACTTCAGGGCAGGGAACTCTATTCCAGCTCTCTTATCAGGGCTCCTGACCTCGTCCCGTGCCCACCCTTTCAGTGCCGCCCTAATCCTGAACGCCCCCGTTGGGTCGTCCTCGCCATTCAGCATAGTTTCGTGCTTGAGCGCAGCCAGGTGGCTGCACACCCAAGAATGGGACTTGCCGGATTCATTCGCCCAAACAACAAAACCCTCCACTTGCTCCTTCAAGCTTAAAGTTGCTGCACCCAGGGACTTTGTCACTGCTCGGAAAGTGTCCAGCTGGGACGCATATCTTCTCCTGGTCGACTGTGCCAGGGAACGTTGGCCCATCCTTTTCAAACGCTCCCCCACCGAAGGAGTCGCCAAAGTGCTGCCGGGAACGGTGTCATCTCCTCCCCTGCCTGCGGCCATGCCTCCCGGAATCGTGACAGCTGAAAGCGAGAGAGAGCGTCAGCTGCCACATTCTTGACACCCTCTACATGTCTAGCCCTGAACTCGATGTTGTGACGTAACCCCGCCCTTACTAGCTCTCTCAGCAGACTAAGAACTAACGGGCAGTTTGCGCTCAGGCCGTTAATTGCCTGGACCACAGCAAGGTTGTCAGACCAGAACACCACCTTTTTGTTGCCCAGCCCCTCAGGCCATAGGTGCAGCGCCACTACGATGGGAAACAGCTCCAGAACTGTGATATTAGCCGTCACCCCTTTTTTGCGCCATGCATCAGGCCATTTCATGGCACACCACTTCTCTCTAAATATTACCCCGAAACCTACTCTCCCGGATGCATCAGAAAATAAACACATGCCTTGGCTGCTCTCCCAGGGGGCCCTCCATATCACTGTACCATTGAAATTGTTTAGGAACTCATCCCACATGCTCAGGTCTGCTCTCAAACCCGGTCCCAGACGCACCAGGTGATGCTTCTTCACCATCCCCGCCGTAGCCTTAGCCAACCTGCGGGAGAACACCTTACCAGCTGGGATGACTCTTGCGGCGAAGTTCAGCTTGCCTAACAAGCTCTGCACTAGCTCCAGGGTTGCGCTGCCCTTACCCAACATTGCGCTAATCTCTTGTCTCAATTCACACACCTTCTCCGCCGGGAGTCTGGATTGCCCTTTGACCGTATCTAGCTCAATACCCAGGAATGTTAGCACCTGCGCGGGCCCCTCAGTTTTCCCTGGTGCCAGGGGAACCCCCAGATGGTCCGACAAGACCTCAAAGGCCCGCAAGGCTTCCGCGCACTCCTGAGAACCGTCCCTGCCAAAAAAGAGGAAGTCGTCCAGATAGTGGGTGACTTGTGAGATGCCATGCCTGTACATGAGGGCCCACAGCAGGAAAGAGCTGAAAGCCTCAAAAAAGGCGCACGAGACTGCGCAACCCATAGGCATGCAGCGGTCAAAAAAGAATGCCCCCTCCCACCTGAAACCCAGCAAGTGCTGACTGTCAGGGTGAACCGGCAGGAGGCGGAACGCTGACTCGATGTCTGCTTTCGCCAACCACGCTCCCCTGCCTGTCCTCCTGATCAGATCGATGGCCATGTCTAGAGAGCAGTAAGAAACCGAACACGCCCCCTCCTCCAACCAGTGGTTGACCGAATTGCCCTCTGGGTATGACAGGTGATGGATCAGTCTGTAGGAACCCTGTTGCTTTTTCGGGACTACACCTAGCGGGGAAACTAAGAAATTCGGGAGCGGGGGAGAAGGGTATGGCCCGGCCACCCTCCCAAAGTCAACCTCCTTCTTTATTTTCTCGCTGACCACTTGAGGTAATTCCCTAGCTGATTTCAAATTCAGGGCATCCCTGTGGCCCAGGGGCCCCTTGTACGGAATCCTGAAACCATCCACAAAACCTTCAATCAATAGCTCACGCTCCTTCCTAAGCGGGTACACCCTGAGCAATGGCAGGATGTTTTGCAGCACTATAGGGGAAGGACCCTTGAAATGCACCATCCCACCACCCAGCTGGGGGATTCCAATATCATGTTCACTTGCTTCGTCGCCATGCTCTATCCGTCCTGTCTGCCCTTCAATCACCTCATTGTCTGGCACCTTCTGAACCCTGTGTTGAAGTGGTGGGTGGGTTCTGGACATTGGTGCAAGAGATTGCTGCGTGTTGCGAACCACACTTGCTGCACTCGTGGGCAAACTTGCACGCCCTCCCCATGTGCACGCCCCATTGTTAAACAGCCTACAGGTCCCTGAGTTGAAGCGCCTTGGTCCTGCTCCTTAGCCCCTCCCCCGTCCTCCTTGAAAGGGCTGCTGAAAGGACCGCCTCGGGTACTGCTCCCACTTCCGATCCTGTTCCCATCTCTTGGCTTCATGACCCTCGCTCTGTGACCTGTGCGATGTGTCCCTTTTGCCATTCCCCGTCCTGCACATGTGCTTAAACCAAAGCTGGATGTCAGTGTGGTCCCACCCTATTTCTGGGCAACTGGCCATGGTCTTTCTGAACTCCTGATCATATGAAAACCATGCCATCCCCCCAGACTCTCTTGCCCCTTGCTGGATGGAATTGGCATACTCCATCAAGGCCTCGCTCTGATCTGGGTCCTTCTGCACAATTATAGCTGCCAGAATGTTGAATGCCTCAGTCCAATTCTCAATGGTCTTCTCGGGCCACCGCTGAAACCTAACCTTGTCCTCCTCCTTCTTTCCCATCCTGCTCGTGTCAGCCCCCGCATTGTCATGCATAAGTAAGGTCAGGATGTCTATATACTCCCTTCTCCATATGCCCTCCTTTGCAGCTTGCAGTACTTGCCTGGCCAATGAACAGCCACCTTTTGATTTAAAGCCTGGTTTCCCTGCGCCCGTTGGCTGACTCACCCCTGAAGGAACTGCAGCAGCCCCGACCGCTGCCCCACCTGTGTTCAACCCTGAGCCTGATGTACCTTCCGAGGCCGGTGCCCTGCCTGCAGCTTGTGCACCCGAGGTGGCGCCAGGCTGGGGCACGACCGGGGGGGTACCCACAGGTGTACTGGGAGGCCCGCTCTGAGGGACAATGGGGGCCACACTTAGGTGACCGACTGCTGACACATTCTGTGAGTTAAGGGCATTGACAATCTGCGGAGCTACAGTTAGAGGAAACCCGTGGGCCATGCTCTGCTGGACCGCAGGAGCACTAATCTGCTGAGCGACAGCCGATACACTCTGGGAATTGATGGCATTCACAATCTGCGGGGTGACCGTGAGAGTTGTAGGCACAGCTTGTGAAACATTGTTGACAGCACCTAGTTGACTGGCCAGAGAGACACTCTGTGTAGCCTGAGAGTTGGCACCCAAGTTGGCAGGTATCAACGTTGATGGTCCGGCCATCGGTGCTGGCCCTGCTATGGATGGCGGTCCAGATTGAGCCCATACCTGGCTCACTGGATCAGAAGCTGCTGCCCCAAGCAATGGAACCAACTTCTCATGTGCAGCCGCCATGGAGTCTAAACGCTTCTGAAACATAGCCATCAAACCCATCATGTCGTCCATTGTCTTACCCAATTGGGACAAGTCAGTTATCTCTGCCACCGGTACCACTGTGGGTACTACCGCCGTGTTCGCCGTGTTGGCCGGCACCTCAACGGGAAGGGTTGGTGTCACTGCTTCATTCCTGCGTGGTGGTGTGGCTGGGAATTCCTTCCAGGTGCCCTTCCTCTTGCGGGTGGACCGACGCGTCCCCTCTCCTGAAGTGCCCTGTGCGTCATCGCGTGCCCCAGGTCTGCCCGCCTCTTCCAGCCGGCGTGCTTCAATAAAGCCTTGAGCCCAGGCTGGCCCTTTCGACTGTGCGACCACCAGGAATTCTGCCCACAGCCCATCCTGTGGCAACGCATCACCGCGGGAGCTCATTGCGAATGCTCCTACCCCTCGGAATCCCTACGAGTGAGAAAGTAAACGTCAATGCACTACATCTGTCCAAATCAGTTCAATGCAAACGCCCACTGAACCCCGCGTTACCCCCCCGCGTTCCTACCAGATCCCAGCAGTAGCGGAACGTAATCGACTAGACCCATCGTGCGCATAACATATATAACTCTGATGCAACAGGTACTTTTCCCCTTTCTATTCCAAGTTAAAATGTCGCAACTCGAGAGTCTACAACGGTGCCATGTATCGAAGCGAGTGTTACCTGCTGCTCTTTAAAAGCGTCCGCTGTCACACCCTTCCGAGATCCGAACGCACCGGACGCGACCTGCAAAACAACACGTGTTACTCAACCTGCACGAACTTCCTGCTCGCAAACCTGCAACGAAACCCGCGTTACCTGCTGGCCCGTACTACGACGTATGTAACACCTATATTACCTGGCGTTCTTTAAGATGGCCGCAACCGGTTGCTGCCCGCGATTCTGGACGTATCTGTAAAATAAATTGCATTAACCGACTGCACACGGATCCTTGTCTGCACCTGTAGAGAGAACCGTGGTTTGCCCGACACCCCGCTCGTAATTGACGTACGCAACCCCGCTTTACCTGAAAGTCTTGTGAAGTAGCTGCTGCCGATCCCTGCCCGCGCGCTCGCACCCAATCTGATCCTTTCCCGCTTTGCCTTGCCCAAGGAGCTAATCTCGTGCCGTGGTCCACGTGGCGTCTGAAAGAACAATATGTTGTTATAACCTGGCCATCATTTTTTTATTTTTATTTTTTTATTTTTTTTTACCACTAATACTTGGATTTTCTTGAAGCCACACATTAAACCTTGTAACTTTTCAGAGAACGCGGAGGAAGACATGCAAGCAGCCCATTATTCTTCCACTCCTGTGCCTCTGGACAGCAGAACTGTAACTTCCAGAATGCAATTCCCAGAAGCACTGATCTTAACAAAACCCAGCGTGTAATTATTGTGCCCTGTTACACCTGTTACACCGATGGCTCTGAGATAACTAGAAGGCGCCCCCGCCACCATGCCTGCTCGATATAAATGTATTTTAAATATGGTTCTTGGACCGCCGGTATTCAGTGGGAACAAGTCAGGAAACGGTCTCCGAGCCCATTCCTCGGCACTGATAAAGATTCGGCCATGGAGGTTGCTCATGGGGGGTGCATGGAGTCATTGATAAGAAGGGTTTCCCACATGGCTATGGCCGGACGGCTGTTTCTAAATAAACATCGTACCCTAACCCTATGGTGTGTTATCCTATTTGCTTTTCCTTCTATTGTACCTCGCAGGCTCCCATAGCAATGATGTCATCGTTCCTCCGCTGAGCACGAGCACGGATGCTGCGTCAAGGAACGAGCAGTAACCAGCTGCACTGCACAGGAGCGGCCTTTTACCCTACATAACCCCTGAAAGAACAGCGTACACGTCCTTTCTCTATTATTAATTTTACATTTCTTCAAAACCATCTTTTGTGAACAGGGTAAAGTCGACACATTCACCAGCGTAGAACATTCATCTGATGAGTGGACCCGCCATAACGTAGGGCTAAAGTTCGTACAACGTACAACAAAGGGTGTCCAACATAGGTCCAGGAGATTCTTATCCCTGACAGATTTCCACTGATTATGTAATTTATATCCTTCCAAAATGACTGTATGCAAATGTATTCTATGTGAATTTTCTCGGAAATCTGGCACAACTTGTACCTAAAACAGAATCTAAAAAAATTACTTACAATATTAATATACATCTTTATGAGCACACTAATAATCATTAATTAAATATGAATTATTAATTAATTATAATGCATGTACTTCCCACACTGTACCCCGACAAAACACACTAAAATTGAACAGATTTTGTTTTACACAATTAACATAATTATTTATCAGTATATTGATCATTATTATTAATTAAAGAATAAATATTACATACTTGAAATTAATGTAATTCCCATTCCATAACTCTAAGAAAGCCACAACCCACATCTAAAATCAAAAAACAAACACAATATTTGCACAATTAACATAATTAAATATTAATTAAACAAATATTATTAAAACCTACATATATAAACCCCACAACGAACACCTTAAAAATAATTACACAATAAACACAATTATTTATCAATTAATCAATATTAATTTACAACTAATTATCAATTAGTTAAGAAATAAATAACTTCCCACCCTTTACTCCGATAACCTCACAAACCACACCTACAAACAAAAAATTACACAATTAACATATTCAGCAATTAATTCATACTTAATAACTAATTATTATATAATTCAAAATAAATTACTTCCCACCCTTTAACTCCATAACCCACAACCTGCACTTAAAAAAATGACACAATGAACCTAACTATTTATCAAGAATTCATTATAAATAAATGACTTCCCACTCTAAACCCCACAACCTGCACATAAAATGTGCATTACAAAAAATGATAGCCACAATTGACATAAATAAATATCAATTAAATAAATAATATTATATAAAAAATAATCATGAATTTGTTTTAATTAAATGACTTCCTACCCTGTACCTCTAAAAACTTTCAGTTAAATTACATTTAATAACTACTAAAAATTTAGCAAATATATTAAAAAACATAAACTAAGGGGCCGATTCCGATTCGGTAAAATCCCCTACGAATGGCCGTACGGAGCATATTTCCTGTACGAATCGTACACCTTAAACGTCCCCGTACGTACGATGAAGGAAGATCCGAACCCAAAGCAGATATCCGTACGACTCAAAAATCCGAACAAATCGCATTCGGAACATGCAGTACGCGACGTCCGTACGGATTGAAGCAGCTTTTTACTACCCAGCAAGTGCGATTCATCACCTCAACACTCCGTACGACTCTTTTTATACGGGAGCCCAAAATGCCTGTAAAAGCAGATTTCTAGTCGCACCACGTACGAAACGAACCCCCCCCTGAGTATGCGAGTACACACCATGTTTGTAGGGGTATGGTGCTTAGGGGTATAGTGCTTAGGGGTACGGTGCGTAGGGGTACGGTGCTTAGGGGTACAGTGCTTAGCGGTAAGGTGCTTAGGGGTACGGTGCATAGGAGTACGGTGCTTAGGGTTATTGTGCGTAGGGGTACGGTGCATAGGGGTACGGTGCTTAGGGGTACGGTGCATACCACCATGATTGCAGGGGTACCTTGCATATGTGATTATCTGGTCCTCTGTACGAATTGCTCATACAATTTTAAATAACGCTGTATTTTGCACATTCCAAAATATTTTAATGGACTATTTGCCAGCACGATTTCAACTGCTCCTGCATTTAGTACTTTAAACAAGGCTGTATTTTGGACATTTGAAATTGTACTTTGTTCCCCCCCCCTCGCCACATTTCCCTACCTATGGGGCCTCTCTCTAGGGATTACCGGGGCCTCAGGAAGCCGATTTGGGGCTTCTGTTGTCCACCAGCCCTCCACCCCTCGCGGCACGAACTGCGGGTGCCATCTTAAGTGAGGACGAGGTCAGCGCTCTAGTGTTCGGCCGATTGGGGGCCCACACACGATATAAAGAATTCCTCTTCCTGTCCATGCAGCGGGGAGGCGCAGCGGGCACGCCGATGACGCGCCAGAAGCGCGCGTGAGGCAAGCCCGTCTGTGCCCGTCCGAGGCTGTACCGGGCCCAGGGCCACTCCCTCTGGCCCCGGGCACTCTAATACTCACAGTACCTTTTTGCGCTACTCATCTTCTCAGCTGTGGGAACTCAATACTACTACTACTAATACGCGGTGTCGACACTTGCCCCCTCCTAGCTGCCTTGTGTCCGCCCCTGCCCCATGTCCAGGCTGTGACTACACCCTCCCATGTCCTTTGCCTTCAGCCCATGGTATTAGTCCCACACCTAAGCGCTATTTTCGCTCGGCGCTTATTAACGCCCGCTCCCTCCCGAAACACAGCTTAGACATCAGGGAATTCATAGTAAGCCAGGAGCTGGACATCCTGTTTATAACTGAATCTTGGGGTGATGCTGCCTCCGGCCCGGATTTCTGTTCAGCCACACCGGAGGTTTTCTGTGTGGTAAGACAGGACAGAACTACGGGGAGAGGAGGTGGGTTAGCCATTATCCATAAAGCGGTATTTCACTCCAAAATCGAACTTATCCATCGACTGGACTGTGAAGCCTGAACCTTCTCCTTTATACTTAATTACAATCAAGTTTTTAAAGGGATTCTTTTATACCGCCCCCCTGGCTCGCATACTCGCTTCCTCTCGGCTCTTGATGAATTCACGGAACTTGCCTTAGCCCATTCTGACTATACCATTTTGGGGGACTACAATTTTCACCTGGAAGTCGTAGGGGACAAAGACACCACTCAACTTATTGCCCATCTACTCATGGTCTATAGCTACAGCAGTTAGTGGCAGCCCCTACACACTTGATGGTTTGTTCACCAACAACCCCAACATTTCGCTTGTCACTGTTCTTCCCGTAGTATGGTCAGACCACCTTGCAGTCATTTTCTCCATTTTGGCTCATAACCCTAACCCTCCCCAGTCTACATCTCGCACCCCTATCAGTACCAGAGCCTGGAAAAATCTGGATTACCCGTTATTGTCCAATATCCTGGCTGAATCTCCTTACGAGGTATCACCTCACCCCAGTCTTCTGTCAAGCAGGTACCAGAAATGGATTCTGGACGCAATTAATCAAGTAGATCAAGTAGCCCCGGCCAAATCCATCACTTCTAACGTGGCCACGCCATCTGCCCAATCGTTTACAGAGGATCTTCGACTACAACGGCAGTATTGTAGGAACTTAGAAAGACGCTGGCGCAAGCACTACAGTCCTTCTGATAAACAAAACTACAAAGATGCGCTAGCACTATTCAAAAGATCCATCATCAAACATAAAAGTGCTTTTTTTCAGGCCCAGATTGAATCCGCCAAGAATTCTTCAAGAAAGCTATTTCAAGTAGTAGATTCTCTCTCTAAGCCTCCGACAGGACAGCCCATTGAGCCGTCTCACGATCTTTGTAATGAGGTAGCAACTTTCTTTTCCGTCAAGGTCACTAATATCTGTTCATCTTTCTCCCTCCCTAAATGCTCGGACTGCCCTGACCCACTCCCTCCGGCCCCCTCAACTACACCTATCTTCTCCAACTTTCAAGTGGTCTTGACAGACCAGATCAGCAAACTTATCACCTCTATTAAATCTGGATCTCCGTTAGACCCTTGCCCCCTTCCATACTGAGCGCTCTCACTGAGGTTATTACTTCCCTGCTCATGGACTTATGTAATTCCATCTTCTAGACAGGCATTTATCCTGAAATTGGAAAATGGCAGCCATCAAGCCCCTCTTAAAAAAAACGTCCTTGGACCCCGCTGACTCAGCCAGTTACAGACCCATTGCCTGCCTCCCATTCCCTGCCAAAATATTTGAAGCAGTCCTGAACAAACAGCTTTCAGGGTTCATTGACTGTCATCAACTTTTAGATGACACCCAGTTCGGGTTTAGGAAGGGCCATAGTACAGAGACCGCCCTGATAAAGGCCACTGACGAGATTAGGACTATAATTTACCAGGGTGGGGCGGCGGTCCTTAAACTCCTGGATCTGTCCGCCGCCTTTGACATGGTCGATCACTCCATCTTGATCGACCGTGTCACATCGCTGGGGGTCACCCAGCTTGCCAGGGACCTCATTGCCTCATTTCTGGCCAACCGCACGCAGGCGGTGAAACTGGGCACTTTCTACTCGCCTTCCTTCACCCTTCCGTGCGGGGTGCCCCAGGGCTCCTCGCTAAGCCCCACATTTTCAATATATATGTGGCGGATTTGGCAAGGGTTATAAAAGCACACGGGCTGCGCTTAACCACCTATGCGGATGACACCCAATTGGTGTTGGCGGTACATAAGGATGGACCAGCCATTGCTGCAAGATTCCAGGAGGGGATGTCGGCCATCAGCTCATGGATGTGAAGTAACTGCTTGAAAACAAATTCGGACAAGACCGAGGTGATGACCTTTGGCAACCTTTCACCGGAATGGTCCTCCATTTGGTGGTCCGCTGAAATGGGTTCTCCTCACACCCCAGTTGCCAAGGTCAGAAACCTCGGTGTCATGTTCGATGACAAGCTGGTATTCAAGCACCATGTGAATGCAGTGGTTGCATCCTCCTTCTATATGCTGAGGAAGATGAAGAAGCTGTTGCCATATCTCCCTCCAGCTGCAGGAAAAACATTGATCACCACCCTTGTTTTTTCCAAGATGGATTATGGCAACGCTCTCTTCCTCAACACGCAAGAACAGGTCTTAACTAAACTACAATCAGTACAAAACGCTGCAGCCAGAATTTTGCTCGGCATCCCTGGTCACCGCCCCACCTCCTCGGCCATACGCCACCTGCATTGGCTAAGAGTCAAGAGTCGGATAAAATTTAAGGCACTCTGTATTGCCTATAAGGCCATCCACGACTCAGGACCCAGGTTCCTGAAGGATGCTTTTTGGATCTATGCTCCAAAAAGATCACTTCCCTCATCCTGCAACCATCTTCTCCCCATCCCACGTACCAGAACCACTACCTGGGGAGACAGACGTTTCTTAGTAGCAACCCCCAGGCTATGGAATTCTCTCCCTCTGTTCATCAAAACTAGTCCCACTCTCATCATCTTCCGTAAACTTCTGAAAACCTGGTTATTCAATCAATGATCATCTGGTTGCTTTCTGTCCCAGGAAGTCCGACATGCGCCGAGACACCCCAGGGTAGTTGTGCGCAATAAAAATTCCAAAAACATAAACATAAACATAAACAACATTTTCCGTACGGATCGCGTTCTAGTTCCCCGGTCTAGATCGTACTTGTCGGGTCATACAGCAAGTTTACGATTCGTATGGTTCACCGTGAGGGTCCGTATCGCTTGGATTTTCCCTTGCTTTTCGTACGGTTCGCAAAGATTCGGACGTATTTTTTCCTATGGATCCTACTATGCGATTCGGACGGATTTGTACGATTCGTACGGACAGGGCTACAAATATGAATAGTCGTACGGATTAGTTTTCCGAATCAAAATCGACCCCCAATTATACAAAATAATTTTATTTCAGAAATATATTAAAATATATAACAATAATTAAAAAACTATTTTGCAGGCAATATTAATGATTTCGCTATTTTTAAAATCGATATTACATACCTTAGAAGCGATATTCTTGAGATCGATATTCTTGCTGTCAATATTTTCATATCACAATATTTTTGACTTGAGATTCTGGTATAGCGATATTTTTTACTTGATATGCTGTCTGAATACTAATTATTCTACACTACTTCCAACTCTCCTGTTGAGACTGGCTGTTTGACTTTTCCTCCTTCCCCTCTTGATTAAAGTTGCCTGTGAGTATGTGGTCTGTACAACATTGGTTTAGTGGTTTAGGGGGTGGAAACCCCACTCAGGCAACTATCACAGTCCTTGTCAGGGTGAACCATACAAGTCACTAAATTCACCTGTGATTAACCTTCCAGTAGCTTGCCATAAAAGCAGTCAGGCTACATTTAGAGGGAATGTGTAAGCCATTTCTGCAGCATGCAAACAGTGATAAAATGAAAGCAAAGCACAAGAAAAATCCAAAATCGATTTAGAAACACAAAGTACATTTTAATCAAAAAAATGATACGAGAATGGCAACAATCCAATCAGTGGAACTGTAGAAAACGTTTTTCAAAAATCTAGGTAAAAATAGTGCTAAGAAGCATGAAGAACTACTCACAGCTATCTGGTCAGGCTATACTGGGGGAAAGTCATAGGTTTCGGCTGATAATTATGGTGTAAGGGTAGGCTTCAGGGACCAGGTTAGACCGACTGAAGAGTTAACATCACAAGCGTGGTAAGAAGTTCCGTTTGTGTTGGTCGAGCGTTGTGGATGGTCGAATATTCAGTGCAAAGAGCTAGTCATTGCTGGCACTTCTCAGTCGTTGGCCATTGTGGGCTCACTCTGCAAAGTGCAGGTCCCACATTGTTGCAAAGAGTCCTACTGGAGTTTCACTTTGGTGCTTGCTGTGTGCTGTCAATTCTCGGCACAAAGAGGTCATGCCACAGTAACAAGGAGCACTAAACTTAAGGATTTCCACCTTTTCTTTTGGAATAATTCTCACTGATGCCAACCAAGGGTTCAAGACACTGGGGAGCACCTCTAGGGTATCAAGTCTCACTCCAGGAAAGGGACAGCAGCAGTACTCCGGCAGGTACAATTGGTGCTGGTTGGCTGAGAAATTGTAGGGTGGCCTCTGGACCCTTGTTCTGTCCCTGTAGCACCCAAAACAGGCCAGCCAACGGACCATTGAAGTCATGTTAGGTAGCCTGAGATCAAGCCAAGAAGGTCCAATTTTCCTTCTTCAGACAGCAAGTCAGTTCTTTTGACAGCAGGGCAGTCCTTCATCTAACTGTTCATCAGGTCTAGGAATGTTATGATGATTGGTTCTGAAGGTCCCATCTTTATACCTGGTGTGAATTTTCTGAACTAACCCCCCAAACTGGTTCTAGTCAGTTTTTCTCCATCTCCTGGTTCCAAACTGTCTAGGGTTACAAAAGGCAGGGCAGGTCTGGTGTCATCTTCCTCTGTGTGTGCCACAGGCAGGCTCCTTTGAAATGTAATCATGGCAGGGCACAGCTCCTCCGAAGCAATGCTACCAGGAAGATCCACTCCTAGCTACAACAGGCTCCATTGTTCATTGTGTGGGCCCGATACAGATTGTTGATGGCGGAGCCATTAACAGGCTCCGACAGCTGGAAACTCCGTGAAAGGTCTCAGAAACGTTGGGCAGGAAAATACCATTGTTCTACAAGCGATGCTGTCAAAACTATCATCTAAAATCTGACTTTACCTTTAAAGAGTAAAACTATAATCTAAAATCTGACTTTACCTTCGAAGAGGATTTTAGTCACTAATACAATTTAATTTATGGGTCATGGGTACACGTAGTACCATTTACTAGGAAGTACACCTAAATAAAATGTACAAATATGTGCAGGCCAATTTTACCATGTTTTCAGTAGAGAGTACAAACACATTACTGATTAGCAGGGAAAAGGTGCACAGAGTTCTAAAAGCCAAAATAATCTGGGGTGACCCTGCAGAAAGAGCCAGGTCCAACAATATCCATGGTGATGGGCAAGGAAGGAAGGAAGGAATAGAAATATGATAGGAATGTAAACCCTACCTAGTTTTTCTTAGGCATTGAATTCTATCTGTAATTGGTAAATATAAGAGAAGTGTGGTTAAGACAGGGCTTTCAATTTGTGATTATGGTACTCTTTTATCTCATTTTCTAATAATGTTATCACAAATTGCTCTCTTTTTAAAGTCAGTATATTCAGGGGCATTGGAAAATCTGCAAACCTATTTCTTTTTCAGTTCCAAGCCAACCAGCCCCCTCAAAAAGCAGTCCATTTGCACAGTGTATAAAGTAACATATGATTGATTGAAAAAATATATATTGCAATCTCTAAGTGACCCTGTCAGTGTTTTAAGCAGATGTATTTAAAACAAGAATGCTGTTTTATGATGCATGTTTAACCATGGCAGCAACGCAAAATGTTTCTGAATTCCTGATAGTAATTTTCATTTAGCATAGAAAGCAATGCTCATTCTCTCCCACTCATCACCCATTAAAGCATCTACTGGTGCTTGATTCCACCCAGAGATGGGTATTTTTATGATTTCAAATTGTGTATTTCTTTTTGATTCAGTTAACTCTTTGACCATAGGTTGTAAATCAAATTGAAAGTCTTAAATATTCCGTGTGTTCAGGTAAATGGAAGCAATTAAACAGTGCTACTTTAACATAGTAAACAATAGTGCTTACCTCATATACATGTGCATTATTCAAAACGTTAGTTCTGTGGTGGGTGCTCTGGCCAGAAGTTATTTCTTTGTAATGTGTACTACATCACTCCCCTCACTTCAATTTGAGTTCCTCCTATCAAAAGTGGGAGACATCTGCATCTTTTACCAAGTTAGCCTTTTGGTCAAAGCATGTTTGGTTATTAAAATACTTTTGAGAAAGCAATCTAAAGATATACTAAACATTTCCTTTTGTTCTCTAACTTTACCTATGCGAACTAAGGGCCCCATTAGGATGGCCGGCGGATTGCCCCCGCCGGGCTGACTGTAGTCACCGCCGGCCTGGCGGGGGAAATCCGCCCACCATCCCTGTAGAAAAGACCCCCCATATTAATATGGCTGGGGGGTCCATGGCGGACGGAAAGACGGTCTACCGCTTTTACGCCCAGTCGACATGTCGACCGGGTAGAAAAGGGTTCAATATGGTGGTGGTGTCTTTCAGACACCGCCAGCTATATTAGAATGTGCCTTTGTGAATGCCTTTCATTGGTGGCATTGCCGCCATGGAAAGGCATGCAGAGTCTGCTTGGGGGGCCCGTTGCTGGCCCCCATAGACTCTGGGGGGTGGGGGGTGCACATGAGGGGTACTGTACCCTCCTGCCTTTCAAAGAAGAACATGGCAGGCATCGCGCGGTGCCTGTCATGTTGTGCTTTGAAAAGCACAAGATGTATTTCTAGCGTTGCGGCGGGCAGTGCTTTCAGCACCACCCGCCGTAATGTTAAAAATACAGGATGCGACTGACACTGTGGCGGGCGCATCCCATTTGCCCCCGCGGGACCCGTGCTCTTATGGCCTGTGATCCCTTTTATCGTGAGGATGGCAGGCCGACCTAATGATGCCCTAAATCTTTATATTCAATAGGTTGATCGTCTTCTCTGGGATTTTGAAACCAATGTGCAGACAGTGTTTGTACATCCTGTGATTCACAAAATCAAAGGCTTTGAAGCAGCTAAAATGTAGATTTTCTAGTTAATTAAAAGATGGAAATTCTAGATTTATTAAAGGCATGGAGATGAGACCTCCAAGGGTCAGGTGGCTAATTTTCTGTGTGTGCTACATGTACACAACACGCTTTCAGAGGTCTTTACTCCAACTGCCTAGTGGAACGCTGCCCATGTACCTACTTTAGGCCTCTCTTCTGCCAACTCCCAGCAGGAAGGAGGCCTAAAGTAGGGCAGAATGACACACTTGCTGAATGTGTGACTACATGGGCACGCCCTTTTCTCCTCCATGTCGCCAATAATTACTTGATTAGAGAACAAATGTGGAGATTATACCAGCACATTAGGCTAGTAAGCCTGCTTTTGCATGCATATGTGTTCTATGTTTGTCTGCCCTGTCTAAAGGTGACGTAGATAGGAAACCCAAAAAATCCAGGGCACGTTTTTTTGTCCTGATGATAGCCCAGGACCCTTAGTGGCCATCCTTGATTGGTTGAACTATGCCGACAAGAGAGTGGGGTAACAGGACCATTATTCCCTTATATGACTGAGATTTTAACTTTTAACCATACCAGAGTTACTGCCAATAAAGAGGAAACCTGAGTTACTCAAGGTATTATAATTCTTTAAAACCTTAGCTGCTCCCAAATACCCAAAGTGCTCCCTGGTATATGGTTGAGCAACCAGGGTGAGGCCCGATGATAAAGCATGCCACTAATAAAGTGAGTGAGAGTCGAACAAAAGAAATAATTGTATGTCTTATGCAGACGGTAATAAACTATGAATGCATGATAAAAACAGCAGCGGGTAAGAATACCTATTACTGTATGAAATGTTTGCATATTCTGCATGAGATCCTAGCTGCTAAATTCAGATTTGGTCCATCAGGAGAATTGTCAGACTCTTTCCCATTAGTTGGGAGTGTGTCAGGGTTGTATTCTGGCCCCTTTAATGTTTATCATCTATATTATTTATTTGAGTTTTTTTGATGAGTGTAACAATCAATGTACCGAAGATAGGGAACTTGCAAGTACCCGCACTTTATATATTGGTGTAGTTCTTCATCACCTATTTGAGCAAACTATTTATAGTCACCAGTTTTAGGACGTCTTACATTATGGCATGCGGGCAAGGAAAGGCGAGTGAATGCCTGAGTCATGTCATAGCTTTTGTTACCTGGAAGATGTTTTTGACTCCATGGGTTCCTGGCAGTTGCAGATTAGAAATTCATGCCTTAAGCTCAGTAGGTCGGCACTCGGCAACCTACTGATACCAACGCCACTACTTAGGCTCACCACGGCCTCCGATCCATAGAATTTGTTGATTGAACAAATTCCCCACATACAGTTCGACGCGATCAACCCGATTGCTGCCACCTTTACATAAATAAAAAAAACACCCGATTAGGACCGGGTTGGAATTATCACCGGTTCACCGACCCCGCCTCTTGGTCATTAGATCAGCCCTGATGAGTCACATCCACATGTTGTGACGAAACACGTGTCGGCTTGCTTGATATTTGCAGTGATTCCCAGGTGGGGAACACTGTCGGTGAATAAAACTTTTGAAAACTATATACTTTGTACAGTCTATCCCTGCCAATACTGCTTTAAGATAAACCAATCTACAGATACAGAATTGTGTGCTCTGGACCTTTTTTGCCTAATTAAACGAAAAGGAGGTCTTCGTCCTTCTTTTCATTACAGAGGTTAAGGTTTTCCTCTGGCCAAGAAGCACCTACCAGAATATCCTTCCAAATAAATCCTACCGTGACAAGTTGTGCGCCAATTTTCTGAACACTCAAAAACCGACTCACAGACTTCTCAGGTCGGCAGGAGCAATTTGGAATTTCCCACAGACTTTTAGTAGAGGGGCCATCTCTCCCCAAATGAATATATATGAATCCCAGTATGTTTGTGCTGCTCGATACTGGGTAGGGATCTGGTAGTATTACAATGCTCTCCCTTTACAGACAGAGGAAAACCGTATATGTAGATTGCTCCTCTGTCTTTGTCTTAGCAGCTTTCACTGTGTTATTCACCCAGAGTAAAACTTACAGTACAGCTTTTGTTATGGGTTACATTCCGGGCCAACAAAGAAACTAGTCTGAACAGGGATAGCACAGGACTGTCGCAACTTTAAGAAGGGTTTGATAATCCCCTGCTCAAATGATTTAGGTTTGTCTGACATGTTTGATTCACCTTCCACTCTTACCAAAGATGAAAAGCAGGTGGTTAAGTTTCAATTCCAGGTACTTAGCCAGTCGCAGAGGCCCTACACTGAAACTAATGAAAGATCTAGCATATATTACATTATAATCTCAGCACTTGATGGCCCGATCCTGTACCTAAACTTAGAACTTACATGTTGGGAAAGATCTCCATTCTGCCGCTTCAGAGCAGATACAGTGTGGCACCTTTTGTGTTGTTGTGAGGGTCTCTGTTAGTACCTCCCAGGCATACCCATGCAATGGGCTGGCTGAACATACCTTGATGCGTTTTATATTTTCTTGTACATTTTTTGATTCTTTTTCAAAGATTTTTTACAGTCTATTTTGAAGTATTTAAAGTGACGAAAGTACAGGGATGCGTTACGCTATTTGCTGCTTTTAGGTAACACCAATGTTTGTTTTACAGTATGATCCTTCATTTAAGCAGCACTAAGATCATGGAAGTCTATGGAGAGGTGACCTTTTGGTCCTATTTATTCTCCATGATACTTTAGGCCTTTATTACCTTTCAAAATATGGGAATGCTAAGGTTGCCAGGAATAGACCCCAAGGTGTGGAGCCCATTTGCAAATCTCAGGATGTCCATGGCTCTTAACGTATAGTATTGTAGAAGACCGTCAGAGATTTTTGATGTCTGTATAATTGTAATTCCATAGGATATCATATACAAATATCACATGTCAGTGAATGCTTAGCTTACAAAACTATCTACCATCATGCCATGAAGTGACCACTTACCTGTATTGCCTGTATTGTTCTTTTATCTTTTCTATGCACTGATAATCTGATCCTGTGTTGCCACAGTCGTATCATAAATCTTGCTGCACCGCTGTCCTTACTGTATGCACTTTATTTCATTAATATGTTTTAAGACATAATGGGTATTTTTTAAGCACCTTGTATATGTGATGTAGTCACTCTTTTATGATTTGTTTCCAAAATCGAGTAAACATGAATTGATCTATTGATTGAATAATTTAATGCCCACTCTGGATACACTGTCAACTGGTACAAGCCTCTCAAGCATTTGATTGTGGGTCCCATGCCCACCCTGCCTGGTGACACTCTTATGCTTATGCCCTGTGAGGCTTCCAGTATTTGGGAAGTTATCTCACTAAAGATCCTTACCTTTTTTATCCAAAAAAATGTAGGGGCATATTACCGAGGGCATTATCGCCGCTTTAGCGGGAATTTTTCCCGCTAAAGCGGCGATAATTGTATCGCCCTATTACCTAGCTGTCGCTAACACCAGTTAGCGACAGCTAGTAGGAGATAGCTGGCATTTAGGTGCCCACTTTGCATGTCAGCGATAATTATCGCTAATGACATGCAAAGTGGGCGTGCCAAGATGTTAGCGGCTGGAAACAGTCACTAACATCTCTATCTCCTATTACCAACTTTTGGAAATAATCGCGCTAAGCGCGATTATCTCCAAAAGCTAACGCCTGCCCAGAGCTGTTCTTAGCCATGTTATCCAATGGTAGGTGGATAACATGGCTAGGAGCATTTGCTCGGTAATGCATGAATATTGCTGACTTTACAGCGATATTCATGCATTTCGGCCGATTTTTATCGCTTAGGAGATAAATCTTGATAATAGCAAGGCTCCTAAGCGATAAAAATCGGCGGAGCTCGGCGATATTAATATTGCCGCTAAACCAACATAGCGATAATCATCGCTAGTTGTTGGAAATATGCCCTGTAGTTCCTATACTGGTCCACCTTGCAGCAGATGTTCAACATTGGTGATGATTGTTGCTCTCCCTTCTGGGCAGGGCTGCAATGTTCAAGATGATGACACTGCCTAGAATGCTGCATGCACTTCAAAACACCCCATACTGCATACCAAAAGAATTTTTCCGAACAGTGGAATCTTTGCTTCTTCTATGGAACACTAGCACACCCTGCAAATCCCTTTAAAAAGTTACTTGTGGAGTAGTTGATGTGGGCATCAGCCTACAAGACATTAACAAATTTTACTGGGCCACACAACTGGTGGTGGTTCACAACTGGACATTCGCTGCCTGGGATGATCCTGCATTCAGATAGGAGAGGTTCTCATGGGGACAAGCAGACTGCCAAGGGGTACTTTATAAATTAATCACCTCTAACTTACTCCTGCCTCGGACCCTAACCATGGCACATGTTTGGAGGGTGGGGACCACTGATAGAGCACGGATTCACCAGCCCAGAATGTTTACCATACTCACCTGGGCCCATAAAAAAAACATACACACTTTGAACCGGTAAACCTACGCTATACCAGTGATTTTCATTAACCTTCTAGGACCTATACCTTTGACTTCCCATCCTAGTCACCAGAACCTAGAGTCCTAAGGGATCAAGGGAGTTAGAATAATTGGCAGTAAATAAACATTTGCACTTGTAAAAATAACCACAGACTCGGGAAAGATTTAAATGCTTTATCTAAATAATTTCTTAAATTATCAAAGCCCATACTAAATTAATCACAGCTTGATCAATTAGAAAGAATAAAATCAAAGCAAGATGATGTGAAATTATCATGAAACGTTCTTTAAGCATTGAAGCATGGGAAGGGTAAGAAAAAGGAAACAACACAATGACATATCCCGCTCAGCTTTATATTTACCTAGAATGGTGTGAAGACCAACCCTGGCCATGGGCTGGGAAAAGGACATGACCCTCGATAGTGAAGGTGCCAACAGGATAGAACAGGTGCAGACCAGAATCAGGATAAGTACGGACCAAATTGGATCAGGACAGGACCACCGCAGGTCAGAACCAGCACCCACAGCTAAAGTATAACACCAGCGTCACACCCTCCCTGCAGCTAACAGTCGGACCCCGATTGGGTTAGCGAATCTTCTCCCTCAGGAACACCGATTTGGTTATTGAACTCCTTCCCAGAACGCCGATTGGGTTATCGATTCTTCTGACAGAGTGCTCCGCCAGCACCTCTGCTCTCGATCGCCTATTGAGTGCGTTGGGTCAGTGACAGGTCAGCTATTCGGACAAGTCGGACAATCTAACTAGCTAAGCCTACCTTAGATATAAAATTTTCCAGGGCAGTGTACCACCCCCCAATGTTGCAAATGTGTAAATTCCCTCAATTTTATTGGTCAAATGACGAGGAGAGGTCATCACACCATACCAGTTAAGAGGTCATGCATTAAAGTTAATGCAGAAGGAACAACTTAGTAAAAGCAGCATTGCAAGCTTTAGCACATTATAATATAGAGAAGCCACCTTTAGTTCTAGTGCGCAGAATCAAAGTTTTCCCACCAAGCAGTAAGTACGTCATGTCACGTGAGTATGACAGACGCTTGCACAGAAAAATTCCTATGTTGTGTCAGCCCTTTTAGGTTAATCTAGTTACTGTTAGTAAAAGCACATATGAAAGCTTCCCCTAGATACTAGAAATGTTGTGTTTTGTATTGTTAATAAGACGAAACATGTTTATTAGTACATTACTTATTATTTTGAGAGGGTTGAGTCCAAGCAAGTCACTTTACTTACGTGCGAAAACTTGCTCCATCACCACCCTCTTGGCCTGGAAAGGGAAAATAACAGAAATGACCCCCCTGTGGTCCAGTCATGTCCTGTAGGTGGTAGGGAAACTATAAGCGTTCCCAAAATGGGACCTTATTGGCATATCCAAGTGGCATGGAAGGAGGATTCTATGTTCAGCCTGGCTGAAAATGCAAGCTCAACATAACTTGGTGCTCACAGTGTAATTCAAATATATCCAATTATGCCATTCTGTACTGACAAACATTCCCAGTCACACTCTCGTCAATGATTCCTTGACCCTAGAGAAGCGCATCCTCACAGAACCACTACCTAAAATGAGTATCTCGATCATATACAAGAAATTCAGCAAGAACTCTTCAGTCACTTGAAATAGGAAGTCAAGGTGGGAGACTTAGGAGGGCCAGTGGGAGGAAGCCATGGGGGCCTCCAGGGAGGTGGCTACCAAATCATAATTTTGCTTCATTCAGCTACGCATACTCCACTGCTCCTACTATTCCTAAACCATCATTCGTCCATGGGCCGCAGCTCAACAGACCTCTGCATGTGTGGGGAGAGGGACACATTACCTAATACGCTCTGGTCCTGCCTTTTGATTTTATTTGATTTATAATTTGTAGAGCGCAACAATTACCCTAACAATCACCCTAAGGCATCAAGGCATTAGAGACTAAGGGACAGATGTAGGTGTCCAAATACCGGTCAGAAACGGCCGAAAATCCCGAATTTCGGCCGTTTCCGACCGGTATTTGGACATTGGTATGTAGGGGTAGCAAAGGGGTAGCAAAAACATGCAGATTTGGTAAATTACCCAATCGGTAATTTTACCGAATCAGTAAAATTACTGATTCGGTAAATTTTACAGATTCAGTAAAATTACCGAATCTGTAATTTATTTTGTAGGTAGCACTTTAAACAGTGCTACAGGGCCGTTAGAATTCGTTATTTACCACCTAATACCATTGGGTGGTAAATAACGAATTCCTCTGAAACAGAGTTTTAACAGGGTGTTAAAGTGACACCCTGTCCCCCTTGGCAATTCGGTATTTTTCAAGGCCCATAGGAATCAATGGCAAATACTGATTCGGTAATTACCGAATCAGTAAATAACTAATCCTACCGATTCAGTAAAAATTACCGAATTTCTTCTACATCTTTTTTACTGATTCATAAATACCGAATCGGTAAAATTTGGTATTTATGAATCGGTAAATAAAATGTACCTACATCTAGCACTAACTATCCTAAAAAGAGATGGAGAGGAGACGAAAACTAGATAGATGCTAGCCTGAAAAAAAACAGGTCTTAAGAGCCTTTTAGAATGGAAGCAGTAGAGGAATAGACCTAAGGGCAAGGGGAAGTGAGTTCCAAACTTTTCTCACTGGCACCGAGAAAGCTCTGTCCCTCCACATCCTCTTTTTGGTACTTGGTACCACAATTGCATTTGGAGCAAGGATCGCAGGGGTCTACTGGGGGAGTGCCAACTGAACATTGTTTTTAATCTTGATGGGTAGGGAAGATGCAGTGACTTGTGAACCATACAGAGTGATTTGAAGAGAATGCATTTTTCAATAGGGAGCAAGTGCAGGGATTCTAGTACCTTTTATGCGGATTGTTTCCTGGGAATGTCCAGAATGAGACTTGTCAGTGTATTCTGAAGCACCTGGAGTTTATACTGCATACTGCAACAAAATACAGTGAGTTGCAGTTGTGTAGCCTGGACATTACCAAAGCTAGTGCTACCTGTACTCATGCTGGTCATTGGATAAAAGGAACACTTTTTTTAACATCCTCATGAGCCAGGACAGGTCAAGATAGTACGTTTCATTTGGATACCACAGTTGAGTTCAGTATCCATTAGAACTCCAAGGTTCTTGGCCTTCTGGCTCGGGACAGGACAACATGCTAAGGATTTAGGCCAGCAGTTACTGTTCCTGTTTGATGTCCCTGACACAAATATCATCACCTCAGTTTTCTTCCCATTGAGTTTCAAAAAGTTTGCAGACATCTATTCTGCCACTTTAGACATGCATACGAGAATATTTTGTGACGTTGATCATGGACCTTTTGGGATAGAAACCATGATCTGTGTGCCATCTGCATATGACACGACCTCCAGTCCAAATCAGTCAATCACGGTTGCGAGGGGATGTTAAGAATGAGGACAGGAGGGCTAATGCTTGATGCGAAACACTAAGACTCTGGAGTCTCGCCTGCAACAGAATAGGTGAGATGGTGTCAAATGCTGCTGATAGGTCTAGGAGAATCAGTACTAACCTCTGTCCTTCATATACAGTACTACTGATGTAATCAGTGGTCGATATTAGAGCTGTTTCCATTTCATGATGTTTCCTGAATCCAAACTGGGAATCATTAAACCATGATTATTGTTCTGCCTTTTCCATGATTTTAGCTGGAAGCAAAGATATGGGATGGTAGTTCTAGCAGTCTCCTGGAACTTAATTGTTTTTTCTAGGAGCTGCCTAATAATGTCTTGTTTCCAACTGTGCAGATAGGCTCCAGATAGAATAACATTATTCATGAGTTTACAGAGCGGTTCTACTATGGTGTTTGCTGCCATACGGAAAACTGCTGGTGGACAGGCCTCCAAGGGTAAACCAGCATTTGTTCTCAAAAGATATTGTGCAACATGTGGAGGCGAGAGATCAGGGAATATTGAAAGACCCCTATTCTTGCTGCAGGGTTCCAAAGGGCAGTAGGACTAATGGAAGATCCAGGGTAAAGATACAGCCCGCTACAGCTAAGGAGCATTTCCCCACAGGAAAAAATAAAATGATAATAAAAGCATGTTATTATCACTTTATTTTTCAGTAGTTGCACAGCTTGAGAGGAGAACATGCAGAGGCTCACCAGTCCCCATCTAAGCACCGAACCATGACACTAATACCAATCATGATGCTGCTACCAAGGGGAGTCTGGAAGCCTGGGTGCTTCCTATTTCTGCTTTCTGCAGTGACGGAAGAAGAGTAGGACGGAGGAGAAGTGGCGGCCAGCAGGTAAGTTTAATTTCTTTATCCTTTTCTTTTTTTTTTTAACACCCCATCCCCACCCTAATCACTACTGCCCCATAGCAGCTGCTACTGGCCCTACTGGTAGGTACTGCAGTAACTAACTAAGGAGATCCTAGGTGTAGCGATACTCGACTTTGCTAAAACATGCCTCCACCACCTAGATACAATAAACTCTGGCCATCACTAGGCTTGTTCGTGGTCAAAAGAAACATGGCACACATGTGGGGGTGCGAGATATGCCAACCGTGGCGGAGTGAAAAATGACATCGACTGGCGCATGTTGGCAGAAAAAACAATAAACATGGGTAGAGGGTGCCCACAAAAATGGGAAAAAATGTGGCCCCCATGGTGTTCATTTCGAGGGAAACAGGAGTGATCCATGAGGGGATTAAATTTTATTTCTGACTGCCCAATGCTTTATTATTTTCCATTGATACCCCGCCACTTTGAGGCCACATGATTATACTACACTGCATTTCTGTGTGTTGTACTTTAGAAAATTTAGGAAAGGATTCATTTAAAAACAATTCAGTAGCCTTTAAGTCTCAGCTATGAGGTGTCGTAAATGAACCAAGGGCCTGGAATTAAAATCCCACCCGTTGACTGCAGCTGCTATTTTGCTATCCACAATGTGGGCCTAGTACATATGGCTTTTGGTCTACCATGTGTAACCTGACTACAAACCTGTTGGAAATCCTGTCAAACTAACCATCTTTGACATATGGGAAACCATGCTTTTAAATATTAACCCCTTGCATGCTCATGACGGCCGTCATGCGTCATGGTGGGCGTGTGCTGACAATGGCAGGGGGCTGTCCGAATCCCACCCACTTTTAACCCCTTCCATGCGGCCGCGATTCCCCTGGTGTGCTGTAAACAACACGAACAGGGGCGGGCCATGACGAACCCCAGCCGTCATCAGCACACGAGCACCGTAGTGCATGACGGCTGGGGTTCGTCATCAGCATGGAAGGGGTTAAAATCTCCCACACAGCGCAAAAATTTGCGGTTCATGCAAAGGGTTAAGTCACCTCTAAATACATACCGTCCACAAGGAAGTGTCCTTGATATTTCAAATTGGAACATGTGAAAATTTTAAATTGGTATATTCATCCAGTGATTAGGCCCTAAAAACTATTTACACTGGCATGGCCGTTGCTGAATCCTAGAAATGTCAAACTCCAGATTATGAACATTAATTTGTAACGTTTGAAATGAAATGTCTAAAATTGTAATTTTCCATATTTATTTTCCATATTTATTGAAAGTTCAAATAATTGATGCATGTTAGAAATCAGGTTTCTGATTGGCAAAATTATTCACCCTGTACAAGCAGGAACCACAATCGTAGATCTGTGACTGGGGGTGAGTGTTTGCTTTGTTTGACCTAGGTTGGCAGGGTCTGCACAGACGTGGGTCCCTTGCTCACTTTGCCACTGGATTCAAGCTAGCCTGGCTGATGAGGGGTGTTACCCAGAAACTGGTCCCAGGATGCTTGTTTCCAGTCCAAGGAAAACTTGGCTTAGCAGTTCGGGCTGGACTGTTCCCATGAGGCACATAGTCAAGACTGATTTGCATGTAGCTGGGTCTGAACTGGGGTGGCGAAGTGAGCAAAAGAACGATGATGGATTTAACCCAGATCTGAGACTGGAGCTGAGTGTCTGAAACATTTCAGCGCTCCATCCATCATCTCCTTGTGTTTGCTTGGTTTAAATGCAAGGCACTGGGTTTCACCACACTTTAGAGGCAATGCGTCGATCTTCACCATGCAGTGGCAGCGATGCATTGGTTCCACAGTGGTGGTTCCAGAGGTGTGCAAGTACGATGCGATGGTCTGATTCCCTCAATGACAGAGATGTGGCGGTTCCGATTGGCCCAACGATGTTGATGCATGAGTTTCGGCAGATGCAGCACTTTATACTCACTTCCAAGGACCAACGACTGGGTTGGCAACAGTTGGCAGAGCAAGACAAGCAGCAAAGAATGTCCAGGTGCTGTTCGTAGGTTGAAGAGAAGTCTTTCATATCCCTGCGACTTCAAAACAGTGGGCAAGCAGGCAAACCCTTTGAGATATTTAGGTTCTGGGATGTAGAGATGGAGGTCCAGTCCTTCTCACTCCCAGAAAATAGGGCAGCAGGCCAGCACAACAATAATTCCAGTCGAGTGGCAGTTCCACTGGGTTTGGTGCCTGCCCGAAAAGAGAGACAAAAGGGAGGAAAGCATGGGTGTGAACTTCATCTGCTAGTGGTAAGGTAGCCATTCCATACTTTGACACTAAAAAAGGTCCTAAGCACTGTTCCAGGCCATTCTGCCAAGGGAGGAGTCCTCCTCCCAACACCCTGAGCCCTTTGTCCATTGTCTGAAAGCAATCAATACAAATGTAACCACAGGGGAGCCTTTTGCTTTAAAGGTAGGAAAATTACAACTTTCTAAAAGTATAATTTCCAAATTGGTAATATATATTAGACCTGACTGTTAAGATGGATTTTAATTTACTATTAAAATGAGTCCTTTAACTATTCTTCTTTCTGCTCTCAAACTGAAATTAAGCCCTATAAGGTGTTATAATATAGACCACTGTGAGACGTCCAACCTTGCCTCAGTGAAAAACGGCCTTAGAGGTGTTTCCCTGACAGGACATGTAAAACATTGAATATACATGTCCTACTTTTTAAATGCAGAGCACGCTGCCCTATAGATATTCAGGACCTACCTCAGAGGTGACAAAAGTATTAAAAGGAAGGTTTTGGTTGGACAAAAGGTTTATTTTGTCTGCCAAAATGCAAGTTTAAAACAGCACTGTAGGCTGCAGTTACAGGTCTGGGCCATGTTCTACAGTGCTATTGTAGTTGGTGGCACAATGATTGCTGCAGCTGACTAGTAGAATTTAATTTACAGGTACTGGATACAAGCAGTACCATATACTAGGGACCTAAATTTAAACTAAGGGGGTCATTAGGATGGGGGACGGATGCAGGTCCGTCCGCCATCCCTGAGGTAGAGGGACCGTCCGCAGTGGCAGCGGCGGTCCCTCCATGCCATTTAGGATGTGACCGCCACCCTAGCAGTCACATCCCGTATCTTTAACCTTGCGGCGGGTGCTGCTTGAAGCAGCACCCGCCGCAAGGTTAAAAATGCATGCTTAGCATTTACATGCACAAAGCGGCAGGCACCGCGCTGTGCCTGCCGCTGTGTGCAGGCAAATGCAGGGGGGGTACCATAGGTACCCCCATGTGCACCCCCCAGCCCCCCTTCACCCTGGGGCCCGCAACGGAGGATGCGGGCCCCCAGGGTTCACTGCAATCCTAATCGAGCCCTAAATGTGCACATTCTGGGTAGGTCTATTCTAATATGTTTAGAAATGAGAGCACAAGAAATAAAGTGCGTAGAGTCATGTGGCAAACAAAAACGGATACAAAAGAAATGCAAAAATCTGGGGAACAACCATGAAAAATATGGTCATTTCCAACAAGCAGCATAATCAGAGCCTTTAGTTTTGTAATAGCATCTATGTTGCAATGTACAAGTTTTACTTTGTAAGTCAGACACATACCTTCAGCTTACAAAAGCAACATTTTTGACTTTTTTTTCACATTGTATAAGGATCAGCCTGGGAAGGAGCTGTCTCTTACATGTGTTGCTGGTCACAGTGTAGTCATAAAACCATCAATCAGCTTGTTGATGGAATTGAGCGGCAGATGTAAAGTTATGTCTTTAGTAATTCACATCTGACACCTTCTGAACTACCTTGTATTGCCCACACCACTTACACTCAATCAATCAACCAATCAGTCAATCAATCAATCAATCAACCAAATACATGATATATAAAGCTCAACTGCTACTGCGAAGAGAGTCATGGCACTAGAAAACATTGCCTACCATACTGACTACAGGAAGAAAGACCCTCAAAAAGCCAAATCAAATAGTTAGGTTTTAACCCCTTCCATGCTCATGACGAGCTCAGCTCGTCATGAGGCACAGTTGAGCTGTGCTGATGACGAGCTGAGCTCGTCATGACACCAGCAAAATGGCAATTTCCAGCACAGGGGAAAAAATAACCACAGCAGCGATGTGGTTAATGCGTTTCCTAAATAATGTCTCAGATGTAATCTAATGCAGATAGGGTGGGAAAAATCTGGGGGTGAAGCTGGATCGGATCTTACCTTGAAGGAACATGTGAATGCAGTCGCTGGGGCATGCTTTCACACCATCGGTCTGTTAAGAAGAGTCTTCCCCTACCTTTCTGACAACTATAGAAAGACCCTAGTGCAGACTATGGTGATAAGCAAAATTGACTACTGCAACGGACTCCTTATTCAAGCAAATGAGAGTGATATTAATCGCCTCCAAGTAGTCCAAAACACAGCAGCAAGACTGGTCCTGAACGCCCCCCCCAGAACCCCTTCCAAACCCCTGCTGCGTGAACTGCATTGGCTGCCAATACGACAACGCACCAAGTTCAAGATCTGTTGCATTGTCCACAAGTGCTTGTTCGGGAAAGGCCCTGACTATCTGTCCCAAAAGCTACCTTTCTATAAACCTGACAGAGCCTTACGGTCAAGCAACCAACTGCTACTTAAAACCCCTCTTGTCAAAAAAACCAGACAAGGGGGCAGAGCCTTTTCTCTGGTAGGGCCCAAGCTCTGGAATAATCTTCCAACTGACCTCAGACAAACCCATAATCACTCCTCTTTCAGGAAGAAACTAAAAACCGTCTTATTCCAGGAAGAATAAAAATTTCCAAACATCAGTCTACAACCTCATTCTCTGTTCTATAGCAGCTATTCCATCCTGCGAGCAAAGCGCGGAGATACCACGTAAGGGGTCGATTCTTGCGCTATACAAGAACATAAAATAAATAAATAAATAAATACATTCTAGGCACTAGTTGCCAAATAGGTCAGTGACGCACTACCCCATTTCTTAAGGCTGATCCTGGGAACCTGCAGTAAATGAATAAAGAGATTTACTCAGGCAGCAAGGCTGTCATCTTGTGCCGAGATAGTAGGGACCTCATCCATACAAAGCTCTATGGGCTACGATCATCCCTGTGAACTGAACCCTCTCCTTGATGGGTAACCAGTAGGGTGTTTTAGGAGAAGGGGAGATAGACACCCGTCATGGAACCTTTAAAAGGAACCTAGCAACCATGTTTTGCACTATGTGCAGGCATTAAGTAAATAGTCAGGCACACCTAGGTACAGGTTATTAGTGTAATCGATGCGTGACATGATCACTACATGAATCACTGTCCACTGAATCTGAAAAGGGAGCAGTCACTGGAATTCATTTAGCACTCTTAATAGCATGAAACAAGCTTGTACTACAGCAGAGATTTCAGAGCCCATAGATACTTTTGAATCAATGTAAACTCCCAGATTACATGCCAAAGTAGTGGCAGCATGGGGTGACCATCCCCCTCTGACCAACAATGCGGGTCCCAAATAGGTCAGTTAGATACAAACAATAGGATTTCCATTGTCTCTGTATTACATTCAAAAGTGCTGTCCCGAATGCATTCATAAACAGTGGCCAGACAGTTCCTGAAGGATACATAGGCCTGTGGGTTTTTTTTGTCCATGGAGATGGAGGTACATCCCACACCCACCACAGGTAACCTGAAGTGCACCTTGATTACAATGCAGTGCTTTCTTACACGGCAAGGAAGATCTCAACATAGCTCATTCTCTGGCTGTGTAGGATAAACACGGATTGACATGAGTTTTATTAGATGTACACTGTCAAGAAAGCTTGCCTGCCATGCTTTTAGTAATTGCCCCTTCGTGCGTGGTCCAATTCAATGAATGCCCAACTCCTAGTCTTTTCTGGTCAGAGGAAACCCATTCCAATGATGCCAGGTGTAACAGTCTCTATTTCACAATCAGCTGTTTAACGGCATGAACACCCTTCGCCACTATTCCTATCACCAACTCATCTGAAACATATAAATGTCCATGTATCTAAGTCTCAAAGGGCACACCATATGTTGTCTTGCTGTCTTTTAAATGTACATAGGCATTGAGCTGGCTTCTCTTCAAAACTCTTGATTTGGGTGTCTTTCATTTCCTCATAAATCATCTGCTCAGCAACATGCATCTTTTCAATAACTACTTTCTCTTCCATGGGCAAGCAACTACTGAGAGTGTCTGCTGTGGACACATCATTCCAAGCCTGAGTCTTCTGAGAAATCTTCAAGTGACAAGTCATTCCATAAAATCTTGGGGCATATTATCAAGAACTGCATTAAAAATTATCGCCCGTTTAGCGGCAGAAAACTGCAGCTAAAATGGCGATAATGGGCTTGAAAATATGCCCTTGAGAATTCCAATATGTTCTGGTGTGAACATGGGCTTCTATTGGAATTATCCAGTGCATATTATCAAGCCCATTATCGCCGCTTTAGCAGCCTTTTTCTGCCGCTAAACAGGGCGATAATTTTAACGCCGGAGTTGAAAATATGCCCCCTTGTTTCCTTAAATACATAATTTCAAAATTCACCAACCATTCCAAGGTATCTTGTCTCTTTGCATACATGCACACATGCTCTTTTTGAAAATTGGAAAAATTCTTTATGAATTGGAAGTGGCATCACTTCCCCAAGACCTAGCTATCTCAGCTGCTGTCCTGAGTTTCTTTCTGTAAGCGTATCCCCTCTCTTTCTCACTCTCTTTCCTTTTTCATTTCCAGCCTCTTTTCTCTTTTATGCTCTCTCTTTCTCTCCTTAGGGGCCTATTCTTCCTGCTTATATCTCCTCCTTTCCTCTTGTTCCTGGTTAGATTATCCTAACTTCTTAAAATCTCTGTAGCCTTCTCCTCTTCCTCACCTTTAGCTTTCTGGAGTCTGTGACATTTTACCCTAGAAATTGATGATGGTGACTGTCTTAGGAAAGTGATAGAAAGGAAACTTTGGAATACACCGTGGGTGTATCAAGGGGATCACCTGTGCTAAGGAGCTAAGAGCAGTCCCCACCCTGGTTTCCTATCATGGTTCCCTCCCTGGAGTCCATCAGAGTTTCTTCCCTCCCCTACCGTTTCTCTAACTGGCTTCTAACGCAACTCTGAAGGACCTCTATGTCCATGTTTCTGGGAGTTGTCCACCCTGTAGCAATACCTAGATCCCTCAACTGATTTAGGGACACAATCTCAAGAGCCATTCACCACACTTTCTACATGACCATTTGCTTTGTAGGTTTCAAAGTATAAATGTTGAACTTATTTCTCTTTATGTCAAATTGGAACTGTGGTTGCAGGTTCCCACTTCTGCCTCCAATTGTCAGACATTGTTCATGGGGCCACAGACAATCAGTGTGTACTGGACCTCAGCCTGGAGGCTGAGGCTCTCTACCTCTGATGTCCTGGGCTCTCACCTACTACGCTTTGCAAACTGGGCCAAGTACATTCCTTTCAGCACTTGATTCTTAGTATATATATACATTTCTTTATTCGGTTTTTGGCAATGCAAAACCATAAAAGCAATCACAGAGTTCATACATATTCATATTTAAAAAGAAAACAAATTATCAAATATAGGACATGAATATTACCAAATTCCTGTGTCTTCTTAAAAAAGGAATAAGTCGATACATATAATTCAGATTTTTTTAAAGATTATTCCTATGCCTAATAATACACTTTAAAAAGTTAAGTACGTGATAACAAGTGCGTTCAGGGTCTAGCATCTGTAAGACTAACATGGCGGGCCGACACTGTCTGAAACCCCAGCAATTTAGCAACGGAAATAGCCAAATCTTTCTGTGGGTGTGAAAATATTTACAAAACAGTATTGTGTAAATACATGACTGTGGAGACATGTCGTCACATGGGCAGAACGCCAAATTTGCGTCCCAAGTGTTTTTTTCTGGAAAGGCCACAAGTCTATGAAAAAGATTCAGTCTAAACCTTGTCAGGAGCATCTTGTCGTATGTGCTGAGTTTTAATGTGAGGTAGAGCTGCATTTGCGGGGTATGCTGTATCATGTTTGCATGCAGCACAGATTGTTTGGTCGCTAGCAGGGTAAGTCTAAGAGACTCTAGATGGCTCAGCGCTATTTGTTTCAGGTCTTTCTTTGTTATTTCAGTTAGTTTCTCTGGAGTAGTATAGTACTGTTCTAGACCCAAGTCGGAGAAAAAGTGTCTGACATAGGTAAGCCATGCTATTTTGTGCGTGCAATCCAGTGCCATGGAGTCCTGTAATATGTGTTTGGTCAGTGAATTTTTGTCCGACAGCCAGATACGTCTCCAGAGTAGCAATGGCTGAACCTTTATCATATCTTCTATATATGGGATTCCCAGTTCCACATGGCATTGATTCTTAGTAGTAATGTGGAACAATCACATGTTTCTCAAGCAGGTTAGTTTTGGGATTCAGTGTAGGTTAGTGTAGGGACTCAACAACCATCAATTAGTGTTCAATATTCATCTAGACATGCTTCATTATAAATAGCCAATAGGGCTAGTACAGCCTACAATGATGTTATCTATAAACGTCTTCCACAATAGCATATTTGGTGAACATTCTTTTTATCAGTTTCTCAAATTCTGATGTACATTTTTTGATGAAACAAGGTGGGAGTGGTGTCTCCATGAAAACACTGAATTGGGTCTCTCAATTTACTCCTTTGTAGAGTAACACAACATTCTACATTCTGTCCAACAACAGGGCAATTTGCTCTTGCCTTTCAAATATCTCCTCATACACTTTGAACAACAAAAATTGGCAGTTTTAAATCATCAGGCCCATTTGTTATCATTAATATTTATCTTATATATGTGGTATAGTTGAGATATTTTCTAGCTTCCGGTACCACAGGGATTGCTATAATTGCTTGTAGATGTTGGTAGCATATACAATAGTAAAACTATTGGTGATCCACAATCAAAAATTGCACTGTACTCTTTGAAAACCTATCCTAAGACAATCAGGTTATCCTGCCTACCACCTTATAATGCAGTGTTTGATCTTATTGTTAATTTCTCATATTTAATACTGTCTTCAAACTGCCTCAGAATTTCGGCAATGAATTCTCGCTCCAAACCGCAGGCTCTCAGGGGAAAGTATGATTCCCCTCCACTCTTTTTTAGATATGAGTTAAATCCTAGTTGGCAAAGTTGAAAAGAGGGGACAATAAATACAAAAACACAGGCTCTTTACCAATATGTAATATTTTAAATAGTAATGCCATAATATTACTGCATTTTCATTCCCCAACACTTCCTAACTAATTTAAATATAGCTTCCTCTTTTTCATCTCCTGTCCTATCTGGATGTGTACAATTATATATCTCAAATGCCCTCTTCTAAAGCCATTACCAGTTCCAAATGCATTTCAGATAAAGATGCTCTTTTAGTTCTGCTTGCTGAGAGGTCGCTCCCCAGCCTCCCTGGAGACCTGGTATCGTTGTGCTGCATCTGTGCTGCTTTCCAGCTTTATTTTGACCCTGCAATAGGCGCTGCTTCGCCTCGCTTCCGACCTAATTGAATCGTATTGCTATTGCATAGTGTTTCTTTACTTGCACTGTTGCGCATTGACCGCTGCTTCGCCTCACTTCTGTTTAAATTGTGTTAAGTGGGCTTGTTTGTCTATATTGCGCTGAGCGCTGCTTAGCCCTGCCTCCGCTGCTATCATTTGAGCTTTAAGTGCGCGTTTACCCCCAGCGCTGTGCTCTGCCCTCCCCCACGCTGCCATTTTGTTTATTGTGTTGTTGGTCTGCGTCCTCGTGAGCCCGCCCCGCCTCCCAGCTGAGCCGCCCTCCCACTTTGTATTTACAGCGCTCCCATACCTGGAAGCGCTGTGATCCCCTCAGCGCTGCTTGCTGAGAGGTCGCTCCCCAGCCTCCCTGGAGACCTGGTATCGTTGTGCTGCATCTGTGCTGCTTTCCAGCTTTATTTTGACCCTGCAATAGGCGCTGCTTCGCCTCGCTTCCGACCTAATTGAATCGTATTGCTATTGCATAGTGTTTCTTTACTTGCACTGTTGCGCATTGACCGCTGCTTCGCCTCACTTCTGTTTAAATTGTTTTAAGTGGGCTTGTTTGTCTATATTGCGCTGAGCGCTGCTTAGCCCTGCCTCCGCTGCTATCATTTGAGCTTTAAGTGCGCGTTTACCCCCAGCGCTGTGCTCTGCCCTCCCCCACGCTGCCATTTTGTTTATTGTGTTGTTGGTCTGCGTCCTCGTGAGCCCGCCCCGCCTCCCAGCTGAGCCGCCCTCCCACTTTGTATTTACAGCGCTCCCATACCTGGAAGAGCTGTGATCCCCTCAGCGCTGCTTGCTGAGAGGTCGCTCCCCAGCCTCCCTGGAGACCTGGTATCGTTGTGCTGCATCTGTGCTGCTTTCCAGCTTTATTTTGACCCTGCAATAGGCGCTGCTTCGCCTCGCTTCCGACCTAATTGAATCGTATTGCTATTGCATAGTGTTTCTTTACTTGCACTGTTGCGCATTGACCGCTGCTTCGCCTCACTTCTGTTTAAATTGTGTTAAGTGGGCTTGTTTGTCTATATTGCGCTGAGCGCTGCTTAGCCCTGCCTCCGCTGCTATCATTTGAGCTTTAAGTGCGCGTTTACCCCCAGCGCTGTGCTCTGCCCTCCCCCACGCTGCCATTTTGTTTATTGTGTTGTTGGTCTGCGTCCTCGTGAGCCCGCCCCACCTCCCAGCTGAGCCGCCCTCGCCCCTCCTCCTCCCCACCATCCATATATGACAGTTGTTCCCGCGCGCAGCGTTCACGCGCAGCGACCGCGCCCAATCGGCGCCGAAGGTGCGCCAAAGGTAAGCCCGTCTACGCCCGTCCGCGCCTGGACCGCGCCCAGCGCCAGACCCCCTGCCCCTCGCGCTGCCCAGCCCTCCCGCATTACCTACGATGCCGCCACCCTCCTAGCCCTTAACCCTGGTCGCGCCCCCAACTGCGTCCAAGCCGCTCCTGGACACACCCATGGACCTTTCTCTTGCTACTCCTGCAAATTCATCGGCACCGACAACATCTCCGCTACGACCACACCACAGATTCCCGACCCCAACCACCTACAATGCATCTTGCTCAACACCCGATCGGTCCACAGGCACGCCATTGACCTTTGGAATCTACTAGACACCACCTCTCCGGACGTCGCCTTCCTAACGGAAACATGGATGAACGCTTCCTCCGCCCCAGACATCACCATTGCCATCCCTGAAAACTATAAGATCACACGCAAGGACCGTACCGGCCACACAGGAGGAGGAATCGCTATCGTCCATAAAAAATCAATCCACATCTCAACCAGCTCTGACGTCAATCTCGCCAACTCTGAACACCTTCACTTCCAGATCCACATCGACCCCAAGACCACACTCAGAGGCACCCTCCTCTACAGACCACCAGGACCCCGCGCAAAATTCAGTGAAGACATCACAGACTTCATCACTCCACACGCGCTCCCCTCCAAAGATTACATCCTTCTGGGAGACCTCAACTTTCACCTTGAAAAGAACAACGACCGCAACACCACCACCCTCTTGGACAACCTCGACAACCTCGGACTTAAACAACTGGTCACTTCCCCCACCCACATAGCAGGTCATACTCTCGACCCTATCTTCACCTCCAGCAACCACGTCTCCTTCAGCCACACCACGGCTCTCCTTTGGACTGACCACAGCTGCGTCCACTTTACCTACAACAAGCCTAAACTCATCAACCACCCCCAACCAACTCTGCAAAGAAACTGGAACAAAATCACCATCGACCAGATCTCCTCATCGCTCCTTCTAAACACCCCAGCCCACTCTTCTAACCCAGACCAAGCCGCCGCCAACTTCACCCTATGGTTATCCAACAGCGCCAGCATCCTAGCACCACTGAAAAAACGTCAAAGCAAACCTGGCAACAAGAAGGCCTCATGGTTCAACGATGATCTTAAGAAGTCCAAGAAACTCTGCCGCTCCCTTGAGAAGGCCTGGAAAAAAGACCCAACCACCAGCACCAAGGAAGCCTTCAAAAACGCCACCCGCATACACCATCAACTGATCCGAAAGGCCAAAAAAACAGCATTCAAGGATCGACTAGACAACAACGCCCACAACAGCAAGGAACTTTTCAACATCGTCAAGGAATTTACCAATCCCTCGGCCAACTCCAACGACATCACCCCCTCTCAAGCCATCTGCGACTCCCTGGCTTTATTCTTCCACAACAAAATTGCAGACATCCACAACAGCTTCAACAACCAACCCGGAGACCAACCCACCCAACCATTTGCTGAACATTCACCCCCCTTGAACACCCTTAGCGACTGGAACCCAATCTCCACCGAGGACACCATCCGCCTGATGAACTCCATCCACTCAGGATCCCCCACAGACCCATGTCCTCACCACATCTTCAACAAAGCAGACTCCATCATAGCACCTCACCTCCGAGACGTCATCAACTGCTCCTTCAACTCCGCCACCTTCCCGGAAAGCTGGAAACACGCTGAACTCACCGCCCTTCTGAAAAAACCCACAGCGGACCCCACCGAACTCAAAAATTACCGCCCCATCTCGCTCCTTCCTTTCCCGGCCAAAGTCATCGAGAAAGCTGTCAACAACCAGCTCGCCGCCTTCCTCGAAGCCAACAAATCCCTCGACTCCTCACAGTCTGGCTTCCGAGCAAAACACAGCACTGAGACCGCCCTCATCGCAGCAACAGACAACATTCGAACTCTACTGGACAATGGAGACACAGTCGCCCTCATCCTCCTCGACCTCTCTGCAGCCTTCGACACAGTCTGCCACAGCACCCTTTTACAACGCCTCAAAAACATCGGAATCCAAGGAAAAGCACTAGAATGGATCACCTCGTTCCTCACCGGAAGAACCCAGGGACTCCGCCTTCCACCATTCAAGTCCGAGGCCACTGAAGTCATCTGTGGCGTACCACAAGGATCCTCACTCAGTCCCACCCTCTTCAACGTATACATGAGCCCCCTCGCGGCCATCGCCCGCCAACACAACCTCAACATCATCTCCTACGCGGATGACACTCAACTGATCCTATCACTCACCAATGATCCTAGCACTGCCAAAACTAACCTACACGAAGGAATGAAAGAAGTCGCCGAATGGATGAAACACAGCCGTCTGAAACTGAACTCAGATAAAACAGAAGTCCTCATCTTAGGTACATCCCCCTCTGCATGGGACGACTCTTGGTGGCCGGAAGCCCTTGGAAAAGCACCCATCCCGACGGACCACGCACGGAACCTGGGCGTCATCCTGGACTCCTCACTCTCAATGACCAGACAAGTCAACGCCGTCTCGTCATCCTGCTTCAACATCCTTCGCATGCTCATAAAAACATTTCGCTGGATCCCCACCGAAACCAGAAAAACAGTCACCCATGCTCTGGTCACGAGCCGTCTGGACTACGGAAACACCCTCTACGCAGGTACTACCGCTAAACTCCAGAAAAAATTCCAACGAATCCAAAACGCCTCAGCCAGGATCATATTAGACATCCCGCGTAACGAACACATCTCTAGTCACCTGAAAAACCTCCACTGGCTACCCGTCAATAAGAGGATCACTTTCCGACTTCCGACCCACGCACACAAGGCACTCTACGAAATCGGACCAGAATGCCTCAACTCACGGCTGTCCTTCTACACCCCCCCGCCAACTACGATCCTCCAGCCAAGCCCTCGCCACTGTACCTCGCATCAACAAGACCACCATGGGAGGTCGATCCTTCTCATACCTGGCGGCTAAAACATGGAACTCACTTCCCACTTACCTTCGCCTTACCCAGAACCACCTAGCATTCAGAAAGCAACTTAAAACGTGGATATTTGACAAGTAATCCTCCTCCCCTCCCTAAGCGCCTTGAGACCCTCTGGGTATGTAGTGCGCTATATAAATTTTATGACTTGACTTGACTTGACATTATAAACTTCCAATTACCTAGCCATACATTTCATTTACTATCATAGACATTTCATAAACATACATTGCTCCTGTCCCTCGCCCCATAACCAGTTGTGAATTAGGGTGAGCGCTCAAAATATAGAATCCAAAATATTTACAGGCCAGAATATTGACTCCAAAATATAGATAGGCCAGAATATCGAATCACCAAAATATAGTTAGTCAGAATATCGAAATTGGGGTAGGAAATATCGATTTCCATAATACTGCATTCAAAATATCAATTTCAATATTATTGAATTTTTTTGTGTATGTATGGTAGTATATGTATTACAATGATGCATTATTTTTGTATTGTATGTTTAATTTTTTTAAAGTAATGAATGTTATTTATTTTAATTTTTGCGTAATTTAATTCTGTAGCGGGTTATGGGTTTATAGGGGATTAGGGTGGGAAGTAAGTTTATTATAGTAAATTAAAGAATATTTTTTATTTATATGCATTGATTCATAATTAGTTATTAATTGTTAAATAATTTTTATTCATTTGTCATTATTTTTTATTAATTGGTAATTGTTATTAATTGATTAATTGATAATTATGTTAATTGTATTATTTATTATTTGGAGCATGTTGTGGATTTAAAGAGAATAGGGTGGGAAGTAATGTAATAGTAATAAAGTAAATATTTATTTTTATGTAGTGATAATTATTTGATCATTAATTATTAAATGGTAATTAAGTTGTATTAATTGGGAATTGATTCTTTTTAATTGGTAATTAATTTTTATTAATTGGTAATCATTTTTCATTAATTTCTTATTGGTATTGATAATTAATTTGATCTTATTTTAATATTAAATCATTACTTTCCCTAATGTTGCACTCTCTGGAGTGGGAATAGTAATTTTTACCCCTACGCTATCCAACGCTTTCCCTACTGTTGCACTCCCTGGAGTGGGTATAATATTTTTTTCCCTCTCGCTATCCAACGCTTTCCCTACTGTTGCACTCTCTGAGTGGGAATAGTAATGTTTACCCTCCCGCTATCCAACGCTTTCCCTACTGTTGCACTCACTGGAGTGGGAATAGTAATTTTTACCCTCACTCTATCCAACGCTTTCCCTACTGTTGCACTCACTGGAGTGGGAATAGTAATGTTAACCCTCCCTCTATCCAACGCTTTCCCTACTGTCGCACTCTCTGGAGTGTGAATAGTGATTTTTACCCTCCCGCTATCCAACGTTTTCCCTACTGTTGCACTCTTTGGAGTGGGAATAGTAATTTTTACCCCTACGCTACCCAACGTTTTCCCTACTGTTGCACTCACTGGAGTGGGAATAGTAATTTTTACCCTCTCACTATCCAACAAAATCTCTACTATTTTTTACATTACATTTATTATTATTACATTTTACTCTTTTTTACATTATTTTTAGTATGCTTTATTTAATTGTTTTCAATATTTAATGACGTTTATATTATTTTTAATACATTTAAAATATATATATATTTTAGTTAACTATATTTTAACTATCTATATTTTGGATTCAATATTTTAGTACTTACCTGTTTGTAGATAGGGATTCTATATTCTGTACTTCGATATTTTGGAGTCGATATTTTGGGCATTCTATATTATGTCCCTCGATATTTAGTCACTGAACCGTGAATTAGTATTATGATCTGCTGTTGAGTGAGTATGGCATGCTACATGGAATGTAGTGGCTAAGTGTTGTGGTATTTTGGTAGTGATATGGTATCTGAAGGATTTCTAGGGTAAAACCCTAAGTTCTGTATTCATACAATGTACAAGTTACACATAATATACATCAGAGCGTGATCAAAGAGCATTGCTTCTGCACAAGTGAATTTGGGAGGGTGTGTGAATTGAGTCAGCTGCATGTAAGTTAATACTAGGAGAGCTACACAAAGTGCCTAGAATTTGTAGTTGAAACTTTTTGGAGGCCCCTTAGGAAAGAGGTGGGCACTGGAGCCAATTGACAGCCAACCACTGAGGATGCAGTGGGTCCACCAAACAGAATCTGTTGCCCCAGGCACCCTAATCAAAAACCCTCCAAACTGGCCCAAGTTCTGTCCATCATGTTTCTCTGTTTATCCATTGTGTCTTCCTAAAGCTGCCAACTATGGTTGCTGAGCTCCATAGGCCAGTCAATTTACCCCAGCAGTACTGTGGCCGCACACTTCCAAACATACAATGATCATGAGTGACTACATCAACACACCTTCCCTGTTTCGACTTGCTTTTCCTGGATTTCCCACCCTCGGAGAGTAATTCCATTCATGTGTAAGCTTGCCAAATGGGGAACATTCTAGGTACTACTAATTCCCAAAAATGTCTTATTCTTTTTATTTTTAATTTTCAGCATGTGTAACAAACATTACACAAAGCTGTATATATCAATTGATCTAGGTTAAGTGATTTGAGGGCAGAGGGGAAGGATTTAATATTGTACACTTCAAGTTTTTCAAACCGTGTATTGAATACTCCAATGGAGAGAGTGTAGAAAACCGTGAACAAAAGTACAGCCCATACGGGCAAAATGTGTGACTGCCCAAGACTCATTCACATCTTCACATGAATCTTTGATCATTAAACCAGTTTGGAAAAGTTACTCTTTTGGTCCTTACTAAACCTCATTTGTCCAAAATCATTTGTGGCGTAGTTTAATATTATCACTGAACATGCAGTAGATTCACAAACCTCTGTTTACAATGTGTATGTACTTTCCTTTTCCCGGTCTATTTATTGGATAATTCTACTGACATTTTTCTCTATCTCACAAACCTTATTCAGTGCACTCATTGTAATGAACTGTCATCTTACTTTGGTGTTTAAGACTCCTATTACAGTTCACTTACCTTCAGCACGTTTGGCACAGTTTATTAACTAAAATGTGCTTTCACTCAATAGTCCATTCAGCTGGTGTTGGTTTCTTGATATCTCTGTTTTGTCCTTAGTAGAAGGGTATACAAAAATAAAATCAGGTTTTAAAATATTAATCATTGTTTAAAGAAATACTAAATGTATTAAATGTGTACAATGTTGTACCAAGTAATAAGGAGGAGACAAATATATATTTTTTTATGTAGCAGATTCCATGCATCATCTTTTTCTAGTTTCAAAAATTTAACATGCATAGCCAAAGCCAATCATCCTAGTTTTTTTAAGGGTGCTTTTTTAATAGGTGCGCTACTGTGTACGTGTTTCTCCCACTGTCCTAGAATGAAAATCGAGTGATGAAGCAACATCTTGGGTTACAACAATATGGAGAGTAGGCCCAACGTTCCGAACAGACTGCATTTGCTAAATGTAGTTATACCCTCTAAGAATGAGTCACAAAAATAAGTTAGTGTTGTCAGAGGTGAATGTAAGACACTAAAACATTGCATCCTGATTCTTTTGACACAGTGTCAGTATTTTTGATTCATCTGTGGGAAGGCTTATGTGCACACACAACTTTATGAACGAAAAAGGATCTTAATCCATCACTAAGAATATCATCACACACCAAGGCATCCAAATATCACATGTGAGAAAATTTCCCTTTTTTGTTGAGCACCACCATTTGTTTTTTTCTTTCTTAGTTGTATTGCTGCTTTTTAAACTCTGAACAGAGGTTCACTGCTATCCAGTGCCCAGTATATGTGTTATGACCTCTGAAACATGTTGAAATCGGCTAATCATTGATTCACATATTTAATACTTTTATAGAACCTGAATGGGTAACTTTCAACCTTGGCATGGGAAGTTAAATCTGCTTACATTTGCTCTTATTGTGCCATCCTCTAGTGTGGTACAGGAAAACATGGCTTTAGGTCTATCAGTTTAGCCTACTGCTGAAGTTTAAACCTGCAGTCTGACCTGCCAAAATAAACCATTTTGACAGGGAAAAACCACATTTTTAAATAATATTTGTAAATGACCCATATGTAAGCTGTGTAACCCACATGGTAGGCTGCAAGGTATTTAAAAGAGGGACATATGAAAATTTAATTTTTCCATATCCTTTCAATGAGAGGGCCCCAAAAGCTATTTCCGCCATTGAAGGCTCTGGCTATCTTATAAGGAAAACTAAAGTACAGAATGTAACATTAATTATGCTATCTCAAGTTTGGGCACAGCTAGAGGAAGAATACAACCCCTATTTTAGTAGCCTAATTTAATGTTAATGGCAAACATTTAATAAATATTGAGGGAGTGTAACTTTTAGAAAGTTACATTTCTAATTCGCATTAGCTTTTCAGCAGGTGTGCTGTCAGGGCTTGAAATTAATGAGGTTGTGAAAACTTCTCCCAGACCAGAAACAGTGACCTCATTGTGTGTGGAGGTGTTTTTCTTCCTCTTTCAGGAAGACCACTTAGGTTGGGTTTGGGAACATCATTAACTTATGAAAGGACCAGCCCTTTTATCAGTAAATCTAAGGAGAGACCTGATGAAGGCAACTCTTTTTATCCACTGCATGGCTGATAATAAACCCAAGGGGAGGGTATATATCCCCTAGAACTAGCTTTGAGTGACCACTGAGGAGGGGGTTACTCATTTCTGTGGCCACACGTCTGGGTGATCAAACAGGCTCTGCACAAGGGAGAAAATGTTCTCCTTCTTTGATTTCAGCAGTAAGGTGTTTAGTTGGAATGTGTGTACTAGGGTAAACAGGAACTGCTGAAAAATGGGTAAGTTTGACTTTACGAACATTTACCTCATTGGTTAGGGGAGCCAAGAGTCACCTCAGCCCACTAGCTAGTGCCAGCCATGAAGGCGGCCCCCCGAGACACCTTCCTCTGATCACTCTGGACTTATGTAAGAACAGATGAAGCACTGTACTTGCTGTTTAAGACCTGTGCGGAGACCTGAAGGGCTGGACCTTCTCCCATTTGTACCCTGAAGTGGACTCCGAGAGTCAGGTAACTGACCTCCTCTGTGGCTAAAGGGACACTAAAAGCTGCAAGAGGCCTTTTCCACTGTAGTGCCCAATAGCAACTGAGCTCACGATTAAATTACTGAAACCTTTGACTGGACCGGACAGGTTTGTAAATTTGCTGCTTTTGAGGGACTTACATTCCACCTAATAAAATTAATTAACTTTCTTACAGCACACACTTTCTAAACAAAAAACATATAAACCAGCAATTAACCTGTTTCTGTAGGTAAAGTAAATATATCAAAGAGCACCCACAAACTCTAAAGGACAATTTGATGTAACATCACCGTACCTAATGGGACAAAAAATGGGACAATGTAATTTATCACAAAATGCTATTGGCTTGTTAGACAGCTAATGCAAGCATTGGCAAATCATTACATACCTCTAAGAATCAGCGGATTAATGGGGCTGACACAAATCCCACTCTCTTTGTGTTACTTCTTATTGTACCTTTTGAAGATTTACGACATGAGGTATTGCAACAGATAAAACTGACATCAGATAGACCTAAAATATTTCAAACTATGTTCAATTAATACTGTTACCAAATTATAATCTTAGGTGGATGCATTAGATGGTGCACCCCTATTCTAAATTCAATTCCTACCCTTGCCCCTTTGATGGCTGTTTTAAAAGTCATAAAATATTTTGCATAGGTAGGGTTTGGCTGCTATGCCATATGCTTTAAACCCACTATATTGAATTTCAGATCATTTTCAAGAGTACTGCAAGTGAAATCTAACCAGCCTTTCGTAGATGTAGCTCTCCTCATTATCTCTTTGCTTTGTTCTCCCTGGCAGGGAATATTTGCATGTTAAATTTGAGCTTCAGAGATGACATTTGTTAACTGTCAAAAATGAAGTACCGCATTTAGGACTACTTTTATGTTCTACTTTAGTGTTTTCCTTATGTTCCCTTTTACGCACCCGGAATTGTAGATCAACCCCATCATTTATCCCTGTTGTAAAGCGGACAGCTCGCTGTCCAAGTACTATTCTGAACCTAAGAGCTTCCTTTAGTGTAATTACACGATTCTCGAAGAACCGTTTTCAATGTGTACGTGCAGTTAAGCTGTGCAAGTACATACACAGGAAAATATTATGTTCCATACAAGAAAATGAGGTATATTCTAGTCTTATACCGCACTTAAGAATTTTTGTCTATAGCTACCTGCATGAATATTTAAGTCCTTTTTTTATTGTATGGTACAGAGTCCTTCAAAGAAGCACAGCACATGATTATACTGGAACATAAAGTATAATTAGAACAAAGTAATGCCAGACACACAAGTGAAATCATGAGACACTGATTGTGGTAAATGGGATAAAATATGGCATTCTTGCGTTTACAACATTTGAAGTGTAGGGGGAGATTGAAAAACATCTTATAAGGCGCATTAGCATGTGCACATCATTCTAGAAAAAAAAAGTGTGTGCAAATTACATTGCATGATGTAGTGGCTGTTCTTTCTCAAGGAAATGACTCATCAGTTATAAATATTCAGGGGCTTATTTATGAACCCTTGCGTCACTTTTGCGCCGCCAGTGCGTCACTTTTTGTGATGCACGAGCGGCGTAGAAAATGAGCCTTGTTGCACCATATTTACAAAGTGACTTATCTACCTAGACGTGTCACTTTGTAAACACCTGCCCCACATTATATCTGCGCCCGGTATATATATTAAGCAGGGGGGCATTCCGATGCAAGGAAGGGTCGTTGAAGTGACGCAGTGAAATCTATAAGATTTCACGGCGCCACTTTTAGGGCGCAAATGTGTCATTATCTTACGCCTGCCTCATGGCAGGCGTAAGACTGACGCAGGCGCATTTTACATGGGACTTGCCCATGTGTAATGACCCATTGCTGGATTTACGCAACATTTGTGACACACTCCAGAAATTTGTAATTTTTGCGCCTACAGGTGACTCCTTGCGACATGATGCGTCATACTGTAAATATGATGCATCATTGGTGTCGCAAGGAGGGCACAATGAAAAGTGACGCATCACAGTTTTCTTGCAGCGATGCCTCACTTTTCATAAATGAGGCCCTCAATATCTAAAGCACTCCTCTGTTCGCATTAACTATAGAGTATCAGAGTGAAAGATTTTTGGACTGCAAAGCTAAAATTAACGTATTGGAGCCAGATTATTTAGCTGGCTCACCCTCAAGAAAAGGCTCTGAACTTTAATAGGACCCAAATAGATAAAATAACCAAGAGAAATTGACCCCAACTCTGGTAGTATAGTAGGACTTTTGATTTGAGAAACATTAATAGGGTCATGTTTTTGTATTGTATTGTTTGTTTGTTTCTATAAATGAAAGTAAGCACAATGATGTTTATTTATATGTATTATTTGTACTTACATGTTTTTGAATAATCAAGATACTCTGTATATATTTGCGTGCAAAATTTAATGATATGAAATATCAAGGTATCTCATGTATATAGAGTGTCAACAAGCCTAACCTAAGCAAAAAATGGTATAAAGAACACAAAAAAGCAATAAAAATAACAGAGTCAATAAAAGGGACTTCTTTGCTAAAAAATAAGAGTATATGATCAATGGTGTCAGAGGAAAAACTTTTGTTTAAACCCATAGTGATTGAAGCGCATCCAGGGAGTCCTGTAACAAGCCTAGTGCAATGACTACCTATTTTCATACCAGCTAAGAACGTTTAAGTAACCGGACAAGAACATTTGTGGATCACTATAAGCAGAATGCCTCTGAACAGAAGCAATTTTGATGAACCTATGTGCAGAATGTGGGTACTTTCGTATTTTAGGACTCTCCTCTGTACTGTGAATATACACGTTGCTTTTGACAGTTAGAATTTTTTTAATATTCAGAGACCTAGTTATTTGGGTCACAATCTTCAGCCCTTCTTTCATGGTCATTGCATTGTATGGAAATTATTTAAGCCATTATGGGTAGGGCATGGCCCTTTGGGGCAGTTTTGCTTGATGCTTTAGGCGGCCATCGCTGGCAGACTGTTTAACGTTCTATCTGATAAAAAGAAGAGCCTTGCAAGGTAGTGCTGAAAGTAGTTTTAACACTGCTTAACCATTCATATTCAAACATAGTAGATATACTGCTTTCTATGGATGTATAAAAAAAACTTGTTATTTCTAAATTGTAATATAGGTTATTTAAAGGGCTAAATGATACTCACGGGCGGACTGGGATCTTTTCCTTCCCCAACATAATTCTGACAAAATAGAATGAGGATGTTAATTCTACTGACAATATTACAAATGAACGGACCAGAAAGCAAAAATATATTCATTTTTTTAAGAAAACAAAGCTCAACAAGCCGAAACATTTAACACTGTTTCATAAATTCCACAAAACAATAGTTCCCAAATTTTCTTAAGTTTGCTTAATAAGCGATTCCCTCCTATTTTAGCCAATGCAAGTTCCGTATCGTATATTTCTTTTACCAGTCCCCACCATTCAAGAGATCACGGAGGCTCATGTGAGACCCGGACCCGGGCAATTGTCAGTCTAGCACAAGCCAATAAAACAGTAAAAAAATCCGCCTGACAAATTTCTGTATTCTGCCCATCCATCAGTACATCTACTGTTGACAACACAAACAGTCTCCCAAGTTTCTGAGACATTATTTGGGTCACCTTCTGGCAAAATTCTGCTAGTACAGGACATAGAAAAAGCATGTGTTTCAGATCAGCTGCATTCAAATCACACTCCAGGCATTTAGCTCGATCACTGAAAGAATCGTGAGATGACCATTTCGATATCCTTTCCGGTGTATGATATAATTGACAAATTGTTTTATACTGTTGCAGCCTCAGATTAGAAGAATGTACTGAATTGTTGATACTGATAAAGGCACGTGATATAGGGCCATATGTATCAAGAAAACGATTTGCGATTCTGAAATAGCGATTTTTACCGAATCGCTAATTCAGAATCGCAAATCGGGATGTATCAACGCAATCGCAAATTTTTAGCGATTCAGAGAAAATCGCTAAAAGTTTGCGCAATGCAAAACAGCGATTCAGTAAAGGTTAAACAATCGCAATTTAGCGAGTTCGCAACCAGTATTTCGCAAAATAGCGCGATCGCAGCCCGAAAATCGCTAAATTGCGATGTTCCCACGCGAAAAATCGCAATTTAGCGATTTTCTGGAAACATCCAATCGCAATCCTGATGCATAATGATGACATCACCATCCAGGAAGTGAAAGATTACCCAAAGTGCTTCAGGACAGAGACAGAGAGTGTGAGAGTGTTGTTTGGAAGTCAGGAGCAATGGCAGAAGGTGGAAACCAGGATGCCCCAGCAAGCCAGCAGGACCAGCAAGAAGGGGAAGCAGGCAGGAAGAGGAAACTTAAGTTTTCAGAGGCTGAACTGGATACCCTCATCACCGAAATGGTGCCACACCATGAGGCACTATTTGGCAGGAGTTCCCACAGGGTTCCAGAAGCCAGCAAAAGGAGGATTTGGGAGGGCATCCAAGCCAAAGTGAATGCCCTAGGAGTCACCCACAGGACAGTTGAAGTTTTGAGAAAGCGCTGGTATGACCTGAGACAGCGCTCCATTGAGAAGTTGGCTGCCAGACTGGAGCAGTCCCAGATCACCGGTGGGGGAACCTCCCACATCCCTGACTCTACACCACTGGAGGAGCTGGTAGAGGCCACACTGCCTACACAGAGTGTTGCGGGCGTGTCAGTGCTCGACAGCTCAGCACAACCTGCTGCAAGACCAGGTAAGAAGCATGCCTCCCCACCCTAATCCACCCCCAGCAACTACCCTGCAGCAACCTAGGGATTAGGGGAACCACATGGCAGGCTAGAGCAATTACACAGGCAGACACAGCAATGCATTATGGGAGTTGTAGTCAACATAGACTGTAATTTAGAAAGTAGCTACATATTTTAACTTAGTACAATTTTACAGGTCAGGATAGGTGAATGACACAAGTAAAGTCAGGGAAGACTGTGAAAAATGTATTTGAACATCACATATAATGAAAAAAAATTAACATGTGCTGTTCTATCCACAGCACCTGCAAGTGGGAATGCTACAGCCACTGCACCTGAGACAGGACCCCAAGCCTCTGGAGACGGCAGCCATGGCAATGATTCTGATGGGGAGGACAGTCCTTTCATGCGGCCACTGGGACAAAGTAGGAGGAACGTCAGGCCATTGAGGATTATGGATGACGATGAAGATGAAAATGATAATGCGCAGTCTGATGCACCAGTACCCCAGCAGCAGGAGTCCAGAGCAATGTCCAGAGGCAGGCGTAGACCCCGCACGGCCATCAGCTCCAATGCCCAACAGGAGGAATCTGTGTTCACTGGCCTGGAGATGCACATGCTGCAGGTTCACCGGCTGCAAGCGAAGCACATGAAGGCCATTCAGAGGGAGATCAGGGCAGGGAACAGAGGCATACAGGAGGAAATCAGGGGGGCTGTGCAGGAGCTAACTTCAGAGTTGAGAGCGGAACACGCAGACAGGCGCAAAGAAATGGCCCGCATGGACCACTGCACACGTGCTATTAATCGCTTGGCTTCCTCCACCAATAGAGACACAGCGTGAATTCTCCCATGGTATCCAGGACATAGCCACTGTAGTGGTGCAGTCAACTGCCACCCTTGACGAGCTGCGTGCGCTGCGCACTGCTGGACCCGGGGTGCTTACCCCCAGTGAGGAGGACTCACAGTCGGTCCGGAGCTCAAACACAACCCCACCCACTGTTGAGAGGCGCCGTAGTGGCCGGAGCAACAGGCCTGCCACACTACAATAGGGACTGTTTTGAAAAGCAAATACCACACAGGGGAGTGATGGTGCCAGCAATAGTGTAGCACTTGCTGCACTAAAGACTGATTGGTAGCACTGTGATGGAAACATGTGCTTTTGTTTTGGAGACTTCATCCATGTTTGTTTTTGATGTGTTACATTGTTGCAATTGGGTAGTAAACACGTTTGCAAAGCAACAAGTTGTCAGTGTATCATTTTCACTCACCTAGAAGTAGTTTCGCATGATCTCATCACGCCTCTGTCGGCCAGCTGCTGCAGCAGCTACGCCAGCTTCCATGTGTATGGGTCCAGGTCCCTCCACGTCAGAGGCTTCGGATTCACTCAACTCCATCGGTGTCCCTTTCCTGGTTGCAATGTTGTGGAGCATGGCACAAGCTACAACAATTTTGCAGCACGTCTCAGGGCTGTATTAGAGGGCCCCTCCACTCCTGTGTATACATCTGAATCTGCTCTTCAAAATCCCAAATGTTCTCTCGATGGTGCCTCTTGTGGAAATGTGTGCCCGGTTGTAGCGCCGCTGCCCAGCAGTGGCAGGATTCAGGTAGGGTGTCAGGATGAAATCCCGGACGGCAGAGGCACTGTCCCCTGTGGGTGGAAATGTGGAAAGGTCAGTCACTCTGATGCACATGCTGGCCATGTCATATGTGGGCTGACAGTGTGTGCTGTTACCTAGTAGGTATCCCTCTCCAAATTCCCATCTTGAGAGTCTACGGTATAGCCCACTGTGTCGGAATATGAAGGCGTCATGTGTGCTTCCAGGGTACTTTGCCACTATATCGGTGATAATGTTTTTGGCATCACACACCATCTGAATGTTCAGTGAGTGGTAGCATTTCCTGTTCCGGAATGCATACTCTATGTTGGAGGGGGGTGAAATGGCTACATGTGTTCCATCTATACATCCTATGACGTGGGGAAATTGGGCTATGTTGTAAAATTCCTGCTTGGTCTGTGCTAGTTCTTGTGGGGTGCTGGGGAAGTGTATGTGATGTTGCATCCTATGTGTCATGGCGTCAAGGAACGCATGGAAAAAGCGTGACAGGGCACTCTGAGACACACCTCCTGCAGAGGCTATGACCCCCTAGAAACTACCTGAGGCCAGCAGGTGTAGTGAACAGAGGACCTGGATGTGAGTGGGTATGGCTTGTGTCCTGCGGGTGGGGTGTTCTAGGTGGGGCCTGAGTTCCTCTATCAAATCAAGTATGCTGTCTTCCTCCAGTCTGTATTGAGTGTAGATATCCTCCTCAGTCCGTTGAAAGATGGTGGTGCGTAACCGGAATATCCTCTCCTGCCGTCTCCTCCTCTGCGCCAGAGCTCTCACTCTTCGCCTCCTCACTATCATGTACAGGCCGGACATTGTGGTAGGAAGTGTGTTGCATTCTGGGCTGCAATTTAAAGTTTGCACCTGGTTACCACCTGCTCCCACTTGATGGTAATTGCGATTCCTTATTTTGCGAATTTGAGTATTTCGCTATTTGCGATTGTTTGATACATTCCATTGCGATTTCTGAATTGCGATTTCCACTTTAGCGATTTTCGCAAACAGGTTTCATTGCTAATTTGGAAATCGCTATTGTAATCGCTATTTACCATTGTCGCAACGCTTGGGAATCGCTAATTTGCGATTCCTTATTTTGCGTCCGTTTTTGGCTTCATACATTGCCATTAGCGATTTTTGAGTCACAAACGCTACTTTTTACCGATTTGCAGTGTTTGCGACTCATTTTTGGCTTCATACATATGGCCCACAGTGTTAGTTGAGACTGGTGTCGCTATTCTGCGACTCCAGCGCTAAGCTAATCTAGCACAGCCGTCTTCCTTATAAGTACATAGGGTTTTATATCCGATGCTAATCATAGATGTTTCATTTATCACGTACAGGCGTTCCCATATATCAGAATCCAATACACTTATCAATTTCATACTACGTATAAAATAGTCTCGAATCTGATAATATTTAAATTGCATATCTGATGTTAGATTATGAAAACTACTCAGCCTTTTGAACGAGATAAACCCATTATAGTCATATAAATCTCCTAGACATTTTATCCCAGAGCTAGTCCATCGTCTGCCCTCTGCATCTTGAAAGATCTCTGGTAAACCAGGGTTACCCCACAGAGGAAGTTTGTAGAGATAGAATAATTTATTGCATTTAAGCATAATAGCACGCCAAATGTTTACCAGGTCGTATGCGGTCTTAAATGTATCCCGCTTGAAATAATTTGCGTCATTGGTTCTAAAAAGAACCATATTATGATCTTTTCCTAACATAAATCTAAAAAAAAGATATTACTTGTGGGATTTATTAAACTGCGGAGACGCCCCAAAAAAGCTGCCCAGTAATGCAATTTGAAATCTGGGAAGTCCAATCCCCCTTGATTGAATGGAAGTGTTAGTAAATCGATAGCTCTGCGTGCCTTCTTATAGCCCCAGATAAACCCGCTACAGACTCCATCTAGGCGCTTAAAGAAAGAAGCATTTAGTCGTAGAGGGATAGAGCGAAACAAGCATAGAAATTTTGGCAGGATTTTCATCTTAATTATATTTATGCGTCCGCTGATACTAATAGGCACTTTATGCCATTTCTTAAGAGATTTAGCAATTTCCTTCAAAAGTTCCTCATAATTTAATACGATGATCTTGTCTATTTTAGCCGAAATTGTAATCCCTAAATAAGTTGCCACGCTACAGACTCCAGATACTGGTTCAGAAGATTTATAATTTAATAAAACTTGAATCTTGTTAGTGTTAAGTCTGTAGCCCGATATTGCACCATATTTGTTTGCCTCCTCAACATCAGCCTTCAATGCTCCCTTAGCATTAGTTGAATATACAGCGATATCGTCAGTGTATGCCGTGAGTGTAAGACTATTCAAACCACATGTAAAAGGAATAATCTGAGATTGGATTTGCAGAGATAAAAATAAATGGTTCTATTGACAGTGCAAATAATAGCGGTGACAAGGAGGACCCCTGATGGGTGCCACAAGATATTGGAAAAGTAGCAGATTGTAATCCTGCATAAGCTAGTTTAGCACTAGGATGGCAGTACAGAGATTTAACAGATGTAGAATCTTGCCTTTGATGCAAAATGCTTTTAATGTGGCCCAGAGAAAGTCCCACCCCACTCGGTCGAAAGCTTTCTCAGCATCTAATAAAATCATCCCGAGTGGGGTAGACTTTATCTTTGCCACATCGAATGCTGTTATCGCCATTTTCACGTGGGCCATAGTGTCCCTCCCTGAGATGAATCCATGTTGTTGAGGGGACACCAATTCGGTCATCATTGGGGCAAGGCGAGTCGCAAGAATTTCAGCAAAGATTTTTGCATCGGTGTTTATGGGCGATATCTGTCAAAATGACCCACATTCCTCTGTTTTTTTTTTCTTCTTCAGAAAAAAGACAATCTGAGTGACATTCCAAGAATAGGGGGCGTTTCCCCTTGCCCCGATAAATCTAATCAGCTGAGTTAAAAGTGGAAGTAGTACATCCATACAGAGCTTGTACAGTTCTAGAGGGATTAAATCCTCACCAGATGCTTTACCCTTAGGCAAAGCAGTTATCGCAAGCTTAACTTCTTAATTCGTAATATCAGATGATAATAAATCAGATACTTCGGCGCCCACACTTTTCGTTAAATAGGTCTGCAGGTATTTATGTATATCAGCCATTTCCGGTCGAGCCTCCGGGGTATATAATTTTTGATAATAATCGGCATGCTGCCCTAATATCTGGTTTGGATGCTCATACACCACGATATTAAGCCCTTTAATTATCTTTATGTGTGACTTAGCTTTATCATCTGCCACCCTATATGCTAAAAGCTTCCCAATTTTTTTACCGCTTTCATATTGAGATATCCGGTACTTATTTAGTTTGGCTGCGCTTTTTTCTCTAAGTACCTTTTTAAGCGCTGATTTTAAGTCGATTAATGCATACCCTAAAGCATCTGCATTCAGGATATCCCTTAATAGTGCTTCCGCTTGTTGGTTCTCTGCCATGAGAATATCCATAATCGTCCTTTCTGTTTCTTTCTTGTGTTCCCTGTTTTGTCTCCAGATAAATTGTTGGAAGAATCCTCTGATACTGGCCTTACATGAATCCCATACTACAGTAGGTGCCGCAGAATCAATTTTTATTTCAGGAAATTCTTTCAGATGTCTCTTAATACATACTATAAAGGTTTCCTCTAAGAGAAGTTCTCTCGGAAACGAGAAGATCCTCACTCGCCTTCTCTAAGCTGAAATTTTAAATGACAGAAGAATCGGATTGTGGTCAGAGGTGAACCTTGGGCATATCTCCATTATGCTTGAATCTAAAACTTCATCTGAAAACCATGCCATATCTATCCAAGAGCATAATTTATGTGCAGCCGAGTAATAAGTATAGCCCGGTATATTCGGTTATAATACCCGCCAAGCATCTCTGATAGCATGCAATCGACCAAGCTCTTTGATCGCAGCCCGTGTTTTCCTCATCCTTTGAAAAGCGCTTTGTCTGGTGGTATCTATCTCATAGTTCATAATGCAATTAAAATCACCCATCACCACCCTCTCACCCTCCCAATTTAACAATTCCATGATTAATCTATCTATAACTGAAGGATCATCAATATTTGAGCCATATATTATGCAAAAGACATATTTTCGACCCTCTTATTACATCTGTACTATAGCCCATCTGCCACTTTTGTCGGTTAATGTTTTATGAAGCTTAACTTTAAAGTATTTATGTTTTAAAATAGTGACCCCTCTAGTTGAGGTAGTTTGATCCGAGGTAACAACCACCTCGTATCCCAACTGTTTTAATAGACCTCGATCTTTGTAAGAAATATGCATTTATGACAGCAGCACTCTGCAAATTAGCTGCACAATATTTTTTTTTAAAAAGCGTTTTTTAGTCCTAGAGAGGTCCCACCAATAAGACTAGGGTGTTCGATATTTCTATCCCTGCCCCCTGCAGTTTTTATTTTTTTTTATTTTTTGTTGGGGCTTCCTTGTTGAAGTGTTGGCAGTTAATTAGATCCCACCAAGAGGTCTGTTGAATGCGCAGAGGATTCATGTCTCTAGATATCTATGTTTCTTATCTTTTTAATAACTCTAAAACTTCTGAACAGATTTGCACTGAATCACAATGAGAGATATTTCTGGACCAGGATCTAGTTGTCTGACAAATTTGTTGTAATTCCGTTCAGCGTTTCGGGCTGTAGTCATGTTCAAAATCCCTATGGGAAATTGCATAAGGAAATACAAAGTGGGGCGCCCACTTTTTCGTAGGCCCTGCTTGACAAATCCGCCTAAACTTTCCAGACAGCAGCTGCAGTGATTACCATACTATTTTCAAAAATTTCGTGAAGCATTGTGAAATGCGCCTAAGTTGCTATCAAACCATAAAATTCATCATCTATGAAAACTAGGTCCTAAAAATAACTACCTACTGGTAATTACACTAACAAATAGCTTCCCTGCTTGCATCCAACTACATCCATCTTTCTGGGCTGGTGCTCAATGGTCGGAGCAGGACCCATGTTATGAAACCAAGCAAAATGTTTGAGGCCCATTCATACAAAGAAACAGCTGGCACTCCACGAATTCACTCACCGAATGGTATATCCCACTGGTTGAAGCGTTACAACCTTGCAGTGTTTGTCAAAGCCACAATATATATATATATATATATATATATATACAACACGTCCAAACCCAGCGCAATCCTTCCTTAGGTATCAAACAAGGAATCACACAGGAGCCGTGGCCTCTATTCAAGTGCAGATTTATTCCAGACACAACGTCCTACGCGTTTCGGAGTAGGATTACTCCTTCATCACGGGCCCTTGATGAAGGAGTAATCCTACTCCCAAATGCGTAGGACGTTGTGTCTGGAATAAATCTGCACTTGAATAGAGGCCACGGCTCCTGTGTGATTCCTTGTTTGATACCTAAGGAAGGATTGCGCTGGGTTTGGACGTGTTGGATTTTCGGGGGTGGCTACCCCTGCCGTGAGCCCGCCGAAACCAGAGGCTCGGGAACAGCCACAAACTTTGTGTATATATATATATATATATATATATATATATATATATATATATATATATATATATATATATATATATATATATATATATATATATATACATATTACTTGCCAAAAATCCACAAACATTCGACACTGCCACCAGGGAGACCAATAATCTCCTCAAAAGGCAGCCTAAATGAGAACATGTCACAGTTTTTGGATTTCTTTTTGATCGAGCATGTCAAATCCATTTCATCATATATAAGGGATACGTCTGACTTTATTCGCATCATTTCTGATATACCCTAAGAATCCGATATGCTGATGATAGTGTTGGATGTGAATGGATTTTACACATGCATAGCACATAATCATGGAATACAGGCAGTACAGTACTTTCTAAAAACTCGTTCTCTGAAATACATGAAACACAACTGCATGTTGGTGGAATTCTTGCATTTCTGTCTGCATAACAACATTTTTCTGTTCCAGAAACAATATTACTGACAAAGGAGACGAACAGTGATGGGCACCTGCTTCGCCCCCAGCTACGCGAATCTATTCGTAGGGTGGTGGGAGAAGCAGGTGGCCTGGTCCGATGACAATCAGAGATGGGTCACGTCAATTATCGGGTGGCACCGATATATTGACAATCTGTTTATCTTCTGGAAAGGTTCTAAGACATAGGCTGAATTATTCATTCAAACCTTAAATAACAATGATCTCAATTTGCATCTCAGTGGCACCATAAGTAATGTTGAGCCAGACTTTCTTGATCTCAAAGTATTCATCAAGGATGGGAAAATCTGCAACTCTCTTTTTCGGAAGGTCACAACCGGAAACTCCACCCTAGAAGCAAACAGCTGTCATCCTAAACCCTTAAAGAATAGTATACCTTTTGGTGAACTATTACGCCTCAAAGGAAACTGTACTCTTACAGAGGATTTTGAGCAAGCTGCACAAGATTCCATGGCTAGGTTCAAATTGAGAGGTTATACAGATATCACACTTAAAAAAGCTTATGACAAAGTGTGTTCAATTACCAGAGCAAGTCTGTTTAAGCACCCAAGTGGGAAAGAAGCCAGTGAAAATAAAACTCTTCGCTTCATCACGACTTTCTCTAATGACTCCTCAATGATTCATAATATCTTGAGTCGCCATTGGAAAATTCTGAAAACAGACGGGGTCATTGGCAAGCAACTCTCACCCCATCCCAAAATCACTTACAGGAGGAACAGATCCCTAAAAAACACCCTGATACACAGCCACTTTGACACCATCCCAAGATCACCGCGACTGGGAAACCTTACTGGGTTTTTCCCCTGTCAAAATTGCAGGGCCTGCCAGTCGAGTTACAAAGTCACTAACTATGAAATTCCAGACACTGGCAAAGTGAGAAAAATTAACACATTTCTCACGTGCACATGCCCATTTTGTGTATATCGTCTCGAATGCCCCTGTAAACTTTAATATGTCGGGAGTTCAATTCACCCTGTAAAAAAGCGAATCTTGGAACACGCCAGAGCAAAGGAGCATAACGACCCAAATTATCCTGTAGCGAGACACTTTGCATTGAAACACAACAGTGACCGCAATCTCCTCAAATTCCATTGTCTATATCAACTACCCCCTAAAGATCGTGGATGGAACAGAGAGTTACAAATGAGGAAACTTGAGTCGAGGTTTATCATAGACCTTCGGAAGAAATTTCCGTTAGGATTAAATACGGGGGAAGAGTTAGCCAGTCATCTAGGCTAATTAAGATGTTCCCCCCTTTTGACTCTTAACATCTATATTTGCCTTACAGTTTGCAAGAAAAAATCAGAAATGTTACACTGTATATATTGTTTTTTGCTGTTTCTGCGGATGAATTTCTATTGTTGCACAGTGAATGATATAACTATGAATTTATCTTATAATTTTTGATAGCCCATCCAGGGATTATTAACTCTTTTGCTTAAAAATGCCATATAATTGATGCATTATGGCAACCACTATAAGATGGCCGCCTTGTTTACTATATTTTGGTCTCTCTTTTGTGTTGATTGAACATGAGATTGACGTCAATTTAAAACTTTATTTAAATGCAAAGGATACTGATGCGAGTGACAGCAGACGAAGGCGCGATGCCGAAACGCATTCTGTTTGATTGATGAATAAATAATTTGAATCTTGACAATCGAGTTGTGGAGTGCCGTCAATTCTTTGCCTTCTGAAGGAATTTTGGAGCGTTCATATATATATAAATATATATATTACCTACTGGCGGTCGCCAGTAGGTACTTATAGTTAGGACCTAGTTTCCACCATAGGAAATCCACAACATTCTATTTGGAGTAACTTTGGCGCCGGTGGATGAATCTTCGTGAAATTCTCCAAGAAAATGGCCATGAAAGGGGTGATTCGTCAAGTGGGGGCCGACAAAAAAGAGGGTCCTAAAACGTGTTTTCCCCATGCAATTTTCCATAGGACCTTTAGCCAGGGCTACAACCCGAACGGCTGAACGAAATTACACCAAATTTGGCAAAAAGGTAGAGTTCGGTTTGCAGATTGTGCTTTTTGTTAAATTATGTAAATCCGTTCAGTAGTTCCTGAGAAAATCAAAAGTAAAATCATTGATATATCTAGAGACGAAGTACTGTATACGTACTGTAAGTGTACAGAAAACCGTACAATTACGAGCACGAGCTGCATGCTGATTGGCTATGAACTGTCTGTCAACACTCCAAACCAGGAATTGTTGGCTGACATATTGTGCCTCGGTAGAACCGAGGCACAAGAAAGTAGTGAAAGAATTGTAAATAAAAACACGCGAAGGGGCAGGGTAGAAACATCCTGACCCCCTAGGCATGCTCAGGGGATCCCACATGGATCGTTAGGCCCCCCAATTTATTTTTTTTTAAATCACAGGGTACCCGTATGGTACGCGTTTTGGGCGAAAAAAAAAAAAGAAAACAAAGTCTGCTTTATTGTCAATTAGACTCCGGGGGCAATTTTTTTTTCATAATGGGGCGCCATCCCCCGGGGCTTTAACTATATGTATGCGGGGAGCACATGGAACGCCCACCCCCTGGGACCTCTTTTTTTAAAAAAAAACGTTGTGGGGGAGTTTCAAGCCCCCCCACATGCCACGGGGACCACCATCTCCCCGGGGCTCTAATATAGAAAATAGGGGAGTCTGTGATGGACCACCCCTCGATGCTTTTGAATGTTTAGAGGGGGGCCGCACAGCTTCCTTCCTGGAGCCTTTAATGGCCCTGGGGACCACCACCTTTCAGGGCCAGCTTCTGCAGTGTCCCGGGGTGCCTACCCCCGGGACACTGTTGATTGGTATGGTAGGGCGGGAGCGTTGCGGCTCCCACTCTACTACACCAAACCGTTTTCGTATTTGAAAGAGAGAGCAAGTTAACCTGCTCTCTCTTTCAAGTAGAAAAGCAGATTGCTTTTCGTCAGAGAGAGCAGCATGTAAGCTGCTCTCTCTGAGGAAAAGCAATGCCGGGTCCTTAAGGACGCGGGGAGCCGGCTGGGACCGTGGGGGCATTGGGGCTAAAAAAAAACAGTTCTTTTCAGAACTAACTTTACTGGTCAAAAAAGAGCTATATTTCTATGATAGTATGTAAAACTTTCCGATTTTTTTCTGCACCAGTTGTATTCTCTACGCATGCGCAGCCTCGTTTCCAAGCCCACGCTTCTTTCTTTTTCTTCAAGTTCGCCAAGCAAACCTCTCCTCATTTCAGGTATTACATTTGCCACTTTCTTCTCCAGTGCCACGTGCCTCATCCACTGCTACACTTTTGTAATATATTAACAATCATATTCTATCTATATTTATTTGAAACGTATTGCTGAGGCGCCAAACGTTGATTACATACTCCGTCCTCAACCATTTTAGTAGTTTTCGTCCGTTATTTTTATTATACCTGCTACTCTCAATTTACCCCCGCCTACCTTCTCTGTGATCCTTGAGATTTCCTGCCACAGACACCACAGTGTTTGTCTTGGCCTCCGATCTTATCAGGCTTGGTCAAACGCATACCTAAAAACTAATTTGAAGCACGTAAGCCACAGTCAATACAACGTGTGACTGTCTCCACAAAGCCATTACCATGCTTATGCCTTTATCATGCGTGGTAAATGTATACTAATTGTAAAAGCATGCATGGTAAAGGCATGCGTGGTAAAGCCATATGCATGCTAATGGCTTCGTGGTGACGATCACGCATGCTTATGACCGCGCTGTAATGGCTGTTTCCTCCCAATGGACACTGCAGCAACCGGGTCTGGGCGTGGTGGACTCCGGGGCAACATGCGGAGGGCCATGCAGCCCCTCTCACACAAAATAGAAATCTCTGAGAGATGATTGTTTCCGTGGTTTGAAGGGCGTCTTTGAGGCCCACACACTTAATTTTGTATGTGGGTAGCTTTGCACGTGAAAATGCTGCAAGAGGTTTGTAAATGTGGTACACACTGTTTTGTTTTACTTTGATGTCCTTTCTGTCCTTCCAGAGAAAATATAACTTATTGTACAGCCAGTACTTTTCAAACCTACACTCAAACATCTTACTATAGTACTTCAAATTATAAATATTATTTTTATTGAGGATCATCACCCCCCCAAAAAAAGAAGTACATAGTTTTTTAAATTAACTTTTATTAAAACAACAATAACTGTAAACGTAACTTAAAGATAATATAATAAACAACTAGAAAAATTACTTTTATAAAACAATATTATAAACACATTGTGATGTGGACTCCAAAAGACGTACGATAGGTAATCTGCAAAACAAAAAAGAAAATTAGAGTTTTAAATTTTGTAGATGTGACTAAATAAGGTGAAGCATTACAAGTCAAGGTAACACTACGATTTTATGTGTGCTGTGTGCCTAGTACATTTCACTTCTGTTATAGTCCCGCATTCAAGTGGTGTCTATATGGAAGTGCCTACTGCATTACTGACACAAAAGTGGCACAACAGGATTGTAAATACGCCGATTTATTTCTAATGCATTGCAATGGAGGCAATGTATATCTAGGCCACTGTGCTTTCCTTGTATAAACACTGCGGCCACCAGAGTTCACTACTTAATTTAACTGTGTTTCTACACGTCAAAGTATATTCAATACGTTGCTGACAATTCCATTGCTGTTGCTCCTTAGGCCGTGATGCTTCTAAAGAATGTTTGGTGAAGCAAAGAAAAGAACATTTGATTAATCACCGTAAACTGAGTTGCGAAACTCCTGACAAAAGTGAATTTTAATGTGAGTTCTTAAAATTGCTTACCTAGACTGTTGCACCTCATTAACTCGCAGAGTCTGGAGTTGAGAGTTTTTCTGAAAAGTCAGATGCAGATTTACAAGCTTCTTGCATCACTTTTTCCATGTTAAAAGTGACACAAAAGTGTCGCAATAAGCTTATAGATATGTTCTTCAGACTGTTGTAACCTATCTGTTGTTACTGCTCGGAGGTAATTATACATTTTTACACCGTCAAGCTGCTGCACACTACCCACTCTCTCCTTTCACAGATAACTTGTTGTTCTTTCGGAAACAAGCTTCTTTCCTCACCTTGTGCCGTTGCCGTCATTCAAAGAGGGTGCACCACGTGTCAAAGCAGGCTTTTCAGTTGCTGTTACAATGGCCACGCATCATCGCAGAATACACAAACGTAGAGCTTTGTAGGTTTCTTTTTGCGGGGGTTTCGTCAATTTGTAAAACACAACCTGTAAGATAAAACAGTAGTTAACAATATGTGTAATTTTTTCATGAAACGAGGGAAGAAATAAGAGAGTGACTGAAAACAATACTCGCAGCTCACCTTTTTGTCACCAGTGTTTTTCACTATGTGCCGGACATAATTCAACCTGAAGCTCTACATATAAAAGATAATAAAAGAAAGATGTTATGATTGGTAATTGTTACCATATTAATTTGGAGTTAGATAACATCGCACTTTTATACATGTTCCTTTTCACATTTCTACGAACTATTTGTATAGTAATATTCCGGACATTTTAACGATTATATAAACGTTCGTGTTATTGGGAAAAAAATGTATACATGTAACCTACAGGCACATGCATCATTGTTGGCTTTTGCGAATTCTTAATTGCGATTTTTAAGGAATCGCAATTAAGAAATCGCAAAAGCCTATGCATGAAGAAATCGCTGAAAAATTTCCATTTCTAAACATTCCTTAATTGCGACTCGCAAATTGCAAGTCGCAATTAAGGAATACCTCTCCATTCATTCCTATAGGCCTAGAGGCCCGTAGGAATGAATGGAAAGGCATTCTCAATTTGCGATTCACAATTAGCGAGTCACAAATATAGAATGCGATTTCAAGGGTGCAGGGGTGTCCAAAGGACACCCTGTTGCACCCCTGAAATGAATCTGTGCACATATGTTGTGCACACACATGCCCTAAGGGCATGTGTGTGCACAACATGAAACTTTGAAAAATGCACAAAAGTACATTTTTCAAAGTTTTCGCAAATTACCATGAGGTTCAACCTCATGGTAATTTGCTCCCCCTAATTGCGAAATCGCAATTTTTTAAACTTTCATGCATTGCATTTAAGGAATCGCAAAATGTGATTCCTTAAATGCAATCGCAATTTGAGAACTCGCAAGTATTTGCGAATTCTTAAATTGCGAGGACCTTCACCCTTGATGCATCCCAAAAGCTGATTTTGCGTTTGCAAACTGCCAATTTTTGTGATTCGCAACGTTTGTGATCGCAAAAAGCTTTGATGCATGTGCCTGTTAATACACTATGTAAGAGTGCGTTCGTCTAAAACGCTAAGTCGTGTTTTTGTATCTAGTCTGCTACAACCCTTTGACTCCCTCTGATGCGTCCTCAAGCCTCACTGCTCACCTTTCCGTGGAAAAGACACCTTTTTCATGATGTAGTTCCGATCTCCAACAAAGAAGTGTCATAAATGGTGCCGAGTCTGGATATCTCTATGACAAACGACATACTTGTGCTCCCATTATCATAATCGCAGGTTCTTCACCCGCTTAGTGCTTCGGGTACTACTAACTCATTGACCGAAGAGGTCACACATGTAGTAGTGAACCCCTGTTCTGTACTTTGGGAACAACTCTAAAATGGCGTACAACACGTGCTTTCCGTCTTTTTTATACATAGGGTCACGTGTGTAGTGACGAATGCGCTGGATGTGTGTGGTGTGAGTGTATACCAACCATTAGGGACTGTGTGCCGATCTGAAAACTAGACCTGGAACTAAGAAATCACTACAATGGAAATCTTGGCCATAAATACTTATACTTTAAAATTATTTGTATTGAGTCTTTATTGAGTCTTTTATATTAATTGTATGGGTGAAATGCTTTTACATTCATTGGTATCATGCTTTCCACCACATTTATTTCATTTTATCATAAGCACTCACATCTTATGTTTACATTATATAAGTGTTGACAGCCATCTTGTGCCTCGGTAAAACCGAGTCAAAACCGAGTCACAAGAAAGCAGTGAAAGAACTGCTAAAAACATGCAAAGGGGGCAGGGTAGAAACATACTGAGTCCCTAGGCCTGCTCAGGGGTCCCACATGGATCATGGATTTGCGGGGTTCGCGTTTTGGGTGAAAAAGAAAAAAGAAACGAAGCCCGCTTTATTGTTAACTAGCAGCCCGTCCCGACGTTGTCCGGGTATGAATTGTTGCCAGCCAGTAGTATATTGTTTTGTAGGATTTCGCTTTGATTGCATTTCTTATCTGTGACACGCCTGTGAAACGCTCCGATTCACAGTGCACTGCTGATGCACTTAAGAGTGCGCATTCAGTAGTGTGTGAACTCGAGTTTCCCTACTTTATATTTCCTTGCAATATTATATAGCGCGAACTCGACAACATGGCATGAGCACAATTTACATTACAGAAGAACACATTCAATGTGGTAGGCACGGGGAGACAAAGTGATTTGCCTGGAATCACAGGATGTTGAGCTGATGCCGAGATTCGAACGTAGCTCCCCAGCTCTAAAGTTTGCAATTCTAGAACTTGTGGCGGGAGGTGTGTCTAAAAGTGTATGTCGGTGCTGGCCATCAATGAGAGAGACATGTGCATTTTTCAAATCGGTGGTGAAAAAATATGAGTATGTTGCTGGAAATGTGGGCCGCCGTTCCACCAATGTACTTACCGGGGGAGGGTAAACACCCATTATTCCGCAACTTTTTTTCCGCATACCATCACTCCGCATACTTTCATTACGAAAGTACCACGACTCTGCAATGCCATTATAACGCATGGCATTACATTTTATATGCTTTTACCATGCATACATTTACAACGAAATTCGTTGTAAATGCATGAATGGTAAAAGCATGTTTTTTTAAATGTTTGGATAAGGTAAGTATGGTTATAGGGGTATATGTTTCGGGGTACTGAGGTATATGTTTTGGGATGTTTGGGTATTTTAAGGGTTCAGATATAGGTTTGGTTTATGGATTACAGGGGTAGTTTTAGGGTTTAGGGATAGGTATGGGTTTTGGGGTACATGGGTATTTTTAGGGTTCAGGGATAGGTTTGGGTTTTGGGGTATAGGGGTATTTTTAGGGTTCAGGGGTAGACTTGGGTTTTGGGGTACAGGGGTATTTTAAGGGTTCAGGGCTAGGTTTGGGTTTTGGGGTACAGGGGTATTTTTAGGGTTCAGGGCTGGGTTTGGGTTTTGGGGTACAGGGGTATTTTAGGGTTCAGGGGTAGGTTTGGGTTTTGGGGTACAGGGTTATTTTTATGGTTCAGGGCTAGGTTTGGGTTTTGGGGTACAGGGGTATTTTTAGGGTTCAGGGGTTGGTTTGGGTTTTGGGGTACAGGGTTATTTTAAGGGTTCAGAGCTAGGTTTGGGTTTTGGGGTACAGGGGTATTTTTAGGGTTTAGGGATAGGTTTGGGTTTTGGGGTACAGGGTATATTTATAGGGTTAAGAAGGGTTAGTGTTTAAGGGTGTTGGGGTATTTTAAGTATTAAGTGTGGGTTATGATTATGTGGTGCAGGGGTATTTAAAGGGGCAGGGTGGACACCCGGAGCTGGAATGTACAGAACCTGGGAAGAAAAAACAATGAAATATTTGGCACAACACGCAGTTTTTTTTTTCCGTAATCCCGTGCCACGCACACGCCCACACCCACGCACACGCCCACAGCACACGATATGAGACATGGCATGAAGGGCGGAACGTACCACACGCCCCCAGCGTTTGTCACGCCCCCAGCACACGCCCACAGCACAACGCAGACACGCCCACAAGGGACTACTTTGCTGGCACGGTTCTTTTACCTTTTAAATGTATATGGTGGGCGTCTGCATAGCCTATGTCCTTCTGCTGCAACTGCCCTTTCCAACGCTGTATTGAGTGTTGTGATTGGTGCTGTGGTTCCTGATATTACCCGCCTCAAAGGTTTGGGCTCTCTCTTTATTATATTAGTATAGATTAGCCTCTGGGGGGCCAAATCTCGGAGGCAATTTTTTTTCAAATGGGGGATCGCCACCCCGGGGCTTCAACTATATGTATGCGGGGGGCTTCTGCCCCCCCCAGAGTTCCGGGGACCGCCACACCCGGGGCCTTTTTTATTAAAAAATACTATGTGAGGGGGCTCAAGCCCCCCACACGTCCCAGGGACCACCATCTCCCCTGGGCTCTAATATAGAAAATAGGGGGGGGGCCTGTGACGGACCCCCCAACCCCAGGGACCACCACCCTCCAGGATTTTTTGATGTTGGGAGGGGGGCCGCCCTGCCCCCCTCCTGGAGCCTTTGATGGCCCTGGAGACCACCACCTCCAGGGGTCGGCTCCTGCAGTGTCCCGGGGTGCCTACCCCGGGACACTGCTGTTTGCTATGGTAGGGCGGGTGCCTCGCGGCCCCCACCCTACCACAGCAAACTGCTTTCCTATTTGAAAGAGAGAGCAGGTTAACCTGCTCTCTCTTTCAAGTAGGAAAGCAGATTGTTTTTTGTCAGAGAGAGCAGTATGTAAGCTGCTCTCTCTGACTAAAAGCAATGCCTGAAGGACGTGGGGAGCCGGCTGGGACCGTGTGGGCCTTGGGGCTCCCCCCACGGTCCACAACGCTATATTTGAGCCCCGGGGGATGGGGTCACCGGGAATTATAAAAAATTTGTGATAGTGGCTATTTTTATTTTACTGTAGATTGACCGTACGCGTACCATGCACGTATGGACAACGTACGTTGCGAAGTCTGGAAGTCGTCCACTAAGAGTACCTAAGCAAGAAAAAGAAAAATATTTTTCGGATATTTATGAAGTGTATGTTGGGTGGCTCTAAAAAGGGCCCTTGTGTTTATTGGTAGATTTTAGTATCTACAAGTAATACCAATGCAGAGTCTAAAGTTCAAGAGGAAGACTCTGTTCTCCTCATCTGTAAAATGTACACCATCTCTCCTATAGATGTCATGAATATTGAAACGCAGATTGTTGTTGTAGATGAAACCCATTCTATAGTCTCGGAGAAAGGCAGAAACAGATTTATTCACATGTTTCTTAGCTTTCTCAATCTGTGGACAATAGTGGTTGGACCAGTTCCATTTCTGCCTTTGGCATATATTAGAATAGACAAAGGCAGTTTTGGGGAAAAGTGTCATCAATTGTCGAAAGATGTCCTTCATAAGCATTTCCAGACCTACTCCTGTCAAAGTGCCTAGGTCATTGCCACCAGAGTGCACAATTATGAGGTCAGGGTGTTGGAGATGTAAAAAGGATTTCACCAATGGCATCAATTGGTGCCACTTTAATCCTCTCTGTCCAATCCATTTAATGTCAACATTTTGTAAACATAAGTCTTTGTGAGTTCCCTTCTGCAGAAAATATATCTGTGTCCCACAATCTACACTGTAAGGATCTTGAAGAGAGGTCTGGATGCACTCAGATGGTCTCTGTAAATGAAATGGCAGTTTGAAAAGTAAGATTTTTCTAAAATGGTGGATAAGATGCAGTTTTGAAAAAAGAAAAGAAATGATTGGCTGTTTGACAACATTCTACACAAAAACTAGGGTGCATGTTTCTGTTTTTTAAAAGCCTGATTTGTATTGGTTAAGAAAAACTGATAGAAAAGAACGTTACATAAGATACGCTGGTATATTGTCAAGTCAAGCACACTTGCTGTTTTAATTTGCAACAATGTATGATGAACTTTTCACCTGCGTGCCCAGTTAAGTGTTCCCTGAAGTGTTTCCATGGTAACTGCCAGAATGTGGAATGGGGGTAGGGGTTTTTTTTTGTTTTTTTTTTTATTGTTTTTTTATTGTGATGGAAGTAAGTTACTCTGTACAGTGCCTCTTACGAGGGAACAAATAGCCAAATGTCCAGAACCATGCAGCATCTCACACAGCCATTCAGCCCACATCCCGGGGTCCGGGCGGCGACATCCAGATCTATCCTCCGACTACTGCTACATGGGACCATCGCCAGCAAACCGAACCTTACAATCAATGTGGAAGTGATCATCACTTTTTCTTTAACTTTTGTTTCTTAAGAATAATACATTAGCATGTTTCAACATTCAACAATAAAGTCATAAACGGCAGCAGCTACACTTCTTTACCCGTCCCCACCCACCTCAAAGTCCAACGATCCATCACCACTTGGAGCCTCGCATATTCAGTGCCTCTGGCACCCCTTGTGAAGAACTTGGATCAACCCAGTCCCCTTCCTGTCCCCCGCCCCTGAACAATTAGGTAGACCCGGCCCATACTTCCCTCCGTCACAGCCCCCCGTCTAGCCCGTGGTAGTGTCGCCATTTTGCCCAGACTCTGCGGAGTTTCTTAGGACATCCCCTTGCCCTGTACATCACTCTTTCGGCTGTCATGTAGAGGTCTAGCCCTCTCCTCCATTCCTCTATGTACGGCGGCACTGGTGTTCCCCAGTATTTTGCAATGTCCCTTTTCGCTACCACCAGTGCCAGAACTAAGAAAGTGAGGAGTGGTCGCGGAAGGTCAACATCGTTAGTCATTCCCAACAGCGCCAACTTCGGGCCTTGTTGGAGTGAAACCCCCCAAACCTCTCCCAGTTCTACAAATACGTGTGTCCAATAGGGTTGTATCTTGTCACAGGCCCAGAGAGTGTGATAGAAGTCCCCCTCTTGCTAAAGTTTTGTAGGTGAGGGACACTGCCTGACCCACCATCTGCTCCTGCAGGAGACGCCCCTCTAGCGGTGCGTATTCCGGGATATCTTTCAGCGGGACCTTCTGAACATGCCACGCGCTGGGGAACTGCAAGTATTTAAACAACTGTGACTCGTGGAGGCCGAAATCCCACTGTAGAGCCCCAAAGGACTTTAGATCCCCCTTGGCTATCACATCCCCTATCGTGGATACGCCTATATCATCCCATCGCCGGAATCCACGCAGTTTATGAAGCTCCGTCAACCAGTGACAGTGCCACAACGGTGTCTGTCTTGTGGGCTTCTTTTCCCACCCCATACGTTTTGTGGCCTTGGTCCAGGCATTGAGTGTAAGGACAGTCGCCGGGAGGAGCGAAGCCCGTCCCGAACCGCTGTACAGATAGGACAGTAGGTTCTTAGGTGACAATTTTTGTCTCTCTAAGGCATAGGTCGGGTGGTCCGCCGGAGCATGAATCCAGGCATTGATCGGCGTCAACTGTTCCGCCCAATAGTAGTCCTCCAAGTTAGGCAGTGAAATACCTCCACTGTATTGGTGTCTCTGAAGCGTAGTCAGAGCCACCCGCGGTTGCTTGTCCAACCACAAAAAAGTTCGCAGGTCAGAGTGGATTCGAGCGATTACCGCATTAGGTAGCGGATCGTATTCATTTTGCAGAGCGTACAGAAATTTGGGTAGGACAATCATCTTGTACATGGCTGCCCTGCCAAGGAGTGTAAGTGGGAGCTGTCTCCATCGGTCCATGTCCGCTACCGCATTTACTATATTACACTCCAGATTCCTCTGGAACGATGAAGCCACATCTAAAGTAATGTAGATCCCGAGATACTGGAAACCTTTGGTGGTAGTCAACAGTTGCTCCGGTAGCGGTCCCCATCTGTCTCATCCCCGCGGGTCATAAAGGATGGATTTGTGCCAGTTTATAGTGTGCCCAGTCCGTCTGTCATATCGTGCTAGTTCCTGGAATAGCTCCGGGTTGGTGGTCTCCGGTCTCGTTATGTAGAGGAGGACATCATCCGCATATAGCGAGATCTTTTCTTGTGCCAGATCGGTTCCTGGCCTGATAAAGCCAGAAATTTCCCCGTTCTGTCGGATCCTGGCTGCCAATACCTCAATGGTAAGCGTAAAGAGGAGGGGGGACAGGGGGCACCCCTGACGGGTTTCAACATTCAGCAATAAAGTCATAAACAACAGCAGATACACTTCTTTACCCGTCCCCACCCACCTCAAAGTCCAACGATCCATCACCACTTGGAGCCTCGCATATTCAGTGCCTCTGGCACCCCTTGTGAAGAACTTGGATCAACCCAGTCCCCTTCCTGTCAACCGCCCCCGAACAATTAGGTAGACCCGGCCCATACTTCCCTCCCTCACAGCCCCCCGTCTAGCCCGTGGTAGTGTCGCCATTTTGCCCAGACTCTGCGGAATTTCTTAGGACATCCCCTTGCCCTGTACGTCACTCTTTCGGCTGTCATGTAGAGGTCTAGCCCTCTCCTCCATTCCTTTATGTCCAGAGGCACTGGTGTTCCCCAGTATTTTGCAATGTCCCTTTTCGCTACCACCAGTGCCAGAACTAATAAAGTGAGGAGTGGTCGCGGAAGGTCAACATTGTTAGTCATTCCCAACAGCGCCAACTTCGGGCCTTGTTGGAGTGAAACCCCCAAAACCTCTCCCAGTTCTACAAATACGTGTGTCCAATAGGTTTGTATCTTGTCACAGGCCCAGAGAGTGTGATAGAAGTCCCCCTCTTGCTGTAGGCACCTAAGGCAACAGAAGTCATCCACTTTCCCCATACGGAGGAGACGCTTTCTATCATAGTATGTTCTATGGAACACATTGAATTGAATCAGGCGTAATCTCGATTTAATCGCCACCTCCCTGGGATGCATCAGGACTATTTCCCAGTCTAGGTCCTCCATCTCTCCCACCTCTGCCTCCCATAACCCCCTGAGTTTTGCTAGGTCCCCCAGCATATTGTTGGTTTTGTAGGTGAGGGACACTGCCTGTCCCACCATCTGCTCCTGCAGGAGCCGCCCCTCTAGCGGTGTGTATTCCGGGATATCTTTCAGCGGGACCTTCTGAACATGCCACGCGCTGTGGAACTGCAAGTATTTAAACAACTGTGACTCGTGGAGGCCGAAATCCCACTGTAGAGCCCCAAATGACTTTAGATCCCCCTTGGCTATCACATCCCCTATCGTGGAGACGCCTATATCATCCCATCGCCGGAATCCACGCAGTTTATGAAGCTCCGTCTACCAGTGACAGTGCCACAACGGTGTCTGTCTTGTGGGCTTCTTTTCCCACCCCATACGTCTCGTGGCCTTGGTCCAGGCATTGAGTGTAAGGACAGTCGCCGGGAGGAGCGAAGCCCGTCCCGAACCGCTGTACAGATAGGACAGTAGGTTCTTAGGTGACAATTTTTGTCTCTCTAAGGCATAGGTCGGGTGGTCCGCCGGAGCATGATACCAGGCATTGATCGGCGTCAAATGTTCCGCCCAATAGTAGTCCTCCAAGTTAGGCAGTGAAATACCTCCACTTTATTGGTGTCTCTGAAGCGTAGTCAGAGCCACCCGGGGTTGCTTGCCCAACCACAAAAAAGTTCGCAGGTCAGAGTGGATTCGAGCAATTACCGCATTAGGTAGCGGATAGTATTCATTTTGCAGAGCGTACAGAAATTTGGGTAGGACAATCATCTTGTACATGGCTGCCCTGCCAAGGAGTGTAAGTGGGAGCTGTCTCCATCGGTCCATGTCCGCTACAGCATTTACTATAATACGCTCCAGATTCCTCTGGAACGATGAAGCCACATCGAAAGTAATGTAGATCCCGAGATACTAGAATCCTTCGGTGGTAGTCAACAGTTGCTCCTGTAGCCGCCCCCATCTGTCTCAACCCCCCGGGTCATAAAGGATGGATTTGTGCCAGTTTATAGTGTGCCCAGTCCGTCCGTCATATTGTGCTAGTTCCTGGAATAGCTCCGGGTTGGTGGTCTCCGGTCTCGTTATGTAGAGGAGGACATCATCCGCATTTAGCGAGATCTTTTCCTGTGCCTGATCGGCTCCCGGCCTGATAAAGCCAGAAATGTCCTCGTTCTGTCGGATCCTGGCTGCCAATACCTCAATGGTAAGTGTAAAGAGGAGGGGGGACAGGGTGCACCCCTGACGGGTACCCCTCCGGATCTGAAATTCCCGGGCTAGCCTGCCGTTCACCCACACTCTAGCTCTAGGAGTGGTGTAAAGGAGCTGGACCCACTTTTGGAAATTCTGGCCAAAGCCAAACTTTTTGAGTACCACCGTGAGAAACTGCCAATGTACTGCGTCAAACGCTTTTTCAGACTCAAGGGAGAAGAACCAGTGGGGTACCTCTCTCCCTCTCACCTCCTGTAACCAGTTGTGTGTCCGCCTGAGATTCAGTTTGGTTGACCTGTCTGGTAGAAAACCGGATTGGTCTAAGTCTATAAGGTCTGGTATGACCTTTCTCAGGCGGTCTGCCGGGATAGTCGCTAGGATCTTCACTTCCGTGTTGAGGAGGGAGATTGGGCGTTAGGATGCACAGTCTTCCCGCTGCTTGCCTTCTTTGTAGATCGGAACTATCGTGGCCAAGGAGAGGTCCGGGGGGAGCACTCCTTCCTGATATGCGTCGGCGAAGAGAATCTTGAGGTGGCGCGACAGGAGGTCTGTCGTGCGTTTAAAAAATTTCGAGGGGAAACCGTTAGGCCCTGGAGTCTTACCCGGTTTCAATTTTGCAATGGCTTTTGATATATCATCTATCGAAATATCTGCCTCCAAGCCCAAAAGGTCCTCCGGGGTCAACACCGGCAAGTCTATCTGAGACATGTAGTTCAGAGCCTCTTCGCAAGTCCCCAAGGCCCGCTGTGCATAGAAGCTTTCATAATGTGTGGCAAAAACATTAGTTATCTCCGAGTCCGCACAAACTAACTCCCCGTCAGTATTTCTAATACTTTCAACCCACCTCGCCGCTCTCTCCTTCTTACTAAGCCACGCCAAAAATTTGCCAGACTTGCCTCCCACGTCGTATAGATGGTGGAGGGTGGCCAGGGACTGTGTCTTTGCATCATTTGTCATCAGCTCCCGGTAGCGCCTCTGGGTGTCTAACAGCCGTCTAAGAGTCTCAGTATTCTTTGTGGTCTGGTGATCCCTCTCCAGGTCCAGTATTGTTTGTTCCATGGCCGCAACGTCCGCCTGGACCCTACGCCTTTCCTCACCTAGCCTGCTTTGTATCCTGTCTCTCAGGACCGGCTTTAGGGCTTCCCAGAAGCTGACACCAGAGTCTACTGTGCACTCGTTTTCAGCCACGTAGACCCGAATGTCCGCTCTTATGCCACGGACGATCGCCGCATTCTGCAGGTCCCAGTCCGCGAGACGCCAGGAGGCACCCATGCCTCCCCGGTACCAGCCCACCCCCACGAGCAAGGGCGAGTGGTCAGACTGACCTCTGGCCTTATATTCTGCCACGTCATTTGCCCCCAAGTATTGTCTGGACATCAAAATATAATCTAGCCTTGAGAATACCTTGTGTGCCCCTGAGTAATACGAGTAAGCTCTTTAGGTGGGGTGTAGCCGTCTCCATATGTTCATGAGTCCTAAATTATGCATCTGGTGCACTAGCGTGGTCTGGCCCCCCCCTCTACCTGCCCCCACTGATCGGTCCAGCTCTACCTCCATGACATTGTTGAAACCCCCTCCCACCACTTGAATCGTATCAGCTGTGTCCTGCAGAAGGTTGGCAAGGGCTGTAAGTGTACATGCCTGCAGTTTGGGCAGTGCATATACCGAATTTATTGTGTAGACACTTCTGTTCCATGTCCCCTGTACACCTACGTATGTTCCTAGTGGGTCTACCCAGGTGCGTGTAATATTGAATGGTGAGGCCTTTTTTATAATGACCGCTACCCCTCTGGAGTCTGACGTATAGCCCGCATGAGCCAGCACTCTATAGCGACCCCTGACTATAAAAGCAAAATGAGTTCCTTTTAGATGAGTTTCTTGCAAGCCCTCTCTTAACCTTGGCACCCAATCCATTGACATTCCACGTCAGGATGCTAACTCCTCTGTCTCCCAGGTGCATTGTATCTTGAGTATGTGTCATTGGGTCTAAGGTATTTGTGTGCAGACAATCCCCTCTGTATATGTGTCATGCCCAGTCGCAGCATGTCCCGCTGTGCCCTCTTCACTAGGATGCAATAGCTGCATAGGGTTAGACTCTGGCGTGTCCTTGCAGTGTGTAGGTTAAAAGTGTGCTGCTGCCTTGTCCCAAACTGTTGCCCCCCCAACTTCCCCCTCCCGTTCCCCAACCTGAGAGAATCGGAAACATCCCCCACCCCCCACTTCCCACCTCCCTCCCCATCCAGTCGCATCCTAACGTAGGACAGAACTATCCGTGGGAGTAGGCCAGTTGCCCGCCCACTCATCCCTCCCTTCACAAACCAAAAAACAGTAAAACTTAAGGAACAAAGAAGGGCGTGTCAACTTGCGTGCTTCCCTGTGTCGAGCTTCCATTCCCAATGTCCCGGTACACCATCGATCATGAGTGAGAGTCTTGTGTGTCCATTGCGGGAGCGCTGGACTGCCCCGAAGAATCATGCACCAAGTGTCGGCTCGCCTCTACCAGTGGGTGGATGGAGTCCTGTCCCCCCCTCTCCTTCTCCTCCAGATGCACGGCTCTCCGACTCCTCCTCGTCATCGCCTTCCGAGTGGATTTCATTTTGAAGACAGCTAAACCTGGATCCTGCCACGGAGTTGCCTCCTGGTGATGCCGATCTTCCTCTCCGCATGTCTCCTGCGCCCTGGCCCCGGTACGGTGTCGCCGGGGTCTGCTTCTTCACTCTCTGCGGCTTCGGTAGTTCCCACTGAGACCTTTGTCGCATTGATCTGTCCATCTCTTCTCGCCCCACGGCCTCTGTGCTGTTCAGGAAAGGGCGCTTCTCAAGCCACTGCCACGCTTCATCCGGATGAGTGAAGAAAATGGACTTGTCCTTGTACAGTACCTTGAGCTTAGGGGGGAAGAGGAGCATGTATGAGATATTTAAGGTTCTTAGTTTCGCCTTCACTGTATCGAAAGAGCGACGCTGCTTCTGAACTTCTTGGCTGTAGTCCGGGAATATCATTATAGTCGCATTTTCAAATCGGATCTCCCCCAGTTTCCTGACCTCTCTCAGGATCAGGTCTCTATCTGCGAAGTTCAGGAAGCGCGCAATCACTGGTCTTGGTTTCGCACCTTCATGAGGTTTAGCCAGGAGGGCTGTATGCGCTCTCTCGATGATGAAGCAAGGTGAGAACTGTGCCGTTGGGAAGGTCTTCATCAGCCAGGCGTGGAGGAATGAAGTCATGATTGTCCCTTCAATTCCTTCTCTAAAACCCACGAAGCGAAGGTTGTTGCATCTCGCTCTATTTTCAGCATCATCCACCTTCCACAGCAGCTGTCGATGGGATGCTTGCAGCTCTGCCATGTCTTTTTTCAGAGTTGAGATCGAGTCTTCGTTTTCGCCGATCCTCGTTTCGGTCGCCGTCACCCTATCTGACAATTTTCGAAAATCTTGCCGGAGCAAAGTCACCTCGGAGCCCACCTCCCTGATCTTAACTTCCAGGGCCGCTCGAGACTCCTGTATATCCGTCCTGGATGCTTGGATGGCTTCCATCAGCAAGGCAGTGTCAGTCCGCACCCCGGAGGCCGCAGGCAGAGACTCCAGCAGGTGCCTTGGCGCCGCAAAGTTGTCCATGGGTCCTTGTTTCGGCGTTTTAGGATCGTGTCTCTTTTCCCCATGGCAGTCCACGTCTCCGGGACTCAGTCCCCCGGTGTGCAGACCCGCACCTGTGGCGGAACGGGGGGGGGAGAAAAGGTATGCTCCTCCGCTGACGCTGGAATACTGTGCTTTTCGCCCACCCCGGCCTCCAGGATGTTGCGCGTCGAGCAGGCCCTCCTCCTATGGGCTGTTGACGAGGTCACCATGTCATGTAGTTGCCCGACTTTGACCTCTCACCTCCACCACCGACCGGGAGGGGAGGGGGCACATAGAGTGGAGGAGGATCCCCAGCACAGGCCTCCAGGCCAAAGAGGATATCTCCCGAGGAGCAGGGCCGCCCCCGTATGCTGCGCAAGTATCTGCACCCGACCTGGAGGCTCTCTCACCAAGCCTCAGATGACGAAAAGGGCTCGGGGGTCAGAAGTCTGCCTCATGGGGAGGGGGAAGGTTGTCGAAGTAGGACTCCTCCGCTCACCAGTCTCTAGTCCCACAGCGGGATCTGCGGCCCGGACGGGCGTCCTTCAGACGCTGTAACGTGGCTCCAGCCGCCATGTTGGCGCAGTGATCCGGCTCCTCTCGGGGGGGGCACCTCGATGTAGCAGCGACTCCCACCCCCTATCAGTCACCGTACCTCCGGGGATCATGTCGGGGCTCTCCCGCTCTCCTCTCCCTGTATCCAGGGTCACACCCGGAGGGCCCCCGGGCACAGTTCACCGGCTCTGCCTTACTCCGACCGCCATCTTGGTAAAGGCGGCACTCTCCAATGGGTTGCGGTTCCCCGCGCCGGGCTCCCGGTTCTTCCTCGCTCAAGCCCCCCTGCGAGGGCGCTCCAGGTGATTGGCAAACTCCGCTGGGCACCAGGTGTTCGTTAGCTGGCTTTTAATCCCGCAGTCGGATCTCGGGTGCCGCGGCCGCCATCTTGGCCATGCAGGGGTTTCTCTTGTTCACCAAACCGCGTTGGAATTTTTTGGTTTCCTGGTGGTTTCTCAGCTGGGGGATTGTCCTCGCTGGCTCTAGGGGTGTTGCTACTCCCGTTGTCAGGTTTTGTGCACTGGGATGATAGTTTAAAGACGGATTCGGCGTCAGCTCAACGGGAGCTCCGGTAAGGCACTTCCTAACCGGCCATGCTGTTGGCCACGCCCCCTCGAATGGGGGTAGGGTTGAACTTTTTGTCAGTTGGGAAAGGTTCAAAAGTTCAAGCGATAGAAAAGTGTGTTTCATTTTGATTTAATGTGGGCATGAATGGGATTTGTTATTTATTTGTATTTGTGTGTAGATTGAGTGTGTAGATTGACAGGAAAAGTTTGCTATTTGCTATAGGACTTCCTTCTTTTATTTTTTCTTGCTTAGGTACGCTTACGGGATGACTTTCTGACTTTGCACTGTACGTCGTACGTATGTACATGGTACTCGCACGGTAAGTCTACCGTAAAAAAAAATAGCCTCTATCAGTTTTTTTAGAATACCCGGGGATCCAATCCCCCGGGGCTTCTTTTTAAAAAAAACAAAACATAAAAAACACCTATGTAGGGGGATTACGCCCCCCCACATGCCCCAGGGACCGCCACCTCCCCGGGGCTCTAATATCGAAAATAGGAGAGTCCGTGATGGACCCCCCAGCCCCGTGGACCACCACCCTGGGGCTTTTAATATTGTGAGGGGGGGCCGCACGGCCCCCCTCCTGGAGTGGTTGATGGCCCTGCGGACCACCACCTACCAGGGCCGGCTCCTGCAGTGTCACAGGGTGCCTACCCCTGGGACACTGCTGTTTGCTATGGTAAGGCGGGAGCCTCGCGGCTCCCACCCTACCACAGCAAACCACTTTCCTATTTCAAAGAGAGAGCAGGTTAACCTGCTCTCTCTTTCAAGTAGGAAATCAGAGTGATTTTCGTCAGAGAGAGCAGCATGTAAGCTGCTCTCTCTGACGAAAAGCAATGCCGGCTCCAAAAGGACGCAGGGAGCTGGCTGGGATCGTGGGGGCTTTGGGGCTTCTCCCACTGTCCCCAACGTTATATTTGAGCCCCGGGCGATTGGGTCACCAGGGATTATAAAAAATTAGTGATAGAGGCTATTTTTTTTTTATAGTAGATTTATCGTACGCGTACCATGTACGTACGGACGACGTACCGTGCGAATTCTGTAAGTCGTCCCATAAGCGTACGTAAACAAGAAAAAATCTAATAAAAATATATATTTACAGATATCTATCAAGTTTATGTGTTTATATGTTGGTTGGTTCTAATGAGACCTTCTCTCTTTATTGGTACTTATAACTAAGTGGTTATGCATAGTCTAAACCTGTTGAGGAGTAGTGTTTTATAGAGTGCTGAACTTTTGACCTTTGTTGACAGTTGAATTTTGCATGATCTGTTAGGGGTAGGGTGGAAAGTTAAGTCAGTTGGAAAGGTTTGAAATATTGAACCAATAGAAATGTGTGTTTCGTTTTGAATAAATATGTGAAGGATTTTGATTTGTTATTTACATGTATATATGTGTAAATTGAGAGGGAAAATGTGCTATTTCTTGGTTCTGCTGCAGACACTGAACTAGAGAGATTCTGTATACGAATATCTACTGTGTGAGTGGCACTCTTTTTAATCTAGAAATCAATTTCAAAGGTGAGTTGATAAGTTGTAAGGGAATGTATGTGGTACATTTTTTTTAGTAAGAGTAATGTATTCTCGAATTTGGATAACTATTGTGATACTATCATTTGTGCAATAAAGTGCAGTACTAAAAAATGTAGAATGTGTGCAGTCACTTTTTCAGTTGTAGAGTAGTTAATAGTGTTGCTTGTTTAGAATTAGGCTTGAATTTTAAATCTACAATTTTGTAGTCAGTATACATACACTGCTGCATACACTTTTGGCAGATTTATAAGCCTCTTTTGTCTTTTTGTTGTTGTATTCCTCTGTCTTTCCTCATATTCATCCTATCACCTCATTTACCCCCCTCTTTGTTCATACTTCTTCTTTCTCTTCATACTCCCTGATCTGTCCTTTTACTCTTCCCTCTCTCCCTTCATACATTCTGGGGCAGATTTACAAGCCCCTTGTGCCTCTTTGTTGTTCTATTGTGTAAGTTTTTTTGATGTAATGTTGGCAAAAGTAATGTAGTAAATTGCAGGTGTATTTGCAAAATGAGTCAGGGTTGTTCACTGAAATGTAGTAGTTATATACATGGAATGTGTGCAGTCACTTAACCGTTTTACAGTAGTAAATGTATTTTGGTATAATGCATGGTGTTATAATTTTTTGTTTAATATCACACTGTGCGTATTTGTACATTAAGGAATTATATTTGCCCCTTTTTCAATATTTTCTACCCTCTCTTGTCATACTCCCCCCTCTCTCCTCTTACTCCTTCCTCTCTCCTGGTACTACCATCTTTTTCCCATATTCTCCTCTGTCCTCATACTGCCCTTCTTTGTGTTTATATTACCCTGTCTTTCTTCATACCACAATACCTGCTAGAGCTGTGCATAATAATTTTGAGTTGGTAAATATTCCTTCTTAACTGATGGATTTAAATACCTATGAGTCTATTCTTATTCACTGTGTACATCCATTTCAGGCTATTGTTCTTATGGAGCCTAAGACAGGGAAATTGCCTCCTTCAGATTTACAGAGAGGATTAAACGGAAGAGTTGTGTATTTGCCTTTAGATTTAAAGACACATATTGAAACAATTGGTGTAGAAAATGTTGAGGATGATCCTCTAGTTGTTTTAGTTAATGGCGTTCCTACTAAGAGTAAGAAAATCTGGCAAGAATTAGTGGATGTTAGGAAAGGGAAAAAGGCAACGTTGTATCTGGTAAAAAATAATCAATACTATAAAAATGTGTGGGAGAAGAAGAAATAACTGTAGAAGAAGATAGTGATTAGACATCTGGACAAATTGAAAAAGTAGATGAGTCCAGAACTGAAGAAATCTATGAGCATTATAGTGCTCATCCACTTCATTCCAAAGAAGTGAAGGGGAATACTATTGAGTTATTCCAAATGAAAGAAGCAAAGGGAAGCCCCATTAGTGTATGGGAAAAAAGCTTGGAAGCTCATTGTTTCCCTTAGTTGTTTCCAACAGGGAAAGGAGGATGATATGATGACCGACCTCTGCAGATTCCGGCATCTGAATACCGGACATCAAGGTTGTATGCAGAAGATCCAAGATTTCGACAATATATTCCGTATTTGTTTCATCTTTTGTTTGAGAGTGACTTGTCTGGACTTTCTTATGAAGTGAATCATATATATTGAAAACAGGTGTACATCTGCAAAATGTTTCGGCAAAGGAATTTATGGATAAAGTACAGCAGAAAGATAATGTTTTGGAAACTCAGCTAATTAATCTCATGGCATGTCAGCGTTGTACTAATGTATGCTAAGGAACTTAGGAACTCCTACATGGTTCCTTACTCTGTGCTGAATATTCTTGGGATGATTTACTTCAATTTCTTCAAGAAGCAAATCCAAATATACTTAAATATTGAATACAAGACACCTGGAGAATTGTGCTCTTGGATCCTGTTAATGTTTGCAGGTATTTCAATAATAGATTTGAAGCTATGATGTCTTTTATCACCAATAAAAAAAATTCTCCTCTTGGAGAGGTTCTGGATTTCTTTTGGAGAAAGGAGTATCAAGCGAGAGGTGCTCCTCACATACATATGCTAATATGGATCTACAAGTCTTACGATTCCAAAGCCATCGTTATGGCAAAGACTGTCATCGAAAGTACAAATCAAAGGACAAATTCTACACCAAATGTCGTTTTGTATTTCCACGTCCTGTAATATCGAAAGGAAGAGTGAATCGTTTTATGTCATCTTTGTGACATCCGATCACAAGAAAGTCTCCAAAAAATACCTACAATTTAAGAGGAAATGAAGAGTCAAAATACATAAATGACTACAACCCAGTCATTTTGTCCATGTGGAATGCTAACATGGAAATTCAATACATTGCAGACAATTCCATTGCTGTTGCTCGATTTGTAACATCCTACGTAACCAAATCAGAAAAGAAAGAATTGAAGGAAATGTTGGAAGAGATTTCCCACGAGAAGAGTCTAAGTAAGAAATGATATAGTTACAGTTTGAAGATGTTTCTGCAAGTCTATACTCCAAATCTAGAAGAATCATTTGGGTGAGTCTAGGTCTTGCAGCAACACGAAATCGAGTACTTAAATCTGTACAAGAAATTGAATATTTAGCTGAAAAAGAACCAGAGAGTACAGATAGTGTGAAAACAAATATGTTGGATACATAATATCCAAATAGAAGTCATCATCTTGAGAACATGTGTCTCTAAGAAGCACTGCAAAACTATATTTTTAAACGGAATATTACAGAAAACATCAATAATGGTATATATGCTGTGATTGGTTCTGAAGGATGTTTGGTGAAATAAACAAAAGGAAATTTCATTAATCACCATAAACTGAGTTGCGAAACTCCTGAGAAATGGTAATTTTACTATTTAGCTATTTTGCATTTTTTCAAGCCGTGGCGTTCAGAATTGGAATTACTTGGAGATTTTGAGAGCTATGAAGATTCATTCAACGCAAGTAAAGATACTATAGAATGTTGTGTTTTTGCTAATTATGTGAAAATGTTGAACGACGAAATTGAGCAAGAAGCTACAATTGCAGCTGAGATTGCTAGAGAGTGTTCTCAAGACAGTCAAACTTCTGCCCCGTTGAGTCAGGATCTACTAGTAGAACCAATTGTTCAAAATGAAGCTGCAACTGCTATGGAAGAGGTGGAAACAGTAATGTATCAATCTCAAGAAGATGTAACAAACTTAGGAAACTTGGAAGAACAAATAAATGTTGAGCAGAAACAAATATAAGAGCAAGTGATAGAACAGATTGACCATGGATTACTTCATGAGAAGGAAGAGTGCTCTTGCTTATCATTTCAACCTATCCGAATGTACGTGAGTGGACAAGCTGGAACAGGCAAAAGTTTTTTAATTAAAGTAATCACAACTTTTCTACAGAAAACAACAGTCGCATTTGTCTTGTGTTGTCACTGCTCCAACTGGATTGGCAGCACACAATATTAAAGTAATTACTTTACATCGTTTATTAATGCTACCAGTAGAGCATGAAAACGAATTGGAATACCACAAGCTATCTGGAGAAGCTTGTTGCGAAGTTTCAAGAGTCTTGAAGAAAATGAAACTTATTATTGATGAGGTAGGCATGGTATCAAACTTAATGCTTGCCTTTGTGCATTTAAGAATGCAGCAAATTCTTAAAACAGAGTTTGCCGTATTATTTGGAGGAAAACACGTCATAGTTTTTGGAGATCTATTACAACTTACTCCTGTAAACGGACAACCAGTGTTTAAAACATTGGCGCATGAAGATACCAGAAAGTCTTTGGAGAGCATTGGAAATGTTAACATTTAGTCATATGTTGAGCATAAGGAACTTATTACAAATATGCGACAGGCAAATTATGCTGATTATGGAACTATTCTTCAAGATATATGAATTGGAAAAGTGACTAAACATGGCAAAGAAGCTTTACAGAGACGATTACTTTCCAATTTATTTCCAAATGAAAATATTGTTCCTGATAAAATATATATGAGAATTGCAGAAAATAAATCTGTAATCTGCTTAATGCCATCACTGCGTGAATGTTCTATTTTTAATGAAGACATTTTTAGGTTGGAAAATGAAGAAGTTATAAAATTGGAAGCTATTGAGAAAATAGAACATGAAGGAATCACTATTATTTTGACTGAAATGTTGAAGGGGCAATTGGATTCTTTAGAGAAATCGATAAGTAAAACTGCTGGTTAAGAAAAGAATGTATATACATGTGTAAACTGTAGGGTAATTCTACCAAGTAATTTGAATGTGGAAAAAGGTTTAGTAAATGGAGCAATGGGTACAATTGTTAATTTTGTTAATTATGTAAATAGAGATGGTATTGAATTTTTAAAAAACCAAATTTGATGAAATTGCTGATGTACAACAATTTAGTCATTGTTCAGCTCGGTATTGCTTGTAAAAGATTTGTATGTACGCAGAAAACTGTTTCCTATTTCTTTGACTTATGCGGTGACCATTCATAAATCTCAAGGTTTAAGTGTACATAGTGCTTTAGTGAATATTGGAAGTACTGTGTTTAAAGAAGGTATGGCATATGTTCCTTTGTCTCGAGTGAGAACTTTATCTGGATTGTACTTGATTGATTTTGATGAGACAAAGATTAGTGCAGATGCAAATTGTGTGAAAGAGTATAATAGGTTAAGAAGAGAATATGCACCCAATTTAGATTACTATCCAGTATTTGAAAAGTGTGTGGTATGTAGAAAAAGAAGATTTGAGAATATCTGTAGTGAAGCTGTAGAGAAAGAAAAAAACACAAGATGAAGTTGTGATTGCAAGCAAACAGAATGACAGTGTTGAAGAGAATGTTGGTTATCAGTTTGAAAATAGTTCTGGGGTCAACTGCTATGCTAATGTAGGGCCTCATTTGGATGGCGGACGGACCTGCGTCCATCTGCCACCCCAGAGTAGGAGGGACTGTCCGCAGGGGCAGCGGCGGTCCCTCCGTGCAGATTAGGATGTGACCGCCACCATGGCGGTCACATCCTGTATATTTAACATTGCGGCGGGTGCTGCGTGAAGCTATTATAAATAAACCATGTTTTCCTTTGCATGCACGAAGCTGCAGGCACCGCGTGGTGCTTGCCCCTTTGTGCACGCAAAGGCAGGGGGGTACCATAGGTACCCACCATGTGCACGCCCCACCCCCCTTCATTCCTAGGTGCCCACAACGCGCCCCCAAAGAAAAGTCTGTATGCCTTTCCACGGCGGAAATGCCGCCGTGGAAAGGCATAAGACCACTGCCATCCTAATATGGCTGGCGGTGTCTGATAGACACCGCCAGCCATGTTAGAGCTTTTCCGCCACGGTCGGAAGGCGACCGCGGTGGAAAAGCAGCGGACGGAAAAAAGATCCCCCAACCATCCTAATCTGGCGGGGGTCTTTTTTCTGTCCGCAGCGGTTAATCCGCATCCTCCGGGCCGGCGGTGGCTTCCGCCAGCCCAGAGGATGCGGATTAACCGCAATCCTAAAGAGGCCCAAATTTTGGCCTTTCAAGATTGCTGCTGTTAAGGTAGGTTGGTCCGGTGTTGTAGAGTAGTTTGTAAGTGAGGGTGAGGAGCTTGAAGGTTCTCCTCTTGTCAAGGTGGAGCCAGTGTAGGTCTCTCAGATGGTGGATGAAGTGTCTGCGGCAGGAGACATTGATGATCAGTTGATCAGAGTTGTTTTGGATGTAGTCGTTGTAGGTGTTTGTCCGAATTAAGATTTAGAGAGTTGATCCTTATGCAGCTGGCGACGTCTTTCGGTGCTATGTAGCTCCTTGGTGAGGGAGAAGATGAGTTGGGTGTCGTTGTCTTAGCAGATAATGTTTAGGTTGTGATGGCGAGCCACTTGTATGAAGGAGCCATGTAGATGGTAAATAGTGTCAAGTTGAGGGTTAAGGCCTGGGGGACGTTGCAAATGATGTTGGTGGTTTTGGATCAGAAAGGTAGGAGACGGATGCTTAGGATTAATATTGAACAACTTCTGAAGTAAGAATTTGAGATACACTATTTGGCCATGAGGAAAAGTATATAAAAGCATTGAGGACTATTTGTTGTATATTTTGTCAGGATATATTTATAAATAACTTTATTTGCAGTGTATGAAAATTAATGATAGTGTTTTGTTATTTTAAGATTGTTTGAAATATCTTATAGTTACGTGAGAAATTGCTATTAGAAAAAAACATTTAACGTATGTTTTATTTCTACTTTTTAGATTGTTATTGAGAATGTTGAATGTTTTTTGTTAAGATAATCTTATTGATTGTCTTTTTTTGCCCACTGTTATGTGATTAGTACTATTGAAGTCACTGTTTTTAGTGTAATTCAACATATTCTGAGAACAGCAAAAAAGGCAAATGAAATGCTTTAAAAATTATTTTGTGTTGTAAAAGATATATTTTAACTATATTTTTTTGTCTTCCACAGATGCTTCTTTTATAATATATACATTTTTTATTACTTATTATGTGTAAGGTCAGTATAAGTAAGTGTTAAAAATGGTCGATGGAATGTGCATCTACAGATCTGAATTAACATACAATGGATGGAGTACATAAGTGTGTAAAGATGGTTTGTATATTTTAAAGACATTTCAAAAAAATGTATATATATATATATACTGAGTGTATCAGTATTCTTTGCAGTTTACTACAACACATCTACTAGTTTGGAACAGGTAAGGTGAATAGACCTATTGTACTTTTTTTTAATATTGCATTCTATTATAACAGCCTGAGTTTTTTCCTATAGTGATAAGGAGTGACTGGTTTGAAAATTTAGGACAATTTTAAAACTGAAATTCATATAAATAATTATATTTATATAATCTTATAAAGTAGTTGAGAATGGTATTCGTATTATATTTTTTAAAGGGCAAAATAGTTGAGAAAGCTAGGTTTGTGTTCTGTATTAGGAAAAATGATAAAATGAAGTGTTTATGTTTTTGTACAAGGACCTACATCATACAAAATTCAGTGTGGAAAATCAAGAAAACAATTTGGGAGACGGTTAGGAAATCAGTAACAGTGTCATTGAAGAGCTGAACATACCTTTTACAAGTACTGAGACTGAAGAGGAAGAAATGTTTGCTGCAGAAATCAGATGTGATTTCCTAGACGAAGCCTTGGATGCTGATTTTGTGGAAGCATTAGATGACATTGAGTATGATTATATGACTTTGGAAATTGATAACCAGGGAAAAGATATACCTGATGAAATTATTTTAGAAGCTCTGTTAAATTATGAGATGTTACAAAAATAAATGTATTATTATATAATAATAATGTTTTGAGACACTCTTCTTGCAGAATTGTAATCATTCAGCTAGTACTCAAGTACTCATGGTGCAAAGTGCGCCTTAGGGTATGGACTGCTTCAGACCTCTATAGACAATGCATGCACTCTCCTATGCACTGGCAAACTTGTGTTTTATAGCTTCTATTTCCCAGTCTATATTCTTAAACTTCCAGAAAACTCTCTGCCATTGCTGATTCAATATTGTACTGAGCTATTCAGCAGAATGTCCTTATCTATGCACTGTACTAAAAATGAAGCTCTTTTAAATTCAGCCAGACACTCTCCTTGCAGAACTGTAATTATTCAGGCAGTACCCAAGTAATCATGAAGCAAAGTAGGCCTTAGGCCATGGACTGTTTTGCAATCTTCTATGTACGTGCAAACTTGTTTTTTATACCTTCAATTCCCCAGTCTGTATTATTAGACTTTCACCAATCACTCTCACTCTACTGTTTCAATATTGTAGTGAGCCATTCAGCAGTATTTCCTTATATATGTACTGTGGTAAAACTGAAGCTGTTATAAATTCAGTCAGGCACTTTCTTTGCAGAACTGTAATCATCTACTCAGTACTTACATACTCATACAGCAGTATGTGCTTACATATATACACTGTTGTAAACGTAAAGCTGCTATACATTCTGCCACACACGCTACTTGCAGAATTGTAATCATTCAGCCAGTACCTAAGTACTCATGGTCCAAAGTGCGCCTTAGGGCATGGACTGCTTCAAACCCCTTTAGACTATACATGTAGTGTTCTATGCACCGGCAAACTTGTCTTTTATACCTTCAATTCCCCAGTCTGTATCCTTAATCTTCCAGCAAACACTATCACACTTCTGTTTCAGTATTGTAGTGAGCCATAGAGCACTATGTGCTTATCTATACACTGTTCTAAAAGAATCCATTCACTACATTAAAACACTAATCAGCAGATGTACAATAAGTGGTTCATCCCTAGAGATATGCCAGTTATTGTGTACTGTGACATCACCACCATGGATGCACTATATTTACAATGTGGTGCACTATGGGGCAAAAACAGCACAGATGTGTGATGTATCTGTGCTGTGAAGGCGGCCATTGCAATGCTTTTGGGGCCCTATGCTCACAATGCTGTGTCAATCCTTACAGATCTTTCAAGCAGGTGCAGAGTTTTGAAGCAGCATAAGCCCAAAAGTGATTGAATGACATTTTATAGATTTCACGTAGTCACTTTTAGGAGGCGTTTCTGCGCCAGAACACCCCACCCCCTGCAGAGGAAAGCCTCCTTCTAGCGTAGGGCTTTACAATGTGATACAACTTCCAGATGGCTTACATTGTAAATAGCACACACCAAGTACACTGCCTTGACAGATCTTACATCTTACAGATGTAAAATGCCACTTACACAGTAAGCATTTCTTTTTGGCATGTAGTGCTGTAGATTTAAATGCTTTCCATAGTCCTGACATCTCATGTTGTGTTCGACCGGGGTAGTAACTACAACTAAAAGGCTTGATAAAGGGCCTGATTTTGAATCAGAATATGAAATTCAAGAATAATTGATAACCCCAGCCAAGAAAGGCAGCAAGTGTGTAAATTTCCCACTACCTTCGGCCGGGGTAGTAGCTACAACAAAAAGGCTCGATAAAGGGACTTGACTTTGAATCAGAATATGAAATTGGACAATAATTGATAATCCCAGCCAAGAAAGGTATCAAGTGCGCAAATTTCCCACTACCTTCGGCAGGGTTGTAGCTATAACAAAAAAAGGCTTGATGAAGGGCCTTGACTTTAAATCAGAATATGAAATTGAAGAATAATTGATAACCCCAGCCAAAAAAGGCAGCAATTAGGTGTGTGTGTGTGGATGATGTGTTGATTGAGTGGAAGATGAATAAGGTGAAAAATAAGAAAGGCTGCAGATGCGCAAACTACCCACTGTCTTGTCAGGTTAAAATTAAAAAAGGAGAGGTCTTTCAACAGTTGGAATTGGAAGTGTTGTGAACCAATCAAATCTCTTCTTTTAAAGTCACATGGCTTTGCGTACGCTTAAGGTACGCTTCCCATGCTCTTACGATGCGAGTATGCACGACGTACTGCCACGATTTGCGTAATTGCTTTTAAAAGTAATATATGCTTATTAAAAGGTAAAAACTATTTTCTTGATTATCCCATATAATGCCTTTCCTTAGTATGTACATTAAATACATAAATATATGTTTTTAAATATTTAGAAACTTTCATGCCGTACACGTACTGGACTCTGGACATGAACGTTGACGCGTGATGTCAAATCGCATTTGTAACGTGTGCGCAGGTACACGCACAGTACGATTAGATGTACAAAGAATGGTGCGATTACCAAAAGAAAAATTAAATGGGAATGATATAGAATTTAATTTTAATATATTGAAAAAAAATGTAATTAATAAAAAAAATATTTTTTAATTTACTTTTGTTATTATTTTACATTAAGAATATGAAATATAACTAAAAAAATAAAATAAATATAATTATTTATAATAAAAATGGAGGAAATTAGTATAAAAAGAAACAAATACAATATTTAATACATTTAAAAATTATCATTTAAAAAATCTTTGAAATTCACTGAAAAAGCCATAGGTTTTAGCCACGTTATAGTTAGGAATTAGCATTTAAAAAACCTTCGAAATTCACTGAAAAAACCATAGGTTTCACACATGTTATAGTTAGCTGGACATTTCACTCATACAAAACCATTGAAATTCCCCCGTTATAGTTAGTTCAGCAAACTATAACTCGCGCACCCGCAATCCACTGCTGATGACGTCACATATTACATCACTCATGACATGGTCAGTGACATCACTCATGACATCACTGATGACATCTCACATGACATCACTCATGACATCACTGATTTGAAGGGTAAATAGAATTGCTCGGCATTTAACCAAATGTTAGGCTTTTCTCGAAAGGGTTCCATTCTGTAGGTTAAAGCAGGTATGTATTTGGCTTTGATGACATTCAGGACAGGCATGTTGGATCGCCCATCAACATTTTTTGATCACTTAAGCCGGACCTATTTTTCTTTTTAGTCTTGCCAAATGTGCTCTATGGTACCTTTTTGTAAGCAGGGTAAAGCCTAGATACACATAGGGGCAGATTCACGAGCCCATTGGTCCACTTTTGTGTCACTTTAACATGGGAAAAGTGACGCAAAAGTGGTGCAAGGGGCTTGTAAATCTGCCCCATAGAGTCTTCCTGTTCCAATGATTGCCCTCCCATACTCCAGGCAGCAGTTTTGTTTTTAAGTGAGATGAACGGCACCAATTCAGGTTTTTGTGATTTTCCTTATATATTAAGGGGCTTAGTGCCTAAAGAGATGCAGTTGTATCTGAAACCATTCCATTTCAATAAACTTTATTTCGGTCAAAATATACCATAAAAAGTAGATGGTAGAAACAGTTACGACAAATACAGATACATAAACCAATAAATTACAGATAAGGTAAAAACACAAATTGCATATTTAGCACCATTAGAGTACATCACAGGGTGGGAGAGTTGTGGGATTCAAGGCTTTATCTGGTTTTCAACCAGCTCCCAAGTCAAATACCCTGTGTAAAGCCACAACAATCATAAAAATAAACACATACCATTTTGATGTAGTCAGATTTCAGTTCATCATTAATGTTGATTGTTAAAACATGTAAGGAGTTAAAAATAAGTTAAATGTTAAAATGTATATATGTATGCACTATGGGAATTTTGTACTTGCTGTGGCGAGTTTAACAGCACCCTATAACTATGCCACATTGAGTTTAAAAATCGGGATACGGCAAAAACAATGGATGGGTGAGTATCAAATTTCCAGATTCTAAATGCCTGCACACAGTGCATATACCCCAAATTACTGCAAAGTGGGACGAGCCAGCAATGTCTGGTTATTTTATAGCCGGGACAAAATAAAAACTATGAAGCTCTGACTCATCAGCACAATTGCAAGTGGGGCACACAAGGGGAGTGGCTTTTTGCCATTTGTTGGTGAAGGCACGGTAGGAATTGAAAAAGGAAACCCCATTTTGGGCCCCCAGTTTTTTTTGGGCCTCGGCTTGACACATCACATTGAACCTTCCCACTAAGGACGCAAAGTGAATGAGCTTCTATTTTTGGAAAGTTTTGTCCTGATTTGTCAAAGGGCACCAAAGTTACATTTTATAAATTTTTTACAAATCTTTTTTATTGTTTTAACCATTATCATAACAGGTAACATTGCACTCACAATGCTAATGCACAGGACAAGTAATTGCAAAATGTCTAAATAAGCTAGCATCCCAGTAATTCACTTCTACCTATTACAACGTTCTTTGAGGTACATTTCACTCAATGACGATAGAGGTCTTTTCATCAAAGTTAGTAAAAGGCCAAAAATTACTTTCCTATGGAGACATTGACCTAACATATCTATATTCACTGACAAAAACAAAGGTTAAAGTGATGTTGTAGTTAGGAATTGAATTAATATCTTACTTAACATTAAATAAATATATGAAAATTCACTGAAAGTAATTTAAAGGGGCATGGTAGTTATGTGGAAATGTCAATTAAAACATAAGGGTTTAAACTAACAACACCACTAAAATTCACAAGTTATAGTTACCTTAAGACATTTTGTACCCTATATTAACCGTAGCTCATGCCCCTGCAGTGCACATTGTTGTTATCAATGATGTTCCAGATGTTGCAGTGATGTATTCAATGTGGTCGTAGAACAACATCTCACAAGCGATCTAAAATGGAAGGTAACTAGCAGTGTACTGTGAAGGCGTGAGTTATAGGTATTTTAGGGCACGAGGATCACATTTGTATCCAAAATTATGTATATATCACACTGTGTATGTTCCCCAGACCTGACAGATCTAAAGATAAAATCTGATTGGCTACCAGAACATCAATAAATATGCAGCAATTTTAGGACTCGGGTAATAGGTTCCCTGTCTTAGTAAATGAATAGGAAAACACATAAGGGGGAAAAGCAGGAATACTCTGCTCCCTTACTCCTGGTGACAGGGTGCCAGAGATGCTGAAAACATATTTTTTGTTTTAATGGTACCGCTGATCCGTAGTGATGTTGAAAAAAAATGGTGGGTTCCAGCCCCTTTGATTTTGAAGCCCCCCAGTGTGGGCGAGTACTATGAGGAGGAGGACTGCAGCCCCTATCCTGAGCCTCTATATAGCCCTAGTACCCCATCCCCTTTGGCCAAAATAATCTGTTTGATTAGGTGGTTTGTGGTCCCCCTCCCGACCCTCAGGAAAGCCATGGTGTTTTTATGTGGGCGTCAGTCAGTTCTCACTCCTTGGGCTGTACAATGGCCCCTGAAACCTCATCGCCAGGGACCCAAAGAGAGCAATGTGCCAGGGACCCCCTACCCCAGGACAGTGATGTTCCCAGCCTCTGAGAGTGCAGGAAGGTAATACAAATCTAATTCCTTGCCTGTGTTCTCCAGGGCAGGGAAGACAGCATTTTTGCCGCCCATCAGAAGCAGAGGAAAAAACTGCTTCTACCCTGATGGAAGTACAGCCATAACTCAGGAACTCAGGATGGATGATGGCTGGGGAGATGGCAGATGGTGTGGGGACTTTGGTGCTCCACCTGCAGCCCCAAATGGTGGGTGGGTTTTTTGTGCCCTGTATTGAGTATTTGGCACCAACTGTATAAAAAAGATTTGGACATGTTTAATGTTTTGATTATAATTAGTATTGAAAATATTTTGTGACTATTATTAAATATTGCAATTGATGATTTTTATAAACTATACATTTGACAAAGCCAAAATATCTGCATTACAAATGTTGATGTGCTGACCCTCTAATAGAGACTATAGACCAGGATCTTTTCATATTATGGTGCTCTAACCCTTTGGAAACCCAGTATGTCTACCTTACTTAACTTACTTAAATGATACCCTTGAAATTGTTACATGACATAGTTTGCCATGTGTGTTTGTATGGGGATGGTCACATACAGCGGTAAGCCCACACCATGCACGGGGATGAGCATCCTAATTTAAAAATGTACATTTAACTACAAGGCAAGGATTAATTTAATGTTATAGAAAAAAAATATTTCTATTTTGCAGTGTTATATAGTGCAAACTTGACCTGAAGGTATCCGAGCACCTTACATGAGGACCAGTTGCATTACAGATGGACACTTTTTATTTTGCCACTGAATCAAAGGATGTTTGAGCCTCCCCCCCCCCCCCCCCCCAGACTCAAACCTAATTACCCAGCTTCATAATTGGACATTCTATCCATTAGGCCATCTCCTCTCCCCATCTGTTATCAACATTTCTTAAAGTATAGCTCTGCTGTCTAAAGACTGATATTGGAAGTTACGCAATTTTTTTCATTTCTGAACATACAAACTAGGTTTTCAGTCATACTGTATAACAGCTCATTTACACAGAAATGACAAGGTGAGAAAGTAAACACAATTAAAGCTAGGAATGAAAGGGCAATAATCTATTTCTAGCTATTTGGGGTTGATGGTGTAAGCTTATCTGGGATATAAAATGACATAACTTTTTTTGTGTAAACTGGATAATGATGAGAGTGAGTTTATTGAAAAATAGAATGAAAGAAGAGTACAAATTAGTTCCAATTGGGAAGAAACAAGAGGGACTGAATTGCAGGAAGAGTGTGGACAGAGCTTCAGGAATTCAGACACATCCTAAGCTAAAGGTCAAGGAAAATAGGAAGGAGTGATGTGCATGGTGCAAGAGAAATCTCAGACATATGAGCCAGTACAAATAGTTAGAAAGAGCATGAGTGATCAGAGTTATATGGTTAATTTTGAGTTTCTAGCTGAAGAACCATTATCTAGAGAAATGTATCATGTCGGTGGCAAAACTGGTTATTTTAATCTCAAGCATGCTGTTAATCTCAAGCAAGCTGTTATCCTGCTTTAAACATTATGAATATAATATGCTGTGTGATTTTTTCATTTCCTTTTGATCGGGATGTTGTTCAAAGTAATCTGAATAGGAAGAATTTCCTCTCAAATGTTCAATGTTCTTCCTGCTTAAAGTCTTTCATTGATTTGTACTTCCACATTTGAAGACATTAGGACATAAGGGGCTAGTTATTATTCATTGAAGGGATGGTATTAGGTATTACATTACATTATGTATTGTGATTTGCTAAACCTAGAAATAATTTTGCTCACCTCTTGTTTACTGCATGATTTTATGGTGTATTCTACATTGAAAAAAAAAAAGGTAAAGGTATGTTATAGTTAGGTGAAAATGTCAGTTAAAACATACGGTTTTAAACTAACAAACCCACTGAAACTTACCACTTCTTTTTGTAGTAACTAGAACTCATGCCCTATTGTAATTAGAACTCGCCACTGACATCATTGATGACAACACAGTGCATGGCGAAGGGAAAAGTTATAGTTACTTTAGGACACGCGTTATAGTTACTTGCAATAACTATTTCACCCAATTGATTGCCGAAACGCGTCATGTTCAAGTTTTGCACTCAAGTTGTCCGTCTCTCTTTCCGGTGCCTGGATGCACCTTTGAGTGGTGATAGTATATATATATATATATATATATATATATATATATATATATATATATATATATATATATATATATATTACCTACTGGCGGTCGCCAGTAGGTATATATAGTTAGGATTTTTTCTCTATGGGATTTTTGAAAATTCTATGTCTAATAACTTTGGCGTTTGTGGACGGAATCGGCTGAAATTTTCAGGAAAATGGCACATTTTGTTTCTGAGCAGCTCCTAGAAATTTGGGGGGGGTTCGTCAAGGGGGAGCCGAGAAAAAAGGGGGGTCCCAAAACGCGTTTTTCCTATGTTAATTTCCATAGGGCGGTTGGCCTCACTTTTAGACCGAACGGCTGAATGGATTTCAACGAAACTTGGCAAAATTGTAGGGACTGTTAGCCCGATGTGCCTTTGCTAGGTCTCAATATATGTGCTTCAGTGGATTTTGAGAAATTAACGTTTAAAACAAGATATATATCTGTAACAGCGCTCCGGGCTGCGCTCCGGTCCGCTTACTTTTCGCGAAACGGAACTTTGCGATGCGAAGCTGATTGGCTCTCCGGTGTCTGTCAACATTCTAAACAGTCCGGAGCGGCCGCCATCTTAACTCTCGGTAGGATCGAGAGAGAAGAAGAGGCCAAAACAAAGGGGGAAATTACCATAAGGGGGCATAGTAGATCCTCGTTGACCCCCTAGGTTTTATGTGGAGGTTTTAAAAGGGCCCAGGAAGGTCAAAAAAAAAAATTTTTTTTTTTTTTGGGCGTGGTGAGCGCTAAGTTTGCGAACCGGGAAGTGTTCTGGGCAGCGGACTATAAGGATAAAAGAATGATAGACTTTTCTAATACTGTATGTTAATTGTTGATTTTGTTGGTTTTTTTTGTTTTCTTTATTTTTAAAGTATTTTTTTTATTTTGATTGTGTTTCATAATTCAATAAATTTTCTAACATTTCAGTGTCAGAAATTTCAAAATTGAATATAGGGTGTAAATTGTCCTCATTTTGAAGCAGGTTATCCACTGCTTCAACACATTGTAGTAGTTCCTGGTCTCTACTTTGATCCATAAAATCATCAATTTTTTCTTGGCTGCTCTCCTCCAGTACAATTGTAAATTTAACTTGTTGCTCGCCTTCCATTTTGCCTGAAATTTTGATTAAAAAAATATATATTAGTAGAGATAGGGCACTGTTGGGAATAATTTTAGATAGGCAGTTTTTATCAGTGAATTTATCTTTTGGCAGTGTATAGTATCAGAGTGGAAATAGGACTATAAAAAAGTGTATGTGATTTAACCAAGACAAGCCTAACTCCATTCATAACTATAACAGAGAAGTCTATCTAAATCTATAACTACTATAGAGGGATAGTATATATCTATCAGAAAAAGTCTACCATATTAAGTTATAGTGCACAATATACTTCAGTTTTAAAAATTACAACTTACCTTCACAAAGAAGTTGAATTGTTTGATAGCTATTCAAATGTGATGTACAAGTACAACAAGAAGTAGCAGTCAAAATGGCTGTGTTTTCTTCTCCTCCTTTATATATATACAGGTATATAACCAATCAAATGTTATATAATAAAAGTAGAAAATGAAAGTAACATTTTTATTGGTTGTCAATTCCAACCCTTCAGATGTGTTTTGTGAAGTAATTTACCTCACGGTACTTAGAGAGGTCTACAGGCTTAATGGCTAAATGGAATTTCAATCAAATTTGTGAAAATGAAAGGGATTGTTATGTAGTATGAGCTAATCTATATTTGGTGAGAGTGTCTCTAGTCGTTTTTCTGTAAATTACTTTCCCACCTTTTTTTTGGACCGCTTCCCAGGAAGCGGCTCGGTTCGCGAACTTTAAGCGTCACGGGGGTCCACCATTTTGTGTTTCGGTCGCATTAAGATACAAGATGGAGGACAAATAATGTTTAGAATGGGTAGAAGGGGTCATGGTAGACTTATCTTGACCCCCTAGGTTTTCTGAGGGTGGCTGAGGAGGCTTATATGTGCGGAAAAAAAACATTTTTTTTAAAAATTCCGCGAGGTTAGCTTTCGGTTCGCGAACCGGGTAGCGCCTCGGGGAGCGTAATTTGTGGAAAATTAGTGAAAAAAGTTAGAAAAAAATAATAATTGTGAGTGATCAGATGAAGGGTAGCTCTGAGAAGAGCTTTTGGGTTTATGGTACATTTAGGTACTTATAAGTAGGTACCTATGCACAGTCTTAAATTCAGAATGAAAATTCTGTTGCCCTCATCTGAGAAGTGAACTCCATCTCCTCTGTAGATATCTTGCATGTAGTAACGCAAGTTATTGATGTACAAGGAGCCCATTCCATGGTCTCTCATGTAAGCTGAAACAGATTTGTTTACATGCTTCCTCGCTTTCTCAATTTGTGGACAAAATTGGTTGGACCACCTCCATTTCTGTCTTTGGCATATATTGGAATATACCAAGGCAGTTTGAGGTAAAAGTGCCATTAATTGCTCAAAGGTGTCCTTTAAAAGCATTTCCAGACCTACTCCAGTCAAAGTGCCCAAATCATTACCTCCACAGTGCACAATTAACAGGTCAGGTTTTGGCAAATGCATAAAGGTTTTCACCAATGGTATCAATTGGTGACATTTTAATCCTCTTTGGCCCAACCACTTAATTACCACAACTTGTAAATTGAGGTTAGGTAAATTTCTGTTCTCAGCATACCTTTGAGCCCAGTGGATGTAACTATGTCCAACAATCCAGAGTTTAAACATGGTGAGAGAAGGTTGTGCTGCAGTCAGATGAAGTGTGGTAATGAAAGGGCAGTTGAAACAGTAGGAGTTTGTAAAGAAAAAAACTGTGGAGTTTCAGTGCTAATGATTCATTAGCAGTGATTGGTGGATTTCCATTTCTGAAAACAGAAGGTTAGGGTGCATGGATGTGTTCTTTGAAAGATGCAATTTGAATGGTCAAGGAAAAAACATTTAATGAAAGATTGCACTGGATACGCAGGTGCAGTGAGAGGTCAGAGTTCAATTGAAACATTGTTGTGTGAATTTGCAAACATGAGAGGTCTTCCAGGAGGTGGTTGCTATGGAAAAAAGGCAGAGAGGGCAGAGGGGGGAAGGGTTTTGATTTGAAAAAAGTGAGGGAAGAGTTATGATTGGCTAATATGAGAGATATGTGTAATGAATATCTGTATTTCTGTGCTTTCAATAGCTGCAGCCTCTGGAGTGCATACTGTTTGATCTGCTCAAGACAATTTGGTGTACTTCTGAGACTGTTTTGAAACTCAAAAAGTATTTGCTAAGGTGAGAAAAGATTTATTTAATTTAGAAAGAGAATAGTATGATTTAAGGAGAAAATGATGAAGAAAGCTGTGTTTTTAAAATGTGGCTTTGTCTCAAGTGAAATACAAATAGATTTTGTTTCTTTGAGAAATTGTAATTGCATATTCGGTTTAGCATTCTGGCATGCAGTAACACAAGGTATTGTTGTACATGGAGCCCATTCCATGGTCTCTCATGTAAGCTGAAACAGATATGTAGTGTTTAAAAACGATTTTTGAAAACAATTACATTTTTGGATATGTTCTGCTAGAGCTTCATAGGTTGTTTGGGTCATATTTATAAGGCATTTGAGTGTCTAGGATGTTATTTTTCCCTTTTTAAATGGAAAGCGTTCTTCATGGGGCAAGTTTGTTGTAAATATGCTCCCACCTGTGCTTTGCAAATTTAGATTTTGATTATGGGAGTTACATAGCCATGTTAATAATGTCCCAAAAATGGTGCAAGGGCATTCAATAAAATGCTTTCATGTGTCTCATGGACATTTTCAGTCATTTCTTCTTGAATGCAGGTATACAATTGATTTATATGCTGTGTTTAAAAACTATTTTTTCAAATCAATTACATTTCTGGATATGTACTGCTAGAGCTTCATAGGTTGTTTTGGGTCATATTTATAAGGCATTTGAGTGTCTATGATGTTATTTTTCCCTTTTTCAATGGAAAGCGTTCCTCATGGGGCAAGTTTGTTGTAAATACGCTCCCACCTGTGCTTTGCAAATTTAGATTTTGATTATGGGAGTTACATAGCCATGTTAATAATGTCACAAAAATGGTGCAAGGGCATTCAATAAAACGCTTTCATGTGTCTCAAGGACATTTTCAGTCATTTCTTCTTGAATGCAGGTATACAATTGATTTATATGCTGTGTTTAAAAACTATTTTTTCAAATCAATTACATTTCTGGATATGTACTGCTAGAGCTTCATAGGTTGTTTTGGGTCATATTTATAAGGCATTTGAGTGTCTATGATGTTATTTTTCCCTTTTTCAATGGAAAGCGTTCCTCATGGGGCAAGTTTGTTGTAAATACGCTCCCACCTGTGCTTGGTAAATTTAGATTTTGATTATGGGAGTTACATAGCCATGTTAATAATGTCCCAAAAATGGTGCAAGGGCATTCAATAAAACGCTTTCATGTGTCTCAAGGACATTTTCAGTCATTTCCTCTTGAATGCAGCTATACAATTGATTTATATGCTGTGTTTAAAAACGATTTTTTGAAATCAATTACATTTGTAGATATGTACTGCTAGAGCTTCATAGGTTGTTTTGGGTCATATTTATAAGGCATTTGAGTGTCTATGATGTCATCTGCAACCGTGTGTTGGCCTCACCTCAAACAAACAAAACAGGTGATGGACCGAATGTGGATCAATGACACCCATTTACCCCAGTCCAAAGATTTGGGCCCAAACAAACCTTTAGATAGGCCACACTTTATCGTCAACCTGAATAAATCATTTAAAATGTTAGGGAGAGATTTATGATTGTTGTATGCCTGTTTTATACCACTGTGTGTCATTTTTGTGACGCAGTGGTGGTGCCAAAGATTTGCTATGTTACATAATAAGAAGGGTGTTAAGTTTATGATGACTGTTATTCATTTACTGTTTGGTAATAGTGGTTAATAACAGTTTTTTTATTATATTTTTCCACAGATTCAACTGCACATCATTTATAAATTGAAAAAATGCCAACTAAAAATCGTATTACAAAGGCGAGAAAACGTCAAAGACAGCAAGATCATGTATTATTGCAGCAGTCCTCCATCCAAAATACTCGTGAAATCACCAAGAAAGCTCCGGGTAAGAGCACGAAATCATTCATAAGAAATATTTGTAGTAAAAAAAGTATTTCTCCCAAAAATGTTTTAGTCCAGAAAAAGAAAAGCAATTTAAATGGAAAGGAAAGACCCATCAAAAATGTTACTGGTAGAGGAAGAGATAACTCTGTGCATGATAGTAGAAGGAAACAACAGTTTAGGGACATTCGAAAACGAATGTTCCGCAACAGAATAATAGTTAATTTATTAAAAAATATTTAAAAAGGCCAACAGAAAGTGGCATTTTATAAGAAGAAAAAAAATGTAGAGAAAATTATTGATCATGCTTTTGAAATTAAGCGAAAGTTGTTTATTTTGGTAATCAATAGAATTAGGACACTAAGCAAGGTAATTTCTGATTTCAAATCAAATAGTAGATGGAAGAGAGTAGCAAATCGTAGTAACTTTTGTGAAGTTTTTTCCGGAGAATGGATGCATAGTTCAAGTTGTGAGGCATTTTTTAATGAGGAGAGTTATTTTCAGGATAATGATTTGGTGTTTGCAGTTGACACCAGTCGTCGAGCTTATGAAGTGAAGGATGGTTGTCCAGTTGAAAAAGAAAAACTTGTGACAACAGAGACAGACGAGGTGTTAGGTAATGAGGTTTTAGGAAGACGTCCTAAGCGTCCTGTGTACACCTGGAAGTGTAGTTCTATTTGCAGTGTGCGACAGGATTCCATCAATTTGCTTTGTGATTTTGTGCGGACATTTAATAAGAAAAGTTTGAAGCAGAAAATGAAGTTGTTGCAAGAATTAGATCCTTGCAGAGTGAGACAAGTGACAGGTTTGCGTGGTCATTCACTGGCTTGTCTTTCCAGGAGAGTATGCCAGAGTGTTTTTCATCATTTCAGGATGCTAGCAGTGCATCATAATAAAGTCAGGAAAATAGTGAGAATGTTGTATCATGCTAAGAGTCCAGCAATTATGCTTAAACAATTATGTGCTGCTCTTTTGCATGGTTCTGAAATAGATGTCAAGAATATTTGTGAAGAAATTGAGTTTGTTAATTTGGAAATAAAGATGAGAATGTTCAAATTGACCCAGAAGTAGAGGATAATGTACAGGTTTCCAGTACAGATAATTTTCAGAAGGAAATTGCCACGTTTCAGATGAAATCAAGTGAGAGGCCTAATTTCACTTGTGTGTGTTGTCGACGCACTTATTATAAGAATCAGACTAAGTTAGTGGATTTATATGCAAAAAGTGAAAGGGAAAATAATAGTGAATGGAAGGATTTTGCCACATACTTGATGGTAGAAAATTCTTTTAATTTGGGATCGGATCAACGTGTGTGTACTTATTGTTGTAACAAATTAAACAAAAACCAGATGCCTGCTAGGGCGGTTCATAATAATCTTGAATTAGTTGAGATTCCTTCTGAATTGAAGGATTTAAATACTTATGAATCTATTTTGATTCAAAGTATTCACCCCTTTCAGGCTATTGTAAGAATGGAGCCAAAGATAGGGAAGTTACCTCCATCAGATTTACAGAGAGGATTAAAGGGAAGAGTTGTTTATTTGCCTCTAGATTTGAACAAAAACATTAACACAATTGGAGTAGAAAAAGTTGAAGAGGAACTTTGGTTATCTTGGTTAATGGTGTTCCGACAAAGAATAAGAAAATATGGCAAGATTTAGTGGATGTTAGGAAAGTCAAAAAGGCAACATTGTATTTGAAGAAAAATAATAAGTACTATATAAATGTATATGTTGCAGAAGAGGAAGTAAGTGATGAAGAGGATAGCGATTTGTGTGCTGGCCAAATTGAGAAAGTAGAGGCCTCTAAAAGTGAAGAAATATATGAACATTATAGTGTTCATCCTTTGCATTCCAAGGAAGTCATGGGGAATGCAATTGAGTTGTTTCAAATGAAACAAGCCAAAGGGAGTCCCATTAGTGTTTGGGAGGAAAGTTTGGAAGCTCGGTGTTTCCCACAGCTATTTCCAACAGGTCAAGGAGGAAGATATGATGAGCGGTCTCATCAAATTCCTGCGTCTGAATACCGGACTTTAAGATTGTATGCAGAAGATCCTAGGTTTCGTCAATGCATTCCCTATTTGTTTCATCTCTTGTTTGAAAGCGATCTGTCTGGACTGTCATATGCAGTGAACCACATCTTAAAAAGTGGTATACAGATGCGAAACATCTCGGCAAGTGACTTTATGCATAAAGTCAATGTCCAAGACAGTATTTTGGATTCTCACCTAATTAATCTCATGGCGTGTCAGCGTGGTACTAATGAGTACTGGTATCGTCGTCATGGTGATTTAAGATGTATGCTGAGGAACTTAGGAACTCCAACATGGTTCCTTACTCTGAGCTGTGCAGAGTATGGCTGGGAAGACTTACTTGAATTTCTACGAGAGGCAAATGGAAATATTGAAAACATTGAATTCAAGACACCAGGAGAGCTGTGTTCTTTGGATCCAGTGAATGTATGCAGGTACTTCAATCATAGATTTGAAGCTATGATGTCTTTCATCACAAATAAGAAGAATCCACCTCTTGGAGAGGTGTTGGATTTCTTCTGGAGAAAGGAGTACCAAGCAAGAGGTGCTCCTCATATACATATGTTGCTGTGGATCAAGGATGCACCTAAATTTGGAACAGATCCGGATGAGTTAGTGATGAACTTCATAGAACAGTATTCTACGTGTGCTGTTCCAAACGCAACGGAGAAGAAAAACCTAAGAGAACAAGTTCTACGTTTCCAAAGCCATCGTTGTGGAAAGTACTGTCGTCGTAAATTCAGAAACAAGGACAAGTTCTACACCAAATGTCGTTTCAACTTTCCACGACCGGTGATTTCTAAAGGAAGAGTGAACAGTTTGATGTCTTCGCTGCGACATAATGTCACGAGGAAATCACCCAAAAATACTTACAGTTTGAAAAGGAACGAAGAGTCCTAGTACATCAACGACTACAACCCAGTGATTTTGTCCATGTGGAATGCTAACATGGATATACAGTTTGTGGCTGACAACTGTATGGCTGTGGCTCGGTATGTGACATCTTACATCACCAAAAAAGAAAAGACAGAACTGAAGGATATGTGGGAGGACATTTCCCATGAAAAGAGCCTCAGCAAGAAGTTGTACAGTTTCAGTCTGAAGATGTTGTCGCATCGAGAAATTGGAGCTTATGAATGTTCTGACCGGTTGTCTTCAGCAAGTCTCTATGCCAAATCCAGGAGTATCGTTTGGGCGAGTCTTGGTCTTGCTGCAACGCGAAATCGAGTTCTAAAACCTGTCCGGGAAATTGAGTATTTGGCAGAAAAGGAACCAAACAGTACCGACATTTTGAAGACCAACATGTTGGATACATATTATCCAAATCGAAGCAGTCACCTTGAGAATGTTTGTCTATATGAGGTTCTACAAAATTATATATTCAAGAGGAACATCAAAGAAGATATTGAGAATGGAGTGTATGCTGTAATTGGAAGTGAGGGATGTCTGGTCAAGCAAAGAAAATGCCAATTAGTAAACCATCGAAAATTGAGTGGCGAATCTCCAGAAAAAAAGGAGTTTTTCTATTTAGCACTTTTGCAACTTTTCAAGCCTTGGCGTGCAGAAGAGGAACTGCTTGGAGATTTCCTCTGTTACGAAGACTCTTTCACTGCTGCTAAGGAGACCATAGAATGTCCTGCTTTTCCCAAATATCAAGAAATGCTAACTTTGGAAATTGAGCAGGAAGCAACGATTGCAGCCGAGATTGCCAGAGACAGTTCTCAGGACAGTCAGAGTTCTGTTTCATTGAGTCAAGATCCACTTGGAGGACCTATTATCGAAAATGAAGCTGCCACTGCTATGAATGAAGTGGAAAGAGCCATGGCACATGCTCAGGAGGATTCAGTTAACTTAGAAGACTTGGAAAAACAACTCAACGTTGAGCAGAGGAAAATATATGATGAAGTTACCAAGCAAATTGAGCATGGATTAAGTCATGAGAAGAAAGAGTGCTCATGTACATCGTTGAAGCCTGTCCGACTGTACGTGAGTGGAGAAGCGGGAACTGGAAAAAGTTTCCTCATTAAAGCAATTTCTTGTTATTTGCAGGAAAGGACTGAGTCATCGCTGTCTTGTGTTGTCACCGCTCCAACTGGACTGGCAGCACATAACATTAAAGGTATTACTTTGCATCGTCTACTGATGCTGCCAGTGGAGCATGACAACAAATTACAATACCACAAGTTATCTGGGGATGCTTGTTTTGAAGTTTCAAGAGTCTTGAGGAAAATGAAACTTCTTATCATTGACGAAGTAAGCATGGTTTCCAATGTCATGCTTGCCTTTGTGCATTTGAGAATGCAAGAAGTTCTTTAAACTGAGTATGATGTGTTATTTGGTAGCAAACACATCATTGTTTTCGGAGATCTTCTGCAGCTGACACCAGTAAAAGGTCAACCTGTGTTCAAAATACTCACGCATGAAGATACCAGGAAGTGCCTAGGGAGCATTGGCAACGTCAATATATGGTTAAACTTCAATTATGCTGAACTGCATGAAAATATGCATCAGGCGAAGGATGAAGATTACAAGAATATTCTACAAGATATTAGAATTGGAAAAGTGACCGAGCATGGGAAAGAAGCTTTAAATGCACGATTACTGTCAAATTTATATCCAGACGAAGACGTTGTGCCTGAGAATATTTTTCAGAAAATTACTGAGAAGAAATCTGGAATATGTTTGATGCCAACTCTTGCAGAATGTTCCATCTTCAACAACAAAATGTTGAATTTAGAAAAGCAAGAGATTGTGAAACTTGAAGCTATTGACAAAATAGAGCATATGGGATCAACAATTATTTTGTCAGAGAATTTGAAATCAAAATTGAATTCATTAGAGAAGACTATATCTAAAACAGCGGGTTTTGAAAAGACTTTAAATGTGTGTTTAAATTGCCGAATTATTTTGAGAAGGAATTTACATGTTGAAAGAGGTCTGGTAAATGGATCAATGGGTAATGTTGTTGATTTTGAGAAATACAGAAATAGAGATGGAATAGAATTTTTAAAAATTAAATTTGATGGCATTGAGGAAGTACAGCTAATTGGTTGTTGTTCTGCTAGGTTTTTGCTTGTTAAAGACTTATATGTTCGCCGTAAACAGTTTCCTGTTTGCTTGGCATATGCGGTGACAATCCATAAATCGCAAGGTTTAAGTGTAGATAGTGCATTGGTGAATATTGGCAGTTCTGTGTTCAAGGAGGGTATGGCATATGTGGCATTGTCACGAGTTAGAACTTTATCGGGATTGTACTTGATTGACTGTGATGTCACAAACATTTGTGCGGATCTAGATTGTGTGAGGAATACAATAGGTTAAGAAGAGAGTATGCGCCACATTTGCCTCAATATCTTTTGATTGAGAAACGTGTGGTAGGCCGTAAACGAAGAAATATCAGTAATAGTAGGGAGGTTGTAGCAAAAAGCCAAAAAGTCGATGAACCGAAAATTGTAAGCAGAAAGAAAGTGGATTCTGTTGAAGATGTTGTCGGTTTTCAATTTGAAAACAGTTCTGGTGTCAACTGCTATGCAAATGTAGTGGTTAATGTTCTCTTTTCACTAGAGACTTTAAAAGAACAGATTGTGTTCAATTCGGAACAAAGTTTATGCTGTTTGTTGAATTCTGTGTTAGAGAAATGTAGCTCTGATCGAACAAAAGTAGAAAGTGTGTCTGAAGTTCGTTATCTGTTAGATGAATGTTCAGGTCAAACAGACTTCTCTGAAAATAATCAGCAGGATTGTCAGGAGTTTTTAATGTATATGTTTGATGTATTGCATGATGAGGGTGTAGATGTAGATCACCTGTTTGGGCTTTCTTATCAATGGCAGCATGACTGCGAGAACTGTAGGGTATCAAGTACTACTAGTGTAGACTCAGAAAGATTTATATATTTAACTTTGCCAGACAGTAAATCAGTCTCCTTTAATAAGCTAGCCAATGTAAATCTGAAATGCTGTCAACATTATTTATTCGAAGATATGGCCAGTATGTCATTTTAATGATCCAACGATGTAGGCCTGATGGATCAAAATTGTCAACTTTAATAAAAAAAATTGTTGCTTCTCAGCTGTCAATATCAGGAAGGACTTTTGTAACTGTAGCAATTATCTATCACGATGGTCCTTCAACAACATCAGGACATTACACAGCTTATTTAAAGTCTAAAAACGGCCGGTCATTCTGCAACGATTCTGTTGTAACTTTCAAAAAAAAATTGCCGTTTGACCTTAAAAATTCTTACCTGGTGTTTTTAAAACCAAAATTTTAATGAAAGAATCTCGGGATTTCCTCTGAGGAATTGCAAAAGGTTCATCAAGTAGAGGGAATGTAAGTCTGCAATGCTGTCTAGATTATTGGTCCAAAACTTTTAATTATAATGTCGATTTAAAAATCCAACTATATAAACCTGATGCAAGTAAGTCTGCTTCATAGTAAGCAGTATCAGTGTCATAGGAAAAGGAGAACATGAGTGAGAAAGAAGGGTAAGATATTAGTAGTCCAGGATTGTGAAAATAATCTTAAATGTTTTCTTTTTGAAAGTTGCGAAAATAGAAAATGACGGGATTTGATTGGAAGAATTACAAGAGTTGTGAATCGCTGCAACATGATTTGGCCAAGTGGAAACATGTGGTAGAATGTGAGAAGTCTTTTCTTGTATGTAACATATTTTTCAAAACGATGGAGGTTTTCTTTCAGAAAGTGGCGGGCTGAAAATATTTATAGCACAACAGAGTGGACGCTGTTCATAGGACATCCTTCGACGTCATTGAAAGTAAGTTAATTTTAAGGAGTTTTGAATTCAGATTTCTTAGGTTGAATGGGTTTTTTAAACACAATCATTTTGATTGTGTTTTTTTTTCCCCGCTGTTACATGATGAATACCTTCAAGTCACTGATTTAAGTGAAATTTGATACATTCTGAGAACAGCAAAAATAAACCATTTAACATGTATAATTAATGTTCTGCTTTTTGTACTTATGATATACATTTAGAAATGTGAGGTAGATATGGAGAAACTGAGTCTTCTGTAAGTGTCAAAGTTAATGCTTACAGTGCAGTACTTCTGGGTACTGTTTTCTTAAAAAAAACTGAATATGCCTCACCTCAAAGAAACCTCTTGAAAGGACACATCTTATTTGCATCCTGAAACAATCATTTACAATGTTAGACACAATTTTATGATGGCTTTACATCTCTTTTGCGCTGCTATTGCATCACTATTGTGAGACATCAGCAATGCAAAAGAAGCACCATATTCCAAAATAGGCCTCACTTCATCAGCATGAAGATACTGTTTGTTTAAAATAAATATGTTTAGGATTGTGTAGGGGAGGTAGAGAAGCAGAGGCTTCTGTAAATGTCAAAGTTGTTGAAAAACTGTTTCTTCTTGAACCTTTTCCCTTCTTTTTTCTAATTTTTAAATACATGTTTTAATATTTTTTGGAAATGTTTGTTCTCTCTTTTACAGATTGAAAGTATGAAAAAATATTTTTAAAAGTTTACAAGAATTATAAGGTAAATGTTTTCTACTCTTTTTACCCGCAATGCACTGCTGATGATGTCACTGACCATGTCATGAATGATGTAATAAGAGGACATGACTTACTTCATTGGTAGTCCTTCACATGTATTATCTCCTCTGTATTCTTTAACAAGCGTAAAATTGATATGCAACCCTGAGTAGGCCTCACCTTAAACAAACCTCAGGAGACACCACACCTTATCGTTATCCTGAACTAATTATTTAAAATGTTAGGGACAGATTTATGATATATGTATGTATGTTTTGCGCCACTGTGCGTCAGTTTTGTGACACACTAGCGGTGCAAAAGATATGTTATGAGGCCGACCATGTCATGAATGATGTAATATGTGACATCATCAGCAGTGGATTGCGGGTGCGCGATATATAGTTAGCGCAACTAACTATATATGCGAATTTCAATGGTTTTGTGCGAGTAAATTAAGATTTTGTAAATGCTAATTCCTAACTATATATGGTCTATAACCTATGGTTTTTTCAGTGAATATATATATATATATATATATATATATATATATATATATATATATATATATATATATATATATATATATATATATATATATATATATATATATATATATATATATATATATATATATATATATATATATATATATATATATATATATATATATATATATATATATTACCTACTGGCGATAGCCAGTAGGTATATATAGTTTGGATTTTTTCTCTATGGAACTTTTGAAAATTCTATGTCTAATAACTTTGGCGTTTGTGGACGGAATCGGCTGAAATTTTCAGGAAAATGGCACATTTTGTTTCTGATCAGCCCCTGGAAATTTGGGGGGGTTCCGTCTAGGGGGGCCGAGAAAAAAGGGGGCTCCCAAATTGCGTTTTTCCCATTCATTTTTCCATAGGGCTTTTGGCCTCACTTTTAGCTCGAACGGCTGAATGGATTTGCACGAAACTTGGCAAAATTGTAGGGACTGTTAGCCTGATGTGCCTTTGCTGGGTCTCAATATATGTGCTCCAGTGGATTTTGAGAAATTAATGTTTAAAAAAACAGATATATCTGTGACAGCGTACCGGATAGCGCACCAGTTCGCGTACTTTTCACGTAACGGAGCTTTGCGAAGCAAAGCTGATTGGCGCTCCGGTGTCTGTCAACATTCTAAACAGTCTGGAGCGGCCGCCATCTTGTCTCTCGGTAGGATCGAGAGACAAGAGGAGGCCAAAACGAAGGGGGAAATGAAGGAAAGGGGGCAAGGTAGACCTCTTCTGACCCCCTACGATTGATGAGGGGGATATTAAAGTGCCCCTGTGGTGCAAAAAGAAAAAAAAAAAAGTGATTTTTTGTCGTAGAGGCGCAAATCGGTACGTGAACCGGGCAGCTAACCGGGCAGCTAACCGGCAGCGTAACGGTAGTCTGAGGAGAAGCTGATTGGCTGTCAACATTGTAAACAGTCCGGAGCGGCCGCCATCTTGTTTCTCGGTAGGATCGAGAGACAAGAGGTGGTGAAAAACGAAGGGGGAAATGAAGGAAAGGGGGCAAGGTAGACCCCTCCTGACCCCCTAGGATTGATGAGGGGGATATTAAAGTGCCCCGTGGGGAATAAAAAAAAAAAAAGAAAATTGCGATTTTTCGCGGTAGAGGCGCTTCCCGGTACGCCAACCGGGCAGCTAACCGGCAGCGTAACGGGATTCCGACATCTTGTGTTTTTGGAGCGTCCGGTTTGCGTACCGGGTAGCGTTCCGGTAAGCGTAACAACAGGAAAACCAAGAGAAACAGTAAAATAAAATTTAAAGGAATAGATTTCCACCAAACTTTGCAAAATTGTAGGGACTGTTTGTTTGATGTGCCTTTGCAAGGCTTCAAGATATGTGCACGTGTGGATTTTGTCTTATTAAGGTTAAAAGAATATATATATATCTGTAAGCGTGCTCTGGCGCGCTTACGTTACGGGTTTTGTTTGCGCTGCAGAGACGATACGTCACATTTATGCGACCCGTCATGAGGCGTCTCACGTGGCTACGTGATACGTCACGTAATAAAGAATATATTTTACAGCTATAGATATTAGCTTTTAAAAAAACCAATGAAATTCACTGAAAAAACCATAGGTTATAGACCATATATAGTTAGGAATTTGCATTTACAAAACCATGAAAATTCACTAAAAAAACCATTGGTTATAGACCATATATAGTTAGTGATTAGCATTTACAAAACCTTAATTTACTCGCACAAAACCATAGAAATTCGCATATATAGTTAGTTGCAATAACTATATATCTGTCACCCGCAATCCACTGCTGATGATGTCACATATTACATCATTCATGACATGGTTATTGACATCACTGATGACATCACTGATGACAACATCCAGTGACTGTATGTTTCTGAAAAGTTAAAATATGTTTTACATATTGAAGAATGAGTGGATATATAAGTGTCTGGATGAAGGATTTAGTAGGTGCAAGACTGACTGTATGAGTGAGTGATTAAATGTGTCTCACTGAGTGCATGGGTTAGTGACTAAACTGTTTTAATTTGTGCATCATTATATCTGTTGTTCTACAAACAGCTGCATATGTTGATCAGTAGCTATATCAGTAACTGTATGGGTTATTGATTGGTTGTCCAAGTATTTGTATGGGAAACTGAGTGTGTGTGTATGGGTGGCTGGGAGGTGTGTGACTCTGTACATAGATGTGTGAGTAGTTGATTCACTATATGTATAGATTCAAAACTGCATGTGGAAACAGCTGTATGGGCGGTTGACTGTGCATGAGTGTATTACTCAGCCTTGAAGATTGTACAAAAGTCTTGGGGGCCGTCGACTCCCGCAGGCTTCCGGTGGGGAGCGGCTGCCATGATTGCTTGCGGAATGGCCACGACGGAGCTACGAGATGGTGGTGCTCTCATGGTGACGCCAGCTTCAGTCTGAAACATCCAGAAACAAGGTGGGGCTTTCATCGTTTGGGGAAAAAAAATGTTTTAATCCAATGAAAAGTGTTATTTTTAGGTCACATGACCTAGTCTTACATAATTAGGAAAAGAAAAGTAAAATGAACCAATGAAAAGTTTTATTAACAAGTCACGTGACCTGTTATGCGTTCCGGTTGCTCCCGGTACACCCAGACGATCAGCGTCTCCTTGGCTTCATGTTTCAGGGACGCTATTACATGGATAAATGTATGCCAATGGGTTGCTCCATATCTTGTGCGTATTTTGAGAAATTCAGTTGTTTTCTCCAATGGGCGTTCACAAGAATAACGGGGTTTACGCATGTTATGCATTATCTTGACGATTTTCTGTTCCTGGGGCAGCCGGGGACGCGGAATGTGCACAGGCTTTGAATGCATTTTGTGATCTCATGAGACATTTGGTGTGCCATTGGCGCCAGGTAAGACTGTGGGACCGTTTACTTCGCTCGAGTTTCTTGGAATAGAGCTCGATTCCGAAGAGGGTTGCTTCCGGTTGCCCAAAGAAAAGGTAACGAAATTCAGGGCCTCGCTGGAAACATGTATTAGCGAGACAAAGGTAAATTTGCATCAATTACAACAGACTGTGAGTCAGCTGAATTTTGCCCTTAGAGTGATACCAACGGCTCGCCCTTTTTCCCGCTCGATTGCACAGGCCATGGTCGGCCTTAAAGAAGGGCACCACCGCACAAGGCTCTCGGCAGAGGTTCGCCAGGACATGCGCATATGGTTGGCATTCCTGGCGGATTTCGATGGTCGTGTGGTCTGGAACAAACCGGCGGTGTCCTCCGAGGAGCTGGGGTTGTGGACGGACTCGGCAGGGAGTATGGGCTTTGGCGCCATATTTGGTAATCACTGGTCAGCCCAAACATGGCCATCGTGGTGGCGAGAGAGTGGGCTTACAGGTAACATTGGGTTTCTCGAATTGTTCCCTATTCTGGTGGCCTTGACAACATGGCCTGAGGGGTTTCGGGATCACTCTGTGGTATTCTGGTCTGATAACATGACCGTGGTTGAGTGTATCAATAGTCAGGCAGCACGATGCAAATGGATTTTGAGATTGCTTAAAGAAATTGTCTTGCTATGTATGCAACTGAACGTCCTTTTTAGGGCAAGACATGTGCCAGGGGTGCTGAATCAAGCAGCTGATGCGCTTTCTCGTTCCCGTATGCAGGCCTTCTGGGATTTTCTGCCCACAGCGGACCCGGTGGCCGCACCATTTCCCGAAGCTCTCTGGTCTCTCGGTGCCCCGAACTACAAAACCTCGTGGGAGAGAGTTTAGCACCCAGGACAAGGAAGGCATACGAAGGGGCGTTCCGTTCCTATTGGTCCTTTTTGGGTTATGCTAGGGGGGAGCTTTGGGGCCAAGAAGAGTATGTCCTGAAATTTTTGTTGTCGTTACATCAGGCAGGCAAATCAGTAGCTACGGCTCAGAGGCACCGGGCCGCCATTTCTTTTATGGCTCGGGCTCATGGTCTCCAGGACCCCACAGCGTCTTTTGTGGTACAGAAGGAGCTGCATGGGTGGCAACGCCTTGAGGGTCGCAGAGTGAACGAAAGGCACCCGATAGGTCTGGAAAGGTTGGCCCTGTTACTGTCCGTACTCCCTGCAACATGTTCATCTCAATCAGAGACAGTGCTATTCCGGGCCGCTTTTGCATTGGCATTCCATGGGGCTATGCGGGTTAGTGAACTGGTAGCAAAGAACAAGCAGGATACGGGGGGAGGTCTGTGCCGAGAGCACATACAAATTAAGGGGGAGACGATGATGGTCTCGTTTGCCAGGTCCAAGACCGATCAGGGTGCGATCGGGGACAGCGTAGTAGTCCAGCGGGGTAAACAGACAAAATATCGACTCCAAAATATCGACTGGACATAATATCGACTTTAAAATATAGACTGGACAAAATATCGACTGGACATAATATCGACTACAAAAATATTGTTTTTAAGGTAAGTGAAGTAATATCGACTGTGTAAAATATAGATAGCAAAAATATCGAATTTTTTATGATATATAATACTTTATAGTGTATATTTATGTAATAATATGTGTGAAAAGTGTGTGTTAATGTTATAAAATATTTTATTAAATGAATTTTGTTTTTATAATAATTGCGTAATGTAATTCTGTAGCGGGTTGTGGGTTTATAGGGGAATAGGGTGGGAAGTAATTTAATAATAATTAATTAAATAATATATGTTTGTAAATATTTTTAATTAATAATTAATTGATAATTAATTAATATTAATTAGTTAATTAATTAATATAATTTAGTACATATTTTTTTTAGTAATTAATTGGTAATTAATTATTTGTAATTAGTTAATTACATTAATTAGAGTAAATTTTACATATATATAATTTTGTGTTATTGTAAAGTAATTAATTGGGGTAAAATAATATTAATTATTAAATTAATTACAAGTAATGTGCTAATATATTTACTTTTTTGTTATTGTTAATTAATAATTAATTGGTAATTAAATAATATTGATTAATTTTGGGTAAAGGAGTATTTTTGGGGTTCAGGGTCAGTTTTCAGTTTTTGGGTAAAGGGGCATTTTTAGGGTTCAGGGTCAGTTTTCAGTTTTAGGGTAAAGGGGCATTTTTAGGGTTCAGGGTCAGTTTTCAGTTTTTGGGTAAAGGGGTATTTTTTGGGTTCAGGGTCAGTTTTCAGTTTTAGGGTAAAGGGGTATTTTTAGGGTTCAGGGTCAGTTTTCAGTTTTAGGGTAAAGGGGTATTTTTAGGGTTCAGGGTCAGTTTTCAGTTTTTGGGTAAAGGGGTATTTTTAGGGTTCAGGGTCAGTTTTCAGTTTTTGGGTAAAGGGGTATTTTTAGGGTTTAGGGTCAGTTTTTAGTTTTTGGGTAAAGGGGTATTTTAGGGTTCAGGGTCAGTTTTGGGTTTTTGGGTAAAGGGGTATTTTTAGGGTTTAGGGTCAGTTTTGGGTTTTTGGGTAAAGGGGTATTTTTAGGGTTCAGGGTCAGTTTTTAGTATCTTATTTAATTATAGTATGTTAATATATATATATGTTTTAACAAATAATATTGTAAAAAATTTTTTTATTACTTTCATTTATTATTTAATTATTATAAGTTAATGTAAGTATTTTTAAGTATATTTTAGTAATTACATTTTAATATTAATTTAATTTAACACTGTTTTTTATAAAGTCGATATTTTTTATAACTATATTATTGTAAACGATATTTTGTACTCGATATTTTTGTACTTACCTGTTTGTAGATACAAACTCGATATTTTGACTGTCGATATTTTGTCCACGATATTTTTGCTAGTCGATATTTTGACACTCGATATTATTTCAGTGATCCGTCCAGCAGATTCCCGGATCTCCCATGTGCCCGGTTGCATGCGTTGAGGAGTATTTGGCGCACAGGGCGGCATCATGGGGGGGAACCATGCTGAGGCACGCAGACGCCTCCCCACTGACTAGGTTTCAGTTCCAGCGGGTGCTTGCAATGGCAATTACAGCCGCGGGCTTGAACCCGTGCGAGTTTGGGACCCATTCCTTCCGGATAGGGGCTGCTACAGAGGCTACAGCCAGGGGTCTGAGTGTGGAAAAAGTAAAACAGTTGGGGCGTTGGTCCTCGAATTGTTACAAAAGGTATGTGCGGTTGCACATGTTGTGAAGCTGATATCATGCACTCACGCTTCTTGTTTTTGTTTGGTTTACAGTTTCGCAAGCTTACGAGGCGGGGCGGACTGTGCAGTCGACCCGACACCTGGGAACCAGCGGTCAAAGACCACCGGCTGAGGAGAGAGTGGTGTGGGTTGTGGGCCACTCATACGTGAGGCGTGCCGCGGACGTATTCAAAGCAGGTGACATGATTCACATGGCTGGGGAATACGGGTACAGGGTGACCTTCTACGGAAGGGGCGGGCTCTGTATTGACCAGTTTCAAACTTTTATGGAGGGCTTGTTAGGGCGGACAAGGTCACCGCCATCTATAGTCATAGTGCATCTTGGGGGCAATGATTTGGTGACCACTGGTCGACGGGTACTTCTCGAGTTGATGCTATCCACTGTAAGTTGGTTGGCGAGAAGGGTTCCGGGGTGCACGATTGCTTGGTCCCATATGATTCCTCAGAAGGTGTGGCGAGGGGCTAATTCTGTGTCTGCTATAAATCATTCGGTAAAGAAAGTGAATAACAAGCTTGGTAGACTGTTTCGTACAAGTACATTGCATTCGATTCCGCATGTATGTATCAGGGGCACCATATGTATCTAGAGGATGGGGTCCATTTGTCCAGGGTGAGGAATTCTTTACTCATAGGAGACCTCGTAGCCTGGTTAAAGAGTTTACAGCCATGACCTTTAAGTAGGAGTTTTTATGGGGGGTCCGGATAGCCGGTCAACTATCCGGCCTGTGGCGGTAAGGTCATGATCGGTGAGCAGTAATTGGAAGATCCCTAGAGGTGGGGGCGTCACCCATTACGGATGGGAGCGCCCGGGGGAGGCGGCCATTGGCCCCTCAACGGGGAGGCGGTCCCCTCTAAGGATGGGGACGCCGAAAGGGAAGGCGGCCATAGGCCCCTCCCTGGGGAGGAGGGGCTGCAGGGCCTCTCCTGGGAATTTCCCTGGGCCAGGACATCTGGGACGGCAGATGTGGTAAGTTGTGTGGGGTGGGAGGGGGGTCTACGATACCTTCTAGACACCTCACACGAGTCCTCGGACGACCACTAAGATTGCGTCGAGTTAACATGGGGCCCCCGTCAAGACAAGGGAAATTGGAAATAGGCACAAAGGTGTAGTCCTCTGTGCGACCGCCCCTCACAAGTGAGGGGGGAGCTCTGGGTTAGGGATCTGACACCGGTTACAACCTTGCCGTTGGCCCGTAATGTTAGGATGTACAATTTCAATTTTAGAAATGCATTTGCAGGATGTTTAGATTCGGCTAGGAGAACCTTTGTATTAGAGATGTGTTAAGGTTAGCCAAGAACATCGTACTGTGGAAATGAAATTGTACATGATATGAAACTGTTATTTTAATGTTTTAATTTTGTTTCATATTTTAATAAATACGGCCGGGAGGGTAACTCCCTCCCGCCTTCCAAAAGTTCAGAACCGTTTCCGTATTCCCATTCTTGGGGATTGTGTTGAGAGGGGGTGGCGGGTATCTCAGCCATATGGAAAGGGGCGACCACTCGGTCCCCCCGAACGTATGGTGGAGTACCCCGATCCCCCCGGGAAGCCATTTTGGGCGGGAGGCGGGTCTCGGCTGGTATGCCCGAAGCGGCGTAGCCAGGGCGCGCCTTTTCCCGCCCAAGAGTGGGTTGTCCTAGACACTGAAGCCGCTAGCCACGCCCCGGAGGCGGATTGGAGGTGGGTCCACGCCCGCCCGAAGAAGGATAAAAGGAGCGACAAGCCAAGAAAGCATCCTCTTGTTCCTGTGCTCTGAAGCTGCACCTCCCCGTTGCCCGTGAGCTCGAGACGGAACGAAGAGCCAATTTTGACCCACCCACCAGCCCCTGATGACAGCGAGTTGTTTGAATAAAGTCGTGTGACGTGGTATTGTTTTTTCTTACAGGTTGTTCTGAATAAAGTTGGTGATTTGATATGCAATAAAGATGATAATCTTCATTTTCAACATGTTTATTAAAAAGTAGTTGCACCAGAGTTGAACAGTGATGTTCTGTAGAGTTTATACTTTGAATGCTTAAGTATAATTGTTTTCTCCTCTTTAGCCTTAGATTGTCGTATTTATTTTTTGGTCGGGCGGTAAGGTCATGATCGGTGAGCAGTAATTGGAAGATCCCTAGAGGTGGGGGCGTCACCCATTACGGATGGGAGCGCCCGGGGGGAGGCGGCCATTGGCCCCTCAACGGGGAGGCGGTCCCCTCTAAGGATGGGGACGCCGAAAGGGAAGGCGGCCATAGGCCCCTCCCTGGGGAGGAGGGGCTGCAGGGCCTCTCCTGGGAATTTCCCGGGGCCAGGACATCTGCGACGGCAGATGTGGTAAGTTGTGTGGGGTGGGAGGGGGGTCTACGCTACCTTCTAGACACCTCACACGAGTCCTCGGACGACCACTAAGATGGCGTCGAGTTAACATGGGGCCACCGTCAAGACAAGGGAAATTGGAAATAGGCACAAAGGTGTAGTCCTCTGTGCGACCGCCCCTCACAAGTGAGGGGGGAGTTCTGGGTTAGGGATCTGACACCCGTTACGACCTTGCCATTGGCCCGTAATGTTAGGATGTACAATTTCAATTTTAGAAATGCATTTGCAGGATGTTTAGTATCGGCTAGGAGAACCTTTGTATTAGAGATGTGTTAAGGTTAGCCAAGAACATCGTACTGTGGAAATGAAATTGTACATGATATGAAACTGTTATTTTAATGTTTTAATTTTGTTTCATATTTTAATAAATACGGCCGGGAGGGTAACTCCCTCCCGCCTTCCAAAAGTTCAGAACCGTTTCCGTATTCCCATTCTTGGGGTTTGTGTTGAGAGGGGGTGGCGGGTATCTCAGCCATATGACCCCCTACGATTGATGAGGGGGATATTAAAGTGCCCCTGCGGTGCCAAAAAAAAAAAAAAAAAAAAGTTATTTTTTGTCGTAGAGGCGCAAATCGGTACGTGAACCGGGCAGCTAACCGGGCAGCTAACCGGCAGCGTAACGGTAGTCTGAGGAGAAGCTGATTGGCTGTCAACATTGTTAACAGTCCGGAGCGGCCGCCATCTTGTTTCTCGGTAGGATCGAGAGACAAGAGGTGGTGAAAAACGAAGGGGGAAATGAAGGAAAGGGGGCAAGGTAGACCCCTCCTGACCCCCTAGGATTGATGAGGGGGATATTAAAGTGCCCCGTGGGGAAAAAGAAAAAAAAAAGAAAATTGCGATTTTTCGCGGTAGAGGCGCTTCCCGGTACGCCAACCGGGCAGCTAACCGGCAGCGTAACGGGAGTCCCACATCTTGTGTTTTTGGAGCGTCCGGTTTGCGTACCGGGTAGCGTTCCGGTAAGCGTAACAACAGGAAAACCAAGAGAAACAGTAAAATAAAATTTAAAGGAATAGATTTCCACCAAACTTTGCAAAATTGTAGGGACTGTTTGTTTGATGTGCCTTTGCAAGGCTTCAAGATATGTGCACGTGTGGATTTTGTCTTATTAAGGTTAAAAAAATATATATATATCTGTAAGCGTGCTCTGGCGCGCTTACGTTACGGGTTTTGTTTGCGCTGCAGAGACGATACGTCACATTTATGCGACCCGTCATGAGGCGTCTCACGTGGCTACGTGATACGTCACGTAATAAAGAATATATTTTACAGCTATAGATATTAGCTTTTAAAAAAACCAATGAAATTCACTGAAAAAACCATAGGTTATAGACCATATATAGTTAGGAATTTGCATTTACAAAACCATGAAAATTCACTAAAAAAACCATTGGTTATAGACCATATATAGTTAGTGATTAGCATTTACAAAACCTTAATTTACTCGCACAAAACCATAGAAATTCGCATATATAGTTAGTTGCAATAACTATATATCTGTCACCCGCAATCCACTGCTGATGATGTCACATATTACATCATTCATGACATGGTCAGTGACATCACTGATGACATCACTGATGACATCTCAAATGACATCACTGATGACATCACTGATGACATCTCAAATGACATCACTGATGAAATCACTGATAACATCTCATTTGACATTACTGATCACATCACTGTTGATATCATTCATGTGATAATACGATGAACCTCTTCAGACTCTAATATAACCTTAGATACAATCAGTGTAAACAGACACTCACAGACTGTCACTCATCCATGGAGTTACTCACTCACCTAGTCAGTCATGCAAAGAATCAATCACACCTCCATTTCCTCAACTATACAGTTATACACATCTTACTTAATCAAACATATACTAACACATATTTACTCTCTTATACAATCACTGATACAAGTTCACAATGATCCATACAGCCACTCACACATTCACTGGCTCTTATGCACAGTTATTTATATATGTCAACTCTTACATGTACTGTGTTTTACATATGTACTTACTTTGACATATAGCACTGAGAAATCCAATCACTCACCAATACACTCATGCAGACAGTCAACCGCCCATACAGCTGTTTCCACATGCACTTTTGAACCCATACATCTACTGAATCAACTGCTCACACATCTATGCACAGAGTCACATACCTCCCAGCCACCCCCACACACACACTCACTCTCCCATACAAATATTTGGGCAACCAATCAATAACCCATATAGTTACTCATATAGCTACTGATCAACACATGCAGCAGTTTACATAACTACAGAAATAATGATGCACAAATTAAGACAGTTTAGTCACTAACCCATGCACTCAGTGAGACACATTTAATCATTCTCTCATACAGTCAGTCATGCACCTACTAAATCCTTCATCCAAACACTTATACATCCACTCATTCTTCAATATGTAAGACATATTTTAACTTTACAGAAACATACAGTCACTGGATGTTGTCATCAGTGATGTCATCAGTGATGTCATTTGAGATGTCATCAGTGCTGTCGTTTGAGATGTCATCAGTGATGTCATCAGTGATGTCACTGACCATGTCATGAATGATGTAATATGTGACATCATCAGCAGTGGATTGCGGGTGCGCGATATATAGTTATTGCAACTAACTATATATGCAAATTTCTATGGTTTTGTGCGAGTAAATTAAGGTTTTGTAAATGCTAATCCTAACTATATATGGTCTATAACCAATGGTTTTTTCAGTGAATTTTCATGGTTTTGTAAATGCAAATTCCTAACTATATATGGTCTATAACCTATGGTTTTTTCAGTGAATATATATACATATGGATGTTCGAACCTATCCTTAAAATATGCTGACTATTAATGATGTAAAAGGCCCTTCTAATGCAAAAGTACTCCCTATGTACTTACCAAGGTTTAACAACATATATTCTTCTCATAAATTAATGACTCAGGAATAATGGACTAAGTTCCATCTCTCCCCCTACATTCTATAACTAAATATTTCAGGGCACACTTGTTGTTTTTGAGGCCCTGAGGTACCTGTACAAAAATTGATCAGTTACTGCATACCAGAAATGTTTCAGCTTTAAAGACAGATGCTTCAAGGGCAATGGAAAGACATCTTCAATGACTTGGAGTACAATTTTCAAAGTCTGTGCTCCTTTTGCCTCAATACTACGAGCAAAGGCAGCAAAACAAAACACAGGCCGTTCAATCATATTTCTCATATTTGACAATGTAATTTTGTGTGAGAAAAAAAGCAAGTAATCAGAATTGATTAGAAAATGAGTTGGGCCGATTGCTGAAAAAACATGAGGCACTCTTAGAATTAATGTTTTTTCAAGTTCAGAGTATCTGTTAGAACAGGTATTCTAGTCAAGGGCATTTTCCAATCAGTTTGCAGATATCCAATTACACAATATTTAACCTTTTAAAGCAAGTTTCAAATGCAAAGCTGCAAGAGATTTTCATTTTCAAAATGATGTAACTCTGACAGATCCGGATTACCAAATAGGCAAAGTAGATGCTGGCCTATGGTCACCACTCTTTTTAAGGGTCCTGTGACAATGCATATGACATCTTGCAAAAGGTAGACTTCCAAGATATTGTGAAAGATTTCACCAGAAACAAATAGAAACAAAAAGAGTGAAGTGAATATTTAAAGTTGTGTTGGTTTATTAAAATAAAAATAACAAACTTTATTAACAATAATTGTTAATGTTTTGTTTTGTGCAATACAATTGGTGTATTAAAATTGTTGATTGGTAAAATTAAAAACATATTAGAATTCATTTGCAGGGGTGGGTGAAATTTCTACTGCCTAGGGGCCTCAACATGGTTTAATCTGGCACTGGACTCTGAGTACATTGATGTCTTCACTTAATTTGTTAACATTTACTCAACATTGATGCTAATTATGGCCCAAAAAAACTTATCATGAGGTTTCAAAAGTACTCACAGTTTAAAAAAATGGTTCTATGTTTGGAATCCATAAAGTGTATCCAGTGAAAGATGACTTGGGTTCCTAAAATAAGAGTTAGAAGCTACACTTGCAGGGTATTGTGAAAATGTGAAAAGCACAAATGCGAGAAATCATTATGAATGTGTAGATGTGGATTACTGCCCGTCGATGCTGTCACGAGCATCAGATGATTGAAAATCAGTATCCTTGTTGACTTTTAATTTTATTTTGTATCCTTGTTGTGGAAATGTGTCTTAAAGGAGCATAGTTCATGATTTGGAATATGATTGTCAGTGGATTGTATCTGTAAACATGTCAGTGGTATGTTATCTTGATAAGTATTTGTATGTATTTCTTTGCAATATGTTTCAGTTCAGATAATCACTGAAAAGAGGGCTTTGATTTCATAAACCCATGAACAGAAACAAGCATGACAAACATTGCCATGTTGCCCTACATTTCATAAACAATGAACATTCCCATTTTGACTGCAAAGTTGAGAACTCAAAATTGGAAACATAGCATATACTCCCTCAACCTAACCATTGCAACATGAGACACTTGAAAGTCTAACAATCATTAATTTCCTCCTGCAAGAGTGAGAAACATTACATGACATACTTCCACCCCATCCATGAAGACCCTTTACTGTTATTATTGGAGTAGGACCAAGTCTGATTTACATATGGCTAGGGATAATCTAGTTGGCATGGTGGGCAAAAGAATGATGGCTTGAAATGCTACCACCCTGAGTGATTGTCAATGGTTAGATGATTTGTTGCAAGTATTCCTCCTGTCACCTTTTGTTTGTTTCATGTGATGCCCTAAGTTATCAAGGGTATGCCCAAAAGTGGTTTGATTGCTCATTGTACCACTGGAGCCAAGCTACATCTGACTGAAGAGCTCCAATCAGCTTGGGTTTCTTATGTTCCAGTTTGTAGAGGGCCTGACTTGGCAACTGGGGCTTGATTGTTCCTACTTGAAGCAGGACCAAGACATATTTGCATATAGCTGGGTCTAATCTGAGATGGCATGGTGGGCAAAATAAATATGGGTTGGCATGCTGCACCAAGTGATTGCCAGTGGTTAGACATGTTGCAGACATTTCTCCTGTCACCTTTTTTTGTTTTTCAGATAGAAGCAATTTAGCTACATGATCCGTGCCAATTAGGACCTCTGTTTATGGTTGTGGCTGCGGCATAATTCGAAATTATGGCCTCTGTCCCTTCATAGCCAGTCAGTTTTGCAAAACTGTCATTGCCATCTGATGAAGGTAGACTTTGAGGGAGGTTTTATGGGAGTTCTACTAGATGAACCTTTATTTTTTTTAACGGCTGTACCCAACCACATAGGCATTTTTGTTAAAGGACTTGTTGGCCTGTAATGGGGGAAAGCACAGGATTTGTCTCTGCATGTATACTGTGGTCCAGTGGCTCAGTGTTCAAATGGAAGTATCTGTGCTATTTGGAGTCTGGTACTTTGCGGCTCACATGATTGATTTTGGCTTTCCCATTCCTGCTAGGCATGTTACACTTTCAAATATCATGTCCCTAAACTTAAAAGTGGAGAAGAAATGTGTTCTCCTAGATAGTTGAACCCATGAAATTGTATAGTAGCTAAAGTTAAAAAACTGAAGTAGGCTGTTTATCAGTTTTCCCAAAGGTTATTCTAAGGTACTACCGGATGGGACAGAATAGGTGAGAACCACTTTAGGGGCTGTCAAAGAGAGAGACCCACAGGCTGCCACTGTATATACAAATGCACCCTCAGAACCTGTAGAAGATGCAGACGGACTGCCCTCCTATCTGAAGAATTAAGGCAATAACTGCTTGTCTTAAAGCCTAGCTCCCCAGGTGTGACTCTAAGGGACTTTTGGCTGACCTCCTGTCTGAGCTACAGGAACACAACAAGCTTCCAGAAGCCTCCTCTGCAGCTGTCCAGCTGACCATCATGAACAGGACCTGACAAGCCCTGCTATTGGCCTCAGCTGGAGTGAGTAATTATTCCCAAGATATGACCCACCAGGTTCTGCACCCTTGACTGACTTCATAGTGTACTCTCTGTAATTGCCAAATTAGAAAGACTAAGCTACGGGCAAAAAGCCAGATGTTTTTGACCCTTCACAACCTCAAGCAGACTCCTACCGTCAATCAGCAACGACAGCCTCAACTCATGCCAATGAGATATTCTAGTAATAACCTGCTTTTGAAGCAAATCGTGACTGCCTGCATCTCCCATCAAAGCGGAGCACCAGCACTGACCAACTCTTCATGGCAACAACTATCAACTTGCATCTCTTACTAAGGTGACGCTCTGTCTGAGGCTCCTCACACGCACTCCGATTGTGAAAGGGTAACACTAGGACAGAGCCATCCAATCTTGAGCAAGGGGCTGACTCAATATCCACTTTAGCTATCTGTTATTTATGTCAAACTGTAGGTCTGTATAGTGAGCAAAGTAGTTGTCTGTTTTTGAGACCTAAAATTGCATTGCAGCATTGAATGGTAACAAGACAAGTACTGATTAAACAATGGAGCCAAAGTATCTACAAGCTAACAGCAAATGTAATCCAAGTGTGAGACCTCATAGAACAACTCTCAGGTTTGCAAATGACTACTGTTAAAACTTGACCTATGGCTTGTTTGGCTAGTTTAAATCTAATTGTCGTAGACATGTGTCTATGTGTTTGTGGCAAATATTTTTACATTAATTTGCATATTTTGACAGTAATTTTCTTTTACTTCACAATGAAAACTTTTTGATTAGTAGCAAAGGATGAGGTAGTATCAGAGGCAGGAGGGTTAACACTGGTGTAAATAAAATGTTCTACCTTGTCTTCTTTGCAACAGTGATATATCTATCCACGCCCCCCCCATGCCCACAATTATGAGGCCACCATAAACTGCTTTATTGGATGGTAGATTACTGAAAATATTTTTCCTCTTGACCCATCCCTGAAAAACATTATTCATTACAGAGATCCCTAAAAAGCAGGTGTTTGCTTTGCAGTTGTCACAATTATCTTGACAAGATGATCTCTCCACTGATTGCCAGTTAATGATTTTAAGCCAGTACCCTGACCTTGCAGAGGTATGGAAGACTGACGTTCTGGGATTTCAATTCTAAGCCTTGATCAACTTCACTAATATCAAGATACAATACACCATACTTACTCAAAGAACACAACAAAGAAGAAAAACCATACATCAGGAAAGTTGAGTGGTTGGAACAAAAGGCAAACTACATGAGTCTCATGTACAAAGACTAACAAAGACACAGCTAGGATAGCACATACTCTCTCACCTTTTGAAGAACGGATTTCACTTTTAGGCTGCAGTGGAGAGTAATAAAAAAAGACTATTACCTCTTTCTCCATAACAATGGATTATTCATATTTTGACTCAAATACCCCTCTAAGAGTAAGTGTGGTGACCCCTCGGTTTTTGAAAATGCTCGCTGTTCCTGAGCAATAGCTGTTCGAATCATCACCACAGACGTTACAATTCTATTCAAATTCCATACAATCCTTCCTTTGACTCAAATAACCCCATGTAGGGCCCTTTTCTACACATGTTCTCCGAAGTTCCTCTTGTTACCATCAACTCTCTCTGACACACTTAAGTACATCACCCCGGCATGAGTTCATGCACCATCCAAAATTCAACCGTCGCCTTTAACCACCAAGGAAGAAGACATTTACTTAATTTTACAAAACCTCAGAAGCTCAGAGTAACCTATAACCAAATGTGGAGTAATTATTTAGGATGACATTGTTGCCTGTAAAGATTTTGTGTAATTGATTACACCACTTACTGTTACCTAGACAGCTTCCTCCTTCTTTGATCAATTGGTTAATGAGCCCTACCTCATTGTTATCTTCTACATGATATTCCACTATGTTTTTATGCTACAATACTCAGGCAGGACTTCTACAAATGTATCTTCATTGTGTGCAGATGAAAAAGCACCATGATGTTTATGCCTAATTTCTGCCAAAGAATGGAGGACTTATGGGCAGGTGATTAGAGGAGCAAGTCTTGACAGGTTTGTCACTTATGTTGTAAAACTTACATTTTCGTACCCATGTATCCTCGTCCGGGTCCATCCCCAACCACCAAAAATGCTCACATACTTTCCTTTTTGTGCAGGTGTGAGAAGTTGGCCCGGCATATGCTGTCCACTATTCTAGTGGGCACCTTGCACCAGTCCAAACGACCCTTATTGATGGTAGGTTTAAAGACAATCTATATAGAAAGCTATGTGGAGAGCTAAGTCTAGAAGGAATGTAGAGCAGCTTGTTTTACAGTCTATAATCTCATGAATGACCAAATGAAAGAAGAACCACCTAGGTATATATATAAAATATATTAACTCAGCGCCCTCCTGAAGAAACCATCAGCAGACCCCACCGACCTCAAGAACTACCGCCGCATCTCGCTCCTCCCTTTTCCCGCCAAAGTCATTGAGAAGACCGTCAACAGACAGCTTGCCGCCTTCCTCAAGACGAATGGATCCCTCGACCACTCGCAGTCCGGCTTCCGAGCCAACCACAGCACCAAGACCGCCCTCATCGCAGCCACTGACGTCATCCGAGCCCTGCTTGACAACAGGAAACAGCGGCCCTCATCCTCCTGGACCTCTCCGCAGCATTCGACACTGTCTGCCACCGCACCCTAGTGCAGCGCCTCAGCAACATCGGAATCCAAGAGAAGGCACTAGAATGGATCATCTCGTTGCTAGCAGGAAGAACCCAGAGAGTCCGCCTCCCCCGTTCAGATCCAAGGCTACCGAAGTCATCTGTGGCGTTCAGCAAGGATCATCACTCAGCCCCACCCTCTTCAACATCTACATGAGCCCCCTTGCTGCCATCGCACGCCAACACAACCTCAACATCATCTCCTACACCGACGACACCCAGCTGATCCTCTCCCTCACCAACGACCCAGCCACCGCCAGAAGCAACCTACATGAAGGGATGAAAGACGTAGCCGAGTAGATGATGAACAGCCGCCAGAAACTGAACTCAGAAAAGACGGAAGTCCTCATCCTTGGATCATCACCCTCTGCCTGGAACGACTCCTGATGGCCCCCGGCCCTGGGCAACGCACCCAAACCAACGGACCATGCACACAGCCTGGGCTTCATCCTGGACTCCTCCCTCTCGATGACCAGACAAGTCAACGCCGTCTCATCATCATGTTTCAACATCCTGCGCATGCTCCGAAAGATCTTCCGATGGATCCCCACCGAAACCAGGAAGACGGTCACCCAGGCACTCGTCACCAGCCAACTGGACTACGGAAACACCCTCTACACCGGAACCTCAGCCAAACTACAGAAAAGACTCCAACGCATTCAGAGGGCCACCGCACGACTCATCCTGGACATTCCCCGTCACAGCCACATCTCCGGAAACCTGAGAGACCTGCACTGGCTCCCCGTCAACAAGAGAATCACGTTCCGACTCCTCACCCACGCGCACAAGGCTCTCCACGACCTGGGCCCCAGGTACCTCAACGACCGCCTGACATTCTACACTCCCACCCGCCAGCTACGATGACCAGCCATGCCCTCGCCGCCGTTCCACGCATCCGAAGAGCCACCATGGGAGGAATATCCTTCTCCTACCTGTAATCGGAAAGCCAATGCACACAACAATTCAATGTGATATGAATCATCACCAACAGATGTTGAGAAAGAAGTACCACGGATGTGTTCTTTTTGTGTTGTTTTTTATTTTTCGATATATATATTTAGAACATGAAACCAGCCATAGTATTTCTGAAAATAAACAAACCCATCGCAGAACCTCTAGTATCCTTCTCCTACCTGGCAGCCAAAACGTGGAACTCCCTCCCCATCCACCTCTGGCAGACCCAAGACCACTTCTCCTTCAGGAAGCAACTCAAGCCCTGGCTTTTCAAGCAGTAGCAGACCCCCCTCCCCCAAGCGCCTTGAGACCCTCCGGGGGAGTAGCGAGCTATACAAATTTGGTGATTGGTTGAATAATCCACAGGTCAGAATTAAAAGTCCGTTAGTTAAAGATTACTCCTGTGATGGATACAAATTTTTAAAAAATTTACAATTTTCAGTGACATACAATCAGATTCCATGAGTTGCAGAACTATTAAGGCGAGCCAACATTGGCGTAAGCCTAGACTTTTTAAGATTAGAACTAACCAGCGTTTTCTTGGTTCTACATATAATTTACAGAAGAGGGTTAAGTGTATTAAGGATTGGGTTGAAATGTCATCACAGGGGCAAGGGGATAAAAGATTCGACCTGTCATTGGTTTTTGGAAAGGTAACCAGTCGGTGGAAAAGATCAAACCTGAAACGGGTCAACAGAAACCTGTCATAACCAGACAAATTCCATGTTAAGTAGGGCTGAATGGCCATTGTCGAGTGAATCAGCAAAGATTGTTGAGCCGAGGTTTTATTGGCTTCAGATGCCAGACGCAAATCAGCTAGATGACTCAAGCATAAAGTTTTGAAAGCTTTTCTTGACACTTCTGCTATTTGGGGGGATTGTGAGAGTACTTATCCAAACCCAGATCATACAGAAAGTTCTTAACATAGCGAATCCAGTCAACCTTGGTGGAATTTTCAAGTGCAAGGCAATCCTTCAACAGGCTTTGGGTAAAAATGAGTTTAGATGTTGACCAAATTTGGTGCCATAACAGAATTGGCTGCATCTTGATGGTGTCAGAAATATAAGGTAAGCCTAGTTCTATATGGCAACCGAAAGTTGTAGTGCTTTGCGGAACAGCAAGGAGAAACCTTAAAAAGCTGTGTTCCACTTTTTGAAGAACTTCCACCTGTGCATAGCCCCACACCCCTGCTCCATACATGGCAGTACTAATACATTTTGCCTGATATATGGAGATCATCTCAACCGGAGGTCTTTTTCCTAGTCTCTGTGTAAAATTCACTAACGCCATAGTTGGCTTAAGAACAAGAGCTTTCTGGCTTCTATAGCTTTTCTCCTTGAGCCTTTTTCATCTATTAAGATTCCGAGAATGGAGTATGTAATTGTGTTCTCCACCCTGAAATTATCAATGAAAATGTCTCTCCTTTTTTTACTTTTAACTCCTGAGCTCATTGTAAAAGTTTTTTTAATATTGATTTTAAAATCGAAATTAGACATAAAAGCGGTGTATCTATTTAGTGAGGTTTGAAGTTGCAGAGGAGTGCGGGTGACAATCACAGCATTGTCCGCATAGAGAAGAGCGGGAATTGGGTGATTATGAAGTAAAGGTAGTCCTAGAACCCCTCCAGCATGGCTTTTTCTAAACCGTTGGTATAAATGGTGAAAAGAAAGGGGGCCAGGATGCAACCCTGCCTGACATCCCGCTCAACCCTAAACGCCGTTGTCCGCTCTCCACCTGTTCCAAATGTCACTCTAGCCGTTGCGTTGGTATACATTTCACAAAGAAAATTAATTGAAGGAAGGTCAACCCCCATTTCTGTTAAAATGCCCCACAGTTTTTAATGGCTTACGCAGTCAAAGGCAGATGATAATTCTACGTAAGCCATATGGAGCTTCCCTCCTTTTGCGTTTACATATTTGTCCATGATTAAGGTTAAGTTTAGGACTTGCTCAATGGTGCCCATGCCTTCCCTGAATCCATATTGGAGATCCGATAACATTTTGTTGTCCACCGCCCAGTGTTGGAGGCGTTCTAATAAAATGCTCCCAACAACCTTTCCCAGAGAGTCTCATAACGAAATGGGGCGGTGACAAGATGGACTCTGTCGATCTGCCTTTTTAAAAATGGGTACAAGGATGGAGAGTGACCATGAGTCTAACAGTCCGACTTTACACGTTGCCTCCAGAACTCTAAGCAGGATCGGTGCCCAGAGGTCCTTATTAAATTTATAGAGGTCAACTGGGACCCCGTCTGGCCCTGGCGCCTTTCCCCCGCTACTAGCCATTAGGGCTAATTCAACTTCTGCCTGAGTGAAATCTAGAACCAAAGGAAGAAATGGAGATATAATGTTCACACCATTTGTTCCTACTTGGTTTTGGGCTGTCGACGCACTAACATTATGTCCAAAAATCTGTGAAAAGATGTCTCATCAATTGCCATTTCAATTTTACTAGAGTCTCTGTTTCTTGAAATAAATGGGGCGTTACTTTCCAGAAGGCGGCAGTGCTGTCTTTCATTAAACAACTCCTATGGAGTTCAGCCCATAATTCCTGTTTGAGTTAATTTTTCCTAGATCGGATTGCGGAATAATACATTTTTCGAGGGAGAATTATTTCCTGCTTGTTTCTAGCTAGGTTATGGAGAGAGGTCTTCAGGTTCGAATATGCTTTGGTGCATGCATTAGTAAACCAGCCTGCCTTGTTTGTCTTGTTCCCTTTGGGTTTGACACATAGGGTTTCCCTTATTGATTTGGTCACAACCATAAAGTTGTCTAAAATCACCTGAGGAGTAGCACTCTCATCTAAACAAGTATTATTGGCATACTGAGAATTCACAAATTCACAACAACCTTCTCCGTAATCTTAACTGGGTCAACATGTTCCCACTTAAGTGAGTAACTGTTTAATCTATCCAGGACCAGATTTTGGTGCTCAGGGAAAGATTAAATGCACCCCCCCAAATAATAATAGGTCTTTTGTTTTGATATTTATTTTTAAGTTCCAGGAGGGTGTCGCATATCTCTTTAAGAGTATTAATCAGATGGGATTGTGATAGATTATTTTAAAAGTTAATAATAATTATAAGGATGTCAGATTTAATAATTGTGAGAATGATTATTTGAAAGTTAACCTCAAGTTTTAGAGCAATGATTTCATGTGCTGTAATTAAGTTAGAAATATAAATGGACAGTCCTCCTTTTGCTTGTCCAGATGCGGACGGAATAGCGGGTGAGTGGCAGGTTTTAGAACCATTTAGATGGATGGGTGATACCGCCCATGATTCTTCAAATGAAAGAGTGGAATAAGTCTGCAAAAAGGTCAACCACTCATCGTAGTTGACCTTAGATCGTAGGCCGGCAATATTCCAAAAAAGGACACTAAATAGTGACCCTCTCAAGGTGGTTTCTTCTTGGGGGATAAATATGGCAGGATCTCCTGTGTGGGCTACAGTAATAGCATCTGCACTAGAAAACCAGATTTAAAGTAATAATATGTGTACACCCTGCAACCATTGCCACAGATCTAGGGTCTGAAGTAACTGGAGAAGATACAGGCTCCATCTCAACCAAGACCGTTTCGGGGTACAAGGTAGTTATTTTATGAGGCTAGAGGCAAAGTACATTCAGTAAACTTATGTAGCACACAATAAATTAGCACAATATATGTTGAGCCTTAGGGGCGTACCAAACCATATATTAAGAAAGTGATATAAGAACCATGACTGACATAGATACAAGGCTTAGAGCCTTTAGAACTGCTGGGGCCACCAGGAACCACCCAAGGTAGTGACGCAGGGGACCCACGGGGAACGCCTGCAGTGTCTCAACACAGCAGCGATTCACAATTACCTTCTATGGGGAAAGTTGCGGTTGGAAAATTACAGATTAAGGACACTTAGAAGAGGACTTGAAGTAAACCCCTTTAGAACTAGGAGGTTCTAGAGTCAACTGCCATGAGAGCACCGAAGTACTCGAGTTACACAGGTGTCTTTGTGTTCGGTTCCGTCGTCGATTTCAGTCGTGAGCTGCTGTAAAGTGCTGCAGGCGACCAAGTGGAAAGTGTCCGGGTAGATTCAAGGGTGGATTGGAGATTTGAAGAACCTGAAAGCAGAGGAGACAGAGTCTGGGTCACTTGCCAGTGACCAGGAAGGCATGAGAAGATGCAAACTGATGTCAGGTGATTTCAGGTGAAGAAGGTAAAGCTTGATTCTTCAGCCACGAAGACCAGGAGGTGTTGAGGACAACCAGGAGCCGGAGACAAGCTGTCCAATAAAGGATGTCGAGTGCTGCAGTGTCAGTTTCCGGATTAGGCCCAACAAGCATTGGCAACAGTAACCCACGCAGAAAGCAGAGATTGGCTTTGGTGTAGACCAGCAAGGTCTGAGGGACTCACCCTTTGGAGGGGAGTCAGGGGACGTCTGGAGCAACGAGGAAAGCCCAAAAAACAGAAGAGTTACCTCTGTGGGGACCCATCAATCGACGGACCAGGGATCGCGAATGGGCCTCAAGCAGAAATGCTAGAACGGGCACACGGAACACTCGTGGAGTGTAGGCCCACAATCTTCGGTGCAGATGGTGCTCAGGGCTTGGAATACAAGTAGCCCAATGCACAACTTCAGGAAAGCTCGGAAAGTTGATGCACTAGCAAATGGGCACAGTGTCCAGGAGTTCCGGTCCCACGTCACTCGTGAGGGCTGCGGGTCTCCACTTTGCTGAATCTCGTGTCAGTCTCTGAGAAGTTTGGAAGTCCATGTCCTGAGTCACAAATCCATCAGGATCAGGCAGGAACCTTGGAAATGCAGACTGGCAAGATGCCTATTTGGTGCCTGTTTGAACAGGGAAGTCACTCCTTGACCCCAAGGGAGCTTCTGCTGTCTTCTAGTCATTGTAGAATGTCAAAGTTCCAGGATATATGTTGCAGAGTTTCTTCCAGGTGTAATCTGAAGTCCTAATGACTAGGTTCCTATACTATTACTGAGTTAGGGGGTTGGACATACTCTGGGGACCCATCTATGGGAGGATCTAGGGATGGGGGTGGCTACTCCTCTTTCCCTTTGTCCAGTTTCGCGCCAGAGCAGTGCATGAGTGCCTCTGCAACTGCTTTGAACTGTGATATTCACAGGGCCTCAAACACTGTCTGAAAAGCATTCTATGAATGCACTCACCCATCTCCAATACACTAAAGGCTGTCTGAGAGGTGGTTGCACTTCCCTGTTGTCCAAGCCACCCCTGCCAGAGTTTCATCCAGAAGCAGGAGGCCAGACTCGTGTCTGTGTCTGCAGCATCCATTTTGTGATGCTGGGGCTCTTTTAAACTATTATCGGTTAGGTCAGTGTGTACATGTCTCTCCCTCTAGAAGGGTGGAATTCTACCCCCATCGCCAGGACTGGCAGGGGGGGGGGTAGGATTCCAAAGTGTTTGACATTAAACACGACATGTTTCCATGCAGCCATTCCAAAGTTAGCATTTACTGTGAGGTTATAATGCACTTAAGAGTATATGATCTTTCTGCATCACAGAACAGCTACAGAGAATAGATTCCGAAAGCTACAGAGGGGTCCTGCTCATGCATGGGCACCCTCTCACACAAACCCAAGCACTCTGACTTCAGGGTTGATAAAAGCCTGCCATAGGAGTGACGTATAGGTTTATTATGTGTTAGTGATTAAAGGAAGAAATAGGTAACCTATATCTTAGTAAGGGGTGCATGCGCCACCTTACCCAGGCTGCAGTAACAGACCTGTGGTGCCATTTTGGAAGGCTTCCCAGGGGTGGCATAATACATGTTTCAGTCCCTGGTAGGCCTCTGGGGTACCTATGCCCTTAGTACCTAAGGTACCATATACAAGGGACTCACAAGGGTAACCCAGTAACCAATCTGGGGTGTACCTAATGTACATGCAATCAATTTAGAGAGGAAGCAACTAGGCTGGGGTCTAGGTTAGCATGGCCCCAGCCAGACTAAAGTTGAAAAACAGTGAAACACCAGCAAAAAGTGGGGGTAACCATAGTAAGCAGATCCTACTCTTCTACAGCAGGACATACCTATATGCCCCTCTAGTCCCCGTGGATGAAGATCTGCCATCACATACTGGAAGGCAGAACTGTTTGCCTCTTCTTTGAGAGTGACATTTTCTCAAGCTTATTCCTCTTGACACTTGACAATAGACCCGATATCTACATGCAACTTAAATACTACCATTGTTAACAAGACCGTGAACTCTCTTTCTTTACTAAAGTTAGAGTTATCATCTATATTCTCTTCTATATCCTGATCCAAGCCTGCTTCTGTAATAACTTTAATAATTAACCATGTTTCTGACAAGCGTACAGCAAACACGGAGCAAGGTATGAACTGGATTCTGCACTGAAGAAATAGCAACTCTTTTTTGGCTTCAAGAGTGTTCTGACAGCAGATGTAATGACATGGACCCACAGGGCGGCACAGCTAATCCAAGAAGACTGAGGACACAGTAGCAAGCAATACACTCCAGGATCGATCACATTCCTTCTGTTGCCCACTTTCACTGTCTGCAGTGTTGTTACCTAGGAAGCATTGGCAGAATTAGAAGGCCGATTGAGCAAGGTGACTACATTTTAAACGGGTGTGAAGGGTGGTTGAGTTTCTCTCCAAAGGAGCAGCTGTGTCGAGAAAAGAAATATTCATAAATGATGGATTCTTCTTGCTATCGTTTCCAGTGTCATAACAGAAAAAAAGATTCTACTCCTAGTTACGTGTATGTCCTTTATTGGCAAAAATATTGTAGGATATAAAGAGCACTAGGGTAAGCCAGAGCCCCCACTTTTCAACCAGAGTTCTGGGATTCCCATTCTAGATCTATCCCAACCTCGACACTACAACTGCCTTCTCAAGGCAACGTGTTGTGGTAGGTGGCATAAACGTTTCCTTGGCCAGTCATTCCTTATTTATTCTCTGTGCATTCCAAGTGCAGTGCTTCTGTTGAAATATAGCTTTACAGCGCTGTGAAACTTGTAATTAATGCCAAGGTGTGCTCCTAGCAGAAGTACAGCGTGTCCACCTTGGCCAGCGTGTGTTTTTTGATTTTCTGGTGTTGTGCCACTCACTCACTAGGACCAGTAGAAATGCAGTAATGCTTCGTAGCTAAGCAACACATTTCTCTTACTTTGATATACTTATTTTTCTGTCTCCCCTTCGCTGTCTTTCTGTCGCGTCCTCTCACACTGTCTCTCATTGTCGCTCTGTTACTTTCTTTTTTAACTGAACTAATAGGATCCCTTGTTGCTCCTTACCTAGTCACCTGCCAAAATTTGGCACTAGAGTATTGTACAACATCAGGATAGATATCAACATTGTATTTTGAGCATTTTGCTTCGATGGATATGGTACAATGGCTAACAGATAAGAGAATGTGTCTGATTTAATTGGGAAGCAACGTTTATCGTTTGTTTTCCCGTAATGTATGCTTTTCTCTGAAAAATAAAGGGTTAAACCTTTGACACTTATTTTTTATTTATTTTGGTTCAGTTTGATTATAATAGCAGTGTGCAGGAAATGTTAATGCAGCTAAGGCCGGTTGATATTTTCTTCACAGAGAAGTGTGAAATGGAATGGCAAAAATGTAATAAATATATATAAGCCGCACATTATGAATGGAGAAAATCATGAATGTGGAGCAAATTATTTACAAAGATTTATGGGCTGCAGAAACTTTAGCTTATTTTAAGTATTCATATGCAAGGGGAAAGTATCAGGCTAATGCTTCTGCAAACAGATAACACTCCTAGCTAATTATTATTCACCCGTGTATAATAATAATTCCATTGTAAAATTGACACTAGCAGCCTCTGGATTCACATTGTGAACATTGTCGAGGACACTGACTGAATTTACTCTTTCACTTTATATAAATTACTACTAAGATGCTCACGCATGTAAACACGTAATAGGGAGTTATTCATTCATTGCACGTACCTCAATGACCTACTCGCTTTCATGTCAAATTCTGTTTATTTGAATTTTTCTTTGAGTTTGATAGGGGAATACTATACATATGCAACAATTGTCAGAGAAAGCCCAGAGTTACAAATGTCACATGCAGGTTTCTTCTTGGTCACAAGGTCCATGGCTTAAAAAACGTATATTCAGCGCAATCATAATTTGATGCATTAAGTATCCCGCATCTGACAAACAGGCCCCCCGGAGAGAATAACTTGAAAAGGAAACTTATCATACCAACAAAAAAAAGAAAAACCTCAAAAAACTGTGATGTCACGGTGCAACTAAAAATTAAATTGCCTGCTGTTCTGCCGTTGTATTAGATATGGAACAGGTTAAGTGCCCTAAGTCGTGAGGCACAAGCTGTCAGTGGGAGCCCCTCCAACAGGTGGTTCATTAGCAGGGTCCATATATAATCAAAGCCTTTTCTGGCGTCGTCTACAATGTCGGCAATGTGCTCCCATGCCAGTGCCCTCCACAGTCTCGTGTACCATTGCGTTAAAGATGATGCCTACATTTTATTCCACGCTGCGGCTACAGTCATTTTTGCTGCCCCCAGGCAAAGCCACATGACAGACCTATTGCTCTGTGTTTGGCACTTTAGGGTTGAGTCTCTTACCCACAGTGCGGTATATTCCAGGGCCAAAGGAATCGGGTACCCAAGAATGAGTTTAATTTGGGATAAAATTTCCTTCCAAAACGGATGTATAGAGGGACAATCCCACCAAATGTCGCGAAAGTCACCCAGCAGTCCGCAACCCCTCCAGCACCTATCCAAAGTAGTGGGAAAGATCCTATGTAGTTTCTGAGGATATAAGTATATCAGCTTGTAGTGCGCTTCCCTGAGGTGTATCGAGCAGTTAAATCTTGCCACATCTCTACTTAAGTGCTCCCACTGCTTATCCGCTAAAGGGGTGTCCAGAAGTGCATCCCAAAAGCGTTTGTTATGCGTTGTCGACCTGGAGCTCAGGGCCTGTATGAGAGCATACAGAAAGGAGATGCAGCCCTTGGAGGTGGACCTCGATTGGGCAAACTTCTCTATGGGGGGCAAGTCTCTGGTGGTCACCAGCCACACCGGGGGTTGCTGTACCTAATGTTTAAGCTGTAGGTAGTGGTACTCCTCTTTGGCAGTCAACTCAAATTGTTTCATGCATTCTTGAAAGGTGATAAGCTCGCCTTTATCAAATAAGTGGGAAATCACCAACATCCCCCCTCCCTCCAGGTCCCTCCCTCCATGGTCCCTCTTGAAGTGCAGGGGGGAACACAGCAATAAAATGTATGAGCGTGTAGGGGGAGGGGAAGGTAGTGAGCTGCAGTCTCTTAAAAAGAGTAACCCAGACCTGTAGTGTGGTGGACGTGGGGGTGCTGATGTAAGCGTTGGGTGGCCTATCATGTTTTGGCTTCCATAACAGGTCCCAAATTCTGCGGCCAACTATCTATCTCTCCATATTGAGCCAGTGTTTCTCTGAAGCCCTCGGTGACCTTTCTGTGATGACGTGTAGTTGTGCCGCTCTGTAATATCCTTCAGGCAAGCTCTCTTCCCCAACCATATAAATTTAGTAAGCATTTGCTGCAATTCTCGAAAAAGCCCTTCTTCTACAGGTATAGGCAGCCCATGTTAGAGGTAGAGCAAATGGGGAAGTGCATTTATCTTTATGGCATTAATTCTGCTCAGCCAGGAAATGTATGCAGCGCTCCACTTACCCAGATCAGTTTTGCACTGACATAAATGGGAGGGAAGTTGTCCTTATAAAGGTCTGAAATATGAGGGGTGAGCTTAACTCCCCGATAGGTAATCTCCTTAGTCGTGCAACTAAAGGGTGACCCTTCCACCACTCGTCGCCACTCTTCTTTGGATAGGGTCAGATTGAGTAAAGAGGACTTGGCCCGATTAATCTTACACCCCGTCACCTATTCAAACAGCCCAAGCTCCTCTTGGAGAGCCGGGAGAGAGGTCAGTGGTTCTGTGGCTGGGAGAAGCACATCGTCGGCATATAGTGTGATCTTATGGTCATCTTTATCAAACCGTATCCCCTGAATGTCCGTGTTTCCCCGAACTTTATGTGCTAGGGGTTATATACTCAAAGCAAAGAGAAGGGGGGACAATGGACTGCCCTGTTGCGTCCCGCACGCTAAGCTAAAGGGAGGGGGAGCAGAGCCATCAACCAGGACCCGGGAGGTAGGAGAGTAATAATTAGCATAAATAATCCCTATTATGGTCTCATGAAAACCGAAACACCGGAGCATTCGAAATAAAAAGGACCACTCAATGCAGTCAAACGCTTTTTCATTGTCTAACAAGAGGAGAGCCACTGAGATGTTTTTTTTCTGGGCCTTCTCTCTTATATGGATGATGAGCCGCAAATTATTGTCTGTCACCCCTTAATAAAACCTAATTGGTCTCGGTCAATAAGTCCAGGAATCACAGATTCGAGGGGAGTGACCAGGATCTTGGAGTAGATCATGGCATCTATATTTAGCAGAACATTCGGGCTATACGAGGAACAAGCTGTGGGGTCCTTTCCAGGTTTGGGGATCACTGCCACAATTGCTTCACCCATGGAGGGAGTAACCTGCTACATTGAGGCACTGATGTTAAATAGAGTAGTTAAATAAGCTCCGGTGCAAAGGTACAATACAAGTGTACCGAAAAGCCAACCAGCCCTGGTGCTTTTTGAAGTGTGAGAATATTAATGGCTTTCTGACCTTCCTACGGGGTTACAGGTTTTGCCAATTCCACGTTGGTGTTAGCCAGGACCTGGGGGTGGTCTAGGGGATTCAATTACTGTCTTTGATTGCGCACCCTTGGGAGTTCTGATGTATACAGAGTGTGGCAGAATTCCTCGAAGGGCTGTGCCTTCCCCTCTTCTGTCTTGTGCGATATGCCCATGTCATCTACTATAATAATTATGTACTTCCTTTCCTGTTTCAACCTGAGTTGACATGCAAGTAGGGTCCACACCTTGTTTCCAGCCTCATACCCCTGGGACTGTAGGTGCAAAATGTTTTTTTTCTGCCCTATTAGTGTATACGGCCTGTGGCTTCCCTTTGAAGGCTGTGACTTTCCTCAATGCCAGGGATGAGAGGCTAGCCTTATGTGCCTGTTCTGCAGACTGTAATTCTCGTTCTAGCATGAGGCGCTCCTCTCGCTGCTGTTTTCTCAAGGTAGTGGCCAGTTCGATGCATTAACCCTGGACAACCGATTTGAGGGGTTCCCAGGTATTGGCATGAGAAGTAATCTCTGGTTCATTCTGCTTGAAGAAATCCTTAATAGATTACCTGAGGTCATCGCGTAAAAGTCTATCCCTGCAAATGAAGTTGGGGAAATCCAAGCGCACATGTTTTGGTTGTGGGTTCGGCCATGTGAGTGTTATCTCTAGGGGAGTATGATTAGACAGACATATCAAGTAGAAGTGTGTTAGCAGCATTGAGGGGAGCAGAGACCGACTCAAAAATATGTGATTGATGCAGGAGTATGATCAGTGGGAGTGGGAGAAGGAGTAATCACTCAGGTTAGGGTTATTGTCTCTCCATGCATCCGCCAATCCCATGCGCTGGAGTTGTGAATGGAGTGCTTTGCCAAAGATCCCTCCTGATGCACTGTGTGAGTGAGTCATGTCTAATCCTTGATCCCAGACTAGGCTGAAGTCCCCCCAAAACAGAATGTCCCCTTGTGCAAAGTTCTCCAAGGCCATAAGGAAGGAGAGAATATAGTCCAGTTTGCCCGTGTTTGGTGCATAGGGAACTGTGAGCGTACAATACTCCCCAAACCATGATGTACCTCCCAGCTTTGTCAGCCTTTGTGTCCTGTGCCTCAAACAGGACCCCCACATGGAAAAGCAGCACCATCCCATTTTGTTTGGAAGTGTGAGAGGACCTATGTATTAGAGGATAATGTTTGTGGTGCAAGCAATGTTCCTCCGACTTCTTAAGGTGCGTCTCCTGGAGGGCCGCCACCTGAATATTGTGATCTAGCAGATATTTCCACAGACGTTGACGCTTGTTAGGGGAATTCAAGCCCCGGACATTCCAGGTTACGGACCTGACAACCATCGACAACTAGATGGGCCCCAGCCCCCTTCGTCAGGGCCTCTGTGCAAACTTTTGAAATCTCCTTCTGCTCACCCCTCCCAACAACATTAGAAAACTAGCAACACAATATCGAACTAACTTAGCAAACCAGAACAGATCGAGTATGAAGAATCCCCCTCCCAGAGGGGAACCGTCCTACCAGGTCGAACTAGTAGAACATAACTATTTCCGTTCCCCTAGCCCCCAAAACGGTATCTAGTGAGGCATATGTTTTGCAAACTTAAACAGCCTACTAGTGAGTAACATTTGTCTTACCACCCAGGAATGGGTTTTTCAAGAGAGTGAGTCCCAGCGGCATCACGAGTCCAGAAACATGCAAGTCCTCCGCTCCCGCCACCCTCCCATCCTCTTCTTCCTCACCCCCTCAAATATGAAGTATACCGCAGTCCAGTCTCAGCAATTGGAGCATGCCTTGGCAGCTGCAGGGGGCCAACCTCACAACAGGTGCCACCCCAATGACCAAAACTATAGTTGTCCCATCGACTCGTGGGCTGCAAGTCCTCCGCTCCATCCAATGCTTCGACATAAAATCTGTTCGCTCCCATGGCCGTGCCCCAACCTACTCGCTTTTAGATAATCATCCACTCCCTGAAATGCCAACATAGTACATTCATTGAAAATACGTTAATTTCTTACGCTTGCAGTCCACTGTATATTGATGTACTACTACTAACATTATGATGATGTATGGATATGGTGAACATATGCATATGCTGCCTGGATAAGCACGCTAAGGCGATAATCGATTACTTTGCCAAATGTACGCGTGAGTACGTATGTCCGACAGTTTTCCTATGCCAAGTTAGTACTTCAACACAATAGCCGCTGTATTTAAAGAATGTAAACAAACATCTGGGACAATGTACCAGTAAAAATGGGAGTCAGAAGAGTGAACCCACATTGAGAAGCCTAGAAAATAATTTTGGTTATAATTTAAATAGCACTTTCTAAGCAAGATTCGGAATTGATTACCGCTTATCCCAAATAAAAACACTGCAGAACTTTTCATGAGTGAGAGTAAATGCTTTAAATTCATATTCTCTGTTAGTCATACATAGATTTTGTTGGATACAGCACAGGATACCCACTTCCAAGTGCCCAGGACTGGCTGGGCACAATTTGCAATTAAGGCTCACAGTTGGAAAACTCCAGGTGCTGTCGCAGGGTTGTTGTGAGGTTTTGATGTCCCTGAGACTTCAGGGCAGGAACAGCAAAGCAGGAATCCAAGAAAGTCCAGCAGAATGGCAATCCTTTCATCAGCACAGCTATCCATCTTCTTGGCAGAATAGCCTCAGGTCCAGAAGTGTACTGAGGTTATTGTGTCTGAGGTCCTGTTCACATACCCAGTTGTGACCTTAAAGTGTGAGAGACTTCAAAGAGAGGCATTTGAAGTGCACAGGGTCCTTGCCCTTATTTTCCTGGCCCCACACTCACTACTGGGGGTATGCAGTTCTTTGTGTGGGGAAAGGCACAGCCTATTCAGTTGCAAGTTCAGCTCTTTCCTCCCATCGCCCAGGATGGCCCATTAGGATGTGGATGATCCATCATTCACACCTAAGCTCCCATTGTGGGTGTCTGTCTGAAGGGAATGCACAGCTCAGCTGTCACTCACCCCAGACCTGTACTCAGAGACAGGCAGAAGGCATCAACGGTTACAGTAAGAAAATGGCAACTTTCAAAAAGTTGAATTTTCAGAATTTCAATTTAAAAACGAACTTCACCTTAAGTTGTGATTTTAAATTGTGATTTGAAATGCATGGGGAATGTATGTGTTCATGTTAGTTCCTGATATGTGTGGAGTGCAGGGTCGAGTTTGGTATGTGCGGAATCGTGTGATTAAATGCTGCATGATGATGCGTGTGGCGTTATTGTGTCTAGTGTGGAAGTGCCACTTCTAGAAGTTGTCTGTAGAACAGTGAAGGTATTGGATCCAACGTCTGCCCAGCCTGGATCTCAACAATAGGAAAAAACAGAACAAGGTGGCTGGACAGGAAGATTTGACAACACAACTCAATGCCACGTAGTCAATATATACCACGTGAACAACGGGCAAGAGTCCCAAAGCAAATTTATTTTTCTTTTTTAACTCAAGTTTTTAAAGATTTAGGGACACGAGCACAAACAACACAACTGTTACGACAGTGGTTTCATGGAAACAATATCTACAAATGTACAATTTTTTACAAATTTACAGCATTAACAAACATGAATCAAGCAACACAGTTAGGCAAGACACACAAAAACAATACAAAATTCAGTGACAAATGAGAATTGTGATACTATACAGTGCAAAAACTTCAGGGTTTAAAGCAAATATGTGACCAGTCCATCGGACTATGGGACCATGGGACAGGCGGAGGTGGTGAAATAAAGAGCCTGCCTGTCAACCAATCCTGTGGTTCTATATTTATAACCGGGTTGCTCCACTAGGATCCAAAATATTTGGCAAAGTTCTATCCTAGGGGCACCCCTGGTGTTTGCCACAGGGTGGAAGTGTCGACGCGTTTCGAACCGGCTTGATTACAGGTTCTCTTCAGGACGGGGACTGGGGGTCGTGATTCTGTAAGAAACATATAGAGTGGGTGTCAATTGTATCTATCGTAGGACTGTTTTAAGGATCAACTGACTCCAAGGGGCAAGGAAAAATGGTTACCTGCACGTTGGCCAGAGATAGGCCGTGTAGTCGGTAACTTTCAACAGGGCACAGTTTCTGAAACAATAAGTGAAAGGGTAGGCTTAGCGCGGTTGCACACCAGGGATGAGGAATGATACAATTGGCGAATTAAAGCCATGGTATTCAATGTTAACCACGACCTACCTGTGCTTCACCCAGGAATAAGGCTGGGGGTGTGGTGCCCGCAGTGCGGCGCACGGACAGGGTAGGCGACGACTCACATAATGCGGCGTCTGTCTTTATGGCTGAGGGAAACCATAGGAAGCAACATGCCCAGGGTTAGATTACATTGAGCAACATGAGTACAATTATACTGAATACCGACACTGATCTCCGGGGACAAAAGCCTACCTGCAGAGACGTCCACGCCAGAGAGCGGTTAATTGCTTCTACTGGGACCTGTCACGGAGGTAAGTAAAAGCTGGAATTAGTGACACGCTCGAGTGGGACACAACTCGAGAAGGAAGCGGAACGAAGAGCGCTTTCAACAGCGCGCCGCACTTACTTGGAAACTGAATCACTCCTGCGTTTTCGACAGCGGGGTCTAGCACTCGGGCAGCGCGCTGAAACGCTTAATTTAAAAACCACCCGGTTAGGAGTATAGTGGGCGTGACTTCAATGATGCGGCCCCAAAGGATCCTGGAGGCTGTAGTTTAACGTGTTAGGATTTGGGAGCACCGTCTTGGTGAACGCGAGCATGTTACAACACTATAATCAATATTTGGAGACTCAGTGCGAGCCGGGATGCGTCATCACCAATTGTACACCACCAATTGTATATATCAACCAACAACATGTGCAAATATATTTTTTTCAAAAACATGTTACTCAAAATACAATTGTTAGTTACACCACATGGGACAGCGAGGCACCTATGTTCTCATTGCAATTGGAAACAAACATTGGTAACGCACATCCACGGTAATACACATGTATCTATTAACACCAAAGACATGTGCGTTTCAAACGCATGAAATCGGACAGGCCCGCCTGGGCCAACGAGGTACCTATGCTACCATGTCTTGACCCCAATAGGCACAGTGGGACATATGCGAGTATTGGCAGTGGGAACGCCAGCATCAAGCCTATGCATATCTTGAGTGTCATTATGCACACATTATATCATCACACCCCTGGTTGCCTCAACGCGCCAAACACACAAGGAGGTTAGAACAAACAAACCAAGTGAAATTTTAAAATTGCAGAAAGAAGGTAAAACAGTAGACACACAGCCAAGCTCAGCCGAAAGATACAGTTCATAAGCTGGAAGATTCAGTCATTTCGTTCAAGCCGGTATTGGAAGTGTCAAACTTCAGAATGAGGTATGCCTCTTTTTGTGAGAGGCGGGCATCTGGGTCACCATTGCCGCCTTTGATGGCAGCAAGTACTGTCCATCTCATGTCGTGACTAGAATGCTTGTGTTGTACAAAATGAGAAACCATGGGGGCCGTCAAGATTTTGTTGTTGATTCTTGACCGATGTTGTATGATTCTCTGACGGACCTCCTGTGTAGATTTTCCAATATATATCAGGTTGCACGGACAAAGTATGGCGTACACGGTATATTTCGTCTTGCAATTCGTATGTTCATTGTGACGCCAAAATTTGTTCCCATCCGTAAAAAGTGAGCCTTCCATAGTAAGATCACATACAGAGCATGTACCGCATTTACGATGCCCGATGACTGGACTCGCTCCGAAGATTGTACTTTGAGAAACCTTTTTAGGAGGCGGTCTGGTGGATGTAATCATTTGGCCAATGCTCCTGTTCTTCTTGAGTGCGAAAAGAGGGGCACCTATCTCAGGAAGGATTTCCTGCACCAGATGCCAACTCTTTCTGATGATTTTTTGGAGTTGGTTGGTGTGGGGGCCAAAGGTAGAGACACACACCATCCTCTCGGTTGCTGGTCTCGTTCTTTTTTCTAGGAGGTGTTCCCTCGGTGTCCATCTGGCCCTCTTCATCGAATGCTTCAAGAGTTTCTGGGGGTACCCACGTTCCTGTAGCTTCAAGGTGTGGCTCTGACCATGCAGCTCAAACTGTTCGGTGGTAGTGCAGTTCCGTCGCACCCGGAGATATCTCCCTTATGGTCAATATCTCCGGGTGCGACGGAACTGCACTACCACCGAACAGTTTGAGCTGCATGGTCAGGGCCTCACCTCGAAGCTACAGGAACGTGGGTACCCCCAGAAACTCTTGAAGCATTCGATGAAGAGGGCCAGATGGACACTGAGGGAACACCTCCTAGAAAAAAGAACGAGACCAGCAACCGAGAGGATGGTGTGTGTCTCTACCTTTGGCCCCCACACCAACCAACTCCAAAAAATCATCAGAAAGAGTTGGCATCTGGTGCAGGAAATCCTTCCTGAGATAGGTGCCCCTCTTTTCGCACTCAAGAAGAACAGGAGCATTGGCCAAATGATTACATCCACCAGACCGCCTCCTAAAAAGGTTTCTCAAAGTACAATCTTCGGAGCGAGTCCAGTCATCGGGCATCGTAAATGCGGTACATGCTCTGTATGTGATCTTACTATGGAAGGCTCACTTTTTACGGATGGGAACAAATTTTGGCGTCACAATGAACATACGAATTGCAAGACGAAATATACCGTGTACGCCATACTTTGTCCGTGCAACCTGATATATATTGGAAAAACTACACAGGAGGTCCGTCAGAGAATCATACAACATCGGTCAAGAATCAACAACAAAATCTTGACGGCCCCCATGGTTTCTCATTTTGTACAACACAAGCATTCTAGTCACGACATGAGATGGACAGTACTTGCTGCCATCAAAGGCGGCAATGGTGACCCAGATGCCCGCCTCTCACAAAAAGAGGCATACCTCATTCTGAAGTTTGACACTTCCAATACCGGCTTGAACGAAATGACTGAATCTTCCAGCTTATGAACTGTATCTTTCGGCTGAGCTTGGCTGTGTGTCTACTGTTTTACCTTCCTTCTGCAATTTTAAAATTTCACTTGGTTTGTTTGTTCTAACCTCCTTGTGTGTTTGGCGCGTTGAGGCAACCAGGGGTGTGATGATATAATGTGTGCATAATGACACTCAAGATATGCATAGGCTTGATGCTGGTGTTCCCACTGCCAATACTCGCATATGTCCCACTGTGCCTATTGGGGTCAAGACATGGTAGCATAGGTACCTCGTTGGCCCAGGCGGGCCTGTCCGATTTCATGCGTTTGAAACGCACATGTCTTTGGTGTTAATAGATACATGTGTATTACCGTGGATGTGCGTTACCAATGTTTGTTTCCAATTGCTATGAGAACATAGGTGCCTCGCTGTCCCATGTGGTGTAACTAACAATTGTATTTTGAGTAACATGTTTTTGAAAAAAATATATTTGCACATGTTGTTGGTTGATATATACAATTGGTGGTGTACAATTGGTGATGACGCATCCCGGCTCGCACTGAGTCTCCAAATATTGATTATAGTGTTGTAACATGCTCGCGTTCACCAAGACGGTGCTCCCAAATCCTAACACGTTAAACTACAGCCTCCAGGATCCTTTGGGGCCGCATCATTGAAGTCACGCCCACTATACTCCTAACCGGGCGGTTTTTAAATTAAGCGTTTGGCGCGCTGCCCGAGTGCTAGACCCCGCTGTCGAAAACGCAGGAGTGATTCAGTTTCCAAGTAAGTGCGGCGCGCTGTTGAAAGCGCTCTTCGTTCCGCTTCCTTCTCGAGTTGTGTCCCACTCGAGCCTGTCACTAATTCCAGCTTTTACTTACCTCCGTGACAGGTCCCAGTAGAAGCAATTAACCGCTCTCTGGCGTGGACGTCTCTGCAGGTAGGCTTTTGTCCCCGGAGATCAGTGTCGGTATTCAGTATAATTGTACTCATGTCGCTCAATGTAATCTAACCCTGGGCATGTTGCTTCCTATGGTTTCCCTCAGCCATAAAGACAGACGCCGCATTATGTGAGTCGTCGCCTACCCTGTCCGTGCGCCGCACTGCGGGCACCACACCCCCAGCCTTATTCTTGGGTGAAGCACAGGTAGGTCGTGGTTAACATTGAATACCATGGCTTTAATTCGCCAATTGTATCATTCCTCATCCCTGGTGTGCAACCGCGCTAAGCCTACCCTTTCACTTATTGTTTCAGAAACTGTGCCCTGTTGAAAGTTACCGACTACACGGCCTATCTCTGGCCAACGTGCAGGTAACCATTTTTCCTTGCCCCTTGGAGTCAGTTGATCCTTAAAACAGTCCTACGATAGATACAATTGACACCCACTCTATATGTTTCTTACAGAATCACGACCCCCAGTCCCCGTCCTGAAGAGAACCTGTAATCAAGCCGGTTCGAAACGCGTCGACACTTGAACCCTGTGGCAAACACCAGGGGTGCCCCTAGGATAGAACTTTGCCAAATATTTTGGATCCTAGTTGAGCAACCCGGTTATAAATATAGAACCACAGGATTGGTTGACAGGCAGGCTCTTTATTTCACCACCTCCGCCTGTCCCATGGTCCCATAGTCCGATGGACTGGTCACATATTTGCTTTAAACCCTGAAGTTTTTGCACTGTATAGTATCACAATTCTCATTTGTCACTGAATTTTGTATTGTTTTTGTGTGTCTTGCCTAACTGTGTTGCTTGATTCATGTTTGTTAATGCTGTAAATTTGTAAAAAATTGTACATTTGTAGATATTGTTTCCATGAAACCCCTGTCGTAACAGTTGTATTGTTTGTGCTCGTGTCCCTAAGACTTCTAGAAGTTGGCATGTCTGTGTAATTTAGGTAAAATGACTGGCTGGCTTGTGATTGGCTGGAGCTGGCTGGGGTTCCAGGCTCCAGGAGTCAGGATGGGTCTGCCCCGGTGGTGAATGGGAGATCTGCATGTTGGTGACTGGGAAGGAGTACACCTGGGACCTGAATAGGGCTGGGCTTTCCCCACACAATGCTGGCTCTGCCCCCTGTGGTGCATCTAATGTCCCTAGCCTGGCCAGTAAATGGGAAGAGGGGCTGAGCATAACACAGTGCTTCAAAACCAGCTGCGACTGGTTGTCCCCCCGTGCTGCACCTAAGGACAAAGGGATTTAGTGTATAAAAAGAGGCTGTGACCTCTTGTAAAATATTACTTGTTCCTGACCTGAAGAGGGAGGCCTGCTGCTGCTGGGCACCAGGAGGATATGTCACTAGGGACTGCCTCCCTACCTGGAGGCCCTGTGAGCTGGATCCTAGGCCCAGCCTTTGCCCCCCTGCCCACCTTCCTACAGGACTTCCTGGACCTTTTGATTCCTGCCTACCAGCCCTGGGGAGCACTGGCCTCCCCCTGCTGAAAATAGCGCATTCACGCCACTGGAGCAGTGATCCCTGCCCTAAGGGATCCCCAGCGTGTGGGGGGATTGCCCCTCTTGTGCTAATTTGCACCACGGGCGCCCACCCCGCATTGCCTGCCGCTATTGCGCCCATCTCTTTATTAATTTAAGAACAGATGACCACCCTGTTTTATTTATTTAATTTACGGGAGCCCACCCCGTATTAAGGAGGGAATCACCACTGCCGGCCCGGGGATCCTCTGGGGGGCGCTGCGCCGGCCTCCACACACCCGGGTCGCGCTGCCATTAGCTGCCGCAGCCGCGACCCGGAAGTACTGCCTACCAAACAGGAAGCCAGGCACAAGATGCCCGGACGTGGGCGGGACCAGTGAGTCTCCCTTCCGCTTTCCCCGGTCTGGGGAAGCCTAGAAGAGCCTCTAGAAAGACCGGAAGCAGCGGGTGAGGCCACGGGGCTCCCGTGCCAGGGGAGAGCCCCGCCTGTGGCAGAGTCCGGCCGCTGCAGGTGAGGAGCCAAGAAGAGACGCCATCGCAGGAGCCCCAAGGAGCGGGAGATCCAGTGCATCGACCAGCCGGTGAGTGAGCTTCCGAGCGGGACTTCGACCCTGTGGTCATTTGTAACTTACAGCTCCGAGGCCCCACCAACGACAGGGGCATTCTCTGTTATTTTGAGTCCCCAGAAGGGGGACTTCAACACCTGGGGCATTCCTGATTGAGCATGCGAGGCTCAAGGGGCATTCAGTTCCTCAGAGCCCACAAATGGCTCTTGAGCATCTTTTTGTCCCGAGTCCCCAGAGGGGGGACTCCAACAACAGTAGCATCTTTAGTCAGAGCCCACGAGAGGCTGAGGGGACATTTGTTAATTTCAAGTCCCCCGAGCGGGGCTCCGACCTCAGGGGGCATTTTGTTTACTTAGAACCCGAGAGGCTCCACCTACATTCCGTGGGCATTTCTAGAGGGAGAGCGGCTAACAGCGGGCCACTCACCCAGTGGTGGCATATTTTGTGTCTAGAGCCCCTCGAGGCTCCAACGACCCCGGGGGCAATTCTGTTTGCTGCAGAGCGGCCCCAAGAGGCAGCGGGCCGCTCCCCCCCTGTGTGGTAGTAGTTGTTTATTTAGAGCCTGCGAGGCTCCTGAGGCCTCAGTGATCATTTAGAGCCCACGAGGCTCCTGGGGGCCCAGCTGTTTGTTTTGTGCCCCAGAGGAGAGCCAGGAGGCACGCTGGTTCCAGGCTCAGTTCTACAGCTGCCCAGCACTTAGTGGGCAGCTGCTACGTTTAGGCCCGTGTCTTTTGCGCATTTCTCCTTTGGCTGCCTGCGCAGCCTGCCCTAGCATTTTGGACACAGGGCGTTTCAGCCCCTGAGAGGCCAGTTGGCCTGGGAACAGTTCTGGTGTTGTGCCCTTGGCTGGGGTACATGTTTTTGGCCCTATGTGATCTTTGCGCAATTTGTAATGACCTACTTAGTGTGATTTCAGCATCATGTATAATGTCTTTGTGCCTTAACCTCTGAATGTGTTTTTATGTTTAGGTGGTTGTTTTACCTAGTATAGGTTGTACTAGTGAGTTCATGGTTCCCTGCGTGATATTTTCCTAAGGTGGTTAGGGTTGAGTAGGTGGTACTTACCTTTTACCAGTGGTTACTGGTTGTGTGCGACATTTGCTATTTGGTGCTAGAGTTATTATATGTGCTATGTTCTAAGTGTTATTCCTACAAAGTGCTATTTCTAATAAGTATTGTAGTTCTAAAAGTGCTTATTCCTGACAGTGGTCCATGTGGCCCTGTCCCATGTATATAATCCCCGGTAAATTCTGCCCATGCCTCTGGCACATTGTAAAGTGTGTGTTTCTTATCTAATGTGTTTGGTATAATACAAAGGCTATTTTTATATCTAACCTTGTGTGGAGTTTCCTTTATGGTGGGCCTTGGGTGTTGTTGCTGGGTGCGTGGGCAAATACTTAAACTACATTGCCTCCGGGATAAGCCTTACTGCTCGCGTCACGTTACCTAAAGGGTGAGCAGGGGTTATCTTTGGCATGTAACTCCCTTGCCCTGACTAGAGTGGTTGTTTCTGCCTGACTTTGGCGCAAGCCTTAGCCAACCGGAAATCGCCATTTCTAACAGGCAGGGTAAGATTTGAGAATCGGGCTTTGAGTTTTTTCTTTACTTGCATTTAAATAAAGCACCCAGCTGAACAATGTGGTAAAATCTGTTATCTTACCTAGGTGTAAGAGGACTGCTAACCAGAATTGTAAAAGTAAGGGGTATTACCAGAACATGTTCATCCTGGCTGTGTTCAGCAGCTGACAGTTGGGGCAGTGAGCATTTGCTCTTGGGAAGACATTTTTATATTCCCATGCATGATATCGGCTCAGTACTCATGATAGAACTGTATAGGCTTATATCTGACATTCATAGAAAGAAAGAATGATCGTATAAGCCAGTACTCTTTCCAATTGTTTGCCGTTTAATGCCCTCTGCACCTCTGGTTTCCTTTTTGTCAAGGAGTCTCTCTAGCGGGACCAGGGTGTGAACACTTATTACTGAGTTTTATATCGCGCCTGGTTACCCTTGGGCATCCTCGCGCTCTTCCAGAGAGAGGCACCATAACAAAAGACAGAGGCATTAGGCAGGGAACAGGTGGGTCTTTAAAAGTTTACGGAAACGTAAAGTACTCGTTTCAGAGCATAGGAATAACGGAAGGGAGTTCCACAAAGTTGCAACGTTTATGGAAAATCTTCTGCCGCCAGTCCTGGCCTTCCTTACTCTCGCAACTTGCAGCAGATGTTGGTGATCCGAGCGCAAGGTACGAGGGGCCTTGTAGGGTTGAACCATCTCCCGTAGGATAGGTGGCCCTTTCCCCTGCAGGATTTTGTGGGCCATGCAGAGTGATTTAAACACTGAATACATTATACTACCAACTCATGAGACTTAATGCCACCACCCTTGGTGTAGATGCTTTGCATAACCAATTGTGTAGGTGGTTCATCTGATACAATATCCCAGTGAGATTTAAGGGTGTGTGTCAGAGTACTTAAAGTGAAAAGCTTGGGGTGTGGCCAGGGAAGATGGCTGAAAGGATGTGTCCATAAAATGCCGGCATTTGTAGAGTGCACAGCTACCTCCAAAGGAAGTGTACCGGCACTGTCCGTATACCGCTTAGGAACCTTCCTGGTTTGTCCCTGTGAAATGTCCACTCATGGGCAACCCCAAGGTGAGGCCAGGCATCCCAGCTCTGTTGGGGCCGTTGTGGAGATGAAGCAAGCTATTGCCCAGAGTTGCAGAGTGGGACCCATGATTAGAATAGGCACCGAGGCGAGATTTATCAGGTCCAAGGAAATTGAGCCCAAGACCCGCTGAGGCGGGGTAGTGAACCCTGGTCCCGAGCAAGACCTCTGCATCAGGGTCTGCCACTCTAACCATTGAGCCACACTTCTCCATAGGGTGTTCTATTTTCCCATTGCCTAATCCTGTATAGATCCTGATATATCCATCCAAAGTAGCTTGCATAAACCACCTTAGCTAATCCTGAAAAATATAATAAAGCTCCAGGGCGCCGATGACGTTAAGTGAACACCTGCCAGTGTGGAATCCGGAGGCATGTTTGCTTGTTTGCTTGCGTTGCTAGGAAGGGACGGGCTGGCCCAAGTCAAAAAACCAAATAACAACAACTCTGCATCAGCAAGCGCCAATGTTCTTGCGCAGTGGTTGTGACCTGCTACCCCAGGGGAATGTGTGAGCCCTCCCTGGGCCTTGGCTACTTGCTGAAGAACTGCTGTGCCCTGACTTTAACTGCTATAAATACAGCCAAACACGGCAGTAAACACTGCGCACTGTTCAAGAAATGGTCCAAGGAGACCCTCCAATACTGTTGAAACGTTAATCAAATGTTAATACATACTCCAACAATTCAATGGAACTTTTAATACTCTTTTATATATGCAAGAAAATACCTTTTATAAACTAGCACATGGTGTGCTATATTGCATTAGTCAGTAGTATTACATAGAAAACTCAGAGTCAAAAAGGTCATATTGTCATTACATCTTGAACAACAGGCGTAAATACATAATGAAAACAATCAATAATATCCAAATGAAAAATTATTAGTAAACAGAAGGTTCAACACAGCCCGATGCATTTGGGGACAATCGCGTCCCTTCGTCAGGGGAAACCTGTAAAAGGAAAAGTGGAAATCACAAATAGCAAAGTAACATGGTAATATAGTAAGCACGTATAACAACATGAGGATACCATAGCATCAAAGCTGCAAGTGTGATGGAGCCCAAGAATATTTGACCATTATCAAACCAATGCATTATGCCAATGAAATAAGGAAAGAGAGAGGATCACCCATGTGTTAAAAAGAATGTGTCACAATCGGAGCCAACAGCGGAAACATCATCATAAATATGTGAAACAGTGCAACCACCAAAAGAACAGTGAAAAAGAGAAAGCCCCATGGTGTTTATACAACCAATGCACCCAGGGTCTATGAGTTAGGTACCTGGCTAAAAACGAATCCTTAACTCTGTAGAGAATAAAACCAAAGATGTAACAAAGGAACGGTTACCAAACTATGAGAGTTATCACAAATATAAATGCAAGAGCCTCCTATACCATAACTAACCTGCAGGGTAAAAGGTGCTTGCTCGGAAAACAGATGAGAAAATGCCAATAACAAGCTGCAGGGAAAAGTAACAATAATTACACAACAGAGTTGGTAAATATCCACCACTAGATGCGCTATATCTAAAAGAATCTGCGGATACATGAGAAACTCACCAGCGAAAAGACGTGGTGAGTTGGGCTGATCCTGTAGAACAAGACTGGTAACCCAGTAATCGGGACTCTCTAGTCACATGGAATCAAAAATTTGCATCCTGAAACAATCGAACCCGGCACATTAACCACCAATAGCTAATGTAGGCAAACTGCCGGTAACTAGATTTAAAAAAATTGATAGCACCCATATGTACAAAAACTCATTGTTAACAACCTCTGTGGTAAAGTAAATTGATACTTGTATAGCGCACTACTCACCCGCAAGGGTCTCAAGGCACTTGTACGAATACCGCTGTGGAACCCATCCTGGCTTTCCCTGTGAGGCGTCCACACCTGGGTACCCCCAAGGTGGAGGCCAGGCATCCTTAGCATTGTGGGGGCCGTTGTGGAGATTAAGCAAGCTATTGCCCAGAGTTGCAGATTGGGTAATAAAATGAATAAGTAACTATTCAACTCACGGTTCTTAAGTGTGTGCAATTAAGTGGATAAGTGATTATCCGACATCGACCATTTGTGTACATAGGTAATGGAAATATTTACATTTCATCAAAAACAACCCTGTACAAGTCTAGAAGACAGACCAATTACTATGCCTATGTAATCTTGTACAGCCTGTCATGGAAAACTGATTACAGTACATATGTTTAATTATCAAACATGTCATAGAAAACAATTTAAGTCACTTCGATCATTAAGTCCCTTCGGCTGAATGGTGTTCAAGAGGGTCATCCAAAATATCTCCCTTCTCCATAAATGTTGGCTGTTATTTCTCCCAGGTAGAATTGTTGGTTGTTCCAAAATTAAAAATCTCACTTGACTAACTGTGTGATTATGCGTGTTGAAATGGGCTGCCAAGGGGGATTTAGCATTTTTAGTTCGTATGTTACTCTTGTGTTCTGTTAATCTCGTCTTGATTTTTCTTTCCGTTTTGCCAACATATGCTAGGCCACATGGGCACTTAATCATATATATAACATTTCGACTGTCACAGGTGGCGTTCACTTTCAATTTTATAGGTGTTCCTTGGCTGGGGTGTCGAATCTCTTTTCCTTTAATGATAGCGTTGCAATTGCCACAATTGTGGCAAGGTAACGTTCCTTTAAATGTTTCTGTTGGTACGCTATGTTGTTGGTTTAACAACTCTTTGATGTTTTTAGAGCGTTGGTATGCAAATCTTGGTGGTAAAGAAAAAATACCATTAATGTCTTCCTCTAGTGACAGTAACGACCAATGTTTCAATAACATTCTTTTGATGTTGTAACTCTCGGTGGAGTATTTAGAAATGAATACCATTCTTTCTTGGGTGGTGCTTCTGTCTTTGATTTTTAATAGAGTGTCTCTATCAACTTTTTTTTTCTTTCCCATTGCATCTTGAAGGATGCCTTGGGGATATCCTCGCTCTCTGAATTTCTCTACGGTGATCTTCATGTCTTTTTGAAATGTTTCTTCGGTTGATGAAATTCGCTTGATACGGAGAAATTGGGAATACGGTAAATGTTTTTTTAGAGAATGTTGATGGAAACTCTGAAAGTGCAGTAGATTATTTCTGTCGGTGATTTTGGTGTATACTAGTGTATTTAGTTTTCCTTGATCATTGCTGATCATTACATCCAAAAATGGTATTTGATTGGCGTGTATCTGTTGCGTGAATTGTATCCTGTCGTTGATTTGGTTAAGTTGTGATATGGCTTGGAGTAGTGACTGTTCCGATCCATTCCATAGAATGAAAATATCATCAATGTATCTTTTGTACAAGATGAGATTATCCGTCCAATTTTCATTGTGTAGTATATTGTCTAGTTCGAATCTGTACATGAACAAATTTGCGTACGCCGGTGCTGCACAATTTCCCATCGCGGTACCCGAGCATTGAATGAAATACTCGTTGTTCCAGCTAAAGTAGCTGTGGTAAAGAGTGAAGTTTAGTAATTCCATGAGGAATATCATTAAGTTTTGATCCATTTCTGTAAGCATGAGGAAGGATTCTACGGCTTCTGTTCCTAAATCATGAGGTATGGAAGTGTATAAAGATTGGACATCAATTGTACACGATAACATGTCTGTTGTATGTTTACTTTTATGTTCTTCCAAGATGTTTAAAAAGTTAGTAGTGTCTTTGATGTATGTCGATGGGTTGTAAGTGTCTGTCCAGATATTTTCCCACCGGTTCATGGATCGAGTTTACTGTGGAGACAATGGGTCTATATGGAGGGTGTGTCGGATGCTTATGCACCTTCGGAATCATATATATATAAGGTTGTGCGGGATTCTGTTTTATGAGGTATTCTTTTTCTTTAGATCCAATGGTACCAAGGTTGATGGCTTTATCAATGATCATTGTGAGAATTTTCAAAAATTCCATCGTAGGATCCTGATGAATTTTCAAATATATGTTTGTATCCATGATGTGCTCCTGTATTTTGGAATTGTAGTACTCCGTATCCAATATGACAAGGGCACCGCCCTTGTCTGCCTGTTTGATGGTTATTGAAGCGTTATGTGACAGCTTTTTCAAGATGTTAAATTCCTTTTTTGATAAATTTGTGGATTTAGATCTGGGTTTTTTGTATGTAGTTTCAATGTCTTTCAAAATGACTTTCTCATAGGCATCCAATACCTTATGGCTTGTAGGAGGAATGTATTTGCTTTTGTTTCTTAAGCCCATCAAGGTGTCTTTGGTTGGTTCCTGGGATGGTGGCATAATGTTGGTAAAAAAATGTCTAAGTCGTAGTAGTCTCATGAATTTGTATACACTTACTTGAGTGTCTAGAAGTTTAGATTGAAATGTAGAAACAAATGAAGTGCCTTTTTGTAGCGTTTGGCGTATATGTCAGCCCAGCTGTACACTTCCCCTAATTTATAGTCTAATGAATCTCGTTTGAATTTTCTAATTTTGCGCTCGTTTATATCCTTTGTATAATTGTCTAATTGTATATTAATGTCCTTGAGTGTTTCATCCATTTCCTCTTTAGTAAGCATTTGACTTAATTCAGTTTTGAGTTGTGTTGTTTCTTGTGTCAGTTCCTGAATGAGCTTGGCTAATTCCTCTATGATTAATAATATTAAGTCCAAAGAACATTTATTCAATATGGCTTGCCATTTTTCGGAGAATTTTGAATTGTTTTTACATAGTGTTGATTTGAGAGCAATGCGAAGTCCCCTTGGGATCCTTTGAACCTTGTGGTATTTTATGAGTGTACTTGCGTGTAATCGTTGATTTACCGTTTTCTTTGACATGTACAGCAGTTGTTTGATGATGCTTTGTTTAGACCCTTTGTTTGCTGTCAGAGTTTCTGTTTCCTGAATTAATGAATATATACGTTGTGTATCTTCCTCTGAGAATCTAAATGTTTCTGCCCTTTGATCCGTTATGTTAGCTGCGTCCTCTAGATCCATGTTAATAGTGGGTGCGTAGTTCCTTTACTCAGAACGGTAATACTAATTTGAAATTGTGGAACGATCGCACTCCTTGGTTCAAAAGTGAGGTACATGTTAATCCAAGTGGGTAGGTGCTGTTTGGTGTGCCCCACTGAGTATTGGGGTCCTGAAACTCACTGTAGCATTATCCTGAATGAGGGTAACGTCCCCAAACGCACTCAATGAAGAAAATTGTAAGGCTGATGTAATTTAATCTGCATGAAATAAATTTTATTCAAACTTCTTTTTGATTATGTTTTCATTTTTCAATTTTTTCTTTTCTTTGTAATGTTATAGTCACATCCAAACATTTATATCAATATTCTATATACATGCTTCATAAAACGCTATCACATAGTGGACATTAGTACACATTGAAGGTACGTCTCTTTACATGTTTTTGCCATATTATGGCGATAGGTCGTGTTTACTCCCGTTTGTTTACTGGTACACTTTGGTATTCCAGATAAAGATTTGTGATTGAGAATCACATACGTGCTTATGAAAGATACAAAAGACCTACCCTAAGGTATTCATTTTGCTCATATGTTTTCTACATTTTCGACACCTTATTCACATTAAATCACTCTAGCATATTTCCTTCTGACTGAAACCAGTGGATGACATTTATAATGATCTATGTTGATGTTCTTTCACATGTTGAATGTTTGGTATTATTTTTGAATTTATTTCCACATATCGTTTTTTACTTGGCACCAGCGGGCTATAAGGTTCTACGTTTGGTGAAATGTATATACTGATGAGTAACTCATATGTAATGGTTCTAATAGATTGATGGATACTTCCTTTGTTTGCACAGAATTTCGAGCCCCTGAAGAAGGGCCTAGTGCCCGAAATGCATTGGGCATGTATATAGAATATTGATATAAATGTTTGGATGTGACTATAACATTACAAAGAAAAGAAAAAATTGAAAAATGAAAACATAATCAAAAAGAACTTTGAATAAAACTTTATTTCGTGCAAATTAAATTACATCAGCCTTACAATTTTCTTCATTGAGTGCTTTTGGGGACGTTACCCTCATTCAGGATAATGCTACAGTGAGTTTACAGGACCCCAATACTCAGTGGGGCACACCAAACACCATCTACCCACTTGGATTAACATATTACCTCACTTTTGAACGAAGGAGTGCGATCGTTCCACAATTTCAAATTAGTATTAACGTTCTAAACCCATGACATGACTCAGTTGACCAAGCTCTGAAATGTGACATGTGCATTCTTCAACCCCAAAAGCATCACATTCATTTGTGAGTTACTCTTTCATTTAGAGAATGCTGATATCAGCATTGGACACTTGGTCAGGGTAAAATGCCAATACCCTGAAGATAACTCACAAGTACTGAGACACTTGGTAGCCCTAAACTGGTCAATTATTTGCTGTGGCTCTACATATAGAGTGGGTGTTGGTCTTAGTGACTCAACTTAGTTACCTGTAGTCCACACAAAACCTCAGTTTTGGTTTCCCTCCTTGGGATGGTCTTTGGTATCAGGGACACTGATCTGGGTGAATAACTGGTTTCGATATAATCACCCTAAGGGCCAAAATCTTTCAGGCATTCCCCGCATTGATGGCCCCCACCTTGAGTGTCAGCCTGTACAACTTGTTTTTAACAGGTATGATATCACCCAATTCAAAATCATGAGTGGAAAAAGTTCTGAGTCCAATGTCACTGAGAACAGACTGAATAAGTGTTCTTCTTTAAAAGTGATAAAGAGTACAACTCCATCATCAGTTATAGAGAATATAGTTATATAAGCTCAGTCATAGTGGGATTTCAATTGGTTCACCTTTAAGTCAATTAATTGAATCCTGAGAATTTCATGAGCAACAAGGTAGGTCACCTCCCTTTACTTTTGTGCACTGTATGGGTCCTATCACACCTGCCCTGGAGAGCCCTGGATTTCCACTGACTCAGTCACCCACACATTCTGGCCCCGGCACTTCACCAGCGTCTCCTTCTTATCATACCCTGTGTGATCAGCGCTTGAGCTGCTACAGATTCTTATTGGACTTCTTCATATATTGGGCCATCTTGGATCTTAGCTTATCACTTAGTCTACTGTTGTCTTTGTGAGTTTCTTGAGCCGCCCCACCGCAGCCGATTAGGCGCTGCCGGGGACTAGAGCGGTAACCACCATCAGGTGAGGAGCAGGCGACCGGCACAGTGCTCGGCCCCTCCCACCTCTACGGCTATTAATGAACCACCTTCTCAGGAAGCGTAGTGGACGTGCGCAGCGGGCGCGTCGACAGCGCGCCGAAGACGCGCCTAAGACAAGCCCGTCTGTGCCCGTCCGCGACCTGCCGGGACCAGGGGCAGACCATGCTGCTTGTCCTATTTTCTCTTCTAGGTCTGACCTCATGGGTTATAGAAACAATGCACAGGGCCTATTACCGAGGGAGATTCTCAGCCGGCTCTGTAAATCTGGCATTTTGATTCAGGGCTGCCACTTGACTACACCTGCTAATAACCATATACAGAGGGATCCATTTACCCCCCGCTCACCATTCTCTACTTAAACACACGCTCCCTTGTCAAACATCAGATGGATATTTTCCTTCTGTTGGATACGGAGAAACCGGACATTCTCCTACTCACGGAGACGTGGTTAACTCCCAACTCCGCCCCTGATAAATTAGCAACGCTTCCACCTAACTATTATATTATCCATGCAGACCGTACCACGGGGAAAGGGGGGGGGGTTGTGGCCATCATCCGCTCTAACCTGATCGTTACCTCCCTCACCTGCCTCTCTCTGGAAAATACAGACAATCTAGTACTGAAAAGCACTACTTCCCACACGACGATAGCATGCGTCCTCCTGTACTGACCCCCTACCCTGATGCCATTGTTCCCTATGACCCTGAGTGACCAACTTGCTAACTTAGCACTTGAACATCTTAGGATTTTCCTACTAGGAGATTTAAACTACTGGAATAAAGATCCTCAGGAGGGCCCTCAATTGGCTGAATTGACTGATCTTTTGTCCAACCTAAACTTCACTCAATTAGTGCCCTCCCCAACCCACTGCAAGGGCCACATCTTAGATCAGGTGTGGTCCAATACCACCTGCATAACTATCCCGACCACTCTACCATGCCTCTGGTCAGACCACTTACTTCTTCAATTTAAACTATGTATTACCCCTGCTACAATTACCGCACCAGGCGCTGGCGGGTTAGCTAGGAACTGGAATGCGATGGAAAAAACTGCATTCCTACAGTCATTAGCCAATACCATCCCCCCCTTCCAGAACAAGATCAATTCCTCAGTATCCACGCTTACCAGCTGGCTACAAACGGCCAGCGATCTTCATGCCCCTTTTAAAAAAGTCAGACTAGCACGGAGTGCCGACGCCAATAGATGGTTTTACTCTGACCTAAAATCTAGGAAACAGGCCCTACACCAGTTAGAACGCCACTGACGCCGCGACTACAACTCTGAGCTAAAAAGGAATTATACAAAGGCTAGGAAGGAGTACATGACCGCCATTTCTGCTGCAAAGGCGGCTTATTTTTCATCCCGAATCTTGGAATCCTCAAACAAATCTAAGGATGTCTTCTCTGTTCTTAATGAACTGACAAACTTAGACACTGTCCGCTCCAAGATAATTCCCACCCAGCCTCTCTGTGACTTACTTAATGTTTACTTTACTGATAAAATAATGGATATCAAAGCCAGTATTCCCCAACCGGCGTCCCTTCTCACCTCCGGTATGACAATTAAGCCTAACCACAATACCCTCAGTAGCTTCTCACCTGTAACCCAGGACCAATTTCGGGAACTACTGACAAGAGTAAAATCCGGTGCTCCCTCAGATAGCTGCCCCCTCACATCTTGAAAGAGTGTTTCTCAACATACCCAGCCCCTGCCCTTACACTTCTGAACAATTCCTTGACCCTCAGGATAGTCCCCTCAGCGTTTAGAGAGGACACGGTCATCCCGCTGTTAAAAAAACCCGGGGCTGACCCAGCTTGTAAAGCCAACTACCGGCCCATCTCCCTATTGCCCTATCTGGCAAAAGTTCTGGAGGCTCATGCTGCGAAATGCCTCTCCAACTTCCTTGAGGAGTCCTCCTGTTTTGACCCCCATCAGGCAGGCTTTCGGCTGGCACACTCTACAGAAGCAGTAGTCACCACAGTCTTGGATACGTTGCGAGACTGCGCTGACAGACGCTCCCCACAGGCCCTGATGCTCCTGGACCTATCTGCCGCATTTGACACGGTCGACCATAACATCTTGGTTGACCGTGTCGAACAGGCCGGCATCCGGGACTTGGCGGCCTGCTGGTTGAGGTCCTTTTTGCAAAACCGTACTCAAACACTACCTCTTGGAGATCTAGTAGGTGCCAAACAATCCATCAGTGCCGCAGGGCTCTTCCCTGTCACCCCACTTATTTAATTTATGCATACTTCCTCTGATTCAGACTCTTAGAGACGAACAGGTGAGATGCTTAAATTATGCCGATGACTTACAACTGCTTTTTACCATCGACAACACTGAAAACTCCATACTGCATTTGCAGTCTACCATGAGATTCATTAAATCATGGATGGACCAAAACCAGCTTAAACTGAACCCGGGAAAAACCGAGTTAGTCCTGACCGGGGACAGCGCCAAGTACTGGGGCCCACACTACTGGCCTTCTGAACTGGGCCAAGCTCCAACACCCTCCTCGTCGGCCAAAACAATTGGAGTCACCGTGGACTGTGATCTTTCATTGAAAGCACAGGTAGGCCAGGTGGTCTCCAAGTGTTTCTTCCAGCTAAAAAAAATCCAGAAGGTCCGTCGTCTACTTGCGCCCGAGGCAATCACCCAGGTTGTGATCTCCACTGTCCTTTCCCATCTGGACTACGCAAATGCCATCTATTTAGGTCTTCCCAACTACCTATCTAAATGCCTCCAGGTGGTACAGAACCACGCTGCGAAGCTAATCCTGAATCATCCGAGGCGACAGGCAGCTACTCCCCTACTTAGGAAACTGCATTGGCTTCCAGTCACCCAGCGCTGTGCCTTTAAAACTGGATGTATAATATTCAAATCCCTTTACTGCAAAAGCCCCAAATTCATTAATCAAATAATTTCCAGATACACTCCATCCCGAAACCTACGCTCAATCCATAGGAGCCTCCTGCAGATTCCCTCTTTCAAACTTAAACGCGCCGGAGGCCGTAGGTTCGCTACACTTGCCCCCTGCTTGTGGAACACCTTTCCTCTGGAGATCCGGAATTGTCAGGACCTTCTCTCTTTCCGGAAGGCCTTGAAGACCTGGCTCTTCAGACAAGCACTTCAATAACTCTCTACCCTTCATCCATGTTTATGCTACTGTCGATCGCAGCGACAAGAAACCAATCGGTGACAGTGCGCTTAATAAATATTTTAATAACATAACATAACATAACATAACAGTATATCCCACCCATCTCTACGCATACAGAGCACCCAAACATCAGCAAAAAAGAAATGAGAACATTCCCTTCTGTAGAATCTCAATTATTTTAGGGGTCAATACTATACACTCTCCCCCAAAAGAATTACGATTAAAATTAATAGAAGAATTTCTCTAGCTATCCAAGCTTAAATTATCACTTATTAAATGCAATAAGGTAACCAGCCTTGTACCTTTGAGGTGCGCCTGAAAACCTAACAGCTGCAGGTGTCCTTTCTGACTGGCTTCTGGCAGCCTTCCTCCAGAGACTCTATTCTGACCTCCGGGGGGGTGAGAGTCTTTTGCTCTCAGGGGGCCCGGAACAAAAGCCTACCTGGGTAGCAGGTGCAACACCACCTCCCATAGGATGACCTGCTGATTACCCTTCTTGGGCTGGTGAGCATCTAAGAAGCTGCCACCTTTAAAATGTGAATCTGGCATAGTGACCCAAGTGTCAATAGCTTATTGGCTACTACTCTACACTCACCTAATGCCCCTAGTTTAGACTTTAGAGTAATCCCTGGCACCAGAGAAGCAGATCCTGATGTCTTACATAGAAGAAAAAACGATGGATTTGGGCCCAGATCTTTGGACTGGGATGAATGTGTGACATTCGGTCCATCACCTGTTTTGTTTGCAAATTCCGCCCTAAGTGCGCTGGGGATGCTCAGACGTGGGTCCCAGGCACTCCACACCACTGGAGTCAAGCTAGCCGGGCTGATGAGAGGTGTTACATCGAAACCGGTCCGGTCCTCGGATGCTTGATTACGTTCTGGGAAGGACATGGCTTTTGTAGTTCGAACTGGACTGTTCCCATGGGGCACAGGGTCAGAGCTGATTTGCATATCGCCATTGTCTAACACAGGGTGGTGTGAAGTGCAAAAAAACGATGGATTTGGGCCCAGATCTTTGGACTGGGATGAATGTGTGACATTGATCCACATTCGGTCCATCACCTGTTTTGTTTGCAAATTCCGCCCTAAGTGCGCTGGGGATGCTCAGACGTGGGTCCCAGGCACTCCACACCACTGGAGTCAAGCTAGCCAGGCTGATGAGAGGTGTTACCTCGAAACTGGTCCGGTCCTTGGATGCTTGATTCCGTTCTGGGAAGGACATGGCTTTTGTAGTTCGGACTGGACTGTTCCCATGGGGCACAGGGTCAGAGCTGATTTGCATATCGCCATTGTCTAACCCAGGGTGGTGTGGAGTGCAAAAAAACGATGGATTTGGGCCCAGATCTTTGGACTGGGATGAATGTGTGACATTGATCCACATTCGGTCCATCACCTGTTTTGTTTGCAAATTCCGCCCTAAGTGCGCTGGGGATGCTCAGACGTGGGTCCCAGGCACTCCACACCACTGGAGTCAAGCTAGCCGGGCTGTTGAGAGGTGTTACCTCGAAACCGGTCCGGTCCTCGGATGCTTGATTCCGTTCTGGGAAGGACATGGCTTTTGTAGTTCGGACTGGACTGTTCCCATGGGGCACAGGGTCAGAGCTGATTTGCATATCGCCATTGTCTAACCCAGGGTGGTGTGGAGTGCAAAAAAACGATGGATTTGGGCTCAGATCTTTGGACTGGGATGAATGTGTGACATTGATCCACATTCGGTCCATCACCTGTTTTGTTTGCAAATTCCGCCCTAAGTGCACTGGGGATGCTCAGACGTGGGTCCCAGGCACTCCACACCACTGGAGTCAAGCTAGCCGGGCTGATGAGAGGTGTTACCTCGAAACCGGTCCGGTCCTCGGATGCTTGATTCCGTTCTGGGAAGGACATGGCTTTTGTAGTTCGGACTGGACTGTTCCCATGGGGCACAGGGTCAGAGCTGATTTGCATATCGCCATTGTCTAACCCAGGGTGGTGTGGAGTGCAAAAAAACAATGGATTTGGGCCCAGATCTTTGGACTGGGATGAATGTGTGACATTGATCCACATTCGGTCCATCACCTGTTTTGTTTGCAAATTCCGCCCTAAGTGCGTTGGGGATGCTCAGACGTGGGTCCCAGGCACTCCACACCACTGCAGTCAAGCTAGCCGGGCTGATGAGAGGTGTTACCTCGAAACCGGTCCGGTCCTCGGATGCTTGATTCCGTTCTGGGAAGGACATGGCTTTTGTAGTTCGGACTGGACTGTTCCCATGGGGCACAGGGTCAGAGCTGATTTGCATATCGCCATTGTCTAACCCAGGGTGGTGTGGAGTGCAAAAAAACGATGGATTTGGGCCCAGATCTTTGGACTGGGATGAATGTGTGACATTGATCCACATTCGGTCCATCACCTGTTTTGTTTGCAAATTCCGCCCTAAGTGCGCTGGGGATGCTCAGACGTGGGTCCCAGGCACTCCACACCACTGGAGTCAAGCTAGCCGGGCTGATGAGAGGTGTTACCTCGAAACCGGTCCGGTCCTCGGATGCTTGATTCCGTTCTGGGAAGGACATGGCTTTTGTAGTTCGGACTGGACTGTTCCCATGGGGCACAGGGTCAGAGCTGATTTGCATATCGCCATTGTCTAACCCAGGGTGGTGTGGAGTGCAAAAAAACGATGGATTTGGGCCCAGATCTTTGGACTGGGATGAATGTGTGACAAACACCTCCTGTGAATAGTGGGCCTGTTCCAAGGAACTCCACAGGAAGAAGACTATGAGGCCTATGAAATAGCCAAAACCTGACACTCACATTAACCACTCCATCCGTCACCTCCAGGTGATTTTAATTGAGCCAAAATTCCCAACAAGGTTCCCCAGCCCTCCAGATCTCAGGCCATCATGGTCTCACCCCTCGTGAACTCCCTGACATAGGCTGTTGCCTCTATATACAAGACCTCTCAACTGTGACTTCTCACGGTAAGATAAGAAAAACACGATGCTGAAAGACATCACTGCATCAGTCGCCACCGAGTTGTGGAGAAGAGAACCACAGGTGTCCCTACATCCCCGAGCATCACAAGTCTTGAACCCCCCTGTTGGTTCAACCCGACGGGCTTCCTATCCAGGTCCTGAAGCCTCTGCTTAGACAGAGCAATCCCCAATTAATCCTATTGGGCTCCTGACATTGATTTGCACCCTGAACCCAGCTGCCCTTGTGACGCTGGTAGTGAACTGCTGGTGCTGCCTTGGACCTTGCCCATCACTAACCTTAAATCCATGAGATTGGTCCAATAAGGTGATGAACTCTACCTGTTTGCATAAGGTTTTCTTGCTTCCATAGGATAACATTGCAGAACTTCAAATGTCCATTTTTTAAAGTGAAAAGAATTTCTGTTTGAAAACGTACTAAGCTGGAGGATTTTTCTCTGATGCCTAAACACATAAAGATATTTGCTATTTTTATAAATTTGTGTGGATCTCCTTCTTTAGTCGTGAAGTCATTTATAACCCTAGGCGTAGTGTGCGTAGCGGGGCTACGAGGAGGTCCACAGAGTTGAAAACAGACTCTGTAGAACTCCTCAATGCCACCCGCCTCCACGCCCCCTTTATAAAAAAGAAATTTAACATTATTAAGAAATAATTTAAAAACCACTTACCTGGCATGCGGCTTCCCTGGATTGCCATCCTCCTCTTCTTCGCTGTCTCGCTAATCCTTCTGAGAACTGCACATGGGTGCGCGCCCACGCATGCGAATTTAATTGCAGCTTCGGTCCCCTCATCTCAATTTCCTCCTATCTGGATAACTAAAAGGGATGAGGAACAATACTGAACGTGGCAATATACAAGGTACTGCCTTTTTGTTACAGGTGAAACTTTCTATGATGTGCATATGCCATGTCCAATCATCTAATGCCTGACTGGCAATTATGAGCCAATCTACCATAGAAACATTCCAAGACCTATCTGATGACATAAAAAATCATACTAGATCACAGAAGTTGGGTGCAGCTTCATATGATGCGATTCTGGTGATATAAAGCTTTTTCACAAGTAAAGCTTTTGATGTCCAGGGAAAGCTGTAGTGTGGTAGCTGTAACCTAGTTTGATAACGTACGACTGTTTAACGGTTAACCGCAGCCTCAGATTCTCAGACAGTCATCATATGTAGTCATCATATGTAATAGAACAGTTTTCCCCCATAGTTCATCGTTGCACCCGCTTTACCTGTTTTATAGCATACCCTGAATAATGAAACATTGTATGAAACTACACATTATGTTAAACCTGTCTTTATGCTCAGAAACTATATATGTAACACAATGGTAAACATGTTTTTGACTTGACAGTGAAAAATAAGTGGTGCCAAAATGCGTTTTATTGCACACTAGCAGCCCGTCCTGACGTTGTCCGGGTATGAATTGCTGCCGGCCAGTAGTATATTGTTTTGTAGGGATTTCGTTTTGATAGCATTTCTTATCTGTGACAGGCCTGTGAAACGCTCCGATTCACAGTGCACTGCTGATGCACTTAAGAGTGCGCGTTCAGTATTGTGTGAACTCGAGTTTCCCTACTTTATTTTTCCTTGCAATATTATATAGCGCCAACTCGACATCATGGCATGAGCACAATTTACATTACAGAAGAATACATTCATTTGTGGTAGGCACAGGGAGACAAAGCGATTTGCCTGGAATCAGTGGATGTTGAGCTGATGCCGAGATTCGAACGTAGCTCCACAGCTCTAAAGTTCGTAATTCTAGAACTTGTGGCGGGAGGTGTGTCTAAAAGTGTATGTCGGTGCTGGCAATCAATGAATGAGACCTGTGCATTTTTCAAATGGGTGGTGAAAAAATATGAGTATGTTCCTGGAGATGTGGGCCGCCGTGCCACCAATGTACTTACAGGGGGAGGGTAAACTCCCATTATTCCGCAACTTCTTTCCGCATACCATCACTCCGCATACTTTCATTACGAAAGTACCATGACTCTGCAATGCCATTATAACACATGGCATTACATTTTTTATGCTTTTACCACGCATACATTCACAACGAAATTCGTTGTAAATGCATGAACGGTAAAAGCATGTTATTTTTCTAAGGTTTGGATAAGGTAAGTATGGGTATAGGGGTATATGTTTTGGGGTACTGAGGTATATGTTTTGGGGTGTTTGGGTATTTTAAGGGTTCAGATATAGTTTTGGGTTATGGGGTACAGGGATATTTTTAGGGTTCAGGGCTAGGTTTGGGTTTTGGGGTATAGGGGAATTTTTAGGGTTCAGGGGTAGGTTTGGGTTTTGGGGTACAGGGGTATTTTAAGGGTTCAGGGCTAGGTTTTGGGGTACATGGGTATTTTTAGGGTTCAGGGCTGGGTTTTTTGTTTGGGGTACAGGGTTATTTTAAGGTTCAGGGGTAGGTTTGGGTTTTGGGGTACAGGGTTATTTTTAGGGTTCAGGGCTAGGTTTGGGTTTTGGGGTACAGGGGTATTTTTAGGGTTCAGGGGTAGATTTGGGTTTTGAGGTACAGAGGTATTTATAGGGTTCAGGGCTAGGTTTGGGTTTTGGGGTGCAGGGGTATTTTTAGGGTTTAGGGATAGGTTTGGGTTTTGGGGTACAGGGTATATGTATCGGGTTAAGATGGGTTAGTGTTTCAGGGTGTTGGGTATTTTAAGGAGTAAGGGTGGGTTATGATTATGGGGCAGGGCTATTTAAAGGGAGCAGGGTGGGAATAGCACACGATATGAGACATGGAATGAAGGGCGGAACGTACCACACGCCCCCAGCGTTTGTCAGCCCCCAGCACACGTCCACAGCACAACGCAGACACGCCCACAAGGGACTACTTTGATGGCACGGTTCTTTTACCTTTTAAATGTATATGGTGGGCGTCTGCATAGCCCATGTCCTTCTGCTGCACCTGCCCTTTCCAACGCTGTATTGGGTGTTGTGATTGGTGCTGTAGTTCCTGAGATTACCCGCCTCAAAGGTTTGGGCTCTCTCTTTATTATGCTAGTATAGATTCATGCTATTACATATAATTCATATTACGGCACAAGTGATTCTAACAGATTCACAGTGTAAACATTTTGTCACTTGGGCAATAATTTGATGAACTTGGAATGGTGAGAGGACTTTTGGTTATCATCGGGTGTTTATATGGGTGTCGGTCTACATTTATATGGTTGGCCTACTAAAATGAAAGCTACCGATTGGTTTTAATTACATACATGTTTTTGTTATCTTATTCAAAATGCAATATTTTATAACGAGTAGTTGTTTTCCTTAAATCCACAATTTTTAAGTTCATTTCATGATCATGACAACAATCCTATCAAAAAGTACTCCTGTCTAACCTATATCATTTATCTACAAGGCCTGAAGAAGACTCAACACAGGTTGTCCCACAATAATCAGTCTTACTATACAGGAATATAAAAAAACATTACATGTATATTCATTTTCTTTTTCTTTTGGTAAGATCTTAGTTTATAAAAATGTATACAAACTATTGATAGACATCTCATTTTACATCCTATATGATTAACATACACAAAATATAATATTTACAAGAAAAAATATGAAAAGACAATTGCCTTCACCCTAATAATACAATTCCTTAACCCCCAAACAAAATCATGCCAAACAGTCTCACCTAACATACCACACTCTCCCAGTCAAATCAGTCCCACACAAAAGAAAAGAAATGAAGGAGAACCCTCTTTTCCTTTTATGACATTCACCGTTGGCAAAGAAGCGGACTGTTTAGTAAGACTGATTAATGTGGGCAGCCTGTGTTGAGCCTTCTTCAGGCCAGTAGATAAATGACACAGGTTAGACAGGAGTACTTTTTGCTAGGATTGTTTTTTTTTCTCCCCCGGCTCCTGGACTTAAATAGTATCAATAATGGGGTACCTTTCATGTGGAATCCATTTCATGATCAATAGTCTGCTGCTCACTGTTTAACCAGCAGCTGTTCATATTGCTTTTGATAACATTTCAATTTTGTATAATTCACCTATTGGCAAACTTTAGCTGACAATTTTCCAAGACCTCTTTTTTGCAATACTAATATATAGAGTGGGCTTTGATTCAACACCTTGGTTATTATTTATTTTTTATTCTATTGGATTTTTTCCTTGCTACCCGTGCTCTGATAGGTGCTTGTTTCTTGTTATTACGTTTTTTAAACTGCTTCTCACACCTACTCCTTTGTTTCCCTGGTCTGCGCTGCTGCCACTTCCAGATGGTATTGCCTGGATAAATATTGTGCTTATCTTTAAAACTCCTCCTTGCACAGCGGGATGGAATGTATACTATGCAAAATAGAACTTGAAACGTAGTTTGTAGAAAATAGTTCAGTTGGATCTTGGACGTCTGGTTGAGTAGACGTGTTGTCCTTACTTCCTATATGGAGCTTGAGTAAAAAGGATTCAAATTTGCCTTCGTCTCAGGAGGTTATTACACAACAGTAACCCACACCCCTGCTTTTCTGTTGCTGCCCCCATGTCTAGTTCTTTTTTTATAACTCACTTCTTTGTCATCACATATGTGCGTGGGTGCACGCATGCATAGTGACATAGCAGCCATTTTGCCTTTTCCTGTTTTTTTTTTGCGAAGCTGCTTAGGATTGTCAGCAAGCATTTTAGTTTTTGCTGATGCTATTCAGCATTTCATTTTAGCTGGTCTCCCTTATTTCACTATTGAGTTTGTATCAACATGAGGGTAACTAGTTTCCCTATTTTACCATTGAGTCTATAGCATCCCAAAAGTAAAACTGAGTTCTAATTACCCTATTATTGTATAATTTTTCAAACCTTTTAATTGAATTGAATTTTTTTAATTCTTGTTCTCCTGCTTACTTCATACAAATCCTACCAATGGTAAGTCAACATTTGTAATATAAGACTACTTTGACACTCATGTCCGGAATGCATTGGTTTTTTCCGGGATTTCAAAAAGATCGGTGCAATATTTCCGTGCCTGATTGATTGCTTAAGGTCTTGAATGAAAGCCAGGCAGCCAGGCACTGAAAGGTCGGTTGTGTGCATTTGTGAATGTACATCCTTCTGTTCCCACAAAGAGAAGTGGTGCTGCAGTGCCCTGTGTGGTAGGTGTAAAGAAATCTGATCTGCGCTGCTGCCTGAAGCCCAGCGGGATAGACACCCATGTCACTAGTTCTTCTTTTAATTTTCAGCATAATGCTTACCTTCGATACCATTCCGAACAGGGACTTGCATGCCTGCATGGGAAGTGTATGGGACTTATTGACTGATGCCTGGCATACCTGCTTACTGTTTACTTCTTGTTGCCCTGTTTCATGCAATGTATTGTTTTTCAACGAAAAATGCCAATAAACACATTTGACAAAAAAAAGAATGCTTACCTTCGAAATGTTTCACCAGTATTGATTTCGCAAGTTGACTTACTTTTTGTATATGTTGATAAACGGCAAATCGGGCAGAGCAGCAGCTCCAAGAATTCACAGGATGTTTATCCTTTCCTTCTCCTCTGCAGTGGAGCAGATGGGAAACAGATTTATCTCTGCAAAAAAGTCTGCATTCTTAACATTTCACCCTTTGTGAATTTCAGCCCCCTGCTAACCCATCCCTCATATTAAAACGTGTCGGTATTTCCTGCTTACCTTTTTAAAATTTCACAGCTGCCATGGTCTAATTCGCAAATAATTGGCCTCCTTCCACTGTCGCTCATTTTTTGATTTGTTGACCCACCCTGCAGCAAACAATTTTCTTGTGATGATAAGTAACCTTCTCTCCTATATTTTCTGAATAGGACATGATTTTCGACTCTCTCTTGTTTTGCCTTTTATTGTGTATGGCTGAGATACCCGCCACCCCCTCTCAACACAATCCCCAAAAGGAAGGGAAACCGGAAACAGTTCTTAAAGTTTTTTGGATGAGGGATGGAGTGACCATCCCGGCCGTATTTATTAAAACAAAAAATTAAAACATTAAACGTTTCCATGTTATGTACAATTTCATTATCACATTACGATGTTTGGCTAACCTTAACATAATCTCTAATACAGAGGTTCTCCTAGCCGAACTAGCATCCTACAAAAACATTCTCTAAGAACACTGAAATTGTACATCCTAACGTTTAAGGGCCAACGGAAGGTCATAACCGGTGTCAAGATCCCTAACCAGACTTACCCCTCCCACTTAGGAGGGGCGATGGCACAGGGGCTTACCCAAGTGCAACTACTAACAATTTCCCTTGACTTGACGGGGGCCCTTAAGACTCGACGCCATTTAAAGGTCGTTCGAACACTTGTGTGTGGTATCTAGAAGGTATCGTTGACCTCTCCCCACCCCACACAACTTACCGCATCTGCCGTCGCAGATGACACTGGCCCCGGGAAATTCCCCAGGAGGGGGCTGTAACCCCTCCTACAAAGGAAGGGGCCTTGACCGCCTTTCCTTTACTTCCGGCGACCCGCCCTTAGACGGGACCGCCTCTCCACTGAGGGGCCAATGGCCACCTCTCCCGAGCGCTCCCATCCGTGTTGGGTGACGCCCACTCATAGGGATCTACCAATTAGTGCTCACCGATCATGACCTTACCGCCTACCAAAAATAAATACGACAATTCTTAAACCTATGAAAACATTGGTCGCTACGACCGAAAGAACATGCTAGAAATGCAACACTACATCGAATCATTTTAATCGTACAACTAAAACGATATACCATCCTTTATTATGATTAACCACAAACTGATACTGTTATAGCCTGTAAACGAAATGCAAAAATAAACTCAACAATTCACTTTATTGCACAACAACTTTGCTGTCCTCAGGGGCTGGTGGGTGGGTCAAAATTGGCTCTTCGTTCCGTCCCGAGCTCACGTGTAGCGAGGAGGTGCAGCTTCGGAGCACAAGAACAAGAGGACGTCTTCTGGTCTTGCGCCTTCTTTTATCCGTCTTCAGGGCGGGCGAAAACCCGCCCCTGCCCGCCCCGAGGGCGTGGCTGGCTGCGTCGGTGTCTAGGCCAGCCCACTCTAGGGCGGGAAAAGAGCGCGCCCCGGCTACGCCGCTTCGGGCATACCAGCCGTGACGCGCTTCCCGCCCAAAAATGGCTTCCCGGGGGGATCGAGGCACTCGTCCATACGTTCGGGGGGACCGAGTGGTCGCCCCTTTCCATATGGCTGAGATACCCGCCACCCCCTCTCAACACAATCCCCAAAAGGAAGGGAAACCGGAAACAGTTCTTAAAGTTTTTTGGATGAGGGATGGAGTGACCATCCCGGCCGTATTTATTAAAACAAAAAATTAAAACATTAAACGTTTCCATGTTATGTACAATTTCATTATCACATTACGATGTTTGGCTAACCTTAACATAATCTCTAATACAGAGGTTCTCCTAGCCGAACTAGCATCCTACAAAAACATTCTCTAAGAACACTGAAATTGTACATCCTAACGTTTAAGGGCCAACGGAAGGTCATAACCGGTGTCAAGATCCCTAACCAGACTTACCCCTCCCACTTAGGAGGGGCGATGGCACAGGGGCTTACCCAAGTGCAACTACTAACAATTTCCCTTGACTTGACGGGGGCCCTTAAGACTCGACGCCATTTAAAGGTCGTTCGAACACTTGTGTGTGGTATTGTGGTATCTAGAAGGTATCGTTGACCTCTCCCCACCCCACACAACTTACCGCATCTGCCGTCGCAGATGACACTGGCCCCGGGAAATTCCCCAGGAGGGGGCTGTAACCCCTCCTACAAAGGAAGGGGCCTTGACCGCCTTTCCTTTACTTCCGGCGACCCGCCCTTAGACGGGACCGCCTCTCCACTGAGGGGCCAATGGCCACCTCTCCCGAGCGCTCCCATCCGTGTTGGGTGACGCCCACTCATAGGGATCTACCAATTAGTGCTCACCGATCATGACCTTACCGCCACAGGTCCGGATAGTTGACCGGCTATCCGGACCCCCCACAAAACTCCTACCTAAAGGTCATGCTTTACGGATTTTAACCAGGCTAGGAAGTCTCCTATGAGTAACTCATTCCCCGCCCTCGACAAATGCACACCATCCCCCAGATACATGCTGTCATCATTAATACAATTATGCGAGATTGAATGCAATGTCTTGGAACGGAACAACCTACTCACTTTGTTATTCAATTTTCTAACGGAGTGATTCAAAGCAGGTATCGAGATAGCCCCCCGCCACACTTTTCGTGGGATCACATGAGACCACGCAATTAGGCACCCCGGAACTCTCCTAGCTAACCAACTTACCGTGGAAAGCATAGCCTCCAGGAGCAGTCGTCTACCGGTGGTGACCAAATCATTGCCCCCCAAATGTACTATGATTATGGACGGCGGTGACCTCATCCGCTCTAACAGGCCCTCAAAAAATTCCTGAAACTGGTCAATACAGAGACCGCCCCTTCCGTAGAAGGACACTCTGTACCCGTATTCCCCAGCTACGTGAATCATGTCACCTGCTTTGAATACGTCTGCGGCCCGTCTCACGTATGAGTGGCCCACGACCCACACCTCCTTCTTCACAGCCGGTGACGTGCGACCGCTGGCCTGGTGTTGGGTCGACTGCTCAGTCTGCCCTGCCGCGTAGGCTTGCGCAACTGAAAACAAACAAAAGACAAGAGGCGTGAGTACATGAATACAGCTTCACAACATGTGCAATCGCACGTACCTCTTATAACAATTGGAGGACCAGCGCCCCACACGTTTCACTTGTTCCACATCAAGACCCCTGGCTGTTGCTTCAGTGGCAGCCCCTATACGAAAGGAGTGGGTCCCAAATTCGACCGGGTCCAAGCCCGCTGCGGCAATGGCCATTGCAAGCACCCGTTGAAACTGAAACCTCGTCAGCGGGGTGGCGTCTGCATGCCTCAACAATGTCCCCCCCCATGATGCCACTCTCTGTGCTAGGTAATCTTCTAAGCACTGTACCGGACACATGGATGACTCGGGGTTCCTGCGAATGATCGTACAGTCCCCCCTCCCATCTTGGTCGGTCTTAGACCGGAGAAAGGAGACAATCATCGCGTCCCCCCTGACCTGAACATGTTCTCTGCACAGGCCCCCCGACACATCCTGTTTGTTCCTTGCAACTAGCTCACTAACTCTCATAGCCCCGTGAAACGCCAGCGTAAATGCAGACCGGAACAAACAGGTCTCAAAAGGGGACGAGCATGTGTTCGGGAGTGTGGCCAGCAACAGGGACAACCTGTCCAGACCTATCGGTCGTCTCACGTCTACTCTGCGACCCTCCAGGCGTTGCCACCCACGTAGCGCTTTCTGTACTGTGAAAGACGCTGTTGGGTCCAGGATGCCATGGGCCCTGGCAACAAAGGAAATGGCGGCACGATGCCTTTGGGCCGTAGCCACCGATTTCCCAGCCCTGTGTAAAGACATAAGAAAGAGTACTACCCACTCTTCCTGACCCCAAAGACCCCCTCTCTCTGCCCCCAAAAAGGCTAAATAGGCCCGGAACGCCCCTTCATATGCCTTCCTTGTCCTGGGTTGCTAGACTCTCTCCCACGAGGTGACGAAGTTCGGGGCACCGAGAGACCAGAGAGCTTCGGGGAAGGGTGCCGGCTCCGGGTCCGCTGAAGGGAGGAAACCCGAGAAAGCCTGCATGTGAAAACGAGACAGTGCGTCAGCGGCCTGATTCATCACTCCTGGGACATGTTTTGCTCTGAAAACCACGTTCAGTTGCATATACAGTAGGACAATTTCTTTGAGCAGCCTCAAAATCAATTTACAATGGGCTGACTGACTGTTGATACATTCTACTACGGTCATATTGTCGGACCAAAAAACGACAGAATGATCTCTGAAACCTTCTGGCCAGGTTCTCAGGGCCACGAGAATGGGAAATAATTCAAGGAAAGCGATATTACTCGTTAGCCCCTTCTCGTGCCACCATAGGGGCCATCTTTGAGCAGACCAGTTCGTGCCGAAGATGGCGCCGAAACCTATGCTTCCTGCTGAATCCGTCCATAGCCCAAGCTCTTCCGAGGACACGGCTGGCTTGTTCCAGACGACTCGGCCATTGAAGTCCGCCAGGAACGCTAACCATATCAGCATGTCCTGGCGGACCTCAGCCGACAACCTCGTGCGATGATGACCCTCCTTCAGGCCAATCATCGCTTGGGCAATGGAGCGGGAAAAAGGGCGAGCCATTGGGATTACTCTTAAGGCAAAATTCAACTTCCCCACTAATTGTTGCAACTGATGCAGTGTAACCTTGGGCGTATTTAAACATACTTGGAGGGCTGCCCTGAATTTCAGCACTTTGCTGGCTGGTAAACGGAAACACCCCTCACTTGAGTCCAACTCGATCCCCAAAAACTCGAGGCAAGTCGTGGGACCCATAGTTTTACCCGGTGCCAACGGCACGCCAAAATGACCCATCAACTCACAGAATTCATCTAAGGCCTGGGCACACTCGGGGTTTCCGGCGGGGCCAAGGAACAAAAAGTCGTCAAGGTAGTGCATTACATTTCGAAAACCCGACTTCTTAGTGAACACCCATTGCAGGAAAGTACTGAATTGCTCAAAATAGGCACATGATATAGAGCATCCCATTGGCATACACCTATCCATGTAAAACGATCCCTGAAACCCGAATCCCAAAAGACGCTGATCGTCTGGGTGTACCGGGAGCAACCGGAACGCTGACTCGATATCTGATTTCGCCATCAACGTCCCGGGCCCCAGGCGATTCAAGATGGCTACTGCCTCATCAAACGATGCGTATCGCACCGAACAAACTTCAGGATCAATTGCGTCGTTTACCGAAAGGCCGTGTGGAGCAGACAGATTATGGATCAGACGGAACTCTCCTGGGTCCTTCTTGGGGACCACCCCTAACGGAGAACAAACAAAATCTGGTACCGGGGGTACACTAAACGGACCGGCAACCCGTCCCCGGTTAACCTCTTTCTGAATTTTTTCCTGCACCACAGATGAATGTTGTAAGACGGAAAGCTGATTCTTGCAAATCCCTACCCCCTGAAAGTCCCCCACCGGGATGCGGAAACCATGTGTAAAACCGTTCCGCAGCACCCCGGCAGAAGCACGATCCGGGTAATCGCTGAGCCAGGGGATCATTGCCAAGGTATCAATCGGGGTTGGTAAAGGCGCCCCTCGGACTACATTAGACCTGTTTGGCGCCTCCCTTACCCCCATTCTCACCTGTTCTGGCTCTGCACGATGACTCAGGATGGGATGACCCACACGTACCACATTCGTGTCTAAATTTACAGGACCCCGGAGGCCTGGTACATTTCCCTCTGTTGAAGTTATAACAGATACCCTTTCTCCCCGTATTACCTGCGGGCCTCGACTGGTCGTCGGTGCTCGTACTCGGTCGAAAGGGCGACCCCACATTTTGGCGGGAGTGATCAACAACATTGCTCCCGACCAATGGCATTCTTAACATTCCCGATTCCTTCATTTTATCCCACGTTAAAGAATCGTAACAATCCCAGGTCAAACTCTTGTTATGTTCCTTTTCTTTCCTGAACAGATTATCATAACAAAACCAATGGTTACCTTGATACGCCGTCGAGTAACCCATAATCCGTGATTGATAAACGGGAAACTCAGGAAGCAACTCGGGCCTACGTTCCCCCAAAATCGATGTAAAAATACCCCAGGCATTGCCCCAGTTGCCAATGTTCTCATTTACCTTAAAGGCGGCCATTTTTGCGCGCCAAACACTCGGATGCATTAGGTCCTTCTGACTTTTTACATGCTCCACATCATAATGATCAACAAGCAAGGAAAAAATATTCACGTATTCCCCTGCCCAGATCTTTTCCTTCATGGCTAAAGGCACATGTTGTCCCAATCTCTCTCTACGAGAGGGTGCTGACTCGTCCCGTGCAATCGGCAATGGCCGCTTACCTGAACCGGACGCAGCTTCTGCCGCTTGCGGCTTGTCTGTCCCTGCCAACGGTGCAGCCACTCTAGCTGCCTCCTTCTTCTCACGAAGCCCCTTGATTAGCGCCTGTGCCTCGGCAGTCGTGGCGCCATCACTGCTATCCCCCAGCCAAGCTGCTAGCTGTGCTGCCAGCTCGGGGGGCATATCTTCCTTAGGTGTCGGGGTGATGACAACGGGGATTGGATTCCCTTCGATCGGTACCGGGGTCGGCACGTCGAGCGGGGCAGAGGGAGCCGGGACATCTCCCCCGGCTGGAACCCTTCTCGGCCTCTTAGGTCTCCCTCCAGCCAGTGGTTGGCCCGATCCCTCCTCCCCGTCTCGCTCCGCCAGCCGCTTCTTTATGTCGGACATATCCTTAAAGAGGGCCCGAACCATCTGCTCAGTCGTCATTCCCTTTGCGCCTTTCTTGGGCATCTCTATGACGAAGTATCTAAAAGACAAAGAAAAAGATTAACACGCTCAAAATTGGCTCTTCGTTCCGTCCCGAGCTCACGTGTAGCGAGGAGGTGCAGCTTCGGAGCACAAGAACAAGAGGACGTCTTCTGGTCTTGCGCCTTCTTTTATCCGTCTTCAGGGCGGGCGAAAACCCGCCCCTGCCCGCCCCGAGGGCGTGGCTGGCTGCGTCGGTGTCTAGGCCAGCCCACTCTAGGGCGGGAAAAGAGCGCGCCCCGGCTACGCCGCTTCGGGCATACCAGCCGTGACGCGCTTCCCGCCCAAAAATGGCTTCCCGGGGGGATCGAGGCACTCGTCCATACGTTCGGGGGGACCGAGTGGTCGCCCCTTTCCATTAGTGAAGTAGTTAGACCTAATTTCTAGAGGAACACTGCTGTATTTATCATCCCTGAAGGTCAAAGAATCATCCAATCTGATAGAGTGGATTCTTTGTCATCACTCATGTTTATTATCCTGGGCAAATGATCACCATCTGGTTCAATATATTTACAGAAATATTGAACAGCTGTATTGGACTTCTGACAGTACTGATCACTAGGAATGTGCAAACAATTCTGTTACTTTGAATTATATGCACAATCTGGGCAATTTTGTTTAATGCAGATAATGCAAAATCTCAAAAAATACTCCTGTCCCAAATTTAACAAACGTCTTTACTGCTTATGACTGGTTCGAGCAGAAAATGTGGTGAAATTTTCTTAGCAACCTCGTCCTCATTCCGAACTATTGAACATGAAGTATGTCCTCGTATTCACTTTTAACTTGTAAATCCCAGAATTAAATTTGGCATAATATAAATTTCTCATCATTTTTTATGCATTACATGTAATTTTTAGGGAATAATAAAACTTTACACACCTCTGATCTCATTATTTATTTCTTCATCACATGGTTTGACCACTCGGATACTGCAGTAACACAGTCAAATTTCACGTAAGATAGTAATTCATATAAAATGATTAAAACACTTGCTTTGATATATTTTATAAGCACAGTCCATATTTGTCACATCCTGGTCTTTGAAATAAAACATGGAGGTTGCATATCTAATACTTTTCCTGTCCACTCACTATAAAGACACTTAGGGGCCTCTTTCGATGGTTGGACCCTTCACCACTGCATCGTAATCGGTCCTACGTTTTACTTTCCGACTCCCTAATTATGATCTAGGTGGTCGAAAAGTAAACTGGCCAGTCATTCCAGCTGGCTTCCGACGGGCTTTTGGCCCACTTGGAAGCCAGCCAGTAATCTCAATGGCTGGCCTTTCCGCCCTTGAGATTACGATGCACAATTTCCGGGATGGTTTCCAGCTGGCCTGTCAGACATGGAAACCATGTCAAAAAGAGTGTTTGGGGACCCTAGCAGGGCCCCCTTGTGGTTGCAGCCTCCAGTTGGGGGCCGAGGGGGCATCTATGGTACCCCCCCATTGGTTAGGAGCTTGTGAAGCTGGTTTACGGTCATACCGTGAGTTTCCATTGAGAAAAGTGAGCTTGCAACTGAACAGTGTTCAGTTGCATTGTAATGAACCAGTCGGGACCTCCGACGGGGTCGGTCGACCCCAGGACCGAGACAGTGTTGGCCAGACTGAACTCCGCCTGACATCATAATCAGGCCCTTGATGTTGTGGTCTCAAAAGTTTATGAAATATTCTTTTTCAAATTTATTCTTTCTCCATTTACAGATACATCAAGGTTCAGCGGAATGCACAACTTCATAACCCACTACCAGTCTCATATGCCTATGTATAACATAAATCTGCAGTTATATGCCAATGTGCAATCATCATCTAGTAGGTACAACATTAAATTGACCCGGCTTTTATATTGTATGCTCTGGACTAGCTCTGAAAAATGACTATCACTGATTAATGCCTATATTCAGGATTTTCCAAAAATGCTGATGTGCAGCTGTCTTCTGCCCCACCAGAGCCATCTTATAATAGTAACAGTCGCATATGCTTTCATATATCCACGGAACAGCTGTCTGACCTGCAGTTTTTAGGGACCATTGACAGCCTTCGGATACAACAAAATATACATCTCCATTTTCTTTCCTTTTAGTCATCAAAAGTTCAGCTGTATATCATATGCTATGGAACTGCTGCGAAAGTGGTTTTCAGTTTCACAATTCCTGTGGGTGATGTGGCAAAAGGGGTGTATATCTAGTGTTCTACCTGGTGGCACCACTTAGAATAACATTACACCTGTTTAGTTAGGTGATTATTGGATTGTGATCCATATTGAGCTGTAATCTTGTAGAATCAACCCCCTTAGTAGGGGTGGATTTAAATGTTGAGAACTTTTGGGGAAAACTATCTGTTGAAGGAATTTCTCTGTTTTCAGCTTCGTTTAGTTTTCACCTAAAACCTTTATATCTGGTTAAATATGGAGTAGCTTGATGAAGATGTGCTGGGCCTCTATTCTATTCTTTGTCGAAACTTTAAAGTCAACATTTACCTGGAGATTTTATCCATCTGGTTGTGGATATGGCCTGGTGAAGAGAACATCTTTACTGTGAAAAAAGTTTTAAGTCATTTACTTGATCATGAAGCTAACCATGGAGTTATTTGGGGTCAGCACCAGCAGAAGATGAATGATACTCAAATCTCGCAATATCTATAACATTTCTATTGAACAGGAGCACCTCCTAATAAACAGCCTGTTAAAATAATTGAAAACCATGGACGTAAAAAAGTAATTTCGTATTGAAAAAATAAACCAGTCGACTATGATCACAGCAGAGATAGAAAACATTGCAACTGTTACAAGCCCAGTAAAAAGTGGCAAACACTGTAACTCAGTACAGACATTAACCATGAGCTCCACACACACCCATAGGACCTGGCTTTGATTGTATTTGACCTGGCATCCTTACGGTGGTCTTACTCTAGACTTTTTTGCTGATATTTCTTGTTGGCCTTGGGGCTCTGAGCACTTAAACATTGCCAACCAATGCTAAATTGCACGTGCTTCACCTCTAAACATGATGACTTTGGAGTATACCGGGTTGGTGCATTTGAGCTACTGGTAAGTCCTTTGTAAAGTGGTATATTAAAAACACATGATCTATACTTCAAATGCTGTGAGCGGTCCTGCAGCACTAATTGTGGTGCACACAGAAGTAGCCGTTCAAACCTGTCTCAGGCCTTTCACTTTATTGTCTGTGAGTGCTGTTTACTGCCACTTCGACTTAGCATTTAAAAGTTCTTGCCAAGAACTAAACTCCACTTTTATTGCATATATGTCACCCATAAGGTAGACCCTAAGTGACAGGGTGCTATATAAGTAAAAGTTAGGACATGTACTTTTGTGTTTTGCATGTCCTGGTAGTGACAAACACCCATTTTGTTTTCCACTACTATGAGGCCTTCTCTTCTCATAGGCTAGCATTGGGAGTTCCTTTATGCGCTTTTAAGCTGCAATTCCTGATCAGAGAGGAGCATATTTTTCATGTTTCATATGTTTGGAATTGTAGCGATAAATCCTCCTTACTTGTGAAGATGGATTTAACATAACTATTTTAGAAATGCAATTCTTAGAACGTGGTTCTTTGTGCTTTACAGCCTGTCGCAAATACACATCTGATTTGGTTAGAGCTACACACTGTGCATTCCTTCTAGACAGCCACAAACACAGAAAGGCGTGGCTCATCTGCATTCTGATCACTCTGTTGGGTCTTCCTGGGCATGGAGGTAAAGGAGGGGCTGACACTTTCATTTAAATAGGTAGTGTCCAGTCTACACACAAAACACTAATCCTCCCCCCACAGATACTCTGGCAGACAGGACTTAATTTAAAGGGATTCTAATGCTCTTCAGAAAGCTGCTTTGAAGTCACCCCCTACATCAAGGCACTTTTGGGTATATGTCATGGGTCGCTGAGGCCCTAAAATCAGACACTTCCGGATCTTGAACGGAACATCTGGCAGAAGGACATCTTTGCTGCTTAAAAGTTTTCAGCCTTCTGGTGAGGTTTTTGTTGATCCCAGTATAGAGGGTGTTCCCGTAGACCAGGTTGCTTGGGACCAGGGTGTGTGTGACTTTTTGCTGTGTGCTGATTGGGATTCAATTGAAAGTCTTCCTCAACATCTTCAGGGTATGAAAGCATGAAGCAGAGACAGCATTGACTTAGGTGTTCATGGTGAGTTAGCTATTGTTGATGATCCCACGGTTCATTGGATGAGTAGTGGGGGGTGCGTGTCAATCCTAGCTCACTTGGCCACTAAGTGGAGTTCTACGGTGCGAAGTTTAGCATTAGACAGTTCATCTTCTTCCAGTGGGTGATTTTCTCCATGCATGCATTGATCTTGATCCAGGTACTAGGCATCTTGTCCATGTGGGAGAGACTGGGTTGTGTGTTGACATAGGTGAGGACGTTAATATCTTGTGAGCAGATGGTGCTGGCTAGAGGGATCACATATGTGTTGAAGAGGGTTGGTATCAGTGAGGATCATTGCGGTACTCCGCAAATGAGGTTATGGGCATCCAAGGTGCATCGTGTCAGGCTGATTGACTGGGTCCTTCCAGTCAGGAAGGAGTAGCTCCATCAGAGTGTTTGTCCTAGGCTTCTGATGTCATGTAGGCATTTGATGAGGATGGGGTAGGTGACTGTGTCAAATGCTGCAGAGAGGTCCAGGATGATGAGGTCTGCCATGTCTCCTGTGTCCAGGGTCATGCAGATGTAAGCTGTGGCAGTGATTAAGGAAAATTTCATTGATGTGGTTGGGTGGGTACCTCGACTAAGTGCTGTCAAGGTGTTGGTGGTAATTGAGGCATTCAGTGAGGTGTCTGTGATGATTTTACTTCAGACTTTGACCGAGAATGATAGCAGAGAGGTTGGTCTGTAGTTGGCAAGCATTGAAGGGTCCACATGGGGTTTCATCAGCAATTGAAGAACAGTTGAGTGTTTCCAAGTATCTGGGAAAGTTGCAGAATGAAATCATTGCACTGATTGGTTGCAGTTCTCTGGAGTAGGAGTTGTGTTTGGCTGGGGTCTGATAGTGCCCCTGAGTGTATGTACTTCATAGTGGCAGTGATTTCTTCTAAGGTGATGACAGGCCATGCAGTTTGTCTTGGTTCTTTGGAGAAGATCGGGAGCCATTGGAAAAGGTCTGCCAAGTACAGTTCTGGGCTGAGGTGGCTGTAAATGGCAAATAATATGTTGCTGAAGAATTGATAAAACTTGTCGCAGAGGTCCTGCGAGGATGTGCTAGAGATGAAAGCGGCCAATGGTGAGGAGAAATCGTTCGCAATGCCAAATATTGCTTTGCTTCTGTTGGTTCTGGCATTGATACAGTCTACCAGAGTTGCACATTTGGTGCTGTCGATCATTTGGTGTTAGTGTCTCTAGGCAGATTTGAATGTGCTCCTGTCTGCATTGTCAGTGCTAATTCTCTATTTGCTCTCCAGGTGCCTGCAATTGCATTTCATTAGTCATAATTGTTCCATGGACTAACTGGCCTGGGGTCTTGATCTTCTTGTTTTGTTGTGTTGAGGGGATGACAAATGCAAAAAGAACAACTGATGGACAGAATGCAGAACAGTGTCATACATACACCCCAGTACAGGGATATGGGCCTAAATCCATCTTTTTTTTGCTCACCATGCCATTCCGGTTTGAAAATCAGTCTTGACCCTGTGCCCAATGGGAACAATCCAGCCGGAACTGCCATGCCCGGTCCTCCCCAGATTCTAAACATGCATCCTAGGACCGGTTTGGGGGTTTCACCCCTCATCAGCCAGGATAGCTTGACTCCAGTGGCATGGGGAGCATGGGACCCACATCTGGGCATGCCCGTTCCACTCAGGATGACAAATGCAAAAAGAACACTTGATGGACAGAATGCAGAACTGTGTCATACATTCACCGAGCAGCAGGTATCTGGGCCTAAATCCATCGTTTTTTTGCTCACCATGCCATTCCAGTTTGAGCCCAGCCATATGCAAATCAGTCTTGACCCTGTGCCCAATGGGAACAGTCCATCCCGAACTGCCAGGCCTGGTCAGGGAGTTACACAATTCTTGATGGTTTTGGGGAGGATGTTGCCATGTTCAGGCCATTGGGTGTTGAGACTCTTTGCCAGTGATGCTGTTCTAGTTTTGGACACTAGCCTGACAGGATGCAAGTACACTGGGCCGGGACAGGGATGCTGAACTTGATAAGGACAAGGTCTGTCCAGGGAACGAGTGTGGGCTGGCCAACTTAGATGTTGCTCAAGTTGGTGAAAATGGGGTCTATTTGGTGTCCAACGATGTGGTTAGGCCCTTTTACTTGTGGGGTAAATCTCACGTTTTTAAGGTCTTCAATGAGTGCTCTTGAGTTGGGGTTTAGAGTGGTCTCTCAGGTGGAAGTAAGGTCTCTGAGTAGGATGTATTTACTAACATCAAGGGCAAGTGGTGAGACTAAGTCTATGAGGGTGTCTATAAACTTGGAGTGCATTCTTGGGGGTCTCTAGATGAGAGTTCCAATTCGAATGAAGTTGGCTGGGACATGGATTTTGAAAAAAAAGTGTTTTATGTTGGAGGATGACGTGTCCATGGGTGTGGTACAAGTGATGTGTTTTTGTGGATAATGGCAAATCTGTCTCTGGGCTTGTGAAATCTGTCTTGACTGATAATAGTGTAGCCATGGGGACTGGCTGTGGTGATGTCAGGTGCTGATGCTGGATTCAGCCAGGTTTCCATGAGAAAAAGTAGGTCAGGTACATTGATCCACGTCCCAGATCTCTGTGGAATGTTTGAGTGAGCAGATGTTGAGCAGCCTGCATTCAAGAGAGGATTGTTGTGTGGGTGGTTGCAGGACTGTGTGACCATCAGAGAGTGGGCTGTTGGGGGATGTTAGTGCAGTGAAGATTGGGTGTGGGTAAGTGCATGAAAGCTTACCTGAAGCACAGGTTTATGCTCCCTCAGTGTTGTGTGGTGCAGCAAGGCAACAGTGCGTTGAGAAATGGCTGGGATTAAGGGCCAGAGGGTCAGAGCCATCATAGCAACAGGTGGGGTGAAGACCATGGTTCATGGCGCTGGGCGCAGTCCATTCACAGAAGGGTGCAGACAGGCTTGCCTTTGGAACACCAGTAGCATTTCTGCTGCATACATCCTCTGCACATCCAGACTGTGGCAGCCATTTAGTAGGACCTGGGAGGGGAGAAGATTGATGTCACTTCCTGGGCCAATGGATGATGGGAAATCCTGGGATGCCACTTTATGGCATATGAATGATGGGAATTCCAGTGATGTCACTTCCTGTGCTGATGAATGTTGTGAAATCCAGTGATGTCACTTCCTGTGCAGATGGATGATGGAAATTACATTTCTTTGTTGGCTTTTTCTTAACTTAGCCCAACATGTCTTCTTAAAGTGCACGGTCACCCAAAAGGATTTCTTGACACTGAATAACAGATTTCTTTTTTTTTTGCAGAATATTATATAGCTCAAACTTGACCCGAATCGGGTATAAGAGAGCAACAGATAGCACCAGTTTTGTATTGTTTTTCCAATTGAATGGCTCGATGTATCCACCTCTCACTGTTGCAGAACAAAGTGGATCTGCTAGGATTTAAACATATGACCATATGGTTCCTGCAGTGATGTATTATTCTATTCATGATTAATGAACAGCCTCCCACATAACCTTAATTTTGTTAGTACTAGCTAACATGTAGCATAGAAACAGGTCATTTACTCAGTATTTCTTCGCACATTAATCAATATTTTTTATTTCATTATTTTATTATTCATATCATTAAAAAGAAATTATTCAAGACCATGATTTTCATTATAACATTTCTTTTACGTTGCTTCTCATCACCAAATATGTATACAAATCTGATTAAACTCTCTCTTGTAATAATCATGATCAGTATGTCATCTGTACGTACAGGAAATTACTTACATTTCAACTTCAAAGACTAAAACCACTTTCCAAAAAGAAAACAATTTCCCCAGACTCACACCTCATTCAAATAATCAACAATCATATCACTGACACATACTACATGCGATCATACCCACCCCATTACAACACTGCAGGCAGAGATGGAAAATACTAGGGGTGAAAACATCAACCCTCAAATGCTGTGCTGGTTGTTGGGGCATCACACTATCTGGTCAACTTATGTTTCAGTGGGCAAAACAAATTATCTCCATCTTCATCAGGACCTTTTGGTTCTTAATTTTCATAAGGGTGGAAAGTAGGGGATCAGTTGTCACTGTTCCTATGGGATTACACTCCAGCCAGTATGATGGTGACCCTTGCGTCAGTGCTTGTCTCAGGATCTATATTTCTGGAATCATGCATTAAATTCTCAAATTAGCTATGTGCTGTCTTTCTGTGAGGGGCCCTCCAAATTCAGATTTATAAAATGGCGCCTATAAGTATTCTAAAGCAAATAATTGTGTATCCAATCTGCGATTATTGAAATAATTCTTTTAGTTCTGACAGTCTTGCAGCATTTCTGTGGTAACTCTTTAAAGCCGTAAATGGCCAAAATGGTTGTTCACGCTCATTGCTCTCTAACCATGTCCTTTTGTCCCATCCGTGCTCTGGAATGTGGATCGTATGGCGTGAGGCTCTCTGCCTCTCCGGCATTATTCCATTCAGCCAGCTGACCCAGTTACTTCTGCTTACCATGCACTGAGCCATACAACGTGTCTTCTTTTACTTAAGGTGCTTATTTATCTAGAGTGGCTTATTTGCGGTTCTTACGAAAACTGTCACGTTTGATTGCTTTGCATAAATAGGTTACAGATAAATTGGCATTACAGCCGAGGTATTAATGAGCATGCCTTGTAGAGCATCACAAGCCTTCCTGGTGTGATGGTGATGCATCAGTATAATACCATGATTTACAAAGCGATGGGACCACAATTGAAATCCAAACAAAATCTGCTGTTGTTCCTTGGAGTTCATCACTAGCTCATGTGTGCTGATTTATGGGCCATGCCATTGTTTTCTCATCTTTGCCTTGAACATATGATATCCTCCTGAATTTCAGACTCAATATCACTTGTGACAGGAAACTAGGTGTAAAGGTGCAGAATTGTTCAGCACCATCATAAACAAGCATTTTCAAATCCCATAGAACTGGGTTTAGTTTGACAATGCATGCAAACATGGGCATGCAACAATTCCTCCATGCTATGGGACACTCCAGGCAGACCTAGTGGCTTTGTCAATGCTTTATTGTGATTCCTGTGGGAGTTATATGGTATTGCTTGTGGTGGTATTGCTAGTGGTATTGTGGATAATGGTGGTTGTGATAGTGCTGGTGATATTGATGGTGGTGGTATTGTTGTAACTATATCTGTAATGGAGATACTGGTTGTGGTGATATTGATGATTTTGTTTGGTGGTGTTGGTATTGGTGGCTTTAGCAGTGCTGCTTCTGGTGGTAGTAATGGTGCTATAGTGTTTGTGGTCATGTTACTATTGATATTGTTGCAATTGTATTGTTATTGGTAGTGGAAGTGTTGGTTGTAGTGGTATTCGTTGTGATTATGGAATTGGTCATTGTGGTACTTGTGATGAAATTAGCAGTGGAATGATAGTTGAGGTGTGGTATAGGTGGTATTCTGATGGTGTTTATATTTGTGGTATTTGTAGAGGTGGTAGGGTATTGGTGGTGATGATTGTATTTGATGGTGGTAATATAGGAGAAATTATTGGCTTTTGTGCAGTCCTGGTTGATGTTCGCAGAACACAGTGAAGTGACCTAAAAAACTCCTCCATACTTCATTGAATTCTGTAATTAACAGATTGCGTCAGGTCATGCTGTTTGCGTGAATTTTTAGCAAAAGGTGTTTGTACCATGTGAACAGTACAATGTGCAGTGAAAGAGGGTACAGCTTATTTCTGCCGCTGGAGTAGATGTCCTACTCATGCGGCACCTTCCTCAATTAATTTTTTTATGCATTTGTAGCGCGCAGCAGCTACCCACAAATGGTTTCCAAGCGCGAAAAGTGGAGCAAATGTAAGTAAGGTTAAGCAGACAATGCTGCTACAAATGAAATAATATGGTTTTTAGGATTTTACGAAAGCTCATGTAGTTCGTTTCATTGCGTGCTGCTAACGGGAGGGCATTCCATAGCGATGGCCCAAGATAAAGAAAAGGACCGGCCGCCCATACGTGTGAGCTTGATTTTTGGAATGACAAACTTTTTAGATGAGGAGGAACGGATGGTGCGGACAGGGTGGTGCAGATGGGCAAGTGACTGAAGGTATTTTGGTGCCGTGCATAAAGCAAAGTTTCTTAAATTTGATTTGGCAGTCGACTCTCAGTAAAGGTCTCAAAGATATCGGGTAGTTGGGGTAGATCTGGGGATTGTGCATAGTAGCCTGGCAGCTGAATTTTGAATAACCTGTAATTTACGAATCAATGCTTTATTTGCCCCCAAATAAAGCACATTTCCATAGTCAAGCCTGGAGGTAATTAAGGCATTGACTACTGTTTTCTTGGTAGAGTCAGGCAGCATCCAGAAGATTTTCTTTAGCCATCTAAGGATGGCAGAACACGTGGCTATGGTTTTTACCACCTGCTGGTGCATGTTAAGTGAGTCGTCGATAATGATACCGAGGTTGCATGCTTGTGTGACTGGAACGGGAAGTGCACCCATTTCTTGAGGCCAATGGTTGGGGCCCCACAAGAGCTTGTTTTTTCCGAATATGATAACCTTGGTTTTTTCCCCATTTAATTTGAGAAAGTTATCTTGCATTCATTCAGATATTTTAACAAGACCTTCCTTAAGTGTGGAGGGGGTGGCAGTGTTCTCAGAGGAGAGTGAAAAAATCAGCTGCGAATCATCTGCGTATGAATACATCAACAATCCGGCGTCCTCAACTACTTTAGCCAGAGGGCTCATATAAAGATTAAAAAGAAGAGGGCTGAGTATCGATCCCTGTGGGACTCCATGTTTGAAGACCAGGGTGTCAGAGCAAGCCGAGTGGGAAAAAACTTGAAAGGGGCGATCTGTTAAAAAGGAAATAAGCCATCTAAGTGCCGAATTGCAAATTCCTAAAGAGCCAAGTGTTTTTAATAATACGGTATGTGACACCGTATCAAAGGCGGCACTTAGGTCCAATAGTATAAGGGCCACAGTCCCGCCCTTGTCCAGTTGGCCGCGGATGTTCTCTGTAACCCCAAGCAGAGTGGTTTCAGTCGAGAAGCCAGCTCTGAATCCAGATTGGCCAGGAGGCAACAGATCTTGTGAAGCAACAAATTCAGTAAGAGTTTGATGTACATGTTTTTCCAAAATCTTGGAAAACCTAGGAAGCAAGTAAATGGGCCGAAAGTTCGAAGGTTGATCAGGATCAGATCCAGCTTTTTTTAGAAAGGGGTGGATCATTGCGTGCTTCCAAGTGACAGGGAAAATATCCTCACGAAGGGAGGTATTAAGAAGGTCCATGACTATGCTCAAAGACAGGGGGTCAAGTTTTTTCAATATTGCAAAAGGAGAGGAGTTCCTGATTTTATAGTGTTAAGAAGTTTGGTTAGAGTCTCGATAGTAATCATGGGCCAACTAACCAGAGTACTACTTAAATGTGGAAAGGTAGGCCCATCCGAGTGATTGGTGTCGTTGCTCAGGCTAGGGCAAGGCAAAGTTTCTGCCTTTGGTGGGCTATTGTTTTGGGCAGTAGTAATACCTTGATGGATTTTGTCTACTTTGTGTATGAAAAAGGTAGCCAAGGTGTCACATTGATGTTTATTTAACTCAGGTGGCATGGCTGATGTTTTTGACCCTGCCAGCTCTTTTACCATTTTAAATAAGGTTTTGGATTGGTTTAAAGCTTCTGAAATGGTTGAGCACACATGTCCGGCTCGAGCCCTATTGCAAAGAAAATGGTATTTAGCTAGTTTACTTTTATACATTTTTCTGGCTTCCAAGGAGTAGATCTTTCTCCATTTGCGCTCATAAGTTTTACATTCCGATTTTTCTTTTTTCAGTAGTTCCGTAAACCAAGGGGCCGGAGGTCGAAGGCCCTTACGTTTTAGCTTGGTTAGGGGTAGGCATGTATCGATTGCTGTCAGAAGCCAGTTCTGTACTGCCGGAGACAGGGAATGTATTGATTGTTGTGTACAAGGTAGGTGGGAACAAAGGAAGGAATTGAGTGTTTCCATATCTATTTTTTCCAGTTCCTTATAAATGTGGGTGCGTTGGAGGGGGCTTTAGGGTCATACATTGTCACTTGAAATGAAAATGTAATCAGGTAATGGTCTGACCAACAAATTGGCCATGCGGGCAGAACACTGATTCCCTCTAGGTTAGAGAAAATCTGGTCAAGAAAATGACCGGCTGTATGAGTGGGTCCTGAGTTCAGTAAACTTAAATTTAGGGAGGCTAAGTCTGACACAAGCTCAGAAGTCAGAGTAGAGGTTTGATTGTTTAAGTGCACATTTACATCCCCTATGACGGAAAAATTAGCAGCATTCATCACCAAGGGGCTTAGGATCTCAGTAAGGGCGGTTGCCCAGGCCGTGGCAGAGCCCGGTGGGCGATATATAAGAACCCCAGAGAAGGTAAAATTAGGGGTGAGGGCAAGCTTAAATGTAGCCGCTTCACAGTTAGGCATGAGCAGGTGAGTAAAATCACAAGTAAACTCTTTTTTAAAGAGAATAGCTAACCTTCCTCCTGTTTTTTTTGTACGATCAATTCTTACTATAGCATAGTGGTCAGGTAATGCCACTGCTATGTCAGGACCTGAGCTCTCCTGGAGCCACGTTTCTGTGAGGAATAGGGCATCAGGTTGTTCATCCGTTAACAGGTTAAGAATTTCAAATTTGTGCTTAGGTAAGGACCTACAATTCAGGCTAAGAAAGGAAAAAGGTTTAAGTGGAACATAACTAAGTTCATTCTTATCTTTTTCCCTGTTCGTAATTGGTTTCCCGCCATGAGTGACTCTGAAATTACAATTGGGGCAGGGCGTGATTTCATCTTTCAAGTGTAGAGTGCAGCATTTCCTTGAAAGTGGGCATCCTAATGCCCTGAGCTGTTTAGAATTATACCTAAGAAGTGGTCGAATGCCCTTACGGGCAGTAGGAGCAGCCTGGATCTCAGCAATAGGTCGGTTGGGTTCAGTGGAGGAGGTGTCTGAGGGATTGGGATCAGGGTTTGGGGCCCACGGCCCGGTCCTGGTGCGGACAGGCGCAGACGGGCTTGCCTTTGGCACGCCCGCCCGCCGCGCGTGAAATGGGGCATGGGTTTTTAAGCCTTGCTAACAGCTGATTGCTGACGTCAGAGCTCACTTTCCCCGCCTCAGACCCGGAAATATGCTAGGACCGCTGCTCCCTCCAAATCAATCGGGCCTGCCCGTGGTGGACCGGGGAGCAGTGGTTATACAATGAAATACACAGTCATTACAACACAGCTTTTTAAAATCCAGCGTCGCAGTGGTGGGGGTGAGTTTTTAAAATTAGCAGTTTCATTTTCAAATCAAGCGTCGCAGTCGTGGTTGTAAAATTAGCAGTTTGCTTTTCAAATCAAGCTTTGCAGTGGTCGGTGAATATTTTTGAAAGGCAGCAGCCAAAGTGAAAACACCTACTTGCATGCGCCAATGCAAACAGAAGGTTCCTCAATGCAAGCTGTTGCAGTCATGTTGAGAAATCCTGCTCGGAGGTGGTCTGGAGTAAGACTTTACTCGCTTGCCAACTTAACGTTAGCAAGTGAGGAAAAACTCCACCCCACTACACAGAGTGGAGTTTTTCAGAACTCGGCGGGCTATGCAGAGAGTGAAGTGGATGCTGATTTATTGTTGCTGGGTGTGTTCCAGTATCAGTGGTGGCATAGGGTGATGTAATATTGGAGATGTACGTTTTTTTGTTGGTGGTATTAGTATACGTGCTATTGAAATAGGTGGCATTGCAGGTGGTATTTGTAGTATTAGATTTCAAATGAGCTGGTGTGGTACTGGTAGCAGGATTGATGTTGTGGTGGTGATGGTATGGGTAGGAATATTGTTGTTTTGGCATTGTAATATCGATAGTTGTGGTGTTAAGATTCTGCTGGCGGATGTAATGGTGGCGGTAGTGGTGCATTTGATGGACATGGTTTTGGTGGTGATGTTGGCGTTGTCAGTGGTGTTGCTAGTGGTACTGTGTTATGGTATTAGTGGTGGTGCTATTAGTGGTATTGTAACTGGTGATGATCATATTGATGGTGATATTGATTTTGTGGTTGGGGTTTGCTGTTGGTGGTATTATGGTCATTGTGTTGGTAGTGTTCATGGTGATCCTGGTGTTGGTTGTTGTTTTGTTAATGGTGCTGTTGTAGGCTGTGGTGTTGGTGCTGCTGGCATTGGTGTGGCATGAGAGGTGTTATTAGTGGAGCTATTGGTAGTAGTAGTGGTTGTGATATTGTTGTGATGGTGTTTGTAGTTCTCTTATTTATGGATTTGGTATGGTAATATTGAGGATTTTTGGCTGTGTTGGTATTATTGGTTGGAGGTGGCATAGGCGTAGTTGTCCTCATTGGTGGGATTAGGATTGGGTACTGGTATTGGTGATGGTGTTATGTTGATAATGATGTGGTGATATTGGTGATGTTATTGATTATAAATGTATTGGTGTTATTTTTATTAGTTTTGTATTGTTTATGGTTTTGGTGACTGTATTGGTGTATTATTTGATGGAAGCTATTCATTAATTTTTTGGTTATATGTAGTTCAAACGTTACCTGTGGACATTAGATTGGTTTTCAAGAGCACAAGAATATGTTAATTTTTTTTGTTCGTTTTTTAGGCTCGATTATGAATAAGGGCCTGATTTAGATTTTGCAGTTACAAACAACAGGGGCAGCCCTGAACACCTGAACCAGGGGCAAATAATACTGAATCCTAACAAAGGTTCAAGATATCACTATGTACAACAAACATAATTACAAGCAACAAAATTTACCAAAAGAGAAAAAACAAAGAGAAAAAAGAGGGTTGAAGCCCATGTACAAATAATTACAAATGTAAAACAAATGTATTCAGTACATTAAATATTACAACATATAGTACAATGGCACTCAAAACAATACACTGGTAACAAAGAAAAAATGAACAATACAGTGCATAACCAGACAAGTGGCTGATGGAAGGAATTATACAGACAAGGGGATTTCAGGAGAAAACTGAAACAGCACAAAGCAGAACAATGCGTCTTCCTTCAATTCTGGCCACATATGTACGTCAACGACGTTTCGAACATTGTGAAAATACTCGGTCATCATCAGGGCAAGAAAGTAAGTAACTGAGCAGCCAAGAAATCTGCATAAAACATCTATCCCTGGAGGGAATCCAGCCCAAAATGAATTCGCAATTTGAGAGGAGTGCAGCAGGAAAGCATCCTTATCTTGAGGTCTTGGTGCATCCTTGATGGCATTAATCAAAGATAACTTATGTTTAATGCCTTCAACTGAAATATTGTGACCCAAATAATCAACATCTTGGGTAATGAATTTACACTTCTTCTTATTAACCGTCATGCCTACACTCTGTAAAACAAATTCAAGAAGACTATAATGCTATTCCAAAGACGCAGATTGAATCAAAATGTCGTCCTGAAACGCCTGAATACCATCTATATGAGAAAACAATTGATCCATAAGTCGTTGAAACACGCTGGCAGCAGACGCCAGTCCAAAAGGCAAGCGTTTGTACATATAAACTCCAAAATGAGTAACAAAAGTAGTTAAACATTGAGAATCTTTTGCGAGAGGGATCAGGTGGTAGGCAGACTGGTTGTAAAATACCTACTACCACCCAGATTTGCTAACATCTCCTGAATTCTGGGCAAAGGGTGGCAATCGATGAGAATGTTATGGCTAAGTGCCCTCAAATCCGCACAGAGGAGAATCTCGCCAGAGCTCTTACGAGCAATGACACTGGTGGAAACCCACTCAGATGACTCAACAAGTGTTATTATATCTTGAAAGCATAAGTCAGAAAGCATTTTTTTCAAATCTTCCCGAGCAGATAAAGGAATAGGTCTGCATTTTTGAATAACTGGGACTGCATTCTTTTTTAGAACAATACTGTGTTGGAAACAATTAACTAACCCAACCTTGTCAGCGAAAACTGTCGCATATTTAGAAAGTAACTTCGTTAAAACAGGATCATCAGCATTCGTGAAAGAATTATCTACAACAGACAGTATAGGCAAATCACCCAAAACAACAGGTTCTGTGTGTCCTGGTTTCAAAATGACTCCCAACTTTGCTTGATCCTGCCAACCTAATATGTCACGACCATTTAAAGCCACATATATTTTAGTGAAAATTTCTCTCCCTTTAAAGTTGATAGAATCAGAAAAGTAACCACACATGGTGATGTCAAATTCACCAAACGCCTTAGGATTGACGTCAGTAGGTTTAAGCAAGACATTTGACCAAAACTTCTTGAAGGTTTTAACATCCAAAATGGTAATTGGAGAACCAGCCACAACACTGATATCAATAACCCCAATCAGCATGTTACACAAAGGACCTTTACACTTCTTAGTGTCACTATTCAAAGTGTTATTTTCAATAGTAGACAGTGTATTACTCATTGCTTGACAAAGTTCATCCTCATCAATCTCAAGAGAATTCACTTTTTTCTTATATTTGGCGGCTCTACATACTGTATTAAAATGTCCTATCTTCTTGCAAATGTTACATCTTTTACGAAGTGCAGGATAACTTAAATTGTTGCCCATGTGGTTCTTAGATCCACACCTGTACAAAACCTTTTGTTATCAACATGAACATTCGTGCTTTTAGGTTTAGTGGAAACAACACTGACAACAGGTTCATTACCTTTTATGCTCGAAGGCTAATCTGTAATTGTAAGTTTGCCAGAAGCATCTTGAGTTAAAATCTTTGAAGAAATCACAGATCTCTCTATGCTACGAGCAATATCTATAACCTCATCCAGTGATTGCATTTTACAGGTTAAAATATGCTCTTGTATTTTCCTGTTGAAACAATTGAAAACCAATTGATCTCTCAAGGCAGTGTCTAAGTATGAACCAAATTGACACTTAGCCGCTAAGACACGCAAAACGGGCAAGTAATCTTCAATTGATTCATCTTGCATTTGTTTTCTATTAAAAAAAACATACCTTTCCACCATAACAGAAGGTTCATCCACGGAATTCCTACCAAGTCTAGCGAGAGATTCCTTATATACATTCCATGTTTTGTTACCAGATGGCGCCGTAACCACAGGTAAATTATCAAAGACATCTTGGCCGGCTCTACCCAAATGATTAAATAACAAAGCTTTTTTCCTAGACGCTGAATACTTAGTAGCATCTATAGTTTCCAAGTAGTTATCAAAAATCCTAAACCATTTGTGCCAAGGAACTAAAAGCTTACCTGGAACCTGAAGGAAAGGAGGAGGTTGCATAACATTGTTTGAAGAAGCAGACATATTTATACAAATAGAGGTGCAAATGTAAATAAAAAAGAAAGCGAACCATAATAATGAGTGTGATCACCTCTGACACTTATGCCAAGAAAAACGAATGTAATAATAAATAAAAATAAGAAACGATTTTTAAAAAAGGAGTTAAATAAATAAATAACGTCACAGAAACAGAAGAAATGAGACTCCACAACCATGTGCTTATCACGGAAGGAAAGCACAGTTAATGATTTCTTCGATGAAGATGAAGAACTGTTGCGAAGCACAATGAACTGCTGTGAGACTTGTGAAGTACGACGAAGCTTGTAAAGGCAAGAGTCTGTTTAATTTCAGATTGCCGTTGTGAAGCCGATCGAAATAAAGATGTCAAGATGGCCACCACCGGAGTGTGATTAGCGTCTTTAATGTGACGTGCGTGCTGATGCGTACTGATTCCACAGAGGTTGTGGTGAGGCAGCTACGAAGAGAAGCAATGCGTCACTGGAGAACAAACAATATGAACTCGATTACTCGGAGTTCGAAGAAAAGCAGCTGCTGCTGTGTGCCATTAAGATTTAAAAATAAACAACAGTAAAAGTATGGCCAATGCTACGCTCTAGCTAGCTTAATCAATCTAAATAGTGCTAGCGTTGGAGCGTACCAGAGAGCAACAAGGCCATAAATAACAAGCACAGTACCTTTACTGATTCGCCTGATGATGTAGATGTCTGTAAATCACCAGGACAGCTTTGAGAAGTCTGTAAATCACCAGGGCAGCTTTGTGAAGTCTGTAAATCACCCGGGCGTATATCTTGATGAAAATAAAGCCAAGAATTTCCTTTTGAATGTCCATAGATTAAATAAAGTCAATAAAGCAGTTGTAAATAAATCCAAGGTCGGTGGTTCTTGAAAAAAAAAGGTGTAAACACACATTGCTAGAAATGCTAGAAATGCACCCTCTACATTGATGGCATCTCTTCTGGGCTGATCTAAGATGTGTTAGATAATTCCTCTAATCAAAGCACAAAAGAGACTGAAAAAATATACCAGTTCGTTAAGGGGGCTCACCCAACGCTCTGTATGTATACTGTAAGGAATCAATGCTGTCACCCCAGACCTTCAATTTCTGACTTTCAGCCCTTGTATTCTACTGCAGTTCAATTATAAGAATACTCACTGCCTTCCTCTTGCCTTCCTTACAGACAGCTATTAGGCACCTTCACAATTCTTATCTCCTCCAAAAAAGCTTGTTTTGTTTGTCTCCTGATATCGCTGTATATCTCACAATTACTTTTACATTTGTTTGGTGTAGAACCTGAATTTAAGTAGGGAAATTGATGGGCTTACTTGCTACTATGCAGTTGCTGTAAATTAAGACATTGAAAACTAAGGCCCTGATTACGAGTATGCCAGTAAATTCCGACCCACGAATTGAACACATCTGATAATTATGGGATGTGTGAAATATCTCAGCTGTTATATTTTCATTAAAGTAATGGGGTAACCCAAAAAGGTACTGCACCTGGGTTTCTTACGATATAGAAAAGTGGTCCAAGACCTCTATATTTTACAATAGCTGAATTAATCAATAACTTTTTAATTCAACAGATTTCAGGATCATGTCATTAAGGACCAGCTCTATTCAAATACATGTTTCTCGTTCTCCATAACAACAAAAATGCGATACAAGGCAACAGCAAAACAAATATCCAACCTAGAGAATTATTTAATGTCTCAAGGTCAACATGTTTATCATTTCGAACATTGTTTTGAATTAATAACAATGGTTACCCCAATTGGAGCGTGCATATAGAAATAAATAGAAAAGTGTGTGCAATTTAAGAAGGAAAGGAATTCACAGAGAAAATTTGTGACATAAAATATTCATAACTATTGATTACACAACAGACGATAAATCAATTGACCGTACTGTTCAACCTGGCCAAAGTAAAACACATTTACTAAAGTTATTATTAAATGTTCATGACTCATCAGTGTCAAAAATGAAGTCTGCACATCAATATACAGAAACAAAATTGGTCCAGGTTTTAACTAAATGCGCCGACGTTTCGACTCGTCTTTACGGCCTGTCGGCCATTTAAGCCTTGGCCACGCGAGTCTTCTTCAGGACAAAAAAGGGGGTAACCAAGGATCTTGGATGACCCTACAAAACAAGAGATGATACTTCTATGAAATGCTGCCAAAAAATCTTTTTATGAAGGTGAGACCATAACAAGTCTAAGTGGCTTACACTTCCAGACGATGGGGGAGGTGCTTATTCTCATGTTCCCAAGGCTTATTCTTTAGTCCTACAACAATAAATATTAAAAATACATATAGAAAACCTTACTCTCAAACGAAAAAGTCCATTGATAATAATAGGACTCCAACGTCAATGTTTACCAATTCGTCAGGAGCGAGGAATTGCTCCATGGAAAAATTATCTCAGGTGTAGAATACGATAACCACGATCTCAGTTGTGAAAAATACTGTAAAGAAAAATATGTCTATCAGTGCCTGTATCACCCCAAAGTGATTATATTTGTGTGGTGATTATTGAAAAAGGGGGGTTCTAATATACCTTGTTCTAATCCGGATATCCTTAATACTGAATTCCCAAGGTTTTTCACGTGCACTTGAAAAATCCAATGGTTCTGGCCCGAATCACTGACTGGGGGCCACTCTTTGCTGCAGAGTCCTACAAAAATAATACAGAGACCATGGAGCCTCTATTATATCCTTCATCTATGTCTGCATGTTATCTACAAGACCCGCACAGCAATGCATAGTACCTGTATTGAGAAATCAGATTGAATACTCCTCCTCATTGTGCCTTAATCACCAACAGGGGTATGGACAATCTGTTCCACATTCTGCATCTAAAAGTAACGAACCGGCATTAATCCTGGGGCCAATCGTGCCAAGCCATGTCCTAAGCTTGAATATCACAAAATTGGCAAATTCGAGTACCAAATGCCAGCGTTAAGTTCTCCAATTGTCTGTATAAATGCCCACAGCAAGGAAGCCGCCTCGATTGCCGACCTACTTAGCTTCTGCATTGTCGGTAGTAGAAATAAACAACAGACTAGTGTTCCCACTACTCGGTGGCAACATTCAATAGCCAATGTCTGTATGTTCGCCTAATTAATAGGTCGAAAGTTTTAGACAATTCAGAAATTAAGAACAAAAAAAAAAAAATCCTGGTTACATTGGCCAGCACTTGATTAGCACATTTAATTTACTGATCCCTAGAAAACTTGGACAACATTTACCCAAAGGCTGTAAATTAAATGCTACTAGCGGACTTGCAGCACTTACTGTACCACCCTCTTAAGTAGTCATTTAAAGCATGTCTCAGGCCAGCCATTGCAGTCTGTGAGCAGATTTAAACTGTTGCTTCTCACCACTGTGAGGCCTACCTCTCCCATAGGATAACATTGGTTACCTTATTGCCTTTAATAAGTGAAAGAATAGCAACAAATGTCATGTTTGGTGTCAAACGATATGTTATTTCATATCATCTTTAATGGTAACGTCATATTTTAAGGCACAATTCTGAAGAGGCAACTTTTAAAAAGTAGGCCTTTTCCGGTCCGATCCATTTGATGCTTGGAGCCTGTGTCCTAGGTCATGTGACAATGATTAGCATGGCAGTTGGCCTTTGTGTTTTTTTCCCAGACATTGACACAAAGGGGGACTAAGCATTGGCAGGATGAGCCTTCCTGCCAGGAAGGAAGGGACGGACCTGTGCCAGCTTCACTTATATTTTATTGGGCAGCCTTAGCACAATCACAAAGGATGTCACACTAGTCTTATTTCACATCAGATATCCCTGTACTAGACCAATGTGGAAGGAATTGCCAGAGCTATCTGTGGAGGTGGGGCCTCTATAAGTTTCTTCCACTTCAAACCTGCACCATGTATAAAAACAGGACCTTCAGACCCACTTTTCAGTTCACTCATAGAACTACGAGGAGCAGTCAAAAGGGTTACTTTTCACTTCAGAGGACTTCACTTATGCCTGAGCTCTGCTTTGCACTTCAGAGGACTTCCCTGCTGATGGAAGCCTGCCTTGAACACTCTGAGGAACGCCCTGCTACTGGACGACTGCCTTGCTGCTTGAACTGAAGACTGCCAGAGTGACTCCAAGGGCTAATTGGCTGGCCTCCTGTTCTGAGCTACATGGACACAAAACTCCAACAACTTGAACCCTTTAGCTGTACTGTGCCTGAAGTGAGTCCTACCCTCCAAGTGGTGCCCCCCAGTCCGGTATACTTGGATTTTGTGCTAGGCTGCCCAGATAGCATAAAACCAAACCTTGGGACTTAGAAAAGGTTCTGACAAAAAGTGCCCTGCGATTCAAGAGGACCCTGGAACCTACATGCTTGCTGATATACCCAAGGTGTATTGCCAGTCATTGTGACTTTGCGGACACTCTCTCGATGTTATCCTCCACAGCAGAAAATCTGTTCAGATTCTCCTTGCAGAAAGATTATCCTACCTGGTCAGCTACAGCCTCCAGCTTCACACTACTGGAGATTTTCAACTTCCAAAAAAGAGACTAAGTCCAATTGTAGAAATCTTCACTGTGACTTCATCAAGTCTGGCTTTTCAAGCGCTTATTCACTTTAATCAAATTAACTTTTCTGATTCCTATTTCCCTGTAGCGCCGGGACATTCCTTGGACTAGCCGTGCACTTTAGAAATCCCTCCGTTCATTCATTCATTTTTTCATTTATTCATTTATTCATTTATTCATTTATTCATTTATTCATTCATTCATCAAGCAGCTTCCCTATGATATCTCCTTCTCCTCGAACACCTTCTGCTGCCTTGCCCCTCTGAACTTTGCCTTCTGTCATATTTTTTTCAAAATGTCTTCTACGTCTGAAGGTAAGCGGAGCACGGACCCAATCAACCTAGTGGAGCCGAACCCCTCTCTATCGCAGTTGGTTTCGATTTTGCCCTAGTGTCGCACAACTAGATGTCTGCACTTCACACATTGATCTTTTAGGTGCTAGTTTTTACTAAAAACTTTAGAAATTCATAACCTCAGTTATACGTATTTGATTTTTGTTGTTTCTGTGTCAAACTGTTTATTACATTTTACTCTATTTTGCAACATTGGTGTGGGATTCTTGTGTTTTTTTAACTTTATTACTGTTTAAGTGCTACATATGGATTAGTCTGTATTTTACAACCAAGTTTTACAACTTATACGTTTTTCAATTATACATTATTTCAATATTTTCTTTTGTGGAGCTTCCGTGCTGACATTGTTTTTTCATGTTTCCAAAAATGATGTTACCTGGTGATTATAAACTATGGGGCATATTATCAAGGCAGGTGATATGAGATTATCGCCGCTTTTGCGGCCTTTTTCGGCCGCAAAGCGGCGATCATTTCATCACCCTATTAGCAAGCTGTCGCAAAGATCAGTTATTGACAGCTTTTAGGTGATAGCGAGCGGTTTGGGGCCTGCTCTGCATGTCAGCTATATTTATCGCTAACGACATGCAGAGTGGGCATACCCAACCTGTTAACATCGCTAGCGCCTATTATCAACGCAACCGTAGCAATAAAAAATGTGTGCTAAGCGCAAATATCACAAAAACCTAACGCCTGCTCAGACCACTTCTTAACCTGCATATCCAATGAGAGGTGGATATTCAGGTTAAGACCCTATTAGCGATAATGCCTGAATATCGCTGTATTTCCAGCATTTTAGATAAACGTTGCTAATAGCACGTTATCTCTGTGATAAAATCCGGCGATGTACGGCGATAGAAAAAAATGTTGCTAAACTTATTTTGCGATAACTATTGCTAGTTGTTGATAATATGCACCTACATTCTTTGTACTCAGTGGCTTTCTGATTATTGGACTCATAGAAGCTGACATAGGTATCAAGACAGTTTTGAGAATTTACTGAAAATGTCTCCTGACATAATCCACTACCCTTCATGTCATGCTCCTATTCTTTTCTCCTGGGAAATTTAGTTGAGCAACAGTATGTTTCTGATTAGTTAAACAAGAGAATGTGGCCTTCTACCCAGGAGTGATAAATGAACAGGTGTTCTCTGTGAAGGGTGTTTAAAGGTTTCAGTCTCCTACTGAGAAAATCACCAGAGAAAATGTACAATCATTACTCTCTTCTCACCTTTAATTGGATTACATAACCTTTCCATTGCCATTTAAGAATACCGAAGAAATACGACTTCAGTGTCTTAAAGTGTTGTTTAATTTACTCAAGTGGCAAAGAAACTGGGTTCATTTTATATTCAAATAGCTCAAGGTGACTTTGTTAGAGTTGTCAGTGCGCAATGCTTCGTGAAAATATCAATGTATATGTTAATATTATGTATTTAATTTGGTATTTCCTAAAGGTTTTTTCAGCAACCAGAAAAGTATGTCCATTGGTTCAGAGCCCGTCTGATTTTTAAAAAGTAAAAACTCACCAAATTTTGGGATGAATTAAGAATTGGTAAGTGTGAAAGTGACCTAAAAAGACATTTTGCTAGTGCTAGAACGTGTTATTGAACAGATAAAATGAATATAGACCCACTGAAGAGGTAAACAACCAGGTCTTTGAGAATGCAAAACGAGCTAGATGTGAAAAGGCAGAATGAGTACATGTCACACCTTGGCCATAGGAATGAAAAACATTCAATACCCATGCCTCAATTAGTGTTGTGTGCGGGACATTGGGTGAGGGTAGCACCTTACCTTGGTAATTTCACACTTTAATATGTCAGGGAAAGCCACTGTGAACCTATTAGTCAATATTAACTTTCTTTGACCATTAGTTTTTTAAAGATTTATTTTATGAAGAGATGTTATTAGGAGTTTATGTTCTGCCTATATTTTGAGTTTACGATTACTTACCAAAATTTGGGTAGGAACATATCACAGCCCCTCTGTATGCCCCCACAACATTGTTGTTTCTCTGTGCACTTTTGACACTGAGTGAGTTATTGTTGCAGGGTATAAGCACGACCAATGCGGTAGGTGATTTTGTTTATAAAATGCACGATGAGGTGTGCAAATATATGTGTGTGTGTTTGCAGCTGTGTTTAAAATAGTTATTGTGTATTTATTTTATTATATAACGTTTGAGTGAGTGTCCGTGTATGTGTTCATGCTTACAGCATTTATGTAACACAGATTAGAAGTTAGTTATTGTAACAATAAGGAGTATTGGCCTTGAAAGATGGGAGTCCTTCTCAAGTAATAAGGCCCACATCGTCCCTATACTTGGAACCAAGTTTGCTTGGTTGCACTTGACATTCAGAGGTTAGTGAAGCCGGGCAGTTGAAGGTGTACACAGCTGAAGTGGGGAGAGATATTGATAGTCTTCATCTATGCAGCCAACAATACTTAAAAAATCAGTGTACCAACAACATTTGTGAGCCAACAAGCCCTAAAACCACAGTACTCCTACTTATGCTCACACAATATAATGGGGTGCAGTCAATAACGTCAGGCCTTGTTAGGGTGTCACCACCTATAATACAAGTAGAATTAAGTAATCAAAAAAATACAACAATACTAAAGCAGTTCTAGATAATGCCACCAGTTTGAATGTCATGCAACCAAAAGTACAGTGATTCACTGTAAAAAATATTTTTAGTATAAAAAGCATGAAACATTAAATATTTTGCAGTTTGAGACTTTTTGTTTTACTTTGCTGCAAAACTAGCCTTGAGGCATAAAAGCAAAGGTCCCAGCACCCCCACAAATCTAAGACTAAAACTCACTGCTCCAGTAGTGCTTAAAACCTGAAAAGCCTCCCCGGGTCACTCTTCCTTAAACGTTTGAGACTAAGGGCCTCATTAGGATGGCGGGCAGACTTTGCCCGCCCGCCATCCCCATGGTAATATGGACTGCGCCCGCCACAGTGGCGGGCGCTCCTGCATGCATACCATTGTGGCGGGCGGTGCACTCAGCACCGCCCGCCACAATGGCAGGATAACATGCTGTGCACTTCCACGCGGTGCCTGCCATGCTGTGCATGGAACTGCTGGGGGGTACCATAGGTACCCCCCCATGTGCACCCCCACCCCCTGGAGTCCCTGGGGGCCCACAACAGGCCCCCACAGGGATTCTCTGCATTCCTTTCTGTGCCACCACGGAAAGGCTTTCAGAGAAGCCCATCCTAATATGGCTAGCGGTGTCTGATAGACACTGCCACCATATTATTCCTTTTCCGCCCCGGCCGCAAGGCGACCAGGGAGGAAAAGCGACACATGGTCTTTCCGTCCGCCGAGGTCCCCCCCGCCATCCTAATATGGCGGGGGGTCTTTAGTGCAACGATGTCGGGCGGATTGCCCCCACCAGGCTGGCGGTGGCTAACGCCAGCCTGGCAGTGGCAATCCGCCCGACATCGTAATGGGCCCCTAAGTGTTGGACTCAGATCTCTCTGGAGGGTCAGCCCCAAGCCTTTTGCCTTCATTCCTCTATTTTTGCTGAAATCAATTTTTGCTGGCCATAGGTTCAAACTAGGTAGGCCATAGGGCAGGGCGCATTTTAATTAAAAGGTTGGACATTAATCTTTTAGTTCTACTAGTTCTGGTAGTGAAAAGCTCACTAATTCGTTTTTCACTGCTGTAAGGCCAACCTCTCCCATAGAATAACATTGGGTTGCCTTGTTACATTTAATAAGTACTAACTTTTTACTGGGTACTAGTAAAGGTCTCATGTTCGGTGATTCTAATTTAAAATCCTCCTTAATGAAAAAGTTGGATGATAAATCACAATTTTGAAAAAGTTCCCGCACTATATAAATAGTACCTGCAGCCTGTACATGGGTCACATGACTGTGTTTAGTTTACACTTGAACGTTGCTTATTCTACCAGACAGTCTAACAATAGATGGATTGGACCATCACTGGCAGGGTGGGGGTGTTGAGCTGGGCACAGCCCCACTTGCATATCAATTGGCTGCCCCCTGCCTTCACACAAAGGATTTCACACCAATTCATTGTTCATGCAGACAGATTGATGTCACGGCAGGGGAGGATGGAAACTCAAAGCACTTCAAAGGGGATTCTCTAGAAATGTCTCCTACCTCAAGGAGTGCACACATTATAAAATAGGAACCTCAGATCCACTCTTTAGTTCACTTTCTGGACCTGTGGAAGGACTTCTAGAGGACTGCCTGCTGCTGTGGCTTGCTGTATACTTCATAAGACTGATTCTCTTCAGCTGGAAGGACTGCCCAACTGACTTAAGACTGCCTTGAAGCCCCTGAAACATGCAGTGCTGCTCGAGCCCTGTTCCACTCTTTGAACCCAGAACTATCAGAGTGACCCTATTAGCTAGTTGGTTGTTCTCCTGATCAGAGACTCAGGGACAGGAAATATTTCAGCCATCTTGAATCCCAACTTTACACAGCTTGATTGAGTCCTAACTCTTCATAAGGTGCCTCCTCAGTCCTAGACATTTGTGAGTGATGCTAAGGGTGCCCACAATCTTAATTTTCTGAATTAGAGCATTTTTGCCCAAAAGCTGCTTGAGAACCAAGAGGAGACTGAGATCACCTAACTGAGCATCCTCCACGAGGTACATTGCCGAATGGCCTGACTTTGCAGTAGCTCACGCTACTTGCATCTAGCACAAAAGGAAATCCTGTTTAGCGATCCATGATGAAGGATTATCGGCCTCATGGAGCCCTCATCAGCTACAGCCTCCAACTACATCCCTCTGGAGATTTTCAACTTCCGAAAAGGAGACTAAGTTCGAATGTGGAAATCTTCACTGTGACTTCGGGCAGCAGCTCCTGTGCATGATGTTTCAACACCAGACACTGCCTGCTGCCTTGCTCCACTGAGCTTCTACCTTCTCAGACAATTTTAGTATGCAGGTAAGGACCACCGAGCCCAATCCACTTTATATATCCGGCTTGCACTCCATCGCAGTTAGCCATATTTTTCTACTTTCAACCACTCTTGCACGACTCGCTATCTATGGTTGGAGCTTTGATCATTTAGATTTTAGTTTTACCATAACATTTCAACAGTTTTAACTCTGGTACTACTGATTCCATTTTGGTGTCAAATAATGTAATCAAATTAACTCTATTTTCCTAAATTGTTGTGAGATTTTACTTGTGTTGTCCTTTCACTTTATTACTGTCTGTGAATTCAAAAATACTTCACCCACTGCCCCTAAGTTAAGCTAGACTGCTTTTGTGCCAAGTTACCAGAGGGTTAAGCACAAGCTCATTTAGTGACTTTTGTGGTTGACGCTGAGAGGTATTGTGGCTGTTGATTGAATTGGATTAACACCCCACTCCACCAACAATCCGATTTCTCACACTTTAAAATGCCTCCATTATTTTTGTCAGAAAGAAAGCATCATGAAGGCCACCATAAATGTGGGACAGATCATGTCTAATGGACTTACACTACCTCTACACCATGCTCCCTCTAACATAACCTTGCATAAATGCTGTGAATTTCAAATAGTCTCAGAATCCTTAACAAGCAGTGACCTTGGGTACAGATAGGGCCACTGATTTAGGATAATATTTACATTAGTAGTGAATATGTGCCAATCAAAAACATTTACAGAGATATGCCAAATCATGGGCATAAATGATACACAGAGTCTGACACACTCAGCAGAAGAGAAGAGGAGTTGGCGGCAGCAAAGGCTTGACCACAAAGACCCAGTGATGAAGGAGAGCACAATCTATGAAGAAACAAATGAAGACCCAGGGAGTACAATGGAAGTGGAGAAACAAGCGGAGCTTAACCAATTCAAGGGGTCAAGTGATAAATTCAATCACTAAACATGCTAGCAGAGAAACTCAGAATATGCTCAATATTGGGGGTATGATTTAGAGTTAGTAAAGACAGCAGGCACTCATATTGCAAGAATCATCATGTAGACACATTTCAGTAGACTACCCACATGGATGAGATTTAGATTTTATGGTTAAATGTGAGGAATTGGTTAGGCCATACAGCTGCTAGGGTGGTCTTCCACCACACCTTTTGCTTTTTCCCCTCCTACTTTCTGAAATTTGCTTTTGTTGGCCTTAGGACTCTGTGCACTGTACCACGTTTAACCAATGCTAAAGTGCTGATGCTCATTTCTCTAAAATTGATGAAAACGGCTTACAAGCATTTGTCACATTTAAATACCTTACAAGTCTCTAGTGATTAATGGTACTAATGGGCCTGCATGACTTATTGTGCCATGCACTTAAGTAGCCCTTTAAAACATGTGTACAGTCTGCTATTGCGGCCTGTGTGCAGTTTTAAACTGCCAATTCAATCTTGCAAAAAAATCAAACTTGCCAGGCCTAAACCTCCTGTTTTAATACGTACATGTCACACTTTGGGTAGGTCTCAAATAGTCTATAGAGAATTTTTTTAAAAAGTTGGACGTGTATTTTTAAGTTTTACATGTAATCCAGTGAAAAAATACTAAATCTGTTTTTTGCTATTGTGAGGTCTACCTCTCCCATTGGCTAACATTGGGTTACAGTTAATAAGTGATAATGGTTTACTGGAAATAAATTAAAAAAAGTCATGTTTGGTCTCTACCGAATTGTAATTTAAAATCCTCTGTAATGGTAAAGTCGGATTTTAAGTCGAAATTCTGAAAATGCCACTTTTTTAAAATTGGCATTTTATTGTCCTAACTATTTGATATCTGCAGCCTGTGTCCTGGGTCAAATAACTGTTATTAGCATAGCAATTGCCCTTAGTTTATTCCTTCCAGACAGAGAGACAAAAGGGACTTACTGTTCCCTGCCACACTTGAATTTCAAAGGTGCTACCTCATCACCATCAGAATGGATTATACAATAGTTCTTTGTCACCCCAGACCCTTTGCAGCCTGGGCAGGGAGGAATGAAATTCCAGAACCACCAGTGTGGGGAAAATTCTAGAAATTTCTTCCACTTCAAAGCTGGCACTCGATATAAAAAGAGGACCTTCAGACCCACTCTTCAGTTCACTCGTGGACCTGCAAAGGACCTCCTGAAGTACTGACCTGCTGCTAACATAGGACTGCTCTGCTGCTTGAAGCCTGCCTCCTACTCCCAGATGACAGCTCTGGTGCTTGAGGCCTGCCTTGCTGCTTAATCCCAGGACTAACAGAGTGACGCCCAGGGCTAGTTTGCAGGCCCCCTGTTCTGAGATATAGGAACATTAAAATCTCCAACAACTCAAACACTGCACCTAAACTTGCCAGAAGTGAGTCCTGCCTTTCAAGTGGTAGCCATCCAATCCTAGCAGCTTGGAGGTGGTGCTAAAAGGTGCCCAAACAACCAAACAACCAAAATTTCTTTCTATCAAAAAGTGCTCTGAGAACCAACAAAAAACAAGGACCTAACTGCTTGCTGATCTCCCCAAGGTTCATTGCCGGTCGGCTTGACGTTTTAGTGGCTCCCGCTACCTCCTTTTCTGCATCAGGATATCCTGTGCAGAGGCTCCCTTTTAGAACTGTAAGTGTATATAGCGTCGTGGAGCTCTCATCAGCTACAGCCTGCAGTTTTTTTCGACTGGATATTTTTCTGACTTACAAAAAAGAGATTAAGTCTGAATGTAATAGTGTCCACTGTGACTTTGCCCAGAAGCTCCTTGATGGCAATTTTTCCACCTCGGTCACCATCAACTGCCCTGCCTCACCAAACCTTACCTTTTTAAACAGTTCTTCAAAATTGTTTCTAAACCTGGAGGTAAGCAGAGACCGGGCTCAATCCACTTCAAATATCTGAACCGTGCTCCATTAAGGTCAGCCATAACTTTAAATTTTGCTTGAGCTTTGATCATTTAGTGGATAGCTTTGTCTAAAAAAGCTACTGATTGAATTTTAATGTTTTTGGTATCAAATTATTCATAAAATGATTTTTTTATGTTTCTGAATTAGTGCATGGGTGCTGCATAAATACTAAACATATTGCCTCTAGGTTAAGCCTGACTGCTTTTCTGCCAGGCTACCAGAGGGTTAGGCACATAATAATTATGGCTCCCGGTTTTCCGTTTAAACGGATTTATACATATAAATACTGACGCAAAACTTTTTTGCCTTTGTCTGTATTTATATGTAAAAACGGCAAAATACTAGTAAAACTGAGAATGGATGAGGCTGCCTTCTGGCATGTGCTAATCAGTGAGGAAGCACACCTCGACGCACGTTGAGGATATTTCCTTCTCGGTTATATTTTAGTCTCGATTTGCAAGCTGATCTATAAATAGAGCTCCTCCTGCAGGGGAATTGCATCACTGAGTTGGCCTGAAAGCGTTTTGAAAACCTTAAGGACAAAGAAATAAAGATTAGACTTTGGAGGGCATTTGAGTTGCGGATCTGCAGAGCAGAAGCCGCCGTCGCTGCTTGCAGTCCGAGTTACATTGTTTAAGGGAGTAGGTGGGGGAGCCTTGTTGATGCATACTAATGCACCTCTTTTGACTTGTTTCCAGTTTTCAGCAACATCATTACTTTCACGGATGTCTTTTGTCCGTAATTCTGAGCTTCTGGGTATTTTAGCAAACTGTGCTGTTCCCCTGCGATAAGCCCAGGAGTTAAAAAGTTCTAAGGGCCAGTTCGCACTTCGCACTTCCTTTTGGAACTCCACGGGATGCAACAGCACCTCCCCTCCCTCGCACAGGCAGTGGACAGCCCATTGTCATTCTGACTTCAGACGATAATCACATTTAGAATGACAATGGGCCGTCTGCCTTTAACATGACGTGTGCACTGTAAGGGAGTGGCTGAGGCGAGTGACTCACATAGCACCAGTAGATTGTAGCAGAAGAGCTTTCCCCAGTCAGCCAATTTCGGCGTCCAGCAATTAACAAGCTTTGGCAAAGCCAATAGGCCTTGCTTTAAAAGGCAGCGCTATTGAATTTTCCCATGTTTTTGGAGAGAGCTTGAGAGAGGGCAGTGAAAATAACAGGGTGGGAGAGTAAAGAAACACATGTGCACTTAGACTGCTGGTTATTAAAAAGTCAGTGAGGTATACAGTGGAAGGATACAACTCACCCAATCAGAACACAGTCAACCCTTAATGCTAGCAGGCAGACTGAAGAATAGGGATAAATACGAAATCAAGACAGCACAACATGAGATAGACCACAAAGGCTTCCAATTACAAGCAAAGGTTTGAACCTAGTGAATGTTACTCACTTAATACAATGGATCTGCCTGCTCACACTCACAGCTGTCCTGACCCAAGACCTTAAAAGAGGAGCAATACTAGGGTGGACAACATGGTGGGTATAGTAGGGGGAGCAGAGAGTGTGGTTAAGAGCGTGCATAGTGTGGGAGAGCAGGGAGAGAGTGGGTACGAAAGGGGAAGCAGGTAGACGGGGAGTAAGAAAAGGGGGACAGAGTGAGGTGCGGGTCAGATCGTATGTAAAGACAGGGGGAGTGGGAAGACAGTGGAGGATACGGAAAGGTGGAACAAAGAGACCAGGATGTAAGTGGCCACAGAAAACGAATCAGGGAGAGAGCAGGAAAACAAGGAGAGACCAGGGGGAGCTAGTAAGAGAGAAGGCCTGCTCCATGGTGTAGCCTCGAAGAGGCTTTTGCTTGCCAAGAGCAGAGGGTTGTTAATCATGGCAGAGCAAAGAGCACACAACATTTTCTCATTATAGTTTGCACTTTTATCCCTGAAATGAGGAACTGGGACAGATCTGCATTATTTCCATACAAGTACTGATGTGTGGACTGTGCACTTCACGGGTCACATCTGACCTTTTACTTCGACAGTGAAACGTATGGCTTGAGGTGAAAGTTAAGAGCAGATGTGTGGCAGGTATTCACTTTTAATGAATTGAACAATGACAAAATGTGAATCTTCATAATGATGTGGAAAACGGTAATGGAGAAAGTAATGTGATTTCTGTGGTACAAATGTGTACTAATAGGTAGCTGTGGTGTCCCAGGAATGTGTCCAAGGTCACAAAGCCACCACTGTGAGGTTTAAAGAACAGAGGGTGTGATAGCAAAGTCAAGAGAACCCCTTTTTGAACCTGACTTGAATGGCACTGAGTGAGCGGCCGTTGGGAGTAACCTCCCAATCATTTGATTGCTTCCCTGAGGGAATTCTGAGAAGAGTGTGGGCAAATCCATCCATCTATCCATCCACCTCCATCCACTAAGGCTGGGGTTCATGGTGCTCATCATCAAAGTTGACGTGCAGAATAAAGTCGACAGTGTGAGAACAACCAGTTGCTGGGCTTGCTAGATGAACCTTGCGGTTGTTGCCAGTGTTTCAATATATTTAAAAGAGAACAAGGGCCCTGAATGAACTTTGGCTATGAAAGCACCGGTAAGGAAACATTAAAAAATATTTATACTATGAAAAATGCAGATGTTTTTACTGTGGGACTTGCAGCTAATGTATGTAGCATGGCACTCGAAAGATGGATCAATTATTACTGTGATGCAACAAATGCAATGCATTTCTTGTATATTATAGAAATAGTGCAGCACTAAGTTTACTCAATACCTTCAACTTCAAGTGTAGAAAGGCATTTTATTTGCGCTGTGTTTTCAGTTTAAATAAATGTGGAAAAATACTAGCTGTAGCATCGTCTTTTGTTAGTGGAAAAAATAAATGTGGATAAATATAGAAAAAATGGGCAAAAAATAAATATGGATAACTACAGACGGAAATGGCAAAAAAATAAATACCATAAAACCGAGAGCCCTAATAATAATTCAGTGGCATTTGTGGTTCAGCTTGACAGGGTTTGCGGTTTCAGTTTGTGAGGGGTTCTCTACCCCTCAACAGAAACCGCAATTTACTAAAGGATTTTTATACACCAATGAAATGGGGACTCTATTGTCCTTTTTAACGTAATGGGATATACCTTTTTATGTTACTCCCTTGTAAAAGGAATGCACTCAAAATGTTTTCCCCAGTAGTACTTTTCATCTAAACCCAAGACAAAAGGCCACGGTGGCAGTGCTATTGGCAAACTCATTCCATTGGTGGATGAAAGGGTGCTACAGATTTTCACACGGGATCTATAGTGTTATAACAGAAAGTTTGTATGTCTCATTGAGGGTTAGTGTGTGTCTGTGGATGTGTGATTATCATCCACCAAATTGTGCGTCAAACTGCCAAACATGGATTGAGTGTTGTCTGTCTCTGTGTGTTTTGTTTGGACCTCTATTGACAACAAAACAGTGAACAGTGGCTTGGTGTACACTGAAATACCATAAACCACAGTGAGTTGTTTGTATCAAACGGCATGCAATTGCTATTCACCAAGGAGAGGGCTTAGTCCAAACACATCTATAAAAAGCGATGTCATGACTTGCTGCAGTGCAATGTTATGTAATTTTATGAGTATTACATTAGTAATGCACCATCGGCCACAAAAGATATTCTGGCACAGAGCGGGTATATGAGCCTATCCATGCCTAGGGTATGTTGGTTAATTGAAAACTAAGGACTTCAGATGCTTGTGGTATTTTAGAATATAGGAGGAGGCTTATGTGTGGGGTGGATGGCCATTCCAGACTTTAGGAGTGATGTAAGAGAACTCTCATCCGACGGATCCAGTACCATGTATGCCTGGGATATGTGCAAATAGGAGTCCTGCATAGTGACGGTATCTGGGTGGTTTGTAGGATGAGTTGTGACTGCCTACATTTTGTAGTGATTTGAATGTATGTATGAGAAGTTTGAAATTAGACTTGTTGTGTATTGGGAGCCAGTGGGGCTCCATGAATCGTGGAGTGATGAAAGTTCTATGGGGAGGTTGAGGATGAGTCTAGCTGCCAGGTTTTGGATGAATTGTAGACTTCTGGTGAGTTCCTTGGTTATCCCATCATAGGGGGTATTCCTGTAGTTGAACATTCAGGTGACTAGGGCCAGAGCGACATTTTATCGTTTTTTCTTGGTAGCCGTTTTACTATCTTCCGCAGCATCTTTAAGATGTGTAACCAGGATGCAGTGATGGCATTGACTTGTGCAGTCATGTTCGGATGGCTATTGATGATGACTCTGGGTTTCCTGGCAAGGTCATGGGTCTGAGTTCGGCCGGCCACCTTATGCAGTCCCATAGTAAGGTGTTCTTGGCAAAGATCACTATTTCTGTCTTGTAGGTGTTGGCTTCATCCAATTAGCGATTTCAGTCATTCAGGCTGTGAACTTGCTTCTTGTGTTGGTGGTCTAGAATGATTTGCATGTCATTGGCATCGGAGATGATGGTGATGTCACAATTGGGGATGACTGGGAAGAGTGATCATGTATGTGTTGAAGGGGGTCCGGCTGAGTGATGAACCTCGAGGCATGCTGCAGATGCCTACAGGGAGTAAGGATATAGTCTGACCACTTGTGTTCTGTTCTATGAGAAAGTGCAGACAGGAGAGAGCAGGTCCTTGGATGCTAAACTTGTGTTGGCGTCTGATGAGGATGGGATGTGAGACTGAGTCAAATGCTGCAGAGTGGTAAGGGGGAATAAGGGCTGCCATGTCTCTTCTGTCATGGATCATGCAAATGTCATCTGCGGTGTCAGTCAATGGTGTTGCTGTACTGTGTTTGAGCCTTGATACAGGCTACATAGTGTTGAGGATTAGATGGATGGCAGGGTTGGTTGGTGAGGAGTCGGTTGATTAGTTTCTCTAAGACCTTGTCCACACATGGTACCAGGGAGATGTGTCTGTAGTTATAGAGTGTAACAGGGTCAGCGGATGGTTTCCTAAGGAGGGGCTTGACAGTTGAATGTTCTTTTCAATTTTCAATTTTATATATTGTTTATAAACTTACACCTGTCAAGTAAAATGTCCCAAGGGGATATATATGTGCATGAACAAACGTTTTCGAAATTATATATGTACTTTGAAATTTGCAATAGTACCTTGCATATCTCCAAAATGGCTGAATTAATTCCCCGAGAAAAATAAAAACAACCAGACTACATGAAATCTCACTTTAGAGGAGGATGATGAAAATATTTTGAATGATTTCTTCCATCTGCATCAAACTTATCACTTCAAGTTTGGTGCAGATTTGTTAATGGGAGAGGATGGCTGACCTTGAAGCTGGAGAACGGAGTTCAAACAGTGGCAAGGACGCTGAACATCCTGTGGTTCTGGGAAAATAACTTAGTCTCCCCATGCCTAACACGTGTCCATCTGTAACGCAACTGGTGCTCCTGTAAACCGCTCTGATACTTTGGGGTTGAGTTTATGCTATATAAAACTAACCAAAAAAAAGTAATCAAGAGTACAAAAATCTCAGGATGGCCTTACTTCGGTAACATTATTCATTTAACAAGAATTGCAGTAATCTTTTTGTAAATAGTTGACTGGTATTCCCACTATTTCAGTCAATGCTTCCAGGATGCTACTGGTCAGATATATTCTCTGAATGCTGATAATCCGTGTGTCCAGAATATTTATATTTTTTGACAATTTCCTGTACCTAATATTTTCTCAGTCATTAGCGTTCTAGCATAAAAACCTGAACACAGTACTTCCTGCCATTTTGATTGTTTATGTATTTCTCAAATGGAGAGTTAATACAAGGATGTCTGCAAAAATCATTTGTTAATCATTATTTGCAATAAAACATCACTTACCCTGTGCAAATAATTCCTCCATAAGGCTCAGACTTTTTTTTACCACTTTCAGGGAAAATTCCCACTACTTGATGATTGCTTCATTTACTGATCTTTTTGGAGCATCATTAAAGTGAAGAAAATTGTTTTTCTTTTTGACTTTCTTGCTAACTTTTTGTTTTACATGTTGAACGTTGCTGGTGAAAATGTTAAATATTTTGTCATTCAGATTGCATATTTGAAAATATTGGCTTTTGATAGTATAGCAAATGGCTGATCATAAAACCCAAACCCATTTAATTTATGAGGTAAAGATAATATCAGTTCTCAGGTCAGATAACTAATTAAGTTGATCAAGCCTTTTCTGAGCCTATATTACCTGGAGTATTCAACAGCAGAAACAATGTAATTTCAGTCCTGCCAAGTACCACACATAAGGGGTTAGTCAAGTCAAGTCAATAAACTTTATTCGGTTGTGCGAATTGACAACCATAAAAGCATTTACACTACATTTAAAAAGAACACGTTAATACATAGGAATAAAATACAGTTGTAAAATGAGCAGGTGAAGACAAATATACAACAAGCATTCGGAATATTTAGCGGAGTCCATTATAAAAAAGAGGTAATAGCAATTCATATATTATTTTTATCCTTCCATACTATTTCTAAATTTTACTGCCGATTTTAAAAAACTACATAGATACAAGGAATATTCACAACTTAATAACTGTAGAAAGTGCAGTGCAGGACGATATTGTGTAAAATTTAGTTTTTTCAAACAGGGTTTTAAATATAGATTCCTCGGTACAGTATAAAAGGGACAAAAGAAAAGAAAGTGTGCCAGGTCTTGCGGAGACATGTCGTCGCAGCCGCAAGCCGGCAACACTTGTACACGGTGAGATCCCCTAGGTACAGCCAGCAAAAAATGAAACAGATTAAACCTGAACCTGATCAGTAAGAAACGGTCATAGCTGGACAATTGCCAGGATAAATAGGGTTCCATGAGCAAGGTGCTCTTTACTAATACATGATTACGAACACTTTCTTTTTTGAGCTCACGTGATTCCCTATCTTGAATTCTACGATCAATAAAAGCTTTCTTGACCGTTATAACATCCTGTTTAGTGATCGATTCAGGAGATGAAAAGAGATCAGGGCGACCTAGATCTGCAAAGCACTTAAAAAGATACTTTAACCAGGGGACCTTCATCCTGTTGTCCCATGTGAGTGACTCTCTTAAAATAAGCTGGGTGAGTGGAATGTTATCATTTAACCAACAATTCATCCAGCATAACATGGGATTAACAGCAATCTTGTCACTTACGAAAGAAACCCCCAGTTCCTCGTGCACGGAAAAATTGGCCGTGCCCCTGGGAACCCTTAATACTGATTTCAAGAAATTATTCTCAACAGTCTGTAGGGATCCGGAGGAACATAACCCCAAATTTCACTACCATAGCACGCTGTGGAGATACTCTTAGCTTGATAAAGTTGGAGTAGGGCGGCAACTGGACTATTGCCCACTTTCTTAGAAAAGTCCATTATTGCCGCGTTTACCCTAGTGACTTCACCCTTCTTTTTTTCAATCACGGGACCCCAGTTTAGTTGACTGTCAAAGAGGACCCCGAGATAGGAAAATGTATGTGTGGTAGGAATACGTACACCATTTACATTTAGGCAGTTTACTTTTTTATTTCCCTGTCCGACCTTCATTATGTATGATTTAGAGTTGTTAATGCTTAACTCTCTTGAGGTCATAAAAGAATGGAAGGAATCTAATAAGATTTGAAGTCCGTTTGCTGTTCTTGATAGGAGAACTGCGTCGTCCGCATATAAAAGGACTGGCAGCCCCCTACGGCCTATATACGGAAAATCCGTATTGGTGCTTAAAAGATGCTCTTCCAGATCATTTATGTACAAGTTAAAAAGAAATGGGGCCAGGATGCAGCCTTGACGGACACCACGATGCACCCCAAAGTCTTTGGTCACATTCAGGTCTTGGGTGAATCTGACATTTGCATTGGTGTCCGAGTGCATATCATCTAACAAATCGACCAGGTTTGGGTCCACACCCATTTTTAGCATGGCGACCCAGAGTTTTCCCCGGCTCACACAATCGAAAGCCGAGGAAAGATCCATGAACGCCATATGGATCGTTCCTCTTCGGGCCTTAGTATACTTCGCGATGATGAGATATAAGTTTAAACATTGTGAAATCGTAGAATGACCAGGCCTGAATCCATACTGGATTGAAGATATTATATTATTTTCTTCTGACCATCTGACCAATCTATTCAATATTACTCCTCCCACAACTTTAACCACAGAGTTTGTTAAAGATATTGGTCGATAGCAGGCAGGGCTACTGCGGTCTCCTTTTTTAAAAATAGGTACGATAGTGGATACCCCCCATGATTTTGGGCATCCACAGAGCACAGCAGCATTAAGAACAGCTGTAAGGACCGGTGCCCAGAGTGTTATACAAGATTTGAAAAGATCAGGGGGGAGACCGTCAGGTCCTGGGGCCTTGTTGTTCGATAGGCCTTCTATGCCCTTTATTACCTCATCTCATCAATTGTGAAGAACAAGGATTTTTCACTAATTTCTTTTGGACTACATTGTACCTGGAAACCGTTACCTTTAAAAATGGAACTGAAGTGGTTAATCCAAACTTCTTCTGGGATATTGGTGCCTATACTTGAAATGCTGGAATGATCAAATAAGGGCTTGTTAATGATCTCCCAGAACTTAGAACTATTTTTTAGTATCTCTGGATCTAACAAGGTCTCCCAAACGTTTTTCTTGACAGCACGTTTGCGAATGGCAAGAGACTTTTTATACTCAGCCCGCAACACCCTGATGGTTGAGGGATCTCTCGGTTTTGTTTTTAATGCTTTCTTAAGCTCACGACTGGCCTTCGAACAGTTACTATCAAACCATTTTGGATTATTGGATAAGTTAGCTATCCTCTTAGTAGGTAACGTTAAAAGTGACTCCACCTTTTTAGTAATCTCATTAAAGGACGTCAGAATTTGTAATGGTGCTGAAGCAGTAGATGTACATGTTATCAGATCATGGTGGCATACATTGTTGATAGAAGAATAAAATTGCTTACAGTCCACCATTGACCACTTTAAACGTCGCTTACCATTAATACATTTAGTGGTACCACAGTCCTTTCGAGTGATATGTTTTTCGAGTAAATTCACACCCATAGTTATACATAAAGGATTGTGATCGCTAAATATGCTTGGAATAATCGAAAAATCCCCAACAAAATTAACAAATTCTGCCGATAATAGAATATGGTCTATATATGACCCTGTAGCGTGACCTTTAAAAGTAGGGGTTGAAAATACAGTTTGTTCCTCAACTATTGACATAGCAGTGAAAAGGTTATATTCATTCACTAAGTCATTTAAACATGAACCCCTTCGCGAGTGATCAAAGTGTATTCCTTCCAGATGGTTACAACCCAAATGACCAGCAGGACTCAGGTTAGGATTCCCACATAAATGAGAGTTGAAATCACCCGCTATTATCTTAAGGCGGGGAAGGGAATCATCTTTGGCCCTTAGGAATTCACGCAATGACTCAATATTGCAATCACCAGACTGACTCACTGCATTATAAAAGTTGACCAGAGCAAAACTTGTACTGCCCCTCTTAAATTCAACAACCTGAATATTATTATTGCCAGAGTGATGTACAGTTTTAAGGCATATTAGTGACAAATTAACAAAGATTGCCAAACCCCCTTTAGCTCTACCACTAGGTGAAGGAACTGCCGAGATTATAAAACTCTCATAACCGTCAATGTGTATATTTTCCCCCACTGCCCAGGTTTCTTGGAGACATATAACGGGGTAATCTTTAACAAAAGATAACCATTCTATATTAGACAATTTATCCTGCAGACCAGCTATATTCCAGGATAATAGCCCCTCTTTATATTTGATTGGCTCGTGTTGTATTATAGCCACATTTCCACGAGCAATTTGAGTAATAGGTGTTAGGCCTGTACATCAGCGAACCCGGTCTGTTCCGGGATTAGCCGAAGAACAAGCTTGAGGGCAGGCTGGGTTTATATCGGTGGGTAAACCTGGTATATCTATTTGATTCCAGCCATCCAAACCCCCATCTAACCCTTGAGGAATATCTACGAAGTCTGTATCTTCTGGCAATCGGTCGGTGGGGAGGAGGTTAGTTGGTGTGTCAGGTAGTCATTCCACCCCATCCAATCCCCCCTCGTCTGAGAAGATGCCATACCTATTGGAGGTGGGGATGTTAAAGTGATTATTAAAAAGATGAGTAGGGTAATATTGATCTGGGGGGGGTGGCCGTATTGGACGTTCCCTTCTATCCTGACTATACCCCCAGTTGTTAGTTGGTACCTCAAAACCCCAGCCATTTGGTGTCGCTGGCCATATAGGCCTAGTAAAGTTATGAGTAGGCTTAGGATAGGACATACTCCGCTGTTTTTTGCCGAAAAATTCTAGGGTGAGAGGAATGATAGTACCTCTTCTGCGCTGCGGCGGCAAAATATTTGGCAGGATGTTTGGTAAAACTGCAGAATTGGTAAAATTTATAATAATGCAATCGCCCTTGAATTTTTTAGGGTTTTGACCTATCCAAGGGACTCTTCTGGCTGACTTAATGTCTCCAGCTAGCTGTTGCTTCCCCCACGGGGCCAGCTGCATATTACCTGATAACCAGTGCAGGGACTTACTTGTTACTGCCGGGGGGGGATTCTGATTGGTCTGGGGCTAGTGGGGGGACGTTAGCCAATACCAGTACTAGTGGAGCCGCGTCTTCCAGAAACTGTACCGTGACTTCTTCTGTAATAGGTGTAGGTATTACAGGCGGAATTGGGGGTAATGTATCTCCTGGCAGTAAGTGATGTGTCGCTGTAGTTGAGGACTGTTCCTGTAAATTTGCGTGTATAGTGTTTGAAGTAGTGCCTCCCTCAGATGAAGGAAAAAGAGCCTCTTTTACGGGAAGAGCTAGGCTGGTGACTGTGTCTGATATATTAGACACAGCTTCTACTAACTTTTTTTGATCAGCACCTAGCTTCTTTATATCAGCAGTTAGCTTGTCCAATTTGGTCACTACTGGTTTAATTAAGATTTTAAGTTTAGTGTCAATTAGATCAGCTAACCTTGATAATAACTCCTCATCCATATTATGCTTCTCGGATTCTTCTACTTTCCCCCTGCTTTTATCCCTACTTCTCACAGGTGACACAGCCCTCTTCTTCCCTAGAAGAACTCCACCACGGTATAATTGAGTTTTTCTACATTTTCTGATGGCACGTGGCGCATGATCTAGAACTGGGGGATCGGCTTCATTATTTGGCTGCTCACTCTCCTGCACAATTTGATCTTGGTCTTGATCAGTGTCAACTACCTGACATTCCGAATCATTAGCCCGAGCTATATCTTGACCTTGTGTTGTGTGAGTACTCAGGTTTGAGATGCCATGTTCTAAGGTATCAGAGTCTAAAACTGCACTTCCCTCAACCTGGGAAGGTATATCAATCCAGGGTGAATCAGGTGAAGGACTTAGGGGAGATAAGTTAGGGGACAGGCTAAGACCTAAGGATTCGCGCCTCTCGTTGTTAATCTTAGAGACTACTTGTATCATATAGTTTTCTATTGAGTTACCTCCCACCGCTAAATTCTTTTTAGGCATTCTTCTTAAACGAGTAATAATAACCAAGTAACAACAATGTTATAATGGATGATGGTATATCCAGGAAATAAATACAAGTATGAATAGTCTTACTGCAGAACCACACTGAACGAAGACAGTAAGGGCAGAGTAGCGTGTCCAGTCCAGTCTCAGCCTGTCTCGGACTGTCTAAGACTGTCCGCCCTTTGTCCGGGCTTCGTCCGGCGTCCCGCACACGCGTCCCGCTATGCGTCAGGGGCACGATTTAATAGGAGGAGCAGGGGGCGGGAAGAGACTCCAGGTGCGCTGCGTTGATCCTGCGCGGAACCCTGGGTCTCGCAGTCCCGGCCCCTGTTGAAAGCGCCTCACACTCTCCTCGGCGACGGTAAAATATCCAAAGCTCCACTCCACCACTTTAGAAGGCAAACGAACAGGGTGTTAAGATGAAAGTCACGGACTCTGCACACAGCTGCGAGCGGCTCCCGCGAAGCGGGGGCCGCGAGCTGTTTTGAAGGGGCAAGCCAGGCAAGGCAAACGGGGAGGAGCAGGGGGCGGGAAGAGACTCCAGGTGCGCTGCGTTGATCCTGCGCGGAACCCTGGGTCTCGCAGTCCCGGCCCCTGTTGAAAGCGCCTCACACTCTCCTCGGCGACGGTAAAATATCCAAAGCTCCACTCCACCACTTTAGAAGGCAAACGAACAGGGTGTTGAGATGAAAGTCACGGACTCTGCACACAGCTGCGAGCGGCTCCCGCGAAGCGGGGGCCGCGAGCTGTTTTGAAGGGGCAAGCCAGGCAAGGCAAACGGGGAGGAGCAGGGGGCGGGAAGAGACTCCAGGTGCGCTGCGTTGATCCTGCGCGGAACCCTGGGTCTCGCAGTCCCGGCCCCTGTTGAAAGCGCCTCACACTCTCCTCGGCGACGGTAAAATATCCAAAGCTCCACTCCACCACTTTAGAAGGCAAACAAACAGGGTGTTAAGATGAAAGTCACGGACTCTGCACACAGCTGCGAGCGGCACCCCATAAGGGGTTAGATTAAAGCATTATACTTCTGGTGTCCGCATTGCTTCACTAAACTGCTTTAGTTATGCAAGTATGGTGTTCCTGGGGTCAACCACGACAAGGCACGCCACAGAGCTGAGATGCCTAATTAATAGGTTACCAAGGGCTTCCCTGCAGCATGTTAAAAATGGCTTGCTATGCTTAGTTGTTACGTTGTCTCTTTGAATAGACTAGACATCAAACAATATAGTGCTGCAGGGTGGGCCGGACTCGGAACCTAAAGCAGCCCTGGCAGTTTTGTCGGATCCGGCCCCCCCCCCCTCAAAGCCGGCCCGCTGCTGCAAAAATGGCCCACCCCTTCCACCCTCCCAGGGATACACCTGTTGCTCGATATGGCCAGTCCGGCCTACTGCTGGTCATGAAGAACCACAAAGTGTAAGCCAAGCTCGGCCTTAAAGAGTGTACCTTGACCAGGTGATCTCTGCTTCCAGCAGCTATGAAAAGTGAAACAAAATAAGCAAACAGCTGTGCCGGATAGACTGCGGCACTCAGGGTTCTGGGTGATGCCTTGCCTTGTTTTCTAATGCCAGGCTGCTCTACCCCTGTGACCACGCACAGAGGAGATCAACTGAATCAGCAGGCTGGCAGAAAGAAAGGTGCTGGGTGGCAGCATTGATTTTTCATCTTGCTTTGCTCACCGCAAGTCATGCCCTGGTCAGCAGAGAACTGGTTGATCATCATGGGCCACATGCATCAAACTATTTTGCATTTGCAAATGGTGCAAATCGGTAATTTGGGCCATTTGCAAATGCGGAATAGCCTTTCACGATGTAAGAAATGCTTTGTAGTCACAATTTTAGGTAATCACAAAAATAGGGGATCACAATTTATGATTCCTTTAGCACATGTATCAAGCATTTCCTAAATGCAAACTGTGTATTTAGGAATATGTTATTACCATTGACTTCAAGTCATGATAACCATGTGTACATTTTGAAAAATGTAAAAAAAATGCTTTTTACAATGTACAATGTAGCGCATACATACCCCTAGGCCATGTGCGAGCTTCACATGTGTCACATTTATTTTTTGGGGGTGCTTCAGGGGAGCCTTAGACTTCTGGCCACCCTTAGCATTGCATTATCTAATTTGTGATCACCAATTAGGTAATCCCAAATTAACTAATGTAAAATCATTTGCACCAATGTGTCTTTAGGCCCGTAGGAAATAATGGAGTAGTATTACCTAATAGCGATTACCTATTTAGCAAACCGCTATTCGGTAATATTAAAGGATCGCAAAATCTTTGGCGATTTCTTACATATATAGCATTTTGCGCAAAGCCCGAATATCTCCAAAAGCTAACACCTGCCCTGAGCAGTTCTTAGCCATGTTATCCAATGGGAGGTGGATAACATGGCTAAAAGCATTAGCTCGGTAATGCATGAATATCGCTTAATTTTCAGCGATATTCATGCATTGCGGCGATTTTTATCGCATTTGCGATAAACCTTGGTAATACCAAGGTTTATTTGCTTTAAAAATCACCGCAGCTCAGCGGTAAATTTTTATGTCTAACCAAGCAATAGCGATAATTATCGCTATTGCTTGGTAATATGCCCCTCAGCCTTTCTCGCACTTGCCAATTGCCTATACCAATACAAACATTTGGTGAAAGAAAATGGTCACAATCAGTAATAAAATTTAAAAACACACTGCCACCACCAGGATTATTCCAAGATATTTGTTTAAAAACGTTTAAACCTTCAGGACCAATAGAATGTAAACTTCCTCATCAGCAGTTGCAATGTAATTAAAAAAATACGACTTCCACTCTGTCCATTTTATGTACAGATTTGTGCCGGCTAGCCAAAACGTTTGTGGAGGGGCTAAAGAAAAATGCTTCATGCTTTCTGGGACACGCTGTTGACAGCACAATATGGCCGGGATGCCCGTCACCCCCTCCCAACACAATCCCCAAGGATGGGAAGACGGACGCAGTTCTGAACTTTTGGAAGGCGGGAGGGAGTCACCCTCCCGGCGGTATTTATTAAAATATGAAACAAAATTAAAACATTAAATAAAAAGTTTCATAATCATGTACAATTTTCATTTATTACATTTCGATGAAGACATGTTCTTTGGCTAACCTTAACAAATCTCTAATACAAAGGTTTCCTAGCCGAGTCTAACATCCTGCAAATGCATACATTCTAAATTAAAATTGTACATCCTAGCATTAAGGGCCAACGGCAAGGTCTTAACTGGTGTCAGATCCCTGCTACCAAAAAACTCTCGCCCTCACGGTGTGAGTGGCGGCCGCACAGAGGACTGTACCCTCCTTGCCAACTCTAATTTCCCTTGTCTTGTCGGGGGCCCCCCTTTCCGCTCGACGCCATCTTAAAGGTCGTCCGAGCACCCGTGTGAGGTATCTGTAGGAAGGACAGCGTGGACTCCCCCCCCCCCACCCCCACACTCTCTATCACATCCGCCGTCGCGGATATCCGGGCCCCGGGAAATTCGTAGGAGGGGCATATAGCCGCCTCCTCCCCTGGAAGGGGCCTATGGCCGTCTCCCCTTAGGCGACCCATCCTTAGTGGGTGCCGCCTCCCAGTGGGACGGGCCAATGGCCGCCTCCACCCCGGCGCTCCCATCCATAGTGGGTGGCGCCCCCCCTCTAGGGACCTTGAAATTACTGCTCACCGATGATGACCTTACCGCCCGACCAAAAAATAAATACGACATTTGTTCACTACTAAGGAAGAAAATATCAGCCTACTTAATTGTATCAAACTGTTTACTCCTAGAAGAAAAAACAGTATCCTACTGACAGAAATCACATCATCAGTCTAAACATTCATTCTCCTTCTATACGGAGGTGAAAAAGATGTTATCAGAGCAAAACTTTATTGCAAAACCAAACATTGCCATAAGGGGCTGGTGGGTGGGTCAAAATTGCTCCTTGTTCAGTCGAGGGCTCACGAGCAACGAGTGGGTGCAGCCTTCCAAGCACAGGAACAAGAGGACGCTTCTTCGGATTCCCGCTCTCTTTATTCTTCTTCGGGAGGGCGTGTACCCTCCGCCGGTACGCCTACTTGGCGTGGCCATCGGTGTAGGTGTCTAGGACAACCCCTCTTGGGCGGGAAAAGGTGCGCCCCAGCTACGCCGCTTTGGGCATACCAGCCGAGACACGCCTCCCACCCAAAAATGGTTTCCCGGGAGGATCGGGGCACCCAACCATACGTTCGGGGGGACCGAGTGGTCGCCCCTTTCCATATGGCCGGGATGCCCGTCACCCCCTCCCAACACAATCCCCAAGGATGGGAAGACGGACGCAGTTCTGAACTTTTGGAAGGCGGGAGGGAGTCACCCTCCCGGCCGTATTTATTAAAATATGAAACAAAATTAAAACATTAAATAAAAAGTTTCATAATCATGTACAATTTTCATTTATTACATTTCGATGAAGATATGTTCTTTGGCTAACCTTAACAAATCTCTAATACAAAGGTTTCCTAGCCGAGTCTAACATCCTGCAAATGCATACATTCTAAATTAAAATTGTACATCCTAGCATTAAGGGCCAACGGCAAGGTCTTAACCGGTGTCAGATCCCTACTACCAAAAAACTCTCGCCCTCACGGTGTGAGTGGCGGCCGTGCAGAGGACTGTACCCTCCTTGCCAACTCTAATTTCCCTTGTCTTGTCGGGGGCCCCCCTTTCCGCTCGACGCCATCTTAAAGGTCGTCCGAGCACCCGTGTGAGGTATCTGTAGGAAGGACAGCGTGGACTCCCCCCCCACCCCCACACTCTCTATCACACCCGCCGTCGCGGATATCCGGGCCCCGGGAAATTCGTAGGAGGGGCATATAGCCGCCTCCTCCCCTGGAAGGGGCCTATGGCCGTCTCCCCTTAGGCGACCCATCCTTAGTGGGTGCCGCCTCCCAGTGGGAGGGGCCAATGGCCGCCTTCCCCCGGGCGCTCCCATCCATAGTGGGTGGCGCCCCCCCTCTAGGGTCCGTGAAATTACTGCTCACCGATGATGACCTTACCGCCACAGGCCGGATAGTTGACCGGCTATCCGGCCCCCCCCAAACTCCTCCTAAAGGTCATGCTTCCTCAAACCCCTTAGCCATGCTATGAAGTCTCCTATGAGTAAAACATTCCCCTCCCGGGACAGGTGAACCCCATCATTCAGATACATGTGATCACCCCGAATACACCCATGAGGAATGCTATGCAACTGCGCCGAGCGAAACAATCTACCAATTTTATTGTTAACCTTCTTCCCCGAATGGTTCAGTGCTGACACTGAAAGGCCCCCCCGCCACACCTTTCTGGGAATCATGTGGGACCAGGCAATCGCGCACCCCGGGATTCTTTTTGCCAACCAGCTAACGGCCGACAAGACTTGCTCGAGTAATACTCGTCTACCCAGAGTCACCAAATCATTGCCCCCCAGGTGTACTATGACTACAGATGGCGGTGACCTCTGCCGCCCTAGGAGACCCTCAACAAAAGATTCGAATTGGTCAATACAGAGCCCGCCCCTTCCATGGAAGGCACTCTGTACCCGTATTCCCCAGCTGCGCCAGTCGCGTCACCTGCTTTGAATATGTCCCCGGCCCGCCTCACGTATGAGTGGCCCACGACCCAAACCACTCTCTCCTCAGACGGCGATCCATGACCGCTGGTCCCCTGGTACTGGGTCGACTGCAAATTCCGCCCCGCATGACATGCTCGCGAAACTGTAAATCAAACAGAAGACAAGAAGCGTGAGTGCATGTAACTTGACTTCACAACATGTGCAATCGCACATATCTTTTAAAACAATTCGAGGACCATCGTCCTAACTGTTTCACTTCTTCTGCACTCTGACCCCTGGCTGTAGCCTCAGTAGCAGCCCCTATCCTAAAGGAGTGGGTCCCGAAATCGCACGGGTCCATGCCCGCCGCAGCGTTTGTCAGTGGTAGCACCCTCTGGAACTGAAACCTCGTAAGTGGGGTAGCATCGATGTGCCTCAGCAAACTCCCCCCCCCCATGTATCCGCCCTCAGTGCCAAGTATTCCTCTATACACATTATCGGGCACGTGGGGGACCCTCGCATGCGCTGGACAACAACACTGTTTCCCATAGCTCCCTGGTCAGTTTTGGACCTAGCTATCGTGACTACCATCGAATCACCCCTATTTAGGATGTGATCCCTGCATAAGCCTCCCTCCACATCTTTCTTATTCCTTGCGACCAGCTCGCTCACCCGCATAGCCCCATGGAACGCTAATGCGAAAGCTGCCCGGAACAGAACTGATTCGAACTGGGAGGAGCATGTCGTGACTAGTTTCGCCATGAGTAGGGACAACCTTTCTAAGCCAATCGGGCACCTCTCGTCTCGCTTGCGACCCTCGAGGCGCTGCCAGCCGCGAAGGGCTTTTTTCCCCAAAAAGGAACCTGTTGGGTCTTTGATGCCATGCACTTGCGCCATGAATGAGATGGCCGCCCTGTGTCTATTGGCCGTTGCCGCTGATCGGCCTTCTCTGTGCAGTGCTACCAGGAACCCAAGGAAGGAATCCTCCTGACCCCAGTTCTGACTCCCTGTGGGACCCAAAAATGCACAATAGGAACAAAACGCTCCTTCGTATGCCTTCCTCGTCCTGGGGGCTAAGCTTGCTGCCACGAGTTCTTGTAATCCGGGGCACCGATTAGCCAGAGTGCTTCGGGGAATGGTGCCGCCACTAGGTCCGCTGTAGGTAGATAACCCCTGAACGCCTGCATATGTGAACGAGAGAGTGCAGCAGCCGCATGATTCAGTACACCCGGCACATGTTTCGCCCTGATCTGTACATTCAGTCTCATGCAAAGCAGCACAATTTCCTTCAACAATCTCAAGATCCATTTGCAGCGTGCTGCCTGATTGTTAATGCATTCTACAACAGTCATATTATCAGACCAAAATACCACTGAGCGGTCTCGGAACTCGTCCGGCCATGCCATCAGAGCGACAAAAATAGGGAATAGCTCAAGGAACCCTATGTTACCTGTGAGACCGCTGGTGTGCCACCACATCGGCCATGTCTGCGCCGACCATCGTTTACCAAAGATGGCGCCAAATCCCACGCTCCCTGCCGAGTCGGTCCACAAACCCAGCTCGTCCGAAGACGCTGGCGGCTTGTTCCACACTACTCGACCGTTGAAGTCTGCCAGGAATGCCAACCAAATGCGCATGTCCTGGCGAACCTCTGCAGACAGTCTCGTGCGGTGGTGCCCTTCTTTGAGACCAACCATAGCTTGTGCAATAGAGCGTGAAAAGGGGCGGGCCATTGGTATCACTCTCAAGGCAAAGTTAAGCTGACCCATCGTTTGCTGTAACTGGTGCAGGGTCACTTTCGCCTTACTAAGGCAAAGTTCCAGGGAAGCCCTAAATTTAGATACCTTTCCCACTGGCAAACGGAAACATCCCTCCACAGAATCGAGCTCAATTCCCAGAAACTCTAGTGAAGTAGATGGTCCAACCGTCTTACCTGGTGCCAATGGCACTCCAAACTCCCTCATGAGTCCTGTAGCGCCTGCGCACATTTCGTGTCGCCGGCTGCTCCCAAGAACAGAAAGTCATCTAGGTAATGCATAACATGCCTATGCCCCGTGGCCTCGGTGAATGCCCACTCTAAAAAACAGCTGAATTTTTCAAAATAGGCACAAGAAATGGAGCAACCCATCGGCATGCATTTATCCATGTAATAACGTCCTTGGAACGCAAAACCTAGCAGACGCTGATCCTGTGGGTGTACCGGGAGCAACCGGAATGCCGATTCGATATCTGATTTCGCCATCAGCGCCCCGGGGCCCAGGATATGACACATGGTGACGGCATCATCGAACGATGCGTACCGCACCCAACAGACTTCCGGGTCAATAGCATCGTTTACTGAGAAACCCCTTGGAGCAGACAGATTATGGAGCAGCCTGAATTCCCCCGGGTCCTTCTTGGGGACCACCCCTAATGGGGAACAGATGAAATTTGCCACTGGCGGGCGCTGAAAAGGCCCAGCCACTCGGCCTAGGGTCACCTCTTTAGCGATTTTTCTCTCCACCACACCTGGATTATGCTGTGCCGAAAGCTGGTTTTTACAAAAAGGTTCCCCACGAAAATCCCCCGCCGGGATGTGGAAGCCATATAGGAATCCCTTCCTCAACACCCCAGCAGAGACATAATCAGGGTATTTGTTTAACCAAGGAGTCATAGCCATGAGATCAACGGTAGTAGGCAATTGTACACAACAATCCACCTCAGTCTTGCTTGGACCCTCCTTTACCTCCCGACCCGCTATTTTTCGATCTGCATGAACTCTCCGGGTGAGAGGAATTCCCACAACTCGCACACACGTGCTTGAACTTACATGCACCCTGTGGTCTGTTACAGTTGCCTCTATTGAAGCCCCAACAGACACCCCGCTTTCCACCATTCCCGCCGGTTTTCGGCCGGTACCTGCTCTAAAGGGCACCGCGGGATTCTGGCGGGAAACCCCTGACCCATTCCCACCTGGCGAGGAAGTCCTTGCCGTCCCAGGCAGGAGCTGCTTATGCCAAGAAATTGAGTCGAGGCAATCCCATGTCAGAGAGGAATCATACTCTTTCACTTTACGGAATTTCATGTCGTAACCTTTCCATTCATCCCCCTCATACGTTTCATAAAAATCCATTATACCTGCCTGATAACAAAACAGTTCGGGCAATACCTCGGGCTTACGTTCACCAATAATCACAGTAAACATTGCAAAGGCCTTCGCCCAATTCGTTATCGTCTCCTCCACCCTGAACTCCGCCATCTTGGCGCGCCAGAAGCTCGGGTGCCACAAATCTTTCTGTGTTTTAGCATATTCCATCTTGCGATGGTCGGTTAACAACGAAAACATATTGACATACTTGTCTGCCCATATCAATTCTTTTGTGGCCATCGGGATATGTTGAACCACCCTCTCCCGCCTTGAGGGAAGAGCTTCTGCATCGTCGAGCCAGCCAGGAGTCGAACCTGGCATCTTCTGCTCTGATAAAACACAGCAAAGTGCTCCACTATTGATTGTGACTGTGTATACAAAAAATATTCCTCCCCCCTAATAGCTTGGATCCATCCCTTAGACTCCTTATCCACTATTTTATGAGCTAACAATCTTTGAACCTGCTCCCAGCATTCATACTGAAAAGAGTGATGTTTATTATAACTGGCCGCTATCTTCTCCTTCAGAATCCACCCAGGCCAAGGCATTTCTCAACCAGAGAAAAATATATTTTCTGTTGCTCCTGGCCCCCTTTCCTAATGTCACTGGCATGTAAAAGATTTAGTTGAGTTACTCCCCAAGAAATTGCTATCATATTAGTTTCCTCATTTCTATTTTGTTGAGAAATAAACTGCTGCGTGATACGCCTGATAAAGACCTTTATTGCATCATATACTAACAATGGAGAGGCTGTACCATCATTAAATTGCATGAACTCCATCAAATTCTAATTAACTAATGTTACATAGTCTTCATCGGTAAGTAATGGAAAAGGGAAAGCGACCAGGCGTCTTTGGTTTCTTACTGTGCATAAGTGAAGATGTAGCATATAGGGTTATGGTCAGCTGTAACTATGGAACACACTTCCATTCTAGCATCCTATAACAAATTATCATTAATAAAAGCCAAATCAATCCTGGAATAGTGTATGTGTGGTACTAAATAGTACGTGTAAACTGACGCTGTTGAATATAATACCCTCCATGCGTCCCTTAAACAATGCAATTGAGTAAATTCAAGAATAGAAGCCCTAACTTTGACCAATCTTGAAGAAGCTTGCTGATTGGTGGAATCTAAGGAATAATCCACTGTGCAGTTGAAGTCTCCCAAAACCAAAAGCTCCCCACTCCATTTGAAGGATTCTAGAGTGCATCTATCATATCCGGTTCATCAACGTTAGGGCCATATATTGTGCAAAACACCTATTTAAGTCCTTTCAATGTGAGCTGTACAATCACCCATGACCCCCTCGATCAGTTACAGTTTTATTGAACTTGTATACTAATGATTTATCCACCAAAATGGCGACCCACCAATGGAGACAATCTGAGATGTACAGGCAATGATATTATATCCACCCAGTCTAGGTAAAAATCTATATTTACACGCTAAATGAGTCTCAGTGAGGGATACTATGTGAGATGTGTACATATTGATTTCCTTGTGAACTAATTGGTATTTGATTATTTAGTTACACTAGATTCATGCCAACATAAACCTCTAATTACACCCATCGTAAACGTTCCACTTCATCTGAAGAGTCCATCCTGAATACCAAGGAAAGACCTATGCTTAATAATGTTACAAAAGAAGATAACCATAGAAATCACTTTGAATTAATTTTGCCCACCCCACTCCTGCTTGAAACCCCAACCTCCTCCCAAACTCTGGCTAGGAGAATCAGCCCTGAACCTAAACTGTCACTACTGACAGCCCTGGGAGCCTCACCCCTCGTAACCCCCCCGCACTGCCCACTGGCCAGCGATGGCAGCCCCCTCACACACTATAAAGTCACCTAAGAATAGCAATAAGTAGGAAAAAAGTGCAAGCCTTTTTAAGAAATTGCCCCACCCAAAAAGCTGAAACAAGATATGGATACCAATTTAGCCCCTGCTCTCCACCCTAAAAAAAGAGGGAAAAGAATGATAGGAGAAACAGCTCTGTCACATGCAAAAAAAATAACAAAAAAGGGAAAAACCAAAAGGAGAGACAAACATTCACCCCTTATGCTAGTTAGTGTCTATGCCGCCTCTTGCTTTGTATAGCAGAGCCACTTTTGGCCACCCTTGAAAACCTCAAGCCTGGCAAGTTCCTGAAAGAAAACCTGTGCCCGAGCTCCTTTTAGTGGGTCTATAAATTGTTGCAGCTTCCAGAGCCTGTACTTTGTGAGTTTACAAAAATACTGATCAACATTGGGTCTACTGCCACTGGAGTTGCTGGGTGACCTATGATAGAGATGGCTTGTCCTAGCAAAATATTGTTAATATAATCAATATAGGATGCAGGTTCACTGCCCTACTAGCATCAGCCACATTATATTTAACAGAGTGATTAAAAGGAACTCTGTGTGCTCTCTGGATTTGTGAATCCATGTCCTAATTGGACTACTCTGGGAATGCCATCCCGAACAGTTGCACAATAAATTGGCGTGATTTGTCCCCTTCTTTTCCTTCTGGTATACCAAATATATGCAAATTGTTCCACCTTTGCCTATTTTTCAAATCTTCAATTTTAGATTGTACTAAGTCCAGATGACGACCATGGGCCGCTACAGATTTCTTAGCTTCTGACTTTGTGTCTTCTATACACGGGACCCATTGTTGGAGTTCAACCCCCTCCGTAGCCAGGGCAGAATTTTACTAGTAACTTCCGTCAGTGAGCTCTGAATAGCTATATTGTTCATTTGGACTTGTGCATAATGTTGTTGTTCTTTTGCCCACTTACCCTGCAACATCTGCAATATAGAAAGCAGTATTATCTCCTGTTCACTGTCCAAACCAAATGGGTCAGAGATAGCTGTGGGTGGAGAGCAGGCGGTAGAAGCTTCTCCTGCTGAGTAAAGGCTAGACTCAAGGGGGACCAAACTTTCTGGGCTGCCCATAGACATAAAGGGTGGATCTATAGAGCCTTGTTTGACATTCTTAGCATGAACCTGAGAGTCTGCTGAGGATAAGCATGATATTAATGCCTTGACTTCACCTTTTGACGTGACCCAATCCAGTAATTGTCTACCTTTGGAAACTTTGCATGCTATCTGATTCTTTTGCCATACAGGGGTAGGTTTGCCACCTTGACCGTTCAGTTATCTCTGTGACTTCTTCTTACCACCATGAGTATTTTTGAGTGACAGCTCATCAGCGCTTCTCCAAGCTTGGACAGCCACCTCCTTTAGTATGCTTGCATCTGTGTTTGAGTTAACTCCACCAGAAATACCAGAGGCACAGTAGGTATTTCACCTCATACACTAGGTAATTGTGGACAGTTAGGAGCTATTATTCCAGATGCAGTTACCGAGGTTTCTATTGAGACACCTACAAGAGTTTGACTAACCGGAACTATCTGGGTTTGTAAGCTCCGGGGCATAGTGACAGCAATGTATGCAAGCCTTCCTGCAAACCTTCCTGTCCTTCTCCTGCACCCATATTGCTAGAGTTATTTTCTGCTCCAAACTCCAAGTTACTTGAGCCCTTTATCCATTCATTACTTTCAGTTTCTGCAGTTTGTGAAGCCTTCCCAAGTGTTGGATGATTAGCAGGCAGTGACAGTGTAGCATCTTCTTCCTCTCCTGCAACACTGCTGCCCTCTAAAGAAGTAATCAAAGTATCCATATTTCCAACTGGGGAAGCAGTCCTTAACATGTTAACAAGCAAGGACTCATCCTCTGTGGTCCCTCTAGTGCCTGCCTGTAATATAGAGGCAAAATCAAAGGGGATGATGGACAGAGTGTTGAACATTGCAAGCACTCACCCCCAGTCAACTGATCTGAGTTTAATCCATCATCATTATTTAGCTCACTCTGCCACCTAAGTTCAGACATGGCCATATGAAAATCAGTCTGACCCTGTCCCTCATGGAAACAGTCCAGCCCGAACTGCCAAGCCATGTCTTCCCCGGACTGGAAACAAGCATCCTTGGACCGGTTTCTGGCTAATCAGCTGTCATCAGCCAGGTGAGCTTGAATTCAGTGGCAAAGTGAGCAAGGGACCCACATCTGGGCATACCCTGCTAAATTAGGGTGAACAAAGCAAAACCAAAAGGGGTTGATGGACGGAGTGTTGAACATTGCAAGCACTCAACCCCAGTCAACAGATCTGGCTTTAATCTATCATCATTCTTTAGCTCACTCCACCACCCCAGTACAGACATGGCCCTATGCAAATCAGTCCGTCCCTGTGCCTCATGAGAACAGTACAGCCCGAAATGCCAAGCCATGTCTTCCCTGGACCGGAAACAAGCATCCTGGGACCGGTTTCTGGCTAATCAGCCGTCATCAGCCAGGTTTGCTTGAATCCAGTGGCAAAGTGAGCAAGGGAGCAAGGGAGCCACGTCTGAGCATACTCTGCCAACTTAGGGCAAAGAAAGCAAAACCAAAGAGGATGATGGACGGAGTGTTGAACATTGCAAGCACTCAGTTCCAGTCAACTGACCTGGGTTTAATCCATCATCGTTCTTTAGCTCACTCCGTCTCCCCAGTTCAGACATGGCCATATGCAAATCAGTCTGACCCTGTGCCTCATGGGAACAGTCCAGCCCAAACTCCCAAGCCATGTCTTCCCTGGACCAGAAAAAAGCATTCTGGGACTGGTTTCTGGCTAATCAACCGTTATCAGCCAGGCTAGCTTGAATCCAGTGGTAGCGTGAGCAAGGGAGCCACATCTGGGCATACCCTGCCGACTTATGGCGATCGAAGCAAAACTAATGGGGATGATGGAAGGAGTGTTGAACATTGCAAGAACTCACAGCCAGTCAACTGATCTGGGTTTAATCCATCATCATTCTTTCGCTCACTCCGCCACCCCAGATCAGACATGGCCGTATGCAAATCAGTCTGACCATGTGACTCATGGGAATAGTCCAGCCCGACCTGCCAAGCCATGTCTTCCCTGGACCCGAAACAAGCATCCTGGGACCGGTTTCTGGCTAATCAGCCGTCATTAGCCAGGCTAGTTCGAATCCGGTGGCAAAGTGAGCAAGCGACCCACGTCTGGGCATACACTGCCAACTTGGGGTCAACAAAGCAAAACCAAAAGGGATGATGGACGGAGTGTTGAACATTTCAAGCACTCACAGCCAGTCGACTGATCTGAGTTTAATCCATCATCATTCTTTAGCTCACTCGGCCACCCCCGTTCAGACATGGCCATATGCAAATCAGTCTGACCCTGTACCTCATGGGAATTGTCCAGCCCGAACTGCCAAACCATGTCTTCCCCATGTCTTCCTTGGACCGGAAAGAAGCATCCTGGGACCGGTTTCTGGCTAATCATCTGTCATAAGCCAGGCTAGCTTGAATCCAGTAGCAAATTGAGCAAGCGACCCAGGTCTGGGCATACCTGCCAACTTAGGGTGAACAAAGCTAAACCAAAGGGGATGATAGACAAAGTGTTGAACATTGCAAGCACTCTCCCCCAGTCAACTGATCTGGGTTTAATCCATCATCATTCTTTAACTCACTCTGCCACCCCAGTACAGACATGGCCATATGCAAATCAGTCTGACCCTGTGCCTCATGGGAACAGTCCAGCCCGAATTCCCAAGCCATGTCTTCCCTGGACCGGAAACAAGCATCCTGAGACCCGTTTTTGGCTTATCAGCTGTCATCAGCCAGGAAAGCTTGAATCCAGTGGCAAAGTGAGCAAGGGACCCACGTCTGGACATACCCTACCAACTTAGGGCGAACAAAGCAAAACCAAAGGCGATGATGGAAGGATTGTTGAACATTGCAAGCACTCATCCCTAGTCAACTGATTTGGGTTTGCTACATCATCATTCTTTAGCTCACTCTGCCACCCCAGTTCAGACATGGTCATATGCAAATCAATCTGACCCTGTACCTCATGGGAACAGTCCAGCCCGAACTGCCAAACCTTGTCTTCCCGGGACCGGAAACAAGCATCCTGCGACCGGTTTCTGGCCAATCAGCCGTCATCAGCCAGGCTAGCTTCAATCAATCAATCAATCAATCAATAGAATTTGTATAGCGCGCTACTCACCCCGTTAGGGTCTCAAGGCTCTTGAATCAAGTGGCAAAGTGAGACTGATTTGCATATGGCCAATCTGTGAGCTGCCTTGCTGGGTTGGCATGCAGTTGCTGCTTCTGCTTTGGAGAGGAGAGGTACTGGACTTTGCCTTGTAAACGGCTTGCAAAGTTTCTCAAAGGGCTTGTGTGTGTATGCCTCCTTGTAGTGCCAAATCCAGTTCTGAGCCCATGGAGGTTGTGCCTGCTGCACAAACCTGCTTGAAACCATCAAAATGGATGCAACGCCCTTCCAGGACCTGTTTTTATGTGGCCAAAGAAAACTCTGCAGTCTGACTTCAACGCACCGTGTCTCCAAAGTCCGAGCCCCCTGCACTAACTCCGATGCAGGCCCTGCTGTGAGGCTAAAAGAATCAATGCATCATGGGATGGCAAATGCATTGTGGGACCACAGCTGAAGAAATCGACCCAGCGCCTCTTTTGCTGCCGCCGTAGTGACCTCCAGCTGGTCTGTATTTTCACACATTGCACCTGTGCGACAAGTTTTTCCGACGCATCACCCGCAGACCAGAACCTTCTCAGAATTGACGCTTCGTTTCCCCCTACAGTCTACATTGATGTTAACAATGCAACACTTCTGCTGAGTGCAGCAGAACTCACGCATCACGTCCCTAGGGAACTAGGGACTAGGGCACCAATGCATTGCTGTGTTTTCCAACTATTCCTTCCTTTGCAGCTGTTTGCCTTTGGGATTTTGTCGCATTTGAGGTACTTTGTGTAAAGTCACCGCATCCACAGAGTTCTGTGGAAAGAATTGCTTGAAACCTTTAAAAGGTCATATTTTTAGTTTTGATGTTGGATGTTTGTTGTTTTGGTATTGTCTGGTTTAGTTAAAGATACTTTATTTTTATTTTTATTTTGCAGATCCAAAAACAAAAACCAACATGTGCCACAAAAATGTGACCAAAGAATCATCAACAGATTTCGAGAATCCTTGCTGCTGATGCTGCAGACATTTGCTATACATTTTGTTGCTGATTCAACAACAGGGGTCTAAGTCCTCTCCATTTGTACTAATTGTACATGAATCTTACCTGAATATTCCCATTTTAGATTTTTTTAGGCCAATTCACAAAGACATGAAACAGTGTGTTACACTGTACTATAGGAGTACTACATTACGACCTCAAAAACACCTTTATTATTAGGGTCAATTAAGTTTCTGAAATCTGTGGACCATCACAGTGCAATGAATGCATACTGCTTTTGAGAATCCATGATTGGTCCTTATCTCTATTGTGAAGACACTCTTACCATACTTTGATCGCCCCAGCATCTCATTCATCTGCCCGAATTCCTGAACACACATATAATCTGATGAAGAATTTGGTGGTAAAAAAAATCTATTCTCTGTCTAGGGACTGCCCCCTCCGGTATTTAGAGCAGTGATACGCAAAGTTCGGCCGTTCTGTCCTTTATATGCGGCCCACGGCTTTCTATTTACTTGACTCAGCACTAACAGAAAAAAGTGATACATGAACAGGAAAACATCTGTTTCAAGGTTATTTGAAGTTGAAGAAAGGAACTAATTAGGGTGTCCTGAACTGCTTAACTTTAGGAATGCTTGCATTTTCAAAGACATTGTGCAGCAAAAGAGTAAAAAATGTATAGTCTCTTCAAAATTCTAAAAGTCTTTTTTATTAACATTCATACCTCGCCGCCCTCCGCTCTCCCTCCCCGCTTCCCGCCACCGCCATTTGCCCCGCCCCTTTTCTCTTCTGTTCCCTCCCCGCTCCCGCCTCCCAGCTGCTCCGCCCACCCGCGCACTTCGCCTTAAATGGCGACCGTGCGAACGTGCAGCAGTCACGCGCAGCGGGCGCGCCGATTGTGCGCCGAAGGCGCGCCAAAGGTAAGCCCGTCTGCGCCCGTCCGCGACCGGACCACGCCCAGCGCCAGGACCCCTGGCCCACGAAAACCCCGACCTATTCGCCTGACGTACTCCGCCGCCACCCTCATTGCACTCAACACCGGCCGACTTCCAGAATGCCACCAAGCCACACCACGACGCACCCACGGACCTTTCAGCTGCCACGCCTGCAAATTCTCCTGCATCCGGACCTGCCTCGCACCAGCACCCGCCAAGTCAAACACCAGCAGCACCCACCTCAAGTGCATCCTGCTCAACACCCGCTCCGTCCACAGACACGCCATCGAACTCTGGAACCTCCTAGACGCCACAGCCCCTGACGTTGCCTTCCTCACGGAGACCTGGATGAACGCCTCTTCAGCTCCCGACATCGCCATCGCCATCCCAGAGGGCTACAAGATCGTCCGGAGGGCCCGCAACGCCAACCAGATGGGAGGAGGCATCGCCATCATCCACAGGAACACCATCCGTCTCACGACCAGCACCGACAACACTCTGACCAGCGCCGAACACCTGCACTTCCAGATCCACACCAACCCGAACACCACCCTCAGAGGCACCCTGATCTACCGACCCCCGGGACCACGCACCCCATTCAGCGAGGACATCGCCGACTTCGTCAGCCCGCATGCCCTCCCCTCCGCTGACTACATCCTCCTGGGAGACCTCAACTTCCATCTGGAGAACAACAATGACCGCAACACCAGCACCCTGCTCGACAACCTCGCCAATCTTGGACTCAAGCAGCTGGTGTCCACCCCCACCCACCTCGCCGGACACACACTCGACGCAGTCTTCTCCTCCAGCACAGACATCAACTTCAGCCACGCCACAGAGCTTCAATGGATGGACCACAGCTGCGTCCACTTCACCTTCAAGAGAACGACGACCCACCACCACCAGCAACAGGCCGCCCGCAGAAGCTGGAACAAGATCACAGCAGACCAGCTCGCCACCTCCCTGAGCCAGCACCCTCCTGCCAGCTCAGCGAACCCCAGCCAGGCCGCCGACAACCTCACGAAGTGGATCAGCAACTGCGCGGACGAGCTCGCCCCGCTGAGGACCCCGCCCAGCAGACCCGGCAGCAAGAAAGGCCCGTGGTTCACCGACGAACTCAAGAGCTCCAAGAAGAACTGCCAAGCCCTTGAGAAAGTCTGGAGAAGGGAACCTACACCGGACAACAGGACCACCCTCAAGCAGGCCACTCGGAAGCACCACCAGCTGATCCGCGCCACCAAGAAAACTGCATTCAAGGACCGGCTGGACAACAACGCACACAACAGCAAGGAACTCTTCAACATCGTGAAAGAGCTATCCAACCCCAGCGCAGGAAACAACAACATCACCCCATCGCAAGACCTCTGTAACTCCCTCGCTTCATACTTCCACAACAAGATCGCGGACATACACAACAGCTTCAACAACCAACCAACGCACACCATGACCGAACAACCACCCCCCACCACCACCCTCCACGCCTGGACCCCGATCAGCACCGAAGACACCATCCGCACGATGAACTCCATCCACTCCAGATCACCAACCGACCCCTGCCCTCACCACGTCTTCAACAAGGCCGACGCTGTCATCGCACCCCACCTGCGAGACATCATCAACACATCCTTCAACACCGCCACCTTCCCTGAGAGCTGGAAGCACGCCAAACTCAGCGCTCTACTCAAAAAACCAACAGTGGACCCCACCGAACTCAAGAACTACCGCCCCATCTCGCTCCTCCCGTTTCCAGCCAAAGTCATCGAGAAGACCGTCAACAAGCAGATGGCCGCCTTCCTCGAGACGAATGGATCTCTCGACCCTTCACAGTCCGGCTTCCGAGCCAATCACAGCACCGAGAACGCCCTCATCGCCGCCACCAATGACATCCGAGCCCTGATGGACAACGGAGAAACAGCGGCCCTCATCCTCCTGGACCTCTCCGCGGCATTCAACACTGTCTGCCACCGCACCCTAGTACAGCGCCTCAGCAACGTCGGAATCCAGGACAAGGCGCTGGAATGGATCATCTCCTTACTCGACGGAAGAACTCAGAGAGTCCGCCTACCACCGTACAAGTCAGAGGCCTCCGAAGTCATCTGCGGCGTCCCTCAAGGATCCTCTCTGAGCCCCACCCTCTTCAACGTCTACATGAGCCCCCTCGCGGCCATCGCACGCCAACACAACCTCAGCATAATCTCCTACGCCGACGACACCCAGCTGATCCTCTCCCTGACCAACGACCCCGCCACCGCCAGAGCCAACCTACACGAAGGGATGAAAGAGGTAGCCGAGTGGATGACGACCAGCCGCCTGAAACTGAAGTCTGACAAGACGGAGGTCCTCATCCTGGGCTCTTCACCCTCCGCCTGGGACGACTCCTGGTGGCCTCCCGCCCTGGGCACCGCACCCAAACCGACAGACCATGCACGCAACCTGGGCTTCATCCTGGACTCCTCCCTCTCCATGACCAGGCAAGTCAACAACGTCTCCTCGGCGTGCTTCAACATCCTACGCTTGCTACGGAAGAACTTCTGGTGGATCCCCACCGAGACCAGGAAGACCGTCACCCAGGCCCTCATCACCAGCCGACTGGACTACTGCAACGCCCTCTACGCCGGTACCACTGCCAAGCTCCAGAAGAGACTCCAGCGGATCCAGAACGCCTCAGCCAGACTCATCCTCGACATCCCGCGAACCAGCCACATCTCCGGACATCTGAGAGACCTTCACTGGCTCCCCGTCAACAAAAGAATCACCTTCCGCCTCCTCACCCACGCACACAAAGCCCTACACGACCAAGGCCCGAGCTACCTCAACAGCCGCATCAACTTCTACGCTCCCAAACGCCACCTCCGATCAGCCAACCACGCCCTCGCCGCCGTCCCCCGCATCCGAAGAGCGACTACAGGAGGAAGGTCCTTCTCCTACCTGGCCGCCAAGACCTGGAACTCCCTCCCGGCCGACCTGCGCCTGACCCAAGACCACCTCTCCTTCAGGAAGAAGCTGAAGACCTGGCTGTTCGAGCAGTAGCGGCACCCCCCCTCCCCCAGCGCCTTGAGACCCTACGGGTATGTAGCGCGCTCTATAAGTGTCACTGATTGATTGATTGATTGATAACTGTTTAAATTGAGTACATCAGATTATATCAGTGCATTGAGAAGTGATAGAACCATTCATTCTTCCCACCACCCACTAGACTCAAGGCAGTGTTATGAGCACTCTGCGTGGCCTGGGGTCCAATTATACATGAACAACATTATAGTTTATTAAAGCAAAGACAGGAGAAGGTTTTGCAAAGTGCACATCCGGAATTCATGTTTTTCAAGGTAATCATGTGATAATAAAAAAGGAGGGAAAATGAAATAAAACTATTACCTAGGATCACCCAATTTGGTTAAGTAGGGAAGACGGGAATAATCACATGTTTCCTAGTTTCACATTGTGCAATTCAGCCACCAGATGTATATGCGTTGTGTCCCCGACACCCACCTTATCCACAAAAACCTCTCCCCTTCAATCCCGACCACCCTGTAGGCATCCATGCGACCCTTGGTCACATCACGAACCAAACTTTTAAGCCCCATGGAAAATGTTTGTGAATAACCATGATTTAGAGTCTGTCTTTCCTGAACGTCTCTCAGGACTTACTAAATGCCATTGCAACCAGCAACCCCAAATAACAGTAACTACAGTGAAAGGGAGACTAGACTATATTTTTACTTATAGATGAAACGCAAAAGTGCCACAACAGGAAAGGGTGTCCCGCAAAACGTCTTTCTGGCCTCACACACACAGCATACACCCTTGACACTAAAGTTACAACTCGTAATGAGGTGGTGAAAATACTCCTTCCCATTCCCTATGCCAGCATCTGTCTCTGATTTGTACATAAATAATGACTACGACAATTCTGCACTGTCTGATCTAAGGCAAACAAGCACAAAGCCATCATTGCACTGCTTTCATGTAAAACAAGCATGTGCAATGCAATTGGTCTCGCCTTTGGGCCCTTATATGTATTTAGCTATGCAGCACTTTAGCCTGGGTGCTGAAACATCTACTGTTCTTTAACATGGAGGGAAAGTAACCACCAAACTGCGTGGCACGCAAGGTATGGGAACAGATGGGGAGAAATATTGCCTTTCAGCAGGAAATGGTATAGCCCAAAGCTGTTTTTAATATAAAATCAGGACTTTCAATGGTCATATCACTGAAAATAAAAGATTTGAAAAATATATTGCTGTCTACGGCTGCTCCTGGAAGACAATTTCTATGGACTGGAATCTAGAGAATGCTAAAGTGATTCTAGTATTATACTGACCTCTGCTGGTCGTTTTCTATCAAGAAAGTTGAATAGAGGCAGTTGCCAGAAAATGAAAAAAAAAGTCCCTCATCAGAAAGCAATTCTGGTATTTTACTGACCTCTGATGGTCATTTTCTATCAAGACTGTTAAATAGTCAGTTGAACACGCAGAAAGCAATTCCAGGGCCTCATTTATGAGGCTGTGCGTCACTTTTACACCGCCGGTGCATCACTTTTTGTGACGCACCAGTGGCGTAAAAAATGCGCCTTGTTGCGCCATATTTACAAAGTGATGCATCACTTTGTAAACCCCTGCGCCACATTATACCTGCACCAGGTATAATGTATGCAAGGGGGGCGTATTGACGCAAGGAAGGGTCGTAGAAGTGACGCAGTGAAATCTATGAGATTTCACTTCGTCACTTTTAGGACGCCGTTGCGTCAAAATCTTACGCCTGCCTCACAGCAGGCGTAAGACTGACGAAAGGACGCATTGCTGGAGTTGCGTCAATTTTGTGACACACTTCAGCAATGCGTCACTTTTGCGCTTACAGATACTTCAGAAATACTGACGTATCTGTAACTCCTTGCGACATGATGCGTCATACATTAAATATGACGCAACAGGAATGTTGCAAGGAGTGCGCACTGAGAAGTGACGCATCGCTGCTTTCACGCAGCGATGCGTCATTTCTCATAAATGAGGCCCCCGGTATTTTACTGACCTTCACTGGTCGTTTTCTATCAAGACAGTTAAATACAGGCAGTTGAACAGAAAAAAAGTCCCTAAGCGCAAGCAGACAAGCCCTAGGGCTGATCTCCAGAGCCCACCAAGTACATACTCATATAAGTATATACTAAAGTATATACAAGAAGTCTGGAATGCTCAACATAAAAAGACGTCTGGGTCGGTCGTGTTCCTTTTCTCTCAGTGCGAAACTTTTCCTCCTGAGTAGGAACTGGCAGTCTAACAGGCAGATGGAATACTAGGTATAACTAAACCTGCGAAATTGGTCAGCATGATATGCTCTTGCTACCTTCTCCTGAACCAAGTACATTGACAAAAATAATCTAACAGATTTAGCATCATCCCATTTTTGGCGCTTTACTCTCGCAATTAGATTTGTTATAGTTGTTAATCATTTTCATTTGTTCTGCTTTTGCTTTTGGAAATTCATGATAGGTTTATGGCACCTCAATTTCAAATTCTAGCTTTCCCTGGTAAATTTTATGAATAAATAAGTGATCCTCTGAAAGCAATATTTAATTTAAAACAGATCTCCCAGGCTTTGCAGTCAACCTCTTTGCCCCTGAAACATGTCCTGTGAGAATAATGCGTACTGTCACTGCATAAGTTTTGAAACATGAGATGTGTTTTTCAGCCTTTCGTAGTCCCTGCAGCAGACTTTTTTCTGCAATTATTGATAATGTTCATACGTCTTGCTCTCGGTCATAAAATATTAAGGCTTCTACATAACGCAGTGAAATATATTAGCTTAAAAGAAGAAAAATGTAAATGTCTTTCTAGGATGTGGTGTTCAAAAACCGAGCAGCACTACAGGAAGACTTGCAGAATGTCCGCGCATTTTAGTATTCGGTCCAGCGTGCATCCTCCAGCGGGAAGTCGTGTCAAACAAATCCTATTGATTTCTCAGAGTGGTAGGCCAGGGAAATAGATCATGAGAGAATGATGGATGGTGTCTTCGACCTGAGTAATGCAGTACGCCACAAACTAAATTAATAAACGGAACTGAGCTGCTCGGCGGGGGGTTAGTCCAAAAGTGTAAAGTGAGAGATGAACTCGCGGCCATGTGCGGAGTCGGTGGATAGTAGAATACTGTTCAAGTTATGCAGTAAACTATGCCACTCATGCTCATGTGGGGCCTACCATCTGAGGTGCAGCTGCCTTGTCAGTTGATAGCACACCACAATTTCCCCTTCACCATCGAGGAAATGTCATAGCTGTGGCCTATGCTCCATTAAGTGAAATGCCAGGGGGGGTGGCGTGATTGACGGGCAGATGAGAGGGGTTACTCCACAGAGCTGCGTGGCCATTGTTGTGCAACACGCATACTTCACCGAATTCGTTCCACTCTTAGTAACAAGGCGAAGGAGCTTCGAGCAGGCTCGTTATTAGCATGAATATTATTTTTTTTAACTGCTTTGTAAGTATAAGAGTTTGCAAATGGAGAGAAAGCAGACTTGTACATGCTTAAAGTGTCACCAATATTATCATTATTGCGGAAAGGTCGAGGATTGTGTGTGCAAGAAAAAGATTAGTGCATGGTGTACCGTGACTAATAGTTAAAGAAACTGAGGGGCATATTACCAACAAGGAGCGCTATTTATCGCTAAAAAGGCTCAGCGATAATTTTTTTATCGCTGAGCATCGCCGGAATTTATCGCTGATATAACGTGCTATTAGCAACGTTTATCCCCAAAGCGATACATTTTCCAGCGATAGCGGTGAAATGCGTGAATATAGCTGAGAATACAGCTCAATTCAGACATTAGCGACGAAATGCTCTTAGCCATGTTATCCACCTCCCATTGGATAACATTGCTAAGAACTGGTCTGGGCAGGTGTTAGTATTTGGAGATATTCACGCTTAGCACAAATATTTCCATCGCTACGCCTGCCTTGCTAATAGGCGATAGCGATGTTAGCGACTGTATTTAGTCGCTAACAGTTTGGGTACGGCCACTTTGCATGTCATTAGCAATAAATATCGCTAACATGCAAAGCGGGCCCCAAACCGCTCGCTATCACCTAAAAGCTGTCGCTAACTGCTGTTAGCGACAGCTTGCTAATAGGGCGATAGAATTATCGCCGCTTAGAGGCCGAAAACGGCCGCTAAAGCGGCGAAAATTCCCTATCGCCATCCTTGATAATATGCCCCTGAGGGCCATATTTACGACGAAGTGGCGAAGGGTGTCGTTAGCCTCCTGGGCTTAACAACATGCTCTGCACTTCGGAAATGCAAGGCTGCACCATATTTACAAGAATGGAAAGGGGCGACCACTCGGTCCCCCCGAACGTATGGCGGAGTGCCTCGATCCCCCCGGGAAGCCATTTTTGGGCGGGAGGCGCGTCTCGGCTGGTATGCCCGAAGCGGCGTAGCCGGGGCGCGCTTTTTCCCGCCCTAGAGTGGGCTGGCCTAGACACTGACGCAGCCAGCCACGCCCTCGGGGCAGGCAGGGGCGGGTTTTCGCCCGCCCTGAAGACGGATAAAAAGGGACGCAAGACTGGAAGACGTCCTCTTGTTCTTGTGCTCTGAAGCTGCACCTCCTCGCTACACGTGAGCTCGGGACAGAACGAAGAGCCAATTTTGAGCGTTTTGATCTTTTCTTTTGTCTTCTAGATACTTTGTCGGAGAGATGCCCAAGAAAGGCACGAAGAGAATGACGACTGATCAGATGGTTCGGGTCCTCGTCAAGGAGATGTCCGAGATAAAGAAGCGACTGGCGGAGCGAGACGGGGAGGAGGGATCGGGGCGTCCACCGGCTGGAGGGAAACCCAAGAGGCCAAGAAGGGGTCCGGCCGGGGGAGACGTCCCGGTTCCCTCTGCCCCGCTCGAGGCGCCGACCCCGGTACCGATGGAGGGGAATCCGATCCCCGTCGTCGTCACCCCGACATCTAACGAGGATATACCCCCGAGCTGGCAGCACAGCTAGCAGCGTGGTTGGGCGATAGTAGTGAGGGCGCCACGGCTGCCGAGGCACAGGCGCTGATGAAACAGTTGCGTGAAAAAAGAGACGCAGCCAAGGTGCCCGCACCGGCGGCAGTGATAGACAAGCCACAAGTGACGGAAGCAGCGTCCGGTGCAGGTAAGCGGCCATTGCCGATCGCAAGGGATGAGTCAGCACCCTCTCGTAGAGAGAAATTGGGTCAACATGTTCCTTTGGCAATAAAGGAAAAGATTTGGGCGGGGGAATACGTGAACATTTTCTCCTTGCTTGTCGATCATAATGAAGTGGAGCATGTTAAGAGTCAGAAGGACCTAATGCATCCGAGTGTTTGGCGCGCGAAAATGGCCGCCTTTAAGGTAAATGAGAATATTGGCAACTGGGGCAATGCCTGGGGTATTTTTACATCGATTTTGGGGGAACGTAGGCTTGAGTTGCTACCTGAGTTTCCAATTTATCAGTCACGAATTATGGGTTACTCGACATCGTATCAAGGTAACCATTGGTTCTGTTATGACAACCTTTTCAGGAAAGAAAAGGAGCATAACAAAAGTTTAACTTGGGACTGTTATGATTCTTTGACATGGGATAAAATGAAAGAGTCAGGGATGTTGAAAATGCCGTTGGTGGGGAGCAATGTTGGTGAATACTCCCGCCAAAATGCAGGGACGCCCTTTCGGTCAGGTACGAGTACCGACGATTACTCGAGACCTGCCGGCAATACAGGGAAAAGGGGTTTCTGCTTCAATTTCAACAAAGGTAAATGTACTAGGCCTCCGGGATCCTGTAAGTTCAAACACGAATGTAGTAGTTGCGGGTCGTCCCATCCTGAGTCCTCGTGCAGAGCCAGAATGGGTGAGAATGGGGGTAGAGGAGGCGCCAAACAGGTCTAATACAGTCCGAGGGGCGCCTTTACCAACCCCGATTGATACCTTGGCGATGATTCCCTGGCTCAGTGAATACCCAGATTGTACTTCTGCTGGGGTGCTGCGGAACGGTTTTTCATATGGTTTCCGCATCCCGGTAGGGGACTTTCAGGGCGTCGGGACGTGCAGAAATCAACTTTCCGTCTTGCAGCATACAACTGTAGTGCAAGATAAGATCCGGAAAGAGGTTAACCGGGGTCGGGTCGCCGGCCCGTTTAGTGTACCCCCGGTACCGTATTTTGTCTGTTCTCCGTTAGGGGTGGTCCCGAAGAAGGACCCAGGTGAGTTTCGATTAATTCATAATCTGTCAGCTCCACATGGTCTTTCGGTGAACGATGCAATTGATCCAGAGGTATGTTCGGTGCGGTACGCATCATTTGATGAAGCAGTGGCCATTTTGAATCGCCTGGGGCCCGGGACGTTGATGGCGAAATCAGATATCGAGTCAGCGTTCCGGTTGCTCCCGGTACACCCAGACGACCAGCGTCTTCTGGGATTCATGTTTCAGGGATCATATTACTTGGATAGGTGTATGCCGATGGGATGCTCTATATCCTGTGCATATTTCGAGAAATTCAGTACTTTTCTGCAATGGGTATTCACCAAGAAGACGGGTTTCCGAAATGTAATGCATTACCTTGATGACTTTCTGTTCCTTGGGCCCGCCGGAAATCACGAATGCGCCCAGGCCTTGGCTGAATTTTGTGTATTAATGGGTCAATTTGGCGTGCCATTGGCACCGGGTAAAACTGTGGGTCCCACGACTTGCCTCGAGTTTTTGGGGATCGAGTTGGACTCTAGTGGGGGTTGTTTTCGTTTGCCAGCTACCAAAGTGTCGAAATTCAGGGCAGCCCTGCAAGTATGTATAAATGCATCTAAGGTTACGCTGAATCAGTTGCAACAATTGGTGGGGAAGTTGAATTTTGCCCTAAGGGTGATCCCAATGGCTCGCCCCTTTTCCCGTTCAATTGCCCAAGCGATGGTTGGCCTAAAGGAGGGTCATCATCGCACGAGACTGTCGGCTGAGGTCCGCCAGGACATGCGTATTTGGTTAGCATTTTTGGCGGACTTCAATGGTCGAGTCGTCTGGAACAAGCCAGCCGTGTCCTCTGAAGAGCTTGGTCTATGGACAGATTCAGCGGGGAGCATGGGCTTTGGCGCCATCTTCGGCACGAAATGGTCGGCACAAAGGTGGCCCCCATGGTGGCATGAAGAGGGGCTGACGAGTAATATTGCTTTCCTTGAACTGTTTCCCATTCTGGTGGCCCTCAGAACCTGGCCCGAAGGGTTCAAAGATCATTCTGTCGTGTTTTGGTCTGACAATATGACCGTTGTAGAATGCATCAATAGTCAGGCAGCCCGTTGTAAACTGATTTTAAGGCTGCTCAAAGAAATTGTCTTACTGTGTATGCAACTGAACGTGATATTCAGAGCAAAACATGTCCCAGGGGTGATGAATCAGGCGGCTGATGCACTGTCTCGTTTTCAAATGCAGGCTTTCTCGGGTTTCCTTCCCTCAGCGGACCCAGAGCCGGCACCCTTCCCCGAAGCTCTATGGTCTCTCGGTGCCCCGAACTTCGTCACCTCGTGGGAGAGAGTCTAGCGCCAAGGACGAGGAAGGCATATGAAGGGGCGTTTCGGGCCTATTTAGCCTTTTTGGGGACTGAGAGAGAGGGGCTTTGGGGTCAGGAGGAATGGGTAGTACATTTTCTGATGTCTTTGCGTAGGGCTGGGAAGTCGGTGGCTACGGCCCAAAGGCATCGTGCTGCCATTTCCTTTGTTGCCAGGGCCCATAATATCCAGGACCCGACAGCGTCTTTTGTGGTACAAAAGGCGCTGCGTGGGTGGCAACGCCTGGAGGGTCGCAGAGTAGATGAGAGGCGACCGATAGGTCTGGATAGGTTGTCCCAGTTGCTGGCCACACTCCCCACCACATGCTCGTCTCAGTTCGAGGCATGTTTGTTCCGAGCTGCATTTACGCTGGCATTTCACGGGGCGATGAGGATAAGTGAGCTGGTTGCAAGGAACAAACAGGATGTGGTGGGGGGTTTGTGCCGGGAACACGTTCAGATCAGGGGTGAAGCGATGATTGTCTCCTTTGTCAGGTCCAAGACCGATCAAGATGGGATGGGGGACTGCACGATCATTCGCAGGATCCCCGGGTCCTCCATGTGTCCGGTACAGTGTTTAGAAGATTACCTAGCACGAAGGGTGGCATCATGGGGGGGGACATTGTTGAGACACGCGGACGCCACCCCACTGACGAAGTTTCAGTTTCAGCGGGTGCTTGCGATGTCTATTACCGCAGCGGGCTTAGACCCGGGCGAATTCGGGACCCATTCCTTTCGAATAGGGGCTGCCACTGAAGCTACAGCCAGGGGTCTTAATGTTGAACAAGTAAAACGAGTGGGGCGTTGGTCCTCCAATTGTTATAAGAGATATGTGCGGTTGCACATGTTGTGAAGCTGTAATAATGCACTCACGCTTCTTGTCTTTTGTTTGGTTTTCAGTTGCGCAAGCCTACGAGGCAGGGCGGACTATGCAGTCGACCCAACACCAGGCCAGCGGTCAGACATCACCGGCTGTGAGAAAGGAGGTGTGGGTCGTGGGCCACTCATACGTGAGGCGTGCCGCAGACGTATTCGAAGCAGGTGACATGATTTACGTACCTGGGGAATACGGGTACAGAGTGTCCTTCTACGGAAGAGGCGGTCTCTGTATTGACCAGTTTCTAGCATTCTTTGAGGGTTTGTTAGGGCGGACGAGGTCACCGCCGTCTATAGTCATAGTACATTTAGGGGCAATGATTTGGTCACCACCGGTAGACGACTTCTCCTAGAGGCAATGCTTTCCACTGTAAGTTGGTTGGCGAGGAAAGTTCCGGGGTGCATAATTGCGTGGTCTCATATGATCCCACGAAAAGTGTGGCGGGGGGCTATCTCGATTCCTGCTTTGAACCATTCTGTTAGAAAACTTAATAACAAAGTGAGTAGGTTGTTCCGTTCCAAGACATTGCATTCTATCTCGCATAGTTGTATTAATGATGACAGTATGTATTTGGGGGATGGTGTGCATTTGTCGCGGGTGGGGAATGAGTTACTCATAGGAGACTTCTTAGCTTGGTTAAAGACGTTAAAACATGACCTTTAGGTAGGAGTTTTGTGGGGGGTCCGGATAGCCGGTCAACTATCCGGACCTGTGGCGGTAAGGTCATGATCGGTGAGCACTAATTAGAAGATCCCTATGAGTGGGCGTCACCCAACACGGATGGGAGCGCTCGGGTGAGGTGGCCATTGGCCCCTCAATGGGGAGGCGGTCCCTTCTAAGGATGGGTCGCCGGAAGTAAAGGAAAGGCGGTCAAGGCCCCTTCCTGTGTAGGAGGGGTTAGAGCCCCCTCCTGGGGAATTTCCCGGGGCCAGTGACATCTGCGACGACAGATGCGGTAAGTTGTGTGGGGTTGGGGGGAGGTCTACGATACCTTCTAGATACCTCACACGAGTATTCGAACGACCTTTAACTGGCGTCGAGTTCTTAAGTGCCCCCGTCAAGTCAAGGGAAATTGGTAGTAGTTGCACTTGAGGTAAGCCTCCGTGCTGTCGCTCTCCCAAGTGGGAGGGGTAAGTCTGGTTAGGGATCTTGACACCGGTTATGACCTTGCCGTTGGCCCTTAAACGTTAGGATGTACAATTTCAATATTTCTAGAGAATGTTTTGTAGGATGCTAGTTCGGCTAGGAGAACCTCTGTATTAGAGAATATGTTAAAGTTAGCCAAACAGCGCAATGTGGTAATGAAATTGTACATAACATGAAACGTTTAATGTTTTAATTTTGTTTTAATAAATACGGCCGGGAGGGTCACTCCCTCCCACTTCCAAAAACTTCAAGAACTGTTTCCGGTTTCCCTCCTTTTGGGGATTGTGTTGAGAGGGGGTGGCGGGTATCTCAGCCATATGGAAAGGGGCGACCACTCGGTCCCCCCGAACGTATGGCGGAGTGCCTCGATCCCCCCGGGAAGCCATTTTTGGGCGGGAGGCGCGTCTCGGCTGGTATGCCCGAAGCGGCGTAGCCGGGGCGCGCTTTTTCCCGCCCTAGAGTGGGCTGGCCTAGACACTGACGCAGCCAGCCACGCCCTCGGGGCAGGCAGGGGCGGGTTTTCGCCCGCCCTGAAGACGGATAAAAAGGGACGCAAGACTGGAAGACGTCCTCTTGTTCTTGTGCTCTGAAGCTGCACCTCCTCGCTACACGTGAGCTCGGGACAGAACGAAGAGCCAATTTTGACCCACCCACCAGCCCCTGAGGACAGCCAGTTGTTTGTAATAAAGTTGATCGATAATTATGTTTCTGTTTCGTTTACAGGTTGTGATAGTATCATGTTGATGTTGATTATAATAAAGACTGGTGTATGTTGTGTAGGTTTTGCAATTAAAATGATTCGATATAGTGTTGAATTTTAAGCATGCTCTTTCGGTCGTAGTGACCAATGTTTTCGTAGGTTTTATTAGCATTGTCGTATTTATTTTTGGTAGGCGGTAAGGTCATGATCGGTGAGCACTAATTAGAAGATCCCTATGAGTGGGCGTCACCCAACACGGATGGGAGCGCTCGGGTGAGGTGGCCATTGGCCCCTCAATGGGGAGGCGGTCCCTTCTAAGGATGGGTCGCCGGAAGTAAAGGAAAGGCGGTCAAGGCCCCTTCCTGTGTAGGAGGGGTTAGAGCCCCCTCCTGGGGAATTTCCCGGGGCCAGTGACATCTGCGACGGCAGATGCGGTAAGTTGTGTGGGGTTGGGGGGAGGTCTACGATACCTTCTAGATACCTCACACGAGTATTCGAACGACCTTTAACTGGCGTCGAGTTCTTAAGTGCCCCCGTCAAGTCAAGGGAAATTGGTAGTAGTTGCACTTGAGGTAAGCCTCCGTGCTGTCGCCCCTCCCAAGTGGGAGGGGTAAGTCTGGTTAGGGATCTTGACACCGGTTATGACCTTGCCGTTGGCCCTTAAACGTTAGGATGTACAATTTCAATATTTCTAGAGAATGTTTTGTAGGATGCTAGTTCGGCTAGGAGAACCTCTGTATTAGAGAATATGTTAAAGTTAGCCAAACAGCGCAATGTGGTAATGAAATTGTACATAACATGAAACGTTTAATGTTTTAATTTTGTTTTAATAAATACGGCCGGGAGGTTCACTCCCTCCCACTTCCAAAAACTTCAAGAACTGTTTCCGGTTTCCCTCCTTTTGGGGATTGTGTTGAGAGGGGGTGGCGGGTATCTCAGCCATATGTGGTGCAGTCTTACGTTTCCCCCTGCGATGGTGCTAAGTTTCACAACTTTGTGCCAACACAGGCACCCTTGCACCAGAGGGCAAGGGTGTCTCTGTGCAGGGGAGGATGGGTTATGTGTAGGAAGTTGTCCCTTCCTGCACATAAACAATCCAAAAATTCAATTTTGTAACTTTAAGTTACACAAATTTCATTTTTAAAAAGGTTTGTTTATTAACATAAAGGGACACCTTCCTGTACATAAACAAACCATGGCATTGTGTAAAAAGCAAAAGCGAGGAGAAATAATGCATTTTTCCTCGTTTCGCCACCTTAAGACTAGGGTTTTCTTGATCCTAATTTTGGCGCTGCCTAACTATGTACACCATCCTTGTACATAGGGGCAGCGTCAAATTCAATAGGTGTTGCGGTGGAACTCCCACCACAACACCCACTTCACGCCCCTTTCACGCTAAACATAGAGTGAAAGGGGCTTAACGCTGCCTTGTACATAAGGCAAGGCCCCTATCGCCATGGGAACGTTACAAAAAGTGACATTCCTGTGTCGATTGGGGCTTGTATATATGCCCCTGAGATTGTTGTGAACAGGAAGAATAACATACTAGTGGAAAAATAGCAAAACCGCTTATTAGGCAGTACATTTTCATCTAGAAAGCACATCTGCAAAGACATTTTAATCTGCAAATTCATACAGAGCCTAGTCAGAAGTTTGGCCTGTCCCCAAGGCTCTCATTGAGAGTGGCTCAATAAGTCTGATGGGCCTGGCAATGCTCCCTTCCACAATTACTAAGACCCTTGATAACTGTAATTACAAAGCGGGACTGAGGTGTGTGTGAAATATCCTCTTTTTTTAACAAACCACTCTTAATGAGGGCCTAAGACCCCAAACCAAGCAGAGGCATTGAAAGATTTAGTATGTACATCATATCAGGCAAGAAAAGTCGAGGAGAAATAAAGTAAAAATCTCTCAAAATCAGTTTATGTGTTTCATATTAATACATCAAAATATATCACTACATTTTGAACAATTTATTTCAAATAATTATTCTTAAACATAAACCTGGATTCACTCAAGAATACATCTGGGCCCTGAAGATGTTGACATAAGTTAGCCAATAAAGATCAGTTTGCCTTATGCACAGCACAGGAGACAAGGGAAAGAGATAAGAATCATTTCATAAGAGAGGAACGCCGTCACAACCTGTAGATCATCTGTGAATGAGCTAGAAACTGTATAAATAATAATCAAATACCAATATATAGGGACAGTATCTAAAAACCAGGAAAGAAGACAGAGAGGTGAATATTCAAGGTGAGTGGAAATGTCCCCATAAAGTGCAAGAAGTAGTAGAAACATCTTTTACATTGTTTTTAATGAAGTTAGTCAATGGTAACCACAAAGCATATTTATTACAAGGAGAAAAATAGGAAGGTATATACAAAGTATCCAACTTATGGTGATAACAGACAAAATCTCACTAGGTGCTGTATGAGAGTTTAGATGAACATTTCCAATTGATAAAAACTTGTTGGAAAGCTATTGCCAAAAATACATCAGTCAATTTCGTGGTAGGAACTCATTCGTTAAAGTTCCTAAAAAAAGATTGAGAATGCTAAACGGGTGATTAATCTTAAATACCTATTTATTTGGAACCAAATCCTATGCTTTACTGTAAGTAACACAAAAGCTGCCAAAATATTAGTTAACACAGAGCAAGCCTTCGATTTGGGTAATTGGACAGCCTTATTCTGGATGCCTGGGAAGTGTAAATTTTGAAATCAGTTTTAAACTATTCTTTAAAAAGTTGTAGATGGATGCTGCAGCAATAAACATTGATTATTCAAATGAAATAGGAACAATAATAACTAATAGAGGTACTTGTCAGGGGTGTCCGATGTCTTCCACACTATTTACACTTTTCACTGAACCCTTGGCACCCTTGCTGCACCTTTTGTAGAGTGTTCAAGATTAAAACTATTTGTGGATATTATTATTCTATATTTGAAAGTGGCCTAAATAAATATTCAAAGGGCATTGGATAGAGTTTATCATTTGATTTTAGTGGGAGGCTACAATATTATTAATTTAAAGACAGATATTTTGTTATTTAATGCAGATCTGAGTGTTCTTCCAGCACAATTGAGACAGCAAATGCCCCTAAAATGGGAAAATAAATATTAAGGAACATTTAATACATATAATTTATTAAATTATATTGCTACTCTTAAAAAGGATTGAAAGTTGCTAAATTTGGCCAAGACTCCAATATCAAAATGTCAATTTTACCTTTGTTTCTTATTTTTTGCCAATATGCATCTGAAGGACAATTATGCTTAATTTCAAGAAATCAATACACTACTTTGCAGCCTTGAATGGAATAATGCATGTCTAATAGTACAATTAAATAAAGAGCATAGGGGCTTAGTCTCACCTCATTTCAGATTTTATTATCAAGCAAAGTTATTACATAATCTTATACAGATTAACCTTAAAATGCTATTTTTGACAATGTCTTTTTGGATAGGCTGGTCAAAGAATCTGAAATTGCCATTTCACTTTCCTAAAATTTCCGCAAAACAACACAACAACAATAGATATGTCACCCAAAACAAAATCATTTTAATTAAATCAGCTGTTAAAGCATATAAGGTCTCTCTCTGTCAAACCTTTGTATCCTTAAAGGATTGTCACTACTTTGGCCTGGAGATATTGATGTGCTCAATTAAGCAATTGAGTTAAAGAGATTTGAACAGTGTAGGTGATTGCCTATTCAAGTAGTCTTGGAAATCTTGGGCAAAGGTTGATCGGATCAAAAGCATCTATCACTGTGAATTCGTTTTGCACCAATAAGTAGATTTAAAAAAAATATTCCTTTTTGTTAAATAATTCTATTCACACAATTGTTTAGTTCCTTTTTAAGTACAAGCTAGTTTTGGTCAGCAATTGGTACAATGTGCTCCATCAAAAAGTGCACCTCATTCAGGTCCAAAAGATTTTAGGAAAAATAAAAGCAAATGAAACGATGCTCCTATACCATGAGATAAGTGTAATTTTTTTTTTGAGTTCCTTAGTAAATGACTGGCAGGGGGGGGCGGTCAACAGCAACTGAACCAAACATTTCACTTCCCAACTTATGAGCCATAAACATTCTATGCCCATTATGTATAGTTCCATTTAGAATTCGACACATCTTCTTCCTTATGCAAATTCACTTGCAAACTTTATTTACCAATAAAACATTACATTTATTCAAATTAACATATGCACTTAAAACTAGTTCTTATACCCCTACATTTTAACAGCAAATGATACAACACAGCATGACTTTATTTTTTACAAAATATTATTCCTAAATGTAGTACTATAAGTTTTATCCTTGATAATAATCTTGTAACTTGACAGGCAGTAAACACTCTTAGGATGATTTTCTAGGAACATCCACACAAAGTTCATTCCTGCTCCTTGCCTCCTTTCCTTACACCAACATTCCATTTTCTGATATTCTATCTTTGTTCAAGCAATTTCCATCATCTAAAGTCACAGAATGGGTTCCCACTCTACTAGGGCTGAAAAACAACCCTTTTACTTCACTGAAGAATATTTCTTACCCCTCACTACATCTTCTTCATGCCTTCTTAACATACTTATCTTGACCTACCTTTCTACTCTCTCTTAAACACTTCATTTTCTTCTCAGATGGCATTCTCTTCTGCATCCAAATTCTGTTAATCTTAGAATCCTGTACTTTTTTTCTTAAAATCAAAGCAGAAACCTTGGTTTCCGAATTGGGCATAGTACAGATTGCCCACAAGAGATTTTGAAGTTCAAACATCTAATCCAAACCATTTACTAAGTATAATTGTATGTTCTCTCTAATTATCCTGTTATAACTTTCAACTAGACCGTTACTTCTGGGATGATATTAAGACATAGTGACACGTTTGATTCTAAGTCCTTTGAGGAATTCTTCAAACTTAAAGGAGACAAATTGTGGACCGTTATCAGATAAAACCTCATGTGGCACACTGACCCTCAAAAACAAATTCTCTATCATTCACTTTACAATATAAAATGTGACGCTATTTACAAATATTAGCAGGTAAGTGAGCCTACAAGGGATTCGCTAAACCATATATTTACATTAATTGCTTCATTCAATGTTGGCAAACTCTATCAAATAGCTTGCAATTCAATTTCTTCAGAAACAATTCAAATTATCCACATATGAACAAATCTTCAAAGAAAAATCTATAACACAGGTATTGTTGTAAACCATTTTAGGACACTATTGTAAAATTCCCGATTCATGCCCTTATTTAGGTACAAATCACTATGTCCTTATATAGGCATAAGAATCATAACCATATTTAGACATAACTCATGCAGTCCTAATACGGCAGGGCTACTCCCACTAGTTCTGAAAATCTACAGCGATTTCTTGGAAAACTCAGCTTCAGCAGCTAGGGACTTTCCTTTGTTTGAGATCTGACTTGTCCAAGAACTCATGGACTTTTCAAAGAACTGAGAGTCTTTAATGACGTTATTATGTCCACCTTTACGTCAAACTCGGCAACTTCAAGGTATAAATATGCCCACACTTCCCTTAGCAAACACAGAGTGGTTTGGAGCAGTTTGATTATCTACTTGCCCGACGCGCCCTGCTACTGCACGTGCCAAAGGAAGCCGACCCTCCAGCAGACGCACTGAGACAGACGCTGTCTTTTCTCCTGCAGAGAAATCCAGCTTCAGTGTTTCCAAGCTACCCTTGCGGGTCATTGGGAAATCGAGTCCCGTTACTGACCTTCTTCATTCCAAACTAAGGTACGGAGCTGATTAGACCATAAGAGAAATCTTGGACAGATTCTTGGCAAAAGAATACTATATTTATGCTACACCTCACTTACTTCTTCCCTCGTACTAACCTTAGGTTAGGTACATCGGGGCAGGTGTATTTTAGAAGCACCAGTTGAGTACTGTTAGCCTCTGTTATTTATGTATGTGTTCATCTATGGTTTAGGAACCATACAATGCTCTTGCAGCAATTATTTTATTCTACGCTTTTTACTGTATGCATTATATTTTGCAACCAGTCTTACGATTGTAGCAGTTAATTTCTTATGCTTGAGAAAGAAGACTGTTCAATAAAAACTTTTTATTGAAAAAGGCCGTCTATCTATTTCTCTGCACCTCTAGTGAAACGAAGCATGCTCGATTGCCTGAGTGAAATATCTATCTATTGTTTCCACGACTCTGAAGATCAGTTTTATCTTCGGGAAACAAAGTTGTCATGTTTATGCGGTTGTCAGACACTAATCCTATCTTGTGAATTTGAGAACATTTCTAGTGACCAGGGGTTAGAGGCGGCAGACCCGGAAGCTGAGATCGGCCCTGGACCAGGGTTCAATTCCCCGCCTCGGCGGGTCTTGGGCTCAAAAATTCCACGGACTCGATAATTCTCGCTCCGGTGCCTTCTCGACTCACGGGTTCACACTCTGCGACTCTGGGCAATAGCTTGCTTAATCTCCACAACGGCCCCCGCGGCGGGATGCCTGGCTTTCACCTTGTGGATACCCTGCTGGGGTTATCTCACAGGGGAATACCAGGACGGGTTCCCTAAGCAAGCGCCAGGAAACCCTTTGTGGGTAGCTGTGCGCTATATAAGCTCAAATACATACATACATACATACAATTAAGTCTAATATATTCGATAGAGACCTAGTAGACCTTAGTCCTATGTCACATCTATAGGATATGTTATTCCAATGCGCAGAGCCTATTGGGAATATAGGAACTACACTACATGGCGCCCAACGTTTAGTAAGGCACTAATTTGCCTCTAGATACTAGAGTAACTCAGTTGTGCTTGTCACATAGACCCCTTTTTCCCGTAAAATACTCCAATAGACATCTGGAGTGGGTAAAAGGATAAAATATCCGCCATAACTAAGTAGGATGAAAAATCCTATGTATTAGTTTTTGGTTTGTTCAACGTTGAAGGATACAGTGTTCCAAAATATTGTGCACCTTATCTTTATTTCCTTGAAACTTGCTCTGCAAACTTTTTTAACAAAATGTCAGACAAAGACAATCCTAGGGGCAGTGAAACAGCAGTAAATGCAAACAACCAGGTTTTGACACTACAGGCTTCCGACAGGATGATGTGGATGCTATATTCATCCCGGAAAATGTAAGGAAAACCATAGCTATAAAGCTTATACATAATGGCCTATCAGCAGGAGGTGGTAGAGTCACATTTGTCATAGAGGCACATGAATATCGGCAAACAGAGGTATTCTGTTCATGGATTGTCTTTCCACAAGCAAATCCAACAACACATTTGTTACACTTCTATAAGATAGAGGAACATCAAGCGGAATATGTTCCTTTTGAGGACATTGAAATTCCACTAACTTACCAAGATCATCAGCTCTGGTTTAAAGCGCCCTACAACATCAAAATTACATTACCAGGCTAGGTCCATTAGGTAGACCAGGAGCAACATGGCCGGTACTAGCCAGCTATACATCACATCCTGACATTGAGAGAATGTCAGATGTAGAACTGTTAGCCCAGCTAAAACAATTTATTAAAATACATAGACAATTGGTACAATATTTCATGCAGACTTTAACAGTCCAACCTGTTATAAGAATTCCACAGCATACCCCTCATCAGGGAAGCACAAACAAAATCACACCACAGACTATACAGTCAGTCATCGGTAAGTTTCCTGCAAAAAGAGAACAAATTCTATTCTGTTTAGCTCAGAAAATTACTCAAATACAGGCAGTATTTCCCGATAGTACACCTCACGAGAAACACAGGATTCTAACAATCTGTTTACCAATGGGGTTTGCATCACACGTGGAGAACTGTGACACTTGGAGTAAAGTCTTTGCTTCCATTTACACAAAAACACAAGGTGTCCCGTCTATGGCGGGCATACCAGACGTTCTGAGACAGATTCAAAATGAATACGGTCCAGAACCAGCTTTGAATCTTGGTATGAAATTACTCAAAGATTTCAAACAGGTCTCAGCTATCTTATTAGCTAACATTAAAGGTGAAGCAGCATCCGTGGCAATCCGCCAAAAATTAAAAGAACTCTATATTACTGAGCAACCGTATGAACTTGCCAGAATTATTGAAAAATCCTATCAAGAACTAGAAAGAGATTGCTTGGGAGGGAAACCTGTAAAGCCCGAATTAACAGAAAATCCTGAAAAAGTTTTTATCAAAAACAATCTAACTACTTCTAAAAAAAAAATGGGAAAATAGAAGACAGTCACTACCTAAAGAGAAGCGCTCTTAGTCCAGAGGTAGATCTCCTCAAAAGGAGCACTCTGAAAAGAGGTATAACCTTAGAAATAGGAATAATTTAAGAAAACCTGATAGATATCAAGATACTGATAAACAATCCTTTTGTACCTTTCAGACTTCCTCGCAGAAATCCAAAAGGAGAGGACGATCAGAGCACAAAGAAGAACGCATGAAGTCCAAAGACGATCAACACGTTCCAAAAAATAAGAAAACTAAATTCTCCAAAAAGAAGGTAGCAAGTATTAAAATCAGACATGTTGAGAATCTTGAGGACACAACTCAAGAACGGGGAGGCGGCCCAGACAATGCTGGACAGCGTAGCAGAGGTCATTATAGCTCACAGGATCATCTGGAGACAGTGGATCTGAATGAATTAATTCAGGTTGAAACTGCTAACACCAGGGTTAGTTTACCCCATAAGTTATATGAAGTAACTCTCAGGATAGAGGGGGACATTACTAGAAAAATAAAAACACTCTTTTGGGAAAAACTATCCAAAGGTTATGACATCCTTCTGACCGAAAAAGACTGGCCACCTGAATTTGTCAGGGAGAGCCCACATGGCGAAGAGATCATTATGCCATCCTTCTCAAACTATATTCATATTCATAAAAAATGCACCTGTGGACCATGCTCCAGCATTATATAAAAATCATGTGGGATGGGATGAGGACTCTCCTCACCATAAAATCCACTTAAAAAATCAACCTAAAGCTCAGAGGCAGTATCCAGTAAAACAGTAAGCTAAAAAGCAAGTCAGGGAGATCTTAGATCAACTTAAATACCAAGGGGTGAGTGAAACGTGCACCTCATCCATGAACAATCCTTATTTCCTGTCTCCAAACCAGATGAATCATATTGTCTAGTTTTAGATTACAGACATTTAAACCTTTTTTGCAAACATTTTGCAGTACAATATTCACACAGTGCAGCACTAATGAATAACATTGTTCGCAAGAAATATAAAACTACATTAGATATTTCAAACAGTTTCTTCAGTCAAAACATGGCACCTGAAGCAGGTACTTGACCGCTTTCTCAATAATGAGGAAACAACAACAATTTTGTCATCTCCCCCAGGGATTCAAGAACAGTCCTGAATTATTTTCAGCCAGAGTAACAGAGTTACTACAAATGTACGATGATGAGGCATTATCTTATGCAGATGTCATCTATCTTACAGATGATGATTTGGACAGGCACTAGACCAGGGTAAACACCATAATACTCGGATTTGCCTCTGAAGGGTATACATTCAACTTTAAAAATTCAAGAATTGCCCACCTCAAAGTCTTATTCTTAGGATACAAACTTTCAAGTGAAGCCAAAAGCCTGGCAGCAAAATTTTTAGAAAAATGTGCGCTGCCCCAACCTCCAATAACACTGAAAAATGTACAGTCAATTCTAGGATTCCTAAACTTCGGAAGAACTTACATTCTGAATTACGCAGAAAGGGTTAAACCTCTCTACGATCTAATCAAACAAGATTTCAAACCAACTGATTGGACACAAATCTTGCATTCAGTACAAACTGACATGTTGGCAACAACACACTTACAAACATGTGACAATGTACGCAACCTTGTAATCTAAATCATCCCAGGGAGATGCAGATTCACATACCTAACCTTTATTGAAAGGAAAAGGTACCAATAGCTTACAAATCACACTTGTTCACACAAGCTGAAATGAAATTCACTTCAACAAAAAAAATTCTGACAGCGGTTAAGATTGCTGTAGCAATGGAGAGAGCCCTCGCACAGGGTAAACGCATTAAAGTCATTACACCTGTACTTGCCTTAGAGGCAGTGACAATGGCTAATTTTCCAAATGCAAAAGCTCTGCATCCAAGATGGATACAATGAGTTAATTCTCGTACTGCAACAGATGTTGAATACCTTTTTGACCCTTACTTGAAGACACAAGAATTTCTCTAATATGAACAAGAATGGCTTCTGCCTAATGAAATTCTACCTCTAGAACATTACGGCTGTATAATATATACAGACGGATCAGCACAGCCCGCAATTGGGGTTAAACAAGCTTATAGTGCAGCGTGCGTGATTGATAAAGGTCGCTGGCGCAGTGGTAAATTCAGACCTATGGTCACAAAAACTCAATCTCTAGGAGACTGTACAGCTCAGCGAGCTGAACTCTAAGCTTTCAAGATGGCGCTTGAAAATACCGATCTCGAATTCCCCACACTTATAGTGTGCGATTCGTATTACTGTGTCCAGTCTTACAATAAATATCTGCAGAACTGGGTTCAAAATGGTTTTAAAGACGCAAAAGGTGGCACAATCATTCACAAAATGCTTAGGGAACAAGTAGTTCTTTTGCAGAAAGAACTACAAAAGACTCACGTGATCCATACACTGAGTCATCAGCGTGATGGCGTTCACGTTGAAGGGAATTCATTGGCTGATGAAGCCGCAAAGGCAACTGTTCAAACGGCTTCCGTAGCTACAGTCACTCATTCGAAAACAACAATAGACGGTGAAACCATGCTCGCAGTCAATTCCACGAGCAAAGGCAGCGGAGCCGCGTTACCTCTAAATTATCCACTCAAATATACATACATAATTGATGCAAACTCTGTTCCTTTTGCTCGAATCCCTAGAGTGGGGGATAGGGTAATTCCAAACCGGTACCGGAGAGGTGCTCTGATTCATGAAGCACAAATGGGAGAAGGTCTGATACATCAAGGGATTTCTAAATCTCTATTAGAATTAGAAGAGGTGTACTGGTGGCCAGGAATGAAAGCTCACGTATACAAATTCAGAATTAATTGCGATGACTGTTACAAATACCACAGCTTTGAACACCACCAGATTCCTGATTACAGTGTAGCCAGCCCAGTACAGACACCAGTGTTAGATAGCATTAGACTATCCACGCTCAAACGTCCCAATGGACAAAAGCGGTCCCACAAATACTACGACAAGATTCATTTGGATGTAGCCTCAGCGCTCGGCTGGCTCCCGAACTGTTTTAAAGATTTGCGAGTCTTTATCTGCATATACACAATCGGCACGCTACATTCTGACCAGGGTCCTGTGTTTAGCACTAGGGCTTACAATGAGGCCATGTCCAGCATGGCCGTTGCATTGCGATTTTGGAGTCCATTCAATCCTGAGGGAGATTCGGTTGTGGATAGAAAAAAATATGCCATAAAGCAATCTATAACAGGTAGGGTATTAGTTTCGGGTGATGGGTGGGTCAAACATCTAATAAATGTCACAAGTAGTCTTAATAACATGCCAAGAAATTCTCTGGGTGGAATCATTCCATATGAAATACTTTTTGGTACTAGAATGTTGGTTGAAGATCTCGATCGTCACACTTCAGTAGTGGAACAAAAACCCTTTGATATCAAAGATCGTTTGGCTGTTTTACAGGACTTAAATGAAACAAGAAGAAGTCTAAGCAACACCAGTAAAAAGCCAACGACCACTGAAGAAAAAACACCTGTCCCAGCAAGACCTGTCTGGATTCCGAAGTTTGGGGATCTTGTCAGGGAAAAAATAGTGGACAAGAAGGAATTTGGGCCTTCTTACAGAAAACCAGAACCTGTACTAGCAATCCACGGATCAAAAACACTGCTACTGCCGCCCCTTGCTGGAAAAAAGGAGAACCAGTCAGTATCGATTGACCTGGTAAAACCACACCATGTAGCCAATTTTAAGTAGTTGGCCCAGTGGGCTCCCAAGATGTAGCAGATGACCAAATCTTGCTACTATCTAAGAGGTTCAAACTGAAAGACTCATCACGTTTGAAGATTCTAAAGTGAGAAAAGAAGGACTATACAACAAAGCCATGGAACTTGTGCCTCTTGAAACCCGAATAACAGTTCTTCAAGACACTCCTGTCTACAATGATGTAGCATCTGACTATACAAACATGTCAAGGGAACAAGCAACTCCAGCGATTTCAAAAAATCCGAATACAATACCAACTATTGACAGAACTGCCTCTGGTTATTTTATCAACTTTGATAACTTTTCTGAGGATCCCAGAGAATCTGAAACTACGCCAGCAAATAAAACTTTCAAGGAAAAATTAACTGAACTTGGTCAAGAGCTTACAAAAACATATCTGGTTTCACCATGGGTTGAATTTTGGATTAGATTAGGTGTATTTTATCTCCTGCTGTGGCTCATTCTTTTTTTAAATTTGGGAAAGCTGATAGATGGAAAACACATTAAAATGGACACAGCAAGTAAGAACATCAACTTGCTTCCGAAGCCACACAATCATCTCATCGTGAACAACGAGACCTGTCATCAGTGAACATCACAGCGGTTCCTCTACCTGGTGGAATAGCTTGGGATACAACTGATTATGACATTTATGCCCCAGTCAAGCTGCTGAAAATTCCACAGCAATTTAAAGTTTCCTTGAGTGATTCCGTTTCACCCAGCACATTTTCAGATGATTGGGACTTTGAAACTGTTATGAATGCAGACTAAGAATGTCAGCTAAATATACAAAACATGAATACTTAGAAGGTTCATCAGATTAAGAAGAAATGTATTGTTTAAATCATTTTGGCCATCATTACTTGCATAAATCTGCAAACCCTAGAAATTCGTTAACTTATAATCAATGGGAACATTGTCCCACACCTACAAAAGGTAGTTCTAAAACATTTATTAGAACATTTCCATATTTTACAGGTTTTAATATTACAAACCCAGAAAGATTTTACTTTAAAAATGTTAATAAGACAGGCATGAAAAGTATGTTGACAAATACTAAACAAGTTTATTCTGCAGCCTTTTATGCTCAATTGTCCACTTAGGCTTTGACTTTTGAAAAGACAACATTGAGACAAAAACTGTTTGGGGCACAAACAACTGGCAGGTACAAGGTTTAGAAGCACTATTCAGAGTCTGCATCATCCCAGAACAAATGATGTTTTTAAATGACACTGTTCAAAAGACATCTTGACTTGGCTAAGATAAAAGATTTAAACAAACCGTCCGTACCTAAGCCCACACCTGATAGTAATTTAACTTCAGGTGAGGAGGTAGACGTGAATTATATTTTTCTACAAACAGAACACATCCTGAATTGAAAAAATGGTTAATCTGGCCAACGGACACGAATAACTGTCTAGATAGATTCCTGAACAACACACAAGGGTTCACAGTAACTCGGGCAGATCCAAGATTTATCCAAAGACAACATCCAGGGATAATAACAACTTAGAGTGTAGGAAAACTATGCCTTGAGTGGCTGCAGAGATCCACACTTCAAGAAAGAAAACAACAATTATCTTTTCTTAAAGATGGCATTGATTTGCGAGAATTCTTACTTGAACCTCGTAATCCACATCATAAACGTTTCATCTACACCGGTATATATGCTGCATACAATGAAGCACGGAAAGTCACGCAAATTGAAACAGCTGAAAGAATACAAGAAAATGATTGTTTAAAGTTAGAGAAATCACTCTCTGTAGTTGACAATGGGTTAACAACTCTTTCGTCCAGAATATATTCTTTGGACAGCATTGCATCCTCTGCCATAAACATAATGAAACAGGATTTGCTAATGTTACAACATGGCCAGTCTCAATTACGTTCTATAATGCTGTTAGGCTGAATGTTGCAAAACCTTCATTCTGGCTAAGTGCCTTGGCACTTAATCAACACTACGTCATTGTTTACTGTGTTTAACCTTACAGATAAACAAATCTCGTTGGTACAGAGGGGAGCAGACTATACAGTGTTGAGCATAGAAAAACTGGAGAGATTACCATTGACCGTTTCTGAGAAACCATCGGTTGAATGAATAATACATGGTACCATTACGATACCAGTGACGACTTTCCAGTTTCAGTATTGCTTAAAACACATACCAGCAGGCTTGTATGAAAGGTTGGGTAAAGAATACATTAAGTCGACCTGGGATTTTCCATACACACAAAAATGTTAGAGTGGGTGAAAGGAGGTATTTCTTAGTGGTAAAAATTGTAAAATCCCACTAAGCGGTACATTGTTTTGTCAAGGTATTAGTTTACACAGAGCCTGCAAGGGTTAATCCAATTACCTTTCTTACCACCTGCAAGGTTCACCCATAGGGGTGATAGATCCAGTTTTTAGGCAGATTTCCAATGGTAGCTACATTATGGTAAATGATCACAGCTGTTGTGGAATGAGGTCAGGAATATGCTATCTCATTAGTGTGTCAGCCAGGGAAACTTGTTGTATGCAAGTATTGTTTCCTAAATCTAAAACAGACGGGGAGTTGCCACTCTGGCCTTCACTGAACATCTATTCTATGTGAATTGATACTTTAAGCAGAATGAAAGCCATTCTTTTACAAAAAACTGTGCCACTGACCTCGTCCAGAGAGACGTATAATCTGCAAATTTCAAGGACTTCTGCAGATATACATGCATTATTATCAACAAACTGCCCAATATATTTCTCAGAAATGTTAGGTCGTATCTTTTACATGTCTGATACCAGCGGTATTGCACATGTATTTAAGGCAATTTTTTTAGGACTGTTAGCACCCTTTGAAGCAGTCCTGGGCATTTTTTCGATCTTAGTACACTCTGTGTTCGGCGGACTGCCTCTTATTTTGGGACTCGTAGCAGGGATCTTATTTCAATTCCTTCTGCTCCGTTATGGCAAATCCGGCCACCAGCAATGCCCAAGTCAGCATGGAGAATGCGCTCCAGGCTATGAGGTAGCATGTCAGAATAACACAGATCCTTGGCTTGGCTCGTTTGAGAGATCTGAATACAACATGGTTTCTGTCATTCAGACCAATCTGGCAAGATTGCATCTTACCTGTTCTACGATGCCTGCTTTGTGGAGAAAAATGCATGTTAGATATATGTCTGACACTACCATCGGCTATGCCAACGGATGCTGATGCATTACTGGGTCCGGTAACGGCTCATGTGTTGTGTTGCCCCCAACGGCTACCAATCCTGATGACGGCATTCATTGAATTCTCACCGGCAAATTCAACTGGGGGTGAGATATGCGGACCAACAGGCACACAGGTACCATCTGCTATGAACATTGCTAATGCGGCTGACGTAGACGGTAATGCTTCACATCTATGTACAATTGACTTCTTAATGAAGTAGTTGAACTTTCATCTACTGTGGTGGACAAATTCTTTGCCAGCCTTGACGACACTATGTTTTTTGTCCTGACACTGAGAATAACTTTTGAAGTTAGCACACAATGTTCTTTCGAACTCTGAAATTCGACCTTCACTTTTTTCCAAATAAAGCTTCCAAGTTTGGAACTCTATTTCAGTACAATTTAATTTGACTTTTTTTCAAACCAGACTGAACTTTGGCACAAAGTAATCTGCTTAAAGTAGAACTATTCTTAGAGAACAAGAATTCTTTGACTACTTCCTAGAAACAATATTGACCTAATGCACAAATCAAACTAGCTTGTATATTCTGCTATGGGATGGTCTTGACTTTCTCTTCTGTATCTAGAGCCATTTCATAAATGTAAACTAAATTTCGTGATTCATTTGGTTAGCATTTCTAATATCATATCATATGCTTACAATGAAATCATTACTTTTAGATGCATACTGTACAAATGTTTATTTTGTGTACGACCAAGTTTTTAAAAATACATTTCATGTATTGTTTGGGTGGGATTGTAAAAAACATACTCTTGCTTCTATGTTTTAGTATTTACTCTTAGATGAACATAATAGGGTGGAGTGGGTGTTGTAAACCATTTTAGGACACTGTTGTAAATTTCCAGAGTCATGCCCTTATATAGGTATAAATCACTATGTCCTTATATAGGCATAAGAATCACAACCATGTTTAGACATAGCTCATGCAGTCCTAATATGGCAGGGCTACTTCCACTAGTTCCGAAAATCTACTGCGATTTCTTGGATAACTCGGCTTCAGCAGCTAGGGACTTTCCCTTGCTCGAGAACTGATTTGTCCAAGAACTCATTGAGTTTTCAAAGAACCAAGAGTTATTATGTCCACCTTTACGTCAAACTCAGCAACTTCAAGGTATAAATATGCCCACACTTGCCTTAGCAAACACACAGTGGTTTGGAGCAGTTCGACTATCTACTTTCCCGACGGGCCCTGCTACTGCACAAGCCAAAGGAAGCCGACCCTCCAGCAGACGCACTGAGATAGACGCTGTCTTTTCTCCTGACGAGAAATCCAGCTCAGTGTTTCCAAGCTACCCTTGTGGGTCATTGGGAAAACGAGCCCAAGACTAACCTTCTTCATTGCAAACTAAGGTACAGAGCTGATTAGACCCTAAGAGAAATCTTGGACAGATTCTTGGCAAAAAAATACTATATTTATGCTACACCTCACTTACTTCTTCCCTCGTACTAAGCTTTGGTTAGGTACATCTGGGTAGGCGTATTTTAGAAGCACCAGTTGAGTACTCTTAGCCTCTGTTATTTATGTATGTGTTTATCTATGGTTTAGGAACCATACAATGCTCTTGCAGTATTATTTTGTTATACTTTTTTTTATTGTATGCATTATATTTTGCAACCAGTCTTACGATTGTAGCAGTTAATTTCTTATGCTTGAGAAAGAAGAACGCCCGTCTATCTATTTCTCTTCACCTCTAGTGAAACGAAGCATGCACGATTGACTGAGTGAAATATCTATCTATTGTTTCCATGGCTCTGAAGATCAGTATTATCTTGGTGAAACAAAGATGTCATGTTTATGCGGTTGTCAGAAAGTAATCCATTCTTGTGAATTCGAGAACGTTTCTAGTGACCTCTGAGCTAGCTGGCACTCACAATTAAGTCTAATATATTCGATAGAGACCTAGTAGACCTCACTCCTACGTCACATCTGTAGGATATGTTATTCCAATGCGCAGAGCCTATTGGGAATGTAAGAACTACACTACAGTATATGTATTCAAAGAATACATTTATATGGAGCAGAAACTGTAAATTATAAAGGGTACAAAATCAAAAAATACACAATGCAACTAGAAGTTACAATCATTTGATATTCAATATACCTCTTCATTACAATTGTGAACACTTTCTCACAGATAATTATAGGGCAATGTGGCCAGACTAAACAAAAACAATACCTTCAATACAGTGATACAAGAAATAGGTGTAGTTGTCGAAGTTTTTGTCTTTACAGAAAACCGACTCTCGAGCGAGGGCCAGTATAAATTGGAACACAGACTTATCTGTGTTTGTGACCAGAGTACATACTCATGATTACAACGTGGTCTTCGATTAAAGTATCATCAAACATTGATTGCTGGACAAGTGTGAGGCATTTTTAACACCTCATATTTTTGGATTACAATATCCATTATTACTCTTATCATTTTTGAAGGGTCAATCATCTGTATTTCAAAAGTCCTGAAGATGGTCTAGTGGACATAGACAACTTTAGACCTAAACTTCCACAACTACACCTATTTCTTGTATCTCTGTATTGAAGGCAATGTTTTTTGTTTTGTCTGGCCAACATAGACAGTGGCAGATGAAGTATTCCCTTTAAAGGACACCGTAGTATCCAATTTCATCACAACTTCCTTAGGGTTTCCTCCACATGCCAAAGGTCTATAATTGCTGACTTTCTCAGTACAATGTCCCTGTCCTAGAAGTTATTCCAATTATCCACTCCAATCAATGCAAAAGGCAACCCATAGTCAGGAATCATGTTTACATTAACACTTCAAACATTAGGGAGTGGTGTGGCACCGCGTCTAGGGCGACTGACTCTGGAATCTGAGGATCTCGGTTCGATCCCTGGCACCGGCAGCAGATTAGCCCAGCACTATGTGACTCTGGGCAAAAGCTTGCTTAATCTTCCTGACAGCGCCCAGAGACGTTTACGGGTGATTGTGTGCTTTACAAATGTGGATTATTATTATTATTTGCTTGACAAGAATGTCTCCTAATCCTGGTAACCTCTGTGAGCAATACACTATTGTCTATACTTGAACAGGCACTTCAACATAAAAAAATTAAGATTTCATCACTAGGTTACGAAGACATGGAATCTCTGATTACTTTTCCTTTTTCTTTTTCTTCAGATTTGGATTATTTGCAAAATTGAACTTTTTTTTATATATTTTGTACACAATTTCCCATCAGGAAGTTGAGTTTCCTAAATGATTGGTGCTCTCACATCAATAACACATTAAGGGGCATATTATCAAGCACCGGTGTTAAAATTATCGCCGTTTTACCGGCAGGAAACTGCCGATAAAGCGGCGATAATGGGCTTGATAATATGCCCTTGTTAATTCCCTTAGAAGCCCATGTTAACACCGGAACAATGGCTTCTATGGGAATTAACAAGGGCATATTATCAAGCCCATTATCAACGTTTTATCGGCAGTTTCTTGACAATAAAACTGCGATGATTTTAACACTGGTTCTTGATAATATGCCCCCTAAATTCTTTTGACTTAACTTTACTCTTTTTAGCAACTTGGTTGCCAACTCAGCAACCAACTTTTCAGCTGAATGTGAGTCAAACTTTTGAGCTATGTATGGTGCAGTGCTTTCAATGCCTGCAGCCACTTCCACAGCTTTGTTGAGAGTCAAGTTAGATGTAGCAAGTAGAACCTCCTAAACAATTTTTCTGTTACTATGCTCTATTATTTGCTCTCCCATTAACTCATCTTCAAAGTCTCTATACTCACACATAGCTGATAATGTAGTCAAAGCACGCACACAACTCTCCACCAAGTCTCCTGGTTATTGATGTCATCTATAAAATTTGTGTCTTTCCAAATTATAATCTTATGAGGTTTAAACCTTGCATCTAACATTTTAAGTGCAGGTGAATACTTGTCTTCAACATGACTCTTGCCCATCGCAGATTGATGAGATACATGCTTCAGTATTTTCCTACCCTTCTGCTAGACCTTGTCCTTTTGACAGGTTTATCCCCAAACATTTTGCCTTTTGCCTCCTATTTTTCTGACCCTGTTTTCATTGGCTATAGGATTCTGGGCACATTACCTCTGCTGATCAGTAATAAAGTGCGTATGCTCTCAGTTAATATTGATTTACTGGTAAGTCCCTAGTAAAGTGCACAGTGTGTGCCAGGGCCTGTAAATCAAATGTTACCAGTGGACTTGCAGCACTGGCTGTGCCACCATCATGAGTGGCACTGTAAATGTGTCTCAGACCTACTACAGTAGTGTCCTCGCACACAGTTGTGAACTGCCATGTTGCAAGGCCCAAACCTTCCCTTTCCTTACATGTAAAGCACCCCTAAGGTAAGCCAAAGGTACCCCATGGGCAGATAGAATGTATGTAAAAGGTAGGACATGTACTGGTGTGAGTGACATTTCCAGATAGTGAAATACAGCAATTTCGTTGTTCACTATTGGAAGGCTATCTGTCCCAAGGGTTATCATTTGGGTAAACTGTAACATGTTTACATGTGTAAAATGCAATAGAGACAAGGTAGAAAAATTTAGTTTAGACTCTCTGAATTCAGAATGTAATAATGCACTTTTTGGTGAAGGTGGCTTTTAAATCCTCTGTTTGAAAATGCCACTTTTAGAAAGTGGGTTTTAAGAGACAACAGTCCCTTTACAAAGAAAATCAATCTAAATCAGCCAAAAATCACAATCAAGATTGGCTCTTTTTATGTCTTAATTGACAGTATCGAAAAATGTATTCACAAATAATGAAAACACAACAATACATGAAAAGGTAAATGAGCTGGACGTGACACGGTAATGGGAAATCAGACTATTTCCTTACCACAGGCATGTGACTTAAAAGTGACATTTAGGTAGAAAAATGTAAATTAGTAGAAGTCACAATCAGAAATACATCTTGTACTCCACATATATAGTGAATTACAGTTTCGAGTTGAGTTGTAAGTGTTGACAAAGTTTCGATCCTCAACAGGGTTATGGGATCATCATCAGGACTAAGCAATAAAGCAAATGCCTGGGAAGTAAACCTGTAGTGAACAGACAATGGGGTCTGACATGTCATACTACCATAGGCCAACACGGAGTAATCGTAGTGAGGAAATTAGGCGGCCGATGGGTAGCAGTGTACCTGGGCTGAAACGTATTGTAATAATAGTAGTCCACTGTGGCGGTGGTATGCCTTCATCGACCAACCGACGTGGTTGCTAAGTGCAGTATCGTCCAGGGTTGGGCATAGACAGTGTTGTGGCTTGAATCAAGTAATGGTCCTGTTGAGATTCTGAGCCAGAATCAGGTTGGTGGTTTAACCAATAACATCATGATGAGGAATTGACCAAGGATTAAGCCGCAGTAAGTTATGCTCGAAAGTTATTAGCCCATTGTGAAAGTGGGCATTTTCTTACATACCATTTTGTGTGCCACTGGCTGTTTGTGCATTTAGCGACTGGTGTTTGGGTGACAGGAGCTGAGATGTGCATTTACTCTAGACAGTCACTGGGGGGGGGATTGAAGTGTGCCCGCCTTGCCCGGCTGACTTATCGCAGGGCTGAATAGGCCTGGCGTGCATGGTGGGAGGAGTTCCGTTTGCACCTGAATAGGCTGTGTCTTCTTTTGCACAATGCTGTTTCCGACCCCTGTGGTCATGCTGCACCAGGGAGGACAGGACTGGTTTGGACTGGGTTTAAAGAACCTGCCTAAAAGAGAACAATTACATTTTGAGGTGTAGGTATTACACCTAAAACCCCAGGACTTTAAATTTGCCAAGGAACACGAGGACTCTGCCAAGAAGAAGAGCAGAAGGACTGTCTGAGGCCCACAGCCTTTTCTGAGTAATGAGTGGGTTGGCTTGCAGTTGCTGCTTCTGTCTGTGGTGAAAGGAAAGGACTGACTGTTTTGGCCCTGCTCTGGCATCCTGCTTGTGAAGTATCTCCGGGGGCTTGCGTGTGCTTCCCTCCTGTTGGAAGTCTCAGGGATACAAACGACTTCAGGAAAAGTCCCTTGTAGGGTCTAAAAGTAACCTACCTTGTGGGAGGGCAGAGAACAGTGTGAAGAGTGTTGCCACTGTTGTGGGGTGGGTTGGCTTACAGTTGCTGCTCCTGTCCGGAGCAGGAAAAGGAATTAACTGTTCTTTAACAAGTTGGCCAAACAGAGCATGTTGCACGCTGTGTTCTTCCCCTATTTCTCAACTAAAAGCATGTAAAGGAGACCTTTAAGGAGAGCTTTATTCTTGCAAAGTGTGTGGGGAGGCACTGCTTCTGCTTCCTGCCTCTCTGGCCCGAGGTTACTGAAGTGTGCTTACATTCAGTCCCTGAAGTAGCACTGTGCCCAGGTAAAATCAGTGTGGGCTGAGCGTGTTACTCATTGTGCCTGCGGAGCTGTGAGGATGGGTATTGTTGTGTGCAAAGCCACAGCACGGGCATGAAGACCAGCCACTCCCAGTTGCCAAGCCTGCTTTCCGACACAGGGAGGGCTCTGCAGACACTTTTACCACAGCAACTATGAAGCACAGCCTAGTGATTGTAATCCGCCCTGGACTTGCGTACCCAGTAACTCCTCAAGGCCTAGGGACTGCCTAGCGAGTAGGATAGTGTTGCCTCCCAGCTTTGCCTGAATCGGCTGACCTCTCCTCAGCCCGGGTTCCTTGTGCGAGGCCTGCCCCATATCCTGAGTGGCTTCTGGGGAGAAACCGGCCAGTAGCAAGCAGTCTGACGCACACAGGAGAGGTGCGCATCTGTGCACATGGTGACTGGTAGCTGCCTAAAGGAAAGATTGGCCAAAGGGGACCCAGAGCAAGGTCTTCTCGCCGCAGTGACAGTTGGGCAGATCTAGACCCATGAAGGAGGCTGCCATGTGGGAGCAAGCAGCCTAGCCGCAAATTCACGGGCTGCAGCATTGGTCTCCCGCCTACCCATTGCAATGCAAGTGCCCCTTCCCCTGTTCTGGTAAAATGTACCTGGGGAACATCGTTACAGACTATGGCACCGATCGCATCAAGGTGAGGTTTTACAAAAACCAAAACTACAGTATAACCTCTGATAGGTGCACAGGTGCACTGCATCCTAGGTTCTGAGTGAGATATGTTGTGAGCCATGTGGCTATAATGAAGTGTGATGAGGCTTATCTTCCAACCTGTAGCCATGATTTTGGGCCCTGATGTGGGTAAGCCTATCTCTTGGCCCTACATGGTTGAACTAACAAGTACTGCTATCAGAAACTGCACAATGATGGTGTTTTTCATATTGTTTTTCAGGACATGTGCAGCCTTACCAGGATTTACTTTAGTGCACTGTGATGTTTATGACAATTGCCAGTGGCAAAGTGATTTATGATCTATGTTATGACTATGTCAAGCACCCAGTGGCACAATGATGTATGTGATTGTGGTCTAATGTGTTTTTATGTACAACAAAAAGGATATTTTTGATAAAACCTTGTGTGGAGTCTCTCCATTTGTGGTGTGCCTAGTGTGTCACTGATGTCTGTGTGTGTTGCACAAACACTTTACACATTGCCTCTGGTATAAGCTTAACTGCTCTGCCAAGCTAACATGGGGATAGGCAGGGGTTAACCTGGGTGTGTAACTTCCTTACCCTGACTTGAGGGGTAGGTTCTACCTGGCTTAGGTGCATCCCTTGCCAAACAGAAACCCCATTTCTAACCCTCGGGACCTAAACAGCATTTCAATAAGGCAAATTTATTTTTGTGATTCAAATCATCACAACCAATAGCCCTTCCATTGTTTCCAATCTATGGCAAAGTGACCCGGAGTCAAAAGAAAAGACGGAGGCATTATGTTCTCCTGAATGCTTCTCAAACCTGCCAAAAGTGATCACAATTAAATTTCTACTAACATCACATTGATGTGACAAATGGTGTGCGTATCACCATATACATGAATATAGATGAGCATGTACATAAAAAATATCCCATTAATCTCACAGAACAGCCAGAAATATAAGGTCAACAGTTCAGGTGTGCATACCACCACCAGTACATGTACTAAATGTTCAGTGTGTATATCACTCTTAAAGGATACAGATTGTCGTATTTGAGCTACGGTATACAAATCAGGGCACTAGAGAGTGGTCATGCTAGATGGCCGCAATGGTGTGAGGCTTCTTTAGTCCGCAACCCCTATCCAACATAATCCTGCACTATCTGGCCCCTTTACACCCTAAAAGAATGCAATCCGGCTTTTAGATTGAGCTGGGTGCTGCCTGTTGTCGATCCTGGCCATGACAGCACTGCCTTTATGCCACAACAATGCTGTAGTTCTTTACACCCTTTCTGGAGTGAAATGGAGGTAATTTAGACTATCCAGGTGCCCAGTGCCTGAGATGAGTCCTGGAAGCCACGGTGAGTGATGAACCGGGACATTGCCAGGGGATCCCTAAATTAACATGTCTCCTACCCAATTGCTGAGGGGGAGAGACTAAAGTGAAATCAGCATTGGCGGGACTCTCCTGCGTGGGAGTAGCCTGGGGAGGAGCTCCATTGGTCTTTGCCTGTAGTCCGTGCAGCCTGTCATGGGAGAGACTGTCTTATCTGCATGGAGGGTGAGATCTGCTGCAACCTTGCACCACCATACCAGATTGCGGAAGCTGCTCCCCCTCATAGCCTCTCAGACCCCTCCCATAACCGGAGGACTTGGGCGGCAAAAGAGGTCTGATCTATGGCACTGGCAGGGACAGTTTCAGATGCTGGCTGGGAGGCTTATTTGCCTGGGCCTGGAGACAGCAGTAGTGCGCTGTTAACTTCAACTGGTGCACATGCCACTCAGGGAGTTGATGTCCACTCCACATATCCTGAGCCCTCTATGATTCCTTGTTGTCCCTGTGGCCCCTGGGCATTACTGTGCACCCTCACTCTTTTTAATATGGTCCTGGCTGATAAAAAAATTATGTTTTATGTGGCCCTGTTGTGCACGCAGCAAGGGTAGTAACATCCACATTATTGGACTCAAGCTCTGTACTGCCTCTGGTGATATGGACCCACTATTTTCAACTCCAATGTTCCCTTTTTCATTAGTGGTGGGCTTGCCCTGGCATGGGTGGATTCCTTGCTCTGAAATGGACCCTTCATTGTGCTGCTTGCAAATTAGGTGAATATGCCAATTTTTGCATTAAAATGACCGAAGGGGCCTGAGTCTGCGTGTGCCCCCTGTCCACTGTGCAAGGGTGAGGTGGGACTGCGCGGCCCTGAAGACCAATTCTCTTCTCTTGAGTATCATAGCGAACATGACAATACCCTTGGAATTGCACAAAGGATTATTCTCTCCTGCTAATGTTTGTCTTGGCACATCTCTGCTGACTGCAAACCGTTGCACTCACTGTTACATGTCTGTACCTCATTGCCTGCCTCAAATATGGGCAAGATGGATCAACAACAAACCAAAATACTGTATGAACCTCACAGATCCACCCATACACCAAGTGATTGCATGGATCAAAAGGGTGCGGATGAAGAGCCTAGGGCTGATTCAAATGTAGCAGCAGACATCAAGACATTGCTTATCGCCATTTAGCAAAGCCTCACTTCACTGAATAGAAAATTAGCACTATGTGCACTAGAGTGGACTCCATTACACTCAAATTGGAGAAAGAAATTGACTGCATAATTGAACCCGAAAACAGAATCTCCGCAGTTGAGGACACGGTTTCCAGTCACGGGGAGCAGATGCTCAACATGGAAAAGGTACCAAAATTATTTCTGCCAAGAATGAAAATTTAGATGCACACTCTCAGGGAAACAAGTTGAAGATAATGGGGACTCTGGAATCTGCAAACACTGCAGAATAGAAGACTTTGTTATGTTCTTATTAACCACACTATTCTGTACGTAGTCTTTCTCAAAAGTACTAATAGTCGAGCGCAGTCATCGCGCTTTGATGGGCCCCCTAAAGGCCATCATCTCCAGAATGTTGAACTACCTCAATTGAGTCACTGCCCTCCACCTGGCAAGGGGAAAACACACTCTACAATTTGAGGGACGTGCAGTGGCCTTATACCCAGACTTCCCTCTCTCGTGTTTCAGGAGGCTCGGAGAAAATGTACTTCCATCCAATAGAAAATGAAACTTGCTAATATTCCATATGTGATGCTCTACCCTGCTTGCCTTCACACTGGAGTGCCCGTCAATAATCTTTCATCAGTGCCCCTGCTTGTGAACAAATAACTACGCACTACCTTTTCCTACAGATATCAGTAAGACCGTCACATGCAACACACATTAGGCTACAAGCAGTTACCTACCATTAGATTTTCACCCTGATTCCATTCTTGTTTGCCCATAAGTGTCCCAATAAAGTCTTTCATTCGTGATCACCCACCCCAAGATGGCGGAATAGTTGCCGGTCTAGTGTTCCACGCCCTATTCTCCTGAAATACATCACTTCCGGGTATGCAATTCATGGGGAACAGGAGCGAGGGTAGGCTTCCAGAAAGTTGCAGCCACCCTCCTGTGAGTATGCCTGCGATATCAGATCTACGGTAAGCGTTGACAGGGAGCCCTTTCCGCCTTGTAAAACGTTACTAAAACCTTATTTTCCATTTTTTGAAGGAGTGGAGCAACACCGTGCTCCATCGCACCCCAGTCAGGCTGTAGCCTCTGTTACTCGGGTGAGTGCCTTGTGGGACAACCGATCCACTTTTACCTAATTTTATGTTAATCCTGTGGCTACAGGGCATTATTTGATTATTTACCACTCCTTTTAAGCGGGACCCGGAACATAGATAACACATGATTTTTTCCATGCCTGTTACACACCACGCAGTGCATGTGATATGGACAGCAACCTCCGCACGATTTCTACGGTCACGGTGTGTCTTTTACATACCAAATACCACATAGCGCTGATCTCAACCACGACATCTGTAATGTGGTACTTATGTTCATCCACCACGCAGGTCTTCACTGATAACGCTGGTCTTAATTGGGATATCTGAGATGTGGTAGTCACGTTCATCCACCATGCATGCCTTTACCCCTGGAGACTGGTATGTATATATTACGATATTGTCCTATAAACTACGTACTACTACTCTGATCCAGAGCTCTTTTCGATCAACCAGGTGGTCGCTCACTACGCCATGAGCCTCTACTTGGTAGGCACTACTGGGCTGTACTCACTCCTATCTAGTCCACCATACACATGGGAGCACATGCCTATGCACAATACGATTACCAGCCTGCTAATTCTAGCTGTGTTCCCCCAGTGATAATTGCGTTCCTGGCTACTTCTAACCATTTATTAATTTGCAAAGACACTAGTAGCCTCGGAGTACTTATGTTCTAAGTATCCTTAGTCTTCATCGCAGCAAGCGCATGGTTGCAACTACTGCCCTGACATGGCCCTTCCGGCCATTAATCCTGACAAGCCCCTCACCAAGCATGAATTACAATGCTTTAACAACTGTACTTACATAGACTAGCCTCTCCTTTAACTTGTTTTTCCTTTTTTCCCCCCTTGTCCATTTCCTTATGCAATATTGTTTTCTTGGTTTCCTCCTCTAGGTCACCACTACGCTCAGTACAGGACTACTAGGGCCCCTTGACAGGCTACCTTTATACTTTCGGAACCTGTCTTTAGTTGTGCACCACACATACCATAGGTCCTGAAGAAGTGCCACTGATTCCTCTAGGAACGACTAGGCACGAAACATGTCGACCTCACGTTAGAGATTGTCCACCAGGAACATTATATTCCCATAGGACATTCACTTCGTTTTACTTAGGCAGGTACTACCATTAACATTAAAATTATTGATTATAGGATTGTCCCTGAACTATTTTAAACCAACATCTGTGTGCACACACACCTTCACTGTCCCCACACCCGCAGGCACCCAACGCCTTCCTAAAAAGATCTCCGAGAAAGAACTCCGGAAATGGTGAGCCCATTGGGTATTGCAGTGCCAGCCGAACGAGGAGCAAGGCCCAATGATGAAGCATGACACCTTTCAGAGTGTGTGAGGGCAACATGACAAAATACTTGTCTTTCCCATCCCCTTCCCCCCTTTAGGAACTGCACCCCCAGCTTGACAAGTGGAAAACACACTCTACAATTTGAGGGAAGTGCAGTGACCTTATATCCAGACTTCCCTCTCTCCCGTTTCAGGAGGCTCGGAGGAAATGTACTTCCATCCAATAGAAAATGAAACTTGCTAATATTCCACATGTGATGCTCTACCCTGCTTGCCTTCACATTTCATATCAGGGCAAGAAGCACACCTTCTCTATCCACAACAGGTCAGTGAATTCATGTGTTGCAATACTGCACCTGCCACTCCTATGGGACACACGTTATTCAATGTCCAGGCTATCACTGCGATTGTTATAACCTGAATAACTAGCCACTTGGTAGAGAACCCTGGCACAGAGGTCATATTTACAAATTGAACTGAGCTACCTGGCTTACCAGGTGTTGTCTGTAGTAAAGGATATCCACATCTCCAGACTTGATGTCTGTACTTACCAAACAACATGCATTTCAAATTCTATATGCCCCCTCCACACCTCTATTTTACTCCACACTTTATTAATTTAATATGATGGGTGCTCATGGCAACTGATTCTTCCCCCTAGACACCCTTGTTTGTTTGAGGAAGAACCTACCTGGCTCCCTTAATGAACTTCTACAGGATCCTCCTAGCCTAAATACTTGACAACACACTGAATTATGTGTTGCTTAATATATTTTAGCTCTTTGTGTTTATCCCCCACTTTACTGCACTGTAACTCTACTCTATTCTATTCTCTTCTCTTTTTCTTTGACCCTATTTATCCCCCTCTTTCCATCTTCCCACTCTCCCCTTACTCAGCTCTCTCTAACTCTTAGTCTGTTCCTTATATCCCCCATCACTTTGGTGATATATCCATTGCATTAACATAATGGTTGAAAGTTCATGGATTCAATTGGTTTCTACTTGTGTGAATATAATACCCAAGCAAATCTCTAATAAACACTAGCACATGAACAATGGCATTTGCCAAACAAAATAAAATAAAAGTGATCAACAAACATTTTTGCACATTGGATACATTTTAATTACTCTTATAAAACATAATTCAATAATAAAAAATTGGTACATTAATATACATACATGATAAAATATTTCAGCATTATAGCATATGCATAAGTTCAGATATTTATCAAATACATTTAGAATATAATTAAAAGATGGTTTCCTGTCAATTGGTTTCTACTCCATGGATGGGTAATACATCCCTGGTGGGATTTGGCCACCAGTGTGGGTGAAGCGAGGGCTGGGGCTTATTCTGTTTGCATTACTGTGCTCATCTCCTTATACTGATTTTGCCATGATTGCCAACCCTAATGTACATTGATATACATCTATGGCTTGGTACACACACACCTAGTTACCCTCTCTACAAGGAAAACACGGAATTGGTGCACCACAGTACACCATGCGTTAGATATATTTTCCTAATGTGGAATGTTAGGAGCCGGGGGACCCCTGCAAACGATTATTCATATAATCCCACTTAGTAGATGTCATGCCCCCCTCCTTTTCGTCTAGTTGGTCCTCCCACCGACAATTTTCCACTTTTCCTCATTCTTGAGGAGTACTGTTACCCTAATCCGCAAAGTTACACAGTACATCCCACAAGGATACCTTAACGACCCCTAGGAATGATATACAATAATGTGATGTAGACTGGCCCTCACATCAGTCACCATAGTTAACTGCGATGGGCCAAATATTGATGATGAAGCCTTTTTGATAGATTGTGGGGGCAGACTCTAGATACTGGCTCCACTCAAATACTCTGGGAAAGGGGGCTTTAATGTTGCATTGAATGTGTCTCTAGATAGATCCCACACCTCTCACACTGTAGCTGTCCGACATATGTAGGACATAATGGAGGAGAATGCGCTACTCAACACTTGGAGGGTGCTCGACCCTCCCGTAAAAGAGGGCACCTTCTCATATGGGGTAGATAACAGTTGGTCTATACTATCTTATATCTAGAGGTCTAGGTACATGGGAACACAAGGTCATGCATTTGCTGCTCACTTAATCTGACCACTCCCCGGTCCTTCTTGTGCTGTGTCCCCTTGACATCTCCTCCCCATATGCCACAAGGAGACATTCCCTACAGTTATATTGGACACACCTTCCTGAGAGGAACTGAGTCAGGAGATAACTGACTTTTTGCCGGAAACAAAGGCTCAGATACTAGAGATGGGCATTGTTTGGGAGACCTTCAAGGTCATGGTGCAAGGCACGTGTTTGCCTAAAAGTGAATGTATTTTGTGCTCCAATGGAGACCACAGGAGTAAATTAGAGAGATAGATTAAATCTTTGAAGGCTCAGCGGGGCAGATCTAATGACCGTGATGTGTCTAAAAAGATTAGAATAGCTCTGATGGAATTCCAGAAGATGGCTGAGAGAGCATGCATGTACAGTGGCAAATATACCAGAGAATGAGCATATGGAGAGGGTGAATGCCTATGACATAAGCTAGGAACTATGATGTGTAATCCTCGCTTCCCTTGTGATGTTCTAGAAACTAGAGATACTGAAGTTTTAATTATTTAAGACACACCAGATATCTTGCTGGTCTTTTCCACCTTGTATTAAAACTTGTATACATCCTGAAGGGTGTGAGGTGTAGGTATCAATACTTATCTACAGGAGGTCGCACTGGGCTGGTTAAGTGACACTCTAAGAGAGTTTTTGGCTGCCAATATGGAAGGCAATTAAATCAAAGAAGCAACTGGGCAACTACAATCTGGTAAAGCCCCAGAACCTGACGGTCTACCACAGAATTTTACAAAACATATATCATTGTGCAAATACAATTCCTTTAATCTGTCTTTTGGGAGGTGAGAAATCTGGTGTGCTACTTCCCTCCCAAAGAGTATTACCCTGCTTAAATCAGGGAAACCCCCTGATAACTGTGAATACTGCTGGCCCTTATCACTCATCAACCAAAATTCTCACAAAAAAACTAGCATTTCGCGCTAGTGTTCTAATGTAATTTCTGGTTAGACCGAACCTATCAGAATTTATCCCTGGGTGCTCCACGTCATACAATTTGTGCATGTTATTTGCACTCCTACAAGATATAAATCTGTATATTACTGTGGTAGTGATGTTCCTAGATGCCACTGGAATAGGACAATTGATGATCATGTTCTGGCGCATGGAGTTCCCCATACCTTTCATGGCATGGACTGCACATATTGATCCCATTGTCTAGTTTAACACTAATGGCCATGCTATAGCGCTGAGTATTTTATTTTATTTATGTTTTAGTTTTTGAGTGTCTTCAGTGAGAACTTGTCTTTTGTATCTAGGATTGTATTCAAGCAGATTTATATTATATTCCTTTATTTTATTGGCCAAAGGCTTAATAATTATTCCTCATGGTGTGCCTTGAATACAGCTCATAAAATAATGGTTACGACTATCAACTTTCATTTTCCAATAGATAATGAGATGTGTATTTATTAATAACCTCTGCGCTTACTAGATTTCAAATGAGTCACTGTTCAATCTCTATATTCACGATATGGGTGATGGATCGCAAATAGTGTAGAATATGGAAATACAAGCATAATGTGCCATGGTAAAGCTTTCAATTCTAGAACCCTTCTTCATATTTTGGGGCAGTATGTCCATGAGAATATACACAGGTTCTGAAGAAGTTATGGCGGTTTTTAGAAAAGCTGCAATCTTGTCATCTTTGTCTGTTGTGTTAAATATGTGGTAGCGGTTTTTCATGCTTTGCGATGTACACAAATAACACATTCATCTGAGTTATTTGAAAACCCTAAATATGCTGTTAGATTGTCTATTCATAATCTTATTGCTGTGGGATCGGCTTCTACCCCTATTTTTTGTGTATGAGGGTCTTCTAATATTCTTATCTCAAACCAAAACATGTACATTTTACCAAAAGTCTCTATGTTCAATATTTTCAGATCCTGCATATGGATAGCATCTTTTTGTACTTTTGTTAGAATCTGTGATCTTCCAGATTCATATTCTTCAAATATCCCCATATCACTTCTAGTTTAGACACACCCCATTTTATGTTTTAATGGCCAGTGCACATGTAATGTGTGTAAGAAATTGGGTTACTGGTTGAGCGGGGTAAAACCCAACTGAAGCAGCAACTACAATCCTTGTCAGGGTGACGAACTACATGGGGTATGCATTCTATGGTAAAGGCAAGTGACAGCCTATTCAGGTTAGCTGTACCCAGCTCCATCCTTCCATCATTCCAGTGATGGCCCATCCAGACACACCTACACTCTCAATTGTATGTGGCTGTCTGGTAGGTATGCACAAAAATCAAATCCCCACTACACCCAGCTATGTGACCCAGAGACAGGCTGCATGCATGAAATGGATAATACAGGAAAATGCCAACTTTATAAAAGTAAAAAGAACAATTAATTGACAGAATGCTGAACAATGCCATTCACCCAGTACAGAGATCTGGGCCTATATCCATTGTGTCTTTGCTAATCAGTCTTGACCGTGGCCCTGACCCTGTTCCCCCTGACAACAGTCCAGCCTAAACTGCTAGGCCAGGTACTCCCTGGCCTGGCAGGCCTATACTTTGAATATTAGTAGGGAAAACGCATGAATGTTAAAAGGTCTGACTGTGACAACATGCGATCTTAATGTAATTCCCAGGATTAAACACTGACTTGAACTGCAGGCCATCTAACTCACTAAAATTCACCTGTGGGTCAGACTGTAGTGTTTGCTAATAAGACCATCCCTGAATCAGTAGTAAAGTGAATATGCTCCATGTTTACACACAGTGAAATATGTGTATCGCTGATTGACATATTTAATTTGCCTACAAGCCCCTAATATATGAAAATGCACCGTAGGGTGTGGAAATTAAATGCCACCTGCTGACAGGAGCACCTATAGCGCCATCCACAGTGTGTGCCTCCAAAATATAACTACAGGCACACTATGTGTTGCCTGACTACAACAGGCTAATAACAATCTGCTATCAAACCTGTAAAAATAATACTTTTTGACTGCCGGAAAACCCAATTATTAATAACTCAACCCTAAAGCGCTGGGAGGCCTGGTTTCACCTTGGGGGTGCCCATTAGGGAGCATCTCACAGGAAAAGCCAGGACGGGTTCCACAGCGGTATACAGCGCCAAGATGCCTGTCAGGTGATAGTGCGCTTTACAAGTATACATACATTTACACATGTTACACACAAGTGCACTTTGTTGCCTACAAGGTAAGGTGCCTGATATTTAAAATTGTGGTGGGAGGCACTCGCGGAGTTGTACTACATGCACAAAAATGCTATAAAATTCTAGAGTTCTGCTCACCCTTAGTGCTAAGTTCACATCTTATTCAGAGCCTCAGTGGAGCTTCCCATATGACCAGAGATGGTCCCAACTAATAATATGGTGAAGTTAGCTCGCATGGTCAGCAGCCATTGTGCTAGTGTCCATCATGAGTCAACTTTTTAGAGAGGGGCAGTATGGCCAAATGAGGCACGCAACCGGTGAGAGATCCAGCAGGGGGTCTCACTTGAAGCTGATATAGGGCACCAGCTGCTACACGTGGCCAAGGCTAACCATGATCCCATAGGATATGATGAAGGCAGCTGCAGACCAGATGACCAACTGATATGGGATGTGGGCAAGGTTCTCCAGGAGGCCAAGCATGATGCAACCGACCATAAAGGGTTGTAAGATATCCAGGTAATGTGTCCGTAAACTGCACAGCAGGAAAGCAAAGTGGGGAAACCACAGACTCTCCAGACCTGCTATTTATTTAGGTGAAAGCTGGTAAATGTGACAACTGGGCTCCGGTGAGTCTGTAGGTAACACAAAAGTCAATTTACAGAGTTTAAGTAGCAGACACTGCCCAGAGCTTTCACGTGGAAGTTTCAGTAAATACCAGCAGCGTGCATGTAACTGTTTTGTGCATTATGTACACATACACAACAACAAACAAATGCATCTGGAAAAGTAGACATCCAAGTTTAGACTTGTTTAACCCTGTATGTGACATTATTTTTAACCATAAGCATGAGCACATAATATTTTGCTGCAGAAAATAAATACAGATTGAAAATCGTATTTGTATGCAAGTCTACCTTGGAGATTGTGTATCTCATGCAGATGGATATTTTCATAGATTGTAAGTTGTAAATGGGTCGCAGGGATGCACCACGTTTACGCCGCCGTTGCGTGATGCAACAACAGCTTAAACGTGGCGCAAGTCCAACATAAATCTGCCCCCCAATCTACAGTGGTCAAAGCTAAGGTATTAGGGCTTTGTAGCTTGTAGTCCAGACTGCTCTACAATCGACTGTTCATCATAACTTAATTACCATTGTAATAACGGGGGGAATCTTCATGTTTGTTTTTACCTGGGCTGTCTTTGGTGCCAGGGATTACTACAGATCAATCTGTAGGTGCTCCTCCATAATATCTTTTAGTAGGATGTAAACATGTACATAATACAAACAATTGTTGGTTTGATGTAACATCATAAAAGGACTGTGTTGTTGCTAGTGTTTGTCTATTGTATTGTAGATTGGGTTGCCAATCTATATTTTGATTGAACATCATTTTCTCAAATCTATGTTTTAGTATTTCTAATGGTGTCCGCTATAGTGTTGGGCCACGACGTTCAATCACGTAATACTTGATTAATTTCTCTGACTCCCATTAGCCTTCATCGGATGTAGTGTATTCTTCTTCAAGTGAGGAATTCATAAACAAATATAGGAACAGTCCTAGGTCAACACTTGAATTTTCTAGTGTGTTGGTTTTAGAGTATATCATATTCAGGCAACTGTTCTACATAAAATATATACAACTTTGTAATTCTTCCTCCACAATAGGAGAGGGCTGCTCATTAAGATAAAAACCCTCTGCTGTCTAATGCGTTGTTCTGGAGGTCATGGGGTCGAATTCTGTAAAGGCAGACGTATTCTTCCAGCTGTCTGTGGTGGGTAGCTTGAGTTTATTGATTGAGCAAAAGAAACATCTGTTATTTACAGTGATTACAATCGACAAAGTGTAGTATTTACCAGTATATAAAAAAAAGTTATTACATTTAAGAACACCAGTCTATGCTAATAACATTTCTTGGATTTTGTTTTTAATACAGTGAGCCACCTAAATGCAAGACACGCTTATATTTAGAGTAAAAGACATGCGCATGTTCCACAGAGATGTCTTTGTTGAGCCTGTGTTATTTGTTTTGCAGCTGTACAACTTTTTATCCATCTTTGAGCCCACAGATCCATATTTATCATTTGAACATTGAGTCAACCTGTATCACAAGGTATGTTTCTTTTACGCCTCTGGTGATGTGTTCATAGTGGCTGGGATAGTGTTTATTTATTTATTTGAAAAGTTTTATACAGAGCTGACTAGACCCGGAGGTATCAGAGTGCTTTACATGAGGACGAGCATTGTTTCAGAGCATAGTTACCAGTTATACAGTTACACAGTTTCAGAGGATAGTTACAAGTTGCTGGAACGTAGTTACATGTGTTAAAAATATATGCGTAAGGGAAAAAAGCAGCAAAGGGGGAGATTCAGGGGAGAGAGGATAGGAGGATAGGAGCAGGGAAGGTAGACATAGAATGAAAGAGGGAAAGAGGTGGGGGGTGAAGGAAACACAAGCAGGAGGCAAGAGAAATCAGTGTCCAACGTCTGGAGTGCTGTGATCCCAGTGAAAATTGTGTCATTCCCACACCTCCGCTGTGTGTGGCTCCCTTTACGCTATGGACTGCAGGGCATAAATACTGGATCCTTCCCCAACAAGGAGAGAGGGAGTGCTTTGGCAAGGGGCCCAATTCCCACACCGCTGCTTTGTGTGGCTCCCTTGACGCTGTGGACTCTTTCAGGGGGGTCTCTGAGACTCCAGGGAATAAATGCTGGATCTCTACCTAACAAGGGGAGAAAGGAGTGCTTTGGTAAAGGGCACACATCACGGTGGTAACTTTAGGGATAATGGTGTATTGTGTGGTAAAACAGGTTTAGAATGGAGGGGACAGTTCCAAAGTCTGCAGAATTGTCTCTTGATTGAAGGTTTATCCCTCGATATCAGTTTAGTGTCCTCTTAGCAAGGCTTGTGTTGTCCCCTGTGGCTTGTTCCCGGGCGTCTACGGCAGCATAGTTTAAACTTCCCCTACTCTCAGCCTGATAGGCGGCCCCTCTTTTCTTGCTCAATACTCAGGCATTCCATCTCCTACCCTATGTCGACCCTGCATCTTCCCCTGTGGCCCCATTTATGTGGTCAGTATCCTGTGGGGTTTAAAATGGTGTTCCTCTTAGAATACTGTGATTAGGCGGGTGGTAAAGTGGCCAGAATCTGTGCCCACCGATGGTGTACCATTTCTTAATGACTCTATTGTTGAGTTGACGGCTGCCTTTTTAATTGCTAATATCATTTACTTCAGTAATAGATGTTACATTTCGAAAATGCTGTGTGAAGAACTGTATTGACAGATTCGCAGAGAATGGCTGTTGTAAGTAGTGAATGTACCCATTTGTCATTTATGGAGGCAAGTGGTACAATGTAAATGATTTCTGAACATAGTCTGCAAATGGGGTCAGGCCTGCTATGTGGTACCACCAATGTGAGGTTTCTATGATACAGCAGTAGGAGGGACAGGGGGGAATAAAAGTATAATTTTAGCCAAAATTCTAGTATGGATTATGGAGCAAAGTTTTTTTTCTGGCCTCTGCCACGTTGTGTGGTATTAGAGAAATTATCTAAAAACGTGTACGTTAGCCAAAAGAATGTTGTTATTGCTAAGATATTTGTTACGTTAGAATGTAGGTTGAAAATTATGTATTCAAATCTGAGGCCGGGAAACATTTCGAATCTTTACTCAGTGAGAAATGTCAAGCTGATACATGTTGAGAGAGCTGCGGAGGCTGAGACGCTACATTTCTGCTTGGCCTGTTGCAGCCCTTGGTGACACTCTCTGCCCCCCTAAGTGAGGAAGTGTGGGATAAACCGGTGGACTTTCCCGACTCCCGCGGGACACTCGATACGTCGAGCCTGCCGACGTGCTGTACCCGCAGGCTCTTCCACCGGCCTGCACGCTCGCGCCAATTCTGTTGCAGGCACCATTCTAGGGTTGAGCCACCTCTGCACCAGGAAGAATACTGAAGCTGGAACCCTGGTGCGGCACTACTGTACTATAGCAGCTGTTGCTAACGCCCCTCCCCTCTCGCACGGGTGTACCTGCGACAACAGGAGGCAGCTGAGCAGTAGAGGGATCCAGACAGCGGGTGAGTGAGTGGAGTGTCACAGCTGGCGGAGGAGACAGAGGTCTTACAGGCTAGAGGTCTTACTGGCCAAGACTCAATGACCACAATGACTACAGCGACTACACTGATTCACAACAACCGGGAGCTCCATCCCAGGGTGCAACGCGACAACCTCCAGCTCTTTCCAGTACGTCACCGCTGCCACAGGTGGGGGAGGCTGTACCAACGTGCTACAAAGCACAGCCTCACCCACCTCAACCTTTGCGGCGCGGGTCATCTGAGGCCGTCAGAGGCTAAAGGGGGCTGGGCTGGACCACGTTATTTGGCCTGTGCTGAAGCCATTTATATGTTCCGACCCCAGCTTTGGGAATCCGCTTTGGGAAACTGTACCATGACTTGGACTTGAGACTGAAAAACAAAGACTGGGACTGGAATACAAGGTACAGGGGTATTTGTTATCTTTGCTATTTTCTGTGTGCCTAGTATTTTTTTCCTTGGGACTATCGTGCCAAAGGAACTATCTAAGAAGAAATCGATGGTGGGTCAGGGGATGGTAGGTACCTTAGATGCCTTTTTATCAAGGGCAGAGTCCGTCCTTATTCATGAATTTGCCCTTACAGAGTGTAGACTTTCTCTTAAGCCTTTCTCTTGAGCCCCTTCCCCCCCTTTACAAGTTGATGCTTCCAGTTGTATTAATCCGGACATTCCGGGCATTCACTCTGACCCTACTAGATCATCTAAAACCCCGGCAACAGTCATTCTTCCAGGCCAGGGCTCTGCGCCTTGTACCGCCCAAGTGGGAAATGATCCAGTTGTTAGATCTAAAGTGTACACTTGGAGTCAAATAACCAAAGTTTCTCAAGGCGGCAGCTTTTTACCTCAGCCCAAGAAATGGAAAGGGCTGGGTTCTGGCAAACAAATCATGCCATCATCAAAAAGAGGGTGCAGAGTTTCAACAAGAGAGGCTGTCGAGGATGCTGAGGGTATATCTGGTGTCACAATGGATAATTTTGCCTCTGCTTCACCACTTTTACCCCCTCTGTCAATTATTCATAGCGAAGAGTTCTGGTCTAAAATGGGTAACGTGGTATCTGCTTTACTGAACCCACTGATACAAAAGGTGTCTAATCTGGAAAAGGACATTGATAAACTTGTAAGTGCTACTTCTCCAGATTCACAGAAGCCGACATGCTCCATAAATGTACATCCCCCTCAGTCTTCCCTGGCCAGAACGTCCTGTGCTAATTCTGCTCAGCCCCTCGTGACTAATAGTAGTTACAATGTTAAATTCTCTAACTCTGGCATGGGCTCTACACTGGTTCAAAATCCTGTTTCATCTAATAGTGAGGTCAACATGTGTACAGGGATATCTCTAGCGAGAGCCAGAGACCTAACTCATATCCCATTAACACATGAGCCGTGCCCTAATTCTCATATAACAACCTCCCATAATAAATCCAATCATGCACACACTGAGGTAATACAGCCTCAAAGGATGGATGGTTCCTGCATTAAACCAGGGAGAAACATGAAAGGTACTTCATTTGCCTCCTGAGGCAACCCAGTATACAATAGTGTTGGCCAACGTTCCTAAATTGTCTCTGGGAGCGCAGGAACATTGGTCCAGTTTGAAAAACAAACCTTATTCGAGCTAAATAGGAGGACAAGTATAGGTTACCCGATCCATTCAAACTTCAAAATGATGAGATGTGTTGGTTGGGTAGGGAACTCGAACAAGTCTAGAGAAGGTGATTGTGTGGTAATTTCTTTCGGCTCACCCGACCTAGTACATGCTATCCCAGAAAGGGCAGGTAATTGGTCAATGGCGCGCACAGGGATAAGAATTCTATCTCACAGGTATTTTTATAAACATAATGATATGACTCATGCACCACTTAGGGGATTTCCAATGGAGGGTCAGAGGCCGGCCAGATTTGCCATCCCAGTTAAATACCAGTTTGATGTCTTTAACCCCTTAGATGAAAATGATTGACTGCTCAAATTGAATATAGAGGGTAGAGGACCTTCTGATGATTTAGCCCTGGATGGCGGTAGTTCTCCTAAAGTTCATCCTTGCACTTGTGTGAAAGTTGCAAGGACCACTTGAATGAGAGAGGAGGATATGGACTCACCTGAGAAATCTACTACTGGTAGTGCACACCAAGAGAGTCAGCACACTCCTAACTTACACATAATAGCCCGAATTCCCAGTATGCCAAATACCTATGACAATCCCTCGAAACCACTGAACTAGTAGTGCTTTGGGAAACCAAGCTTCCAGTACCAACATTCAAACAGGCAGTAAAGAAGGCAGCCAACAGGCACTCATTGCTCAACAACAAATTAGCCCTGAGCCATCGCTCACATGCCTGGATGACCATACAATCATATAAAAAGTCCATGCCGGCAGCCTACCTGGAACTCGCATTCTCATCACATGTTAAACACAAATACTATTGCCTAAGGTTGGGGAACCTGCCGACCAATGCCGATCAACCCAAATGGAGGACCCCAGACATCAAGGAGTGCGATCTATGTAGTGCAGCAAAACAAGAGCTCATTCACCTGATCTGCATTTGTCCTGCACTGGACCAGGAACGCAGGAACAGGCTAAAAGCGAAGTTCAAACAAAACAAATGTAATTCACGATTATACAAGTCCTGTGCTCCGCGGACCCTCAGTTCATCTGTAGAGCAGTTATATGTATCACCAACTTTGAGGAAAAGAGAGAAACTTTGGCAAAGATCCAATCCATACCCTGAATTTACAATACTTGTGTAACTATTCCCTCTGTAACTGTCTCTCAAACTTCAAATGACATTTTTATTCTTGATTTTAACTTCTAATTTTGTATGTATCTCCAGTTTAGTTTTATTATTCCTTTTTCTTAATACTACAGCATTTTATCTTTTGTAATGGTTTTCATTAACTATACAAATAAAGACATTCAAATTCATGGGACATGTAGTTCCCCAATCGCTTATCTTCCCACCTAAAACATAAATGAGTTGCTCATGGCCATCTCGAATGCCCTCCACATTCCAACCTTTGAGCCCGGGGCTGTTGATTTTTTATATCGAATCCAGAAGTGGGGATTTCTCAATTACCGCCATTGAAGAGACACCTGTAAATATAATTTATGGGGCAGCTGGCGATTCAGGGTGCACCACCGACAGTAGACCCAGGGCAAACCACTGCTTAAGTATATTATCCTGGAATTTAGCAGGGATTCAGTCTAAACTACAAGATCCCGAATGGTTTCCGGCCATGGGTAAAATGGATATTTATGCATTTCAAGAAACCTGGGCTTTAGATAAGGTTTATTTTAATGGCTATACTTCGTATTGCATGAAAGCTCTCCCTCCAAAAACATCTGATAGAGATAGTGGCGGACTGCTAATATTGGTTAAAAACACCATAGCCTGTAGGTACAAACAACTTTTAATAAACTCACCTGATATATTAGGTATCCAACTTACCTTCCTGTCTGGTTTAATCTTGACCTTGCTTAATGTGTACGCCTGGTCAGAACCCTTTAACAGTGAATCTGCAGTAATCTCGCTTCTAGATGACCTAGTGGGAGGATATCAGGAGAACTCTAAAATTATAGTTGCAGGAGATTTTAATGCTGCGTTCGAACCCTCCACTTTATTAACCCCTTCCATGCTCATGACGAGCTCAGCTCGTCATGCAGCACAGTGCTCGTGTGCTCATGACGAGCTGAGCTCATCATGACCACTCCCGTTTTAACTGTGGTCCAGCAAAGGAGGGGAATCTTGCAAGCAGTGATGTGGTAAAGTGCATCCCTAGAAGAGGAGGATGAGGTTTGGGGCATCCCCTATTTGGTAGCAGGTAGATCCACCCAGCGTCAGTCTAATGTTTCTCTGCAGATTGCTTCCTATCCGCCGGTAGGAGCTTGAGGGCATGCAATGGGAGAGCCCCTTCAGATTTAGCAAGGAATGCTACTTTTAAGAGGGGCATCTATACAAGTAGCATAGACTATATTTTCACTGATGTTAGAATATGGTCTTTAGTGGAGGGCATGATAATTGAATCGAGGAATGACAGCGATCATAGCTCTCTGTTTTTAAAATTAAAGGGCAAGGATCTGTTTAGGGGTGCTCATTGTTATATTTCTAAACTATTAGAGCCAAGTCCAACTAATAACTATAGGAGAGTTAGATGGCCCAAAATCCAAGCTGATCAAAATCTTTATGCTAATGTATATAAGTCTGTAGCAGCTACCCTAATTTGTATGTCCAGCCATAAGGATAGCATTGTTTTGTCTTACAATTAGCAAGTTACTGGCGCACAAAAACACCTTTTTGAAGAGTTGCAGTTAGTCTTTTTAAAACCTAGGCGAGCTGGGAAAAGTGGCAGCGAAAGGTCTCACAATTGGTTTAATGAGGACTGTAAGAGTGCCAAGAAGGCACAACAACTAGCAGCTAGGGGGCGCTCTAAATCGGATTTAATTTTTGCCCGCAACAAATATAATGCCACACTTTGTAAAGCCAAATGTGAATACGCTGACACCAATTGGAATGATTTAGTTCTAGCTGCAAATGCAAGAGGCTGCCGCCAGTGTTGGATGATTGTGTCTAAGGGGACTGCGCAGTATTCCACTTCAAATAGTCACCATATGTAGCCAGAGGTTTGGGTGGATCATTTCTCTGGCTTATACTCTGATGATAGGGTCATTACAGATGCCTATGCTGTTCGGTCAGTGCTGTCTTTAGATGACACTGCTTCTGATGGTCCCACACACAACCCCCCGAGAGTTTTCACCCTTAAGGATACTTTGTCAGCAAACCAGAAATTAAAAACAGGTAAAGCCCCGGGTCCCGAGCTGATTCCAGGGGACTTGTTTAAGTCTGAACCCGCGATAAAGACATCATACATTAACCTTTTATCTAACTGTATATTAGCTGTTGGTGATATTCCGGAAACGTGGAGGGGGCAGAGGTAATAACCATTTTGAAAAAGGATAACCCTGCTATCCCCTCTAATTATAGACCCATCAGTTTGATTGACAACTTACAGAAGGTTTTTGCTAGACAAGTTTTAGATAAGCTCCAGGACTGGATGGATGAAAAGATGATACTGTTCCTAGCCCAAACTGGCTTCCGCACAAAAATTAGCATGTGCGACCAAGCTTTTAGATTTTCTCTGTTAGCATGGAAGTATGTGCTACTTAGGAAACAGCGGCTTTATTTGGCTTTCGTGGACCTGCGAGCTGCATTTGATTTGGTACCACGTAACCTACTGTGGAAGACAATGCTTGATCTGGTGACTGTGCTTGCTAGATTGCATAAGGATATTTATGCCTAGGTTAGGCGGGGGGGTAAATGGGGAACTGACGGAGAGGATTCCGATTGAATGTGTGGTGCATCAGGGGTGTGTCCTCGCCCCCACGTTGTTCTCTCTGTATATTAACGATGTGGTGAGTTGTCTATTGGATTGTAAAAATGAGGCCCCTTCATTGAATAACGCAAAAGTACCCATTTTGCTATTCGCCGATGATTCTTTATTAATATACAAGATTTATTTAATACATTCTTGAGCTTCTGCAAGGAGGGGAGGCTGGAACTGAATACTACGAAAACTAAATTTATGGTGCTCGGTAAATCAAGCGGTGGCATACAGCAGGTTAAGATCAAATATGAACTCCTGGATCGAGTAAAAGATTTTGATTACTTAGGCATTGGCATAAACGAGTCACTTAGTTGGGAATACCAGCAGCGGAAGAGTTTCCTAACATTATTTTGGAGATCGAAATCTGTTTTAAGATTCTTTAAAAAATCCTACACTCAACCCCTCTCCCCGGCCCTTGAAATATACCGTACAAAGGCCCATAATGGAGCACTGTACGGAGCGGTGATCTGGGGGTTCACTCCTGTAAATCAGTTAACGACTTGTGAGAACAACTTTGCCAGGGCTTTGATTGCACTACCTGTCACAATACCACTTATTCCACTTTTTTGTGATCCTGGGTAAAAAAGAATTGGTGATCTGGCTGCCCTTAAACCTTTAACCTATTGGTTGTGTCTATGGACTACTCCCCAACTAATTGAATATCGTAACTCTTTACGGTAGGTACTGGCGCTTAACGGGGCTAAACAACTCCCCTGGTTCAAGCACTTCGCTAAATAGTGCAAGCTATTGAACCTAATGAGTCTATGGGAGTATCTAGAAAGGGCTACCAGTCATGACATTTTGACTCTCAAAGCTATTTAATGGAAGGTGCTGGGCGAGCACTATATGAACAACCCAACTAGTGGCCAGCTAACTACAAACTTCCTAATCATAAAATCTTGCTCCCTATTTAAACCGTTCCTTGACCTCTCTTGCTAAAAGCTTGTACATCAGGTTTAGGTATGGTACTCTGTTGTTGAAATTTCCAGGGAAAGAGGCGATGGGCCTAACTATAGAAACCTGCCTGGCATGCTGCGCAGCTGCCGAAACTGAAGAACATATTCTGTTTGTCTGCACCAAGTATAGGCAGGTACGCAGGAGATGGATTAGACATATATGCCTCAACATGAGTATTAGGAAGTACCAGATTGCATTTAGAATTTTAAAAACAGGCCCTTCTGGAAAATTGTGTTTTCTCTTAGTCGTTTTTTGTTATCTTTTTTGGTTGATTCGTAAAAAATGGCTTTGCTAATTATGACACCATTTTAAAACTTGTTTTACCTATCCTTTCATGATATGTATGTATCTTACATCCTTAGCTGACTTACATGGTTTAGTTTCCATATACTTGGTGACTGCATTGTGCCCCTTCCCTAGCATGATTAGAAAGTTGGTACATGTATTTATGTTCTTAAAATGATTCAAAATGTCATTTGATTTTGCGATTGCAATGGTTTAATACTATTTTAATTGTAGATATATTTATGTTTTATTCTTTGTATACTTTGATGGTTTTTATACAAATGACCGAATAAAGTTATTATGATGATGGTACATGTTATTAGAAGTATAGGGAGATAATGTGCATATTCTTTTACATCAAGAAGATCGTGTCTGCATCTATAGAAGTACTGCCACAGGTGTACATAGGAGAAAAGGCTCTGGAATGGACCACCTCCTTCCTCTCCGGCAGAACGCAGAGCGTCCACCTCCCCCGTTCTGTTCTGAAGCCTCCGAGATCATCTGCGGTGTATCCCAAGGATCCTCCCTCAGCCTGACACTGTTCAACATTTACATGGCCGTGCTTGCACACCTCGCCCGACAGCACGTCCTCAACATAATCTCCTACACCGACGATACTCAACTGATCCTCTCCCTCACCAAGGACCCCATTTCCATGAGGGAATGAAGGCCGTCGCCAACTGGATGAAGATCAGCCGTGTGAAGCTGAACTCGGACAAGACAGAGGTCCTCCTCTTCGGCTCCAAACCATCAGCCTGGGACGACTCCTGGTGGCCAATGGCACTGGGGCAGCCTCAACCCCCACCGCTCTCAATGACAAAGCAAGTCAACGCCGTCTCCTCCTCCTGCTTCAACACCCTCCGCAAGCTCCACAAGATCTACAGATGGATCCCAACAGATACAAGAAAGAAAGTCCCTAGGCCCTCGTCAGCAGCAGAATAAACTACGGAAATGCCCTCTATGCAGGAGCCCTGACCAAGCTCATCAATGGACTACATTGCATCCAAAACTCCTCGGCACGACTGATCCTCGATGTACCACAACACGGCCACATCACCCCCCACCTGAGAAACCTCCACTGGCTCCCTGTCAACAAGTGGATATCCTTCAAGCTCTTCATCCACGCACACATGGCACTCCACAAGACCGGCCCAGCCTACTTCAACAGACGGCTCTCCTTCTACACCCCCAACCTACAGCTACGCTCCGCCTACCTCTCACTGGCCAGCATCCCCCGCATCCGAAGAACAACCACGGCGGGAGATACTTCTCCCACCTCGCTGCCAAGACATGGAACACCCTCCTACTGAGCCTACGACAGACCCAAGACCTGCTGACCTTCAGGAGGATACTAAAGACTTGGCTGTTCGATCAGTAGCGGCCCCCACCTCCCACCCAGTCCTTGAGACCCGTGCAGGTATGTAGTGCACTTAACAAATGACTGATTGATTGATTGATTGTGTGGGTACATAGTTAACAAAGGGGTTTCCCAGTGTAGGGATACATTTAAAACCACTTTAAAGGAGAGGTTAGACATACTAGGAACACAATGTAAATGTAAATGTACAGGAATTTATATAGCGCAAATCACCGAGCGGTTTCTAAGCGCTTGCTTAGGGAACCCGTCCTGGTATTCCCCTGTGAGATAACCCCGGCAGGGTATCCGCAAGGTGAAAGCCAGACATCCCGCCGCGAGGGGCCGTTGTGGAGATTAAGCAAGCTATTGCCCAGAGTCGCAGAGTGTGAACCTGTGAATTGAGTAGGCACCGGAGCGAGAATTGTCGAGTCCATGGACATTTTTTTTAGGACTCAAGACCCCGCTGAGCCGGGAACTGAACCCTAGTCCCAGGCTGACCTCTGCTTCCAGGTCTGCCTCCTCTAACCAGTGAGCCACACTTCTCCACCGCGAGCACAGCGAGCCCAAAAGTTGAAAATGTAAATATACATATAAACAGAGAAAAAAAAACAATGTTAGTATGTTAATATAGAGGGAATCGTGAGAATGTTTAGCATTTCTAGTAAGTCGGATGCTGCATGAAGGAAAAAAACATTTGTTAGAAATAAGGGTCTCTAGTTGGCAGTGGAATGCGCCCTGTTCAAGTAGGGACCCTTCCTTCTAGTAGTTGTAAAGGAGTACATACCCAGAAAACCCCTGCCCCTTGGTACCTTGACACGAGCAGTCAGGCTGTCAGAGGCAATGTGTAAAGTAATTGTAAATAACACACACAGTAACACAGTGAAAACACTACAAATGGACACCCCACCAGTTTATGAAAAATAAGTATCTTTATCTTAATCACACAAGACCAAAACAATAAAAATCTAACATACACATCGCAATACATGACTTTTAAAATGTTTTAGCAATTCTGTCCGTAGAAAACCAGGGATGCGATAATTTTACACAAAGTACCTTCAAATTGCGTCAAAATTTACAAGGCCAAATAGCAGCAGAGGAGAGAAGCATCATGAAACAAAGCGATGCGTTTGTTCCTGAGTCCGAGGGTCAGTGCTGCTGCATACAGGAGAAGTGTTGACTCTAATCTGGACTGTAGGGAGTAGTGAGTTGTTAATTCCATGAGGTTTCTGGTCTGTGGGTGCTGCGTTAGACAAAACGTACCACACAAATGTGACACATGGAAATACGGATGGCTGGAATCCAAAGCAGCGGTTGCAAACAAGCTCTGCATCCATTTCTTCAGCCGAGATCCAACGATGCGTCTATTCATTCAACCACACAGCAGGGCCTGTGTCGGAGTCAGTGCAGTGGTCTCGTACTTTGAAGACCTATAGTCTGAATTGGGGCTGCGGAATTTTCATTGGCCGCAGGCAGATGCTGCATAAATTTCTTCAGCCCCACCGCGGTGGTGTGTGGAAATATCTCTTTCAAGGTGATCCTGCTTTGGAAAACAGACTTCTAGAAGGGTGAAGCATTGATTTTGATGGTTTCTTGATGCTTTTGCAGCAGGAACAACCTCCAAGGGCCCAGAACTGGAATTTACGCCACAGGACTAGTCAGAACTCCCAGCAGAGTTCTAAAAGTCTGGGGTTTTAGGTCCAATATAAACCCCCTTTTATGCCTTGGAAGTTGGCAAACTTCAAAAAAAGTCTTTGTTGTTCACAAATTCTTGCCTTGCCCACTCTTTGCTCCAGACTCACTCCAGGGGTGTTGAGACAGCATTATGAGAGGAAAGGCCCAGCTCTATTCAGGTGTTAGTGAAAACTCCTCCCACCACTATAGCCAAATAAGACCCCTCAGCCTTAAAGACATGCAGGATACATCTCTGCTCCCTTGCAGGCTGAGGCACAGGATGGTTAAACAATAAAAATGCCCTTTTTCTAAACGTTTTTTTATCAAAAGGGTTTGGCCCTACTATGCCAACTAGAAAGGGCCGAGCTCAGGGAGACCAAACTCCAAATCTCCACCTCTTCCCAACTGAAGTTACACTTGTAGAATGATACAAAGCAGCTCCAATGATAAACTATCAGAGAGGCTGGCCTTGCAATATTGAAACACTAAATTGGCAGTACCATCAGGACATGTCAAACACACAAGTGCGTGACTGCAATGGCAGTCCTGGGACAAGTTTATAGGCTTACTTAAATGAGGGCAACAACCAGTGCTTCAGACCCACTAGTACAATTTGATTAACAGGCCCTGGGCACACACAGTGCACTTTATTAGGAACTTACTAGTACATCAAGTATGCCAATCATGGATTACTAATCACAATCACAATTTACCAGGGGAGCACTTGCACTTTAGCACTGATTAGCAGTGGGAAAGTGCCCATACCTAATCCAGCCAAAAGAAGTCCAGCACACAGTCAAAATACAGGAGGTAAAGGCAAAAAGATAGGGGAACCACATCAAGAATGCCAGTCATTGTGCTATGCTGAAACTTCAAGAAGATTCTAGAAATAATAATATATCATTACAAGAGAGAGACACACCATATAGCTACATATATCTAACAAGATCTAACTTAGATTAAATGGGCTATTATCAGCCATAGGTCAGGAATCAGCAATCAATATAGTCATCAATGTGAAAGAATCTCTCAAAATTAGAATTAGAGCAGCTAAATCTGATGACAGGGGAAGATAGCAGCTACAGTCAATCTAGGAGGAGCAATTGTAATAATATTTAATGTACACTGAATTAGTTAACAATTATTTGAAGTAAAAATCACTGAGCTGAGATCACCATTATCAGGAACGGGGTTAATATTTTAAGAGAGGGTTACCCTTGCCAACTTAATAAATCCACTCTTGGTAGGTTGAAATTGGAGTGGTAGACTCCACAATTTGGGATTAAGTGATATTTATCCCACCCAATAAATGCCAACCTAGCTGAGTCACATTTTAACAGTTGTAAAAAATATCACACCAATTATGGGCCACCTGTAATGAGGGACCTACCATCTGCAATTGAAGTACACATCTTCCAGTCAGATAAGTCATCATTGAGCTACCATTAAAGCTGTTATTCTTGGCACCAAAAGCTCAAAATTGGACAGATCTGTATTTTGCACCCTTTGAGGTCAGGTTCAGGTTCAGAAAGCTTTATTCAGTTTCCATAGTACAACCATAAAAGCCCTTTGAGGTCACTTTGCAGGTTGGATACATTTGCCACTTTGCTCAGGTCCAAGATTTTACCAACCTAGTCACTTTTTAGGAATTCTGAATACTCTGGTAGCCAATGTTGGATCTTGTAGCTGAGTATCAATCCAGGTGGCCAAGTACCTTCTCTACGAGCTCCTGCTGAACCCGTTTTCAGCACAACAAAAACCTCTGATGAGACAAACACATTTGATGGGTAACTTTAGGGTACATAAAACAGGTTTCTCCTTCATAGCAAAAGCAGTTTTGCCTTCCATATGTCACTAACGTTAATAAAATGCACCCAGCCGGAGCACAGTGGTGCTCCTGACAGAGATAATGTTGTCATATGTGTGTGTAGTGTACACACTGCAGTCCACATATGACTTTAACTTCCACAAACATGCACTTTCTGCGGTTTCCACAATGGTCTTACATGACAGTACATAGAACGATGGGATTAAATCCCTTAGATCGACGCAAGGATACTCAAGTATCTGACCTGAAAAGAAATAATGTACTCAAAACCTGATGCATATATATGATTCAGAAGCTTACCCACAACCTCCAGGCTATACCATTTCAAGAGATATCATTTGTATTATAGAATAGATTATTTTTTATCGTGCTCAGCCGAAAAAAAATAAGTATCTGGCTGGCATCTTGTCATCTATAAGAACCTGCCATTCTAATATTGAAGTTGATAATATATCACCTCCATCAATAATAAATATTTGACCTCTGATTGCTAATTAATGAACGTTACTAGGTGTTCTAAAAAATAAAATACATAATTTTTTCAAAAAAGCTTAAGATGCAGAACATATTTTCTAAGGTAGAGACTAAGACAAGACTTACATACTGAAATGGTCACTGAATATACAGTTAGAAACTAACACAAAGTAACAGAAATTCAAAATATTGACCACAGGCTTTGAAGTATTGTAACCATAAATACAATTAGAACAAGACCTCCTAAAGTATAGATTACTTATTGAAAGAATTACAGAAACAGATGAGAAATATTCGAAATAGGAATTGAACCAAACATTGAAATGGCCGCCCAGCAAGACTTTGTGCTGAGAGAGAAAAGCCTGAAAATGCAAGCCTAGCAGAATAAAAGGAAACAAAACCGGATAAAAGAGATCAGGAAAGAAAAGCAGAACCTAATGTTCAAAGTAGCCATATGCTGTTGTTTGTTTGTTCGATTCTATGGATATTTGTCTTTCCCACAGAAAAATAGCTTAATCAAGATGAATTGCTAGATATTACAGCATATCTAATACTGCCCGTGTTCTGTGAAGTGGAAGAGGATGCATTAGTATTTCCCATTAATTAAAAAAAATCATTAAAGCGATGCAATCTTTAGAAAAAAAATTAAAGACTGCAGGTCCTGATGGGATAACAGCAGAACTGTTTAAGTTTTGGACTAAATTGATTCTGGGACCATTTATGAACCTTTGTAGAAAAGTAATTCTGATATTCTTGGAAGAAACTGTCAAGGATCCTCTGACCCTGTGCTTCCCAACCCCAATAATGATCCATCTCTTTGTTCAACACACAGGCAATATCCTTATAAAATTCAGATAGTAAGATCAATGAAAAAAACTCTCGCCAAACTTTTGTAAGATACTTTGATGGTTATAGTACATGCTGCACAGCAATATTTCTTTGAAAACCAAAAGATCAGGAAAATTATTATTAAACTGTTGCTCGTATGACTTGATTGATATTATGGCCCAACCATCAAAAGACATTTTAGCGGATGCCAAAAATTATTTTGTTGGGACAGGAATTCCCCCTACACGGCACACAGCAATGCTCCCTGCCCTGCATGCGTAAACGGTGAGCATCTCATATTCCAGTTTTGGGATTTTTGCTCCAGCCTCATGCTAATCTAGCATGTGCATAATGACTTAAGCCAGTCCTACATAGGAGTTCCAGTCCTAGCCCAGTCTTGGTACTGGTTGGGTTCACAAACGGTGCTCTCCATCATCGAAAACTGATACTGTCCCTTGCAGCGGTTTAGGTGCATAGCACAGTGGTGGTTGCATTCCATGATTTTCAGGCATCATAGCATCAACAGAACTTGTTATCTATGTCTCAAGAGTATAATTCCACAGGTGCATTCTTGTAAAGTTCTGTGGCTACTGATAAACCCAAGACCTAGTGTAATGATCCTGGGTGTTTGAATAGATGTATGCTGAGTGTGGTAAACATGGTACACACTGAAGGATTGTCGGAGTGAACCAGAGTGATACACACCTGTGGGTTCCCTCTATGAAGCCCCATGCTTGTTCATGTGTACAAGATGGAGGTATGGTTACTTTTTACAGGTAGTTGAAGAGTATTGCTAAAGTTACTGGTACTGAAGAGAGGGAACTTAGGCAACACAGAGGAAATGAAAGAGTTATTCTTCCCTTTAGAAGTGTAGTTAGAACCTTTTGACACCCAGAGGTGCAGATTAGTCTTCCTGAAGGTGGATGGGACATGTTAACAGTCAAACTGCAGTTTCCTTAGAAAAGCATGAAGGGTCCTTTAGAAGGGAGCCAGTCTTTTTTCGTTCTTCTTGATTGCTGCCCTGTGTGACTGGCAGCAGTCAAATGCAGACTTCTCAAACTTCTTTGCACCTCAGTTGTGGGTGCTCCATCCTGGAGCATCAATGTAACAGAGCATTAGATGCACACATGAAAGACAAACTGACACAAATTGTTTTTGTCAGTTTTGCCATCCTTGCATATAACAGGCACTGTTAAAGCAGTAATTGTTCCAGTTTCCAGTTCTTTGTGATCAAGGAGGGGGTACTACTTTGCAAACAGTGTTGGTCAATGCCTGACAGAGAGTTTCCCAGAAGAGAAGGAATATCATCACCTGGAGTCTGATCTGGGTGTTGCCTGTCCTGGAATGCCTGGACAGACCTCCCTGGAAGAAGGGGGAAGTAGAGAGCCTGCAGAAGAAACTGACTACTGGTGTGAACAGAAGTAACTGACCTTGGTGCTGTGGGTACATCCACCAGACAACTGTGAAGAGCATGACTGGTAAACTTCTGTCTTACATCTGGTCACTGACACTGCAGCAGAGGATACACTGCAATGCTTAAGTGTGCCGAAGTGGATCAGCCCATTGACCCTTCCACTGTATCCATGACATATCCCTGTGTGTGCCCAAACGGTCTATGCTACTGAAGAAGGAACCAGCCTTGGCTTGTACTCGCTTGTGTGCCAAAAATGACTCGGTGATTGTTAGAAATGGGATTTCTGGTTGGCTAAGGCTTGCGCCAAAGCCAGGCAGAAACCACCAAGCTAGTCAGGGCAAGGGAGTTGCACACCGATGATAACCCCGGCTCACCCCCTTTGTAGCGTGGCACGAGCAGTCCGGCTAATCCCAGAGGCAATGTGTAAAGCGTTTGCGCAAAACACACACTCACAGCAGGAACACACTAGGCACACTATAAAAGAAACTCCACACAAGGTTATATAAAAATAGTCTTTGTAATCTCATAAACACATTAGAAGCATAATCACACATTTACACTGTACAGGCAATATTCACAGGGGATTATATACAGGACTAGGCCAATCGGGCCACGGTCAGAACCATCAGAATGCAAATATTAAAACACAACCAATAACTACTGGTACCATAATGACCTAAGCATTATCATATTAGCATAAATCCATAAACACATTACGCAATGGGCCTCACCATCATAAACACATTATGCATTAACCTCATAAGCATAACCGCATTAAGCTAATAGGTACTACCCGAAAACATCATAGCATGACATTAGGCATTAGCATAAACACATTATGCAACACTCATGGTGAAGGAATCACATTTGGCAATAATCAGATCAGGCATAAACACATTTCACAATCCTTGTAGCATCTTGCACCTCACCCATCATCAAAATGGACCAATAGCCTCTCATAGGGGACCCCAATGCCCTCTGTCTACAATGTGAAGATTTTGCTGCCCCTGCAGCAACATTAACAGTGCGCAATGGTGCAGGCATAAACGCTGCAGCTGCCCACAAATTGTTGGGCAGCTGTGAAACTCTCTGTAGGCATGGGCACTCAGGGTGCCCTCTAAACAAATATGCCCACTCGTTGCAGCCATGATCATCACTGCACTCACTGTGTCCTCCTGTCCCACTCAGGGACTCGATCCCCACGGGAAATTAGGCACAGGCACCACTGGCCCACGGGACCCCCACTGGGGCCCTGAAACAACGGTGCCCCTTGTTGGAGCCACACGGGCTCTGGAAACAAAACATGCCCCACGTTGGAGGACGGGCACGACAATGTGCCTGACGCACCCCATAATAGGAGTGACCATCTGTCATGCGGGCCGCTCAGAGACTGACCCTGGACACAGGGAAAAGCATGGGCCCCCCTGGACCCTCTAGAACAAATGCCAACAAAGTTGGAGCGGCCCTCTCTCTGGAGGTACCGCTCAGACTCGGTGCCTTGATTAGCACCACCCCCCTCAATCCCCCACTCACCGGATCTGGGGGCAGAACTCTGTTCTCCTCAGGCAGCATGGGGCTTTACTCCTCTCATGGGAGCCCTCCAATCAGCTGCAGCAGATTGGCTCCACACCCAGTCCCTCTGGTCAACACGCAAGGCTGCCACCGTTACACGGGAGCCCTGCTAGGGCCGGGGCTGACTTCTTTGCGGTTTTTCCTCTTCCATCTGCAAGGCCCGCCCACAACCAGGCAAGGCCGCGGCGGTGCAGGGTGGACACCCGTTATACAGGAGTTTAACCCAGCAGCAGATGCAGGGTAGGCACCCGCTGTAAAGAATAGAATAGAGCGGGGTGGGCTCCCGCTTTCCCAACAAATCCTCAATGTGGGATGGGCACCCACCTATTAATGAAAGCAAAATGCTGGTGGTCACCCGTTTCGGTGTGCATAAATGCATGGTGGGCACCCGCTTCAGCCCGCATCACGGGGAATCCCTACGATGGGGGTTCCCATTAAAAGGGCTGCAGCTCAGCGCTGCACAGCCCAAGCTCTCCTCTTCTTCTGGGGGAAATAAAAATAAAAGCGCTCCCAGGCGATAGCAGTTTCAAAAGTCACCAAAAATCCTAGAAAGTTAAAGGGAAATGCACTCCTAGGGTGCAAGGACCCTCCATGGAGGTTACTCCTGGGCCCCAGCAGCAGCACGCCCCCTAGTCAGGAACAGCACAAGACCAGAACTGAACAATTTCATGGGGTTACAGCCCCTATACTTATACCACAAAATCTCTTTGTATGTAGTACATGGCATGGAGGAATCAGATGCAACTAGTTCGGGGGGATTTGGAGCATTTTTTCCCCTTTGTCAGGTGGGGGCTCATCATCAGACGCACCACAGGGGGCAGAGCCAGCGTTTACTAGAGCAGGCACCATCCTATTCAGAGTCAGAGGATTACCCCTCCCACTACTCCCGGCATAGATGTCCCATTCACCCTAGCACTGACTCACCCTGCCCCTCCTGGAGCCACACCTCCCGCACTGAGCTGTCAGCTGCAACTACTGGGCATAGTAAATTGGGAATGACCTGCTCTGTAGACACCCACTGACACCTCACGGATGTCACGCTGGCTCCTGTGTCTTTCAGAGCCTCTATCTCCCTCCCATTGATGGTCACCTTCTGCCCATATTTCTTGTTGTTAGGGGGCAGGTTGGTCTCCTGGACAATCTCTTGGTCTACTAGAGAGACAAGGGACCTGACTGCTAGTCCCTCCTCCCCACTGGAAATTAACTCCCCTCTTAAAGCTACACTTGCTTACCCTGGGGTGGGAGCACCAGTGGATGCTGGCTGTTTCTTATGGCACCTATAGATAACATGTCCCACCTCATTGCAGTGATAGCAGGTAGGGGGACCTCTGTTATCGCTTCTGCCCCTAGGGGGCCATGGTTGCTTGGGTTTGGGGGGTTGGGGCACCTTTCCCTGGGAACTTTTTGGGGGCCCTTGAGAGAACTCCTTTTGGTTACCCTTGTCCCCCCCCCACTCTTCTGCTGGGGATCCTGCCCAACTTTGGCTGTGGTACCCACAATTCCTCTGTGGACCCTGGTACTGGTCAAGTGGTACACCACCTTAGCAAGCTCAATGGGGTCTGTCAACTTGCTGTCTAAAAGATGCTGGCGCAGCTCGGGAACACAAAGACTACTTAAATGCTTCCAACTTATTAAATGCAACAGCCCCTTATAATCAGTTACTTTGCTGCCCTTCATCTAACCTTCCAGTGCACACAAGTACAAATTCACACACTCCATCCAAGTCTCAGACTATTTCTTTTTCGAGTTCCTAAACTCCAGTCTTTACTGCTCTGGGGTAAGTCCTTACCTGAGACACAGGGCCTCCTTTATATAGGGGTAGGTCATGGTACTTGCTAACTCTAAGGGCTCCAGAGCACTTCTCCCAGAAGACTCAAAATGTTTCCACAGACCCGCCCCCCAATGCTGTTCAGGCACACCATTCATTCTCAATGCAATTTCATAAGAAGTAAGCCAGGCATATATATCCTCAATCCTATTATAATTCTGTCCTAAATCCTTGGGAATATATACTTTACCCCCTGGCACTGGCTGTGCGCTGCCACCATTTGAACTGGAATCAACCTGCTTGGCCTTGATATCCAGTTCTCTCTTCCTCAACTCATGAGCGAAAAGTGATCTCCTTTCTTCCAGGGCACGGGCACTCTTGTTCCAACTCATGATTTCTCACTCTTTGGTTCTCCCCTAACTCTTCTGGGGTCAGACCCAGGCTGGAGTGGTTGCTGCCAGTCTCTGAGCCTGGATTGCCCACTGGCAAATCCTGGGGTTGAAACCCCTCCCGTCTACTTGCATCATTTCCCTCTTGGGCCTCCCACCAGCCCTTTAAGATTCTCTGCAGCACATCCTTTCTAGAGCTGCTTTTCACAGGGGAACTGCAGTCCTTGCAGAATTGTTTGAGCTGCTCCACTTTGTAGGAATACAAATCCTCAATGCAAAACTCCAATTCTGCCTCCACACTTGCTACCTTTCTATTCTGAGACATGATGCTTTGAGAGTTACTCAAAAACAGAACCAGCCGAAAAACTCAAACGTAGTATGCGGAGGTGTAGTGGTCCGCACTCACTAGTGATGTACACCAATCACTGTGGATCAAGTACAAATACAAGTTCAAAATCCCACAGCTGCCACCAATGTTAGATCTGGGGGTCTCTAGTTGGCAGAGGTAGGTACCAATGTCCAAATAGAGACCCTTGCTTCTAGTCAGGGTAAGAAGGATACACTCTTTAGATTACCCATGCTCACCTCCTTGGTAACTTGGCACGATCAGTCGGGCTTATCAAAGGCAATGTGTAAAGTATTTGTACCAACACTCACAGTAACACAAATGGACTCCACAGCAGTTTAGTAAAATAGAAGTATTTAATCTAAACTAAACAAGACAAAAACAACAAAAATCCAACATACACAGTTCATGAATATGGTTTCGAAAAAGTTCTTAAGGTTCCGTTAAAATAATCCACAGTTGTGTCACGTTTTAGCCAACAGTACCTTTAGATGCGAGAAAAGTTCCAAGTGAAAGCTGCAGCATTGAAAAACAAGAAATGCGTCACTCCTGAGACCCTGGTGAGGCGATGCGATAACCCCGCTGGACGCAGAAGGCGTGTTGCGGTGACTCTGTATGAGGAGGGGTGCGATAACTTGCATGGATTCCGGTGCGCAGGTTTTGTAGGAAGCATCTCGCAAAAGCTACGATGCGACGATCTTTGGGACGGCGACGATCTCAGGTCCGTGATGCGGTCCACAAGCAGGCGGTGCGACGATTTCACCCCGTGACGACAGGCTCTGCAACAATACTCGCAGCGATGGTACTTTCCCCGTACTGGAGCAATGCGTTCCGCAAGAGAAGGATGCGTTGGTTCTTGCAGCGGCAACAGGCACTGCGACGATCTCGATCTGCGCAGCGGCAGGAATTTCCTCGCACTGGCGGGGATGCGCTCCACATGCAAACGATTTGTGAAACTTGGTAGAAAGATTCTTCTTGTCCAGCTTCCCAAACAACAGGTACAACTTCCCGAGGCACCACAACTGGCCCAAGCACTCTGGGAAGAACAGAACTCTCTCAGTAGAGTTTGAGGGGGAAGCTGTGGGGTGAAGTTCTTTTGTTCCTGGGAGTTCTTAACAGGGAGCCAGCTCAACTTATGCCCTTGAAGATCTCTTCCAGCAAGGGGAGATAGCACAAAGCTGTCAAAACCCAGCTCACCTGGGTTTCTGTTCAGTTAGTGATGGAGGTTGAAGACAGTCCGACCCCACCCTGAAACTGACACTAGTTTTAAAACAGTGCACTAAGAACCAGAAGCTCAAGGGAAGGTGGGAAGTGGGTAAAATAAAAAAAGAGGGACAACACCGTTCTTGCGTTTCCACTGTAGAAGAGCTGCTAAAATGTGCGGCCCTCTCTGACTTCTGTAGAAACTGGCGCCTAATGAAACATAAACAAAGAACAGATAAGTGCAACCTATCCCTAAATGTGTTCCTGACTAAACTTTAATCTTATTAGAAATTCTCTTCTAAAAGTATCTCTTGGATCCTGATCTCAAGCTTCCAGGTTTGAAATGTGTCACTGTTCTGGGATGTGCTTTCTGTTACTGTAAAACCTCTGTAAAATCAAATGAATATCATTATCAGAATTACCAACGTCTAACATTCACCTTAATATAACTAAAGCCTAAATTCTTAATAGCAAACTCACTTTTCACACATTTCCAGACTTTTTATAAAACAAATACTGTACTTTTACATCAAAATACAGCAGGTAATTTGTGCAGGTCCTTGATTTACTGTTTGCCTTGCTGTCAATGGTTTCCTTTGTTCGTTTCTTAAAAAAGTTCCATGTAAAACAATGTTTATTTCACAAAGTTCCACAAAGTAATCTTGTAACAAAGGGTTTGAACCACAAAGTTTGTGGGAGATATCTTGTTCCAAATTGTCTTTACATGAATCCAGAAATCGCAGATAAAGTTCTTTCAGGTAATAAAAGGTTTTCCACTTACTCGTTGCGGAAAAGGGATACTGATCAGTCTAACCTTGACCTCTTTCTCTTTGCAGGTCGATTGCAGTGGACAGAAGAGGGGCTAAGGCAAGAAGTAGCCGGAAACCAGAAGGAGGAAGAGCCAGAAGCCGCGCCTGTTGAAGTCAATGAAGGTCTGGAGAGAGCAGGAGTGCCAGCGCCGAAGGATCTGTTCTCAGGTAAGTGGGAGGTAGACGAGCACAAGCACCGGGTGAGGCTCAGGGGCTGCCTTTTATAGACAGGGCTGGGTGTGGTTCGAAGAGCAGGGTGTGTTTCGAAGAACTGGGTGTGGTTCTCACAAGCAGGTGTGCAGAGCTTCAGTTATTATGCTAATGAGTTGAAGTAACACATGGCCTAGGGAGGAGTGTTCTAAATAAGCCTTGGTAAAAGCAGGGTCCAATGTTTTCTACATAAGCCTTGGTAAAATCAAGGTCCAATGTGCAAACAAGACAGCAATGTCCAAACTTGTGAGTACATTGAGCAACATACACAGAAGTCTTAGGGAGGGCCTGAGATAACAAGAAAGGCTTTCAGTAGTATGTTTAAAGAGAGCTATTACAGACACCACTAGTGCAATGTGAGTGGGCCTGCTCTTTGCTGTGCACAAACCCTAACAAAAGCAAATTCCTACCCCTCTACTTGGCAGCAAAGCAACTGCAGGTCTGCCCACAAACACACAGCAGTAAAGTCCTTGCTCTTCAGTCTTTCAGCTTGCTCCTTGGAAGAGGTTCCTTCTTGATTCCAGGATGATCACATTTTCTGTAGTCTGGGGTCCTATACTTATACCCCTAAAAGTCTTTGTTCCCTTTGTGCAGGAGGGCTCTGAGCCCGGTCTGAACCTGTTATGGGTGTTCCTTGAGCACTTTGTTTTCCGGGCCTCTCCTTTCTTTTCAGAGAGAGGGGCAGGGTCGTCCGCCACCCAGCAGGAGGTGGAGCCAGAATTGTGGAAGGCAGGCACAGCCCTATTCAGGCCCAGGTGCTACCCCCTCCCACCACTCTAGATGCAGATGGAGCTATTCAGCCCAGGTATGGCCCACTCAGCCTCTGGGAGACACCCAGGCCCTGCCACTCACAAACCAAACAGTCAATTCACAAACAGGCCAAGGCACACAGAAAGGTCAGACAAGAGAACAGCTACTTCCTAAAAGTGCTGTTCTCAAACACAGGATTTAAAAACTACCTTTCCTAAAAGATGTGTTATTAAATTCTATGTTCAGGGATACAAGACTTTTAGGTCCTATCTTGCTCCTATGGGAAGATATGCATGTAACCACTGTAGCCAGCATTCCCCATGATAGCCTATGGGCAAGACGGCCTTACAATAGTGAAAAAACAAAAATGGCTGTAATTCACTACCAGAGCATGTCACCTGCACGTGTATATGCTATGTCTTTTATTTTAACAAAATCATTTGAAAAGTACATTTATCTTAATCATATACTGTCAATAGAAGCAGAACATTTTTAATTACAAAGAAAATTAGGACACAAACAGTGAAGCATTAAAATCGAACATGCATTCCATACTCAATCATATCATAATCATTCCAGAACCATTCATACATTCAAAACAAAACAAAATACTGAGCCCTATTGAATATAAATAGACAAACGGGCTGAGCATTAGGTCTGCTACGTAATATACAATTATTTACATAGGATTATAAAGTAAACTCATACTTCTGGATATAAATCAAGTTAGTCATAATAGTCAGGTAAAACAGTCAATCAAAATGAATAAAGAATTCAAAACCAATAGTGTAACAGTATACTGACACTAAGGGAAAACACAAAGAGCAGACACTAACCGCTATTCGCCTTTAAAAAGGAGAACAGGGGGGAGGAGCCAAGCTCGCGACCGTGATGGCCGCATTGTAGCTCGGCTCCGTCAACCTTCCTGCCTGAACCATAAATCCTGTACTTTATCCTGCCCCAAGGAGACACATTCGACGGAATATGGGACTATGAAAGGCTGCTTGCACTCACCGTTTGTCCCGGGAGCTCCTGGGTGCCGCGGATCTTGAGCTGTGCCCTTGTTTGCTCTGGAGCCTCCGTGGCGTGCAGGCCGGGGACTCGCCTGCGACGGTCGGCCGGAGCGGGGTATCGACGCCGACCCCTGGAGGAGGAGAGGAGTCGGCTGGAGAGGCCATTGTGCGGTTGGACCGGTGGCGACTGACCGGGCCCGGTCTGGTGGCCGGGGGCCCAGCTGCGGGTCGCTGCCTCCCTCGGACGGGGGTTGACCATACTGAAGGCTTGTCCCCCCTTTGTTCTCCTGTCCGGCCATCTTGAAGCCCTTCGCCCGGAATCGGCGGGCGGCGCCCATGAGACGGTGGCGCCGGCTACCCCCTTTGTCTTGGCGACCCATCTTTCTGCACCAAGATTGCCATTAGCGGGATCCGGCGAGACTCCGCTGAGCCTTGTTTGGAGGCCCGGATCTGGGTCAAGGAACGTAGCGGCCCTATTGCGCCGACAAAATGGCGGTCGGCGCCCTGGGTCTCGGACCTGTTGGGGGTGGCAAAGCTGGCCTGCCGAACTGCATATTGGCTGAAGAGTGTGGGAGTGAGCCCACGATTGGCGATGTCTTTGCCGCCCTGTGTTCCTGGTGCACGACTATGGCCTTTGCCGCAGCTGTGCAGGATAGCGGTTCTGCCGCCAGGCTTGTTGGGTCGCCCCCCATGTATGCGGCCCAACCGAGGGAATGTGCTGATTTTTCTCCTCCGGCTGTTGAAGGGAATGCGACCGCCGCTCTTCTGAGAGTTCAAATGTCTGTTGCCTCGAGTCTCCAGGAGGTGTTGCTTGAGGTGAACGTGGGAGAGGGCCCCACGCCGGGGTCCGTCCAGGTCTGTCTCGCTGGGGTACCTGGCGGTTTTTTGACTCTAAGTGCTTGGAGGGGGTCCCATGGTTGCTCCGTGGGGGAAACCTACCCCCTTTGGTCTACGGGACTGTACCCACGCTACCTGCTGCTCCTGACGTTGTTCTTCGCCAGTTTGGCCCACGGCTGCCATTGTCTGTATTGCTGCTCGAGACTTGGATCCCCTGTTTTGCACCCTTGGCCTGCCTTGTTCCGATCCTATGCACACTCCGTGCCTAAAATACTGGTCAGGAGAGGACAGGGGTGAGATGGACTCGCCTCGGCGGACTGCTAATTAATGAGTGGAGATGAGGACTGCTCGCAGCTGTAACAGTATGACCAATTCCTCTTCATGTCCCTGATGTTTGAGTTTGTGTCGGTCTCATCTCGAAGTGGGTCCTAATTGTGTTAAGGTGGGGGGGGAAGCTGATGGTTCGATTGCATATCTCCTCTGCCACTGGTTTTTTCTTCCCCCCTTTCTTCCCCCTTTTTTCCTTTTTCCTTTTTTTGTCTGTAGTGTTCTTTCTTTACTTTCTGATTCTTCTGTATTTTGGGTTCTACTTAGGGCGACAGGCACGCTGCTGGGGGGGGTAGGCCGTAGCATTCTGCAGGGGTGCAGGGTGGTTTGGGTGGGACGGGTTCTGTATATTGTTTGTTTTTTCTTAGTTCTATGGCTCTTTTGTATCCCTTTATCGGGACGCTATGTCCGCACGCATGCCCCATGGGGTGTTCGCTGACAGTGTAGGACGTGACTTCTTCGCGTTAATGATAATGATAGCACACTTACACATCCTACTTGCCTCGATCCCGATGGTGGGTCTTGAGTATTGTGTGCCTTATCTGCCATGGGGCGCATACTGCGGCGCTGCGTTCTTTCTTCTTTGTTTTTCACATTCCTTCTTCTACCCTTCCTTTCCTTTTCCCCTTCTTCGGGTTAGTATAGCGGATGGCTATCTTTGTGTTGCAGTTCTGACTTCTTTGATTGGTACCAGCACATATTCAAGTGGTGGCGGGTGGACGGTGGGCAGCGTGGGAACTGATTTGCACCGTGGGAACTATGCGTTGCCTTCGCTAATTGTTGCTGCTATTTCTGATTCTCACTGTTCTTTTGTATTGCTGCCTCACCAACTGCCCGCCATAGAAATTCGGAAACTAACAGCTGCAATTATTCCTGCTATACTTCCTATTATATTATAAAATTAACCTTCTCTTGTCCTGCTCCTAGCGGTTATATTGGGACTTTTAAAGTTTATTGATTGTTTATAGAATGCTGAGGAACTGCTGGAGAATTTCCATCCTGATTTTGTGTGCCCGTAATATGTCGTGGCCGGCCTGATTGGTTGTAGACCCGTATTTGTACGTTTCTGCTTGCACAATAAAGGTTTTCAAAAATTAAAAAAAAAAAAAGGAGAACAGTGTGGCAAACCACATAATAAGAGCAGGAATGAAAAAAGAAGAACAACCATCCCTAAGACGAATGATGGGATTAGCCCCCATTGTTGGCCACCACAAATGCGGCACGTGCTTATGTTGCGACCTAACAATAGAAGGATCATTGTTTCAACATCGTGGCATCTCATGGAAACATGAAACCTTCAGTAACTGTAAGTCTAAGTTCGTAGTATATGGAATTGTTTGCCCCTGTGGACTCCTATATATAGGAAAGACAAACCAAGAAGTTCTCAACAGAATCGCCCAACACAAATCTAGAATAAAAATGGAGTAGAAACTGCACCCTTGGTGAATCACTGGAGACGCTGCAAACATCTCATAAGTGACATTAAATGGACTGTCATCTCCCGCGTTGAAAAAGACCCGCGCGGTGGGGATCTAGATCAAAAACTTTCAAAAAGGGAAGCCTATCTAATCGTAAAGTTTGATACAGCAGTTAGGGGACTCAATGAATTGTCAGAGATATATAAACTTTAGAAATCTATGCCTGGTCACATGTCCCTGTATATTTTCGTTTTTTGATGTGTAAATCACACCTGCAGGGTTTATAGTTTTCATATAGATTAGCTTTTCAAAGCACATAACACCAAAATTTCTGTTGGCACTAAAGATCTATGCCGTCTCTTCCGGCCCCGGTATGCCCAGTAACATCTTAGGAACATATTACGTCCCGTGGGCAAAGTCGTTCTTCCCGAAGCCGGTGGAACACTTCTGGAACTATACGCATGCGCAATAGCATAGTATTTCCAACAAATAGTGAAGCCTCATTTCGACTAATACTCTCTACGCATGTGCGAGAGATCAGTGCGGTAAACCTTTCCAGATACGAGGATAGAACCAACCTGTAAGCCTACAAGGGTTCCGTTTATCATCCATATTGATAATTTCTACTTGTGAAACTACTGTTTGACACATTTTTTTTTCATTTTACTCCAAAGAGGCTGGATGAAAATCATTTTCCGACCGAATTCGTTACAGACCCCCGTCCCCCAACGTGGCTGCTCGAAACTTTCCGGTAAGGAGAATGCTCAAGCATTTTACCTTAAGGGTCTTTCTCTTTTTTTAAAAAACTATCCAAACATTAATTAGCCTGCATTTTTTACAGGCCTTCCTGATTTTTCTGCCTAACAAAGACACTTTTGGACACACCCCCTGTACAACTAAGGTAATTGTGTGAATACGACTATACTGCAGGTATGACACTAAAATACAGAGCTGTAGCCTAGATACACATTCTTTCTATTTTCTTCTTTTGTTGAACACAGGTGACATCTATCACTCGATCTCTGGATAATCTCCATAGTGGTAAGCAGAGGTGACTCCGGGTGGGACAGTACTCGTTAGATTCTTTTTAAAGAAATATACACAAAGTTCTCCCCTCTTTTTTAGCAGAGCGACCTGGCCCTGATGAGAATCCCTCCCAACCCTTAGGGATTTGAAACGCGTAGGCCCTTTCATGCTTAGTGTCTGCTCTTTGTGTTTTCCCTTAGTGTCAATATACTGTTACACTATTGGTTTTGAATTCTTTATTAATTTTGATTGACTGTTTTACCTGACTAATATGACTAACTTGATTTATATCCAGAAGTATGAGTTTACTTTATAATCCTATGTAAATAATTGTATATTACGTAGCAGACCTAATACTCAGCCCGTTTGTCTATTTATATTCAATAGGGCTCAGTATTTTGTTTTGTTTTGAATGTATGAATGGTTGTGGACTGATTGTGATATGATTGAGTATGGAATGCATGTTCGATTTTAATGCTTCACTGTTTGTGTCCTAATTTTCTTTGTAATTAAAAATGTTCTGCTTCTATTGACAGTATATGATTAAGATAAATGTACTTTTCAAATGATATTCTTAAAATAAAAATGCTATTGAATAGTATGACCCAACTTTGATAAGATGTCTTTGCTTTGGGTGTCAGAATAAGAAGATAAATCGATTATCAGTATTGGCACTTTCTTTCTGTTGTTTAGTGATTACGGCTCAGCCTTACTGATTAGAGCCAACCCCAGTTGTTCTCAGGGGAACCCATCCTGGCTTTCCCTGTGAGATGGTCCCTCCTGGGCATCTCCAAGGTGAAGAAAAGCATCCCCGCGCTGATGGGGCTGTTAGTAGAGATTAAGCAAGCTATTGTCCAGAGTTACTGAGTAGGACCCATGGTTGGAGTAGGCACCAAGGCGAGAATTATCGAGTCTGCTGACCATGGCCCAAGACCCTGCCGCGTCAGGAATCAAACCCTGGTTCCGGGCCGACCTCTGCCTTTGGGTCTGCCGCCTCTAACTAGTGAGCCACACCTCTCCCTTATGGGTTAGTTAGTTCTGTTTTTGTTTTCCACGCTATTAGCTTGCTGCATCCTTTGCCATATTTGTAATGCAAGAGTTTCCTTGCCTTCCACTTTTTTCTTGCTATTGCTTCCAATGTATCTGAAAGAGCCTCCTTCTATACTTTCTTTTCTTCTTCTTCCAATCTGGTCATTTCATGAGGGGCCTTACCCTTTGCTAACTCTTTTTCTAATGTTTTTATTTCTTTTTCCAATTGATTGATGCAGGTCTTGTGCTCCTATTTTTATATGCTGCAAGGTATTCTATTTTACCACTGATTAAAGCTTTATATGTAGTCTACTTGTTTGTAAGTCCCTTTCTTATTTAGTTGAAAAAATAACCGTGCCTTTTTGACTTGTGCTACTGTATTGAGGGGATCTGTGAAAATATTGTGGCCCACTGTCCACCATGAGGTGGGGAAGTGGTTCTAGGCGAGATTCGCAATAAAACTGCTGAGTGGTGGGACAGGTGAGCTTGTATATGTTCCACCATTTGGGTAATACTGGTCAAGCTTATATCTGCCTATTCTGGGTGCATGTCTGAGTTTCCTATTCAGAAATGTAAATCGGTGGACCCTATCCCCTTTCTCCTTCTAGATGTCTACGATCCCTAGGTCTTTAAGGCATAATCCGACCCATCCTCTCATTTTAGGCAAGTTAGCTCTGTTCCTAACTGGGAATTGGTCCTCTTTCGGATTTAAAATTATATTAAAATCCCCTCCCATAATAATGGGGGACTGGGCGGTCAGCAGTTTTGAATAAACCTTTTGGAACAGGGTAGGGTCATCCGAATTGGGCCCATAGTATATCACAATTGTATATATGTTGTAAATTCTTACTCTCACAAATGCCCATCTCCTCTTCTTATCTACTTCTGCTGATTCAATCCTCGCTCTGAGCAACTTCTTAAACAAGATCGCCACTCATTTCATACAGAATTCTTGATTTGTACATACATAGGCATTCACCCACTTCTGATATTATTTCATTGTCAATAGCCTTCAGATACTCCATGATTTTCTGCCTGCGTCTTTTTATTCTGAGGCCATTTATATTCCACGAAAGAATATCAATTACAATTGAATCTTTTTTTCCGATGTCCTTCCAGGGTGATTTCTAAGTTTCCTTGCATCATCCGGGGTCCTTTCCTCCTTAGTATTGCATTACATGGACTATTTTTTTGTTTTTTTTCCCTGACATGCTCCCCACCCAGTGCAACTTTCTTTTGTTTTCTGTAACTTTTCTCAGTGCCATTTATGTCCTTACCCCCCTCCTCCCAGGAGAAGCCTCCCTTTTACTTTTGCTGGGCAGGATTCTGCCCTTTTGAGCTCTTCGCCATCCAGGTAAAACATGTTTTTAGGTATGCTCTTTTTATTGTGTCTTTAAATGTTCTATTAAGCACTCAACCTCTTTCGGGTCTCTTATGTTATGCATTTTGTTTTCCCCACATAATCCATAGCGAGGCTGGGAAACGCATTTGGACTGTTACACCAAGAGACTTCAGCTGCTGCATTAGCTGACCTAGTTCCCATTGGTTGTCCTGTGTTACTTTAGAGATGCCAGATCTAATTCTGAATGACCAGCCGTCCTTTGTAAAGGAACCCGCCTTTAGAGCTTCATTTAAAATTTCCTTAAGGACATAGGTTTTTAAATTTATTAGTATTTTCCTTGGATTCTTTCTCGTTTTCCTTTTTCTGAATGGGTTGCAGTGTATTCTTTGGATATCTTCCGGAAGGCTGGTTGCTTTAGTAATTGGGGAGTGTTTCTTCAAGTAACTTGATTGTGAATTTTTTAATGTCCTCCCTTTCTAGGCCTTCCGGAACATTGAGCACCCTCAGGTTGTTTCTCCCGGCTTGATTTTCCAGAGATTCCATTTTATATCTGAGGTGAACTTCCTTTGTCCTTAGTAGCTTTATTTCCTTATGGTTTGCTTCCACCTTTTTGTTTAGAGTATCTACTGTAGCCCCAACTAATGATACTCTCTCCATTAGGGCATTTATCTTCTTTTCCAAAGCTTCACAAGACTCTTGTATTTTTATATGGTTCTTTTCCCATGTTGCAAAGTTAGTCCTCATCTATACCATCATGGCTTCCATTAGCTTCCCGGTATTGGTCTTCAGTGGCTGGCTGTGTTGTTCCACAGGCTGTGATCTGCTTCAATTCAGGGTCTGATTTTCCATGCCCACTTCCTGATGCTCAGTGTAGCTAGGGCTTGGTACCTATTAGTATCCATTTTTCCTGGTGCCCCTATCTCCTTTGTGCTTCCTTTCCGGCCCCCTCTGTTCGATATCAGTGGCCCCTTGCTTTTCCTGGACTTTAAAATATGAAGTCAAAGAAGGGGTAATTCTTAGTTTGATGCCTGGACTGGTACCTCCTAATTTTGCCTGGCTTGCCCTGGACAGAGGAGTGAATGGTTGTCCTCAGGCGCAAGTTTTCCTCTTTTTATTGGTACTTTTAGGGACAATATTGCCCTGCTCCCTTAGAAGCTTGTGGGGAATTTTAGTATTCAGTTGCCTCCTTCTCAAGCAGTAGCTATTACCAATAGCCTGCCCCTGGTCTGAGTCCATTGTGGTGGAAGAGTGGGGAAGGGCAGATTTTATTTTTCCTCCCACTTGCAGCCCTCTCCCCCTGCCGATGTCCTGGTGCCTTGAGAGGGTTTCAACCCCAGAATTCCTCCCTCACCCACAATCTCCCTCTCACTTACCCCTTGTCTGTATCGACCTCACTGTTTTTTTCCGTGCTTCCCTGAAGAAAATAGAAACCTTCTCAGGGGTCTCACTGATACCTGGTCCTTTTAAACCAACAAAGAAGAAATTGGCACAGAAGCTGAAATATAAAAGTAACATCTTTAATAACCTCAAATGAGGGAGACTACGTCACACAGAAGCCTTAGCATATGAATGAGGCAGTCTGAGGAGTACAGAATACTGAGGCCTTATATTTGCTTAGGGTTACATAGTCAGCATAAGACCAATGGGCAGTTCTGGCTCACGTAAGCATGCAAAATGACTAATATGGGCATACAAGGTCTGCTTGCTCAACAAAGTGGGAGGAGCTAACAGTTGCTAATTCTGGTGAACACATCCTAACATTTACAGACTAGAAACAGCTGCAAGGACAGGCGCAAGCTCAACTGAGCATGTGCAAAGGTGGAAGATGCTAAATATAGTTAGTTTCCAGGCAGATAACAAGAGCAGTCAACACTGAGGGAGGACAGAGCACATGGTGAGCACGTGACAGCACATGGCAAACAAGATGTCTACCAGAAATACAACATGGCTTTCAGCTCATGCTAACAAATCCCTGCAATATTTAACAGATGGTCCTTTTAGAATGAGCTAAAGACATTCCTATGATCCAGTAGGAACACAGAAAATATTTGCACATTAATATTCATAAATTTATCAATATCCTAATTCCTTGCTAGGTGGGCATTTTCCATTCTAAACATTTCATTAAGCAGGTATATATGAGGTATAAGCAGGGAACAAAGGATCAGGTCATAATTAACATTCAGATTGCAGGAGAGAGTAATGACCACTATTACAAACAGAATTATCGTTTTTCCTAGTCCTAAGCAAAAGCAAATCCTAAAATCATCTAGTAAACATTTTCAGAGCTCCTATGCATTTCAGTGACTAAACATTTCAGTTTCAGAATAGCTAACAGCACATATCTAATAAAAAACATTTTCCAATTGACTTTTACATTTTCCTTTTGTGAGGGCTAGAGCATCAATCATATCTGGGACCAGGAGGACCACAAAATGCCATAGGAATGAGAACGAAGAGCTGCAAAGGGCTACTCCTAAACAAAAAAATGGAACGACTAAAGGGGTACATTATTGACAAAAAGGAAGAAGTCCTTGGGGAAATTGAAGCTGCTGTACAACCAACCAGAGGGGATTCTTCTCTCTGTGTCTGTTTGAACCTCACAGGCAGGTTCTTGTTGTTTCCACAGTTGAGCTGCACAACTGGCAACTCAAGAATCACAGCCCAGTTTCAAGGAAAAAATGTCTCTTCTTTCAGGATAGGGCAGTCACCCACCAGGGTAAATGCTCTTAGCGATCCTGTCCAGTGGCTCAGGCAGTGCACCAGTTTTCTTCACTTCAATCTAACAGGCACCAGAGACACAGCACCTGTACCCTGAACTCAAGTCCTACCCTAACTCTTGTATTGCTCTGCTGGCACACTGCTCATTTGTTGGGGCCCCCCATTGCATCCAGTGTGCTCAGGTATCTCTTGACCAACAAACAAAGGAGCAAACTTGCATTCACTTTGGGACCAGGATTCAGAGGCATGATGCTAGGAACTGTGAAGCAACCCTTGTTTCAAAAGGGGTCACCTCAAGCAAAGCCTCCTCGCCATTCTGGTCGGTCTATGACTCTCAGCTGGGCATTAAATACTTGATCCATAATTTCTCCTTTCTGATTTGTGACCCCGTCTTTCGCCCAAGACAGTGGCAGGGATACACATTTCATCTCAGGGCTTCCACCTTCACTGACGTCCTAGTGGCCAGCAATGTCTGTGCTGGTTACCTTCACTTTGACTTCAAGCTGGACTGGTGCTGAGTCTGACTCCCCAGGCTGAATCTGATGTCCGGGCCCCTCTGACAATGGTTGTAAAGCAGCAAATATCTATTGATGGACAGAACAAAAGGTCTTTTAGACAAGGCACAGAAACAGTCTATCAACAGAGAGGATAGTCTCAGAAAATTTCCTAGTCTTGGGACGCCCCATATATTAGCAAAGGACCCAAGAACCACTTTCATCTATCTATGAGAGAGTAAAACAACAACATCCTGGACCTATTGCCAAGTACAAAAGGAACTCTTTGGTGAACTGACAAATAATACATCACCTAATCCCAAGCAGCCAAAGAAGTCTGTATTCATTTTCTAAATTGTGAGGAAAAGAGAAAAACAACACAGACATACCCTAAATCCTTACATTGGTGTATTCTTGTGTACTAATCTGAAGACCCTAAAAAAAGGAAATGTTCTACACTTTTACTTATAGATTTTAAACTACTTGTATGGGACTGCAGACACTTCTAAAATGATTCTTCTTAATAAAAGCACCTATATTGTATGCTTAGAATATGATCTCATGTTATAGGAGGAACAGGAAAATCTAAAACTGCTAATTTAACAGGGTTTCTTATCTATAAAACAATATTTCCTTCAAAAATGTCTGCTAAGGACATAATGGGCATCTTTCCTGCGTTCTACTTGTCATGATCCAAACTATGCAACATCAGCTCTAATAAGGACTGTCAGTTTATTTACACAGACTAGTTAATAAAAAACTAGCAATGCCCTTGCAAAACTATGTAGCATGAGAATAACATGCAATAATGGTGTTATCACCTTAAGACTTGTAGAACAAAAACTACCCACATCTAGTTCCCCTTAAAGATCAAAATAAGGAAACAACAATCTAGACTACTGATCCTGTCATAATTTCATCAAACAGGATGGGCAGCAACATAACAATTCATTCATTTTATTAATGCTAACAATGTTTAAAATAGTATTACTGAATAGCCAATTGAATGTATCATTGCTATTTCACAGACAGCTTAGACAGGCTAAAAAAATTGAGAAAAAGAGAGAGCAACATACATATTACCTAGCCTTAATTTGTAGAGGAGCTAACCTCCTTCCACCATTTTGACAGTAGAAAACCTGAAACAGGTTTCACTTCTGTCAACACTATGAACCCCTATTTGTAGAAACTGGCTGTTAGACCTGACATCATTGGCTTGAGTCTTTCCTCCATTTTTTCTGTTTGCCTCCACTGTTTTTCGATGTTTTGCTGGATAATGCTTTGGACGCTGTGTCACTGCTGATCAGTGCCACCGCGCAAGTGCTCCCGATGTTAAATTGATGTATCGATTGTATCCATGTTTGGCTTATTTGGTTTACTATCAGTCCCTAGTCTAGTGCACCAGGAGTGCCGGGGCTTGTAAATCCAAATGCGGCTCGTGGGCTCGCAGCACATGTTGTGCCACCCACAAGAGCGGCCTCGTAAAAGAATGTCTATGGGTCAGTCATTGCGAGACCCACGTGCAGTCTGATACTGTCACGCGGGCTGCGCAAGTATACCTACTTGCCAGTCCCTCAAACCTTCCCTTGACTTCATGTTAGTCACCCCTATGGTAGGCCCACGGGCAGGGTGCGTTGTAAGTATAAGGTAGGACACGCCTGACCAAGTTGGCATGTCCTGATAGTGAACAACAGCCATCTTCGTTCTTCACTATTGCGAGGTAGCCTGCTCTCCATTAGTTAGAATGGGTCGCCGGGATTATTAATGCTATGATCCTAGCTGGCTCGGGGAACATGGTGCAATGTCGAGTTTGGTATCCCTGAACTCGGGGTTTAATTACGCATCCGTTGGTGTGGATGGTTTTTGGACTCTGGGTTCGAAAATAGCACTTTTAGAAAGTGTCTATTTTCTTGTCTAACCATTTCTGGTTTCTGCTGGTCTTGCGTGTGCGTGACAGGAGCTGGGTGGCTCCAGAGGTCTGAGTGAGTCAGTGTGGGATGAGTGGGACATTTGCGTTGAGAGTAGGGGGAGAGTAGTTGCTGATAGCCTGCCCTGCCTGATACAATACTGGCTCCACCTCCTGCCAAGCGACTGATGGCTCTGTGCCTGCCATGGACGATCCTAGCCCCACCTCCTGCCAGGAGGCCGATAGCTCCGCTCCTGCCAGTGACAATGCTGGCTCCACCTCCTGCTGGGAGTCTGAGGACCCAGCCCTGCCCAGTGAATAGGCCAGGTGCTTCTGCCTGGCTCCACCCACAACAGACCCAGGATGTTGGGAAATTCCCCTGCATGGACAAAGGGATCAAAGCCAAAAAGGGTTATAAGAGAAGGACCCCTGAACCAAGAAATCAGATCACTTCTGACAAGGAACCCTGTAACCAAGGACAAGAGGCCTGCTGATCTAAGGGCTTGCCTACCCCTTCTGCCAGTGTGCTGTTTGCTGGGGGGAATCCTGCAGTGCTTCTTTATTTTTGCCAAGGAACCAGGAGAGAGGAACTGTGTGTGTACTCTCACGCTTGCTAAGAAAATCTCCAAGGACTGGAAGAGTGCCAGTCTCCTGCTGAAGTCACAGGGCTAAAGGACTTCATCTGCTTAAAGTGCTATTTGCTGGAACCTGTGAATCCAGCACCTCTGAAAGACCCAGCAATCTCGACGCCGACGGACGTCGCCGAATCCAGCTCGACATAGTGAGTAACGGCCCCAGTGTCCCGCTTCCTCGACGCCGGCCGCCGGGCCCGATCGACGCCAGCAGCAACGCCAGTAAGTGGGAGTACGGCTCCAGCTCCAAGGGACCTCATGTCTGCACCGCTGCTGATCGCATCGCCCTCGTGCCCTCTCGACGCTGTGAGGGCTGCTCACTCTTTGCAACGTCATCATCATCAACGACTGCTGAGGCCTGATCGACACCGAAGACGCGACGCCGGATTGCTCGACGTCGCTGATCATCGTGTGCTTCATTTTCCAATGTACTGTGTTGTTGGGGGTCCGTGTGACTCCTGCTCGACGTAGCGCTCCTCGCGGTCGACGCCGAACCTTTGGATTAACTTTTGCCTCGACGTCGTGTAGCTCCCATGTGGGTTACACTGTTGCTAAGAACTGTGTTTCCAAGAAGAAGATTTGCTTGATACGAAAGACTCTGTGCTGAAGAAGAAACTACCTTTGAACTATTATTTTCCCTTCCAAAAGTACTTATTCAGATTGTGTACATTGTTGTCGTTATTTGGTCTTGTGGTAAGCCTTATATAAAAATCCTTATCTTTATATTACTACTGTGTCGTGTCCATTTGTAGTGTATTCACTTTATTACTGTATGTGGTCATAAATGCTTAACACACAGCCTCTGAGATAAACCTGTTCTGCTCTGCCAAGCTACCAAGGGGGTGAGCAGGGGTTGTCAAAGGGTGAACCTCTTGCCCTGACTAGAAAAGGTGTGTCCCTATTTGTCAGAAGTGCATACCTCTGCCAACTAGAGACAGCCGGTTCTAACACTGGCCATAAACAAAGTTATAGGAGGTACATAGCACTTTTGAGAGAACTAAAAAAACACATGAATACCCAAACCCCAATCCCTTTTAGCAAATGTACAAGTGAAACATGAGGGCACCTGAAGTTAAATAAATGTTATTGCCCCAGCTTTTAAGCATTAGTGCTGTATAAATATGGCAACGCGTATCTGTTAATCAAAGTTCACATATACCATTATATCGTTTTCTATCATATGAGTACATAAAGGGCCTGCTTTTGCCAAAAAAGTACAACTTCTCTTTCTCTCCCCTGTCATCTTTCAAAAAGTTTGAGAGGTCAAATTGTCAAAGCAGACCTTGCTCTGGGAGCCATGCTAGGCTTTTAAATATAGAACTGACTTTTAACTCTTCCCAGCTGTCCTATTCTGTGTGCGAATGCGGCCCCATTCCCCTGTTTGTCAGTTTAGAGTTAAGAAAATAACTTCTGCTCATGTTGATACATATTTTCAATTATACGCAGTATGCAGTATACTTGTCTAACAATATAGAAGTCAGCTGTTTGTTTTATACCTAAATGTATGCATTTACTGAAGCCTAAGAAAAGTTAAAAGCTGCTCTGAAGGCAGAATTTCTTTTTAAATTAGTGAATTTTGCCCTATTTCGACTTTGATATTTGGGGCACTTAAAAATGAATATCCTATAATGTTTTTGCATAATAGTCATCTTCAGAATGTTCTCTACCTAGCCCAGGAATGAAAAATTAGAAATATATCATATATACCCTTATAACAATGAGTTTTTTACGCCTGCGCAGAGTGATTTTATATGCAAATTTCCTCATTATGCGGTACAACACAACTTAAAATTAATTTAAATGCTAGGAGGTCGCAGTATGAGTATTAACCTTTATGAATATAAAAAAACGAATTTAAAAGCACTTATTTGTTTAAATATTTTGTTCATAATTTTTTTATTTTTTTTAATAAAACCAATCATTTTGATAATTCCACATAGCAAAAGCACGCTTCATTCGTTGCCTATCATATTTTAGACACATTCATTCATAAGCCTAAGCACCGAAGCCTAACTTGAAACATGAAAAGTTTTGCGCCACTTTTTGAAAGGACCATCACTACTTTAAATGTTTTCCTGTTATCCAAAATAATGAACCTCATTTTTGTAACTTTTTAAAACAGCAGCCTGAAATGCAGGATTTTACCCAGTGTTTAACTGACAAAATCCTGGCTGAGTCAACATTCCTGTCTCTCTTTGGCCTACAATCAAAACAACAGCTGTTCCTCAGGGGCAGTTAAAACACAGCTGTTGGAAAGCTTTTTTCAGTGTTGTAATGGAAGACGCTAACTGTTTATTTAAAACTGAGGCATTTCAATGCCTGTTCTATAATATGTGTTTTTAGTTCAGCAACATCCAATTTACTCAGATGATGTGTTTGCCTGATAATATCTAACACAATGTATCTAAAGAAAATGTTGTAACATCTTATAATTGTTTATTTATTGCAAAACACACAATTTCGGTTTTTTTTTGGGCCTATTTTATTCCTATTCAATGTGAATTCTAATTTTATCTTTTAAGCCAGGCACTTTGGACATGTGCATAGTTGCTTTCTCTTTCCAATCTAATAGTAACATTTAGTTGTTTAGCATATAATATGGTTCATTTCTGGATTTTTATTTAATTTTTATTGAATATTAATTAAATGCCATTTTGCATAACAGACTGATGACAGCAAGAAAACACAAACAAACACATTGATCTCATTCCAGACATATACAGAATGGGTCATACACTCAGAACACATGATACAGCGCGCTTAAGAGCCAATATTTCACAAATAGCACAATCGCTATTTACTTACAGAAGTATCACTAATGTGAAACCACGAACCACATAGACATTTAAACACATGATTAACCCACAGAAAAACACTTAGGACAGAAACAAAGGACAGCCCACAGATTGTACCTAAACCAAACCATTTGTAAATACTCCTTGTAAGTCATATTAACAAGAAGCGCTTCTCAATAGTATTCCAAAAGACTGCAAAATAAACAGCCCAACAAACTGTTTTATTTCCAAGAAGCCAAAATACACTAAATTCACTGGCTTTGTCTGGCAGAACACCCAAAAATTGCTTTTCATTTCTCCATTTATAAAAGTGCACAGAAAAGGATCCTTGTTTGTATTATTGTCATATTTTAATTCCGTGGGGATACAAAATCACCAAGGAAGAAATATGTTTTTATACCTAAACCTATCTGGGTATTCCCTCTGGGGAGCCGGCTAATTCACTTCACATCTCACTTTGGTACCTCCAAAAAGCAACACATTCTTCGATGTGTGCTTGAAAGAGGCATGCCAAAAATATTGCAACATATGCATATATTATAACCGAAGTAGCACTTAATGTACTCTTGTACTGTGTGCCATTCAAATCAATTCAAAACAGGGAAAATTCTCCTCATTACCTGTCTATACAAATAGCAATTTATATATTACATACATACAAATTCAAATATTGGCCAATCATACAAATCAAAAGCCAATGTAAGAGTTACTAAACTACCTTACCAATCCAAGGCATCAAACAAACAGCAAGTGTTGCATCAAAACAAACCCTTACTAATCACTTGGTGTCCAAATTCTAACTGCCAAGTTCTAAATGACCTAATGGTTGTTTTTAGAATACTTACGCCAAAAAGGTTCTCAGTCAGGAGTGACATCATGTGGAGGATCAAAATAAGGAAGATCATAAATATACTGGGCTGCAGAGACAGAGAATCCCCAGAATCTCTGTGCACAGAGTAACTCCTTAGTAGAGTCCTGTCCTCCTCAGTAGATTTCTGTCTCCTGACAAGATCACTCCCTTAGATAGCCACTTCTCTGATGAGGTCCACGTTGGAGCACCATTTGTAGAAAATAGAAACCTTCTCAGGGTTCTCAATTATACTTGGTCATTTTAAACCAACTAAGAAGAAATTGGCACAGAAGCTGAAATATAAAAGTAATATCTTTAATAACCTTAAATGAGGGAGACTACATAATACAGAAGCGTTAGCAACTGAATGAGGCAGTCTGAGGAGTACAGAAAACTGGGGCCTTATATATGCTTAATGTTACATAGTCAGCATAAGACCAAGGGGCAGTCCTGGCTCATGTAAGCATGCAAAATGAATCATATGGGCATACAAGATCTGCTTGCTCAACAAAGTGGGAGGAGCTAACAGTTGCTAATTTTGGTGAACACATCCTAACATTTACAGACTAGAAACTGCTGCCAGGACAGAGGAAACACCTTAGGCCCGCTTCTAAGGATCAAATACTGGGGTGGCATCACTTGGCAGGGCAGACTCACAGCTTGCAGAGTGTAGGTGTAGTAGAACAGTAGTACACAAAATGGAAGTCTTTTATGTCCCTGAGACTTCAAATCAGGAGGCAAGCCAGCAAGCTCTTGAAGTCACTCTGGTTCAAGTGATGCAGGTCAGTCCTTCTTACCCAAGTAGGGGAACAGTAGGCAATAGAGAAGCACCGCAAGGCAGGAGTCCAGTAAAGCATCAGTCCAGCAAAGTGACAGTCCTCCAGCAGCACAGTATTCATTCTTCCTGGCAGAGTCTTCACAGGTCAAGAAGTGTACTGAAGTCATGGTGTCTGAGGCCTTGTACTTATACCCATTTCAAATGGGGAGACTACAAAGAATGTTCTTTGAAGTGAACAGAGATCCTCTCTTCATGCCCTGCCTCCAGACTCACTACTGAGGGGTATACAGCCCTTCATGGGTACAGGACACAGCCTATTTAGGTGTGAGTGTGAGGCTGGGCCCATCTCCTCCCTCCCATCTCCCAAGATGGCCCATCAAGTCACACCTGAACCCCTTTCTGTGTGACTGTCTAGAGGGAATACACAAAAGCCCAGCTCTTATCCAACCCAGACTGAACACAGTCAGGCAACAGGCACCAAACGGATAAAGTAAGAAAATGCGAACTTTCTAAAAGTTGGATTTTCAGAATTGCAATTTAAAATCCAACTTTACCAAAAGTTGTGATTTCAAATTAGGATTCCAGAGAAACCAGACTTCGGGGTCTGATCTCTTCCCATGTGGATATAGCACTTATAAAATATACTAAGGGAATCCCAATGTTATCCTATGGCAAAGATAGGCCTTGCAGCATTGAAAAATTATTGTAAGATTTTTTGACTACAAGAACACGTGAAGCTTAAAAGTACCTGTCCAATTTTTTAAATACACTGCATCCTGCCCTTGGGCTATCAGGGCCTACCTTAGGAGTAACATATATGTATTGAAAAGGAAGGTTTGGGCCTGACAACAAGTTTATCTTGACAGGTCATCATGGAAATTTAAAACTGAACAGACCGGCTCAGTAATGGTAGGCCTGAGATGTGGTTAAGGGGCTACTTAAGTGGGTGACACAATCACTGCTGCAGGCTCACTAGTAGTATTTAATTTGCAGGCTCTAGGCTGAGATAGTGCACCTTACTAGGACCCTATAAGTACATAAAATACGTCAATAGGGTGTAAGCCATTGTTACCATGTTTATAGAAGACAGCACCAACACTTTAGCACTGGTTATAAGTGGTAAAGTGGTCAGAGTCCTAAAACCAAACAAAAACAAGGTCAGAAAAAGAGCAGAAGGAAGGCAAAAATGTTAGAGTGACCCTTCAGAGAGAACTATTTTCCAAAATCTGTCTTTTTGCCCATATCTTGGGGACTCTAAGGTAACACTTTTTCGATAACATGGGTTTGCAGAGCTAAAATCACCACCTACCTGGCTTTCAAGAACAAGCAGAATTGTAAAAATAAAACACATTTTTTACTACCATTTATGTGTTTTTCTAACTGCTAGTACATTTATTTTTCTGGTTTCAATCTACTTTCAAATTGTGGTTGAAACAGGTGTAAAATCCGTTGGTGAATCCAAAAAGCTATACATTTCTGAAAAGTTGACATGGTTTAAAATGCTAAATGTGGTCTTTTGCATAGTTTTCTCATGGTTTTTTAAACAAATCTAATCACTGAAATAAATCAATTGAAAATAAGTAGGAAACAGAAGAAATTGGTGACAAAATTTTCATCTGTAATTTAATGCTATCTACTTGTGCTTCTTGGTCTACCGCCCGCGACACCACAGGCCAAAAACTCAATATGGAAACATCAACATTTCCAGTTACAAACTTACTTGATTTGTCTTTGCAGGTAGCTGTGGCACTTGACCCTGGGCTTGGTCTCCACCAATGGAATCCTAACAACTCTGAATATGACTACAAGTAGACATCGCATTGTGGGTCAGAAAATGTTGTAGGAGTCATGAAAGGCACCATCCTGGACACATCTGTGGTATTAGTTATCAAAAATATATGGGTTGGTAGTTTTCCCCAGATAGCAGCCAAGCTTGGTCTGAAATACCGCAGCTAAAGATGGTGTCTCCTTGTTGCAGTATTGGGCCTCTTGTGTCATAGCCAATAAGCCAAGCCACACAAGTATTTTAACTTTCTTTTAGCGAGAACTGTGTGAATGATAGGTGGTAGGATTTTGTAGATCCACAGGGAATCCAGAACTTTCCCTCAAAAAATTTAGAGGAAAATGTGTGATTTTAGGCAAAGCGTACAAGGCACTATGGGTAAGATAATGTTGTGAGATCCCTCAAGGCACAATACCTGGACTTCCCTGAGTGAATAGTTTAAAATAAGTTCTGGGTGTGGTAAGTTTCTGTGGGCAGCAGGCAGGTCTAGGCCCAAAATGTGCAGCCATTAAACATTACAAATAGTAAGCTATATGAATATACCCCCACTTTGCAAGTCAGTATGTCAAAACTACACACAAAATAATCCAAATTGCCACCTGCTTGCCTTCAGGATGCAGATGTTGTTTGACCCAGGTGGGCCGAAATACTGTTGGGGTTTTAGGGATGGGGACAGGCCCAATGCCAGGGTGGCCCCTCCATAACCCACATTATTTCCAAAATCAATTATACATCTCTTGTGTCTTCTGGACATTTTGCCTCCCCTCAGGGGAGAATTATGGTAAATCAATTAATCAACCCCTTGTGGGGGCAGAAAGGCTGTTAGGCCTGTTCTGGGGCTGGGGACACAACCCAATACCTGGGTGGGCCCTCCACCCCTTTTTAAAAATATTTTTTGATGGTGTCTAAAGGAATATCTGCCCCCCAGTAAGGAAGATTGACAGTAAAATCCTTCTGTCTACCCCTGGGGAAAAGAAAAGCTGTTGGGCCATTTCCAAGGTGGGGTAGCCACGCAACCCCTACTTTTGTTAGGACATTTTTTTCCCTGTAGTCTAGTGTGCTTTTTCCTCTCTAAAAGGCAGATTTGGAGTAAACCCTTATTCACGGTGTGAGAAATTAGGTTTCTGGTTGAGGGGGATGAAACCATTCTCAAGCAGCAACCACAATTATTCTCAGGGTGAAGTCACAAGCAAACCCAAAATTAACCTGTACTCAACTGTGGTGTAGCTTGGCACACCGCAGTCAGGCTTATCACAGAGGCAATGTGTTAAGTATTTGTGTAGCACTTCAAATAGCAACACAATAAAAACACACCACAAAAGGTGCCCAAATGAGAGTTAGAAAAAAAGAATATTAGTAAGAAATAAAACAAGACCAAATCTACAAAAATCTAATCAGTAGAAACAGAGATATTCAATTTTAAAGATTTCAGTAAAAATAGCGTTGAAAGGTATTAAGAGCAAACTCTGGCTATCTGGTCGCACCATAGCGGGACAAAGTCAAAAGTTCAGGCTGACCACAATGGAGAATGGTGGGCTACAGGGACACAGTTAGCCCTGCTGACCAAAGTACCTGAAATCCTGGTTTGCGGAGCGTTTTGAGGGTCAGAGTTGAAGATGTGTTGGGCAGCCAAAGCAAAGTGTTGGTTCCAATATGCGGCGTAGCTGCGGTTCAAGGTCCTGCTGTGTCATCATCAAAGATTCTATTGACAAGGGCTAAGAATGTGAAGCCCAAAGTCGAGAATGCATTGTGCAGTTGGGGCGAAACTTTGCTTCCAAGTACCTGCAATGCTGCTATGCAGAGTGCAGCACCATCATCAAGGCTGCATTGACAAGAGATGCGTGGGCTTGTGCTGAGGATGCATTGCACTGGTTACTATGTGGAGATAGGCTGTAATGCTGGTCTTTTGGCTGGTCCAGATCTACGCAGCAGTGGTGTTTCATCAGTTCTGGTCGGGGTTGTATGTACCATGCAACAGGGAAGAAGCTTCAGTCTCACTGGATCCACAGTGGCTGACAGAGCACCCTAGGCCTACTTAGGGTCCAAGACTGAGGTGGCACCTCTGGCAAAGTAGAACCACAGATAGCAGAGTCCAGGATCAGGCACGACTGGCAGGGTGGCCTTAGAGATGGCAGCACCCAGGTGCAGGAAAAGGGTTGTTGGAGCCTTTTGTCTGGAGACTAGCCAACTAGCACTTGGTGTCACTTTAGGGTTATAGGTTAAAGATATGCCTGTCCAGGCCTTCTCAACCAGGCAAGTGGGCAGCAGTTCAGCACAGCAAGACACTAGTCCAACAGGGCTGCAGTCTGGCAGAGTAGCAGTCCTTCAGAGGCTCAGCAGTCGTCCTTCCCTGCAGAGCTTCTACAGGTCCAGATGCATACTGAAGAATTGGTGTCTGAAGTCTAGTAGATATACCCAGCTGTGCATTTAAAATGAGGGAGATGCTTCTTTAGGTTTCCCTTTGAAGTCCCCTGGCACCCTGCCTCCCCCTGCCCTTGCTCCAGACTAACTGCAGGGGATATGTAGCCCTTTCTGTGGAGGTAGGACACAGCCTACTCAGGTGTAATTGGGGCTGTTTTGGGCTGCTCCCTCCCATCATGCCAGTGATGTCCTATCCAGGCACAATAAGCTCCCCATTATGGGTGGCTGTCTAGGAAGAAAACACAAACCCTAACTGTCACGTACGCCCAGTCATGAGACCAAAGACAGTCTGCAGGCACTGCAGGCTAAGGAATGAAAATGCCAACTTCCGCAAGTGCCAATTTCACATTGCAATGAAAAATCTGACTTTACATTACATTTTATATTAGGGGCCAAAAACACCAAGCATGATCTGGTACCTATTCCATTTGGAAATACTTTTGAAATGTGATATGGTAACTTCAATGTTATCCTATGGAAGATGGAGCACTTGCAGTTGTGAAAATGAATGTAAGAGTTTTCCTTTACCAGGACCCCAGCACCACATCCCTCCTGGACAACATCCACAACATTGGACTCCGCCAGATCGTGACTGAACCCACACACTCAGCAGGACACACCCCAACGCCCTCTTCACAACAGGAAACACCATCACCTTCAGCAACACCACTGAACTCGCAGGGACTGACCATCGATGCGTCCACTTCACCTTCAGAACACCCACCATCCACAGACAGCAGCACCTGCTCCCACAAAGAAACTGGGCCAGAATCACTGACGACCAGCTAACCTCATCACTCAGCAACTCCACCCCAACCATCCCTGAAAACGACGACGCAAACACCGCCGCACAAACCCTGCACAGATGGATCTCCGACAGCGCCAGGACCATAGGCCCCCTCAAGAAAAACAACAACACCCACATCAAGAAAACTAGATGGTTCACCACCGAATTTCGAGAGTCCAGACGCACTTGCCGCTGCCTCAAAAAGGCCCGGAGGAACACCAAATTCACAGAAGCCGACAACAACTTCAGAGCCACCTCCAAAGCCCACCACCAACTCATCAGAAAAACAAGGAAAAAAGCGATTGAAGACAGATTCTCCACTCATGCACACAACAGCAAAGAACTCTTCAACATCATCAAAGAGTTTGCCCAACCCACCAGTGAGTCCACTGACATCCTTCCCTCACAGGACCTCTGCAACAAACTCAGCACCTTTTTCCACCACAAAATCAAGAGCATCTATGACAACTTCGATGAAAACAACCAACACATTGAACCCTCACCAACCACCCCCGACACCCTGAAGCCGGCGATCGAAAACTGGACAGCCCTCACCACCGGAAACACACTGAAGACAATAAAGTCAACCCACTCCAGAACCACGAGGACCCCTGCCCCCATCACATTTTCAACAGAGCCGCCGACACCATCGCACCCATGCTCAGCCACACCAGCACGCTGAGATCAAATCCCTTCTGAAGAAACCCTCAGCAGACCCCACCGACCTCAAAAACTAAAGACCCAACTCCCTGCTCCCGTTCCCAGCAAAAGTCGTTGAGAAAGCCATCAACAGCCAACTCACCACATTCATCGAAGAGCACAACATCCTCCACTCCTCCCAATCTGGCTTCAGAAAAAAACACAGTATGGAAACTGCCCTCCTTGCCGCAACAGACGACATCCGTACCTTACTGGACAAAGGAGAAACAGCAGCCCTCATCCTCCTCGACCTTTCAGCGGCGTTCAACACAGCCTCCTAATACGCAGACTCCACGATGCAGGGATTAGAGAGAACGCAGCAGGTCAGACTTCCCCCTACACTTACCACCTGCTTAGTCCCTCAGGGGTCCTCCCTCAGCCCTGCCTTCTTCAACGTCTACATGGCTCTGCTTGCCCCCATCGTCACAACTAAGGACTCAACATTGTGTCATACGCAGACAACACCCAACTCATCCTCTCCCTATCCAATGGTCCCCACACCGCCAGACACAACTTTTGAGAAGGCATAGAAGCCATTGCCAAATGGATGAAAAACAGCTACCTACAACTAAACACAAACAAAACGGAAGTAATCATCATGGGTCCAAACCCAGATGCCTGGAATAACACCCTGTGCCCCCCTTCCATCGGAAGCCCGCAAACCCCCGCGGACCACGCATGCAACCTGGGAATCATCCTGGACTCAGAGCTCAAAATGGACCACCAGATCAACTCTGTATCATCCTCCTGCTTCCACACCCTCCACCTCCTAAGTAAGACCTTCAAATGGACCCCCCCTAACACAGAAATACCGTCACTCACACCCTGGTAAACAGCAGGCTCGACTATGGCAACACACTCTATGCAGGAATAAACAAAAAACTCACTTGCAAGCTACAGAATATCCAAAATGCCACTGCAAGGCTGGTCCTCAACCTGCCAAGCCACTGCCACATCTCCCAGCACCTGTTCACACTCCACTGGCTCCCCATCGAGGCTAGACTCACCTTCAAGATGCTAACCCACGCTCACCAGGTCTTCCACGACACAGTACCAGCATACCTGAACAGCCGACTCAAATTCCATGCACCCCAAGGGACCCTGTGATCATCCCAGCTCTGCTATGCCGTGGTCCCCCACACCAGAAAGACCAAATCGGGAGGCCGCTCCTTCTCCTTCTGCGTGGCCAGTTCCTGGAAGGACCTTCCGCTCCACCTCAGACAGATAACATCGCTCCCCATCTTCGCAAGATCCCTCAAAACCTGGCTCTTCGACAGACCCCCTTCTTGATGGACTAGAACCTACAGTCAGGCTGTAATGGCAGTTTAAAACTGCACACACACAGGCTGCAATATCAGGCCTGAGACATGTTTAAAGGGCTACTTAAGTGGGTGGCACATTCAGTGCTGCAGGTCCACTAGTAGCAATTCATTTACACGCCCTGGGTACATGCTTTACTACTGACTTATAAATACATTACATTTTCCATTTGGGGACGAGCCAATGTTACCATGTTTTAAGGAAGGAACACATGCACTTTAGCACTGGTTAGCAGTGGTGAAGTGCACAGAGTCCTAAGGCTAGCAAGCAATGAGTTCAGCATAAATCGATGAGGAAGGCAAAAAGTTGGAGTAAGACCACCATAAAACTGACAGGACTAACACATGGAAATACTGGCTATCTGCTTCCCCTCATGGTGACAGTAAGACTGAGATTGTGGGGGAAGAAAGGCCCATGCATGGGAGCAGCCTTCCCCAGAACAATAATTCATAATATTCCTGGTTGTCTTGTATGCTTTCTTCCCATGGGGACATATTGAAGTACATGCCCCTATTTGCCTCTGGGTGGCAGAAAGCCTTTCACTCACACAGAGTCATAAGTATTCCCTGACGATCTAGTGATATGTCTGCCTACATGGGGGCATAATGGAGTGTAATGCCCCTGATGCCTTCCAATTGAGGGAGAAAGACAGTTGCACCTGGAAGGAGCGAGGGTCCATGCCTAGCGATCCATTAACCCCAAACACTAATGCCAAAATATTCTATAGTGGTCTCGTGGGTAAACATCCTTTAGCTGTCCTCTAGGGTGAAAGAAGCATAGTTATGCCCGGTGAGGAGTTCTAAGGGGGGCAGCAAGACCATAGGCCCATACTAATGGGCCACTCATAAAATAAAAGCAACCAAACCATTCCATTGAGTTTTCGGACACATCAGCACACTGTTCTGGGTGTTAAGGCAGAACAAAAAAATAATGAAACCTTGAAATTTAGGCAAATTGTTTACTTTCATTCTGACTTTGATTCTGGTTAAGAAAATGCTTCTTATTTTTGAGGCATTTTCCTTTTCAATGCTGAGGACAATCCATGGATGGGCTCAGCACTACAAGGGCAATGCTCAGGATGGCAAAGGGTTGTCCTCAGCACTAAATTGTTTAGGAAACCATCAGTTTATCTCTGGATATAACTTTGGTACATTTCTTCAGAAAGATCAACTTTATCCAGATGATATGTTAGTTATTTAATTTGATCCAGTGTCAGCATGAAAGAATTATGGAAATTTTGAAGAAGTATGGTAACATTTTAGGGTGTAATGTTAATTAGACTAAACAAGCATTTTTAACTAAAATATCAAGGAGGAAGATACTATGCAAACATCGTCTAGCTCACAGACTGATTCAGATATCTAGTGGTATAAAATCCCCAAGATAAACAGAGAAGCACATCAAACAAATCAAATCAATAAAGTGATGTAAATAGAGAAGTAACTTTCCCAAAATCATAATCAGCCTATTTTTATTGTATGAAGAATCACTTGTGTCAAACATTGTCATATTGCTGAAACTGCTTTCTGTATATCAGGACCTACAGCCATATATACAATCCTCTTTTTTTCAAAATTTGAAACCAGAATTGATAGCTTTCCTCTGAAAAAGTTTCCAGAAGCTCTAAGAAAAACAATATTAATAAAGCATTACTGAGATGCTCATACTTAATGAAATATCATTTGGATGCCTGATTAAGGTCCTTACAACTTAAATGACTCCCCAAAGATATCTTGAGGAATGATGTGTTTCTATGTCACAACATATATCTCTGAGATCACCAAAAACTGTTTATTGGATATGGCACAGGATGTAGCTTGTTTGGCTGTTACCCCAAAGATATTTAAATAGGCTTATTTTAATTTGCCTACTGCTTATTTTAGGTGGGTTCTTGCAAGCCTCACGTAATACTTTAGAAAATGTTTTTTGGTGAAAAAAGGACAGATTAATGAATTTGAACAGATGTTATCTATACATCAAGAAATGTTCAGTTCTTTTACACTATCTAAAATATGAAACCAATGTTTAATCATTTAGAGATTAATGTACAGGTACATATAATAAATCCTGATTATGAAAAAGCTAAATGCAGGATAGGGCATGTGCGTGATATAAACAAAAGACGCCTAAGAAAGCGCATGCGCGAAACCAAAGGACCAAATGCGCACATAGGCGCATGCGCGAAGAAAACACGCTACAGCGAGCAGAACCGACAAAGACCTTATATCAACATAAGGAAACCTCAATTATTCAATCAAACAATTAATTTTTACCCAGGAAAAGGTATAAAAACCCGACCTCGAGAATCCTTCTGGCATTACCATCGGAGCCACGGAGGGATCGATCGGGAGGTATTTCCTTGCAGAAATCGTGAGTAGAAAGGTCTGATGACCGCGAGCAGTGTCACCACTACGTTAGTGTAAGTGAAACTCGAACCTGAACATGCCTTTCTTTCCCAAACAAGTGCTAGTTAGCACACCAGATCCTGACGCTTGGCTCACGAGGCATTTTCTTCAACTCCAAAACAGTATGTTGTGAATATGTAATGGCATGAATTTTTTCCTCTTCTCTTCACAGGGACATAATACAATTTTGCCCTTTTCTGTTTACCAACAATGGTGTCATGGTCAGGAAATAAGTTCTAAAACACCTGAACTAATTTCTCTTTATTAAGTGTGTGTTCTATGTCATGTGTCTCAGTGAGTCTAGTGTGTTTTTTGTATAAACTTTTATCACACTATAAGCACTTGAATGCAGCTATAGTATATCATCTGTATCCACTGGACATTTTTCCTATGGATATGGAGAGGTAGACCACCAGAAAAAAATGTTTTGTCTTCTTTCCTTTGCAGGTTGATCAACAGACAATGTTTTTTTGCTATGTACATTGTTCTTACCTGCACTGTTATTTTTCCTCACTTTTATTAGAAAAATCTGGTATTAGTTAGAGAAACATGAGTAAGGTGGGGATTTGTGTACCCCATCCTGAAGAAGGTGCTTTTTGCACCGAAACATGTCGAAGCACACAGAGAGGAGGTAACGCACAATGTCAGCGTAGCAACCTCCCATCCTTATTTTAATAGCACCAGCCCGGGGACTTATTAAATATTTTTTAGTCACCCCACAAGCCAGGTTCTTTTTAACCATCACTATTTTCTTAAACCCCACAAAACACTCACATATATATATAAAAAACACCACCCTCACCCACACCACACATAGTCCACCAAGTGCTCCCACGTATCCGTAGGTCGCAGCATGCCGTACCCCGTAGAGGGGTACGATGACCCCGATGATGAAGCATGACACCAAGGGGCCTGTTGGTGTGAGAGGGGACTTAAAAACAAGAAAGGTGTTCCCCACTGTGGAGGATACACCCAAAAACTCAAGGAGTGGATTATATGTGTTTATTTATCTCTGAATATCACCATCTTGTTCTATCTCAGTTTAATCAAAAACTGATTTCCACAACAAATGATTGATTTCAAGACTCCACTAAAGAGGACATCACTATTGTTTAAAGATATTGATGCTTCTTAATCACCTGGACACAATACAATCACTAGCATCTTTGAAAACGTCAACATATTTATTATATTCATCATTGAGTATCAAAGATTTATCTAGAATCTAAACATAGAATCTATGGGTATCATGACTTAAATTTGGATAATAAACATGTCTTATTTCACATCTCACCTTTAGAATAAGTCATATGGTTAAAATGTGTTGTAGTGTACAAAACCTTAACTCATCTGCATATGACCGTAGAAGCAGAAAGATTAACTATTTCAAAATTATGTAAAAATCTTCAACTTCCAATTTATTTTCAAGACACATTGCCCAGAAAAACCATAAGTATCCATAACGGAGAAAGCAAAAGCACATAAAAAGGCAGAACATTAAGAAACTGCAATAAGGAATCTAATTCATTTTCTCATGAAAGGTGGACAGTCTTCATAAAACTCTTAACAAACTCATTACCTGTGAAAATATTCTCTTTTTTACTTTTTTATCCTTGGTCTCTTTGCTTTTTTCCTCTTATTATTGTTTCTTTCCAAACTATTCACAATGCAAAGATAACATTTATAATGTGATGCACGATCCCTAGTACACTTTAATAACTGGCTTAGGGCTATTTAACTTTTTTTTACCTCTCTGACATGGGTGGATTAATTTGTCTTTATTTTACAACCAGTGGTTTTGGTAATGTCTTTTAAAACATGTACTATGATATTATAATTAGCCAAACAACCTTTTTAGAATTGTGGTTTAGATGATCACCAATATAATATATGCTCTGGTTTTGGTTCCAGTTGACCTACAACATAGGAAAACCAGCACTGGCTGGTTTAGCTAAATAATTTTTGTGAAAGAGGGATCAACTTCACCAATATTGCAACCTGGATTTAATTTTACAAACTTCATTCATAAGTTTTGTGAAATTGGGTTGTTGGTTGTCTGGTATGTGAACCCTGGTTAATCAACAGCCACAATTCCTTACAGGGTGAACCACAATAAGTCTCTAAATTAACCTGTGTTAGCCCTGAGTAGCTTGGCACAAAAAAATCAGTCAAGCTAAACTTAAAGGCAATGTGTAAATTATTCATAAAGCACACAAGCAGTGATGAAGTCAGAATACAACGGACAAAAATCCCTCATCAATTTAGAAAAAGAGAGGAAATTTTGATGAATAATTTGACAACAAAATAACAAAAACCCAATCATTGGAACAGGAGTCATGATTTTTTAAAATTAACATTGGCACTGGGTCAATAGCAGCCCAGGCAGGTAAGAACAGTGGGGATTGGGTAGGGGCGGGTTGACAGATGAATGAATGAATGAATGAATGAAAATAAACTTATATAGCGCAACTTAGCCCATCGGGCGTCAAGGCGCCTAACCAAAAACATAATCCTAGGTCCGAGAGCGTGTCTATGGGTAGGCCTCGATGAAGAGCCACGTCTTTAAGGATTTCTTAAAAAGTGCCATGGAAGATTGTGTTTTTAGCTTGGAGGGGAGGGCATTCCACAGTTTAGGGGCCATAGAGAAAAAGGCCCTTACACCCCATCTGACTCTGTTTGTCCGAGGGATGGATAGAAGGTTCTTCCTAGCGGAGCGTAAGTTTCTACTGGGGGTGTAAGGAACCAGAAGGGAACTTATAGCTTCAGCACATCCGCCATGCAGAGCGCTGAAAACCAGGCACAAGATTTTAAAAGAGATACTGGCCTGGATCGGGAGCCAATGCAGACTCTTCCTGGCAAGAGTGGCTGAGGAGATGTTAGGGACATCCAGGACAAATCTAGCAACCGCGTTCTGGACGGTCTGAAGACTTTGGATAAGGCCTTTATTGATGTCTGCATAAAGCGTGTTGCAGTAATCCAACCGTGATGCAACTAAAGCAACCACAGTCTGTTTGCGGGCTTGGGGGGAGAGGTAATGGGAGATTTTTCTAAGAATCTTAATAACTCACCAGCAGGTGGACACAGTTCTATTGACCTGCTGTGTCATGGCAAGCGAGGTGTCGATAATCACGCCCAGATTTCGGGCAGATTTCGAAGGCAGAGGACAGGCTCCAAGAGAAGGGGGCCACCAGTCGCTTGACCATGTGTCTTGATCCTTACCAAAGATCAGGACCTCGGTTTTCTCTCCGTTCAGCTTCAGTGAGTTTAAGATCATCCACTCAGAGACTGCTTGCATGCAGTTCCTGAAGCTGAACGCAGAGGTACTCACCGAGTGGGAGAAGGACACCATGATCTGGGTGTCATCGGCGTAGGACACCACCTCCATCCCATGCGATCTTACTAGCCTGGCAAGTGGGGCCACATAGATGTTAAAAAGGGTCGGACTCAAGGCCGACCCCTGTGGGGCCCCACATTGCACAGGTGTGGCAGGGGAGAGGTACTCTCCTAGCTTGACCCTCTGCTCTCTCTGGTTAAGGAAGGAGGTCAGAAGGCTCAATGCTAGGCCCTCCACCCCCATCTCCCTCAGACGAGCTGTTAAAGTCGAGGGAGATAGGGTATCAAAGGCTGCAGTCAGATCGAGCAGGACCAGAAAAGTAGTCTGGCCTCGGTCGACCTTTGATCGGATGTTGTCTACCACTACAGTAAGAGCCGACTCGGTGCTGTGAAATTTCCGGAACCCATGCTGAGATTGATCCAGGAATCCAGACGCATCAAGGAAGGTAGTCAAATGCTGATTAACCTCATAGATGCTATTAAACATTCCTCCCCAGTGCTGCGCTGTCCATTGGAACTAGTGCTGAATTGACGTCCAATGGTCGTGCGCAGCACTGGGGAGGTAGTTCTGCCATCGGCCAATGCACCGAGGCAGCACTTAAGGGGTTAAGATGGGATTCAAGCATTCTTGCTGGGGCAGGCAGCAGAGATATTGGTCGAAAATCTTTGAGGGTTTCCGGATCCAGAGTCGGCTTTTTAAGTAGAGGCTTGACTATAGCCTTTTTCAATGACGATGAGGGAAAATTACTGTGATGTGGCAAGAGCAAGGTAAGTGGTTTTATTTATTTTTTATTTAATTTTCCCTCATCATCATCTGTTGACTCCCTCCCCCACCTCACCGCTCTTACCTGCTTGGGCTGCTCCTGCACCCAGTCAAAGTCGAAAAATATAGCTGACTGTGATGGAGCGCAGTTCGAATATAAGAAATGGGTTGGGTTCGGCCAACACATCCCTTCTGCTTTGAAAGACATTTTGAGAAAAATGTTATGAGAAGGTAAAGTTCAGTGGAGCAGGTCTGCAGGAGGTATCCAAGAAGGGAACATTGTCATCAGATCCGCTTGGGGTGGAGACGTGTTGAAGATTTCTTCAGCGGGACAAGGCAGAGAACTGTAGCCGAAGACCATTCAGTGAGGCCTGATAACCCTGTGGCGAAAGACAGCTGAATAGAATTTGCTGCTGCAGAGGTGACTGTAGTGGGAGAAGCCACAAAGTCAGTCTGATCGGCAATGTACCTCCGACAGACTGACTTACAGGTTGATCCTGGTCTCCTCCTGGTTCTCATAGCAGTTATTGGCCCAAAACAATACCCTAAGTCCTCAGTTTTGGGATTTGGCCATCTGGGCACCTTTAGCACGGCATCTAAGGGTCCAGTACTGGTGGGACACAACTTGAGGTTTCAGGACTCGCTGCAAGTTTAAGAGGGTGGTAGCCTTTGGGTCCTTAAGGCTCTGAAAAGGAGGCCAGCAAAATAGCCTGTGGAGTGACTCTGGTAGTCCTTTTTCAGGTGTAGATACGGTTCTCAACAGCAAGGCTTGCCTGTGAAGGTTCAAGGAAAGCTCCAGGAGCAAAGCAGTCCTACCAGAAACAGCAAAGCATAATTGCAGAGTGCACAACAAGTAACAGCAGCAGGCAGTCCTTCTGCAGGTCCTTCTGAAGAATTGGTGTCTGAGTTCCTATTTTTTTATCCTGGCTCCCTTCTTCCATAAGGTTGAGGAAGCTTCTAGTCAGTGGCTTTGCAGTGCATGGAATTTTCTGACTCCTCTGCCCTCGCTCCAAGTTGGCTCTGATGGGAATGTGCTGGAGAATGGTCCTATGTGTGAAGGCAGAGCACTCCATTTTCAGTTGCAAGTGGTGCTGTACTCAGCACCTCCTCCATCCTTCCAGCAGCTGGTCCATTAAGGCACACTGAATCCCTCTATTTTGTGACTGTCTGGGACGAATTCTCAAAGTCTAACTGTCAGGTGACCCGAGACAGGCTGCAGGCACAAAAGGGCTAAGGGCTGAAAAATGGCAACTTACAAAAAATAGCATTTTCTAAATTGTAACCAAAAAACCTGACTTTACCCTTAAACATGATTTTTTTATTACAATTCTTAAGAATCAAACATGAAATAGCTCCTTGCTCCCAATTATAAATTACAGCTTATTAAATGTATTAAGGAAGCCGAATGCAATCCTAAGGGAGGGGTAGGCCTCACACTAGTAAAAAACGAATTTAGGAGTTTTTACTAAAAAAAAACATGTCCAACCTTTCAATTATAAGGCACCCTGTGATATAGATTACCCATGACCTATCTTAGGAGTAACATATGTAAAAAAGGAGTAGTTTAGGGCTTGGCAAGGGAGTTTTATTGCCAAGTCGACTTGGCAGTTTAAAACTGCCTTCAGGCTGATGTTCCAGGCCTTGGATATGTTTTGAGGTGCTACTTTTATGCTTGGCACAATATGTGCTGCTGGCCCACTAATACTATTTCATTTGTAGGGTCTTGGTATATGGTATACTACTCTACAAGGGGGTAAGTCAATCAAACCATGTTGAGGTAAGTGAGCACAAGCAATTTAGCAGCGATTAATAGTGGTAAACTGCACAGAGTTCTAAGGCTAACAACAACGAATTCAGCAAAAAGGCGAAGGAAAAAGTCCAAATGTTTGGGGGTGACCCTGCAAAGAGTGCCAGGTCTAACAGGTATAATATTTCATAAGTCAAGGTGTTTATAAAACGTTTCATGTGTTATTAAATCCTCCTGCGCACATTTATCTCCTCTACATTGCTATACTTATTTTATTTGTTTCTTTCAAACTGTTTATTTGGTGTAATGCTGTTTATAAGGCAAATGCCTCGGTGCAATTCATGACCATTGATGTAGATATTGTATTGCCTAATAAATATGCAATTAGAAAATGTCTAGTGTCACAGTGGATATATCCCTAAAATGTTGACTACAGGTCAGGCTAGGTCAGATTTTGAGTGACCAGTGCCACTGATCTCTGAGGGAGGTTCCTCTGGACCAAGTGATGTTTACACTCTCCCTGAAGTCGCTATTTCTCTGCATCTTGAATATCACGGTAAATAAAGCCTTTTGGTTTTTTTTATGATTGTTTACTATTGAAAACAAGTTTAGTTTGGAGATTAAATTTGCGGTTTTACCTCTAATACCGTTTGAGTTAGCATTGTTTTGCCCCTTTGCATCCATTGAAATTCTAGAGCCAAACCCTGGAGATAATTTTGCAAGACTGATAATTGTAATTTATGCGGTCTTCTCGACTGCTGTGGTGACATTTCCATTGAATGTATGAAAATATGTCACGTTTCCACAGCCAGTCTACCCGACAGACTCCTTATATTTACATATAACTGTTAAAGTGATATAATGAACATATATGTCAAATCACAAAGTTCACTTAGTACTTTGGAAATGCATGGGACAAGAAGTATTATTCCATATCGTACATAAGTCTATGCACGGTGCCAGTAACCACCCATATTATGTCCCATGTATTAGCTGTAGCCCTGTGAAGTATTAGGGTGGAATAACACACTTGATAGTGTGTAGTTACATGGCGGAGCACAAAATGCACGTTCACCTAATAGTAGGCACCAAGGGGCATATTTACAAGTCCCTCGCGCCATTTTTGCATCACTTTTCCAAATGTTAAAAGTGATGCAAAAGAGGCGCATGGGGTTTGTAAATCTGCCCCCAAATGGTGACGGTGATGTTGGGGCAGATTTACAATAACTGGCGCATCCCCAGGGATGCGCCAGTTATTGTGCGCTTCAGCTCCGCCACCCATGGTGCGCCGCATTTACAATGCGGCGCACCATGGGGAAAAAACGGCACAGATGCGTCACGCATCTGTGCCGTAAAGTGGCGCATTGCTGGAGTTGCATCACATGCGCAACGCAGCTCCAGCAAGGCTCGGGGGTGCCCTATCTGTCCAACGCTGCGTCAAGCCTTACACCTGCTTCAAGCAGGCGCAGGGTTTTGATGCAGCATTGCCCTAAAAGTGACTGAGTGAAATCTTGTAGATTTCACTCATCCACTTTTGTGAGGCGCACCTTCCCCGGAACGCCCACCCCGTGCCGGAACGCCCACATGTGGCACAGGGCTTTACAACGTGACGCATCTGCCTAGATGCGCCATGTTGTAAATGGGTCGCAGGGATGCGCCACATTTACGCCACCGTTGCATGACGCAAACGTGGCGCAAGTCCAACATAAATCTGCCCCCTGTAAACAGAGGGGTATATTACCAACAACTAGCGATAATTATCGCTATGTTGGCTTAGCAGCAATATTCTTAACGCCGAGCTGCGGCGATTTTTATCGCTTAGGAACCTTGCTATTATCAAGGTTTATCTCCTAAGCGATAAATATCAGCCGAAATGCATGAATATCGCTGAAAAGTCAGCGATATTCATGTATTACCGAGCTAATGCTCTTAGCCATGTTATCCACCTACCATTGGATAACATGGCTAAGAACTGCTCAGGGGCAGGTGTTAGCTTTTGGAGATAATCGCGCTTAGCGCGAATATCTCCAAAAGTTGGTAATAGGAGATAGAGATGTTAGCATCTGTTTTCAGTCGCTAACATCTTGGCACGCACACTTTGCATGTCATTAGTGATAAATATCACTGACATGCACAGCGGGGCCCAAGATGGTCGCTATCTCCTACTAGCTGTCGCTAACTGGTGTTAGCGACAGCTAGGTAATAGGGAGATAATTTTATCTCCGCTTTCTTGGCTTTTAAAGCGGAAAAAGCGGAGATAAACCCCCTTGATAATATGCCCCAGAGTTTTCGAAAGAGCAGAACAGACGCTTTTATTTGCATAGTCTAGTACCTTAAAGTAAATGAAGGAACCCGTCCTAGGGTTGCCAAAATCTTTTCATTAACTAAAAGCTGGTAGATATTTTGCGCCTTTGTGAAATAAAAAGTTGTCCACAAAGTATAAAGCCAAGAGCTATTGCAAGTTCTGTTTCTTGGATAGTATATGTATAATGTCCCTACGGTGAAAAAATAATAGTTAATAAACATTCAAGAGGAGCAAAATGCCTAGTTTGTATTTATAAACAATCAAGAGGAGCATTAAATGCCTAGTTTGTGTTTGTTACCAATGAAAAAGTGGCAAACGGTGAGGTAATTGCAGCACGAAATGAACACACCAATAGAGAGTAAAAGGGGAACTACACGGAAGGCCAGTCAATTGAAAAAACATAACAGTCCAACAGAATTTCAGCAAGCCCAAACCGCGAGGTTTGTCTAAAGTAAAAAGGTAGGATAGGAAGAGTATTAAAACGGAGAATTAATAAAATAAGGAGATAACGATAAGGAGATAACGATACCGCTTGTGAGTAAAATATCAATTAAATAGATAGGTGGCACAGCTGCGTCGCCCAATGACGGATAAAAGCAGCTAATTAATCCTGTTAAACAAGTTTCTACTTACTCCATTTGCAATTATTCAGCATTCTAGTTTCGGCTAATGAATTTTTTATTTGTAAAAAACTGTTGTTGGAGATATTTCTGTTTGCTTTTTCTGCAAAACGATTTACTATGTTTTCCAATCACTTTGTGTTTAGAACGCATGTCCAGATTTACTTTTCACAACTGCTGTATTAATCAAGATTAATTAGGTCAGGTAATTCTATTAACTGAAAATTGCACCTACTGCTGATGGCAGAAGGTGTGAATGCCTCCGGAGCTCCCGAATGAAACTCCTAATGATTCTAGCAGATGTTTGTGCTTTTCAGAGAAATTGAATCTTTATGTCTCACTTTTCCCTTCCTCTCAGTAACAGATGTCGATATGATGGCAATCTGTGTGGCAGTGAAGCACTCCCCTTTGAATCTAAGCTGTTTGTGGGCCTTTAGGGAATCATGCAGGGCACATTGACACACTGCCCTACTCCGTGGCTCTGTCTGCCTCTACGACGTGCTCTGTACTTTAAAGTCTTGAAGTCTGTTACTTAGAACTGCCAGAGTACTGCATATGTTGTGCATTGTTGTACACTCTATAAACAATTTACCTAGATTTAGAAAATAGAAAAATTGTTTTATGACATATTTTATATTTTAAAAACGTATCTGCTACAATGTAATTTACCAATATTATATGTAAATCTATATGGAAGTAAGATATTTATTTTATACTGTTCACTTTGGCGGGAAACCTGCAAAAAGAGTTTTTATTCATGAGGAGTAGCCCATGTATTAAAAATCAAGACGTCTGCCAAAATACAAGCAAACGGCCAGATTCATGAAGGGAAAATCGGCTCGCAAAGGGCCAGATTCTGAGAATATGGCCCTTTGCGAGCGCAAATTGTGCATTTGGGATTCATCATCCCAATTGCAAAAATCGCTATTATGGAATTCGCAAATTTGCGAGGAATTGCATTTAAGGAATCTATATTTGAGAATCCTTAAATGCAATTCATGAAACATTTAAAAATTGCGAATTCGCAATTTCGGCCCGCAAGTTACCGTGAAGTCAAACCTCGTGGTAAATAGCGGAAAGTTAGAAAACTGCACTTAAGTGCGTTTTTCTAAGTTGTATGTTACACACACACATGTGCTTGGGACATGTGTGTGCATAACACCAGCGTCTAATATCATTTCAGGGGTGCAACAGGGTGTCCTTTGGACACCCCTGCACCCTTGAAATCGCAAACTCAGAATGTGAATCGCTAATTGCGATTCGCACATGGATATGTCTTCCCATTCATTCCTATGGGCCTTTAGGCCCATAGTAATGAATGGGGAGTTATTACTTATTTGCGATTAGCAATTATCTAATCGCAAATAAGGAAGCTGTAGGAATCGCAAACAAAATTGCGATTCGTACATGATTCCCATTTTGCGAGTCTGTAATAGCGATTCCTTAATAATCGCTATTACAGACTCGCAAAACGGGCCGATGATGAATCTACCTGAACGTCAACAGGGAGACATTTCCCCCGAACCAGTGCACAGCAAAATGTTTGCCGTTTGGCATATTCTACTCCTTTAGTCATTCCTTTTACTTTTGACAATTTATATCCATATGCTTTTGAATTTTTTTTCAGACTCCATCTGTTTTGAAAGTCCACACGTGGGAATTTCACGCCATTTTCCCAAGTTTCTCTTGTCCCAAAAGTGCCCATAAGGACCTCACTGAAGAACATGACTGAAGCGCTATTCATAAAAGCAGTGTTTTATTCAAATAAAACCCAATGCATTTCGGTCATAAACTTGCCCTTCGTCAGGGGTCACTGCAACAAACGCTGTAAATCTTCCGGTCTCCTCGGTGTAAAAGTAAACATTTTACATTTACACTGAGGAGGCCGGAACACTACTTGATTTTAACTATTTATCTACTCCTTTATTTGTACATCAGAGAAAACTGCTTATAATGTGGTTGATCCAGTGTCAAGGCTCTCTCTCGCTCTCTTCCTCTCTCTCTATATATATATATTACCTACTGGTTGTCGCCAGTAAGTAGTTATAGTTAGGACCAAGTTTTCATAGGAAGGGTGTGATTTCATTTTTCAATACTTTTGGCATTGTTTGATGGATCTAGTAAACACAAAAAGGTGAAGGATGGAGTGCTCAAACTTTTCAATCACTCACACCCAGTCAAGAAATCTGGTTTGATCCATTGTTCGTTTGCTCACTATGCCACCCTAGTTTGGACACAACAATATTCAAATCAGTCTTGACCTTGTTCCTCATGGGAACAGTCCAGCCTGAACTGCCAGGCCACGACTTGCCTGGCCTGGAAGGAAGGTTGGACCCAGCCATATGCAAATAATCCCCTTGGGAAATGGGGTCCCACACAGCTGGATTGCTAACAAATCTTCTTCGCCCCCCCTCTTTTTCTACCACTCTTAAAACACAGCTCCTGGCACATTACTGGTTGGGCGATGAAGTCCAATTTACTCCTGAGGGACCTTCAAAGCCAGGAAGTCCTCCTGGTAGATCTTGTAAGTCCTACACAGCAGGATTCCTGAGAGATGGTTGGGAGTCCCTCTCTTTCCCAATCAATCTGAAAATGGGAGTACTACTTAAAAAACCATAGAAAAACAAAGGTTACAGGGACATTATAGTTAGGAACTAGCATTTCAAAAGCCTTAGAAATTCACTGAAGAAAACTAAGATTACAGGAACACTATAGCTAGGAAATAGAATTTAATAAATCTTGGAAAGTCACAGAAAAAACAAAGGTTCCGGGGATGTTATAGTTAGGCTCAGGTTGCACTTGTACAAAACCAGCAAAATTCATCCCTGCAATCCACATCTTATAATCTCACATACCTATTACACCACTCATTACATGGTCAGTGACATCACTCATGATATCACTGATGACATCTCAAATGAAATCCTCCACAGAATCTCTGATGCATCCACTCGAACCCTCATATAACCTTTCGTACACCCACTCCAACTTCTAAACTACCATTCTCAAACCCATTGATTCAAAGAGCAACACACACATTCACTCACTCACTATTGTAGCCACTGACATATCCACTCATACACCCATACAGCCATGCACACTCTGATTAAATCCATACAGTCAATTACACAGCCATTTACTAACCCATACAGTTGTATGGCACGCCTACTCACTAATGTACTCATACAGATACTCACACATACATATGCAGTCACTGACACAAGCACAAACTCACCCATACAGCCACTTATATACCCTCCCGCACACCTATACTGCTTTTCACATACCCAGTTACTCACCCATGTGCCAATCACAGATTAATTCACTCAACAACACAGCCACACACACACTCAGTTACCCATACAGCCCCTCTAACACACACATTCCCTAACCAATACAGCCACTGAATCACCCATCCATACAGGCAGTCACACACACCCCCACACCGACCCACACAGACACTCAGACACACATAGAGGTACTAAGACAAACAATCACTCACCCATACAGAAAATCACATAACCACTTACACACCTATACATCCACTTAGACACCAACTGACAGACAGATACAGACATTCACACAACCAGTCAGTCACCCATACATAGACAGAGATACACCCTAGCTCACTTATACAGTTAGTCACACATCCACTGAATCATCCAAACAGGCACTCATACACCTACTGATTCACCAATACACCTTGGTATATATATTTAACAGTCATAAGCCTTCTCAAAAGACACAGTCAGTGGATGATGTCATCAGTGATGTCCCTGACTTTCTCATGAGTAATCATATATGTGAGGTCATAAGCAATATGTTACAGAAGCACAAGTTATAGTTATAGTTAGCTCACTAATAATAATAATGGCTGAATTTGGTAAGGAGACAGACTAGTGCTGTCTCTTCCCAAGACAAAAAGTTATTTAAAAAACGATTTTCACTTTCTGTGTTTACTGTCTATGCCTATGGTTGTTACAGTTAAAATTGTAGTTTTAGCCTGCCTGTAATTGCATATTTTAACACCTGTGTTGTGTTTTAAATTTGTGGTTTTCCCTGCCCATGATTGCGTCCATTTAGTGTGTTGAATTGTTGGATTTGCAGTCCAATCTCTGTAGTTTGTTCCTCTAGTTCCTTGGTGACAATTCTGTTTTCCCTCCAAATTTCTCCTTTGCTCTGTGCTAAGACCTGTATGTTAAAACAGTGCACTCCCAGACACCATTTTGTGATACAAGCCAGTTTAAACCATCCCCCCTGCCCCCCCCCCCCCAGCAACAGGGATTTTTCTACATCAGAGGGTGCTTCTGTGAGCTGTTTAAACTGTGTTTTACTAAGGCCTGTGCACTTCGTTTTTTGGCCAGCAGGTGAGTAGTTTTATTCAAACAGTATTGTTAGATTTCAAGTTAGTGAGGCCCCCACCTGCTGCAGTCCGAAATGTGGATTGAGCCTGTCTGTCTCCTAGGAGATTCTGAACAGGAGAAGCAGCTTCCAACTCCCTGGCCAGCAAACCTTGTCTGAGGTTGCTGGGGCCTTTTATGGTCTGATAGTGGTTGGTACATGTGTACACTGATTGGTGGTTGTATCTGGTGGTTCTATTGGATTAGGGTTAATGTCCTCATTGGTTGGGTATTTGAGGGTTCTGATGACTTCTGGGTCTGTGATTCAATCATTGTGTGGTTGGGACTAGGGCTAGGGTTAGGATTTTTATTGGAAGTAGGGACTAGGGCTTCCTATGTAATTGGTTGTTGGGAGTAGGGCGGGACTAGGGCTAGGGTTAGACCTTTAATTGGAAGTAGCGATTAAGGCTTCTGGTGCGATTGGTTGCTGGACTGGGTGTGGGACTTAGAGTAGGGTTCGGCTTTCTATTGGAAGTAGGGCCTAGGGCTACCTATGCTTTTGGTTGCATGGACTTGTTTTGGGACTACTGGTAGGGCTAGGGCCTTTATTGGATGGAGAGATCAGGGTTTTTGAACGCATTGGGATCTTGGACTAGGGCTAAGATTGGCTGTAAGGTCCTGGTCACCTATTGGTTCTAGAGTTTAGGGCTTGTGTTGTGATTGGATAGTTTTAGGGCTAGGGTTTCCATTGGCTGAAGGGGTCACCTGATTACTAGGGCTATAAAAAAGGCCAGGCTTAGGGTGTCTCAGCCTGGGGCGTCGAGGCTAAGGGCAGAGAGGACAAGGTCAGTTGCCTGTGAGAGCCTGTTAGAGCCTGTTTGAGTCTGGTCGGGACTAGAGCCAGAAATGCTGCCCTTTTTCTCATTTATCAATACACAAAACTCCTGTTTACTCACCCAAAAGCCTCCTCCTATTGCTAAGACCTAACATAAATAAACAAATACAGAAAGAAAGAAATATATATATAAATAAATACATCTTTCACTCTTTTCAATCGAAATTAACAGACTAACATGTTCACTTCTCAAATTCCATATTAAACTATAGTAATATACAACCCAAATAACTGAATAACATATCCATTACTCAAATTACTTCATATTTGGTTTTACTATACTAATTTTCAACAGTAATCCTTTATGGGTTCCAGAGTGGCGTGCTATTTGCCAGAAAAGCGATTCAACACCCATCAGGGGTAACAAGTGCTATATGAATGCAAATCTTTCTTCCCCTTTTATCCCTCCACTATCCTTCTCACTCCAAGTAACTGACTAATGTCCACCACTGAAATGACTTCATATTTCTCCATATTAATTCAAAACTAATCCTTTTAGGCTTCCTGAATAGCATGCGTCAACAAGCGCTATATAAATACAAACCTTTGTTCTTCTCTATCCTTCTGCTATCATTCCAAATCCAAATAACTGACTGACCTATCCACCACTTAAAATCTACTTGCATGTTTCACTATACTAATTCAACACTAACCACTTGCCGAAAAAGCGCTTCTCCGCCTCGTCAGGGGTAGTAAGCGCTATATAAACGCAATCACAATACAATACAATACAATATATATTATCTGACTATAACTGTTTGTTTACCAGTTGCCTACTCTCACTGCAGTCTAGCATGCCACTCAGGAAGCGGTACCCCATGCACAAATGTACAAACAGAAACAAAGTCCAGGAAAGGCATGCTTACTCATGAATTGGTGCAAGACAGTGAATCAATTTTTTGCATTCTTCTCTCACAGGGCTGGTCTTGGTCCTGCAGGGCCAGCTGATCAATTTGCTTCATTTGGTGTTTAGTAACTTGGAATTCCATTGGTAGTACCAGATCACTAGATATCAAAAAAATCTGAAACTAATTTTCTATAAAACAGCGGAACAGATTTCCACCATATCACAGAAAGCCAAATTTGGTGTAATTTTGTCCTGCCCTTTTGACTGTACTGCTTTCTGGAGTTCCTATTAAAAATTACATGTGAAAAGCGTGTTTTGGTTCCCCTTCTTTTTCTCTATCCTTGCTGTGCAGAAAATATATATATAGTGTAGTATGTGTTGAGTACAATGTGTATGGAGGTACACAAGTTATAATAATTTGAAGGTGCTGCATAAATAATAAACTAAAGATATAAGTTTACAAATTCATGTTTTGTGTACTTTGGTTTGTAGGTAAAGAAAAAATAAAGTTATATTATTTAAAGGTGGTACCTGATGTATAAATTGAAGGTATAACAATAACTTTAGAATTTGTAATGTTTGAGTATTTTAAGTCTGGTTTGTATTGAAAGAATAAGTACAGTGTTCCTAACTATAACAACAATGCAACCTTACATTATCTATGAATTTCAATGAGTTTCAAATCATAGTTTACTATCATCCAGTGAAGTCTAAATGGGTGGAGTTTGGTACACTAGTGTCTAGAACAGTGTTCTACAGTGCATTGTTGGAGAATGTTGTGTCATGGAGTGGAGTATAGTGGAATGCTTTACAGTGGATTAGCATACAGTGGAATAGCGTATGGTGAAGTGGTGTAGAGTGTATTATTGTAGAGTGGAGCATGGTACAGTGGAGTGGGGTGGAGGAGAGTGGAGTGTCATGGAGTAGAGTAGAGTGGCATAACGTACAGTGGAGTAAATTGTTACATAGTGTAGCTGTTTGTTGTATAGTACAGTCTCGTGAAGTATACTAGATACTACAGGCGTAGTGTACAGTTGAGTAAAGTGCTATAAATCGTGGTGGCACCTTGTGCAGTCGAGTGCTGTATAGTAGAGTGTTGGAAAGTGTCAGAGAGGAATATATGGCATTACAATGCATGCAATTACAACACATGCTTTTACAACACAGTCTTTACATCGCAACTACCATTACATTGCATGATTTTACAACCCAAGGCATTACAACACATTTTTTGAAAATACCATTACAACGCATCCCATTACAACGCATACCATTATAACACCTAATACTTTTAGGGCAACAGTAGGGTAAGTGTTGGATAGTGTAGGGGTAAGAATTACTATTCCCACTCCAGTGAGATGCGGGACGAGCGCGGGCATGCCCGGGCAAAGCCCGGGCCAAGGGCGGGCCCATCGGCGCCCATCAGTGGCAGGAGGAGGCTGGGCTGGGCCACCCCTCTGTGACTTATTCCTCAGCTGCAAGGTATTGTTTTTGCACCTATTTGTGACCCTGTTTGCTGAACAATCTTTGAACTATTTTTAATAGCTGGTTTCAGTTTCCCGAACCATTGATTTACCATTAAAAGTAGCTGGGACACAAGGACTATGGGGAGAAGGAAAACAATGGAAGGAGGGGGTTTAGCTGGAAATAAAAAAGGGAAAACAGTTAAAAAGGCAAACCATGGGGGGAATAACTGTGTCATAGACAGAATAGAGGTGTTAGTATCCGAATGTGAAGAGATTCTGGGGTCTAATAATGTAGCAACTAACATTGGTACAGACCTGCAAGAGTATAGACCAGTCAGCCATCCCCAGTGTACAATCCCATCAAAGTTTAGGAAACAGGCTGGCCCAATTACAAACCCAACCATCCACAATCCAACCATCCATAGCCCTGGGGTGGTAGACATAGGAAAATGTAGTCAGCCCTTACCTCCCATCCAAACACTGAAGGAAAATATGCCAGGACTAATGAGTGATAACCAAGAAAAGTCAACTGTCTCTCCTATTCATTGTGCAAATAGATTTGCTGTACTGGAATGTATGCCCGAGGGTCTGCCCACTATGGAAGTGAGTAACAGTAATTCTACTAGTTCTGTCACCTTGGAGAATAGTTGTGCCTGTGGAGGTTTAAATGAGGATCTTCTGCGGAAATTTGAGCTGCTTCAAAATGAGGTGGAAGTCCTAACAAAATGGTGGCAGCTTCATATTCTAGATTCAACCCTCCTAGAGCAGAAAAAACCCAATCATTTCATTCTCCATCTTTGAAACGGCCTTCGCCTTGGGGCACCATGATAAATGGTGCAGCACGGGAAAGACGGGAAGCTATGCCTTCTAAGCCCCTAGCTGTTTCTATTATATGCATAATGGATTTTTCATGAGAAAGGAATAAAATATGTCATTACATTTATGGGTATGCATGTGGTCTCACAATTACAAGGTATAATTCCACAAACTCCAACGTTTCATTCTGTGTGTATTGGTATATACGAAACCATGCCTAGGGTACCTAGTTGTTGTGAAGTGCTGTCAAATGGTTACCCCTATACTTTTTTGAGAACGTCTGGTATGTCCTAGATGAATGAGTGTAAACTTGTGAAGAGCTGTATCGATATGTTTAGATACTGGTTCACTGAAGAAATCAGACGAATATACAGTCGGTGTTGATATGGGATATCTTTCAGGATTTAAGGAAGGAAATGTAACAGCAGAGTCCTCGGAAAGTTGTTTATCAGGAAGTGTCCTTCCTTGTGACCTATCCAGCCGTCACTGATTCATTCTTGTATAGTGATGAACAACATCTTATTAATCTCAGGGAATGGTCACCAAATAATTTCCAGTAGGATATTTGGTCAGGTACTTGTTGGTGCCCTACTTCTAAGTAATTGTCTCTATCATGAATGATAGTTGCAACTTCTTTGTCAGCAGGTTCTCTTTAGAAATAGGGGGCTCTCGTTGGCAGAGGTAGGTACATTTGTCCAAGTTGGGACCCTTCTTTCTAGTCAGGGTAAGGGGAATACACGTCTAAAATAAACCGTTCTCATCCCCTTGGTAGCTTGGCACGAGCAGACTGGCTTATCTCAGAGACAGTGTGTAAAGTATTTGTGAACACATACAGTAATAACACTACAAATTGACACAAATTGACACCACATCAGTTTAGAAAAATAAGTAATCTTTATCCAAACCCAACATGACCAAAATGACAAAAATCCACAAGACAATAATAAATATGACTTTTAAATGGTAGAAATAGTTCAGTTCAAAGCAAATTGCAGATGAAACACTTTTCACACGAATTACCTTGGATGCGTTGTGCACACAAACAAAAAGGGTCGCAGGGAAGGTGATGCGTCGGTTCCTTAGACTCAGAAAAGATGATGCGTTGGTTCCTTGCACCGGGGGATGTGATGCATCAGTTCCTTACTGCTGCGCATGGTAGGTGATGCATTGGTTCTTTCCCGGAGAGGAGGTGACGAGCTTTCTGCCCAGCCAAATCCTGCTACGTCCTCTCTGGTGCAGCTTCCTGGCAAGAGGAAGAGATAACATTGTCCTCAGCAGACCAGGCCCATTGAGTTGCGAAATAAATCTCATCCCCCTTCTCTGAATGCAGCCCAAGTCTATTCAGCTCAGCCCTGACTCACCCTGGAAAGTCAGGACATACCTCAACCGCCCAAGTGTCTGTCTGACCATAATGCACAGCCCCTGTCAGTCCAAAGCCAGACAGTCAATACACAACCTAGCAGAGGCACAGAGGATGGTTAGGCAAGAAAACACCTACTTTCTAAAAGTGATATTTTCAAACCCAGAATTCAAAAATCACTCTCACTAAAGATGCATCTTAACATTCTGAGTTCAGGCATATCAAACTTTATTTTCCGATCTTGTTCCCATGGGCAGATATGCTCATAAGATGTTATGAGCAAACTCCTCATTCTATCCTATGGGGACAGATGGCCTTACAATAGTGAAACACAAAATTGGTTGTATTTAACTATAAGGACATGCTACTTACACTAGGGCATGTCCTATCTTTCACATACACTGCACTCTGCCTACAGGGGTACCTTAGACCTACCTTAGTGGTGACTAACAAAAGAAAAGGGAAGGTTAGGGCCTGGCAAGTGGGTGCACTTTCTAACTCGGCATGGCAGTGCAAGACTGCACACAGGCTCTGCAATGGCAGAACTGAGACCTTGTTGCAAGGCTGCTTGTGTAGGTGGCATAATTAGCGCTGTAAGCCTACTAGCAGCATTTGACTTACAGGCCCTGGGCAGACACACTGCACTGTAGTGGGGACCGACTAGTAAATCAAATATGCCAATCACAGAATCACCAATCCATACCAATTATTTACTAACGGAGAGCTTGCACTTTGGCACTGAACAGCAGTGGCAACGTACGCAAAGCATCTAGAACAGCAATCCAGTCCAAAACACAGCAAAATAATAGGAGGCAAAGGCAAAAATACAAGACAAGTCTACGCCAATGAGCCAGGTCTAACAGTTCTGGGGCCTCATTTATGAAAAGTGACGCATCGCTGCGTGAAAACAGCGATGCGTCACTTTTCACTGCGCACTCCTTGCGACACCAATGATGCGTCATATTTAATGTATGACGCATCATGTCGCGAGGACTTACAGATACGTCAGTATTTCTGACCTATCTGTAAGCGCAAAAGCGACGCATTGCTGGAGTGTGTCACAAAAGTGGCGCAACTCCAGCAATGCGTCCTTTCACATGGGGAAAACCCCATGTGAAAGGGCTTGCGTCAGTCTTACGCCTGCTGTGAGGCAGGCGCAAGATTTAGACGCAACAGCATCCTAAAAGTGACGCAGTGAAATCTCATAGATTTCACTGCGTCACTATTACGAGGCTTTTTGGAGGGGAACGACCCTCTGCATACATTATACCTGACGCAGGTATAATGTGGCGCAGGGGTTTAAAAAGTGACGCATCTACATAGATGCGTCACTTTTTAAATATGGCGCAACAAGGCGCATGTTTTACGCCGCCGATGCGTCACAAAAAGTGACGCATCAGCAGCGCAAAACTGACGCAAGTCCTCATAAATGAGGCCCCTGATTTTTAGATTCTGTTTTTGCTTTTCCTTAAGAGTGAAACAAATCAGGTTTATAATGCTGTTTTTCTTTCGAAGTGAATATTTTCCCACATTTGTTTTTTCAAAAGTTAGGAGCTGTGTTAGGAGGGTGTGTTAAATGTGGACTAATTCCCAAAATCTCTTTATAATGAATGGTGTCTTGCAGAAAAAACATTGAGTCTGATTTAATGAAATATCTGAAGCTTTGCTTTTCAATCTCACAAAGTCAGACCATTCAGATGGGAACAAAGAGATTCATTTACACAGAACCTCTGTTTGATTTTTGAGGGATTTCAAAAAAATAACCACTGGGGTATTATAGTCTCCTGTACATTTCCCATGGTTATTTGATGGATTTGTATTGCCCCTTTTCACTTTATTGTTTATTGTAGTTAGAATTTGAAAGACGCTCACTTGGATTTTGCTCTCTTGTTGAGTCAGAGGAAGTATCTGAAAAGACAATGAACTGTTGCTTTAACCGTGCATGATATTCAGGAAGAGATCTACGTGATTCAGGTCTCAAGAGTAAGAACTGTCATTTTGGTAGGGGTCTTGATAATTAAGAGTTTTTGGCTTTATCAGTTTGAGTAGCTTTTGGTTCTTGGTAAATAATGTAAATATGCTCTGAATGGCCCAACAAAAATTACTTTCAGAAGATACACTGTGGCCCTCAAGTGCTTTTTCACTGGTTCCAGCTCCCCTGTTACTCACAAAATAGACAGTTTAATGTACTATTTAAGATTGTTCTTCTCTTTTATAAAAACAAACTGTGAACTAATGTAATAGGAATAGCCTCTCTCTTCTTTCTTTGATTTACAGAATGTTTTCATTGATGACTTATTTTAGAATAGTGTTATAAGATAGAGTTTCAATCACTGGTGACAGGGAACACCTTTAACACAAAATTAAATTCTTTACATTTTCCTCTTTTTGTAAGATACATAAAAAGCAAAAACGTAAATAAAGAATAAAATAGTATTTTGATTATACTTTGACTTGTCCGTTTGCTCTGATTACTAAGTCACTTTGAAAGTGTATCACACAAGTTATTTGTTTTGGTTATGATTCTAAGTGTACTAGTTGAGCAGACTTGTAGCAACGAAATGGCACTCCAAATTAAAAAGAATACAACTTTTCATATATGATAACAAATATATCAGAGCACGTTGTGATACACAGATGTGAAAAAACATTGACATAAAAGCAATAGTAAGTCAGGATTATGTTAGAATACTCTTGGAAAGCTGCCATAGTCTCCTAATTTTAGGAATATATTGGTAATTCATGATTAATAAATACGTTTTGCAAGTGTTCATTTACAGATTTGACTTCGATGGCACGATGTACTGTTATTTGAAACATACATTTCTATTCTTCTGAGAAAAATCTGTTTTCACATTGGGAAACACCTTCATTTGTGGGTGTGTTTGCTATCCATTCCATTATGGATGGGGATTTTTTTCTGCCTCTGACAGGCATGAGTAAATCTTAGACTATATCCAGGTTGTGCTTGTTCAGAGTTTGGGAATACTCACTTTCGCACACGGTTGTAAATATTTACAAACTTAGGGGTCAATTAGGATGGCGGACAGACGAAGTTCGTCCGCCATCCTGTCTGGGGCAGGGACCGTCCGCAACAAGGGCGGAGGTACTATGCCCCGAATTACGATGCACCGCCACAGTGGTGGGTGCATCCCGCATTTTTAACATTGCGGCCGACGTGTAGCGGGAATTCCGTTCTCCTACAGAACTGTGCATAGAGATTCGGAACCTCAGTGAATTAGGATGGCCCAAAACTCACCTCAGTACCCAAAATCCCCTTACCGAGCTAGCTACAGGGTCTCATTGGTCATAACAAACTCCCAATGTTTTGACAAACCAGAACATGAACTTAGATTACCTCAGGTATCGTGGAACACATGAACACTCTTTCGCTCTATAATCATTTCAAACCAGAACGTAGAGTAAATGAGGACACGTGCATATTTGAAATATTTATTTACTAATGCAGGGTTCTCAAACGCAGTATCCTATATAATACAAGCAAACATATTATAAGAAACAAAGTTATCAGCATAGTTACTAGTCCATAAAAAGCGAACGGTGACAGCATACTAAGATGCTGAAATGAATAAGAATTAACAACACCTATTTCTCACCCGCATAGTATTTTATATCTATGAAGTTCTCATTTGGTTTTTAGCAGGGCGGGCCCATACCTCAAAATCTCAGTGGCAGAGGATCACATCATCTTCCACCAGCTCTCTGCATGCGAAGCACCATCAAGTGTGTTACGTGTGTTTTCAGCAAAGCAATATAAAGCTCGCTTAGAGCCAGATTTTGGCAGCAGCATGTGTGTTATGTCTAGGAAGGTGCGAAGATCAGACCTCACAACATCACTGTGTCGAGTTATCCTTGGAGCCTTCAGCATTCACTGTGCAGACATTGTACCAAGCAAAGCTGATATCAGAGCAATAACATATTATTTCTCAAATAAATCACGACACTCTTCTGGGTTGAAAGCTAAAATAACAATTATGTGTCGTGTGCAAAATGAAGCAAAAGGAAAAATGGCGTTTAAATATTTAATAAGCTCATGCTAACTTAACAAAGTATATAGAAAGAAAGTAGCTATATGACACCCCCACAATGATCCGAGCATGGTCAAAAATTAGGGTAAGGTAAGACCAGAACAGGGGCATAACATGAAAGCAGAGTTCAATAATAATGAGCTAATGTAATTTCCAAAAGCAGATATGATGGCCTTACAGCAGCCAAATAAAAAAGGTCTAAACTCTTCAACTCAAGGTGCACTGTCGTACAAGTCGATAGGCCTGGGGTGTAGAAAAAAAATTGTTTGTATGCAAAAAGCACCCCCCAAAAAAATGCAATCAGGAACGTGCTCATAGCAAAAGTCCCGAAGGCCTCTCAGGATAGGACTGAATATGCAAAATATGCAGCTGCAGCCTCCAACATGAAATCACTGTCATCATCCGAAAACAGTTGAGCCATCGAATTAAGTAGTGGGAAAGAACATATGTGCTCCCCCAGCACTGGGTCCTCTAGCATCATCAGAGGACAACTCGGTGGGTTCTCAAGAAAGCTCTATGCGAAGAACTCATGCGCTGCTACGAGTATGTCCCAATGACCCATTAGTCCATGCATCGCTGCCAAGGCCATAATCCTTTGCCAGAACAAACCAACTCGTGAGCAACTACGGGGCTCATCAAATGATTAAAATCGACATCAGGAGACACCGTCATGCAGAGACACAAATCAAGGCCCAGTCGAAATCGCAGCTCAGGCAATGAAACACAGGCTGGACACATGTGAAATAGGAAAACCGAAACGATAAGCAAAATGCCGAGCTTAAAGTCGCAAGCGGCAGTGTGCCATAGCATTGAAGCATCCGTTTGCGAAACAGTGCAGGAGGGGCTCTGCGGCTTCTAATGCAGGACGGGCATCCATGTTTAATAAAAACAAAATATCACCAAAACGCCTGCAGCCAATGCTAGCAAAACAGGGAAGCCACCAAACAGACTCAAAAATATAGAATGAAAGAAGGCAGGGATGACTCCAAATATTTTCTCGAATGAAGTCACGAGACCCCTGCTAACTATTTTAAAAAACTGAGCAAGGCCAGAAGTGGAGGAGGCATTAAAGATTTGATGAACCTGCTCGCTGAAATGTAACAGCAAATCAGTATTTAAAAGTGCCTGCACCTCTGTGCGCGTATTAGCTATGTGAAGGACGAATGTTTCTCGGGCTGAACTCAGGGCCACCTCTTTTTGAGACAAAAGGGCTCTTATTCTACTCATACAATTGAACTCTGCCTTCAAGGTTGGGATGCGCGGCCAGATGGAAACATCTGAATTCCCATGCGTAGGAGGATACAGAACATTTTTGCAACAGACTACACGTTCTGATACTGTTACCACATAAGCGATACTTTTAATTAACCCACACCATTCTTCGTTATTCAACAGTAAATAACTACCGTTCGCCAGTAATGTGAAAGTTGGAACGATTGTGGGAACCGGAGTGCCTTTCAAAACACAGGCTAAATTAGGCCGGTCCAGATTACAAGAACCATGCAACTGGATGTGCCTGCATATCAATGAATGGTCAGGTGACTCTGTGCATTCCTCCCCATTAAGATATACTCCTTTCTCGTCTTTCAGGCACCTATAAGTGAATGGAAGCGACCATGCCTCATGGAGGAATGAGCCACCTAATGGTTCATATCTCCCTATCGCAATATATCGCATACAATTAGTAAACTTGTACAAGGCAAACGGTAATGTGATTAATCTGTGGATAAGCCACGTTGCAGCAGTGGCCTCAGCAACAGGGAACGGTAAAGATTCCAACCTCCCAATGTGCAACGTAGAAAAAGGTGCATCACGCATTGAAGTTATGCGCTGTTTGTCTGACAAATTAAATGGGGCAAAGAGGGAGGACACGTTCATGTAATTCCAAGGCACTCTACCAGGCTTAAGCGTCTGCAGGGTCTACGCAAATTGCATTATAGAATGCAATTGATTTTGACCATGGTATAACACAGACACCTCATCATGTACAATATCAACTAAAGAAGATACTATATTATTCAACGTGTAAATGCAGGAAGAAAGCATGTTAATACTGTTATTGACAACTGCAAGCACCTTTTCCAAATTAGCTTGATCAATTGCCCTTGGGCGCTTAGCAGCCTCAACCTGTGAAGTTTTCCAGATTCCATTGTAAATCGCATAAATCCATCTTTTAGATCTACCACTAGCCGGGCCCTTTATGAAATCATTTAAATCCACATCATCAGTCAGCTTGGATAGATGTAATTTAACTGCAGCCAAAGTAGAATGCTGTAGCCAATTCTGACACAATTTGCCTACTGAGTGACAGTATGGTCAGTATCATATCGTGGATCAGGCCTGACTTGTGTGAAACCTTCAGCTAAACCCAGAAAGCGATGTTGGCAAGAATCAAAACTTCTGTGCCACATCAGCCAACCCTCCGGATCCAAACTGGATATATTAAAGGATGAATTGTGCAACAGTGTTTGCAATTCTCAAGTGGAAAACTGTGTGAAAATATTCCAACCGGAATATTCTTCCAAATCAGAGATAGTAGGGGTATTTAATTTTTTTGAAGTAGCCAATCCAAAGCATGTTGTCTGGAAAATGGTAGAATTTAAAAACAACATATGATTTGGGATGAGACATGCACGGTGCAAAGCCTCAACACCTTGTACCTGCCAACTTTTGGAACCCCAAACCTATTTAAGGTCAATGGTTTCCTTCCATAGCTCGTAGCCCTCTACAGCCACTTTGTCTAGAAAGGACTTCGAATACAATAATTTAGTATGGGTAAGTCTAACTTTGGACATGGACTTCTGTGTCATTTTAAAATAAAAGGACTCAGGACCTGAGTGATTAAAGTCGGTAAAATAAGTGTACTTTTTCCAAAATGTACTAGAGCTGCCCTGTAACGGTGCTGGGCAATGTTCCCACTGTGTGCAATTTACAGCACCCCTTCTGGAACTTGTTTTATGCAGATAATGGTTACCAAAATGTTGAAAGCAAAATAATTCACCGTAATTAGCAGATTCTAAATATAAATCTTCAGCATCAAAGGCAGCATAATATTTCAAATCAGAGAATAATGATTCTACGGCCTGAACATCCCAATCATCAGAACGTATGTTTTGTTTCACCACATCCCCCATGTTCACTCTGAGTACATTAGGGACATTAACCACTTCAGTGGGGCCATGGATTTGAAATTTAACCGCATCCCACACAATCCCATCAGGAACAGGCCAAGCAGTGATGTTAACAAAATTCAAGTCTCTCTTCAGTCTGTGTGCAGAATGTGAAGAGGAAAGGGGGGCCAAAGTTCCATTTAGATGTCGGATGCATGTTCTCTCCTCGACATAGTGTCCATCAATTAGACGGAAAAAATAAAACACAAAACCAAATGACATAAAAAGGTATACTGAAAAAAGCACCAGCCAAATATATGTCCATGGGGGGATCAAAAAATGTTTTTTAAATAATGTAGCATAAACTGCAAAACGTGAGGGTTTTTTCGAATTAACTTAAACAGAGTCAAATGAGAATCTGAATTCCGTGACCAAACGTGTTTGTAAATCAGGCATCGACAAATCAGCAGGATAGGCGTAATCTAGGTCATCGATGTTATTAACTGGAAAAGTACTTAATAAAGGATTGGAAACAGCAGGCATCTCGAGGGCCACTTCTGGCTCAGCATTAGAAGAAGTGGCCAAAACAGAATTTCTCACAATCGAAGGACAGGAGACTGCCGGTGTCATACTATGAAGAATCGGCCACCCTGTGTATCTTGACATTGTCAATAGAGATAAACCTGTTTTCCTTACGACCTGGAAGTGGTGGTAAAATGACTGTTCCTGTGCCCTTCATTCCAAGAACGGGAACCGGTGCTCGATAGGAAGGACCAAATTCTTTCTTGTTATCGATCTTCTCTCGAACCAGTTCTTCAACTTTGGGTAGCTATCCAACTACCAGGATCTGCAACGCATCATCCGACGTGGATGTTCTATGTTCTATGTTCTATGTGGATGGCAAATGTTCCTTTGCAAGACTGTCTCTGGTCTTTTGTAGATCCTGTAAAATATTGCAATGTTCATCTACGTCAAAGGCCGTGGCTTGGGCCACGCAGTCTAGACCGTCGAGGTCAGGGACATACATCTTGATACCAAAGAGCATTTCGTACGGGGTCCGCCCACCCAGAGACCTTCTAGGGAGATTATTAAGAGCACGCTGCACGCCATTGAGATGGGTCAACCAGTTTCTGCCAGTGCCTATAACTCGTGCTGTCAAAGATTGCTTTAAGTCACGCTTCATTCGTTCCACTACACTATTACCCTCAGGTCTGTATGGAGACGAAAACTTGACTTGGACCCCCAACGAAATCATAGCATCCTTATACGCCTTAGAGGCGAAAGCCGGACCCTTATCTGAATGGAAGGTACCACAGGCAAAAATCCCTACAAAGACACACAAATCTCTTATGCCAGTCAGTGAATCAGCGCTGCGATGGGGCCAGACCCACACAAAGCATGTGCATGAATCAACTGCTACTAAGATGTACTTATACGCAGTATCAGAAGAAAAAGGACCGCAGTGATCTAAATAAACGCAACCCAGTGGTTTATTAGATATGTACAACAGTGTCTGAAGCGGACGCGCAGCAGTCGAAGACTTAATCTGCTGGCAAATGTTACATTGAAGGACATAATCGGGCGTCTGTTTGTACAGTCCCCGCCACCAGAACCGTTGTTGTAGTTGAGTTACAGTGGCCCAGACGCCCGCATGCGCAGACACCACACCTTCATGCGCCGCTGCAATCAATCTAGCCCTGCAATCCAGGTCGGGAATCAACCGTTCCCCAACATCAGGAATTTTCCCATAAGGAACCTTATCGGGACTTAAGTGGTATGTGTACTTCGATGGGAACCCCGTAGGATATTTACCTCCCTTCTCAGTGGCAGTTACAGCCACCAAGATGTCATCATCTATTTTACTTTTGGACTGTGTAACAGCTGCAACTAAATATTTTGATACTGCAGATTCCACCGCTTCATCAGCAAGTGAGTTACCAACAGCGTGAACTCCAACACGCTGATGGCCGAGAGTATTAATCACAAACACAAGTGGCAACTGCTCTTTCAGCTCAGACACTCGGACCCTGATCATCTTATGTTTTATTGTGCTACCCTTGGAATCACGAAAGTCATTCTGAATCCAAAACAACAAGTTCTCATTGTAAGACTGAACACAGTAGTAAGAATCACTTACAATTAGTATTGTCACACTAGGATCAGCGTACTCTAATGCAAGCATCAGAGCACGAAGTTCTGCTAATTGTGCGGTGCAGTCCCCTAGTGTCTGCGTGTGCACGACACTGGACTTGAACTCATCGTCCACCATCGTCAGGTATTCCTCCCACGAATTGCATTCTCTTCAGAATCCCGCTCTTCAACCCCTCGACCCGACCACACATGCTCGCCTAAAGGCCAGCAATATCCTTTCTCACTATCACATACAAGAACCGCCCCTTATCTCATCTCAAAGATCTAAAACCAATAAGCCCCCCCCTAAACCCAATCTCCTGACCCTCTGATGTCTCTATCTTAATACCAGATCTCTGGTTAAACATCAACTAGATATATTCCTGCTCCTGAAGGCGGACAGACCAGACATACTATTTGTCGCTGAGACATGGCTCACTGCAGCCTCCTTGCCAGATATTCTCACGGCCCTACCATCAGATTATTACATCCTGTCAGCAAATAGAAAATCATGAAAAGCTGGGAGAGGTGTTGCTGCCATCATTCATAAAGACCATACGTTTACCACCTTACCTTCCCTCGACTTACCAGATACGGAAAACTTAGTCATCAAATCTGATACCGACACAGGCACCATGGTGCTAGCATTGATCTACCGTCCACCTACATCTATGCCTTCCTTCCCAGCTTCCCTGTCTGAGCAAATAGCAGGTCTAGTCGTCGACTATGACAAGGTCATGGTCATAGGGGATTTCAATTACTGGTATAACAACCCGGAAGCCGGACCTCACGCCATAGAACTTTTCGAGCTCCTCTCTAATTTAAACTTCCATCAACACGTCCTGATCCTCACTCATGAAAAGGGACATATCCTAGACCACATCTGGTCTCACAACATCTCTACCTCCTGCCCCACGGTCTCACCATGTATATGGTCTGACCACTACCTACTGCAATTCTCCATCACCACACAGGGTCACCCAAAAAATCAAGGGCCCTCGGGGGGGTCAGCCAGGAAATGGAGATCCCTAAACCTCCAAGATTTCCTCTCAACCCTGACCAACTCCATCCCTACCCAGGGACCAGACATCAATCTGATGGACAAAGCGCACACCGAGTGGCTCCGCTCTGCATGCAACGAACATGCTCCCCTCACCAAGTTCTCCCACGCCCGTCGCATGGACGCCCACAGATGGTTTTCCGCTGACTTAAAAAAGCAGAAACTAGAACTCTGCCAACTAGAGAGGAAGTGGAGACATGGCTACCACGCCATAGACAGAGCATTATACAAGACAGCCCGCAAAAATTATAAGAGATCTATCTTATCTGCCAAAGCAACTTTTTTCTCAGATAAAATCTCTAACGCCCAAAACAAATCACGGGAAATCTTCAGAGTCGTAAACGACTTATGCAACGACTCCAGAACCTCTCCCTCCCAACCAGCGTCACAAATGATGTGCAACCGACTCAACGATTTCTTCAAGGAGAAGATCGACATCATAAAAAACAGCATCCAAACCAACCACGCTATGGCAGACTACCGGGACATCAGTAGAAATCCTAATACCCTTCAGGATATCCCCCCCATCGATCCACCCAAATTACTGGAACTAATGAACCGAGTAAAATCGGGCTCACCTAACGATCCCTGCCCCCCGCATATACTGAAAGAAGTTTATGCCGCACTCCCTCAGGGCATACTCCCCATCTTGAACACCTCCCTATCACGAGGAATTGTACCCGACTCCTTTAAAAATGCCACCCTGGTCCCTCTAATCAAGAAACCAGGTGCCGATCCCTCCAACCTCTCTAATTACCGCCCCATTTCCCTTCTCCCTTACGGCGCCAAGCTGCTGGAAGCCCATGTAACCAGCTGCTTATCCAACTTTATTGAAACATCAGACTATCTGGAACCCAGCCAAGCGGGATTCCGCCAGGCACACTCTACCGAGGCGGTGATCCTCGCCGTGCAGAATACTCTAAGGACCAATGCCGACAAAAGAATTCACCAAGCCCTCGTACTTCTTGACCTATCGGCCGCGTTCGACACGGTGGACCATACTATTCTATTACACCGTGTCGAACAAGCCGGCCTCAGCGGCGCGGCTCTCGCTTGAATTAAGTCCTTCCTGACGGATAGATCCCAGGCTGTAAAGCTGGAGAACTTCACAGCACCTATACTCCCCACCACCTGCGGTGTCCCACAGGGCTCCTCATTGTCTCCCCTCCTTTTTAATTTATATCTTAAACCCCTACTGCACTCCCTGAAAAATAGAAAAGTCATTATTTACAACTATGCAGACGACCTGCAGCTGGTATTCTCCCTCAACTCTCCGGATTCCATCGAGGAATTTCAAAAGACCATGCTGCACATCCAGAGCTGGATGGATCAGAACCATCTTAAGCTGAATCCAGGAAAGACTGAGCTGGTACTCCCTAGCAACAGCGCACTCAGTTGGGGCCCCCACTTCTGGCCATCCTCAATGGGCACTCCCCCATCCCCCTCCCAGTCAGAAAAAAGCCTTGGGGTCACTCTCAGCGCCGACCTCTCACTGAAAACCCAGGCCGGAACAGTGATCCAATTTTCGATGATTTATCAATTGACATTTTTTTTGCTTGACCAGACATCCCTCACTTCCAATTACAGCATACACACCTTTATCAATATCTTCTTTGATGTTCCTCTTGAAAACGTAATTTTGAAGAACTTCATACAGACAAGCATTCTACAGATGACTGCTTCTATTTGGATAATATGTATCCAACATGTTGCTCTTCAAAATATCTGTACTGTTTGGCTCCTTCTCCGCCAAATACTCAATTTCCCGTACAGGTTTCAAAACTCGATTACGCGTTGCAGCAAGACCAAGACTCGCCCAAATGATACTCCTAGATTTGGCATAGAGACTTGCTGAAGATAACCGGTCAGAACATTCGTAAGCTCCAATTTCTCGATGCGACAACATCTTCAGACTGAAACTGTACAACTTCTTACTGAGGCTCTTTTCATGGGAAATATCCTCCCACATATCCTTCAGTTCTGTCTTTTCTTTTTTAGTGATGTAAGACGTCACATACCGAGCCACAGCCAGACAGTTGTCAGCCACAAACTGTATATCCATGTTAGCATTCCACATGGACAAAATAACTGGGTTGTAGTCGTTGATGTACTTGGACTCTTCGTTTCTTTTCAAATTGTATGTGTTTTTGGGTGATTTCCTCGTCACATTATGTCGCGCTGATGACATCAAATTGTTAACTCTTCCTTTTGATAACACTGACCGTGGAAATGCAAAACGACATTTGGTGTAGTATTTGTCCTTGTTTCTGAATTTACGACGACAGTACTTTCCACAACGATGACTTTGAAACCGTAAAACTTGTTCTCTTGGACTTTTGTCTTCATTTGTCCTTGGAACAGCACATGTAGCATACTGTTCTATGAAACTCATCACTAAGTCATCCGGATCTGTTCCAAATTTGGGTGCATCTTTGATCCATAGTAGCATATGTATATGAGGAGCACCTCTTGCTTGATACTCCTTTCTCCAAAAGAAATCCAACACCTCTCCAAGAGGTGGATTTTTCTTTTTCATGATGAAAGACATCATAGCTTCAAATCTATGATTGAAGTATCTGCAAACATTCACAGGATCCAAAGAGCACAGTTCTCCGGGTGTCTTAAATTCAATATTTTCAATGTTTCCATTTACCTCACGTAGAAATTCAAGTAAGTCTTCCCAGCCATACTCAGCACAGCTGAGAGTGAGGAACAATGTGGGAGTTCCTAAGTTCCTCAGCATACATTTTAAGTCACCATGACGGCGGTACCAATACTCATTAGTACCACGCTGACAAGCCATGAGATTAATCAGGTGAGAATCCAAAATACTGTCTTGCACATTGACTTTATCCATAAAGTCCCTTGCCGAGATATTTCGCAGTTGTATACCACTTTTCAAGATGTGGTTCAATGCATAAGACAATCCAGAGAGATCACTTTCAAACAATAGATGAAATAAATAGGGAATGCATTGTCGAAACCTAGGATCTTCTGTATACAATCGTAAAGTCCGGTATTCTGAAGCAGGAATTTGAACAGGTCGCTCATCATAACGTCCTCCTCGACCTGTGGGAAATAACTGAGGGAAACACCGAGCTTCCAAACTTTCCTCCCAAACACTAATAGGACTCCCTTTGGCTTGTTTCATTTGAAACAACTCAATAGCATTCCCCATGACTTCCTTGGAATGCAAAGGATGAACACTATAATGTTCATATATTTCTTCCTTTTTAGAGGCTTCTATTTTCTCAATTTGACCAGGACACAAATCGCTGTCCTCTTCTTCACTTACTTCCTCTTCTGCAACACATACATTCTTGTAGTACTTATTATTTTTTATCAAATACAATGTTGCCTTTTTAACTTTCCTAACATCCACTAAATCTTGCCAGATTTTCTTACTCTTTGTCGGAACACCATTAACTATGATAACCAGAGGTTCCTCTTCCACTTTCTCTACTCCAATTGTATTAATGTTTTTCTTCAAATCCAAAGGCAAATAAACAACCCTTCCCTTTAATCCTCTCTGTAAATCTGATGGAGGCAACTTCCCTGTCTTTGGCTCAATTCGTACAATAGCCTGGAAGGGATGGACACTTTGAATCAAAATAGATTCATAAGTATTTAAATCCTTCAATTCATAAGGAATGTCATCTAATTCCAGATTATTATAAACCGCTCTAGCAGGCATCTGGTTTTGGTTTAATTTGTTATAGCAATAAGTACACATATGTTGGTCTGCTCCCAAATCAAAACAATTTTCTACCATCAAGTATGTGGCAAAATCCTTCCATTCACTATTGTTTTCCATATAACTCTTTGTATATATATCCACTAACTTAGTCTGATTCGTATAATAAGTCCGTCGACAACACACACAAGTGAAATAAGGCCTCTCACTTGATTTTACCATAAACGTGGAAATTTCCATGTGAAACTTATACGCCCTATGGAAAAATGAATGGGAAAAACGTGTTCCATAGAGAAAAAATCCTAACTATATATACCTACTGGCGACCGCCAGTAGGTAATATATATATATATATATATATATATATATATATATATATATATATATATATATATATATATATATATATATATATATATATATATATATATATATATATATATATATATATTCAATGAAAAACCATAGGTCATAGACCATATATAGTTAGGAATTAGCATTTACAAAACCTTGAAAATTCACTGAAAAAACCATTGGTTATAGACCATATATAGTTAGGGATTAGCCTTTTCAAAACCTTATTTTACTCACACAAAACCATTGAAATTTCATATATAGTTAGTTGCACTAACTATATATCGCGCACCCGCAATCCACTGCTGATGATGTCACATATTACATCATTCATGACATGGTTAGTGACATCACTGATGACATCACTGATGACATCTCAAATGACATCACTGATGACATCACTGATGACAACATCCAGTGACTGTATGTTTCTGTAAAGTTAAAATATGTCTTACATATTGAAGAATGAGTGGATGTATAAGTGTCTGGAAGAAGGATTTAGTAGGTGCATGACTGACTGTATGAGAGAATGATTAAATGTGTCTTACTTATTGCATGGGTTAGTGACTAAACTGTCTTAATTTGTGCATCATTATATCTGTTGTTCTACAAACTTCTGCATGTGTTGATCAGTAGCTATATGAGTAACTGTATGGGTTATTCATTGGTTGTCCAAGTATTTGTATGGGAAACTGAGTGTGTGTGTATGGGTGGCTGGGAGGTGTGTGACTCTGTACATAGATGTGTGAGTAGTTGATTCACTATATGTATGGGTTCAAAAGTGCATGTGGAAACAGCTTTATGGGCGGTTGACTGTGCATGAGTGTATTGGTGAGTGAATGGATATCTCAGTGCTACATGTCAAAGTAAGTACATATGTAAAACACAGTACATGTGAGAGTTGACATATATAAATAACTCTGCATAAGAGCCAGTAAATGTGTGAGTGGCTGTATGGATCATTGTGAACATGTATCAGGCATTGTATAACAGAGTAAATATGTGTTAGTATATGTTTGAATAAGTAAGGTGTGTATAACTGTATAGTTGAGAAAATGGAGGTGTGATTGATTTTGTGCATAACTGACTAGGTGTGTGAGTAACTCCATGGATGAGTGACAGTCTGTGACTGTCTGTTTACACTGATTGTATCTAAGGTTATATTAGAGTCTGAAGAGGTTCATGGTATTATCACATGAATGATATCATCAGTGATGTGATCAGTCATGTCAAATGAGATGTTATCAGTGATTTTATCAGTGATGTCATTTGAGATGTCATCAGTGATGTCATCAGTGATGTCATTTGAGATGTCATCAGTGATGTCATTTGAGATGTCATCAGTGATGTCACTAACCATGTCATGAATGATGTAATATGTGACATCATCAGCAGTGGATTGTGGGTGCGCGATATATAGTTAGTGCAACTAACTATATATGAAATTTCAATGGTTTTGTGTGAGTAAAATAAGGTTTTGAAAAGGCTAATCCCTAACTATATATGGTCTATAACCAATGGTTTTTTCAGTGAATTTTCAAGGTTTTGTAAATGCTAATTCCTAACTATATATGGTCTATAACCTATGGTTTTTTCATTGAATTTCAATGGTTTTTTAATAGCAAATATCAAAAGCTGTAAAATGTTAAGTACGTGATAGGTAAAAACTTTTTCGTGTTTATGCACGCTGATGTGCTTTGAACGCTGCCCCCCCCTCCCCTCTTTTCTCTTAGTAGTACTCTCTCTTTGCAGATAGTGAAGAGTAGTTAACGCAGGCCTTTACCCCCGTTGTAATCCGTCGTGCCTGCTTGTCTCTCCATTTGATTGATTGTTATCCAAGCATTTACTGTTTTACAATTGATTCTCTTTGGTTCATTCTCTATTTACAAACAAGCACAAAGTCGCAATACACTGTTTAGTCTTTGCAGATAGTGAAAAATCGTGAAAAATCGTGTAAAAAAATAAAAGTAATCGAGCAAAATCAGTAGGCCACTAATTGGATCTCTTTTTGACCTCGCTAAAATAGAAATATTAGGAACAACCCTTCATGAGAAATACGAAAATAGTGAGATGAACTGAGCTCCACACCATGAGGGCTACAAGACAGCTCGGCTCCGTCACCCACCCCGCCCAAAATAACGACAAACCCTATGCAAATATTAAAAATATATACAACACACCAGCAAAGTAACAGGGTAAAACATTTTATTAAATAACTATTTTATACTTTTTATTGCCCGATCCGGCTAGCTCAATCGATTGAGCATGAAACTCATGCACTCTGATAGCAAGCGTTGCTACTGATGCTATGCAGACCAAACTGGTTTTCAGTTTGTACATTTTTCTAGATTTTTCCATCCAAGTTTGGTTGAGTTTGTAGTACGATGGCTTCAGATTTTCAACATACGGTGTGGTGGCGCGGACTGGAAGGGGGCGCTTCGCTCCTGCCCCCTCCCCAAGTAAGATTTTCATACGTGAAAGTACGTTAATGGTTTTGGTCCCTGAGTTGCTTCGATGCCACTGCCATTCACAAATGGCATAAGTTCTGGATGTTGGGTGCCATAGTTCAGAGTTCTGAGCAGCGCTTGTAACACTGTCTGAAGCTTATTTCCACCTACTGCAGCTTCACTATTCTCAAAGTAAGTGAGGGTCGTTTGTGGACCTGACTGCATTTGAAAACAATGTGATATGGTACCTCCCTAAACCGCTTGACGGAGGCCCCCGAGGGGCGGTGTGATGGCACGGACTCGGAGAAGACGCTTGGCTCCGACCCCCTCCCCAAGTCTTATAGCACTGGTGTAGCCTGAGATCACCCCCGACATAGGCGGCCGGCTCCCGGGGTCCGGCGGAACTTTTTGCCTTTTGATGACTCTTCTATTCTGGACCTTGTCCCACAATCCGTTTGACCTGAAGACACGCTGTAGTGGGGCGCCCCTTTACCGTTTCAGTTGCCATTCCGCCCGCTTTTGCTACACTCTGCCTCATCCTCCATTCAGCTGTTTATCGCCCGCTCTTGCGGCTACAGCGTCTCGCTCACCATGTAGTTGAGTTGCGCCCACTCTTGCGGTGCAGCGATAGGCGGCTGCCATTGGATTCTTAAAATGGCGGACGGCTCTTCGGATTTGGGCCTGGTCCACTAAAATGGCCCTGGGACACCTTGGAACTCGGACGCTTGCCTGCTAGGGCTTGGGCTCCATTCTCGAAAGCGTCCCCTCCGCCGTGAAGATTCTACAAAAGTCTTGGGGGCCCCCGACTCCCGCAGGCTTCTGGTGGGGAGCGGCTGCCATGTTTGCTCGTGGAATGGCCACGACGGAGCTACGAGATGGTGGTGCCTCATGCTGACGCCCCCCACGCCTTCCGGGGCGCCCCACGCCGTTTTTCGGAGCAGCATTGTAGGATACCAAAACCAGTGCGGCAAGTTACTGGACATCACCTGGGTGCCATCCACATCTCAGCGCGTTCTGCTGCCCTGGGACTATTCGCACAACAGACCGCTACTGACGAGCCTCCCCCCGCACCACCCGGGACGCCCCACGCTGTTTTTCTGAGCTGCATTGTAGGAAACCAAAAACCAGTGCGGCACCCAGGTAACATTACCTGGGTGCCGTCCAGAACTCAGCACGTTGTGCTGACTTGGGACTATTCGCACAAAAGACAGCTACTGACCATTGTTGCTTTTTTTTGCCCAAAAATGTTTAAATGTATTTACAGTTTTTGTTGCGTTCGATATATTTATAAAGTTAATAAAGTTTTATAGTCCTACTTTGTTGGAGTACTATATATTTTTAAAAAATCGGGTGAATGGGGCCTTGAATCGGGTTATTGTCATGTGTGGGCTTTGGAAGTGTGCTGCTACAGGATCGGACATTTCAAACTCAAATGCACGTTCTTTTTCTTACCTTTCCGAAGCATGGAGCGCAATAGCAGGTAGAGAAAGGGTGATGCAAGTGTTGAACACTGCCTGGCCTGGCAAGTTGCTGGCAGTGCCCCCCCCGCCCGCTCCTGAAAGAGGGCACACACACACCGCCGCCCCGAGTACTTCACATATCTTTAAAAGACCATGCGCTTGTTAATGAGGCTTAAATGGTTTATCACCCCTTCTAGAGCCCCTGCATCGGCCCTATGACGTTTCCTGGAAGAATTAGCACGCAACACAATACCAAGCCCTGTCAGCTGAAACCCCCGAGGAATCGGGTTTTTGCTTGTAGGAATCGGGAGGCGGGAGACTAGCACTGAAATCGGTAGTCTCACGCCTGAATCGGGAGGGTTGGCATGTCTGGATTCTCTACAGCTGGGGCCATAAACTACATCCGCAGGGCTAGGTGATAGCCTGGGACCGACCTGGACAATCGGACACAGAGGAAGAGGAGTGTCAGAGGGTGCGGTAGTGAATAGGGTGAAAGGGAGGTGTCGGGCGGGTACAGGGTTTGATTCTCAGGGAAGAGCAGCGCAGATGGGGGCAGTTTATGGCCCATGCATGAGAAAGAGAGTGGGGGTGACCAGTGCGTGGGGGAGATGCTTGCGAGGGTGGGGAGCCGTGCTAAGAATCGACGGCGTGCAGAGATTGGGTCTGGTCAAGGCATCTAAAATGGCTGCCGTGCACGACAAAATTGTGCCATTGGAAAAAAGGCAAGATGGCGCATACAATGTTTATCAATAAGGATTCATTTATAACAAAATATTTTATCGCAGTGACAAATTGGCGGTCAACACTTCCTGATTTCCATCGAATCGAACAATAACAGACGTCATGCAGCAAAAAAAAAAAAAACGCTCACGCACAGCCGCTGGAAGACATGTATCAACATATATGAGCCTCCTCAGCCACCCTCAGAAAACATAAGGGATCAGGATACGTCTCCCGCACTCCCTTATACCTAGTAATTTAATTAAAACGAAACACAAAATGGCGAATTCCCGTTTCGCTACCAGTTTGCGGCCCAGTTCGCGGCCCGAGAAGCACTTCTACCGTGAAAAATCAATTTTTTTTTATTTTCCCCACGGGACCCTTTAATAACCCCAACATCATTCCTAGGGGGTCAAGAGGGGTCTACCTTGCCCCCTTTCATTAAATTCCCCCTTCGTTTTTCACCTCTTCTTCTCTCTCGATCCTACCGAGAGATAAGATGGCGCACGCACAGACGCTGGAAGACATATATCAACATATATGAGCCTCCTCAGCCACCCTCAGAAAACATAAGGGATCAGGATACGTCTCCCGCACCCCCTTATACCTATTAATTTAATTAAAACGAAACACAAAATGGCGAATTCCCGTTTCGCTACCAGTTTGCGGCCCAGTTCGCGGCCCGAGAAGCGCTTCTACCGTGAAAAAGCAATTTTTTTTATTTTCCCCACGGGACCCTTTAATAACCCCAACATCATTCCTAGGGGGTCAAGAAGGGTCTACCTTGCCCCCTTTCATTAAATTCCCCCTTCGTTTTTCACCTCTTCTTCTCTCTCGATCCTACCGAGAGATAAGATGGCGGCCGCTCCGGACTGTTTAGAATGTTGACAGACGCCGGAGAGCCAATCAGCTTCGCACCGCAAAGTTCCGTTTCGCGAAAAGTAAGCGGACCGGAGCGCAGCCCAGAGCGCTGTTACAGATATATATCTTGTTTTGAACGTTAATTTCTCAAAATCCACTGGAGCACATATATTGAGACCTAGCAAAGGCACATCGGGCTAACAGTCCCTACAATTTTGCCAAGTTTCGTACAAATCCATTCAGCCGTTCGAGCTAAAAGTGAGGCCAACCGCCCTATGGAAATTAACATGGGAAAAACGTGTTTTGGGACCCCCCTTTTTTCTCGGCCCCCCCTTGACGAAACCCCCCCAAAGTTTCAAGGGCTGCTCAGAAACAAAATGTGCCATTTTCCTGAAAATTTCAGCCGATTCCGTCCACAAACGCCAAAGTTATTAGACATAGAATTTTCAAAAATCCCATAGGGAAAAAATCCTAACTATATATACCTACTGGCGATAGCCACTAGGTAATATATATATATATATATATATATATATATATATATATATATATATATATATATATATATATATATATATATATATATATATATATATATATATATATATAGGGTTGTTTATGAAGAACCACCAGTACCAGCATACTTCACGGTGGAATGATTGACTGTGAATTGAACTTACAAATACTCACCTGAGTTTGATTGTGGTAATAGCAATAAATGAAGGACTACGAAACTGGTGGCTTCTTACTTGCGATGTCATCAAGATGCAGAAAAGCCTATGAGGAAGGGTGTTAACCTGAAACGCGTCAGGCTCTGCTGGCGCTGAACGCTTCTGTGTCTTCCCCTAACTGGAGTGTGTGAACAGGGAGTGCACTCCGCTCTTTGGGCACATGTGGAACTTTATGTATTTCGGCCGCCCGGCCGAGGAGAGCACCGCCACACAACGGAGTGGTTCTGCCGCTGGTGTGTCAATCAGGGCTGCGGACCTGCTTTGCATAGAACTTGAACGGAGAAGAATCACGCAGAAGCAGTTTTGATTACATTTTAATTTTGATGTCATTGCAGGTAGCCCACTTGGGTTGTATATGAAGAACCACCAGTACCAGCATACTTCAAGGTGGAATGATTGACTGTGAATTGAACTTACAAATACTCATTTGAGTTTGATTGTGGTAATAGCAATAAATGAAGGACTACGAAACTGGTGGCTTTTTACTTGCGATGTCATCAAGATGCAGAAAAGCCTATGAGGAAGGGTGTTATATATATATATATGTATATACTATTTTCAGATACAATGACAGAGGCAGCAAAGTACATAACTTTATAGAAAGGAAAGCAGTTGCTAAATCACATGGGCGACACCTACAGCCTAAAAAATGCAGATTATTTAAATTAGGAATGCACCACATAATATTCTAATGTGTGCTATTGGAGGGCAACAACAAAAAATGACGTAATTCATGCAAGAAAGCACAACCACCCCCTAAATATGACAGAAATCAAAGCAAGGGAGCAATTACAGGACACACGAGAGGCAAACACTAGTTCCCAGGAACCTGAAACCAAATCCCTCAAATATTTACTGCCTATAGATCCTGAACACATCACAGGCCAACTGCTACCTATCTCCACTTTAAAATGTTTAATTTCATGAACTAAAAATGCCAGTAGCAATAATTGTCTTCCCCAGAAAATTCCAAGACATACAAACACCTGAACATTTAGCTGTGATAGATAATGGAAAACCTTTCCTTTCACATACATAACAAATTAACAGAATCGGTAAAATTACCGATTCAGTATTTTACCGAACAAATCATTTTTCCGATTCTGTAAATGTAGATTTACCTACATGTGGCCTTGGATTTAAGCCCCTACATACCGATTTGCCATTTAACGATCGGAAACGGCCGAAAACGGCTGTAACCGGTCGGTAAATGGCCTGAAACGACCACCTATATCTGGCCCTAAGTATGCATGCATTTGATTTCAAACAAAGTGTTAAAACATTTTATGTAAAACAATAAGACACCTAGGGTCAGATGTAGGTAAATCACATTTACCGATTTTGAAATACCGAATATTACCGAATTTTACCGATTCGGTATTTCAAAATCGGTAAATGGGATGTAGGTACCAACATCTGATTTATTACCGATTCCTTAAAAATTCGGTATTTACCGATTCGGTAAATACCGAATCGGTATTTGCTATTGAATCCTATCCGCCTTGAAGCCCATAGGATTCAATTCAAATACCGATTTGGTATTTACCGAATCGGTAAATACCGAATTTGTCAAGGGTGCAGGGGGTATCACTTTGACACCATCTAGCACCCCCAAAACGGGCATGTGTGCAATGTGGCACACAGACATGCCCTAAGGACACGTCTGTCTGTCACATGGCATATGTGTACATGCACAGATGTGCATGTACACAGGAATCGGTATTTTACCATGGATTTGTATTCCATGGTAAAATACCGATTCTGAAAGCCATGTGCCAATGGAAAATTGGCTACCCACATTTTCAATCTTGCATTTTCGGTGAAATTACCAAATCTGTAAAATTACCGAATCGGTAAAATTACCGAATCGGTAAAATTACCGAATCGGTAAAATTACGAAAATGCAACATTTAAGGGCCCCTACATGTCAATGCCCATTTACCGGTCGGTAACGGCCGTATTTGGCCGTTACCGATCGGTAAATGGCTATTTTCAGCCACCTACATCTGGCCCCTACATTCATGGGGAACAGACTTAAAATGCCCTAATACACATGAAAACGTTTTTTTAAGGAACTTGCACCTTTTTTTCAATAACTTTTAACATGGCTATGTAACTCAAACAATCAAAATGAAAATTTGCCAGGCACACATGGGGGCATATTTACAAGGGCCTTACACTACAAGGAAAATGACTTCAAATGACCAGACACACATGGGGACGTATTTACAAGGCCCTTGAACCCGGGGGAAGTGACTTGAAATTGCTAAGCACACATAAGAGAGTATCTACAATGCCCGTGCAACACTTATGCATCATTTTTTACATGTACACCGTAACATTAACAACACAATTACATTATATATCTGTTCCGCAAAAGCGACGCATTGCAGGAGTCACATAATTTTACCATCAAAAACAATTTCTCTGATTCTGTAAATGTAAATTTACCTACATGTGACCCTGGATTTAGGCGCCTACATACCTTTTCGCCATTTACAGGTCGGAAACGACCGAAATCGGCCGTAACCGGTCCCTAAATGGCCTAAACGACCACCTACATCGGGCCCTAAGTGTGCATGCATTTGATTTCAAACAAAGTTTTAAAACCTTTTATGTAAAACAATTATACACCTACATTCATGTAAGGACAGGTCTGCCTTTCACATAACATACGTGTGCATGCACAAATGTGCATGCACACCGGAATCGGTATTTTACCATGAAGTTTGATTTCATGCTAAAATACCGATTCGTTAAGTCATTTGAGACTCAGAAGACTCCCCCCTACATAGCAAATTTACAGAATCGGTAAAATTACCGATTTGGTATTTTACCGAACCAATAATTTTTCCGATTATATAAATAAAGAATGCAAAATCGCCTTTGAAAGCAGAATGCAAACACTTGACGCAAAACATCATTTTAAATACACAGCTGACTTTCTTATTTACGCAAAAAAGCATACTACTCTTTAACTAAAATATATAAACGATAACTCACCTTTACAAATTCTTTTTGAAATTGAAAACAGTCGCAGAAACACACCAATTATTCTGTACCAGAATTAAAGGTATGCACTCCAGAGGTTGGAACCAACAAAGGCACCGAAACGCTGATATTCAACACACATATCTCTCATGTCAGCCAATAAAAACTCTTCCCTCACTTTTTTCAAATCAACACCCTTCCCCCCTCTGCCCTTTCTACCTCTTTTCCATAGCAACTATCGCCTGCCTGACCTATCATGGCCACAAGTTCACACAACAATGTTTCAAATGAACTCTGAACTCTCAGTACACCTGCTAATCCACTGCAATCTTTCATAACAACATTTTTAAATAACCATTCAAAATACATCTTTCAAAGAACACATCCATGCACCCTAACCTTCTGTTTTCAGCAATGAAAATACACCAATCACTGCTAATGAATCATTTGCACTTAAACTCCACAGTTTTTTACATTACAAACATCACTATTTCAACTGCCATTTCATTCCCACACTTCATCTGACTGCAGCAAAAACTCCTCTAGCCATGTTTTCAGTCTGGATTCTGGGACATAGCTACATCCACTGGGCTCACAGATATGCTGATAACAGAAATTTACACAACCTCAATTTACAAAATGTGGAAATCAAATGGATTGGTCGAAGAGGATTGAAATGTCACCAATTGATACCATTGGTGAAAACCTTTTTACATTTGCCAACCCCATACCTCATAATAGTGCACTGTGGAGGAAACGATTTGGGCACTTTGACTGGGGTAGGTCTGGAAATGCTTTTAAAGGACACCTTTGAGCAATTGATGACACTTTTTCCTCAAACTGCCTTGGTATATTCTAATATATGCCAAAGACAAAAATGGAGGTGGTCCAATCAATTTTGTCCACAAATTGAGAAATCGAGGAAGCATGTAAATAAGTCTGTTTCAGCTTACATGAGGGACTATGGAATGGGCTGCATCTACAACAATAACTTGCGTTACTACATGCAAGATATCTACAGAGGAGATGGCGTGCATTTCTCAGATGAGGGAAACAGAGTTTTCATACTAAATTTAAGAATGTGTATTGGTTCCTTCTTATAACTTTCTAGAACATACACAAAACCTAAAAGCTCTTTTCAGAGCTACCTTAACTTAGTGTACTCTTTTAAAATTTCGAATGAACCTTTTTTTTCACTTAATTTCACCTATATTCGCTTCCCGGTACGCTACCCAGTTCGCGTACCTGCAGCTAACCACGCTAACAACTACCGAAACTACAACTACTGCAAATTCTATGTTGAATAACTTTGGCGTTGATGGACGGAATTTGTTGAAATTTTCCGAAAAATTGCACATTTTGTTTCTGAGCGTCCCCTAAACGTTTGGGGGGTTGCGTGAAGTGGGGGCCGAGAAAAAAGGGGGGTCCTAAATTGTGTTTTTAACATTGAGTTTTCCATAGGGCAGTTGGACTCACTTTTAGCTCGAACGGCTGAATGGATTTCTATGAAACTTGGCAAAATTGTAGGGACTGGTTGTCCGATGTGCCTTTGCTAGGTCTCAAGATATGTGCTCTGGTGGATTTTGAGTAATTTAGGTTCGAAAAAATATATATCTGTAAGCGCGCCCCGGTACGCGCACCGGGGAGCGCTTCGGGCTGATTGGCTCTCGGGTGTCTGTAAACATTCTAAACCGTCCGGAGCGGCCGCCATCTTGTGTCTCGATAGGATCGAGACACAAGAGGTGGCAAAAACAAAGGGGGAATTAACCATAAGGGGGCAGGGTAGACCCCCCCTGGCCCCCTTGTAGCGTTCTAATCTAGGACCCTGATCGATACTGTGACCTTATGCCCCTATACGGCTATAAATCCATTTATTCCCTATATTGGCATAACCGATCAAATGCAATATTCAGAAACTCGTCTCTGGCCTCACACAAACAGAGCCACATTTCAGAATCGCTTCCTATGCCACTTCCTTTGCAGCTAATTAGTGCAATGACATAGCAGAAGTAACTTTCTAAGATTCCTAGATTAACACTCCGAGTTCTTCAACAAGATAAAAACTCAGCATCCTGGGAAAGCCCCGCTTGCTATGTTTTGATTAGTACTAGAACTCTAATGAGCACTGATAGACGATCACTTCCTAGTGACATCTTTATTGACGTCTTATGTCCAAAAACTTACGTCAAACAAGGCACCTTTCAGGAATAAATATTACCAATGTTGCCTTAAACAAACGTAGAAGCTGCTGCTGAAGTTGCTGCTGTTATGCTGATGATACCATAGCTGCTATCGCTACTGCTATCGCTGCTAACAAGCGAACGATGGTGTGGTGAACTTAGGAGCTGAACAGCCGCCCCCTGCAAGAGCCCAGCAGATGCAAGCTGCCCGTGGACGCTGCCCCTCCTCTTCCTCGACGCGCTGAGAGAGACGCTGTCTTTTCTCCTGCAGAGAAATTCAGCTCCGGCGTTTCCAGCCTACCCTTGCGGGTGACTGGGATATCGACCCCCTGAAGGAGATAACAGACCTCCATCATTCTATTCCAGAGGTATGGTGTTGACTAAACCCTTAGAGAGAATTCTTGAAGCAAACCTTGGCAAAACCAACTTAACTTAAAGCTACTTACTTACTCCCCTCCCAAGTATTAGGCTTAGGTCAGGTACACTGGGGTAGGCGTAGTTAGAAGCACCAGTTGAGTATTTTAGCCTAATGTATATATGAATGTATATATGTTTTATTCATTTTAAACCATTGTATGGCTAAGAAACCATATCAATGCTTTTACAGTATTATTTCCCAATACTCATCTTACTGTACGTACTTTTTATAATAACAAGTCATGCAATTGTGGCAATTCATTTCTCTTGTACGAGAAGAAAGACTGTTCAATAAATGTTACCCTTTATTGAAAACGCCTGTCTCTCTATTCTCTACATATTGTGAAAGTAATCTGCACAACCACTGACTGAGTAAAATAACTGTCTATTGTTCACACGACTCTAGAGATTGACTCTTATCTGAGGAGCAAAGTTGTCATGTTGCACGGTTGTTGGAAAACTGAATCCCTTCTTGTCTGTACCAGGGAAGCTGATCACTTCCTATTCAGTCAAGAAAGTTTCCAGTGACCTCTGAGCTAGTTGGTAACAAACCCAATTAAGTTTAGCATAGTCAGTGGAGGCCTGGAAGATCTGCACTTCTACGTCGATACTGCTGTTTATGTTATTCCAATGCGCAGGGCCTATTGGGAAAATAGGAACTACACTACACCCTAGGTTTGATGTGGGGGCTATAAAAGGTCCCCGCGGGGCAAAAAAAATAATATATTTTTTTATTTTCGCGGGGGAAGCGCCCGGTACGCGCACCGGGGAGCACACCTGGGAGCGCACCGGGGAGCATACCATGAGGAAAAAAGAATGACAGACTTTTCTAAAAATGTAGCCTTTTTTTATAAATTCGAGGTAGTAGGAAGGTAGTAGGAAGTAGAAATATAAAAAAGTGTATGTGAAGAAGCCTAATATAATTCATAATTATAACAGAGCAGCCTAATTCAATCTATAACTATAACAGAGAAGCCTATCTGAATCTATAATTATAACAGAGGGACATTAAATAACTGTCAGAACACGTTCAAAAAATTAATAACTTACCTTATAGAAAGGTGATGAAGATAAATGAGGAAATGTTTTAAAGATGTATCTCAGGTAGTTGTAGTCAAAATGGCCGTGTTTTCCTCTCATTTTTCATTTATATTCATGTGCATAACAAATCAAATGTCATGAAAAAAAGTAGGATATGAAAGTAACATTTTAATTGGTTGAAAATTCTAACACTTTCATATGTGTTTTTGTCATGTAATTTACCTCTGGATATTTAGACAGGGCTACAGCCCAAATGGCTCAATGGAATACCATCAAATGTGGGATAATGGTAGGGACTGGTATGTAGTAGGGTCTATTCTATATTTGGTGAAAGTCTGTCCAGTGGTTTTTATGTAATTTTATTTCCCACATTTTTTTGGGGAGCGCTTACCGGTGAAAAAAAACAACAAAAAAACGGAAAAATCACGGGGTGCGCGCATGGTACGCGTACAGGTCCGCATACGTATGCGTACCGTACACGCACCACGCGATTTCATTAAAAAATTATTTTTTTATTTTGTTTTTGCCCTTGGGAGTTCTTCTGGGACAACCTGAGAAGGGCTAGGGGGTCAGGGGGTCTCTACCCTGCCCCCTTTTTGCGTTTTCCACTCTTGTTACGTGCTCTCTTGTGCCTCAGTTCTAATGAGAAATGAGATGGCTGCTCAGGTGGTACCAGAAGGATATTAACATATAAAAACGTTATTCGCTAATAGAATTTGCATTTACAAAACCTTTGAAATTTATTGAAAAAAAATATAGGTTTCACGCCTGATATAGTTAGGAATTAGCATTTAAAAAACCTATGAAATTCACTGAAAAAACCATAGGTTTCAGGCCTTATATAGTTAGGAATTAGCATTTACAAAACCTTATTTTACTCATACAAAACCATTGAAATTCGCATATATAGTTAGTTGGACTAACTATATTTCGCGCACCTGCAATCCACTGCTGATGATGTCACATATTACATCATTCATGACATGGTCAGTGACATCACTGATGACATCACTGATGACATCTCAAATGACATCACTGATGACATCACTGATGACATCATTCATGTGATAATCAGTGAACCTCTTCACACTCTAATATAAACTTTGATACACAAAGTGTATACAGACACTCACACACTTTCACTTATCCATTGAGTTACTCACACACCTAGGCAGTTATGCAAAGAATCAATCACACTTCCATTTTCTCAACTATGCAGTTATACATACAACACCTTTCTTATTCAAACATATACTAACACATACTTACTCTCTAATACAATCACTGATACAAGTATACAATGATCCATACAGGAACTGGCACAATCACTGGCTCTCATGTATAGTCATTTATATATGTCAACTGTCACATGCATTATGTTTTACATATGTACTTACTTGGACATGTAGCACTGAGATATCAATTCACTCACCAATACACCCATGCAGACAGTCAACCGCCCATACAGGTGTTTCCACATGCACTCTTGAACCCATACATCTTGAGGATCATCTGCTCACACATCTATGCACAGAATCACACACCTCCCAGCCACCCACACACACACTCATTCTCTCATACAAAAACGTGGGCAACCAATCAATAACAAATATAGCCACTCATATAGCTACTGATCAACAAATGCAACAGGTTATACAACAACAAACATAATGATACACACATTCAGACAGTTTAGTCACTAACCCATGCATTCAGAAAGACACATTTAATCACTCACTCCTACAGTCAGTCACGCACCTACTTAATCTTTCATCCAGACACTTATACATCCACTCATTCTTCAATATGTAAAACATATTTAAACTTCACAGAAACATACGGTCACCAGATGATGTCATCAGTGATGTCATCAGTGATGTCACTGACCATGTCATGAATGATGTAATATGTGACATCATCAGCAGTGGATTGCGGGTGCGCGATATATAGTTATTGCAACTAACTATATATGGAATTTCATTGGGTTTTATGTCAATAAAATGTCCAGCTAACTATATAGGAGGAATTTCAATGGTTTTTTATATGTTAATTCCTAACTATATAAGGCCTAAAACCTATGGTTTTTTTTGTGAATTTCATTGGTTTTTTAAAGGCTAATTCCTAACTATATATTGTGTATAACCTATGGTTTTTTCAGTGAATATATATATTTATATATATATATATATACATATATACACATATACACACACACACACACACACACACACACACATTGTTTCAGCATCATTTTGCAGATACACAGTACCATGGAAGAAAATAATGGATTAATAATAGCTTCTTTTTACTGTACTGTACTGTGAACTGCAGACGACATGGCCAGTATTTTAATATCCCAGTTGGTACAAATTATAGCAAAATCACCATAAGCCGATATTTCCCCCCTTATTAGTACATACTTCAAAATAAGAAGAAAGCACTTTCAAATGTGCTCTAAAGCTGCTTTAATGATTACTGAATGATAATTAAAGTAAACAAAGATAGGGAGTCTATGTTAAAATAAATACAGTAGATTTTTCGGAAAGTTTTACTTACTGCCTTTTCAGAATCTTAAAAGGTGACCAAATTGAGCAGTACATGTCTCTGGGAAAGGTGATAACCCTACATAACAAGGAGGAGTTGGCTATGCCATGATGCAATCTTGTGACAAGCAGATCACATAGGTCCATGAGTGGACGTAGTCCCACCTTACGTTATCCTGACATGATTACAGCTTGAGAAATCGAGTTTACACATAGAGAAGGCTGAGGAGCTAGGACCCAGCTGACCTCCCTTGTTACAACTGAAATGTGTGACCTAAAGATCACTCTGTCAAGTGCATTAGCCTGCTAAGCTTTGTTTCTGCCATTGGACCCCTTGGCCTGCACATAAATACAACTTGTGGCTCGCGGAGCTCTTACTAGTTCTTGTATGGACGAAACTCTCTGCTAGGCACCTCTTAACAGAACAAACATAGGTAAATGCACACTTTGCCAGTTTTCACGTTTATTTTCCATTGCCAAAGGCAGAATATATTTCTCTCGGAGCTCGTGCGGTGCGTTTTTCCTCTGCTGTGCAGTTATTTGCATTAATTAACTCTTTCCTTTCGTGAAATGGAAAGGTAGCTGGAGCAGTCCTGCTTTATCGGTGTCTTTATGTTTATAAAGGCTGTACTTCGGTCTACACACGCGGCCTTGTGTCTTCTCTCCCTCCCCAGACTTCCGGGAGGCTCGATCGGAAGAGCCAATGGGATTGGAGTTCCCCACTCAGCACCGCCCCTCCTTTGGTTCATTTCACCTTTCCCCTACATACCAAGGCAAAGGCTGGGGGAGTTGATTTACAGCCCCGGCTCAGAGCCGTGTTTCCCTTTCCCTTCCCCACCCTCCGAACAGGAAGTGCATGCGACCCGAGGGGCTCACTGATAGGAGGAGGGCGCACTGCAGAACACGGTGTGCTTCTGTCAGCCTCCTGTCTGCGGTACACAGCATCACATTGGCTGTTGCGGAAAAGATGCTGCATCATCGTGATTGCAGCAAAAAGGATCCCGTGTTTTACAGTTCCTTACAAGTCTCCGTCACATCCCTGGAAGGTTCGATTTAGATATCCTAAGATAAAACACGCGTGGGCGTGTTTTTGTTAAGTCTCTCATGAGACTTACTAGCGAAATCTCGGTATGCAAAAGGTGCCCTCTAATATCTGGCATGTGGCTCTCCGGTCCAGCGGAGAACACCCCATCTAAGAAAGCTCACTAGAGACTTCGAACATGTTCCTTGCTAGGCGTCGACAAAAAGAATGGGCATTGTAATGGACAAGAGTTGCACAAATTATAGCGCCTGACGACCCCGCCCCTTGATTTACACGCTAGATTAGTAATGATGGGACTTTAGGCAGAAGTCGAGAATGCGGAACCAACAAACTCGGCATTCCGGTGTTCTCAACAGCCAAAACGTGTGATCCTGCCCTGATCAATACGTTTTCCCTGGTCTTGGTTCTGAAAAGGAATCCAATGGGCCTAAATTCTGCTGGATACCAGCATAACATGACCTGCTATGTACTAAGGATTCCCGCTATTATCAGAGCTGGGTGTCGCCTCTCTCGGGCGCGCGCGCAACAGAAATGTCCTGATGGCCTGCCGCGCCCCTCCCGGCCCAGACAAGGAGGAAGTGTAACGTGTCCGAGCAAATATTCCACGCACCTGACCGCTGACGCCGGTGCCCTGCTGAAATATTTACTCACACGTCACAGCTATTCCAGGCCTTGAAAACTCCACTGTCCTGACGACAGCATGGAATAAACTGGGCTCCATGAGTTCAAGAGGACTCACACTAAAGCGGAGAATTAAAACAAAACAAAGGAGGCGGTGTGGCATAGGGTGTATTTTTTTATATGTCTAGGACTGTAACAGACCAGCAGTGCACTCTGGCCCAGTGCACAAAAGGGCAGACACACACCGCCCTAGGCCACCTGTCCTTTTGTCATATACTACTTGTAAGGTGACGTAGGCTACTCCAGGACGGTAATGTACGTGTACATCTCTATATTATATATTGTTTTGCACAGCACCACCCTGGTCAAATCAGGGCAGCCATTCTGTACGCATTGGGGGTGTACGATTGAATGAGCCCCCTGATGACGTCAGAGCTCCTTGACCAATCGGAGCACGGCTCCTTCGCCAGCCCCACCCACAACCAGGCGGCGGCCATCTTAAGGCAGCTCCGGCGGCGGGTTGATCTCGGGGGCCAAAACGAGGGGTGGGCACCCTCGAAATTAAAATTAAAACATTTAAATGAAAGAGAGAAACCCCCCAAGCCCCCCCCAATCCCCCCCCCCCAAAAAAAAAAATCGCGAAAAATCGCGGGGTGCGCGCACGCGTTCGCGCTTATAAATATATAATTGATTTCTCTTCTAATTTTCTCAGGAACCACTGGAGGGATTTACACAATTTTACCAAAAGCGTGATCTGCATACCAGACACTACCATTTTGACAAGTTTGGTGTAATTCCCTTCAGCGGTTCAAGCTGTAGCTGAGTCTAAAGGTCCTATGGAAATTAACATGGGGAAAACACGTTTTGGGACCCCCCTTTTTTCTCAGCCCCCACTTGACGAATTCCCCCCAAACTTTCAGGGAAGGAGCGGAGCGGAGCGAGCCATCTTCTTTGAGAAATTTGCGAAGATTCATCAACCAGGGCCAAAGTTATTCCCAATAGAATGTTGGGGATTTCCTATGGGAAACCGTCCTAACTATATATACCTACTGGCTATCGCCAGTAGGTAATATATATATATATATATATTACCTACTGGCGGTCGTCAGTAGGTATATATAGTTAGGACCTAGTTTCCATAGGAAATCTGCAACACTCTATTGGGAATACCTTTGGCGCCGGTTAATCAATCTATGTGAATTTCTCAAAGAAGATGGCGCGTTACGCTCCGCTCCTTCCCTGAAAGTTTCGGGGGGATTCGTGAAGCGGGGGCCGAGAAAAAAGGGGGGTCCCAAAACGTGTTTTCCATAGGACCTTTAGACACGGCTACAGCCTGAACAGCTGAACGGAATTACAAGAAATTTGACAAAATGGTAGAGTCTGATTCGCAGATCACGCTTTTGCTTAAATGGTGTAAATCCCTCCAGTAGTTGCTGAGAAAACTCAAGTTGAAATCAATTATATATCTGTAAGCGCGCACAGTGCGAGCACCGTGCGCGCACCGTGCGAGCACCCCGCGATTTTTCAAAAAAAATAATAATAATTTTTAGGGGCCTTGGGGGTCCTTGTGGGACCCCGTGAGCAGGCCTAGAGGGTCAGGGTGCTTCTACCCTGCCCCCTTTTTGAGTTCTACACATTTGTTTTCCTGCTTTCCTGTGCCTTAGTCTACTGAGGCACAAGATGGCTGCCAACTGTTTCTGTTTTGGAGTGTTGATAGACAGTAGTAGCCAATCAGCATGCCTTCCAGAGAAAGTTGCATGCTCATTGGCTGTCAACACTACAAACCAGGAAGTGTTGGCATCCATCTTGTGCTAGGTAGACAGAGGCACAAAAGAAGCAGCGCTCACAGCCCACACAGCTCTCACAACCCACACAGCTCTCACAGCCCACACAGTTCTCACAGCCAACACAGCTCTCACAGCCCACACAGCCCTCACAGCCCACACAGCCCACACAGCCCTCACAGCCCACACAGCTCTCACAGCCAACACAGCCCATACAGTTCTCACAACCCACACAGCTCTCACAGCCCACACAGCTCTCACAGCCCACATGGCTCACACTCTCACAGCCCAAACAGCTCTCACAGCTCTCAGAGCCCACAGAGACCTCACAGCCCTCACAGTCCTCACAGCCCACACAGCTCTCACATCCCACAGAGCTCTCACAGCCCACACAGCTCTCACAGCCCGCCTAGGTAGACCGAGGCACAAAAGAAGTAGAGCTCACAGCCCACACAGCTCTCACAGCCCACACAGCTCTCACAGCCCACACAGCTCTCACAGCCCACACAGCCCTCACAGCCCACACAGCCCGCACAGCCCTCACAGCCCTCACAGCACACACAGCTCTCACAGCCAACACAGTTCTCACAGCCCAACAGGTCTCACAGCCCACACAGCTCTCACAGGCCTCACAGCCCACACAGCCCTCAAAGCCCACACAGCTCTCACAGCCCGCACAGCTCTCACAGCCTTCACAGCCCACACAGCCCACACTCTCACAGCCCAAACAGCTCTCATAGCCCACACAGCTCTCACAGCCCAAACAGCTCTCACAGCCCACACAGCTCTCACAGCCCACACAGCTCCCACAGCCCACACAGCTCTGGCAAAGATAATACCAGCAGAGAACAAGCACTGGCAAAGACAATAACGGCAGCAAACAAACACTGGCAAAGACAATAACGGCAGAAAAAAAAAGGCAAAGACAATAACGGCAGCAAAAAAAAACCACGGACAAAGGCAAAACCAGCAGCGAACCAACACTGGCAAAGATAATACAATCAGGGGGGCAGGGGCACAAAAAACGGCACAATCAGGGGACAGAAGGCCCGACAAACGGCACAATAAGTGGGCAGAAGGCAAGAAAAAACGGCACAATTAGTGGGCAGAAGGCAACAAATACGGCACAATCAGGGAGCAGAAGGCAAAAAATACAGCACAATTAGGGTGCAGAAGGCAAGAAATATGGCACAATCAGGGTGCATGAGGCAGGAAATACGGCATAATCAGGGGGGCAGAAGCCAAGAATTACGGCACAATCAGGGGGGCAGAAGGCAAGAAATACGGCCCAATCAGAGAGCATCTTGCTCCGGTCCAAAAATCGGATCCCTAGGGCTGCTCAGGTGGTCCCACAAGGATATTAACATATTTAAACGTTATCCGCTAATAGAATTTGCATTTTCAAAACCTTGCAAATTCACTGAAAAAACCATAGGTTTCAGGCCTTATTCAGGTAGGAATCATCAGTGATGCCATCAGTGATGTCACTGACCATGTCATGAATGATGTAATATGTGACATCATCAGCAGTGGATTGCGAATGCGCGAAATATATAGTTTGTTCAACTAACTATATAGGACCAATTTCAGTGGTTTTTTATATGTTAATTCCTAACTATATAGGGCCTGAAACCTATGGTTTTTTCAGTGAATTTTCAAGGTTTTTTAAATGCTAATTCCTAACTATATAAGGCCTAAAACCTATGGTTTTTTCAGTGAATTTCAATGGTTTTTTATATGGTAATTCCTAACTATATAAGGCCTAAAACCTATGGTTTTTTCAGTGAATATATATATATATGTAAATATATTTATATATTCACTGAAAAAACCATAGGTTTCACACCAGTTCTATTTAGGAATTAGCATTTAAAAAACCTATTAAATTCACAGAAAAAAACAGAGGTTTCACACCAGTTATAGTTAGCTGGAAATTTTACTAAAACCATTGAAATTCCCACGTTATAGTTAGTTGGACTCACTATAACTTGCGTGTGTAATGCACTGCTGATGGCATCACATATTACATCACTCATGACATGGTCAGTGACATCACTCATGCATTTTTCAGGCAGATTCGTCGACCGGCGCCAAAGTTATTCCAAATAGAATTTTGAGATTTAACACTGAAAAAAATCCTAACTATAACTACCTACTGGTGACCACCAGTAGGTAATATATATGTATTTATATATATATATATATATATATATATATATATATATATATATATATATATATATATATATATATATATATATATATATATATATATATATATATATATATATATATATATATATATATATATATATATATATATATATATATATATATGTATATATATATATATATATGAAATCCAACCGGAAGGTTAGTGCAACGCCTTTTGCACCAAACCCAGTGCGCAGACACAGCTGAATAAATCCAAGCCAGACTTTCTTCTGATATTCTTCCTTTTATTTCATACGGTGCAGAGGTGCAACACACTGCCAAACAGACGCGTTTCGGGCGTGAACGCCCTTGCTCACTGTCAGCGGGTTAACGGTACAACATCGTGTTAAATACATCACTTAATTACAACAACGCGCCAAAAACGTTCCTCAAACAAATCAATGCAATCGAAATAGGACTATGCTAGGAACCCATACTCGAAACATACATATATTGGTTCCGCCATTTTGGAGTGGTGTGTGATTGTATTGAAACACGCCATGCTTATGGATGTTGACAACTATGCTATTTTCTTTGTTGACAAATGGAATCAAAGGTTGATGATTCTGACAATGGCACATTCTATGAAGGAATAGTAAAATGTAAAGTGCAAATGCATAAACCTCTTCAAAGTGCAAATCTTGGCATGTGCAAATACGCAAAAATTTATAACTGTGCAAATACGCAGCATACTACCTGTACAAATACATTAGTAATCAAATGAAGATATTTCATATATATACACAAATTAAAACTATTCTTTACACTTATTCTCTTGTGCCACAATTCATAGTTTGTCATACAAATAAAACCAAGATTCAATCAACAATTATGCACAAAAATATAGATTCTATATCGTACTGTCTCATCCATGGTTGGCATATTGTAGGCTCTGTAAATGTTTCGCATTGACTGGGTTCCCACAAATTTAGACTTAGAGGATCAATGCATGTACGCAATAGGTATAAGGCTGGTTGATGTTAAAGTATCGCTGTACCGTAAAAAGTGCAAAAATAATATGAAGGTGAGGGAGTGCTGTGATGTCCTGCTGAACTCAACAGTAAAACATCAGGGTTGTGTGAAACAAAACAATACAATCAAAAAATACTTTAGCTTCGCTGCTTCAGTTACATTTAAAATATGCTACTGCATAGAATTTCAACATTGCCCAATAGTTGCACAGGTGGATGTAAATGATAATGACCCATAATTACAGCCTAAGGTCCCTGCCACAGACCCTAGCCTTGCCTCTGATTAATTGGAATCATAAGATGAACAATGAAATAGCGTATACAGTGATAATTTCAGAAAGACAGCAAAAAAGCAACTATGTGTACCTTCAAAAAGAGGTAGCCGGACTGAAACTACACACTCGCCCATGACATAATGACTGGCCAACTCTAACAGAGATATTTACAGAAAGGTGCTAAGGTCTTCACCCATGTTCAAACCTCCTGGCATCTTAGTATTGAGGCGAACTATGTACAGGGACTCCATCTGTCTTAATTTCTTTTCGTAGTCCCCACCTTTCTTGCTAGTTCTAACCGCATCAATAACAAAGTAGCTAAGATGGGATAGATTTCTGTTATGGAATTGGTCGAATTCCATAATATATATATATATTTGATTCGCGGCAAGATGCATGGATCTATCACAGATTTACATGGGGGACCACATTTACACCAGTGATGGCTCCGCGGATATTGTGCATGGCAAAAAAAAAATTCTAGTATTTTGTTGCCATTTTACATCCTTTTCCAACATCTATAACATACACATTGGGTCATTAAGCTGTAACCTTACCCCTTCATTTAGTGTGCATGCTACTTTTCTGCCCCACGGTCAGTTGTCCGATATATAAAATGACGGATGCAACTTATCTGTCAAGGTGTGACCAGCCAACCAGGACCTTTCTTAGGCGTGTGGAGCCACGGATTCACTGTGGTTGGGTTCCTGGAGAGTTCAAGTCCATATATATACAAATTTGGTTTGCAATAATATCTCAAACATTGCTAAATGGAATTACACCAAATCACAAAAGTCATCTTTCTGGATCAAGAGCTAGCTTTCGGTCAAATTTGTTGTAATTCCATGCAGCAGTTTGGGCTGTAGTCGAGTTGAAAATCCCTATGGGAAATTGTATGGGTTAAACGCATTTTGTGAGCAGCTCAATGAATTGGACTACAAGTTTTGAAAAGTATTGAAGATTCGTCAAACGGTACCAAAGTTATTGGCAATATATAAATGCTAATCCTTTTTTTAAAATTAGGTTCTAACTATTACTACCTACTAGTGACCACCAGTAGGTCTATAGACGAGGACAGAACCTACACAACCCAGAAGAAGCTTTTTTGATCCAAATGGGCAAGGTTAGGGCTGAAACATGCTGGCTGTATGAGATCTGATAGTTGACTCATTGAATATTATCTGTTATCTGCATTTGATCTTCAAACTTGTTCCCAGCAAAAACACAACAACCTCACAGGAGCTGTGCGACAACCTTGCCCACTTCTTCCATGACAAATTTGAAACCATATACAGAAACTTCAAACCCCAACCCATACCTATAGACTTCCTCGACAGATACACGACCACTGTAACTGACACAAACCACAAACTGGCCTTCTGGCACATACTCTCCATCCACAACACCACCTCCATCCACTCCGGAGCTTCCACAGACCCATGGCTACACCACATATTCAACCCCAGAAACAGAAGGATCAGCTAGGATCTCACTAACCTACTCAACACCCCTAGCACCATCACAACATTTCCCGATACATGAAAACATGCCGTACCCAGACCACTACTCAAAAAACCCTCTGCCGACACTAGCAAACTCAAAAAACACTGCCCAATCTCCCAGCTCTCATTTTCAAGAACGTACTGCAAAAGATCACCAACAATCAGCTCATGAAATCTGGGTTTCACAGCAACCACAGCACCGAAACAACACTATTCACAGCTAAAAGGTAAACAGCAGCTGTGATCCTCCTCAACATCTTGGCAGCCTGCGACACCATATTCCACCACATACAGATCGAAGACTCCACCACATTGACATCCAAGGGGACGTACTCCGATGGATCACCTCCTTCCTCACCAGAAGAACAGAGAAGATCCACCTCCTACCTTTCACCTTTGATCTCAAAGAGATCACCTGTGGTGTCCCCCAGGGCTCATCCTTTAGCCCCATGATCTTTAATGCATATATGACCCCACTGACCAACATCGTAACATCCCAATTTCCTGTGCAGACTGCCAGAACCATCTTTCTCAGATGCATGACAGGATGAAGAACAACTGCCTGCTGATGAACACAGAAAAGACAGAGGTACTGATCTTTGGCAACAGTAGCAACACATGGAACAACTCCAGGTGGCCATCAGACTTAGGACTCGCACCTTCTCCCAACAACCACACTAGAATCCTCAGAATCATCATTGACAAAAAGCTCACCATGAACTCACAGATCATTGCCGCCTGCTTCCTCATTCTGCGCATGCTACATAAGAACTTAAAGTGGCTACCCCTACACACAAGATGCACTGTGAAACAATCTGTCACCTCCAGCTGACTGAACTATGATAATGGCCTCTATGTAGCAATTGCAGCACACCACCTACAGAGATTTCAGACCATAAAGAATGCCACAGAAAGACACAGCCTTGGCGTTCCCTGATGAATCCACAACGCACACCACCGAAGGAACCTCAACTGGCTACCCGTACATAAGACGTGCAAATTTAAGCTGCTGACCACACACGCAAGCCTCTACACCGCTAAGGACCCGACTACATTAACCACCATCTGAAATTCCACAAACCATCAAGAAGATTACATTCTGCCAACCTTTTACTTGTCCATATTCCCAGCATCTACTTTAGCAGAAATGGAGGACGCTCCTTCTCTCACATTACGGGAAAGGGAACAGTCTCCCCAAACACTTAGGAACAATCATCTCACTTCTGGAATTCCTGTTTGAATAAGCCCCAGAGATTGATTGATTGATTGATTGATTGATTGGTTGATTGGGTATCTGATTATTCAAATAATATAAGTGATGACTATATTCTGTGGTATTTTTAAGATTACATCTGGATCCTTGTACCTATCCTTAACCATTTTTTGAAGAACTCCTAAACAGCAGTTGAGTTCACCAAGGTAGCATTACACCTACCTCAGTGTGAATAGGGGCATATGTATGAAACTTAGTTTTAGTCGCAAATGCTGTGATTCGCAAAAAAGCATTGTTTGCGACTAAAAATTCAAAAAACGGGATGTATAAGCAAAATCGCATCACAAAATTAAGGAATCGCAAAATTTGTGATTCCTTAAGTTTGCATAAGCATTTAAGGAATCGCAAATTGCGATTCCTTAAATGCTATGTATCAAGCACCTAAATTGTGCGATTTCTCCTTAAGAAATCGCAAACAAACTTCAAGGTGGTGGTAATTTACGATTCTTGTCAATAATGCACTTTTTGGCATGTTTCAAAGTGCCATGTGGTGCACATACAACCCCTTAGGGCATGTATGTGGTCCATATGCACACACATGCTCATTTCAGGGGTGCATCAGGGTGTCCTCATGACATTCTTGCACCCTTGAAATTATTCTCAATTTGCAATTCTCAAATTGCAAATCGCAAATTGAGAATGATTTTGTACTCATTCTTTTGGCCCCCTGGCCCATACGAATGAATGGGAAGGTATTCCTTGATTGGGATTTCGCAATTTGCTAATCGCAATTAGGGAATACTAAGAAATCACTAAAAACGTGCGATTTTTTAATACATCCCGTTTTGCAATTCTAAAATAGCGATTCCCAAAAATTGCTATTTGAGAATTGCGAACACAGATGTTGATACATGTGCCCCTAAGTCACTTATTATGAAGCATGGCACATCATTAATGAGTGTGTTGATGTATCATTTGAAAAACCTGTCCATATTTGGAGGGGACTAACAACCTTTCCATAGACCTGTTTGTCGTGTGCATTATTTCAAAAGGTTTTTGCATTGATTCATCATTGATTAAATCAAATAATTATCTTCCCGGGAAAGGTACAAATGGTAGAAAACTAAATGTTTTTCAATTAAATGTCTTAAAGTATTTGGTAAGAATGAAATGACCCAATAGGGGTTTACATGCTTAAATTCATGTGGATAGGTACAGCTTATATTTATCATTGATGGCCGTGTATATCAACTTATAATATAAACTAATACAGCATTAAACCTTTGTATAGGAAGGAAAATCAACTTGTCCTCATGAAGTTGGTTTATATTTTAAGGTAGAGGCATGCACAAAATACATGTTTATAGTCAACAACAAGCCGTTTTCATGATCTTGTTTTCAACTGATATCATAGATAACTTAAACTTCACTCTTGTTGTTTATTTGATGTTAGTTGGTTCCCTTATTAAAAACAACTCTATGTCTAATATCTACCACGCTACATTTGCATATGTTCATTCACCTGTCCCCAATCTTTTCTATTGTTCAGTAATGTGCACAACATTTATTTTACTTAAACATATTGCCCACTACATACAATTTATTTTTTATTGTTGCAGGCTATTCACGGGTAGAAAAAGACATCAAACAACTCAACAGTGAAATGTATCACTGTACAGTGTCTATTATGTAACTGTGAGTATTTTATGCCATTATTATGTGACTACCTCCAATTGTTGTATTATTGCAGTTAACTAGCTTCATGTTTTCTAAATGTCAGAATTGTTTGAAATCCTTGGTACAAAATTATATCAACCACGTTGGAGGTTACTATTTGTCATCTATGCTTCTTATGGCAGAGGATATAGAATGATTCTGGTCTATGAAAATGGTCCTTGAATGTCATCCATATTTATTGTGAAATGAACTCTTTATTAAGGGATCATTGCCAGACTCTCTTGATTATTTTTAGGCCTTAAGCTGCACAGAGTAAAGAGATTGCACTGGAAACAATATGCAATGTTTTAGGTATTTTAATTAAATCATGTAAGATGCCCACAGTTGATATTTTGCTATTTTTCTTATAGTAATGTTTCAACTTCTTGTGGTCATTGCATGTAAGGAAGTCACTACTAACTTGGCCTCAATGTGTTTTTTCACTTCTAATTTTTTACAGTGTCAAAAGCAAATGTATATTGGTTCTAAAACCTTAATTTATCTCAAGTTTCTACAGTACATTGAATTATACCGTGCGTGACCAATACCTTACATTTGAATGCTAGCTATGGGTGTAAAGCAATTTTTCTGACATTTAAGATAGAATCCTTACAATTAGCTCAGCGACTGTACCTGTAAAGAAGAACAAAACGTTTTTTAAAACATCTGCAAACTATAGAAAATATTGTGCTTTAGAAAAAATAGGCAAATTAATGAATTAGTTATTTAAAATTTTTTAAGAGTTGAGCTTCCAAATTACATGTATTATTTGTAATATTTTAAATCGCTGACATTTCATAAGCCACGATGTATGCAGGGCACACTTTGGTTTGCTCAGTAAATTGGGATGTGGAAATTCTTCATCATGCATACTGGTGCTACGCATATGAACACTTTGGCCCGATGTAGGTAAAACGCATTTTTCGATTTTAAAATACCGAATCGTACCGAATCGGTATTTTGAAATCGGAAAATGATATGTAGATAAAAAAAATCGGAAAAATACTGATTCGGTAGTAATCGGTATTGTGATTCGATACGTACCGAATCGGCATTAACCGAATCGGAATTTACCGATTCGTTCTTATACCGATTCGGGGATTATTTCCGATTCGGTAACTATTCCGAATCGGTATATATACCGATTTGGACGATTTTCATTGCCCTACATCTCGATGGCTGGATACCGATCGGTAAGGGCCGAAAATCGGAATTTTCGGCCGTTACCGATCGGTAACGGCCTACCTACATCGTGCCCTTTATGATTAATGTTTTGGTTTTTTTGGAAAGAAAGCTTAGAATATTTCAGCAGGCTTTACAAAACAATTGTGTGTTCTCCATTGGACTCCAAACCAACACACATGTTATGTATGTGTCTGTTTTGAGATAGTGTGGGTTAGGGATGACTGCTAGATGTACTCTTTGCATTCACCCAGATGCCTAATCACACAATGGCAAACACTCCTCTTTGCATACTCTTGCATTCCTTTGTGAATTGTCACCAAACGTCTAAAATGAGAAAATTCAGGAAATATTCATTTACAGGTTATATCATGCGCTGAGCGCTCTTTGCAGTTTATAAATAAGGCGTTGGAGTTTCCTAGACTTGATTTATAATGGTATTTAAGATTTTGTAAATGAGTACTCCTGTTGTACTATGCCTCGCACTCATACATTTTTTCTCCTACATGTAGGAGAAATAATTTAGAAAAATCCTTTGACCTTTTAGTGCTGGTCCCTTGGGTCTGGCAGGGGTAGTATTAAGTTCCCTGCCTGGTATAGGTTTATCTCTTTTGTAACAATTGCCTTTTCATTTTTTCATTAGCAAATTATCTTGTTACTATTTTTACTCTAGTTTTGGTTAATCTAGCCTCATTATCCCTCTGTTTATCCTTTTTCTCGAATCACTTTATACAGGTATGTTGCTTTTCAGTTGGCTTAACATAAAAAAAATGGTTGGTCTTTTATTATCGTTTTTGTTACTTCTGCACATTTTAAATCTTGTACCTCTGTTTCTACTCTTGATATAAGATACGTTCTACTTTTTTCTTATCAGATTGCAGTTCTTCAGCTGTTCCATATTATCAGAATTTTTCATTTATATGCTTTTACATAGTTATGTGAAAAAGTCTGACAGTATTTTACTGATATTAAAATAAATGACTTTTAAACTTTTTTTACTCATAATTTGATGTGTATTTGGTCACCTGCAAGTTTCCTGACACTTTTTCACAGATGGTAATTTGCTAACTATTTGATTTGTACACATTTATTGACATCACAAGGATAGATGGCACAATTCAACCTTGTTAACATGGGGTCAGACTCACAGCTCTTCAGTGCATAGTTTATTCAACTGAGCCTACCAATCTGGCTCCTGCCAGGTCTACTTGCAAATCAATAATGTAGTCAATTCCCACATTTTCCATGCTTCCTTTTCTACTTTATGTAAATGTGTTGCCTAAGCATTTGGTGATCCACATCACAATGAAATGCTGACAAAAGAGAAGTGGATATAGCTACCCAAAGATTAAGATAAGTTTCTCCTTGTGATATCACATTTTAATATGCTTAATACTCATAGATCAGTAGTTTATTCAAAAGATGTTATTATTCATTTTGTTACTTACAAAGATTAATCAAACTATTCTCCTGTATAAGTGGATCCGAGGTCACATTTCTCAGTGCAGTGTTCAACCTACACCCCAAGCCGTTAATTGCTCTGAGGTAATGGTTTCTATCTGGATTTGTAGTGACTATAATGAGTTGGGAACCTTTTTTATTTAAAGTCATGTGTCAAAGTTAGACTGTTTTATTGAGGGGCATAGTCAATCAATCAATGGTCTTTTCTTCCCGAGCAGATATTTTGTGGTATTTTGTGCATGGGATAGTGTGTAAACTACCTTGGGCTGGAATCATCATTGAGGCAGGATAAGTGTTTGACAAAGCAATTTTGGAATTTTGACAAGTGTGTTTTGACATGCTGTTCTTTAAACCAATCATCAAATTGCTGGTGTAAATGAATTATAGCAACAAAGACTGTATAAGCAATAATTATAATTAAAATATGTTCCATTGAAAACATGAACGAGGCAAAGTGGACTCATCTCCCCTGTTGTTATCCTACTGTCTGGCGAAGCAAAATTAGAAGAAACTCAATACAATTCTAATGCGTTCGTAAAAGTTATATAGGGAAAAAAAGAGAAGTGTCTATCTTTTATAGATGCTGTTATGGTCTTCATACCCAATTAAAAATAGAACATTAGGTAAACATATCTTGATATAATTAGTATCCTTTAAGTACCGGAGCATTCCATTGAAGATCATTTTTTTGCTGGAATTAACATCCAATACACCCCCACAGACTTTCACAAAACAATCAGAGAAAGTGCTTAACTTAAATTATATGTTACAAGAGAAATATGACAACACTTCAGTATACATACAGAATTATTCTTTCTTGCAAAGTGAAATTACTATACATTTTCATTATTTTTCGTTTTAAGATCATATCACAATTATGCTGCAATCTCCCAAGGGTAATAAACAGGTAAGACAACTCAATTCTATCTAATGCCTTCTCAGCTTTCAGTGATAAAGCTAAGGCATCCTCCTACAGGCCTTTAGAAAGCCTTGATTGATGACTTAGGGCCATATGTATCATAGTTCTGTTTAGCGCATTCTAAATAGCGATTTTTAAGGAATCGCTATTTAGCAATCGCAAAACGATATGTATGAAAAAAATAACATTTTTTTTGCGATTTCTTAATCTTCCTTATTTGTGAATTCGCAAGTTGCAAATTCGCAAATAAGGAATAATTTCCCATTCATTCCTATGGGCCAGGAGGCCCATAGGAATGATTGTGAAATGCATTTCATTTTGCGATTCGCAATTTGCTAATCGCAAAATGAGATTGATTCCAAGGGTGCAGGTGTGTCTCAAGGACACCCTGCTGCACCCCTGTAATTACATGTGTGTGCATATGGCGCATATGCATGCCCAATGGGCATGTATGTGCATCATATGCCACCCTCACGAATGCACAATTGTGCATATTTACAAGAAATTGCAAATTACCACCAACTACAAGTTGGTGGTAATTTGCAATTTCTAAACCTGAATTCGCAATTTGAAAATGCTTCATACATAGCATTTAAGGAATCGCCAAATTGCGATTCCTTAAATGCTTAAGCAAAATAAGGAATCACAATTTTTTGCGATTCCTTATTTTGCTAATTTTTCTTACATTTCAAAATCGGTAAAAAGGCTGTTTGCGATTCACTAAGGCCGAAATTCTGCGAATTTCGGCCTTAACGAATCGCAAAAGGCTTGATACATATGGCCCTTAGGGCCTTATTACGACCTTGGAGGTTGGACCACCAGCCGGAACATCGGTAGTCAGGAGAACACTGCTTGTCCACTGTATTATGATGCTACCACTGGGCTGGTGGTGTGTTGCTAGTAGTGGAATGGCAGCGGCATGCTTCAGCTCATACAGAGAGCCTGAAGCACATGCCGTTGCAGTGCAGTGCCACTTACACATCGGATCCACTGTGTACCTTGCACCATGTCATACATAGCACCCAGTGCATGCACAACAGTGCAAACAGAGGGGGACACAACATCTGCCCTCATGAACAGTCAACAATAGGCAAAATCACAATGTGTCCCTGTTTGTGGCCCCTTCCCTGCTGACCTTTTCATAGGGGGGCCCCCACATGTAAAGGTCGGAGGAATACAGGTCGTAATCTCCATGGTGGTGCAGGCATTGACACTGCATCCATAGCCGCTGCTTTCCCGACCTATGCCACCACAGGATCCAAGATTGTGGTGGTTGTGGCAGTCTAGTGGCAGTCCAACTGCCCTTCGTGTACTTGGGCAGTCAGACCACTAAGGAGGCAGTGGTCGGCCTAATGGTACGGCAGTCTCAAAACTGCGTACTTGTAATTAGGACTAGTGTCCTTATGTGGTTGCAGGATGCGCGCCCATGGACACACAAAGACAAGAATATGATTGATGAGTGTAGGGAGAGCACGCTTCAGTTGAGCGATCAGCATCCTATCAAATATTCTATACCAACATCTAGAAGGGATATTTGACAGTAGCTACAACAAAAAAGTAGATCCTTTCCCACTTTGGGAGGACAGTGATCAACACTATACTGGAAAGGCTGGAAAAGCTACCAGTGTTCTCTGCCTCTTTGTATACAGCATAGATTGAGTACAGAATTTCTTGTTTCATCCACTTGTCAAAATTTTCTGGGAATCTATCCTCACCTGCACCGGTATTGTACGGGAGATTGGATATAACTTGGTTGATTTCTTCCCTAGAAATGTTGCTGTTCAACAGCTCCCTGCCCTCCCTGTTCTTCATGTCCTCCGAAAGAGCAGAGCTGCATAGCTTTGGGTAATTATGCAGTAAACTTGGATGCAATGACATGAGAGTTCCTGATCAGCTGACCAGTGGTAGAGTGGATGGCAGGAATAGCCATAGCTGTCTCGCCCTACTGGAGTTGTGCGGCCAGGAGTCTGCCTGCCTTCTTTTCCCTGCTTGTAGAGATGGACACCGAGGTGAAATACCATATATTTGGCCTTTGTTATGTGTATAGTATTCAGGCCCCTTTTGTTTGTGTACAATCAGGTCTTAAATCAGATATCCAATGGTGAGTTGCTGGTCTTGTCTACACTTGTAAGCCAAGGATGGGTCCCTCATTATATGACCCCAATCATGGCTTAAGCTGCCATTCACAAGGTTTGTGCGAAAGTCACAGACCAAAATTGTCCTTCATGTAGATAGCAATGCAGTTTTAAAGAGTTCTTCTCAGAAAGCATTTTATAAAAGGAGATATTCGGGTGCTACAGTTTGCAGAATGATGTTTTCCGGCCCCCGTCTACTCTCAGGAGAATCTGGGCATGATCTGACAGGTACCCTTCCAGTATGTCACAGTCTAATACCTGTGCTGTAAATTCATGAGGGATGATGAAGTAGTGCAACCTGGCTTGTGTATCAGTGATATGTAAGTCTATTACTTATCTGAGGGGTGCAGTAAATGCCACTTATCCATCAGGCCATGATCTCCCAAAATGTTTTACCTGACTGCTCAGTCTTTATTGTTGGCCACATCAAAAAAGCCTGTATGGTTCAGAATCACATATTGGATCAGTTACAGTCACCACACAGGACAGTATACATTGAACATATTTTGATCATGATTCTGTTGAGGTTGAGAAGGTAAGTTCTCTTACTCCTGATTGGGGCATATATATACAATTGAGTCACATCTTGTCGCCTAGATGCAACATAGCAATGCACATTTACACTACTGCAAGGGAGCTTTCTCCTAATTAGGGTCACCACGCCACCCTTAAAGCAACTAGTCCTGTGATGGCCTGTGTCTGTCTTAGAGGGAGAATCACTATAAATCTATTGGATGTTCCACACCCAATCTCTCGTTCTTTTCTCCACCTCAACTGCAGGGATATTGGTTACTTGGAGCAGAGCGAATTCTACTTGTTTAGAGACTAGATGGGACATGGCTTTCCTCCATTCTATATAATGAGTCAGACTGAAACATTACAGGAAATGAAACTAAGGGGAGTGACTGACATGATCAAAACAGTATGTGATGGACAGCACCAATACTCAGTCTCAGAAGAGATCAGCCAGCTCGTTGGACGTAACAACGAAGGGGTTGCAAAAAGTAATGAAGGTGGGTATGCAAGTAAGTGCTGAGAGGGGCCAGGCAAGGGGGTTTAAGAGAATGAGTCTAGAGTGGGTGCAGGAAATAGATGTGAGCAGATAATAGGCAGGATATCAGAAAGAAAGACATCCATTTCAAAGGTGCAGCAGTCTATTCACAGCATAGGCAGAAAGATAAACCTGCAGATATATATTCAGCCACAAAGATGGTGGTAGCCAAGAGACTAATTGGTATGCACATTTAAAGAAATGTGGTGCAAGAGCTTGACAATGTTGCCATGTGAGAGAATTAACCTTGACGGTGAGTGATGCTGCACCAGGAATTCCAGTGTGAAGAAAATAGACAACGGAGGGAAAAGAAGATTGGGGCATGACCTCCACCGTAAATTGGAATGTGAGAAGGCAGGATCCCAACCACAACTTGACATCTGCATAGAGTGTCATGAGTAAATTATATTCTTTATTCTGTTTAGGGGGTGTTTGTCTACATAAGTGTGGGTGAGAGTAAAAGATGAGATGTATAGCGAGGAGGCCTTTTTCAAACCGGAAGCAAGTGTTAAGGGTTAGGAGAAGGATGTCTTAAGACAGAGTTTGAGTGGTTTTCTGTCAAATAGGAGGAAACATGGATGCAGTCAGGAGAAAAAAAGGGGGGCAACACCTAGGCGCGCGTACAGAGCTGGAGCCACAGTGCAAAGACATAAGCACAACAGTGGATGTCCGATAGGAGGCACCTGTGTACTTATCGACAGTAAACAGCAGAAGTGTTAGAAGGAAAGAAAATGCTACTAAAAATAGAAGATAGAGTGAAAAAGAGAGAAAAGGAGTAGCAAGTCCTTGCAATAGGTGCAGCACAAGATTTAAAATAAATATGTAGATGTATTCAATATAAGGTGTAATTATCCACAGTGAACAAAAAGCCATATGGGGGCATTGGAATCCTAGGTCTCCACAGTGCCACCTGGGGTCATAACAGATTCCAACAAAGATCTAGATTTTTCTTGACCCATGTCCTGTATAGCAAGTTCTCTCTTTATGATTGCTTTCCAAAATGGAAGGCGCCAACCCCCATTGGGCAATGGCGTCGTTAGTGGCAGCCAAAGGGCCGACCCGGAGCCGGGTCACTTCCGGGTTGCGTGACCCGGAAGTGAGCGTCACGTCAGGACCAATGGGAACAAGGGACGAGGTACGCCCCGGAAGTGTTAGTAGGGCGCGAGGCTTAAAAGCCCGCGACCAGCCTAGAGGCCCCCTCTTTGTCCGCTGATCATCCAGGAGTCGGACGTCTCCAAGAGAAGACATCGTGGGAGCATCGCGTTGGAGTATACAACGAGAGTCACCCCGACTCGTGGTTTAGGTTAGCGGGCCTTGCAGTGTGTGCTAGATTTCCTTACAGCCTTTACAGCTTTTCGTGCTTAGTTTCTGGATTTAAATGTTGTTGGCAGAGGGGTTTGCAGCGGTAAATCCTCGTGTCCGGGGGGGAGGGCGAGCGCTGGCGCTCGATCATTCGATTTCCTGGGGCCCGGGCACATCCGTGGCGCGGTGGGCCTAAAAGCCGTTGGCGTCTCTTGATAAGTTTTTAACGTTGTTTTCTTTAAGTGCAGGATGCCGTCGAAGAAGGTACCGAAGGGTAAACAACCCGCAGCCAAGAAGGAGGAATTCCTTGCCTTTACGGAGCTGCTGGAGTTCACAAGAGAGAAGGGCATGGATTGGGTACTTAAGAATATGAGAGACGGGGCTAAAGCAGATGCGAACTCTCAGGAGGAGAGGGGGAGAGGCAAAAGAACGAAGCAGACCCCAGAAAAGCTTAGAAGCTCGGCAAGAGGCAAGCGGTCTAGGCCAACGGATTCACGACCAGTATCACCAGGTGAGGAGGAGGCGCCAGAGGCAATTGATTCGAACTCAGGCGCAGAAAACGACACAGACGACGCCGATGGGCAGTATGAGGCAACTAGGCCTATGCTGATAGGAGGGTTCCCCGTCACTTCTGTGGGGGGGTCCGGTCCGCACGATATGTTACCGCCAGTAGTGGCACAGCCGGGTAGCGGAGTGTCGCAAGTTTGGGTTCAGCCCGGGGGGGTCGCTCAGTTACCAGGGATGCAATTATATGGGTCACATGGTCAGGCGATAGGTAGCAGCCCGGTGAGCTCAATGTTTCCTGCTTACTCAGCTCACGGGTCCCCCTTAGCGATGACCGCTTTCTCTAATCTAGGGTGTCCAAGCCAGGGCTCAAGGGCGAACGCAGTGGGTGAGGTTCCGGGTCCCTCTAACGGCCAGATGCAGGGAGGGTTTGGGGGGCAACCAGCTGGTTCCCCATTATTAGCTTTCAGCCCTCTAATGTTTGGTTCTTCCTCGATGACCTTATCGCCATACGCGGGGATAACTTGGCACGTGCCAGTAGATATGAAGGACAGGATACTCAGGGGCGACTACATAGAAGTGTTTGACCTTATCAACGCGGGGGTGGCGGCCGGAAAGCCCAAAGCCGGAAAGGAGGGAGATTACAATCAGAAGAAATCATGGGTAGAATGGTCCATGAAGAATTGGATCACAGGATTTGCAATATACGCCGCTGTTATGCTTGAAAAATATCCTGTTTTAGGCCCACAAATGATGAGTTATATATCATTGATACATGGAGCGGCAACGGAGTTTCCAGGCCAGGGGTGGCTGAAATACGATAAAATGTTCAGGCAGATGAAGGCAGTTCACCCGGATATAGCATGGGACCAACAGGAGATTAATTTGTGGCATACAGTCTTTTATTCCACCCCTGCAACGCCTACCCCAGTGCCCTCAACTCAGGGCCAGTCCTTTCGGACTGACAAAGGGATCGGTGAGAAAAAACAGGCCTGCTGGCAGTTTAATAGAAACGAGTGTACCATGGGGGTCTCGTGTAAATTCAAACACTGCTGTTCCTACTGCGGGGGTACCTCTCATCCCGAGATTAGGTGTTTTAAGAAAACCAGTAACCCCAAAGAACAAACCAGCCACAGTGCCCCAAAAGGAAAGCCAGCTAAGACCCCCGACAAATCTACCAACTCCAATTAAACGGCATGTCCTGACACACCTCCTCAGTAAATACGATAATCTGGGGGAGGCTCAATTCCTACGGCAGGGTTTTACAATTGGCTTTCGCATCCCGTCTTCAGCCCCACCTTCCAATGTCCCACCTCGCAATCAGAGCTCAGTGTTGCGAAATATGGAGGCAGCTCGAGAGAAGATCATGAAGGAGGTAGCGTTGGGGCGGGTTGGGGGTCCTTTCACAGAACCACCTACCCATAATCTGGTTTGCTCCCCTTTGGGTCTAGTTCCGAAAAAGGAGGAGGGTAAATTCCGTCTGATCCATAATCTGTCGAGTCCCCCTGGGCTTTCAGTCAACGATAAGTTAGATCCGGACCTGTGCTCAGTTAAGTATACCAAATTTGACACGGCTATTGAAAAATTGCAGGCATTAGGGGAGGGAGCTCTAATGGCTAAAGCCGATATTGAATCAGCCTTTCGATTACTGCCCGTGCACCCGGACGACACCAGGTTCTTGGGCTTCACATTCGACGGTAACTATTTTCTGGATTTGTGCATGCCTATGGGGTGTTCTATTGCCTGTGCAGTGTTCGAGACTTTCGCAAGGTTCCTAGAATGGGCGGTTGAGCAGTTTCTGACCTCGGACAACTCACATGCTGTAGTCCACTACCTGGACGATTTTCTGTTCATGGGTCCCGAGGGTTCCCAGTCGTGCAGGAAGGCCCTGCTGGGCTTCCAGCGGTTGGCTGAGGCGCTCGGAGTACCTTTGGCGGCAGAAAAAACCGAAGGTCCCACCACGTGTTTGACCTTCCTGGGCATAGAAATCGATACGACAGCAGGAGTGTGCAGGCTGCCAAAAGTCAAGGTCGATGCCTTTAGGGCCGCTATTGATGGCTGCCTGGGGGCAAGGAAGGTAACCTTACATCAGCTACAAGTTCTTCTGGGTCAACTAAACTTTGCTCTGCGGGTCATTCCTATGGGCAGGGCCTTCTCCAGGAGTATAGCGAGGGCGATGTCTGGACTGCGGGCCAAACACCACAGAGTGAGGCTTTCAGCCACAGTTAGAGAGGATCTCATGATTTGGAAAAGTTTCTTGAGGGACTTCAATGGCACAGTATTGTGGCGAGCAGCCTGTTCTTCTAATATGGATCTTGAGCTGTTCACCGACGCTGCAGGTAGTATTGGTTTCGGAGCTATATTCGGTCAAAAATGGTGTATGCAGCGCTGGCCAGATGACTGGATCAAGCGAGGCCTGACTACTAACATTTCCTTCCTTGAACTTTTCCCCATAGTGGTGGCTTTGCACTTGTGGGGAGATCTGCTGGCAAACAAGAGTATAGTATTCTGGTCAGACAATATGTCCGTAGTCATGGTGATTAATAGCCAGAGGGCCACCTGTACTTGGGTACTCAGGTTGTTGAAGGAACTGGTTTTGCAATGCCTGAGCCATAATGTCCAATTCACTGCTAAACATGTTCCAGGTGTCGAAAACAAAGCGGCTGATGCATTGTCTCGTTTTAAGTTGACAGAGTTCCGGGAGCATTGGCCCCAGGCGGAGACGTCAATGTCAGCCTTCCCAGCGGAGCTATGGAAGTTTGGTGCCCCACAGCCCCCGAGTTGATATCTGCATCCTTGGCTCCAAGGACTATGAGTATGTATCAGAGGTCATGGGAGTCGTATATGGCATACCTGAGGGGTGTGGGTGTAGCGGACATCTTTGCCCCCCAGAGTGTATTAGGCTTCATTGTGCAGCAGAAAGAGCAAGCGAAGTCGGTAGCATCCATGAAAAGGCAGTGGTCGGCGTTAGCATTTTATGTGGGTCTACGGGGGGTGTCTGATCCAACTAAAGACCAGAGAGTTAGAAGAGCAATGAGAGGTTGGGAGCGCTTAGCGCCCGGGGAGAAAGATTGTAGGAGGCCGATAAACGTTGAAAAACTGATAAAAATCTTAGGAGCTCTCCCTTTCGTATGTTTCTCCCAGTATGAGACACAGTTGTTCCGGGTGGCCTATACCTTGGCCTTTTGTGGGGCTCTGAGGATTTCAGAATTACTCCCGGCGTCTAAATCAGATAGGGAAGGGGGTCTGAGGTGCTCTGATATAATCGAGTCCAAAGGTGTCCTACGGCTAAGGGTGCGGAGATCGAAAACGGATCCGCTGGGTAGAGGTACCTGGTTACAACTGGGTAGAGTAGAGGGTGAGCCCTTTTGTCCGGTCAATTTGGTGAGGGTATTTCTACAAGTCAGGCCCCAGGGAACTGATGATAGGCTCTTGATTCATGAGAATGGGTTACCCCTTACCAGGTTCCAGTTCACTCGGGTAGTAAAAATGGCCTTGGCACGGATCGGAGTGGATCCGGCCGAATTTACATCACATTCGTTTAGAATTGGAGCAGCGACAACGGCTGCTGGCCTAGGCCTACCCGAACAGGTAATCAAAAGGTTGGGTCGCTGGAAATCATCTTGTTACGAACGTTATATCCGCCCGCAATTGGTCTGACGTATCCTTCGCTTGCGTGCCTTTTGTAAGAATCGACTGCCTGTATCTCTTCACATTTACTCTTCATATTTACTTTAGGTACCTCCCTTAAGAGAACCCAAATCTGTTGGTGCGGCCACTCCTTCATTCGCAGGGCCGGGGCGCACTTCGAAAAGACACTCAGGGACAGGGTGACCATGATGCGAGGTTGTGACCATCATTGGGTGGGTATAGGCGGGCAGCGCCTAGCGGACGTCCCGAGGGATGTAAAAGCGGCTCTGGCAAAAGGCATGCCTTCGCCAGACGTATTCGTGTTGCACTGCGGAGGCAACGACATGATTCCAGGCGGGAGGAGAGAAGTGAAGGAATCCCTGTTCTTTACCCTAGCAGCAATCAAAAACATTTTCCCGGAAGCTATAGTACTGTGGTCGGAAGTCATCCCAAGACTCGTGTGGGCTCGGGGCGCACCCATGAAGGCAATAAACAGATCGGTCAAAAGACTGAACCAATCGGTGGCGGAAATCCTGAAACAATCGAGTATTAAAGCGATTCGCCATAAATTAATTCAGGCAGAAAGGCCAGAGTTATATGCAAAGGACGGAGTCCACTTGTCGGAGGCGGGTATGGAGATATTTATAGAAACAGTCCTAGGAGCCGTCTCCGAAGCTCTTGAGCGCAGGGGGGGGAGGTCGAGTCCGCCAGTAAGCTCCTCGTCCTGTGGCGGGGTTCCGGACAAGAATACCACGGGAACTTCTTGTCTAGAGACAGTTAACTCTGAACAGGTTTGCTAAATCAGTATGGACTCTGGGCTGGTGGGAGAGTTGGGGCCAACCTGCTGGTGGCCTTGGCTTTTCAGCCCTACCCCAGAGGCCGCTGGTTGCCCAAGTGGGCGCTTTCCTCACCTGCGGCTCTGTTGACCAGAAGGGGGTTAACGTATGGGGCAGGTGATCTGGATTGTGGCCTGCTGGCGCAACCCTGAAGTCAAATAAAAGGCCCAGTGGAATGGGCGGTGAATGTATATATTGTATTATAAGTGCAAGTTTATTCCTAAATACTGTATTTGAATATGTACGAATAAATAAAGAGATTGGTGGGTCAATGAGGTAATTGACCAGAGAACTTAAATTTTAATAAACAAGCAGCACACTGCAGAAAATCAAGTACGACTCCCGAGTTTGATGTGGGGTAGGGTCCTTGTAAAGCATGCAGTGTGGCGGGGGGAGAATGCACTTTGTCTGCCATCTATGGAAGGCGCCAACCCCCATTGGGGAATGGCGTCGTTAGTGGCAGCCAAAGGGCCGACCCGGAGCCGGGTCACTTCCGGGTTGCGTGACCCGGAAGTGAGCGTCACGTCAGGACCAATGGGAACAAGGGACGAGGTACGCCCCGGAAGTGTTAGTAGGGCGCGAGGCTTAAAAGCCCGCGACCAGCCTAGAGGCCCCCTCTTTGTCCGCTGATCATCCAGGAGTCGGACGTCTCCAAGAGAAGACACCCACCCACCCATCCCTATTAATAAGGATTCGATTAGGCAGTAGCGGGGTTCCGGACAAGAATACCACGGGAACTTCTTGTCTAGAGACAGTTAACTCTGAACAGGTTTGCTAAATCAGTATGGACTCTGGGCTGGCGGGAGAGTTGGGGCCGACCTGCTGGTGGCCTTGGCTTTTCAGCCCTACCCCAGAGGCCGCTGGTTGCCCAAGTGGGCACTTTCCTCACCTGCGGCTCTGTTGACCAGAAGGGGGTTAACGTATGGGGCAGGTGATCTGGATTGTGGCCTGCTGGCGCAACCCTGAAGTCAAATAAAAGGCCCAGTGGAATGGGCGGTGAATGTATATATTGTATTATAAGTGCAAGTTTATTCCTAAATACTGTATTTGAATATGTACGAATAAATAAAGAGATTGGTGGGTCAATGAGGTAATTGACCAGAGAACTTAAATTTTAATAAACAAGCAGCACACTGCAGAAAATCAAGTACGACTCCCGAGTTTGATGTGGGGTAGGGTCCTTGTAAAGCATGCAGTGTGGCGGGGGGAGAATGCACTTTGTCTGCCATCTATGGTGTTAATAAGGTTAGCCCTGGCAGTTACAAAGTTTACTGCCCTTATAGCGAATAGTGTCATCAATAGGAGGTGACTGTGTTGTGTCCATCTTAGAGTACTTAGGTTCCTCAAGCAAAAATAACGGTCTGCAGGATCATGGCCACATTTGAAGTTTGTAATGGAGGAAGAAAATGTCTCTATGCATTGCTTTAGTTTCTTTGGAAAAGTCAGCATAGATCTGGATTTTTTGGCCATTGAGCTCATATGAAGCATGTTTGCATGCTACCAGCAGTATTTGCCTAGTGTACTAGTGGCAGAGGCAACATGATCCAATTGGTCTGAAACTAACCCTGTTGGCTGACAACAGGTTTGGATCTGATGCGCTCACTGAACATCTACGGGCAGATGGAATGTCCGATCAGTGCCTCTATGGAGGATCTCCTTCAACATATCTTTGATGTCATCTGCCTACATTTTTTGGGAACATCGTAGAGTAAGATTTTATCCCTTCAAGAGCCATCCTCTAAGTCTATAAATTTCCACCGAAGGTGCTGGATCTCAACATCACGGATATCTTCATTTTCCAATCTGTTTTCCAGCACTGGGACTCACCTGTCCATGACTTCCACTTTGTCATTAAAGGCACTAATTTCATCCTAGATGGATTTCATTTCAGCAGTGAGCTCCGACATCTTGGAGTCCATCGTCCATGGGGTCATCCTTGACTGCCCCACCACCTCCTAAAGAGTAGTTGTCTTGAGAGCTTGCCAGAGGCCGGTGTGGTATAGGGAAGGAGAGAGGCAAAATGAGCAGTGGATGCAGGCAAGAACAACCAACAGTATGGCAAGCCACTCAGTTGGTTATCCGCTGAGGGCCTACTCACTCTGCTTAACCAGAAGTGCTAAAGACTGCTGCAGTCATTCACACCAAGGACAAGTCTTAGTCAAATGAGCATGATGAGTTCCCAGGTGCTTGTGAGGCTGGGGTATTGCCAACAATAAATAAAGCATGCATCAATAGTATCTTCCCAGAATTTGTTCTGTGAACCTGTGGTGCTCCTACAAATCAGGTTACACAGCTACGGTTCCATGTCACATGTTTTATATCTTAATCCCTCTTTCTCTGATGCAACATATTATTCAGCTCCATCGAGGGAACAAGGGTGGTATCCATGTGGCAAAATAAATGTACTTGTTCTCTCCTCAGTGTACTCTCCAGCATATAATGCCTCTAAAGCATGATGCAATGTCTAGGAAATAGCAGGGACCACCATTAAAGGACCTTGTAGGAACAAGATAAAGTAGACCAGCTGTAGACCTGGTTACAACCTGTGCATAAGTCTGTTATGAGAAAAGAAGGGAAGAAGATTCACAAAGTCATCAGAGGGACAATAACCAAGTAATGGTGGAAAGAGAAGAGAATACTCCTACAGTAGGCCATCCCATGTCCCCCACCAAGGCTATAGGTCCCCGCACTCACACACATGGCAGTGAACAGTATGGTCAGCACGGCGAGTAGGCCCAGTGCCCTGCTCTGGAGAATGCCAAAACTGAGAGTAGGGCCTGGACCTGATCTACAAGTCAGGGCACAACACCTCAGGGCCCTTTCCTGATCTTCCTTTGTCAGAGCACTAGACCGTCTAAGGTGCTGCTCTGGCTGTGGGCATGGTGCATCACATCTCGCTAGAAGGGAGATGAAGGTCTCCACTCTATGAGCCCTAGTACAATATGGAGTGGAGTGGAGATGGAACGGCAGACTCAGGAGCAATCTGATGTTGGGGCTGCTCAATATCCAGTTTTTTTTTCAATTCCAATTATAGAAAGTTGCTATTTTCATACCTGATCCAAATGTGCCTTTCTGCTAGTGTGCAATGTCACCCATGAGCTGAATGTCTCCTTGCTTAGGTTAGAAATAGCTCCCAGAGCTGGGACAAAGAGAGAGGGTTACCCTTACCTTGACAAGGTGGCCATCTTGACTGCGCTCAGGAACTTAATTAACTTTAAAGGATACTTGCCGTACCACAGTTAGATGTAGCTCATGGCCCTTTTATTGTTCTGCTAGCCAGCCACAGTCGCCAATCACAGTGGGATAGTAGCTTCCCCATAGCCACACATCTGCACAGGGGAAGAAGGGTTCTGCCTTTTTAGTTTTAGGTAGAGAAGGTCACCATGGCTTAGTCTAAATAAATCACAAAGAAAGTGCTGCAAAAGTAAGTAGAGTTACCCCCTGGGAACTTTTTCAGCAGTGGATGTGGCAGCTGCCAAAGGGGTGGGTGAGCCAGCTGCAGTGGCCGTGGTGGTAAGTTATACTTATATTCCTTACTCATTGACAATAGTTACACATTCGCTGCAAGGGTGTACACTGTATGTTGAGAGAGAATAAGTTGTTGTGAACAACGGTTTAAGAAGACACCCTTTACTTAGCTTCAGAGCAATAGCATTAGCGGTGGGAGTAGTAGTTGAGTAACTAATAGCCTCCTCTATCTAACTTCAACTCAGCTGGGAAAGTTTTATGGAGAAGACTAAGAGTCAGATGACCGTGATGGATTGGTTGAATGAAAAGGGAAAGAAGGTTGTAAGGAGGAAGGACGGGTGAGATGTAATGTATGTTACTGGCAGAGAAGGATACGTGCCACGTGGGATGCATGCATAGGTGGTTGAAAGTAGGGGTGGGCGGAATTTGCGTAGTCACGCTACACTAAGTTCAGCGAAACAGTAAAAAATCTCTGCGAGCACGCGGAGCTCTGCGACACGTGATATTGCTTGTTCGGCCCATTTGCAATGCTTTTTTCCTGTTCATGAACGCTGTTTGCGTGTGCAGAGGGAAATTTATTGCAAACACGCATTTTGAAAGCGCAAACAAGCAAAAAATTCCACAAAGCAGCTGAAATTTTGGCAATTCTGCATTCTCCACAGAAATTCCACAAATTCCACAAGCAGAACGGAATTTACCGCCCAGGCTTAGTTGAATGATGAGAGGAAGGTAAAAGAAAAGATGCCTGCCTAGGTGGATGAAACTGTATGGGTGATGTCAAGTATCCTCCAAGGTGTTTCATGGGTCAAACTCAAAGGCAAGCAGGGAAGGAACGACGCATGGGTGGTGATTTAAAAATAAGTTTTAGTTGTTGAAACAAACTAAGGTTTGTTGAGAGGTTAAAAAAAATAATAGACATGTTTCTTTCAATGGATGGATGCCTGGATGGTATTCATCATAGCATAGGTGGAGACTGTCACTGGATGAAGAGTCTTTGAAGAGAATGTAAAAGGAAATACGCCGAGCCTGAGTATCAAAGCTAAGGAGAATAGAAGGTGTATTTTCAGAATACTCCCTTGACTGTTATGTTATGTTATCCGGATTTATTGAGCGCACAGATGCCCCAGCAGATGTCACAGTAGTTTGCAAGCACAGCATTTATATTGTGTATGTATGTAATAAAATGCCACCCTCCGACTCAGAGGCCCACTCACTATCCATGTTAATTTATTTTCGACTGTGTCAGCCTGCCATGGGTGGCCTATCGGCTGCATGGTTCAATCAAAATAAACTAACTAGAGTTGTCCCATTTATATAAGCAATGCACATTTGGATCAGATATCATCTGCCTTATTGTACTAGTCAGGGTAGGGTGAAAGTGAAATTGAGCAGTTGCCCTTGATGTAACAGAGTATGGCCAGTGCCACCCATAATAGAAAAAAAGATGATTGTGTAGTCAGCTTCCCCACCAGCAGACCGTGGTAAATAAAAATAACGTGAGTCTGCGTCACAGTAAGTTTGTTTGTCTTGGGAGCAAGCTGACTGAGCTGGCATGCCGGCTACAACAAGGTTACTTAATTTAGCTAAACAAGAAAAGAGTACTTGAGTCTACAGATACCACAAATGTTATGTACTGTGCTTGCTAGTGCTATGGTGCCACTAAGTGTAGAATCAATGTTGTGTAACTGATTTGCTAACAGTATTGGTTACAATAGTCTATTTTCTTTTTTGATATTGCTACTCCTTTCCAACCAAAAGGAAAAGCAAAACCAGACAGGTAGGAGATGGCAGCCATGGCCGGCGCCAGTAACTTGAGGCTATCCACAATGAATATCGGTGTCTGTTGGCTCTGGCGGAGGAGGAGTCGGCAGCAGCTGCAGCCTCCTCCATACCCCAGGTCCCAGCAAGGTTCCTTGAGTGGTACCGCTCCGCGGTCTGACAGCCATCTGCCGCACTTCATCCAGCACTTCTTCCCCCGTGGATGCAATTGTCAAGCTTTTAAGCGCAGCATGCTCCTCCGAATGGCTTGCCTAGAGGAGCAGGTAAAGGAGGTCCTGGAGATTAACCAGCGATTGCGAGCCCGCTGATAGAAACTAAGTATGGGCGAAATTTGCGAATTTGCTGTTTTTGCCAGTTTGCAAGGGTTTTGTACAAGTTTGGGAACGCAAACCTACTTGTGTGGTCGCAACCGTCGTGACCATGTTGTTTCTACGTGTTCAGCCTGTTTGTGACCCTGTGGTTCATCGCGGCCACCTTCCGGTTCATCATGCCACTCTCTGGTTCACCAATGCCACCCTCTGGATTGCCACTGCCACCCTCTGGATCATCACTGCCACCCTCTGGTTCACCACTGCCACCCTCTGGTTCATCACTGCTATCCTCTGGTTCATCACCTTGTGGTACACCACTGCCACCCTCTGGGTCATCACTGCCACCCTTTGGTTCATTACTGCCACCCTCTGGTTCGCCACTGCCACCCTCTGGATCATCACTGCCACCCTCTGGTTCATCACTGCCACCCTCTGGTTTACCACTGCCACCCTCTGGATCATCACTGCCACCCTCTGGTTCACCAGTGACACCCTCTGGTTCATCACTGACACCCTCTGGATCATCACTGCCACCCTCTGGTTCACCACTGCCACCCTCTGGTTGATCACTGCTATCCTCTGGTTCATCACCTTGTGGTTCACCACTGCCACCCTCTGGTTCATCACTGCCACCCTCGGGTTCATTACTGCCACCCTCTGGTTCACCACTGCCACCCTCTAGGATCATCACTGCCACCCTCTGGTTCATCACTGCCACCCTCTGGTTTGCCACTGCCACCCTCTGGATCATCACTGCCACCCACTGGTTTGCCACTGCCACCCTCTGGATCCTCACTGTCCCCCTCTGGTTTATCACAGCACCCTCTGGTTCACCACTACGACCCTCTTGTTCACCACTGTAGATTATGGGGGGAAAGTAAAGCACACCTTCCCAGGCTCAACTGAGAAGAATTCATTTGGGGCTGGTTAATGTGTCACTGAATTTGAGCTTCAAGTTTGGCACCTGCTTCCTTAGCTGTAAGTGCTTCCTGTTGCAGTTTAATATTTTTTTACAGAAGCATTGTGCCATACTTGTAACTATTCTCTGACCCTGCTTTGTCGGTCAGAGCAGGGTCAGAGAATAGTTGCAAGTAGGCAACTGAACTTTGGAGGGGCCCCTCAGGAAGCACTACAGGGAATGGTTACAAATTAGCTTGAACTTTTGCACCTGCTAAGTGCTTTCAGTTTTGCAAAATTTGTTTTTCTGCAATTTTGCGAGATTCGCGGGGCGCAAATTCGCGCTAGATCAAACTTGCAATCCCCGAATTCGTGCAAAATAGTGGATTTTTTTTTTGCGTGTTCGCGGGGTTTTTTGCATTTTTGCAAGCACCGACCGCGAAGTTACCCATGCGGTCGTACATGGGCGTGCCCATCTTGAGCACGTTGCGTATTTCCGGTTCCGGGCACTATTGGCAATCTCCCGTTGCGTGCGGCGCGCTAATACAAGTTCGACTGTGTTTTTGCGTGCTCGCCGGGAAAATATTGCACAAACTTGCCCACGCGGTCCTTTTTGGGTGCTGCCATCTTGTTTTTCATTCATTGCTATGGTTTTTGGGCATGCTACCTATCTATCCATCTTTTATCTTTGTAATCCTCTGTTTTTCTGAACTTGTTTTGTTTTTTTTTGCTTATTATCTATCTCTACAATTTCCTACATCTATATTTTGTGTTTTTCTTAACTTTGTGTTACTTTATTACCTACTTTATTTCTTTCGCTCTCTCTCTTATTTTTTTCACAACTATTCTTCTTTCCTTTTTCTTGTGCCCAGGACCATGGCAAAGGGAGCCGACAGGGGCAAGGGGAAGGGCCCAGCACTCCGTACCCGGCTCCCTTGCGGGCGTTTGAGGGGGGAGCTAGTCCAGGCCAGGGAGATCTTCTCTGCGGAGGAGGTGGCCGCCTTGCTAGACCGTGGCAGCAGGTGGGCGGATTGCTTCTGGTTACGGGCTCCAGGAGCATTGCCAGCTGTGGGAGAAGGTGTGCCGGCTCATGCGGAAGGAGTCTGGGGTCCGGCGCACCTACCAGCAAGCGACGCACCAGTGGAGTAACATCATGGACCGGGAGCATGACTTGCTCGACCTGCTAGGATTGGAGATCCCTGGCCTTGGTAAGTAGCTATTTAATAACTACTTTTTTTCTTTTGCTCTGTTATATTGCTAATCTATTTCTTTCCTTAAGAGTATGAATGCTGCTGATTCGATTACATTGCAGGTAAATTAATCTTTAGATTCTGTCATTGCAGGTGCTCGCCTGGTTATTGACGTTGCTACTATGCTTACTTGTTTTCAACTTTTTACTCATTTGAAAGCATAACTGCGTAATGGTAGAGACAGTAGACTCAAATCTAGTCCTTCTTTGTACTCCTGCTGCTGCCACTATGAAGAGATAGTGGTGGATTGATATGTTGAGTATATTATTTATTACTTGTTATAGGACATTTGTTAGTGGTCTGCAATCATGTTGACGGACTGTGTCTGTCACGCGATGTCCCGTGCTGCTGAGTGATGGCAGTCATACTAGAACCTTTTTGTTGTTGGTGTAGTTAGTGAATTACATAACTTTCCTATTAGATGGTCTGTGAATCCTGCAATACTGTACTACTATCCTCCTACTTGACTAGATCAGATGCAATTGTTGTTAATTTATTTCCCCAACATAATTTTAGATTGTGTTCAAAGAAATCAAATATTTCCCAAAAAACAATCATCCATGTTGTGTTTCTTTATTTCATGTTCACCAAAAGCTCCCAGGGGCAAGGCAGCGACGGCGACTGAGACTCCGGTGGAAGAAGGTGGACAGGATCAGTCCCTTGCAGGCTCTTCTGCTTGCCCCAGTAAGTTGTTCTATTGTTATATTAATACTTATACTTCCCTAACTTTTACAGCTCCTATTCATTACAAACTGTTTCCTAATAATTCTATGTTTTATAAAATAGTCTTTGATGTTCTTCTAATGTAGACTACTTTCTACATTCTTATCCTGCTTCTACCATCACTCTCTGTGCTACTACTATTTACGATTATGAGTCAGACTGTGTAGGTAGCTAAGCTTGCCCAGTCGGCAAACAGTGTGAAACAAAACTCTGATCCAGCAATAGCTCTAGGCACCGAGTGCTGTCCTCTGGGTTGCCCTTGCTGTCTATTCCAGTCTTCTTAATGTAAGTGCTTTGACAATTTCCAACAACAAAATGTCATTGTTTACGCCAAGTAAAAGGTAGCAGTTGCCTTTTTGATTTGAGAGGAGCACATCCCATACTTCTAGTGTTTCAGGGACTATTCTGCACACAAAGAAGTATGGACAAGAGAAATAGGACATTGTTGATGATAGGTGCAGTTCGACTTTCGACATAGCTCAGTCCGAACAGAAGTTGAACCTGCAATCCCCTGACCGACTATCTAGTGTGTCTGACCAATGATTTTACGACCCCGGAGAACAGAAGAAGACTACCGCTGAGTCCCGGCCTATCTGAGTCACTGAAACATGACTGCCAAGTGCAGTCGTTCAAACCCTTCCGCTCATTCACTCGTGAACAAAAACCACACAGTGTTTGGTAGTTTTAAAGTTTTATTTTCAATTAAGAAATGAAAACATTATTTCTTTATTTTTAATAGCGTAGTATTCAGAGCGAGCAATGGTGATGGATGAAGATGACGTTAAAGTTTAAACTACATTACCATGAATTAAATTACTATGACTCAAACTTAATGATAGTTAAAAGACACATGAAATTATTAGAATAACTGTGCGGGAACCCCCACCTTCTTTTAGGTACTTAAAGTACCGCTGGTGATGACTTACTAGTAGTTGGTGAATAGTCTGGCAGAAGGGCAATGGAATCTTCTTTCTGTACTGAGAAAAATGGTGCACGTTAAGCAAGCGTTCATCAGTTGTCATAAGAAGAAGTGTAGCATTTAATGGAATAAGCATATAATAGGTTAACACTTCCTCCCCAAAACGGTTACTTTTTTTCAATCCCAGTAATAAAAAATGTGTTATGTAACATTTTCTTCCATTACGAGATAAAATAGGGGTTGTGTATGGCGTCTGAAAATATGACATGTTTTTCCTAGACGTCTCAACATCTGATGCAGCACAGATGACCACCAGTGCCGGGGCCAGCAGTGCGGAGCGGTCCACTCTGGATGCGGCGGCGCCAACAGGAGGAGCTGGGGGGAAGACTCAGCGGCGGCAGACGGTGGTAAGATATTATACTCCTTACTCATTGAAATGTTTTTGAGTAGGCTCGCACAGGAGTGTATGATGTACTGTACAGTAGTACACAGTACACTAGTATAAGTAGACTGTACTGTTAAGAACAGTTACTATTTTAGAACTACTTTTTGGGCTACTATCACGGAGAAGACAGTCAACCTTGACTTGTAATAGCATTAGCTGCGGTAATTCTCAGGTAGTTTAAGGATGTGAAGAACGAAAAGTTAAAGAAGGATGAAATGAAGGACGAGCGAGTCTTAATATTTATGACTGTAAAAAATGCTTTTGTTGAATGCAATGCAAGATAAGAAGACGGCGGTTTCCAAAATATAATGAAACAGGTGTTAGTTGGTTGTTGACAAAAAAAAAATTGGTACATTTGAGACATTAAGAAGAATCATAAACGTACTTTGGAAGCCTGGATGTTATCTTCTTTATCCTCATCGATAGCAGAGGTGTATGATATAGTAGAGCAGACGCTGAGTGGATGAAGTATAGTCAGTGGCAGTGCCACCCCTATAGAAAAGTAAGACATTCATATCCCCACCTGCATGTACTGCTTAAAGTACTGTGAGTCTGCATCATCATGGCTTGTGTCTGTATTTCTTGGGTGAAAGCTGAGTGAGCTGCCATTTTGGCGGCTAACACAAGTTCACGTACCAGTAATTTATTTTGCAACATAAGAGAAAAAAAATAAAAAAGGCCTTTTTTTAGTACTCTCTGACTATGTATGTAGTAGCGAGTCCACCCATAGTGCTGCTAGTCGAATTCCTGAAACTCCCAGTAATGTCACAGGCTTACAAAGACGGCTGAAAGATACATGCCAAAATGTTATACTGTTACAACAGGTATCTGTGCACACGTCGCCTTTTACAGAGTAAATGCTGTAGGTAATCAAACAACACAACCAATAGACAAACAATGTGGAAGTAGTCTTGATAGAAGTTTTTCTTCAATTCAGATTTTATTCACCACGCCCAGCCAACATGTGTTTTGTCAGGGCTAGTAGCCCACGACTTCATCAGGGCTCCCGCGGGCAGCGGTTCCAAAGCTATTGCCACAATGGCTACGTGCTCTCAGCCGGTTCTAATTCCGACCCGGCTACCGGGTACTGTGGAGGTTCTCGCTGATTCGTCTCAGCCGTCTGTGTAATGGTTAATACCAAAGATGCGACACACCATAGGAGTATCCGTGTTCGCGGCAGGTTAAGCCGTACTGCTTTCCAGCGTCTCCGCATGTAAATGCGGAAGTCATTTACACGCGGAGACGCTGGAATGCTGAGATGGCTGAGACGAATCAGAGAGAACCTCCACAGTACCCGGTAGCCTGGTTGGAATTAGAACCGGCTGAGAGCACATAGCCATTGTGGCAATAGCTTTGGAACCCCTGCCGCGGGAGCCCTGATGAAGTCAGGGGCTCCTAGCCCTGACGAAACATTTGTTGGCCGGGCGTGGTGAATAAAATCTGAATTGAAGAAAAACTTCCATCAAGACTACTTCTACATTGTTTGTCTATTGGTTGTGTTGTTTGATTACCTACAGCATTTTCTCTGTAAAAGGCGACGTGTGCACAGATACCTGTTGTATCAATTATGTTTGGATCTTGGTCCTAATTGGATGTTTAGGTTCTTTCTCCTATCTTGGGCATACTCAAAATAGTGGTTAGAAATTATAAATAACGTCAAACACGGGAGGCGCCAGTTGTGGATCGACAATCAAAAAAAACCTGGTCCGTTATCTTCAAAATGTTATACTGTGTTTGCAACTTGCTGGTGTTACTGATGCTGGTGTTACTGAGTGTCAACTTTCCGTTGAATTATTTTGACTTTATGTCAAGGACTATTGGTACAGTATTTTTCTTTCTTTCTTCATAGATGCTACTCCAAAAAAGCTCACCCGTAAGGAGATGGCTGTCCGGGCCAGGGCCCATAAGCTGGAGGCTATTTGTGCCGAGTATCGCCGGTTGTGGGCTTGGGAGCATGAGGATACTACAACAACCAGTACATCCTCCTCCACTGCCCCCGGGTCCACCAGCCACAAGCCTCCAGCCAAAAGGAGCCGTGGCCCGACAGCCTCCCGCCGCCGCACAGCAGCAAAAACAACAGCTGCCCCCCCAGTGCCTGGATGGTACATCAGCGCCGCCTCTAAAATCGAGTGGACTACCTGGAGTGGTTGGGCGAAAAACATCAGCGCCAGCTCCAGGACCTCCGCAAAGAGCTGCAGGACGTGCAGCACCAGCTGTCCACACTACGCCACTGGAGGAAGTGACTGTCTCTTGCCCCTTTTTTAAAGACTGTTGGGGGGGGGGGTGGGAATTGGGGTTTTGGGAAAGGGGACTTTTTGATTTTTGGACATTGGTTTGGTTAGGGAGGGGGGTGAGTTGGGGTATATTTATTATTATTTATTTTTCATAATAATTATATTTTTCATTCCAAAACACAGTATACGGCACGCGCTCATTTTGTGAGGGGGTTGGCGGTGGTTACTGGACGTTTGGTTTTTCAAACTTACCAGCATGAATGAAACATCTTGTCCTGAAATGTACCAAAATGCAAGTAACCGACTTAGTCAATTCAGTAGCCCTACTACTGTACTTTACTAGTAGTACTGTCAGTCTCTGCTCTCCTCCAAATTAGTCCTAGCCCATTATTCTACTACCTCTCCAATACGCTTATCTTACCTGTGATTTCTGAATCACGGTTGGTGAATAAGGTTGGTTGTTGACTTGAATCCTCGACGGATGTAGTCGTACACACTGGCAGTATCACCATATGAAAAAAGAAAATAAAACATTGAGTTTGGCTGAGCGTAGCATTAGAAACAGTACATTAGATAGTACGGTAGAGAACAGTGCCCTAAATTGTAGTCTAAGCAGTGTTAAATGAATGTAAATATAAGAAGTAGTTGCGTGGAGTTCGACTGCTATAGGAAATTAAGGCAAAGGACATGTCATCAACGTAACTTAATCATTAAGCATTTGATTGTTCACGTCGTGTGGGAGGAGGATGTTCTTATCAATCCACGATGGCGGACATGAACTTCTGATTGTAATGATTTTGGCTGCTTTGACCTTATCCTCCCCAGCAAGTGTGTGGAATTTATTGTTGTTGTTAGTCACACCACAATGAAATACCACACAGCCCGGGGGAAGAGGGTTAGGGTTTGAAAATTGGATGGAAATGGGGTTTTTTGGGAAAGTTTGGTAGAGAGGAAAAAAAACACAGCATGGACAGTCAAACAACAGATGAAGAGAAACAAATATTTGGATTTGAACTACGAAGAAACAAGTTGGGAGCACAGGGCTGCAGTCATTACGCAATTTTACTTGCCTCTCTGCCCTAAGAGAGAATAAACACTTAGAACATTAAATTACTGTTAAACATACCAAAAAAATAGCAAATTTAGAAGCAGAGAGAAAAGAAATTCAGATTCACACTCATAGACGTTCACAGCAATAACATTACTTAAAAGATAAGTAGAAATGAATGGATACTGTTACTGTATGTTGTTGTAATTGTCCTGTTGAATTTGGGAAGTTGCAAGCATCAAGCCATTCCGAGTTATTTGCTGTACTTCTCCGTTCCATCTGACGCTCCGTCGATCAATGTTGGTGACCAGAAGACACCCTGTACACTGCCTGCCTGGCGGATGCTGAATTGCGTGCCGCTAATGTGAAGCCTGACTTCATCCTTTTTTCCATTGCACAGGGTGAAAGCCGCCCTGTAAATGTTGATGCAAAAACAGGAAGTGATATTAAAACACCACTGAGAAAAAAATATAAGGTACGTACGCTGTGTAGTGCAAAATGTCACACTTTCAGTTTCAGAATCGACAGTACAATAGTTTTGAAAGGCTGTACTCTCAGTCTCCTTTTGAAGGATAAATAAGTATGGGCGAATTTTGCGGATCTTTCCCCTCAAGCTAAGTGTAGTGTAAACTACGATTTTAGAACAAAATTAGTCCTTCCCAGCAGTGCTCTCAGACCCTTAAACACCGACGCTAAAATGTAGATTACCCCCAATCAGACCACAAAAAACATGCAATACTACTACCTGTCTGAGGCCTTGTGGAAAATGGTGACAAAACATACTTTGAAAGTAAAGTAGGCCCAAATTCCCCCTTTCCCACCACTGATTTTCTTCAAACCACTTGCAACCAAAATTAGACTTTTCTCGACAAGTGCTCAAAGAGTAGACACCAGAACCCAGTTGCCAAAATCTCAAACTCCCCCAACACATGCAATACTGCTAACCCTAACGAGCCCTAAGTTAAAAATAGTGTCAAAGGCTTTCTTCTACTAGGTCCTAACTCAACTTTGCCACCATGGATTTTCTTCATACCTCTAGCCATCAAAAGTATCCATACCAAGCGTTGGTCCAAGACCCCAAAACCCACCCACAAACACCAGGAACACCCCCAAACAGCCCCCTGAAAACGCTAAAGTGAGCAAAATGTCTGAAAATAGAAAAAAAAATTAATCTCCGATTTTCTCCAAACCACTTTTATCCGGTATAAGACCTTCACAGCAAAGCCCCCAGACCCATCAACCCAGGCAAAAACTAGTTTAACCCCCACAAACAGCCAAAAAGCAAAAAATGGAAAAATGGGCACTTAGAAATATTTAGCCCTAGTTCCAAAATCACTCCGTGCGCGCTCTGCAGGTAGGCCCTAACTCCCCTTTGCCACCATGGATTTCCGTCAAACCTCTTGCAATCAAAAGTATCCATAACCAGCGTTGCTCCAAGACTCCAAAACCCACCCACAAACACCAGGAACCCCCCCAAGGAGGCCCCCCAAAACACAAAAGTGAGCGAAAACTCTGAAAAGTTAAAAACTTTTTCACCTCTGATTTTATCCAAAACACTTTTATCTGGTATTAGACCTTCACAGCATTGCCCCCAGACCCGTCAACCCAGGCTGAAACAAGTTTAACACACACAAACAGGCAAAAAGCAAAAGTACAAAAACTGGGACTTAGAAATATTTTGCCCTACTTCAAAATCACTCTGTGCGTGCTCTGCAGCTATGCCCTAACTCCCCTTTGCCCCAATCGATTTTCTTCAAACCTCTTGCAATCAAAGGTATACATACCCAGCGTTGTTCCAAGACCCCAAAACCCACCCACAAACACCAGGAACCCCCTAAGCAGGCCCCCAAAAGCACGAAAGTGAGCAAAAACTCTGAAAAGTTAAAAACTTTTTCACCTCTGATTTTATCCAAAACACTTTTATCTGGTATTAGACCTTCACAGCATTGCCCCTAGGCTTGTCAACCCAGGCTGAAACAAGTTTAACACCCCCAAACAGGAAAAAAGCAAAAGTGCAAAAACGGGGACTTGGAAATATTTTGCACTACTTCCAAAATCACTCCTTACGTGCTCTGCAGCTAGGCCCTACCTCCCCTTTACCACCATGGATTTCCGTCAAACCTCTTGCAATCAAAAGTATCCATACCCGGTGTTGCTCCAAGACCCCAACACCCATTCACAAACACCAGGAATCCCCCCAAACAGCCTCCCGAAAATGCTAAAGTGAGCGAAATTCCTGAATATGGAAAAACTTTTTCACCTCCGATTTTCTCCAAACCACTTTTATCCGGTATTAGACCTTGACAGCAATGCCACCAGACCCGTCAACCAAGGCGAAAACAAGTTTAACCTCCCCAAACAGCCAAAAAGCAAAAATGGAAAAATGGGCACTTTGACATATTTCTGCATATTTCCCAGATCACTCCGTGCGCGCTCTGCATCTAGGCCCTAACGCCCCTTTGCCACCATGGATTTTCTTCAAACCTCTTGCAATCAAAAGTATCCATACCCAGCGTTGCTCCAAGGCCCCAAAACCCACCCACAAACACCAGGAACCCCCCAAGCAGGCCCCCAAAAATCGTGTTTTTGGGGGCAAAATCTCTGAAAAGTTTAAAACTTTTTCACCTACGATTTTCGCCAAACCACTTTTATCCGGTATTAGACCTTCACAGCATTGCCCCCAGACCCCTCAACCCAGGCGGAAACAAGTTTAACTCCCCCAAACAGCCAAAAAGCAAAAATGGGCCTACTACCTTCAATTCAGTCCAAATACGGTGTGCAGCTAGGCCCTAACTCCCCTTTTCCACCATGGATTTCCTGAAAAACAAATGCAATCAACATTAGACTGTGCCAGAAGTGCTCCCAGACCCCAAAACCCACCCACAAACACCTGGAAACCCCCCAAACAGCACCCCAAAGACATGCAAGTGAGCAAAAACGCAAAAACCTTTTCACCATGGATTTGGTCCAAACACTTGATTCCGATATTAGACCTTCCGAGCTATGCCCCCAGACCCCTGCAGCCACCCACAAAAAAGCAGAACACCCCCAAACAGGCAAAAAGCATAAATGGGCCTACTACCTTCAATTCCGTCCATATACGCTGTGCAGCTAGTCCCTAACTCCCCTTTTCCACCATGGACTTCCTGAAAAACAAATGCAATCAACATTAGACTGTGCCAGCAGTGCTCCCAGACCCCAAAACCCACCCACAAAAACCTGGAAGCCCCCCAAACAGCACCCCAAAGACAGGCAAGTGAGCAAAAACGTAAAAACTTTTTCACCATGGATTTGGTCCAAAACACTTTCCGATATTAGACCTTCTGAGCTATGCCCCAAACCCCTGCAGCCACCCTCAAAAAAGCAGATACCCCCAAACAGGCAAAAAGCAAAAATGGGCCTACTACCTTCATTCAATTCAGTCAAAATACGTTGTGCTGCTAGGCCCTAACTCCCCTTTTCTACCATGGACTTCCTGAAAAACAAATGCAATCAACATTAGACTGTGCCAGCAGTGCTCCCAGACCCCAAAACCCACCCACAAACACCAGGAACCCCCCAAGCAGGTCCCCAAAAACACAAACGTGAGCGAAAACTCGGAAAAGTTTAAAAAAAATGTCACCTCCGATTTCTCAAACCACTTTTATCCGGTATTAGACCTTCACAGCAATGCCCCCAGACCCGTCAACCCAGGCGGAAACAAGTTTAACCCCTCCCAAACAGCCAAAAAGTAAAAATGGGCCTACTACCTTCAATTCAGTCCAAATACGCTGTGCAGCTAGGCCCTAACTCCCCTTTTCCACCATGGATTTCCTGAAAAATAAATGCAATCAACATTAGACTGTGCCAGCAGTGCTCCCAGACCCCAAAACCCACCCACAAAAAACTGGAAGCCCCCCAAACAGCACCCCAAAGACAGGCAAGTGAGCAAAAACGCAAAATCTTTTTCACCATGGATTTGGTCCAAAACACTTGATTCCGATATTAGACCTCCCGAGTAATGCCCCCAGACCCCTGCAGCCACCCGCAAAAAAGCAGAACACCCCCAAACAGGCAAAAAGCATAAATGGGCCTACCACCTTCAATTCAGTCCAAATACGCTGTGCAGCTAGGCCCTAATTCCCCTTTTCCACCATGGACTTCCTGAAAAACAAATGCAATCAACATTAGACTGTGCCAGCAGTGCTCCCAGACCCCAAAACCCACCCACAAAAACCTGGAAGCCCCCCAAACAGCACCCCAAAGACAGGCAAGTGAGCAAAAACGCTGAAACCTTTTCACCATGGATTTGGTCCAAAACACTTGATTCCGATATTAGACCTTCCGAGCTATGCCCCCAGACCTCTGCAGCCACCCGCAAAAAAAGCAGAACACCCCCAAACAGGCAAAAAGCAAAAATGGGCCTACTACCTTCAATTTAGTCCAAATACGCTGTGCAGCTAGGCCCTAACTCCCCTTTTCCACCATGGATTTCCTGAAAAACAAATGCAATCAACATTAGACTGTGTCATCAGTGCTCCCAGACCCCAAAACCCACCCACAAAAACCTGGAAGCCCCCTAAACAGCACCCCAAAGAGAGGCAAGTGAGCAAAAAAGCTAAAACTTTTTCACCATGGATTTGGTCCAAAACACTTGATTCCGATATTAGACCTTCCAAGCTATGCCCCCAGATCCCTGCAGCCACCCGCGAAAAAGCAGAAAATCCTTAACAGGCAAAAAGCAAAAATGCAATAACTCATACTTAGAACGTTTTCAGCCAACCAATCAACATCGGTCCAAAGGCCCTCTGCAGCTAGGCCCTAACTCCTCTTTCCCACCATGGATTTTCTTCAAATCACTTCCAATAAAAATGATGCTATCCCAGCAGTGCTCCCAGACTCCCACACCCTCCCCCACTAATCTAGAACACTACCAAACAGCCCCCCAAATACAAGCATTACTGGTATATTCATAACATGGCAAATTGCGCTGTTCACAAAACATTGCTGTTTTCAGCACTTCCACTACTTTGATCCTCTTGAAACTCACCTGGACAGTCACTTGTTCCAGCGATTCACAATAATTTCAGCAAGGCAGAAGAAAATCGAACCACTGCGCTCTTTGAGAAAGAAGGAGAAGAAGAAAAAGGTCTACGACTAGTTTTCACTTAGTTTTCACCCAAACACACGCGCCCGCAAAACACCCGAAAAGGCCAAAATTCTGCCAATTTTGGACCAAAGAGCAGCAAACCCCCCTAAAACATTGCCAACATCATTATGAACGAGCCTGCATCAGGCCCGAGCCCTAGAATTAGCGTGAACCATACCAACTTAAACCCAAAAAGCCTAGTAAAACACACTGAACCGTAAACCGTAGATATGCTTTGTCTGTCTGTGTCAAAGAGCCTAGGTATGCTACATCAGGAGGATGCTTCACTCAGTGGTGCCTGCCTTGACCGTCTGCATGGCCCTGCCGCAAGCATGGGCCAAAAATCTTTTCCGCTGAAGAATTAGAAATTTTTCGGTACTTTCGCTGGATTTGCGAAATACCGAAAAACAGCAAATTTTGCAAACACAACGGATGTTTGGCCCAAGCTTGAGGCAGTGCCAAGCAGAGGGTCAAGGCAGGCAGCACTGAGTGTAGCAACCTGATGTAGCATACCTTGGCTCTTTGTCAGACAGACAAAGCATATCTAATTGTATGCAGCAAGCCACATAGCCCCAATTTTACATGAACTGCTGTCTGGAGTTGTCTCTGCCTGGCATAACAACAACAGTACACTGCCTCGCCCTTGACTAATACATACCACGAATAGACAGACATGTAGTCCTGCTGTAGTAGTTGTTGTATACTGGTTTACCTGTTTGCCACTCACAAAATGGCCATCATTCTTCCGTAAATCAACGCTGATGATCCATCCATCCCAGTCAGTGACTGTAAAGAAAAAAGATATATTATTTAATTAATCATCATGGTATATTGGCAAGTGAGTCCGCTCCAAGGACAGTTTGCATATTTTGTGAAATGCAATATAGTGGCCCCTGAATTTGAAGTACAATTTTAATTAAACAAGGTAAAAAAAAAAGAGTTGTTGATTGACATGAGTTACAATTACTGTGTGAAAGATTAGATAATAACTAAGACAAGACATATGAATCATCATTTCATGCACAAAAAACAAACAGCAAATGGTTTCATCAGAGCCAGACAGCCATTGCTGTCCAGTGCATGCCATCTTCTCAATTATTCATTACCTGTTCTACTTTTTGTCCGCATCTTCTTCAGAAAGTGAGGGCCCACAGGGCAGCCTCTCCTGTCAATATCAAAAGTAATTCTGTCAGCAATCAGCAAGCATGTAGTCAGTCAGTAATTTCAGTCCCACTTGAGGGGACTCGTCGTAATCCATCCATCTGCCTTGAGGGAAATGGATAGGGGGAGTCTGGAGGAGGAGAATAAAGGAGCATGATTGAGTTGTGAACTTGTGAACCTCAGGAATGCAGACTGTGGCACCTTCAAATCAATAAGGAATATAAGATGAAGACAGTGCTGCTAATGGACTTGTTGTGATTATGTGATTAGAGTTTTGTTGTGGTAAAAGTTGCAAAACAAAGAAAGACACACAGGAATAAAAGTGAATAAGGACGAAAAAAGGAATTCATTTTCAGGGCTCAGTGTCAGAGAAGTAGAGCTTGTCCTCCAACTCCATGATTTGAGACAGGAACAGGTCAGGTAACAGAGAAGAACTTCCGTCACCTAAGTTGGTGTCCTCTTCTTCCTGCGTGCATCCACGTACTTTGTAATCTGGTGGTATCAAGTGCTGATTCATCTTGATCAGTGTTAACCTCTCCACATTTTTGGCCGAGAGCCGGGACCTTTTTGAAGTTACAATGGCACCAGCAGCACTGAAAAAACGTTCAGAAGACATGTTTGCGAGTGGGCAAGACAAATAATTTAGAGCCAGGTTGGCGATCAGTGGCCATAGAGACATTTTCCTGTACCAATACAGCAATGGGTTCATATGAACAAAGACCTGTGTTGGCTCATCCAGATAGGCCTGCACCATCAACTCAAGGTTCTCCACGGTTGCTCCACTTTGCGTACCATCTGTGGCCTTCTCAGCACTGGAACAAACAAACCCTTGATGAGTTAGCCAATCCGCTTCCGACAATATTATGGCTGGGCCTGGTGCAGGTGAGGATGATGATATGTTGCTGCTGGTGCCGTTAACGGCTGTGAGGGAAAGTGACTCCCTTCGGCCAAAGATTCAGAAGTGGAACTTGACGCTGGATCACCTGCTGATTCAGTTGGACTTCTGACGGCTCCTTGAATTCTCTGCCGATCTTTTTTGAACCGTCTGGCTGATACAGCTATCCAATGTTTGTATTTTGAAACATCTGCCTCTTCAAAACGAATGAATGCTTTGCAGGCCACTGCCTTTTTGTACCGTGGATCCAGAATAGTGGCACAAATGTAATGTTGTTCTGTATGTATCTTTTGAAGCCTTTCATTGGCAACTAGAAGGCTTAATAAGTTCTCCGCCAACAGATATGCAGCTTGCTTTCCACCATCATCTCTCAACGTTGAAGACACCTTCAGTTGGTGCTCTAGCATGCGCAACAATGGGATAGCTTTGCTCAAAGAACAGTCCTCCCTGCTGACTTCAGGCGTGAATACCTCAAAAGGACAAAGCATGTCTGTCAGGCTTTTAACTAGCTGCCATTCCTCCAACTCTAGCCTCAGGTCAATAAAACCTAATTGTAAAGATATAGTCATTGATTACCATGCACTGCTCATACAGACGCTCAAGCATGTAATAGGTTGAGTTCCAACGTGTTGCCACCTCCTGGATGAGTCCTTTGACTCGCACTTTACGTACATGTTGAATGCTCCTCAGCTGCTTCCGAGCCTTAAAAGAATGGCTGAAATGTGTGCAGATTCTTCGGCACATAGACAGTAACTTCTTGACTTGGGTTTCAGTTTTCAAAAAATCTTGAACAACCAGGTTTATACAGTGCGCCAAACACGGCACTCTGAAATAGTCACCGTCCTGCATGGCCCTAACTATATTACTGCCATTATCCGTGGAAACATAACCAACTATGCGATTTCTTGGTTGCAGCCATTCAGAGACCTTACTGTTAAACTCATCCAAAATGTTTTTTGCAGTATGACTTTTCTCCATGGCAAACATGGCTAATGTTGCATGTTTCCGAGAAGCTTGAAAAACTGTGTGCAGGTCAACAACTTCACTTGACTTGTCTCTAACCCCTGCAAAAGACCCTGCAAAAGAGACCCAGTGATGCACATGTAATCAATGGTTCGGCAACTGGTCCACATGTCTGTTGTCAAGTGGATAGTGTGAACAGCACTCTTCTGCAAAGCTATCCCAATCACCTCCTGCACATCTTGATGTAGTGCTGGAACCGCAACTCTGGCAAAATAGGACCGGCTAGGAACCTTCCATTTAGGGGAGACTGTTGCCACTAATTCTAGAAACCCCACCCCTTCCACAAAAGAAAAAGGGAGAAGGTCCAGCTCTAGCATTTTAGCCAGCTTTGCGTTATACAGACGTACCGTTGGGTGGTTGCGTTCAAATGGCGCCCCCTACCACAACATTGCGCAAATGGTGGGCTGGATCATTTTACGTGATGATGATGATGACGTCTTCAAACCAGTTAGGCCCATTGGTGTCTCTCCAACACTCTTAGTGTGCCTCATAGATGTTGCAGGGGTAGAGGATGTGGGCGATACCACTGCAGTGCTGCTGCCAGGGGTACTGGGTGTACCAGAGAAAATGTCTGTCGCTTCTTCACTTCCCCCCCTGCACAATCAGATTCTCGTCATCATCAGATGCAATATCAAGCGATACATTTGGATTTGTTTTTCTTTTGCCTTCCTCGTACTTCCTCATGCGTGCTTCCCACTCAATAGTGTGGTGTTTTTTGAGATGACCTCTCTGGCCTCTGGTACCATAGTTGGAACCAAGCATACCCTGACTAACGCATGCTTTACGAATTGAACAAACAACCATGTTTTCAGCCTTTGCGCTAACAGTAAAGAAGTCCCAAACTAGGGACTGGTGATGTCTGCTGAAGGTGGAGGTGCTACTTTGACTTTCAATGCCAGATGAAGTGGGGGATGGGCATGGCTGAATTTGTTTCTGTTGTTCACTTACAGCACCACTACTTGAGGTCGAGCTGGATGGAGGTCCATGCCAGCCCATCCTACTAAAAAAGATGGAAGCTGTAGGTCGTGTTGGTGTTGTAGTTAACTGTGGTGGTATCAGTGCCACATCGCCCATATCCCGCTCTGCAGCCATTCGGGATAGGGTCAAAATGTGTGTCTGCTGCATGCCCGTTGGGGCTGGAGTGATGACTGTGATGACTGGGTCGTAGTCAGGCTGTTCATCAGCAGCAGAAGACACCGCTTTTTGTTCGTCGTCATCACCCATAAGTCGAAGCTTTGTGGGAGCCTGAGCCCAATGAGGCGGAGGTGCTGTTTCCAGCTTGGTCCACGGCGGACACCGCTGCTGCTGCAGGCGTAGTTTTTTTTCCACAAAAATAGTGTTGGTAGGCACACCAGTCTCCTTGGTAGGTGGTGCCACTTGCTTCTTCTGCTCCTTCTTACCGGCAGTGGCACTGGCGACTTTTATCACTGAGGCGCTATGGCCAACTTTCTTTGGGGCCATCTTCTTGAGATGTCAGAACAGCAGGCCACAGTTGCACGAGTTGCAGAGTTGTCTTGTCTGTGGCCACACGTGACATCATGTGATGTTTTGCTGCACACACCGCTGCAGGACTACATCCTGGCACTGGTTGTTCTCTTGTGCACTTAAAAGAAATGTAAGCCAGAGGAACATCAGTTATACACCCCAAAAAGTCGAAAAACACTCAAAAATCCCAAAAATCCCATGCCATCCATGCCCTCAATGATGTTTAAATTCAAGACACCCCAGAGAAAGACTAGGCCCATGCACCACTGAGTACCCCTGGGCATAATGGTTGAAAGCAAGGCAAAGTGGGTGCAGGCCTGAGCACACTGCCTGGCTTAAAAATATCCCCTTGACCCCCACCACGTGGCCAGGCCCTGCCTGTCCCAGGCCTCAAAATGGCCCCCACCCACATGGCCAGGCCCCAACACCACCCCAAAAAGTCGAAAAAAACACTCAAACATCCCCATAATCCCATACCATCCCTGCCCTCAATGATGTTTAAATTCAAGACACCCCAGATAAAGACTAGGCCCATACACCACTGAGTACCCCTGGGCATAATGGTTAAAAACAAGGCAAAGTGGGTGCAGGCCTGAGCACACTGCCTGGCTTAAAAATGGCCCATTGACCCCCATCACATGGCCAGGCCCATCATGTCCCAGGCCTCAAAATGGCCCCTACTCACATGGCAAGGCCCCAACACCACCCCAAAAAGTAGAAAAACACTCAAAAATCCCCACAATCCCATGCCATCCATGCCCTCAATGATGTTTAAATTCAAGACACCCCAGAAAAACACTAGGCCCATGCACCACTGAGTACCCCTGGGCATAATGGTTGAAAGCAAGGCAAAGTGGGTGCAGGCCTGAGCATACTACCTGGCTTAAAAATGGCCCCTTGACCCCCACCACATGGCCAGGCCCTGCCTGTCCCAGGCCTCAAAATGGCCCCCACCCACATGGCCAGGCCCCAACATCACCCCGAAAAGTTGAAAAACACTCACAAATCACCACAATCCCATGCCATCCATGCCCTCAATGATGTTTAAATTCAAGACACCCCACATAATGACTAGGCCCATGCACCACTCATTACACCTGGGCCTACTGGCTAGTGAGGCTTTTCAGGCACCCCAATTTTTTTTTTTAAAAATCCACATATAAGTAGTGAGCTAAAATTCCATGACATAAATGCGAATTAAGTTAAAAAAACTAATCACAGAAACAGTTGTATCATGCACCCATGACTAACCCTGGGCCTACTGGATACTGTGGCTACCCACCACAATATATATTTTGTTAAAGTTGTGAAAAAAGTTTTAGAACTACAGTTGCCTCAACTGCAATGTCCCAAACAAACAACACCAACTTACTTGTAAAATCTCAAGTCCCAAATTGATCCAAACTCCAAAGTCCAAAAAATCCCCAAATACAAATCCAGCAGCAGTCACAGAAAGTAATCCTTATAGCTCAACAGCCAAATGAAAAGTGACCAGTACATGCACAAAGCACTGGGAGGAGCCTCCTGGACAGGAACAGGAAGTTGGAGACTCTGAGGCACTTCCTTCCTCCTACCCCACCCAAAAAAATGGACTCCTGCACCAAAAAGTGCAGTCAAATGTCAATCTGAGGAGTTATTCTGATCAAAATCATCATTTTCACAAAGTTCATGCTTCCTGCGTTGGATTTCTTGTGCGCGCAGAATTGCAATATTTGCAATTTCGGGAACGCGAGCTGTTCGAATCTCCCGCCGGAAGTCAGCTGCGCGCCGTTGCGGGCTTTTATGACGTACTTGCATTGTCAAACTCTCGTCGTGCAAGGTGGCAAGCCGCGATGATGTAATTGTGTTCGAAAAACTCTCGCGCGATCACGCAGCAAGATCGAAAATGGCGCGCACACGCAAACCTGAAGAAAAACAACTCAGCGGACTCAGAATCACGGTAAGACAACGCCACGCGCGCGATATTGTATTTTTCAAGCGCGCCCAAGCAGAATATTTCGTAGCTTGCGAATGTGCGGATTATTGGGTAAATTCACGCGATTCGCGAAATCGTCAAAAATCCGCAAATTCGCCCGCGAAACGGATTTTACGCCCACGCTTAATAGAAATCCTGCTGGAATGCCCCTTTTTTATTCCTTTTTTTAGTGGGTGGGCATTGGGCTATGTTGGGGAAGAGTTGGGGTTTATAGGTTTATTTTTGAATTTTCTTAAACAGACATTGGTTGTGACCTTTATCTTTTTAGGCATTAGTTGGGTTTTGGAGTGGTGTGGGTCAGGTATTGTGGGACTTTTTATATTAATTTATTTTGTTAGGGGATTTAAATGATATTTATACTTAAACTTTACATATAATGTAAATGCTTTGTGGGTGGTTACTCTTTTATGTTACACAGTTACCTTCTTTTCCTGCAGGAGGGCTGCAGCCAGTTTTTGATTAAAATAATCTGCCGATTTTGTAATACACAAACAGATATATGCGGTACCCTCACTGAGTGACTTGTCCTACTAGTCCTGTCAGTCTCTCCCCCTCCTACACATTGTCTTTCATTTGGAAGGCAGAAATACATCAAAAGTCAATAGGTAATAACAGTTGCTCTACAATTCTGTGTTGCCCTAAGTCTCACAATGAAAATGGTACCTCACTTGTGTGGGTAGGCTTTATGCCTGCAACAGGAAACAGCTCAAAAAGCAACATGGACATGCTTTTTTTTCACAGTGAAAACTGACCCTTTTTTTGGTAAGTGCCTAGGCTGTAGATTTTTAACCCTAACTCTGCCGGCACCCAGGGAAACCTAGCAAACCTATCCATTTGTTAACACTAGACACCTGGGGGAATCCAGGATGGGGTGACTTAACTGGCTCTCACCAGGTTCTGTTACCCAGAATCCCTTTCAAGACTTAAGATTTGGAAAAAAACACACATTTTCCTCATATTTCTGTGGTGGAAAGTTCTGGAATCTGCATAGAGCCACAAAATTCCATGCACCCCGCGTTTCCAAAAGTCATCTGAGAAAAATGGTACCTCACTTGTGTGGGTAGGCCAAGTGCCTGCGACAGGAAACAGCCAGAAATGCAACGTGTACACACCACATTTTCACAGTTAAAACTAACCCTTTTTTTTCACAAAGTGCCTAGCTGTAGATTTTGAACCCTAGCTCTGCCGACACCAAGGGAAACCTAACAAACCTATACATTTTTCAAAACAAGACACCCAGGGAAATCCAGGTTGGGGAGACATGACTGTCTCTGAACAGGTTCTGTTACCCAGAATCCCTTGCAAACCTAACAATTTGTAAAAAAAACAAAACATTTTCCTTACATTTCTTTGGTGGAATGTTCTGGAATCTGCGTAGATCCACAAAATTCCATGCACCCCACATTCCCAAAAGTCTTCAGATAAAATGGTACCTCACTTGTGTGGATAAGCTGATTGCCTGCCACAGGAAGCAACCAAAAACACAATGTGGACACACCACATTTTCACAGTGAAAACTAACCCTTTTTTTGCGAAGTGCTAGCTGTAGATTTTGAACCCTAACTCAGCGGGCACCTAGAGAAACCTAGCAAACTTATATTTTTTTGAAAGCTAGATGCCAATGGGAATCCAGGATGGGGTGACTTGACTGGATTTCACCAGGTTTTGATACCCAGAATCCCTTGCAAACCAAAAGAATTTGTCAAAATAACCCATTTTCCTCACATTCCTGTGGTGGAAAGTATTGGAATATGCGTGGGTCCACAGAGTTCCTCCCACCCCGTGTTCCACAAACTCTTCCGAGAAAAATGGTACTTCACTTGTGTGGGTAGTCTTACTGCCCACAACAGAAAATGGCCCAAAACGCAACATGGACACACCACATTTTCACAGTGAAAACGGATCCTTTTTTTGCAAAGTGCCTAGCCAGAGATTTTGAACCCTAGCTCTGCCAGTACGTAGGAAAACCTAGCAAACCCATACATTTTTAAAACTAAATCCCCAGGGGAATCCACAATGGGGTGACTTGACTGGCTCTCACCAGGTTCTGTTACCCAGAAACCCTTGCAAACCCAAAAATGTGTCCCCAAGAACATATTTTCCTCACATTTCTGTGGTGGAGAGTAGTGGAATCTGCGTGGTCTACAAAATTCTACAAACCCCGACCTTCCCAAAGTCTTCCGAGAAGAATGGTACCTCACTTGTGTGAGTAGGCCTTGTGCCTGCGACAGGAAGCGCTCTAAAATGCAACATGAACACACCACATTTTCACAGTAAAAACACTCTTTTTTTGCACAGTGCCTAGCTGTAGATTTTGAAACCTAGCTCGGCTGGCACCTTTGCAAACTTAGCAAACCTATACATTTTTAAAAACTAGACACCTAGGGAAATCCAGGATTGGGTGACTTGACTGGCTCTCACCAGGTTTTGTTACCCAGAATCCCTTGCAAACCTCAAAATGTGTAAGAAAAACCCATTTTCCTAACATTTCTGTGTTGGAAAGTTCTAGAATTAGCGTGGATCCACAAAATTCCATGCACCCTGCATTCACCTAAGTTTTCCAAGAAAAATGGTACCTCACTTGTGTCAAGTACCCACGACAGGCAAATGCCCAAAACGTATTGTGGAGACATCATAATGACCTATCACAAAACTACCTGGTTTTGCAAGGAGGGTCCCACCAGGCTTGGTGGCCATCTTGGGAATGGTACAAAAGGGGGTGGTGATGGACGGAGCATCTGAATCAATCAAACACTCACACACAGTCAAAAGATCTGGGTTTAATCCATCACCGGTCTTTAGCCCACTCTGCCACCCCAGTTCAGACATGGCTATATGCAAATCAGTCTGACCCTGTGCCTCATGGGAACAGTGCAGCCCGAACTGCCAAGCCATGTCTTCCCTGGACCGGAAACAAGCTTCTGAGGACCGGTTTCTGGCATTCCAGCTGTCTTCAGCCCGGCTTGCTTGAATCCAGTGGCAAAGTGAGCAAGGGACTTACGTCTGAGTATACCCTGCCACACTTATGGCGGCCAAAAGCGGTACAAAAGGAGGTGGTGATGGACGGAGCATCTGAATCAATCAAACACTCACACCCAGTCAAAAGATCTGGGTTTAATCCATCACCGTTCTTTAGCCCACTCTGCCACCCCAGTTCAGACATGGCTATATGCAAATCAGTCTGACCCTGTGCCTCATGGGAAAAGTGCTGCCCGAACTGCCAAGCCGTGTCTTCCCTGGACCGGAAACAAGCTTCCGATGACCGGTTTATGGCATTCCAGCCGTCTTCAGCCCGGCTTGCTTGAATCCAGTGGCAAAGTGAGCAAGGGACTCACGTCTGAGTATACCCTGCCACACTTATGGCGGCCAAAAGCGGAACAAAAGGGGGTGGTGATGGACGGAGCATCTAAATCAATCAAACACTAACACCCAGTCAAAAGATCTGGGTTCAATCCATCACCGTTCTCTAGCCCACTCTGCCACCCCAGTTCAGACATGGCTATATGCAAATCAGTCTGACCCTGTGCCTCATGGGAACAGTGCAGCCCAAACTGCCAAGCCATGTCTTCCCTGGACCGGAAACAAGCTTCCGAGGACCGGTTTCTGGCATTCCAGCCGTCTTCAGCCCAGCTTGCTTGAATCCAGTGGCAAAGTGAGCAAGGGACTCACGTCTGAGTATACCCTGCCACACTTATGGCAGCCAAAAGCGGTACAAAAGGGGGTGGTGATGGACCGAGCATCTGAATCAATCAAACACTCACACCCAATCAAAAGATCTGGGTTTAATCCATCACCGTTCTTTAGCCCACTCTGCCACCCCAGTTCAGACATGGCTATATGCAAATCAGTCTGACCCTGTGCCTCATGGGAACAGTGCAGCCCGAACTGCCAAGCCATGTCTTCCCTGGACCGGAAACAAGCTTCCGAGGACCGGTTTCTGGCATTCCAGCCGTCATCAGCCCGGCTTGCTTGAATCCAGTGGCAAAGTGAGCAAGGGACTCATGTTTGAGTATACCCTGCCACACTTATGGCAGCCAAAAGCGGTACAAAAGGGGGTGGTGATGGACGGAGCATCTGAATCAATCAAACACTCACACCCAGTCAAAAGATCTGGGCTTAATCCATAACCGTTCTTTAGCCCACTCTGCCACCCCAGTTCAGACATGGCTATATGCAAATCAGTCTGACCCTGTGCCTCATGGGAAAAGTGCTGCCCGAACTGCCAAGCCGTGTCTTCCCTGGACCGGAAACAAGCTTCCGATGACCGGTTTATGGCATTCCAGCCGTCTTCAGCCCGGCTTGCTTGAATCCAGTGGCAAAGTGAGCAAGGGACTCACGTCTGAGTATACCCTGCCACACTTATGGCGGCCAAAAGCGGAACAAAAGGGGGTGGTGATGGACGGAGCATCTAAATCAATCAAACACTAACACCCAGTCAAAAGATCTGGGTTCAATCCATCACCGTTCTCTAGCCCACTCTGCCACCCCAGTTCAGACATGGCTATATGCAAATCAGTCTGACCCTGTGCCTCATGGGAACAGTGCAGCCCAAACTGCCAAGCCATGTCTTCCCTGGACCGGAAACAAGCTTCCGAGGACCGGTTTCTGGCATTCCAGCCGTCTTCAGCCCAGCTTGCTTGAATCCAGTGGCAAAGTGAGCAAGGGACTCACGTCTGAGTATACCCTGCCACACTTATGGCAGCCAAAAGCGGTACAAAAGGGGGTGGTGATGGACCGAGCATCTGAATCAATCAAACACTCACACCCAATCAAAAGATCTGGGTTTAATCCATCACCGTTCTTTAGCCCACTCTGCCACCCCAGTTCAGACATGGCTATATGCAAATCAGTCTGACCCTGTGCCTCATGGGAACAGTGCAGCCCGAACTGCCAAGCCATGTCTTCCCTGGACCGGAAACAAGCTTCCGAGGACCGGTTTCTGGCATTCCAGCCGTCATCAGCCCGGCTTGCTTGAATCCAGTGGCAAAGTGAGCAAGGGACTCATGTTTGAGTATACCCTGCCACACTTATGGCAGCCAAAAGCGGTACAAAAGGGGGTGGTGATGGACGGAGCATCTGAATCAATCAAACACTCACACCCAGTCAAAAGATCTGGGCTTAATCCATAACCGTTCTTTAGCCCACTCTGCCACCCCAGTTCAGACATGGCTATATGCAAATCAGTCTGACCCTGTCCCTCATGGGAACAGTGCAGCCCGAACTGCCAAGCCATGTCTTCCCTGGACCGGAAACAAGCTTCCGAGGACCGGTTTCTGGCATTCCAGCCGTCTTCAGCCCGGCTTGCTTGAATCCAGTGGCAAAGTGAGCAAGGGACTCACGTCTGAGTATACCCTGCCACACTTATGACGGCCAAAAGCGGTACAAAAGGGGGTGGTGATGGACGGAGCATCTGAATCAATCAAACACTCACACCCAGTCAAAAGATCTGGGTTTAATTCATCACCGTTCTTTAGCCCACTCTGCCACCCCAGTTCAGACATGGCTATATGCAAATCAGTCTGACCCTGTGCTTCATGCGAATAGTGCAGCCCGAACTGCCAAGCCATGTCTTCCCTGGACCGGAAACAAGCTTCCGAGGACCGGTTTCTGTCATTCCAGCCGTCTTCAGCCCGGCTTGCTTGAATCCAGTGGCAAAGTGAGCAAGGGACTCACGTCTGAGTATACCCTGCTACACTTATGGCGGCCAAAAGCGGTACAAAAGGGGGTGGTGATGGACGGAGCATCTGAAATCTTGGGAAACCTAACAAATCCACGCATTTATGAAAACTAGATACCAGGGGGAGTCCAGTGAGGTATGGCTGTGTGGGTCCTCCAATGTTTTCCTACCCAGAATCCCCGCAAACCTCAGATTTAGCAGAAAAAATCATATTTTTTTCAAATTTCTGTGTGGTAAAGATCTGGAATCTATGTGGATCCACACATTTTCCACCACCCAGCATTTCCACAGGTCTCCCGATAAAATCGATACCTCACTTGCATGGGTAGGTCAAGTACCCGCAACAGGCAAGGGTCCAAAATGTATGGAGGAGACATCAAAATGGCCTTTCACAAAACAACCTGGTTTTGCAAGGAGGGTCCCACCAGGCTTGGCGGCCATCTTGGGAAACCTATTAAATCCACACATTTCTGAAAACTAGATACCCGGGGGAGTCCAGTGAGGTATGGCTGTGTGGGTCCTCCAATGTTTTCCTACCCAGAATCCCCTGCAAACCTCAGATTTAGCAGAAAAAATCACCTTTTTTTCAAATTTCTGTGTGGGAAAGACCTGGAATCTATGTGGATCCACACATTTTCCACCACCCAGCATTCCCACAGGTCTCCCGATAAAATTGACACCTCATTTGCATGGGTAGGTCAAGTACCCGCAACAGGCAAGGGTCCAAAATGTATGGAGGAGACATCAAAATGACCTATCACAAAACAACCTGGATTTGCAAGTTAGGTCACCTGAGTTTTTGGCCCCCGGCTCAGCCGTTATCTTGGGAACTATCAAACCTACACATTTCTGAACACTAGACACCCAGGGGGGGTCCAGCCAGGTATGGCTTGTGTAGGTCCCCCAAAGTTTTCCTACCCTGAATCCTCTGTAACCCTCAAATTTAGCTGAAAAAACACTTTTTTCTCAAATTTCTGTGTGGGAAAGTTGTGGAACCTGCGCAGATGCAAAAATTTCCTAACCACCCAGCATTCCCCCAGGTCTCCTGAGAAAAATGATACCTCACTCACGTGGGTGAGTCAAGTACCCGCGACAGGCAAGGGCCCAAAACAGTTTGAGGTGACATAACAATTGCCTATCACAAAACAACCTGGTTTTGCAATGGGGGTCCAATGGGTTTTTGGCCCGGGGCTCGGCGGCCATCAAGGGAAACCTACCAAACCCACACATTTTTGAAAACTAGACACCTGGGGGAGTTCAGGAAGATATGGTTTGAGTGGATCCCACAAAGTTTCCCTACCCAGAATCTCCTGCAAACCTTAAATTTAGCTGAAAAAATCAAATTTTTCACACATTTCTGTGTGGGAAAGTTGTAGGATCACCTGGCAGACACAAATTTCCTACCACCGAACATTCCCCCAGGTCCCCCCAACAATATTATCTGAGGCCTAGTAGGCATTCTGCCCCCCAGGGGGGCAGAAAAGGGGCTATTGCCCCAATATGCCTCTGGGGAGGGGCAGAAAGACTGTGTAATTATTTTTGGGGTAGGGGCATTATCATGCCCATTCTGGGCAGCCTACACCCCTACATAATAAAAAAAACCCTGGCGCCTAGTGGACTTTCCCCCCAGGGGCAGATCAGGGCCTACTGTCCCATCTGCCCCTGTGGAAGCAGAAAGACTGTTGCATACTTTTGAGGAGGTTTGGGGCAATGGCCTGCCCATCTTGGGCACCCCCCACCCATACATCAATAAAATAAATCCCTGATTTCTAATGGGCTTTCTGGCCCCCGGTGGGCAGAAAGACTGGAATTTCACTGGGGTGGGGGCATTCTCATGCCCATTTTGGGCAGCCCCCACCCCAACATCAATAAAAAAATCCCTGGTTTCTAGTGAGCTTTCTGCCCCTGGGGGAGCAGAAAAACTGTTGCATTCTTTTGGGAGGGGAGGGGGCATTGTCCTGCCCATCTTGGGCATCCCCCACCCCTACAACAATAAAATAAATCCCTGATTTCTAATGGTCTTTCTGCCCCCCCCCGAGGGGCATAAAGACTGGAATTTCACTGGGGTAGGGGCATTTTCATGCCCCTTGTTGGCAGCCCCCACCTCAACCAATAGCAAAAGAATCCCTGGTTTCTAGTGGGCTTTCTGTTCCCCCAGGGAAGACTGGTAGCTAGTGCCCCTGTCTGTCTGTTGGGAGGCAGAAAGACTGATATTTCTCTGGGGGGTGAGGGCATTGCTATGCCCTTTTTGGGCAGCCCCAACCCCAACATCAATAAACAAAATCCCTGGGGCCTCATTTATGAAAAGTGACGCATCGCTGCGTGAAAACAGCGATGCGTCACTTTTCACTGCGCACTCCTTGCGACACCAATGATGCGTCATATTTAATGTATGGCGCATCATGTCGCAAGGACTTACAGATACGTCAGTATTTCTGACGCATCTGTAAGCGCAAAAGTGACGCATTGCTGGAGTGTGTCACAAAAGTGACGCAACTCCAGCAATGCGTCCTTTCACATGGGGAAAGCCCCATGTGAAAGGGCTTGCGTCAGTCTTACGCCTGCTGTGAGGCAGGCGCAAGATTTTGACGCAACCGCATCCTAAAAGTGACGCAGTGAAATCTCATAGATTTCACTGCGTCACTATTACGAGGCTTTTTGCGGGGGAACGCCCCCTCTGCATACATTATACCTGACGCAGGTATAATGTGGCGCAGGGGTTTAAAAAGTGACGCATCTACCTAGATGCGTCACTTTTTAAATATGGCGCAACAAGGCGCATGTTTTACGCTGCCGATGCGTCACAAAAAGTGACGCATCCGCAGCGCAAAAGTGACGCAAGGCCTCATAAATGAGGCCCCTGGTTTCTAGTGGGCTTTCTATTGCCCGGGAGACAGAAAGACTCCTATGCTCAAAAAAAAATAGGGGAGTAAAGGCCCTTGACCAAGTGGCAGCTCCCTACTCCCTGGTGCTAATGAGTGAATCCCTGCTTGAGGATCGCCCTCCTGGGATGACAACCAAGCAGGTATCCACTAGGGAATGATACCATTCGAAAGGAAAGATTATCCCTTTTCCAACGATACCTGTCCCATCTGTGTTGGTGCTCGGTTGGCTGAGATATCCCCACAAGCACCAAAACTAAGAAACTGAAATTAAATTTCAGTTTTGTTTTAATTGAAATGACGATAGCGCACCATGCATGCAATCGTTATTGCAATGAAATACAAAAGGCCTGGAGAGGTTCAGGAAGCTTGTCCCTTACTCCCCAGGCAAAAGAAAAAGGGAAATCCATCTGCTGTCTGCAGCGGAGGGATTATCTGAGCATGTGTTCATGACAGAATTGTTCTGTCATGAGTACAGGAGCACTTTTGCTCATGACAGAACCATTCCGTCATTAGCACCCAAAGGGTTAAGGGAGAAAAAGGAAATGCATGCATCATGATAAGTACTACTTACTAACTGGATTAGTAGACAGTACAGGGCAGCAGTATATTAATAATTATTATTATGCTATTTACCTTTGCCTGTCTGCCCTCAGACAGACCCAATTTACATACATTTTATATATGTTCTATTGTAACGAACTTCCTTTTAAAGCTATCAAAGAAAATGTAAAAATATCTGTAGGGATCAATTGTAAGCAAAGAGCAAACATAATAACAACAACAAGGACAAGCACACAGTCGTAAAGGGGATAAAAAATACATCAAATTATTTATCCTCTTCGATGCGTCAGACGGTCCCCAGTTGTCTCACATCACAGTGCCGTGTGCTGAGGACAGTCGGGGGCCGTCCAAACCGTGCACGTGTCATTTTTTTCAGCACCACTGCTAAATGTCCACCGCGTCGAAGAGGTTAAAAGATGACAAATGATACTAAAGTTATTGTATGTTATCCTTGTCAAATTCGAGGGATTTGCATCTCGGCATTCCTCGTGGTCCTCCCTTTCATCGATGTTCTGTCCATCAATCTTGGGTGCCAATGCTAGCCTGGCGGATGCGGATTGGTAGGTGAGTGTGAGTTGCTTTTCTCTGTTTAGCACAGGGTGAGGGCTGGCCTGTCAGTGTAGATGGAAAAACAAAAGGGATATTGAAAAATCAAGTGAAAAAAAAACATGAATTTCGGAGGACTGCAAACACCTCAGAGGCAGCATTGCTAGATCATGTCAATTCTGTTGTATTTTTCCAGCTGTAACCTACAACAGCAACTGGACAGAGCAGGCCGACGGCTCTGACTCAACCTCCACTTAGCTTTGATTTTGACTCAGACAGTCACAGAGCACACATATACAGCAACATAGCATTTTCCAAAGTACATAACTAAATCAAACCCCGGCTGTCAGTCATACCACTACTACACTCGTGACTGACTACTCAATTCCACCACTACTACACAGACATGTAGGTCAGTTGTGGTTGTTGTTGACTTGTTTACCTTTTATGCCACTTCATGATTTGAAACGCCCTGAGTTATTCCATCAATCATCTCTGATCCAAATGACTGACTGCGAAGATATTATGTGGTCATCATCATGGTGTTGTCCAACTCAGTCTGTAGTGTACCAAGTGAGTCCAGATTCCATATTCAAATATGCAAGGGATCGTCCTGCAACTACAATTTTGTTATTAAACAACAAGAAGGGAATCATTGACTGGAGTCACTTTTAGTGTGTAGATTAAATACTCGTACACTTTGACTTCACTTTGCGCACAAAAAACAACAACAACAACACAAACACCAATCACTCAGAGTCAGCATCCAATGCATGCCCTCATTACCTGTTCCTTCTCATCTTAAGTTAAGGGGCAGTCTTTCTCGGCTAGGAAAGGAGGATAGCTAAAGTCACCATGTATGTTCCATTTCTTTTGGAGGGACTTGACGAGGCAGCCATTCTTTTACTGTTCTCCATCCAATGTCTGGCTTGGGGGAAATGGATTTAGGGTGAGTCAGGACTGGAAGATGTAGCAGGACTCGAAAGAGTGGACTTAAATGCACTTAGCTGCAACTCCAATAGGGCAATAAAAAGAGAAGATGGTGGTATGGGATTTGTTGTGATTCGAACCAGAAAGACAGAAACACTCACAAATAATAAAAGTAAATTAGCAAAAAATAAATTAACAAGTTGAAAGCCTAGTTGTCAGGGAAGAAGAGCTCTTCCTGAAACTCTGGTGGTTCGACCAGAAGTATGTCATCTAACACACAACTTCAATCACCTAAGTTGCTGTCCTCATCTTCCTGCTGTATTTCATGAATTTTGTAGTCTGGTGATATAAAGTGCTGATTAATTTTGATCATGGTTAACCTCTTCACGTTTTTGAGCCAGAGACTGGTCCTTCTCACCATTACAATGGCACCAGCAGCTGGGTCGTCAGAAACGAGGACCCAGCGGGCGGACTTAGGAGGATTTCCCCGTAATCGCCTTCAAAACGAGTGCATCATGTCGCCTTCTACAAGTGCTTTTCGTGATTCGGCCAACTGAAGTGGCCTTATTTCTTTCAATAATTGATTTCATTTCAATATTGTTCCTCACTTTCATCAATCAACCTAGTGGTCATTTTCCTTCTAAACCCAAGATCGTTGCACTGTGGTATTGTGTTCGGCGCCATTCCACTGTCCAAGGCCATAACGCAAAAGCACATACATTTAGGGAGTATTTTCAGCAAAGAAATATTCTGTCCTGATGATGGTCTACATGACAACTGCCCCTTAGAACGAAACGTCGACACTTCCATCATCTCCAGCCACGTTGCTTTGGCACTAATATACGACCATTCTTTATTGATTAATTTTGGTTGTTCATTTAATCCACCAGGAGTTGATGTTCTGAGTTGTGAATTTGCAGATTAACTATTATTTATCTCTATTCATAACTATTTGCTTGATTCAATTTTCTGTACTTGTCTCCCCAATACTATGTTTTTGAGTAAATATTAATTTCTTCGCATTTTTCATCTCTGTGTGTTCCATTGTTCATCCTTCCATTGATTTATTTCAACTGTATTCTTAGTATGATATCCTGTGGATTCTGTTGAGTGTGTTACATCCAGTACAACTCATAACCAAGTTCCATTGCTGCCTGAATCAAATCCCTTGTAGTGCTGGAACAGCAACTCTGGCAAAAAAGGACCAGCTGGGAACCTTCCATTTTGGGCAGATGACTGTCACAAATTCCAGAAAACCCACCCCGAAAAAGAGAGAAGGTCCAGCGCTAACATTTTAGCCAGCTTCGCACTCTACAAATGTTTTGGGTGGTTGCGTTCATACTGCCCCTCTGACCGAAACATGCTGAGAATGGTAGGCTGGAATTTGTTCCTTTCTGGTGCCGCTGATACAGTTGACTTCTTGAACAAAGATGTTGTTAGGCTCAACGCCGTACTTTTTTTCTTTGCGGTACTCTGTTGCCTTGGTGTCTCAGCCTGACTCTTACTATGGTGCCACTGAGATGTCGCTGGGGCTGATGATGAAGTGGGCGGTAGTGGTACCACTGCATTGCTGGGGACAGGCCTACTTTGTGTACCAGAGGCAATGTCTTCCTCTTGTTCACCTTCCACCGCGATCTTATCTTCTTCTACTTCTTAATCCCCACCAATAGCAATGGGTGTCGTTTTTTGGCCACTAAGGTGCACCTCCCACTGGATTGAGTTCTTTTTTTTCAGATGGGTTGTTTGGGCTCCGGTACCATAGTTTGTACCAAGCTTACCCAAACTAACACCTACTCAAAAAATTGAGCATATATAGCAACGTTCTCCTCTAACTACTAACCAAAAATAAGTCCAAAACAGGGGAGGTGTACTTTTTTGCACTGCTTAAAGTGCCACTTGCAATGCCGGATAAACTGGAGGGTGGGTGTGGAATATGACTCTGTGCAGTACCACTACCTACTGAGGTGGTGGTTGTGCTGGATGTACGTCTATGCCTGGCCTTTGTAAATGAAAATATGGAAGCTGCAGGTCATGTTGGTGTTACCTGTGTTTGGTGGTATCTGTGCAACATTCCCTTACAGCAATTTGGGATGGGGTAATGTCAGTCTCCATCTCCACTGAGGCAGGAGTATTGTTCATGATGACTAGCTCATCATCATCCTCCTCTTCTACATCTACCTCCCTAACTCTAAGGCTTTCTAGAACCTTCCTTTTCCCTAGCCTTGTCTTGTGGCGTGTCTCACTCTCAGACTGAGCTGGTGGTTTGCAAGTGGCATCTAGATCATCAGAGGGGGGGCTTGAAGAAGAAGTTGATGGACTAACCCTCCTTTTCCTTGCTGGAGATCTGGAAGACAATGGATCTTCTGAAAGGGTGGCTTGCTCTTCTTCTTCCTCTGCGGGAAGCTTTATTTCTTGATCTGTCCCTACTTCGGGAGGAACAACTGCTATTGTGGGCGGTGGTTGCGGCTGTTGTTGCGGCTGTTGTTCCCCACTCATCTGCTGAGTTTCCTCCTGCGTTGATTGGGTACTACTTTGCAATAACGATAAGCCAATTTCAACATCACTGCTCATTGGCGTTTGTGCAAGTGGATTGGCTGCCTCTGCCACACACATGGGCTTGGGCCTAGGTTGGTGGTGTGAGCCCACTGATACATAAGAGCTGCTCCCAGCTAGCTCCCTGGACACTGCTGCTGCAGGCTTAATTTTTTGTTTCCCCCCAAAAATCCTCTTCCTTATTCTCACTGGCAACTTTCTTGGTACTGGAGGACCTGGTACCTTTCTTTGGGGCCATCTTCTTCAGATGTCAGCAGGACGCAGTTGCACAAGTTGCAGAGATGTATATGGTCACACGTCACGTGTAACCCTCGGCAAAGTACTACGCTACGCTCGCGTAGTTTGCGCTACTTTGCACTACGCGAATTGCACGTAGCACAGTGCAAACACGTGAAGCATTGCGGTAATTTGTTGCTTGCTTGCGGTCCTCAACGCCAAGTTGGTGAGAAAAATGACATCCCCGGTAAGACTTTTTCCTGATTTAAAATCAGCAACATCAAGTTGCCGATCGCGAGCGTGGAAAATAAACCTCCTGGCGAGATTTTCAACGCGTGGAGGTTAGGTTTCTCATTGCGAGTGGTCACGTATGCTTGCGACTGCCTGGCTTGAGAAACTACCAGTGCGTGCTGAGAAAGCTGCTGCTCGAGTAAACATCTACTCAAGTGGCAGAAAATGATCGCTTGCACTGTGCGAGATGCGGTTTGCACTGATTGCACAGTTCAGACAAGCATCTGGTACTGTGCAATCAGTGTGAACAGCATCTTGCACATTGAACTACGCAGTTCACATAGCTCACGAAGTGCACTTCGTGTAGCTACGCGTAATGCTACTAGGCAAACTACGCTCAGGGTTAGTCACCTGACATCATACACAGCTGGACTTCTGTCTGGCAGTACAACGGGTGATGATGACACCTCCTCCTCACCCTTTTGTGCACCTAAAAGCAAAGAAGCCATAAGAACATCAATAAAATGTTGCATTTGTTTTAGTGGTTCAATTAGTACTAGTACACAAAAATAAGAATAATATATAACTTAGTGTGTGGTGGTCACACTTGTTAGTGTTATATTATTACATTTTACTAACTCAGTTATTAAAAAACATAACAACAGTGTAGCCATTTGTGAGACTTTGACAACAAGGGCTTTTATGGTATACTGTGTACACTCAGGAAAGATAGGAAAGAAGAAGAACAAAAACAAAAATACAAATGTAATGGAAGTGGAACCTGTTATGCATTAATTTAATTTGCGCATCACATGCATCAATCAGGGAGCTGCAGCTGGCAAAGGGGATGGAAGCAGTAAGCCAAGAGGATTAAAGGAAAGACATGCAGGCCTTTATGGCAAAAGCAGCACACTACTGAACTATAAGCATGGGCGAATTTTGCGAATCTCGCGTTCGCGAATTTTGCGGATTTGCGAATTCGCAATCTGCAAAATCCGCGAATTCTTGCGAATTTGCGGGGTTTTTTTGTGTTCGCAAGGATTTCTGCCAGTTCGCGAGGGTTTCGTACCAGTTCGCAATTGCGAACTTACATTTCGGCGCGCAAGGGACGCGAATTATGTTGTTTCTACGTCTGGTTCATCATCACAGGTTCCCAGCACCCTCTGTTTCACCACTGCAACCCTCTGTTACATCAATGCCACCCTCTGGTTCATCATTACTGTAGATTATGGGGGGGAAAGCAAGCACACCAGCCCTGCTTCAACTGAGAACAATTAATTTGGGGTTAGTTTATTAATGTGTCACTGTTTTAAAATTCTAGTCTGGAACCTGCTTCCTTATCTGTAATTTTGCTTTCTGTTGCAGTGCATTTTTTTTCCCCAGGACCTTTGTGGCCTACTTGTAGCTATTCTATGAGCCTGCTGTGAGGGTCAGAGCAGGGTCATACAATTGTTGCAACTAGCAACTGAATTCTGGAGGGGCCCCAGTCAGGAAGCACTACCTGGAATTGTTACTAATGATGAGTTTGAACTCTTGCCCCTGCCGAGTGCTTTAAGTTTTGAAAAACTTGTTTTTCTGCAATTTCGCGGGGTTCGCGGGGCGCGAACACGCGCGAGATCGGATTCGGAAGCCGCAAATTCGTGCAAATATGCAATTTGTTTTTTTTGCGGCGTGTTAGTTGGCAAGGTTTTGTGCGTTTTTGCGAGCCGCTCGTAGCGCAAGGCGCGAAGTTACCCTCGCGGTCGTTCAAGGGCGCAGCCTTCTTGTTTGCCTGACGTATTTCCGTTTCCGGGCGCGAAGTGTAATCTCGCAAAGTCCACGGCTTGCCAGTACAGTTTCGCGCGTGTTCGCAAGGAAAATCTCGCGCGAACTTACCCGCGCGGTCGTGAACGGGCGCGGCCATCTTGTTTCTCATTCATTGCTATGGTTCTGGGCATGGTCTTTGTATCCTCTGTCAATCTCAGCCATCCTTTGCTTGTTTGAAGTTTTTTTTGATCTATTTTACTTATTATCTATCCCTCTATTTTTCTAGCCATACATTTTTGTGTTTACTGCTATTTTTGGTTAATTTTAAACTACTTTTGTAAACTCTTTTCTTTTCTTCTCTTCCCTATTCTATTTTCTTTATTCCTTTCCGCCCAGACCATGGTGAAGGGAGCCGGGAAGCATCCCGAGAAGGGGAAGGGTCCCGCACCCCGTGTCCGGCTCCCGTGCGGGCGTTTGAGGGGGGAGCTAGTGATGCCACGGGAGATCTTTACCCCGGAGGAGGTGGGCCAACTCGTTTTTTATGTTCAGCGCCGCCTCCCCAGGACCATCATGGGAGGCGGCAAGATCAATGCCGGGAACGGGGCCCGGGAGCGCCGGAAGCGGTGGGAGAAGGTGTGCCAGGCCATTTACCACCACTCTCGGGTCTGGCGCACCTACAACCAGGCCACCCACCGCTGGACGGATGTCCTGACCCGTGAGCGAGATCTGCTCGACCTCCTTGGCCTTGAGATCCCCGGGCTTGGTGAGTAGTAGTAGCTATGTCTTTACTACTATGTTTTCTCCTGCTGTGTTATTATATTGCAAATTTTTGTTTTTTACCAAGAGCAATAATGCTGCTCATTACATTGTATGTAAATTATATTTCAAAATATTCTGTGCATTTCAGGTACACTGCTCTCCTCCTTCTCAGTAGTGTTGCTACTATGCTTATTTGTTTTAGATTTTGTGTTCATTTCATTGGCCTGTGAAATTATGTATGAGTGTAGTTGAAAGAACTGCGTAATGCTACACACTAAGGTTCAGATTTTTAATTACCGGCGCATCCCTGCAAAGTAGCAGGGATTCGCCAGTAATTGTGCGTCACGCCACCATCACCCATGGTGCGCCGTATTTACAATGCGGCGCACCATGGGCCCAAAACGTCACCAAAGCGTTACGCATCTGTGCCGTAAAGGCGGCGCATTGCTGGAGTTGCGTCGCAACGATGGTGCAGCTCCATCAATGCTCTGGGGTGCCCTATCTCCCCAATGCTGCGTCAAGCCGTACGTCTGCTTCAAGCAGGCGCAGGGTTTGAGTCACGCATCATTGTCCTCAAAGTGACTGATTGAAATCTTGTAGATTTCCCTCAGCCACTTTTAGGATGCGTTCCTGCGCAAGAACGCCCTCCCTTGCGCCGGAACGCCCCCTATTGGCGCAGGGCTTTACAACGTGATGCATCTCCCATATGCGTCACGTTGTTAATATACGCCGCATCATTGCGCCTCTTTTGTGCTGTCGCTGCGTCACAAAAGTCACGCAACAATGGAGCAAAAGAGCCGCAAGGGACTTCTAAATCAGCCCCTACAGACTCAAGTCCAGTCCTTCCTTTGCACACATGGCGATAAGAAGAAATAGTGGTGGTGGATTAATAGTTTGAGTATTTTAATGACTGGTTAATGTAGTAGGAAACTTTAGTGTTGTCTCTGATCTTCAATCACGATGGACTTTGGCTGTCACTTTGCGTACTGCGGACTGCTGCCTGCCAATCCTAGGCAAACCTTTTTAGTACTTTGTTTAGTGAGTTACATAGGGTAGTTTCCAATTGGACGGTCCGCAAATCAAGCAATACTAAAGTAATGACGTAGTCGACCACATGAGATTGGTCAATAATATATCCCGTGGAGTCATTCCCTATTTGCTATTTCGCAAAAATATTTTGTTACTTTGTTAGTTCTTTTGAAATGTTTGATTTGGTTGAGAAATATCATCCATGTTTTCTGTTTTTCTTTCTTTCATGTTGTACATCATTCAGCTTCCCCCAGGGGCAAGAGGAGGACACAGGAGGAGGAGGAGGAGGGTGCTGTTGACAATGCAGGCCAGGACCGGGCAGGCGAGGGGTCCTTTGCTGGCCCCAGTAAGTTTTAATTTTATTATAGAGTACTTATTTTTTCCTAGCGTTCCTCATTCGATTTTTTCTAAATCGTCTTTGATCTTCTTGTAGACAGGATCTAAATTCTTATACTGCCTCGACTATGACTCCGTGTGGTATTACTAGATTATTCTTATTAGTCTGTCTGTGTAGCTAACTAAGATTGCACATTTGGCATTTCCATTGGACACCCATTCTAGTCAGCAATAGCTCTATGCACTGAGTGCAGTCCTCTGGGATTGTCCATAATGTCTTTTCAAGTATTCTAAATGTTTATGCTTTGACCATTGCCAACAATAAAAAGGTGAATGACCACCACCAAGAAAGAATAAGATACTACTTTACTTTTGGTTTGGATAGGAGGACAATCCATTCTACTACTGTTGCAGGGACAAATCTGCACAAACAGAACTATGGACACTAAATAATGCATCGCTTAGCTTATCAATTATAATAGGTGCTGTAACTGTTAGACTTTCCACATACCTCAATGATAACAGACTTTGTAGTTGAACCCCCAATCTCCTTACTGACTAGATAGTGTGGCAGAGTAATTTAGCTCCCAAAGTCACCGATGGCAGAGGCATGGACTCATGCTTGCAAAAATTCGAAAACCTTTAGCTCATCCACTCTAGTCTGGAGGACCAAAAACTACAGAGTCTATTTAAGTTTAAAAGCTTTATTAAAAGTAAACACATTTATTAAATTCAAGTTTGTCATAAAAGTGAACGTGTAACTGAAAATGGAAAAGTGCTTAGTGCTGACGATTAATTGGACACATTTCTTGTGGTCGAGCCGAGCTCTCACCTGGTTTGAACTTGATCCTGCTCGTGTTCTTAGAAGTCAAGGTTCTGTCTGTTAGGAGAAAAAGTGGTGCGTGTTAAAAAGTAAAAAGCAAACATTCATCAGTTGTGCCAAAAAGTGAAGCAAGACAACAGCCTTCCCTGGAAAAAGGGACATTTTTACTCTAGAGTACACAGTCATAAATTATTAAATTGTATACTGTTTTTTTCACATTTCTTTCTTCCTCCTAGACCAAATAATATATAGTAGTGAGTGGTGTATTCTAACATTATTAAATGTACTTTGTAGGTGGAACATCTGGAGACGGGGCCAGCGCGGAGGTGGTGGTGGCATTGGACGAGGGGGACAACTCTGGGGAGGAGGCGGTGCAAGTGCCGGACAAGGACATGCCTGTGAGGGTTCACACGGTGGTGGCGGGCAGAGGTAAGCTATACATTCCTTAGTCATTGAGATTGAAGACTGCAGAGTGTGCTTTCTGCACGGGTGTATTATAAAAAAAGCAGGTAGTAGCCTCCTCTAAATGTACTTTGACTTAGCTGTGAAGTTTTTGGCGAGAAGAATCCCAATCAGATCTGAGGTGAACTTGATGGATGGGATGAACGAAAAGCGAAAGAAGGGTGTAAGTAAGTGTGGAAGCACGAGAAATGTAATGATGACTGGCAAAGAACATTGATATGTGTTTGCTTGATCCCCGAGGTGGCTGGGAAGGTAAGAAAATGGTATGGTGCATGGCTGGGTGAATGATGAAGCAAGGATGGGTGGAAGGAGAACAGCCTGGGTGGGTGAGACAGAAACTGTATGTGTGCAATATACTTTGAATGGATGGATGCCTGGATCATTCATGGTACTATCTGACTCTTAGATAGCATATGTGTATCTAGAGAGAGTAGACGGTTACTGGATGAACTAAGTGTTACTTTGAAGAGCATGTAACACCGCACCCGCACGTCCGTTCCAGTGTAGGAAAGGCAAGGAAAAGAAGTTGTAACGTTGTCCCAATACTACCATGAATAGTAGCAGTAGTTTGTATTGCAACTGCAAGCACAGCATATATCCGGTTATTACGGTGGACACTCCCTACCTCTCTTAATACCTTTAGTTTAGTAGTAGTACATCATTCATGTGTGGGGGTATCACTGTTCACTCAATAATAAGCAAAGCACCTAAAGTCATCCCATATGTCATCAAATACATCCCATGTGAAGTGATAGATAATCAGATAATTTAGCTTCTTCATTTTCCTTTTCTAATACTCATTTGCACTGTAGGGTGAAAGCTAAATTAATTAAGCAGTAGCCCTTTTTAACAGAGTATTCTCAGTGCCACCCGTAATAGAAAAGTAAGAGCTTCACCACCTGCATGTACTGGACCGGTACAGTAACGCAAGTCTGTCTCACTCACCATGGTGTGCGTCTGTTTTTCTCGGGTGCAAGTTCACTGCGCTGGCATTATGCTGGCTTGCATAAGATAACGTACCAATTTTCCTAAACAAGAGAGAAGAAGAAGAATAAGAGTGGTGTACTGTCATAGTCGACTGTAATGGAAGTCCACAGTGCTCGTAGAATTTGTTCCTGAAACTCCCACTAATGTTAGAGCAAGGATGAAGAAGTCGGAGGTCACATAGATACTGTCCTCAATAGTTATGTACTGTGCTTTCAATTTGCTACTTGTACTGTGACAACTTTCTGCTCAATCATTTTGTGTTAATCTTAAGGAGCATTGGTTACAGACTATGTCTTTCTTTTTTCATGTAGTTGCTCCTTCCAAATCCAAGACACCATCAAGGAGGAAGGAGCTGGCTCGAATGGCCCGGCAACGGAGGCTGGATGCCACTGTCGCTGAATCTCGGCGGCTGGTGGCCCTGGAGGAGGAGAAGACGCAGTCTGGTACAACAACAACGTCCACTGGGACAGCTGCATCCTCCTCCGTGCGGGCTGCCAGCCAGCGCAGTGCTCCAGCGGTACGGAGCCGGGCTACCAAAGCCAAACGCCACCGCCCAGCAGCAAAGAAAGCAGCTGCCCCTCACAGGATTTGCAAGGCACACCGGCGCCGCTTATCCCTCAGACTGTCCTACCTGGAGCAGGAGGTCCATAACTATAAGAACTTGGTGAAGGGCCTCCGCTTCGAACTTGCCACCCTCCGCAAGGAGCATGATGCCCTGGCTGCTAATTCCAACAGCACCCTGCCATAGTGTCCCTTGCCCCTTTTTTAGAGACTTTTGGGGGGTGGGAATTGGAAGTTGGGATTTTTGGGGACTTTTGAAGGACAATCGTTGGGGTTAGGGAGGGTCTTGCGGGAGATTCTTTTGTTAGGGCTATAAAAATATACTTTTTGAAACTTTATCTGACTATACCTGTTTTTTACTGCTTTTGAGTCTGGTGGGTGGGGGTTTAACAGTAAGTTTGTTTTCCTGAATAGTCCTAGGACTTTAGTAGTACTATCGTCAATCCAATCTCTCGTCTCTCCTAATACTCCATTATACTACCTCCAACCAAACGCCTATCTTACCTGTAATTTCTGTTTGCAAGTAGGGCTAGGCCCAGGGCTGGCTCCACGGGAAACAGCGAATAAGGTTGGCAATCCTGGGCGGATAAAATTTCCTCATAGCGGTGGTACTAGTGGTGTGACACAGTGGCATTTGCATGCCTATGAAAAAAAAGAAAATGAAATCTGGTTTGTCCTCCTGAGCAATACAACGGTACAATAGAGAATATAGCAGGTGACAGAAGTACACTAGAACAGTGCCACATTGTAGCCAAACAAATGTTAAAGTATAACTAATTCGGTTGAAGTTCTTTGACATTAGCCATGGGTCTTTGTCAATCAGAGTAAGAATATATCCTCGGATTTCTTCACCAGCCTGTTGCTATCACCTTATGCTCCCCAGCAAGTGTGTGGATTTATTGATGTAATTTAGTCACACATCAATGAAAACCACACAGTCCGGGGGAAGAGGGTTAGGGTTTGAAAAATGGATGGGTACGGGGGTTTTTGGGAAAGGTTTTGGGAGACAAGAAAAAATAGCACAGCATGGACAAACAATTGTGAACATAAACAAATCTTTGGGTACAAACCTATCCATCAATCTTTGAAAGTGCATGCACTACTGGATGCATGTCAGTGAAAAGTAAGTAGTACTTTCGACAACTGTGGAAGAAAGAATGCAACAGCACAGGGCGTGTGTGGAATTATTGATAACTATATTCAACATAAGGTCTCTGTTGCCAGATACCTGAGAGCCTTGCTGGTCACTATAAATCCATTCACAACACTCAATGGGGTTGGTCTGGAAGGTATAGTAGATAGAAAAGGAGAAATTGCTCTTTTTCTAGGTGTCCCCTCACTCACCAGGGTTGCCACTTGGTGACATGCTTCATCATTGGGGCCATCCCAGTCCTCTACGGGCTGGGGCGTGCTGCGACTTACGAATTACGTAGGAGCACTTACAAATGACTATGTGTGGTGCAGATGTGATAGTGGAGTGGACTAAGTGATGTGTTAAGGGATCAATTTAGAAGCAGAGAGAGATCCAAGAAATGCAGTCACAGTCAGAGAAAAAGGCAAGGGATACTGTATCTGTATGTTGTTTTAGTTGTCCTGTTGAAAGTGGGAAGTAAGCTGCCTGCAGAAAAAAAATCCTCTTATTAGCGGCACTCCTCCATTGCAGCCGACGCTTTGTCCATCGATGTTGGTCACCAGAAGACACCCTGTAAAAAAAGCACAGCATGGACAAACAATTGAACATAAACAAATCTTTGGGTACAAACCTATCCATCAATCTTTGAAAGTGCATGCACTACTGCATGCATGTCAGTGAAAAGTAAGTAGTACTTTCGACAACTGTGGAAGAAAGAATGCGACAGTACAGGGCGTGTGTGGAATCATTGATAACAATATTCAACATAAGGTCTCTGTAGCCAGATACCTGGGAGCCTTGCTGGTCACTATAAATCCATTCACAACACTCAATGGGGTTGGTCTGGAAGGTATAGTAGATAGAAAAGGAGAAATTGCTTTTTTTCTAGGTGTCCCCTCACTCACCAAGGTTGCCCCTTGGTGACATGCTTCATCATTGGGGCCATCCCAGTCCTCTACGGGCTGGGGCGTGCTGCGACTTGCGAATTACGTAGGAGCACTTACAAATGACTATGTGTGGGGCAGATGTGATAGTGGAGTGGACTAAGTGATGTGTTAAGGGATCAATTTAGAAGCAGAGAGAGATCCAAGAAATGCAGTCACAGTCAGAGAAAAACACTAAGGATACTGTATCTGTATGTTGTTGTAGTTGTCCTGTTGAATTTGGTAAGTAAGTTGCATTCTGAAAAAAATTCCTCTCATTAGCGGCACTCCTCCATTGCAGCTGACGCTTCGTCCATCAATGTTGGTGACCAGAAGACACCCTGTCCACTGCCTGCCTGGCGGATGCTGAATTGCGGCTCGCTAATGTAAAGGCCTGACTCCATCCTTTTTTCCCCATTGCAGAGACTGAAACCCGGCCTGTAATTATTCAACGAAAAACAGGAAGTGATATAATATTACAACACCACTGATAAATAAATATAAGGTATGTAGGCTGTGGAGTTCAAAAAGTCACACTTTGATTTTCCTAGTAGACAGTACAATATTTTTGAAAGTGCGTACTCTGTCTGAGTCACCTTTTGAAGGATAAATAAGTAGGGGCAAATTAATGTAGCTGATCTTTCCCCTCAAGCTAGGTGTACTGTAAACTGTGTTTTAGAACAAAATTAGATCTTCCCAGCAGTGCTCCCACGGTCCCAGACCCTTACTAAAGCCAGTCGCAAAAATGTAGAAGACCCCCAATCAAATCTCAAAAAACGAGGCCTAGCAGAAAACTGGTGACAAAACGTACTTTGAAAGTAAAAGTAGGCCCAAGTACCCCCTTACCCACCGTGGATTTCATTCAAACCACTTGCAAGCAACCAAGCAAAAGTATCCATAGCCAGCATGGCTCCAAGACTCGAAAACCCCCCACCCAAACACATGCAATAGAAATACTGCTAACCCTAACGAACCCTAAGGTAAGAATAGTGGCAAAGGCTTTCTTTAACTATGCCAAATCCCCCCTTTCCCACCATGGATTTTCTTCAAATGACTTGCAACCAAAATTACACATTATCACGAGTGCTCTAACAGCCTGATTCATGTACATGCCGTTTTGCGTGTCCCTAATAGCGAATAATAGCGACTCGCTATTGAGGAAACGCAAAACGGCATTCATGTACTTTTCGGGGAAAAAATAGCGACTCGCACGCGGGCGCTAAAGCCGTTAGCGACCTACAAAAAACGCAGAATAATCGCTATTTCCGGCAACCAGCGATCGGGATTGCGACTCGCAATCCCGATCGCACGGGATTGCGAGTCGCAATCCCGTGCGATCGGGATTGCGAGGCGCATTCTCGCGGGATCTGGAAAACGGGAAGACGCATTCCGAGCACCGTGATGACATCACAACCAGGAAGCAGCCAAATCCCACCCTCAAACACCACAGTGACGCTATCATTCGAGTGTACACGACGGAAAGCTGCCGCTAAACCTCCGTTAGCGACTCCCGACCCGGGCGAAATAGCGCCCGCCATGTCCGACGAACCTCTGCCTGGCCCCAGCAACAGCGCTGGCCGCAAGCGCAAACTAAAGTTCTCCGAGCAGGAGCTGGAGAACCTTATAGAGGGGGTGGTGGCCAAACACGACCAGCTCTTTGGTGCCAACTCCAAGAGGGTCCCAGAACAGGAGAAGCGGAGGATCTTGGTGGGGATTGCCTCCAGCGTCAACTCGGTGGGCGTTGCGGACAGGTCGTTGGGGGAGCTGAAAAAGCGCTGGTACGACCTCCGAGGGCGTGCAAAGGAGAAGGTGGCGGCGCACCTTGGTGAGGCATCAGGCACTGGAGGTGGTGGACCCACTGTCCCACCCAACACCTCCCTGGAGGACCAGGTAGAGGACACCTTGGAGAGGGAGGCATGTGTTGGCGTGACCACTCTGGACTCCTCCCGCCCCACACAAGACACCCAAGGTAAGTGGCATGCGACTGCGACCCTGTCCCCTATGACCGTCCCTGACCAAATAGGCTCACTCATTGGCCCTTAATCATGCCTATGTTGTGCATCAGGAAATGCCCTGAGGCATTGTGGGAGACGTAGTATGTCCACAATGTAGTAGTACCACAATGCGGCCAGAAAGGTTCCTAAGTGCACAAATCCACAGCCATCCAGGGAATGTCACCCAGCATGCATGTAACATCTGCACGTCTGACAGTCACATGCACCTAATGAGTATCCACTTACCCTCACAGGTGCGGATGATAGCAGTGACAGCGAGAGGCTGCTGATCGACGAGGAGGCCCAGGAGGAGGAATCCCTACCCGCTACCCAGCCACCAGCCCCTGCCGCTGCGCCAACACCAGCAGCCAGGCCCCCCACCTTACCTGCTGCAACATCTGCAGGCCCACCGGCAGCCAAGGCCAGGCCCCCCACCTTACCTGCTGCAACATCTGCAGGCCCACCGGCTGCCAAGGCCAGGCCCCCCACCAATGTGCCTCCAGTGCCTGCAGCACCTGCAACAACAGCTGCTACACCACCTGCAGCTCGTCCAACACGATCTGGGCCAGCCACATCCGCTACACAGCGGCCGAACAGCAGGAGGGGCAATGGGCATCTCCATGCCTGCATGAGCGTGGAGCGGCGAATGCTCCGTTTACACCAGCGGCAGTCGCAGCAGCAAGGAGCCATCCAGCTCCAGCTGCATAAGATCGGCCGCAATGTGGCGGGAGTCGGCGAGCGGGTGGACCGCATGATGGCGGCCATGGAGCGCATGACGGCGGCAATGGAGGCCAATACTGCAGCGCTGGTGAAGCAGCGCAGTGTTGCACGCAGGCGCCACCACCAGCTGTCGACCTATAGTCGCTCAAATTATGTGGCAGCAAATGCCACCACCCAGCTGTCGCGGCGCTCTATGACCCAGCAGCACCAACTGGTCCAGTGCTGCGAGGAGATTACCCGGGTGCTGGAGCACTTGACCACCGCCGTGATCCCACTGCTTACACCTGTGCTACCGGCCATCGTAGGGGGAGATGATGCGAGTGAGGCTGCCTCCAGCGTGAGCAGCAACTCTGCCACGCAGGCCCCCCCACCTAGGCGCAGCACCAGGGCTACGCCTGGTCCAGCTGCCCAGGATGAGGAAGAGCCTCACAGGCGCCTGGGAAATGTGAGCCGGAGGCGCCAATGACATTGTGTCAGGGACACAGGCGCAGGCTGAAGCTAAACCTGCCATGAACCTTTACATGCAGTATGCTGGAATACTGGATTTTGAAAATAGTTGTTACCATGACCCTTTTATCTTGTGATTCAAACAAATACATTTATTTTGCTGCACACATTTGCCTTGTGTTATCATTACATTTTGCATGCAATTGTGATATGTGGGGTGGGGGTAGGGGGTGGGCTAGAAACTGTTCACTGTGATGTGGTTGCGACGTCTGTGGCCTTCAGCTGGGTTCTCCCCGCGTGCATGGTGCGCATGTGCTGGTGGCCGGTCGTCCCCCTCAGATTCACTGCCTGAGATGTCAACTGGTATCCGGCGCTTGGTTGCAATGTTATGAAGCATTGCACAGACAGCCACAATGCGGCAGCACGCTGCAGGACTGTAATACATGGCCCCACCTGTCTTGTGCAGTATACGGAACCTGCTCTTGAGCAGGCCAAATGTCCTTTCAATACAGTTCCTTGTCCGGATGTGCGCAACATTGTAGCGCCGTTGCTGAGGTGTGGCAGGGTTGAGGTAAGGGGTCAGGAGGTATTCCCGTAGGGCGTAGCCACTGTCACCTGAATGAGAGGAGCAGATGTTGATTGCCTGTGCAGCGCAGTTACTTCATAGCAATGTGACATTGTCGACAAAGTGTACTTACCAAGTAGGTGTCCTTCCCCATACTCTCCCCTGATCAGTCGTGTGTGGAGTCCGCTGTGCCTGAAGATAAAGGAGTCATGGGTACTCCCTGGGTACTGGGCCACAATGTCAGTGATGATGGTCTTGGCATTGCAGACCATCTGTATGTTGAGGGAGTGGTAGGACTTCCTGTTGCGGTACATATACTCCGTACCAGCTGGTGGGCAGATGGCGACGTGGGTACAGTCTATGCAGCCGAGGACATGGGGAAAATGGGCAACATTATAAAATTTTAGTTTAGTGAGGTCCAATTCCTGTTGGCTCGTGGGAAATGTGATGTGCCGGTGGAGCTGGCTGAGCATGGCGTCAACAAAAGTGTGGAGGCAGCGTGACATGGTGCGCTGGGATATCCCCCCAGCAGCGGCTACTATGCCCTGGAAACTGCCGGAGGCCAGGAGGTGCAGGCTGCACAATACCTGCACATGTGTGGGCACAGAATTGTTTCGCCTTGTTGGGTGCTGCATGATGGGGTCGAGTTCTTGTATCAGCCAGGTGATCATTTCCCCATTCAGCCTGTATTTTGCATAAATCTGTTCTCTGGTTTGGCCCAGCAAGGTGACCCGCTGCCGGTAAATCCTTGCCTGCCTCATGCGTCTCCTCCGTGCTGCTCGCTGTAGCCTTCGCCGCCTCACCACCATGTACATCCCAGGCATTGTGGAACGCCTAATGCTGCTGCTGAATGTCCTTATGTGTGATTGGTCAGGCCTGGACCTGTTGGTGATTGGCTAACAGTTTTTCAAATTTTGCTTCATCATGGCTTTTATGGTTACAACCTGCTTTGAGATGTCCTTAAATTGCGCCGCGCAAACGTGCGATTTAGCGCTTTTTCGCTAATGTATTTCTTTCATGAATGCCGATTGAGACAATATTGCGTTTCGCTAATCATTTCGCAGATTCCGTGGTTGGTCGCTATCTCCGTGTCGCTAATGCTCGACTTCCCGGAGTTTGCGACTATTACAGCGTAATCGCTATTCCAATCGCTATTATTTTTTAGCGATTTCGCTATTTCGTACTTGAATGCCGATTCCGTGTTTTGCACCCGCAATTGCGTTTTCGCAGCCATTGCGGGCGCTATTTCGCTTCATGAATCAGGCGGTAAGACCCCAGAACTCAGTTGCAAAAATCTAGAAACACATGCAATCCTGCTGCTAGGGCTAACCCTAACAAACCCTAAGTTACAAAAAGTGCCAAAAGGCTTTTCCGCCAGGATTTTTTCCCAACCACTTCTAGCCGGTATTAGACCTTCCCAGGAATGCCCCAAGACCCGCCAACCCACCCGCCAAGAAGCATAACACCCCCAAACAGGCCAAAAGCAAAATCTCATACTTGCAATTTTTCTCGGCCTTCGGTCCAAACGCGCTGCGTAGCTAGGCCATAAGTCGGGGTTGCCACCACGGATTTCCTGAAAAGCAAATGCAATCAAGATTAGAGTGTCCCAGCAGTGCTCCCAGACCCCGAAACTCACCCACAAACACCAGGAAGCCCCCCTAAAAGCACCTCAAAGGCAAGCAAGTCATCAAAAACACACAAAAAATTCCGCCTGGGATTTGGTCCAAACCACTTTTATCGAGTATTAGAGCTTCCCAGCAATGGCCCCAGCACCGCCAACCCAGGAGAAAACGAGTAGAAGACCCCCAAACAGCCAAAGAGCAAAAGTACAAAAATGGGGACTTATGTCAGTTTTTCCAAAATTTCCCAAATCACTCACCGCGCGCTCTGCAGCTAGGCCCTAACTCCCCTCTGCCACCATGGATTTGCTTCAAATCTCTTGCAAAGTAAAGTATGTATAGCCAGCAGTGCGCCCAAACCCCGAAACCCACCCACAAACACCAGGAAGACCCCCAAACAGGCCCCCGAAAACGCTACATTGAGCAAAATGTCAGAAATAGCAAAAAAAAATTCGGCCTGGATTTTGTCCCAATCACTTCGGGCCGGTATTAGACCTTCCCATGAATGCCCCAAGACCCGCCAACCCACCCGCCAAGAAGCATAACACCCCCAAACAGGCCAAAAGCAACATCTCATACTTGCAATATTTCTCGGCCTTTGGTCCAAACGCGCTGCGTAGCTAGGCCATAAGTCGGGGTTGCCACCACGGATTTCCTGAAAAGCAAATGCAATCAAGATAAGAGTGTCCCAGCAGTGCTCCCAGACCCCGAAACTCACCCACAAACACCAGGAAGCCCTCCTAAAAGCACCTCAAAGGCAAGCAAGTCATCAAAAACACACAAAAATTTCCGCCTGGAATTTGGTCCAAACCACTTTTATTCGGTATTAGAGCTTCCCAGCAATGGCCCCAGTGCCGTCAACCCAGGAGAAAACGAGTAGAAGACCCCCAAACAGCCAAAGAGCAAAAGTACAAAAATGGGGACTTTGTCAGTTTTTCCCAAATTTTCCCAAATCACTCCACGTGCGCTCTGCAGCTAGGCCCTAACTCCCCTCTGCCACCATGGATTTGCTTCATATCTCCTGCAAAGTAAAGTATATATAGCCAGCAGTGCGCCCAGACCCCGAAACCCACCCACAAACACCAGGAATCCCCCCAAACAGGCCCCCGAAAACGCTACATTGAGCAAAATGTCAGAAATAGCAAAAAAAAATTCGGCCTGGATTTTGTCCCAACCACTTCTAGCCGGTATTAGACCTTCCCAGGAATGCCCCAAGACCCACCAACCCACCCGCCAAGAAGCATAACACCCCTAAACAGGCCAAAAGCAAAATCTCATACTTGCAATATTTCTTGGCCTTCGGTCCAAACGCGCTGTGTAGCTAGGCCATAAGTCGGGGTTGCCACCACGGATTTCCTGAAAAGCAAATGCAATCAAGATTAGAGTGTCCCAGCAGTGCTCCCAGACCCCGAAACTCACCCACAAACACCAGGAAGCCCCCTAAAAGCACCTCAAAGGCAAGCAAGTCATCAAAAACACAAAAAAAATTCCGCCTGGGATTTGGTCCAAACCACTTTTATTCGGTATTAGAGCTTCCCAGCAATGGCCCCAGTCCCGTCAACCGAGGAGAAAACGAGTAGAAGACCCCCAAACAGCCAAAGAGCAAAAGTACAAAAATGGGGACTTTGTCAGTTTTTCCCAAATTTCCCAAATCCCTCCGCGCGCGCTCTGCAGCTAGGCCCTAACTCCCCTCTGCCACCATGGATTTGCTTCAAATCTCTTGCAAAGTAAAGTATATATAGCCAGCAGTGCACCCAGACCCCGAAACCCACCCACAAACACCAGGAAGCCCCCCAAACAGGCCCCCGAAAATGCTATATTGAGCAAAATGTCAGAAATAGCAAAAAAAAATTCGGCCTGGATTTTGTCCCAACCACTTCTAGCCGGTATTAGACCTTCCCAGGAATGCCCCAAGACCTGCCAACCCACCCGCCAAGAAGCATAACACCCCCAAACAGGCCAAAAGCAAAATCTCATACTTGCAATATTTCTCGGCCTTCGGTCCAAACGCGCTGTGTAGCTAGGCCATAAGTCGGGGTTGCCACCACGGATTTCCTGAAAAGCAAATACAATCAAGATTAGAGTGTCCCAGCAGTGCTCCCAGGCCCCGAAACTCACCCACAAACACCAGGAAGCCCCCCTAAGAGCACCTCAAAGGCAAGCAAGTCAGCAAAAACACTAAAAATTTGCGCCTCGGATTTGGTCCAAAACACTTTTATCCGGTATTAGAGCTTCCCAACAATGGTCCCAGAGCCGTCAACTCACCTGCAAAGAGGTAGAACAACACCTCCACAAGTGCTGAGTCTTTCTTCATTGGGCGTAAACCAGCCCTCTGGTTTGATGGAAATAGGAGTCTGAAGGAGGAGGATAGAGGAGCATAATCTTCTGAACTTGTGAACGTGAGGAATGCAGACTGCGGCAACTTCAAATCAATTAGCAAACCAGTGAAGACAGTTCTGCTGATGGGCTTGTTTTTGTGATTATCTGATTAAAGTTTGACATATATTAACTGTGCACAACAAAGAAAGACAGACACACAGGAATAAAAGTGAATAAGGACGAAAAAGAAAGTTATTGATTCGTTGTCTCATTTTCAGGGCTCAGTATCACCGTCCAGGAATGAGAATAAGGCTTTGTCATCATACTCTGCGAATTCAGGCAGGGTGAGCTCAGTGTCACCTGACAGAGTAGAAATTCCCTCATCTATGTGGCTGGCCACCTCGTCTTCACCCGGCGCGATTTCTCGTACTCTGAAATCTGGTGGTATGAGGTGCTGATTCATCTTGATCATTGTTAACCTCTCCACATTTTTGGGTGAGAGGCGGCTCCGTTTGGGAGTTACAATGCCACCAGCAGCACTGAAAACACGTTCAGAAGACACGCTTGCGAGTGGGCAAGACAAGTAGTTTAAAGCCAGGTTGGTGAGCTGTGGCCACAATTCTTTTTTCCCATGCCAATACGCCAATGGGTCAGAATTAACATGGACCTCTGTTGAGTCATTCAGATAGTCCTTCACCATCGACTCAAGGTCCTCATCCAAGGTTCCTCCACTTTGCTTAGCTCTTGCTGTGCCTCTGACCTTTTGAGAACCAAGCCCACGCAGAGCTAGCCAATCCTCTTCAGCCTCCAATGTTTCTGTTGTGTCTGGTGCAGATGATCCGGTTGCCGGTGTCTTTAACGGCTGAGAGGTCACTTGTGCCACAGCCACAGGTGCAGAAGTGGATTGTTTTGACTGGGGATGGCCTGCTGATGTACTGCCATTTCCTTCAATTTTCAGCCGTTCTCTTTCAAACCTCTTGGCTGACAAGGCTAGCCAATGTTTGTACTTTGGAACATGTTCATCATCAAAAGGAAAGAATGCTTGGCCTGCCAGCGCCTTTTTGTAGCGTGGATCCAGAATAGTAGCACAAATGTAATGCTCTTCTGAGTGTATCGTTTTAAGACGTTCATCACCTTGTAGGAGCTCTAATAATTTCTCAGCCAGAAGAAAAGAGTCTTGGTTTTTTACATCTTTTTCAAACACAGAACACACCTCCTTCAGTTGGTCCTCCAGCATGTATAACAATGGGATAGCTTTTCCCAAATTACAGTCCTCCTTGCTGACTGCACGCGTGAAGAACTCAAAAGGACGAAGCATGCGTGTCAGGCTTTGAACTATGTTCCATTGCGCCGCACCCATCCTCAGGTCCTCTGTACCCTCTGTCAAGAAAAATTGATCGAGTACCGTATACTGCTCATACAGACGCTCAAGCATGTAGAAGGTTGAGTTCCAACGTGTTACCACCTCCTGGATGAGTGCTTTCACTGGCATTTGATATAGCAGGCTCCTCAGCTGCTTACGGCCCTTAAAAGAATGGCTGAAATGGTTGCACATCTTTCGGCAGTTGTCCAATACTCTGTACGCTGCACTGCCTTTATTACCCAAGAATTTTTGGACAACCAGGTTTATACAGTGCGCCAAACACGGCACTCTAAAATAGTCACCCTTCCTCATGGCCTTAACTATATTGGCGCCATTGTCTGTGGAAACATAACCAACCTGGCGTTTTAGTGCTGACAGCCAGTTAAGGACCTTTGTGTTAAAGACATCCAAAATGTTTTCTGCTGTGTGACGTTTCTCCAAACCAAACATGGCTAGTGTTGCATGTTTCCGAGCAGCTTTAAAAACAATGTCTGTGTCAACACCTGTGTTTAGCTTTGCTTTAGCCCCTGAAAAAGAGACCCAGTGTGCAGTGATGCACATGTAATCAGCGCCTGCGCCACTGGTCCACATGTCTGTTGTCAGATGTATAGTGTGAACAGCACTCTTCTGCAAAGCTGCCCCAATCACCTTCAGAACATCTTCATGTAGTGCTGGAACCGCAACTCGGGCAAAATAGAACCGGCTAGGAACCTTCCATTTTGGGCAGAGCTCTGCCACTAATTCTAGAAAACCAACCCCTTCTACAAAAGAAAAAGGGAGAAGGTCCAGAGCTAGCATTTTAGCCAGCTTAGTGTTATACAGACGCGTCAGTGGGTGGTTGCGTTCATATTGCGCTTCTGTAAACAACATCTTTTTAATGTTGCCCTGGACCAAGGATTTACGGGATGATGATGATATCTTCGACCCAGTTACGCTCGCTGATGAACTTTTCCGCATTGATGTCTCACTCTCTCCCACACTCTTAGTGTGCCTCACATGGGGTGTGCTGCTGACAGGGGTACTGGGTGTAAGTGAAGTGTTTGAATCGTCTTCTTCCTCCTTGTCATCATCAGATGAAAAATCAACGTTTTCATTACGTGCAATTCCGGCTTGCTTGAACGCCTCTAGGTGCGGAAACCATTGGACAGGGTGCGCTCTCTTAAGATGAACTCTCTGGCCTCCGGTACCATAGTTGCTACCAAACTTACCACGACTAACTCGAAGCTTACAAATGCTACAAATGGCTACGTTTTCCATTCTTGGGCATACACTAAAGAAGTCCCAAACTGGAGACTTGAAATGTCTTTGGGGGCCGGAGGAGGCGGCGATACTGGTGGTGGTGGTCCTGCTGCTAATGCCAGATGAAGTGGAGGATGTGGATTGCCGAACTTCAGTACGTTTTGCACTTTCACCACCACGAATTGAGGTCGAGGTGGATGGAGGTCCCTTCTGGCGAGGAAGAAATATGGAAGCGGTAGGTGTTGGTGTACTAGTTAACTCCAAATCTAATGATTGTTGTGTTTCCATTTCCATTGCCTCCTCGTCGACATCATCATCACGCTCAGCAGCTTCTCGGGATAGGGTCAAAATGTCTCTTTGCTGCATGCCCGCTAGGGCTGCAGTGACATTTATGATGACTGGATCGTCGTCGTGAAGGGCTTCATCAGCAGCAGAATGGTCACTTCTTGTTGAGCCTCATCACACTCCATAGGTATGAGTTTTTCGACGACCTTCCTTTTACGCTTAGGTATCTTTGTCAGATCATGGTGTGCCTCACTCTCAGACGGCCGTGGTGGTTTCCAAGTTTCATCCAGATCATCAGAAGGAGGTGGGCTTGAAGAAGATGTAGAGACCCCCCTAGATCTTTTCCTTGCTAGGGATGTGGAAGACAATGAATATTCATCAGGAGGAGTGGCTTCCAATGATACCTCGGCTTGATTGTCGATTTCCTGATGTACCCCTACTTCGGGAGGGACAACTATTGTGGGAACTTGTTGTGACCCTCCATGCACCTCTACTTGCGCATCTCCTTGCGCTGCCTCTCCTTCCACATGTACTTGGGCTTGTAGTACTTGCACATGTTGTTGTTGCGGCTGTGGTTGTTCAACACTTGTCAGATGAGTTACAACAACCTGTGTTGATTCAGGGACATTGCTGCTACTTTCTTGCGATGAGCCAACATCACTGGTCGATGGTGATTGGAGAAGTACACTGACTGCCTCTGAAGCACTCAAGGGCTTTGACTTAAGTTGGCGTGGTGGTGGAGGCACTGAACCCAATGGAGCGGGGGTGCTGCTCCCAGCTTGGTCCCCAGCAGATCCTGCTGCTGCAGGCGTACTTTTTTTTTTGCTCCCAAAAAACGTGGCGGTTGGCACACCAGCCTCCTTGGTAACTTGCTTCTTCTGCTCCTTACTAGCAACTTTCTTGCTAGAGGAGCTACGGACACCTTTTTTTGGGCCATCTTCTTCAGAGCAGGTCAGACAGCAGGCCGCAGTTGCACGAATTGTAGAGTTGTCTGAGGCCAGACGTGACGTCGCATGACGTTATGCTGCACACACACACCGCTGCAGGACTTCTTCCTGGCACTGGTGGTTCTCTTGAGTCTTGTGCACCTAAAAACAATGGAAGACAGAGGAACATCAGTTCAGTTATACACCCCAAAAAAATCGAAAAAAACCCAGAAAAATCAGCACAATCCCATTCCATCCATGCCCTCCATGATGTTTAAGTTCAAGACACCCCACAGAAAGACTAGGCCCATGCTAGACTCAAATACCCCTGGTGAAAAGGCCACAAGTACAGCCCCAAAAAACGAAAATCACTGAAAAATCAGCACAATCCCATTCCATCCATGCCCTCCATGATGTTTAAGTTCAAGACAGCCCACAGAAAGACTAGGCCAATGCTAGACTCAAATACCCCTGGTGAAAAGGCCACAAGTACAGCCCCAAAAAACGAAAATCACTGAAAAATCAGCACAATCCCATTCCATCCCGGCCCTCCATGATGTTTAAGTTCAAGACACCCCACAGAAAGACTAGGCCCATGCTAGACTCAAATACCCCTGGTGAAAAGGCCACAAGTACAGCCCCAAAAAACAAAAATCACTGAAAAATCAGCACAATCCCATTCCATCCATGCCCACCATGGTGTTTAAGTTCAAGACAGCCTACAGAAAGACTAGGCCCATGCTAGACTCAAATACCCCTGGTGAAAAGGCCACAAGTACAGCCCCAAAAAACGAAAATCACTGAAAAATCAGCACAATCCCATTCCATCCATGCCCTCCATGATGTTTAAGTTCAAGACACCCCACAGAAAGACTAGGCCCATGCTAGACTCAAATACCCCTGGTGAAAAGGCCACAAGTACAGCCCCAAAAAACGAAAATCACTGAAAAATCAGCACAATCCCATTCCATCCCTGCCCTCCGTGATGTTTAAGTTCAAGACACCCCACAGAAAGACTGGGCCCATGCTAGACTCAAATACCCCTGGTGAAAAGGCCACAAGTACAGCCCCAAAAAACGAAAATCACTGAAAAATCAGCACAATCCCATTCCATCCATGCCCTCCATGATGTTTAAGTTCAAGACAGCCCACAGAAAGACTAGGCCCATGCTAGACTCAAATACCCCTGGTGAAAAGGCCACAAGTACAGCCCCAAAAAACGAAAATCACTGAAAAATTAGCACAATCCCATTCCATCCATGCCCTCCATGATGTTTAAGTTCAAGACAGCCCACAGAAAGACTAGGCCCATGCTAGACTCAAATACCCCTGGTGAAAAGGCCACAAGTACAGCCCCAAAAAACGAAAATCACTGAAAAATCAGCACAATCCCAATCCATCCATGCCCTCCATGATGTTTAAATTCAAGACAACCCACAGAAAGACTAGGCCCATGCAAGACTCACTACCCCTGGGCATAAAGGTTGAAAAGTAGGCAAAATGGTTCCAGGCCTAACAACAAAGCCTACATTCAAAATGGCCACCTGCCTCCCAGCACATGGCCAGGGCCTGTAGCAGCACTCAAAATGGCCCCCAGCCACATGGCCTGTCCCTCCCCATGAACACCCCCAAAAATCGAAAAACACTGCAAAATCAGCACAATCCCATTCCATCCATGCCCTCCATGATGTTTAAGTTCAAGACAGCCCACAGAAAGACTAGGCCCATGCTAGACTCAAATACCCCTGGTGAAAAGGCCACAGGTACAGCCCCAAAAAACGAAAATCACTGAAAAATCAGCACAATCCCATTCCATCCATGCCCACCATGATGTTTAAGTTCAAGACAGCCCACAGAAAGACTAGGCCCATGCTAGACTCAAATACCCCTGGTGAAAAGGCCACAGGTACAGCCCCAAAAAACGAAAATCACTGAAAAATCAGCACAATCCCATTCCATCCATGCCCTCCATGATGTTTAAGTTCAAGACAGCCCACAGAAAGACTAGGCCCATGCTAGATTCAAATACCCCTGGTGAAAAGGCCACAAGTACAGCCCCAAAAAACGAAAATCACTAAAAAATCAGCACAATCCCAATCCATCCATGCCCTCCATGATGTTTAAATTCAAAACAACCCACAGAAAGACTAGGCCCATGCAAGACTCACTACCCCTGGGCATAAAGGTTGAAAAGTAGGCAAAATGGTTGCAGGCCTAACAACAAAGCCTGCATTCAAAATGGCCACTTGCCTCCCAGCACATGGCCAGGGCCTGTAGCAGCACTCAAAATGGCCCCAGCCACATGGCCTGTCCCTCCCCATGAACACCCCCAAAAATCGAAAAACACTGCAAAATCAGCACAATCCCATTCCATCCATGCCCTCCATGATGTTTAAGTTCAAGACAGCCCACAGAAAGACTAGGCCCATGCTAGACTCAAATACCCCTGGTGAAAAGGCCACAAGTACAGCCCCAAAAAAGGAAAATCACTGAAAAATCAGCACAATCCCATTCCATCCATGCCCTCCATGATGTTTAAGTTCAAGACAGCCCACAGAAAGACTAGGCCCATGCTAGACTCAAATACCCCTGGTGAAAAGGCCACAAGTACAGCCCCAAAAAACGAAAATCACTGAAAAATCAGCACAATCCCAATCCATCCATGCCCTCCATGATGTTTAAATTCAAGACAACCCACAGAAAGACTAGGCCCATGCAAGACTCACTACCCCAGGGCATGAAGGTTGAAAAGTAGGCAAAATGGTTGCAGGCCTAACAACAAAGCCTGCATTCAAATTGGCCACTCGCCTTCCAGCACATGGCCAGGGCCTGTAGCAGCACTCAAAATGGCCCCCAGCCACATGGCCTGTCCCTCCCCATAAACACCCCCAAAAATCGAAAAACACTGCAAAATCAGCACAATCCCATTCCATCCATGCCCTCCATGATGTTTAAGTTCAAGACAGCCCACAGAAAGACTAGGCCCATGCTAGACTCAAATACCCCTGGTGAAAAGGCCACAAGTACAGCCCCAAAAAACGAAAATCACTGAAAAATCAGCACAATCCCATTCCATCCATGCCCTCCATGATGTTTAAGTTCAAGACAGCCCACAGAAAGACTAGGCCCATGCTAGACTCAAATACCCCTGGTGAAAAGGCCACAAGTACAGCCCCAAAAAACGAAAATCACTGAAAAATCAGCACAATCCCAATCCATCCATGCCCTCCATGATGTTTAAGTTCAAGACAACCCACAGAAAGACTCAGTCCACCCACCACTGAGTACCCCCGGGCAAAAGGCCCCAAAACAGCCCAAAAATCGAAATTTCCAAAATTTTAGTTGCAGCAACTGTAATGCCCCAAACAAACTTACTTGTAAAATTTCTAATCCAACAGTGATCCAAAGAAAGTCAAAAAGGCCTCAAATCCAAATATCCAGCAACATCCACAAAAAGTAATCCTTCCAGCTCCAGATCCAAATGAAAAGTGACCAGGGGATGGACAAAGCACTGGGAGGAGCCTGCTGGACAGGAACAGGAAGTTGAAGACTGTGGGGCACTTCCTTGCTCCCACCCCCCTCCCCCCTCCCCAAAATGGACTCCTCGCTAAAAAAGTGCAGGCAAATGTCAACCTAAGGAGTTATTCAGATGAAAATCATCATTTCAAGAAGGTTTATGCTGCTTGCTGGTGGATTTCTTGTGCAGAATTGCAAATGTTATATTTTCGCTTGTGCGAGACTGTTGCTGTTCGCCGCATCTCAAATCTCGCAATTGCGAAGTACCGCGAGTCGTGATCTCGCCGTACTCGCGTTGACAAACACTCGCTGTGCAAGTTGGCAAGCCGCGATGACGTAATCGCGCTCGCCAAATTCCCGCGGGATCACACAGCAAGATCCAAAATGGCGCAGCACTCGCAAAATATCGAGAAAAACAACTCGGCAAACGATGATAAATGCCGCGCGCCGCAAAAATTGTATCACCAACGCCGCGCGCCGCAAAAAAAATCTGCTGCGTGCGAATTTGCGGAATTTGCGGGAAATTCGCAAATCTCGCGGATTGCGAATTTCCCGAAAATCCGCAAAATCCGCAAGCGTAACGGATTTTCCGCCCATGCTTACTGAACTACCCCCACCAAATGGTCTCATGGTCACTCACAGTCACAACAAGCCAGAGGCCAGGAAAACAATGAACTCAAGCAAGCTTATAATCTGGCCAGACAATGCAGGCATGCTTGCTAAACAACGCAGCTTTAATGCAAAAATGAAAATCCACAGGGCTAAAAAAGGTTGGAAAGTTACACAACACAAGTGCAACCACACCATACACACATCCAATAAAGGCATTCATTTAACAAACACATTTTACAATTCAATCCAATGCCATCCATTCCCTAAATGATGTTTAAATTCAACAGACACCACAGAAACAGTTGTTTCATGCACCCATGAGTAGCTCTGGGACTACTGGCTGAAAAGCCTATTGGCAGACTAGGCCAAAAGCTTGCAGGCCTATGGCAAAAGCACACTGGATGGCTCCACAAAATGGCTGCCAGCCACATGGCCAGGCCACCCACAACAGGAAATGGAAGACAGACAATGCAGGCCAATGGCAAAATCACACTGCCTGGCTTCACAAAATGCCCACCAGTCACATGGCTAGGCCACCACAACAACAAGAAGGATAAGCCAAGAGGAAAAAAGGACAGACATGCAGGCCTATATGGCAAAAGCATTACACTACTAAACTACCACCACAAAATCATCACCAGCCACATTGTCACTCACAGGCACAACAAGCAGGAGGCCTGGAAACAATGAACTCAAGTATGTCTATAATATGGCCAGACAAAGGAGGCATGCTTGCTAAACAACACAGCTGTGATGCAAAAACAAAAATCCACAGGGCTAAAGAAGGTTGGACAATTACACAACACAAGTACAACCACACCACACACATCCAACAAAGGCATTTATTTAACACACATAAAAAAATGCACTACCCCAAAAAAACACATTTTGCAATTCCATCCATGCCCTAAAGTATGTTTTTAAATTTAACAGACACCATAGAAATATTTGTTTAATGCACACATGAGTAGCACTTGGCCTACTGGCTGAAAGGCCTATTGGCAGACTACTGGGTTAGTGAATTAAATAAATGTTGCAAATTGATTGCAAAAGTTGGAGAAAATGTAGTGAACTTTGCAAAACGTTTCCTTTATAAAACAAAACTATTAGAACAATTACGTACAAAGAAAAACAACTAGGCCCCTACTGAAACTACAGTCCACCCACAACAATACATTTTAAAAAAATGATGTAAAATACAAATACATGTAGGTGCAATTCCCCAATCAAACAAACAACACCAATTCTCCAAATTACTTGTAAAATCTCAAATCCAAAAATCTTCAAATCCAATGATAATGATGCAGCAGGCACAAAGAATGATCTTTCCAGTTGCAGATCTGAATGAAAAGTGAACAGGACATGGACAAAGCACTGGAAGAAGCCTTCTGGTCAGGAAGAGGAAGTTGTAGATTCTGGTGCACTTTCTTCCTCTTAAATATAAGTAAAAAAAGAAAAAGGACCATTTGTACAAAAAAGTACAGCCAAATGTCAATTTGGGGAGTTTTTCCCCCCAAATCATCATTTTCCAGAAGATTTTATGCTGCTTGAGAGATATTCTTCTCCGGATTGCAAATTCTGCGTGTTCGGCGTTGTGATCGTCACTGCACTTCCGCCCGATGTCTGATGGCACGTCCGAAGGACATTTGCTGGATTGTGCGGCCGGCTACCAAATCTAGTGGCACATGTGAATGTATGGGAAATCTTATCAGCGAATGCAGGGATCCTGCCAAGTCACTACTGTGCGTGCGGAAATGCATTTTGAAAGTGCGAAAAAAAAAGAACTACATGGAACGTGGAGTTGCAAAAAATCCAAAAACTCCGCAAGGGGAGTGGATTTTAACACCCAGGGTTAAAAATTGTCCAGGGTTAGTGTGTATAAACTTTTTGCCAAATTTTTGCAATGAGAATTGACATGGCTGTTAATGCTGCAGACGTTGCCTTTGTATCACCTGCTAGTTTGCACTGCTGAGGGCTTCATCAATATTGACCCTGAGCATCAATCATACGAAATCAAGGCATTGCTGGGAGCAGATTTCGGACCTAACCCACTCAGAGCTTTCTTGGTTTTGTTGATGACTGCACCAGACCCCACCATTCAGTAAACCGCTTTCATTGAGCCATGCTGCAAATCCACTTTGGAGCTTTTCCACTGACGGCTCATCATAAACCACATTTTTCTCATAAAATGTTCTAAGTTCACAACTAAACTTTCACGACAAGCCTGCTCCCTGTAGCCAACTAACACTCCATAACGGTCAGCCTTAATTTTTTTCATTTGACCCTGTCTAGGACGTTTTGGTGCTACATTTTATTCAAACTTTGAACATTCATACCTCTGGTTCTACTTGATGTTGTACTTTTAAGTTAGTAAAAATACTTATGTTTTTTTACATTGGTTTGGGATTATATATTGTTTTAACTTTATTACAGTTTTGAGTACTGCAAAAATACTTTACACAATGCCTTCAAGTTAAGACTAACCCTGGGCAAAGTACTACGCTACGCTTGCGTAGTTTGTGAATATTGCGCTACTTCACAGTACACAAATTGCATGTAGCACAGTACAAACAGGCGTAGCGTAGCATAGTGGTCATTTTTTGCTTGCTTGCTGACATCCCGGTGAGACGTTTTCCTTGTTCACGATCAGCAACATCAAGTTGGCGATCGCAAGCCTAGAAAATAAACCTCCTGGCGAGATTCTCAACAAGGGGAGGTCAGGTTTCTCATTGCGAGTGATCGCATATGCTCGCAACTGCTCGCAATGAGAAAGTACCAGTCCGCATTGAGAAAGCTGCCGCTCGAGTAGATATCTACTTGAGCGGCAGAAAACCACCGCTTGCACTGTGCAAGATGCAGATTGCACTGATTGCACAGTGCGGACAAGCATTTTGCACAGTGCACTACGCAGTTTCGTAGCTCACGTAGTGCGAAGTGCACTTCGCATAGGGTTAGTTAAGACTGACTGCTTTGTACCAAGCTACTAGAGTATTAAGCACAGATTTATTTAGTGACTACAGTGGTTCATCCTAGCTAGAACTGTGAATATTATTTGAGGTAGATTCTTACTCCCTCCACTAAAGCCCACATGTCTTTTACAATTTTTAAATTTTAAATAAAAATAGTACCAAAAAGAAATAAGAGACAAATGTGGTCATCTGCTTGCACTTTCAAGTCTGTGGTCCGATTTAAGGCTGACCATGAAGGAACCCAGATCGAATACAAAAACCAGATTCATCCAGGTCAGAAGCTTTACCTTCTGACTTAGGCAGTAAATGAACAGCAAAAATCCTCAGTCGGATAAAGTAGCAAACTGTGGTTGAGAAGGGCTCCACAAGGCTGGATAATCATTGCAGGATATCCAGGTTAAGCTGTTGACATTTGGCAGGAAAACTTAGAGTGGGAGAAATCCAAAATGTGCACTCAAGAAAGGTCCCTTCCTGATGGGATACTTTTGAAGCCTTTGCCTAGTGAAGATTTCGAGATTCTTCCTCAGTCACTTTTTTGGAGCTTGGATTACTTCAATGTGGCAATACTGCCAGCTGTCGCTTTACAGGGGTCCATAAGGATGGTTACTCTACCTACAACGTCCTTCAGAAATAGATTTTCTGCTGCAGATAACCCTAAATCTTTTTCCCAATGTCAACACACCTTCATTAGATTGATTTGGTAGGTTTATCCCAGTCCTCTGAGGCTTTTGGAGCCAAAATGTTTCTAAGTCCCAGGTTTTTCATGTGTTAGGCAGAGTACACTTTGACACTGCTAAGGGTCTCCAGACCTCAGGACCTGTACTTGGAGGTCAAGACTCACTCTAGTAGGACCCAGCAGCAGAATCAAGGGCAGGTCCAGTTGGAAACTGGTCATCTGAATTCTTTAAGAAAGGGGCTTCTAGCATGTTGCTGCATGCTGCATCTTAACAGGAGAGCAGCCAACGACCCTTGGAGTTCACTACTTGTTGTGGGTACAAGTGGGAGCAGCTCCAACCTTACTGGTCCGCTCATAGGTCTCAATAACAGGTACAGTCCTTCTTCTATCTTCTACAGGTCCAGTAGTATTCTGAAGAGGGTGCCTTGGTACGCCACATCTATGCCTTACACTAGCCTGTGGGTGGGAATGATTCATGGCCCCTCCCTTACCAAAATAGAAAAAGTTCCCAGGCGTAGCCCTACCAATTTTGTGCCCTAATGCAAACAATCCTACTGTGGCCTTTTCTACCTAAAACCAAGATGGCAAAGCCTTTCTTCCCTGTGCAGAGCTCCTGTGCCCACCCCAGAAGTGTGACCATGGAAATGAGAAACATCTCCTCTATGGGCACATCATACCTGTTCTGGGGTCAGCTCCTCTCCCACTATGATTGGTACCAACCTGGCTAGGTGTCAGCTAACATATGCGTATGACAGAGTAAGCCTCTTTGAAGTTAATTTATTTTGTGGGTACAGCCCAGACGGTCATCAGGCCAGAGAAACAGAACACCTCACCACAAGCAAGGACTTTTTCTAAGGTCTGGGAGCAAGTTCATACTTCATCAAGAGTGCAGAGTCAGTATGTTGTCTATAATAGTGACCGCGGCAGGAAAAGGACATTGGGTGGTTGCAAATTGCGACTGCGGTTTGATAAACAGCAGGCACAATTCCTGGGACAGCAGAAGGACCCTAAAACAGCAAGTGGTGTCCCTGGATGATCCTGATTAGTCAGAGAACATGGTAAGGTGCAGCAGCACAGACCTACACTGCAGGCAGGGTTCAAACCTACAACTAAAAGCAAGTAGAGGGAGAAGAGAGCAAGATTCCATCAGGGCAAGCTACCTTTACAAAGAGGGTACTGGACATCCTAATGAGAAACACAGCACAAACCATGAGTGGCTTTTTGGGTGTGCATCTCAGACTGTTGCTGGCGAGAGCTTGACTGCGCCTGCTGCACCTCAAGGATATCCATGGGGGTCTGGCGATCTACAGCCAGGCAGTAGCAGCTTTCCGAGTCACAGGCATATCCAGACCTGAGCAGACTCGAAGGCGACTGGGCATTCGTGCCAAGGCGAGCAGATCCAGCAGGCCATCTGCTGAGGAGAGGGAGCAACACTGTGAAAATCTACTGAGATGTGTAAAAAAGCAAGTCAAGCCTCAGACTGTATAGTAGTAAACACCTACTTAGTTGTACTGCCCAACAATGTAGATGTGGATGGCTGGGTGTCACAGGGATATTCACCAGAAGGTCATCCCAGAACCAGAAGCTTGTTTGCAACACTCCCACTCGGCGACCATCTTACTGCTTACTGGTAGTCAACAGGTAGTGCTGGGGTGAATGTATGAGTGCATGGGTACTGCTAAGTGAATGGATGAGTGCAAAGGTAGTGGCTGGGTGATTTGATGTATGCATGAGCAGTGCTTGGGTAAATGGATGAGTGCAAGGATACTGACTGAGGGATTGCGTGTGAGCCTGGGTGAATGAATGAGTGCAAGGTTAGTGACTGAGCAAATGGATAAGTGCATGGGTAGTGGCTGAGTGAATGGATGAATGCAAGGGCAGTGGCTGAGTGAATGGATGAGTACATGGGCGTGCCTCTGTGAATTGGTAGCAGCTGAGTGAATGGATGAGAGTATGGGTACTGCCTCATTTTAAGAATGAGTGCAAGGGTACTGCCTAGGTTATTGGATGACTGCCTGGGTAGTAACTGAGTCAATGTATGAGTGGCTGTGCATTGCCAGAGTGAATGGGCAAGTCAATACATATTGCATGAGTGAATACATGAGTGCAACGATAGTGCCCGGGTGATGGGGTGACTGCATATATTGTACCTGCGTGATTGGATGAGTGCATGGGTTGCATCCCATAGAAAGGATGAGTCATTTCATTTATAAACTTTATTCGATTGTTGTAAAAACATCATAAAAGTATACAGGTTAAAAAACAATAATATAATATACACAGGGAAAGTACATATCATGTCATTATTTGGTATCAAAAAACACAACTACCAGCAAATGTTTAAAAAAAGGGAGTGTGACTAGAAAACCATACTTTTTCTTACACTAATAGATTTTAGAATGAAGGTTGCGGTCAAAAAGCATAGGTCCAGATAAGCAAGTGAGAATAAAAGTTTCATAGTGTTTGTCGTAGAAGACACAGAATATTTTTTAAACAGCGGTTTTAGATAAAAAATACGTAGGGATTTATACAGGGGGCAAATTAACAAGAAATGCAAGGTACTTTGCTTGGTTAATCCATCACATGGACAAGGAGTGGTAGAATGGTTTTTCATCTTTGGAAATGCCACCAGGTTATGAACAATACCGAGTCTAAGTCTAGAGAGGACAAATTGGTGAGATCGCTTACAAATGACTTTAAGATAAGTGGGTAGCCCAAAACCCTCATTTGTATTGGAAGAATACAAAACATGAGTTGGATAGTCACTTGTATCAGCTTTACACTTATTAGATTTTACCCTCAAAAATTCATCTTTCACCTCCTGTTTGGATAAAGTAGTTACATTTGCAGGATCATTACATATATCCATATCAAAAAGTTCACTATAAGTAGTAATCACATACTTTAACCAAGGGATATTACGGGCTTTTTCCAAATGCAGACAATCTTTGATAATACCTTTGGTAAAGCTTGTTTCCGCCTTCTTCCATATAGATCTCCATGCCAGTAGAGGTCTCACTCCATTAAATCAGCTATATAGTCCAACCCTAGTTCCTTGTGAGTAAGGTCGGTAGATGCCGAGGATGGAAGGCAAAGTAATCGTTTTAAAAATACATTTTCCAAAATTTGCAAGTCCCTTGGAGACCAGTGCCCCCATACCCCTGAACCGTAAATTGCTATTGAGGCGCATCTGTGTCTATAAATATTTAACATCTCTGGGATCCGTCGACTGCCCAATTTGGTGGCAAAACGGAAGACACCTAGGGAAGCCTTTCCCATCCTTGCTTTTTTATTGGTTTGCTCTGGGGTCCATGAACCCCCTTTATTAAAGGTGATGCCCAGGTAACAGAAATTATCCACAACCTCGTTTCGGTTTTCTTTAAAATAGAAAGGCTTAAGATGGTTTACCTTTTTACCACATACCATAAAAAATGTTTTGGAGTTGTTGATTTTAAGTTTCTTTCCCTGTATGAAATCGTAAAAACAGTTCATAAGCCTTTGGAGGCCAATCGGGGTTCTAGATAATAGAACAGTATCTTCTGCGTAAAGCAGCACTGGGATAGGTTGGCCTCCTGCCTGCGGTACATCTGCTTGAATATTTTTTAGTTCCTGCTCCATGGAGTTAATAAAAAGGGGGAAGAGCAGTGGGGCCAGGACACACCCCTGCCTGATACCTGATTTAACCTTGATCTTTTTTGTGCATTCCCCTTCTGGGCCATATCGAATCTGGGCTGATAGATTAGAATTTAGTCTTGCTAAGAAGTGGATAATAGCAGGAGGTGCGCCCATGTTAAGTAGAGTGGTCCACAACAGAGAGTGGTTCACCAGGTCAAAAGCACTGGAGAGGTCCGCCAAACAGAGAAACAGAGAACATGATTTAGCCTTAGTGTATTTTCCTATTGGGAGGTTAAGGTTAATACACTGGCCAATTGTGCCGAGGCCCTTTCTAAAGCCATATAGGGATTGAGCAAGAATGTTATTATTTCCAGCCCACTCCTCCAAGTGTAACAGTAGGACCCTACTCATGATTTTAAGGGAGGAATCTAGAAGGGAGATAGGGCGGTAGTTTTTAGCCTCTCCTCTATCTCCCTTCTTGTAGATAGGAATGATAATAGATTCACTCCACGTTGCCGGTGTAGAATAGTCGGCAGCGGCGTTGAAAACTTGGGTCAGTACTGGACTCCATAGGGCCAGGTCGTATTTGTAAAGATCTATCAGGAAAGGATGAGTCAAAGGGTAGTGGCTGAGTGAATGGATGAATGCATGGATAGTGCCTGGGTGGTTGGTTGAGTGCATGGGTACTGCCTGGGTGATTGCATGAGTGCATAGGTAGTGCCTGGGAAATGGAATACTGCACAGGAGGTGCCTGGCTGAATGGATTACTGCATTTGTAGTGCAGGAATGAATAGAAGAGTATATGGCTACCCCTGGGTTATTGTGTGTGTGCACAGGTAGTTCCTGGATCATTGGATAAGTGCATGGGTAGTAACTGCATGACTGGAGTTGATGAGTGAATGGATGAGTCCACAGGTAGTGCCTGAGTAGTAGCTGGCTGAATTGATGATTGCAATGGTAATGCAAGAGTGAATGGATGAGAACACGGGTAGTGCTGGGATGATTGCATGGGTCCACTGCTAGTGCCTGCATCATTGGTGAGTGCATAAGTTGTGTCTGAGGGAATGCATCACTCATGAGTAGTGCCTGAGACAATCAATGAGTGAATGGGCAGTGACAGCATGATTGGATGAGTACATGGTTAGTTCCGGAGTGAATGGATGAGTGAAAGTAAAGTAACTGAATGAATAGAAGTGTGCAAGGGTAGTGCCTGGCTGAATGGATGACTGCAGTTGTAGTTCATGAGTAAATGGATGAGTACATGAGTAGTATTTGAGTGATTATATGGCTCCATTGGTAGTGCTTTGATGATTGGATAACTTCAAGACTGCTGTATGTGTGATTGAGCCATAACCAGGATCCTCAACGGACATGATCTGTTGGGGCTCCACGCACCGGCATGAAACTCACCCACCAAATTGCACCACAAGTCGCCGAAAACCATCACTCAAGTTAGTGAATATGGAGAGGATCTGGTGTTGGAGGCTGAGCGCTGTTTGGGTGCGGGCTCTCAGGAAAACCACCTCCATCTGACAATGGCCCCAGAGACAAGATGGCAGCCGTCCACCGCCAGAGCCTGTTTTCGATCGCCGGAGCACGCCACTTTTCGCAAGGCTCCTGCAGCACAACCTACGAGGCAGAGGGCACGCATTTGAGGAGCGGTGAAGCAGCGGACCTACTGTCGGCACCAGCGCAGCATGCTGTAGTGCCCGCCAGGATGCGCGGGAAAAGACCAGGGACTTCCCCCTTCTCCCACTGACGTGACGGTGATGCAGCCAAGAATCAAGGCCCGCGCTGGCCTAGGGGACAGCAGTGAGGAGCAATTCACCACCTCTCACCTGGGGTCAGCGGGCGAGAAGCTCTGTACCCCAAACCTGAATCCCGGTAACACTAGCCCTTTTGGGGAGGCCTGGTTCCAAAATGGTGCCCGTCGGACTTAGCGGCTGACTCTGGGAGAGAGGAGAGTTTCATCCCAACACCGGAGCACTCTGTCCACTGTGTAGAGGTAGGCTGCCATGCCCCCGTGATGACTGCTGCCCCTGGCGGGAGGGGCATTGCCCCCCTACATGTGCCAAGTTACTAAATTATCTCTGGAACATGCCTGGCTTTAAAATGGCGGCTGCATGCCCGCGCTGGATCTGCCCACTTGAAGCCTCCCCCTCCCAGAAGCAATTGGCAAGGTTATTATCTAAATCAGCAGGGATCGGAAGGGGGAGAGCATTGGCCGCCCCCTTGTTAATCTTTGCTGACCCTGTATCCAGCATGTTGCTGTCCTCAGTAAAAATCCAGAGAAAATCCATTTGTATATATCTGTATATAGAGATAATTTTAACCACTAGCATATGTAGTAGACCCTTGTACTCACTACCATTCAAATGTGATTCTTAGAGTTTATCAATTTGTATCTCTTCCTTGAGTGACCTTACAACTTGTACATTTGCAATTTTCTCTGTTTGTATCTTTTCCTTGTCTGTATCTTTTATGTAACGCATGTAATCCTAAATCCTTATGTATCACAACTCGTTCTTTTGTAAAGCGCTCTGACACCTTCAGGTAATGTTCGCGGTATATAAAATCACATTAAATAAATTCTGTGTGTGCATTTCTAGTGCCTGTGTGATCAATGAGTATATAGGTTGTGTCTGGATGAATGCACAAGTGCATCGGTTGTGCCATATATAGTATATTGTATAGTTCTAAATTTAGGCCTATTAGCTCCATGATATATGTTAACCTACATATTCAAATGTGATGATACGTCAGACTTGGAAAATCTCAAAATTTGAAATGTAACAAAATGCACTTTCAGTACCAAGCATAGATATCATTATCTATGTACTACTTCAAGTATAGCTTTGTGCAGAGTAATATGGGCTGGGATAGAGGTAAAAACTGTTTTCAGCATGTTTTAAAAGTCATATAACTCTACTAGTGTCTTGAAGCAGAAGCAGTTTGCAATATAAGGTCGAATTCAAAATAAAAGGCCAACTAATATCATACCACTTTCATTGGTGTCATCATGTTCTCACAAGGTGAATGTAATATCTATTAGGCAAAATAATAATCAACACACTAGTTATAAACACTAATAAATTGCAGTGCTTTCCGTTTTCTGTTGACATGTTCCCGGATAGGCCGAATGATGTTCTCAGAACTTTGGCTGGAGAAATAACATATAAGAATTTGGTAACTGAGAAGGTAATCTAGGTTTGCATTCCAGGTGGGCATCATTGCAAGGTGTCCATCCTTTCTTACACTTCAAATAAACAGTATAGTGTCCAGATGTTTTAGTAGCGACCTCATGAAAAATAATAGCCACTGGTATATAAGTTCTTCCTGAAATACATTTTTGACTTCCTTTAAAAATAATATTGTTGTTTCCAATTTTATTACATTGTCACTACAACGCTGTAACATCAAAAACTGCATATTTTCCAAATCTTTCTATATGTAATGTAGTCAACATCGCTGATCTACAATGTGAACATGTCATATCCTGATTTGCTATTTTAATCAATTTGCTAAAAGGTACTGATTTGCAGTCTGGTAATGTTAAGTGTAGGAATCGTTCTCTACATATTTCAGTGGTAGAATTAAATAGGCAATCTTCGCACATATGGTCCCATTTATAACTCAATCTAAATAGGTTATCCAAGTGTATTCCTTCACCTTCTAAAAGCCCAAGTAAGAGCATTAGAAATTCTTGTGCATCTTGTCTATGTTTAGCGTAAATGTCAATTAATTAGAACATATATCTAAAAAGATGTAGAATGCCAGAAGCGGTATGCATTTTACTTCTGTCATTAACCAACTACTGAAATACATCTTTTTTCACAGTTGACCATGATTTCATGATGAAGACGTGGTAAATGAAACACCATATACAGAATCACTTTAGCATAACAGATGATACTCAAACAAGTTTCCAACTGGTATCCTTCAATGTCATCATCACTTTCCACTTTTTTTTCTTTACGCCTTCAACTTTCTCTTCAATTGTTTTCTTACTTTCAACTTCAGTTGAATGGTTAATATATTTCCATTTTGGACACACTATATATTTCTCATATATTGGATATTCATCTTAATGAGGAGCATAACGTCTTCTTAAATGATTGTGCTCTCTTACACAATTTCCTTCAGCACTAGGGGCATATTATCAAGAAATGGTGTTAACATTATCGCGGCTTTAGCAGCAGAAAACTGCTGCTAAAGCAGCAATAATGGGCTTGATAACATGGCCTTGTAAATTCACATAGAAGCCCATGTCCTGGTTTGAACATGGGCCTCTATGGGAATTCTCTACGGCGTATTATCAAGCCCATTATCGCTGCTTTAGCGGCAGTTTTCTGCCGCTTTAGCAGCGATAATGTTAACGCCGTGCTTGATAATATGCCCCTATGTTTTTTCTCATCAAAAATCTATCAAATGCAAACCAGACAATGTTCTTACTCGAGACAATGCAACATATGCCATTCACTTTTGAACACAGTACTTCCAATTTTTACAAAAGCTCTGTCTATACTTAAACCTGGAGATTTGTGAATAGTTACTGCATATGCCAGAGACAGAGAAAACTGTTGCCTTTAAACAGACAAGTCCTTTACAAGCAAAAAGTGTACAACACAACGCCCAATCTGCCTTACTTCATTAATCTGGTCACATTTATAATAACAAATTCTATTCAATCTCTGTTTTGAAAATTTACAAAATCAAAAACTTTTCCCATTGCTCCATTTACCAATTCTACTTCTACATTCAAATTAGGCCACAAAATTACTCAACAGTTCTTATATACATGTGCACTCTATTCTAATCCTGCTGGTTTAGATTTACTTTTACAAAGAATCCAATTTAGCCTGTATTTTCTAAGTTAGAAGAATTGTTACTCCCTGATGTTCGATTTCGTCAAAAGCTTTAATTTCCAGAATTTGTTGTTTTTCCAGTATGAGTAGTTGATCGTTAAATGTAGAACACTCTTGAAGTGTAGGCAATAGGCAAACTATAGATTTGTTTTCTACAATCATAGTGTACATTACTTATACCACTGTTTTTTCAGATGTAAACAAGTTCCTTAGGAGACGACTTTTTAAAGCTGGTCTATCATGTTCTGTCTACATACCAATTATTATCTCTTTAAGAGTATTTGCATACTTTCCATCACCTACTTGTGCCATATTCTTAACACGTTCTTTATATTCAAAGTTTAACCAAATATTTACATTCCCAAAGATTTCCTAGTGTCGTCATGGAGAAGTTTTTTTTAAAACAGGTTGTCCTTTAACTGGAGTAAGTTGCGGTAGGTCTCCATATACAATTAAATGTTTCCCTTCAAATCTGTTTTTTAAATCGGTTGGATTCTCAAGTGTACAAACGCAAGCAATACTTTTGAGACCATGCTCACCTCATCAATGTTAAAAAGATTTAGTTTATTCAGTACTCTTGACATTTCATGACAAGATTCTCCTGATAGCTTTTGATATTCCAATTTATTATCATGTTCAACATGTAGCATAAGTAATCAATGTAAAGTATTACCTTTAATGTTATGTGCTGCTACTCCAGTTGGGCATGTTATGACACAAGATAAATGGGATTCTGTAGTTTTTTGTAGATAGCTGGTTAAAATTGTAATTAAGAAACTTTTTCCTGTTTCATATTGACTGCCAATGTACAATAGAATAGGTAGAAATGATGAACATTGGAATGTTTTTCCGCAGCAAACCATGTTTTACCTGTTGTTTGACTTGTAGGTATAGTTCTTTTTGTTAAATATTTCACTTACTTCACTTTGATAACTTTATTTTGGTCAAGGACCATAAAAGTGCAATGAAATATATACAAGCACAATATTAAAACATAAATACATCAGAATTAAAAAGTTATTAAACAATGGTTATCAAAGGAGTAGTAAAAGATAAGAGCAATAGTCCCTTATTCCTTATGGATTATTGCAGTTCTTCTTCTCCACATGCCGAATAGAAACCGGGAGACGGCAAAGACAATGAGAGGGGCAGTGTCATAAGTTAGGACTCTACAGGCTTGAGCACAGTGTCTAAAGCCCAAGTTTTTGCATAATGGGATAATCCAGCACTTCCGGATTTCATTTTATACTGGGCAGAAAAAGAGGATATGTATAATGTCTTCCCTGGCGGGATTACAGGCGGGGCAGTTAACCTTCATCGATTTTGTCCATCTGGATGTAAATGCCCCAACCGGTAAAGAGCTGTGCCTCAATTGAATGTATAGCTTTCTTGCCAGTGGAGGCTGCACCAGGTCCAAAAACGCCTCCATCCTGAATTCAGTTTTTGTTATGAGGAACTCATTGGACAATCTGCCCAGGGAAGTAGAGCAGTGTAGCAGTTTGAGGTTATGCGATTTTTCAGCTGCCATCAGAACAGTCCTTTGCATCCTCATACAGCTATCCTCCGGTGTATCCCAAAGTTGGGGAAGACCAATTTGGTAAAGAAGAGACTTAACATGTGCCAGCCATGGTATGTTCTTGTTCTTAAGCTGCCCCCAGATAGTTTTAAATTCTGCTCTAAACGGTTCCAGCTCCGGCACAGACCAGAGCCTTCTCCAATAGGGCAGGGGTCGAGCTGCCGCCAAGTCAGTAATAGGTTCCAGACCCAAGTCCAAGCGTAATGGGAGCAGGAGCGTGCTTTGCGGAAGGCCAAACAAATGACGCATAAAAGAATGCTCGACTTTCATTAAATTGCATGTATTAGTGTGTCCCCAGAGTTCAGCAGCGTATAAGGCTGCGGACCTGACCCGTGTTTTGTATATCTCTAGGGCAGGGGTAGCCGGTTTTAAGGTTGAGGCGCTATGGAATCTGCCTACGCCACCCATTATCTGTGCAAGTCTCAGGGAGGATTTCGAGACTTGCTGGTCCCATGTAAAGTGTTCAGTTAAAGTCACTCCCAAATATATGAAGGTCTTGACTCTCTCAAGAGGGGTTCCATTCAATGGGTACACAGTCAAAATATCGAATCTTTAATTTCGACTTACACTTATATCGAGTTGCAAATATCGAAGGGACAGAATATCGATTCCAGAATATCGATGGCCAGAATATCGACCCTAAGGTAAGTAATATCGAAATTACTTATATCGATAGCATATATATCGATGTAAGTAATATCGACATTACTTATATCGATAGCATATATATCGATGTAAGTAATTTCGATTTACTAATATGTGTTAAAAATTTTAGTTAAGTATTTAAATTAATTGTTATAATATGTGTTTAATATGTTTTTATAAATAAAAAATATATAAAAGTAAAATATATGTTTTACTACCAGAGGGGTTTGTGGGTTTTTTGGGGAATAGGGTGGGAAGTAATTTATTTGTAATTAAATAATTATTTTTTAATGATTAATTTATTTTGCAATTAAATATTAATTGGCAATGAATTATTTTAATTGATTAATTGATTAATTAATTGATAATTTATGTATATTTTTAAGTAAATTATATGTTTTACTCCTGGAGCAGGTTGTAGGTTTATAGGGGAATAGGGTGGGAAGTAATTTATTTGTAATTAAATAATTATTTTTTAATGATTAATTTATATTAATGATTAATTTATTTTGCAATTAAATATTAATTGGCAATGAATTATTTTAATTGATTAATTGAATAATTAATTGATAATTTATGTATATTTTTAACTAAATTATATGTTTTACTACTGGAGCGGGTTGTGGGTTTACAGGGGAATAGGGTGGGAAGTAATTTAATTGTAATATTAATTAATTTTGGGTAAAGGAGTATTTTTAGGGTTCAGGGTCAGTTTTGTTTTTTTGGGTAAAGGGGTATTTTTAGGGTTCAGGGTCAGTTTTCAGTTTTTGGGTAAAGGGGTATTTTTAGGGTTCAGGGTCAGTTTTCAGTTTTTGGGTAAAGGGGTATTTTTAGGGTTCAGGGTCAGTTTTGGTTTTTTGGGTAAAGGGGTATTTTTAGGGTTCAGGGTCAGTTTTCAGTTTTTGGGTAAAGGGGTATTTTTAGGGTTCAGGGTCATTTTTCAGTTTTTGGGTAAAGGGGTATTTTTAGGGTTCAGGGTCAGTTTTCAGTTTTTGGGTAAAGGGGTATTTTTAGGGTTCAGGGTCAGTTTTCAGTTTTTGGGTAAAGGGGTATTTTTAGGGTTCAGGGTCAGTTTTCAGTTTTTGAGTAAAGGGGTATTTTTAGGGTTCAGGGTCAGTTTTCAGTTCTTGGGTAAAGGGGTATTTTTTGGGTTCAGGGTCAGTTTTCAGTTTTTGGGTGAAGGGGTATTTTTAGGGTTCAGGGTCAGTTTTGGGTTTTTGGGTAAAGTGGCATTTTTAGGGTTCAGGGTCAGTTTTCAGTTCTTGGGTAAAGGGATATTTTTTGAGTTCAGGGTCAGTTTTCCCTACTGTTGCACCCACTGGAGTGGGAATAGTAATTTTAACCCCTACGCTATCCAACACTTTCCCTACTGTTGCACCCTCTGGAGTGGGAATAGTAATTTTTACCCCTACGCTATCCAACACTTTCTCTACTGTTGCACCCTCTGGAGTGGGAATAGTAATTATTGTTAAGTAAGTATATATTATATATGAGTTGTTAATATTATTTTTTTATTAAATATGTATTATTATTTTTTTTTAGCATTATTAAATATATTTAAATATGTTTATGTAATTTATAAGTATTATTTACAGTATTTTTCATGTTATTTTAAACCAAAAAAACAATATATTTGACAACGATATTTTTAACATCGATATTATTTTTTCGATATTTTGGTACTTACCATGTTGTACATAGGGCGTCGATATTCTTGCAATCGATATAATTACGCTGATATTTGTGTAGGTCGAAATTCTGTCTGTCGAAATTCTGTCATAGATCCCATTCAATGTGGGGTTCGGGCGGGTGTGCCTCGGGGGGTTGAAGATCATAAACTTGGTTTTCTCCAAGTTGATCTCCAGACCCCCCGAGGCGCAGAAGGAAACAAACCCATCCAGAACCCTCTGGATGCCCGTTGATGTCCGCGACAACAGCAGAGTGTCGTCCGCGAACATCAGAGCGGGCACCCTGCCAGTGGCCAGGCGTGGAGCATCATTATCCCTGACACAATTAAGTCTATCTATCAGGCCGTTGACATACAAGCTAAAGAGGGTAGGGGCTAGTACGCAACCCTGGCGTACACCTCGAGTGACAGGGAAACGATCGGATAATTCCCTGTTTTTCCAACACCTCACCTGGGTGTAATTCCCAGTGTGAAGCCGGGTTATGGCATCTAGTAAGTAATGAGGGAGACCAAGTTCCTCCAACATGGACCAGAGCCTCTCCCTCGGGACCAGATTGAATGCGGCCATCAGGTCCACAAAAACAAGGTAGAGGCTGCCACCCTCTACTCTTGCAGTTTTCCAGTATAGGACCTGGAGTCGAAAGATCTGGTCCAGAGTCGAGACCCCTGATCTAAAACCGGCTTGGAGGGTGGTCAAAATATTGTTTTCCTCCATACAGCCTAATAACCTCTCCAGCAGAATTTGGCCCATCAGCGTCTGGGTGGTATTGAGTAGACTGATTGGTCTATAGTTTGATGGAGCGAGCGGACAACCCTTTTTAAAAATTGGAACAATCTCAGCCCCCAACCAGGTCTCAGGTACTGGGGAGCCCCGTAGGACAGCATTGAACAGAACCATCAGATATGGAAGAGATCTCCAGGGAGCATATCCAGACCCGGGGCCTTATTCGGGAGCAGTTTCTTAATTGCCAGTTCAACTTCCCTAAGTGTGATATTAACTGAGCTATAAATGGGAATTCCAGTAGGGGCATCATTTCTCACTATTACGGGACAGGGTCTAAGTCCAGGGCCCAAGGCCTCCGGCAGTCTACACTCATGCGGGGGGTCTGGGGCCATGGGAAACTCGGAAGCTCGGTTGGAGCTATGGTTTCTACCGGGGGAAATCCCTGATCCCGGGGCCTCCAGCAGTCGACACTCGTGCAGGGGGTCCCGGGCTATGCTAGTACAGGAGTCCGAGATCCCGGCTCCCAAGGCCTCGGCAGTCGACTCTCATGCAGGGGGTCTGGGACAACCGAAATCTCGGAGGCCTGATCAGAGCTAAGATTTTGACAAGGGAAAGGCCCAGCGCCCGGGGCCCCCAGCAATCAACGCTCATCCGTGAGGTCCCGGGCCGTACGGGCGCGTAGAACCAAACTCCCAGGCTGCGGGGCCCCCGGCAGTCGACTCTCGTGCCGGAGGTCCCGTGGTACACCATCCCGTGGCTCCAAAGCCAGTTCTGGCAGTTCCTCCTGGGGCTGGCTTCCAGAATCCTCCAGCTCAGGGCTTGTATAGAGTGACTTAAAGTGTGCCTCCCTCACTATAGGGGCGATATTTGAGACCCCAGTGTCTCTCTCACCTATCACTGAGGAAGTGACAATTAGCCAAAAGGTCTTAGAATCTTTTAGAAGTAGTGCCTGTCTCAACTCTTCCCACCTAGATTCCTCCCACTCACTCTTTGCGCTAATGAGCGCCTTCTTGTACAACAGTCTAGTTGTTCTAATTTTTGAGATATCCTTGGATTTAATTGCCCTAAGTAGGTCTTTCTTTAAGTTTTTACAAGCATGGTTGTGCCAGGGATGTGTTTTATTCCGGCGCAACTTAGACCCACTAACCGGATAGAAAACATCCCCTAGATTCTCAACTAATTTTCTGTGGGTCTCTATAGTCTGCCCATGGGAGATGGAATTTCCCATATCACTTATTAATGGAACAGCTATCTGGTAGATTTTTGCGAGACGGGTAGGAGAGTCTAGGCAAGAAGGCCATTTGACTCTTCTCCTGTTGTTAGATATAATATATGGTGGAGTTGACAGGGTGGAGTTAGAGACAGGGTTAGTCAATCCAAATGCACCAGGTTTAAGCGATAGGACCAACGCATTATGGTCACTATCGTGCCTTGCGACAACCTCGAAGTCTTTGAACTTGCCCCAATCTTTAGCTTCCAGCATAAGATAGTCAATGGTGGAAGTTCGATTTGTCCTATTATATGTGGGCAGGCCGGAACTTTCATTATTGCCCCTTCCATTGCATGCCCGCAGAGACATTGCAAGGGTCAAGGCCTTAATTTGTAGTACTAACGGGGTCCAGGCCTTAACTGGGGCAATTTGTGGGGCGGGAATTTGCCAGAGCAAGTTGACCTCATCCTCCTCACACAGCTCGGATCCACCCAATGGTTCGTACTGGCAATTCAGATCTCCGTCAAGAAAGATCGAGGTTGCGGGGTCAAGTGACTGAAGGAAATGGTCGAGCGCTTGAATAGCACTCGATTCATTTCCGTTCACGGTAGGCCTAGAGTAGATATTAATGATAGCCAGTGTGGATCTGCCAACAGATGTTAGCAAAACACATTGGATATCAGGCGAGTTAGTGTCCACCTGTACACCGTGCATGCCTAAGTGTAAGCCTACCCATATGGCAAGGCCACCCAAAGGGCGGCCTTTCCCGCCTGAGACTGCAGGGATGTCATAGGTGGCAAAACCGGGACTTTCACTTGTCTCGGGGGACCAGGTTTCTTGCATCAAGCATATGTCATAAGTGGACATAAAGGAGGACCAGTCTGGTGTAAGTAGCTTACTCTTTAGGCCTGCGACATTCCATGAGAGTATTTTTATACTACCTTCCATGGCCTTAACTTTATCCTTTTCTCCCCCTTGTTCACTAAGTAATACCTTGTTCAGGCTCCGTTCAACCCTTGACTACTCCCTCTTTGAGACGTGGGTGCAGAGGATCACAGAACTAGTAGGGGGTAGTGACTTCTCCTGAGTTGCAACACCTTCCTCTGGGTTACCCTCATTATGTTCCCTTGGAGGTGTACTTGACTCCATGAGTCAGTCCACCTCCTCGAGGACGCTAAACCTATTCCAATGGGGTTGTATCGGGTATAGCAGGGTGTGTGGAAGGAAACCCTCCCCAAATGGCTGCCAGAAGTGAATCCCGTTCGGGTGGGGGACAGGATCTCTGATGTGCTGTGGTCTCCTTTTGTGGGGCAGTTTGTGGCTTGGAATAGGATAGAAATAGGACAAGTGCAAAGGGAATATTTGCGACTCTCTGTAGGAAGAGGTTCTACAAATGTGATCAACAGCTGAGGAGTCCCTAAAATTAATTGTAACAACATCCCCTGCCACTGTTTTAGGGCCCCTTCCAATCCAGTCTACTCTTCTCACTGCCAACATGTGGCCTGAAATGTTAGGAGGTAAGGGTCTATTTAGGCTCAGCCACTGTATGCATTTATTATGTAGGTCAACCTCCTGCTCTCTCTTCCCCTCACCAAGGGGTGGGACTCCCACTAGGGCCACTACATACAGTTGTGCTTCTGGAGGCTGATTTATTGTCGGCAGTTGTTTAGAAGTTGCTTTAGGTGGGGGGGGTCTTGATGTAGGTGTTCCTTTTTTTGGTGCAATGTTTTTGCCCTTCTTAGGGTGTTGACTAGATTTAGCAGTCTGACCCACAGCGAGAGGAATGGTAGTACCTGTGGGTTTTGCTGCAGGTGTAGGAGGGGGTACGAGGTTTGAAGATTTAGCGGCAGTAGTTGCTGGTCCTGGTTTTCTATTTGAAACTGCTGAAACAGTGGATTTAGCTACCTCGGGACAGGGTACCTTTGTAGAGTCACCGACTGGAGCAGTGGATAACAAGTTACCTTGGGAATTATGTAGTTTAGTTGTCCCCATAGTCTTATTATTTAACATGGAAGATAATCTATCAAGTTTTGAGACCAGTGGTTTAATGTGGGAGGCAATTATTTGCTCTAAACTGTTCTGGAGATCCGTCACCATGTTGGTGACCCAGCAAGGTATCCCTGTAGATAGGTGCCGGGGGTGGTCAAATGGGGTAACCAAATTATGATTAGGCTGTTTCTTTGTACCCAGTTTTTTAGGGAGACTATCCTTTTTTGTCTTAGAGCCCACCCTGCCAGGTTTTGATTTGGACACAGGGGGAGAAGAAGGCAGGATGCAAGGTTGGTCGTCATTGTTGATGGAAGACTCAACTAAAGCCAAAGATGAGTCGTCCGCTGTTGGGGTCTCAGTCGAGATCTGTGCACAAGGGAGCTCGGCAAAGGTGGATGTTAAGTAAGAGTCCAGGATCGTGGGGTCCATGGGAATAGCCGAGCAATCTACGCCTCGGTCTCTAGAACTTATTGTGGGTGGGAAGGATAATCTTCTTTCAGTATTTTGGTCTATTGTCTGTTGAAGCATTTTATCAATTGCCGTCAGTGTTGGGAGGGACTGCGGCATTGTGGCCTGGAGTCTTGTATTTGGACGTGAAGCAGATGGTTTAGATTTCTTGCCCTGGATCCTCATATTTACTGTGGGTTGCCTCATTAATTAACAGTAAGGTATGAGGGGAAGTATGATGGGCACAGGAGTGGAATATCGCTACTAACACAATAGGCCGCAAATGAAGGAAAAGGCGGGGAACAGTACCTTATGGGTGAATGTCGGGAACTTCCAGGACTACTGACAAGGGGGGTGGCCCGTCCCGTCCCCAGTCGTCCACGGATGGCCACAGACTGCCCGCCCTTTGCCCGGGCTTCGTTCGGAGTCCCGCTCGCGTCCCGTGAGGCTGGGCCGGTGCTGAACTTATGTGCCTCCTGGCATGGTCGTTTGCTGGGTGGGGACGGTAGGGCTTCTGGGGGTTGGAGTCCCCTGGCCCGCTCTCCGCTCGGCGGCCGTGCTCCGAGATGGAGGAGGAGCGAGGCGGCGGGAGGCAGGCAGGCGGGAAGCAAGCGGATGGCTGGCAAAATGCTCCTCAAGTGAGTGCAGCTCTCTCCCCACAAGGCTCCTGGTAACTTTTGGCCAGTTAAATATTTAGTTTTTCCTCTAACATTCAAACTGAATAATATCCTAGTGTGCTTGCTGCATTGCAATTTCTACCTCATTCATTGCTATTGCTGCTTCATTTTCAATGATTGATTGTCTCAGTGGATCTTGAGTCATTGGAAATGAAGTTTAACTTCCTTGTGAACTTTCTCTAGCTTTTTCAGATGCATAAGTGCCTTCTTGTTCAACCTCATCATTTAACATTTGTAAGTGAGTTGGATAAATCGTACACTGAATGCTGTCTTTAGTTTCTTTAAAAGAATCTTCATAGCACTTAAAATCTCCAAGTCATTCTGTTTAACCACTCCACGGCTTGAACAGTTACAGAAGTGCTAAATAGAAAAAGCCTCTCTTATCTACAGCTCAACAACTCAGTTTTCTGTGGTGAATAAGATTCCGTTTGATATGTTTCACTAAACATCCATCATATTTAATTACTGCATATTTTTCCTTCATATTTTCTCTAACATTTTTTTATACCTATAATGTTGAAGTATGTCATACAGGCATAGGTTTTCAAGATGTGGACGCCTTTGGCATAGTATGCATCCAACATGTTAGTTTTCACAATATCAGTGCTTTGTGGATCGTACTGTGTAAGTATTAGATTTCTTGCACATATTTCAATACTCTATTTCATGAGTATCCAATGATTCCTCTTGACTATGAATACATATAGACTGAGCCAAAGTGATCATAACATTCTTAGGATCCTATCTCTCTATTGAAAAGCATTTTCAAGCTGAAGCTGTACAACTTCTTGCTAAGACTCTTTTTTGCAGAAACTTCTTCCCACATTTCTTTCAACTCTGATTTTTCTGATTTTGTACTATATGATGTGACATTACGCGGAACAGCAATTGAAGCGTGTGCTACAAATTGAATATCCATGTTTTCCTTTCAAATTTTTAACAACTGGATTAAAGTCATTAATGTACTTTGAAGCTTCTGTTCCTAAGTTGTATGTATTCTGGGGAGATTTTCGGGTTATTGTTGATAAAAAACTGGTTACTCTTCCTTTAGATGTTATAGGATGTGGGAATCCAAAAGAGCATTTTGTATAAAATGTTCTTTTACATTTATATTTCCGTTGGCAGTATTTCCCACATCTATGACTTTGAAACTGTAAAACTTGTTGTCTCATGCTGTTTTCTCCTCCTTCTCTTGGAATGGCACATGTAACATAATGTTCAATGAAAGACAGAACAACTTCATCACTATCTATTCCAACTTTTGGTGCATTCTTTATCCATATTAGTATGTGCAAATGAGGAGCATCTCTGGCTCTGTACCCTTTTTGCTAAAATAAATCAGTTACCTCTCCAAGAGGTGGAATGCTTTTATTGCAGATAAATGTCACCATCGCTCGAAACCTATGATTCAAATATCTGCATACATTTATAGAATCCAAACAACAGACTTCTCCAGCAGTCTTCGGTTAATTTTTTTTTCATTTTAATTTGCTACTCAAAGGAATCCAAGTAAATCCTCTCACTCATATTCACCACAGCTAAGTGTTAGAAACCACCATGTAGGTTTGCCTAGGCTTCTTAAAAAGTTCACCATAACATGTTGCCACGCCATCAAATTGATTAACTGAGATTCAAAATGTTCATCTCTTTCTTCAACTTTGTCCGTGAACTCTACCGCAGTAACATTTTGAAGATGAACTCCTGTTTTTAAGATATGGTTTGCTGCATATCAAAGTGTAGATAAATCACTCTCATACAGAAAATGACATATATATGGAATGCACTGTCGAAATCATGGATCTTCACAATGCAATCTTGCTGATTGTTATTCTGATGCTGGAATTCTTACAGCTCGCTCATCAAATTGTCCACCTTCTACAATGGGGAATAGCTGTTGAAAACAATGGCTTCCAAACTTTTTTCCCATACACTCATTGGAGCTCTCTTTGCTTCTTTCATAGTAAATAATTCAATAGTATTTCCTATGATTTCTTTAGAACACAGAGGATGTATTGTATAATGTTCATAAATCTCTTCACTCCTGGATTTGTCCACTTTTCCAATTTGGCCAGTTGAGATTACTGTTTCATCTTGTAAGCATATGACTTGTTCATCAACATTTACATTCTTATAATAAACAATATTCTGTACCAGGTATAATGTAGCAATTCGAAGTGTATTATTTTCTACAAACTCTTGCCAGGTTTTCCTACTCTTTGTTGGAACTTCATTATCTAGAAAAACTACTGGCTCATTTTTCTCTCTCTATGCACCAACAGTTTCAATCATTTTCTTTAAATATAAAGGTAAGCACATAACTCTTCCTTAGAAATCTTTTTTAAAATCTGTTGGCGGTACATTACCTGTTTTAGTCTCCATACAAACTATGCCCTGAAATGGGTGTACAGATTTGTTAGAAATGGCGATTTCGGGTTGACTGAGGCTTGCGCCAAAGCCGGGCAGAAACCACCATTCTATGTCAGGGCAAGGAAGTCACCTGCCAAAGATAACCCCTGCTCACCCCCTTGGTAGCTTGGCATGAGCAGTCAGGCTTATCTCGGAGGCAATGTGTAAAGCGTTTGCGCGCGCACCCAGTAACAACACCCAAGGCCCACCACAAAAGAAACTCCACACAAGGTTATATATGAAGATAGCCTTTGTATTATACCAAACACATTAGATAAGAAACACACAATTTACACTGTGCCAACTGGCACGGGCAGAATTTACAGGGGATTATGTACACAGGACAGGGCCACTTGGACCACTGTCAGGAACAAGCACTTTTAGAACTAGCACTTTTAGAGCATATAATATTTGTAGCACCAAATAGCAAATATAGCACACAACCAGTAACCACTGGTAAAAGGTAAGTACCTTCTCCACAATCCTAACCACCTTAGGCATTTATCACGCAGGGAACCATGAACTCACTAGTATAACCCATACTAGATAAAACAGCCTCCTAAGCATAAACATAGGTCTGGAGGTATCAGAACACAGGGTGCGCAAAACATACTACACATAGTACAGTTCCTGACACCCAAAAAGCAATAGCACATGAATCATAACAGCACATAAATCACATTAGGGTCCAGGTTGCGCCACTGCACCAAGACCTAAACGTAGCAGCTGCCCACTACTTGCTGGGCAGCTGAGGACAATAGCAAGGGGCCTAAACGCTGCAGCTGGCACTAAGTGCTGCACAGCTGTGGAAGGCCAAGATAGGGCGAAGGAGTGCGTCTCACTCCTAGATGCGAAGTACATGTCCCTAGAAAGGAGTGCCAAAACGGTGCAGCTGCCCACTTCTTGCTGGGCAGCTGTAGGTCAAAACTGCGACATGGGTTCTCACTAGCCCTCCAGAATATTGCGCCAAACTGTTGGAGCCCTCTGGCTCTAGATTTACATACGGTGCATTTTGGAGCCCTCTAGGATCGGGAACAAACAGTTCTGCCCCAAGGGTGAGCACTGGGGATAGAAATCAATTTGTCCCCATGGAGCACACTGGCTCCGGAAAGAAAACATGCCCCCATGGTGGAGACTCCTGGGGCCCTAAACACACAAATGCCCCTGGGATCCTCGTGGGCTCTGTAAATAAACATTGCCATCACTGTTGGAGCCCGCAGGCTCAGAACAAACATACTGCACATGTGTGAGCCCTCGGGCTCTCAAAATAACGGGGGAGCCTCTGGAGCCCTCTGGCTCCTAAAATAACCTTGCGCCTCTGGAGCTTACTGGCTCTGCCAATATTCATGATGCCCCCATCAGTGGAACCATCTGGTTCGCAGAGCTGCTGCCACCACTGCTGGGGCTGCCCCGGAGATAACAACCCCGAGCCCTCTCCTTACCGGGGTCCGGCAGCAACACTCCTTTCCACTGCACAGGGGGGGCAGGCACCGGCAATTTGCTTTGTGCCCCCCGCCCATCTCCAAACACAGGCGGAGGTCATTGCAGGGCTCTCTCACCGCATTAGAGCCCCGTCCTCTCGAAGCACCGGTCTTCAGCCGGTCCCCCAGCTCAGGACCAGGGCTTTTTTTTAGATGGAGCCGGTGAGGCTCCTGGATATTCTTTTTCCGGGGCAGTCTTCCCCCAATCAGAGCGCCAGGCCGCCTGACTTTCGGTTGTTCAGCCCGGGCGCGCAAGTGATTTTCTTTGTGCAAAATGAGGGGTGGGCCCCCTCGAGATTAAAAATAAAAGTAGAAATGGGTTGGGCATCCGTAATTAGCAATATTAGTGCAGGTATAATGCAGGGTAGGCTTCTGCCGTTAAAACAGCGAAATAAGCGGGGTGGGCACCCGCGCTGGGCGAATTCGGGGGAATCCCTACACTGGGGATTCCCTCAGGACAGAGAGCAGCTCAGCACTGCACAGCTAAAATAGAGCGCTCCCAGAGGGTGACAAAGCGCAGGGAGAGCTAGGGGCATGCAAAATGAAAGCCAGCACACCCAAGTTGCTGGGCAGCCCCCAGAGTCTCTTCAAGGCCCTGGAAATACTCCAGCATGGCAGAAGGGTCCAAAAGAAGTGCTCCAGTATCCAGGTCATTCAGGGGCTGGGCAGGGCCCAGGGAGGCAAGCCTTTCCCTGAGCCCCGGCAGCAGCACGCCCCTGGTAAATTCAAGTCAGGAAACAAGAACATTTAACATGAGGTCACAGCCTCTTTTTATACGCAAAATCCCTTTGTCTCTAGGGTGCAGGGTGGGGGAAAACCAGACGCAGCTGGTTCTGGAGCACTCTGTTGTGCTCAGCCCCTCTCTCCATTCACTGGTCATGCTAGGGACATCAGAAACACCACAGGGTATGGAGCCAGCATTGTGAAGGGAAGGCCCAGCCCTATTCAGGTCCCAGGTGCACCCCTCTCGCACATCAAAATGCAGATCTCTCCATTCACCACCGGGGCAGACCAATCCTGACTCCTGGAGCCAGGCACACCAGCCAGCTCCCGCCAATCACAAGCCACACAGTCAGTTCACATTTATGACACAGACATGCCAGCTCCTAGAAGTGGCACTTCCACACTAGATACATTAAAGTCGCACACATCATTGAGCAGCATTCAACCTCACGAGTTTGCACATACCAAACTCAACTTTGCAATCCCCAAGCATCAGGTATTATCATGGACACACATATTCTCCATGCATTCCTATGGGAGGGCAGGCCACTCTCAAACACGCACTCAGAAAGCGCACGCACTTTTTACTGCGCCACAGTGCTAAAGTGCGAAAAGACCAGAAATCACTATAATGATGTAACATTAAAAGGCAGAAAATTCAGGGGTAAACCTGCCAGAAGGACCAAGTCCAACAAGATTGAATAAAAATAGACACATATACATTTAAATCAGCCAGTTCCTGAGAAATAGGTACCAACTCTAAGTTGTTATGCCCTGCTCTAGCTGGCAGTTTGTTTTCTTCTACGTTGTTGTGACAATACTTACAAATAGCTTGATCATTGGACAAATCAAACTGTCCTTCTACAAACAAATAAAGAGCAAATCACTGCCACTTATTATTGTTTTTTTCACTTTTTAAATATAAATCAACATATCTAGTTTGACTTCTCTAGTGAGTACATCGACAGCAAATACAAATAAAGTTTGTTTTTTCATAGGAAACTGTTAAACTTTGTAATTTCTCCAGCAAAATCAACACTACTAATCTCTTTCTCCTATTCTTCTACACATACACTTCTTAAACTCTCAGTTTCTCTACACTCCCCTTCAGAACCAAAAAAAAAAAACTACATCATCACAAAGTTTCTGAACATCTGATAGCGAACCCTGCAAAATATCTGTATTCATTTCAATTAAAGATAATGCAGGAGTTGTTTTACAAAATGAAGTCTCCTATTAACTTCCGCATTTCAAAGTGGTGTACAGCTAACATTCTTAAATGATGAAAATTATTTTGCACACTTTTCTTGAACGACAAGCCAGAGAATGACCATGCAACTTAGTATATTTTCTTATTTTACATGGACCTAGTCCTTGTAACATCCTATTCTGTTTAACACTTTCTTTCTGCATATTCTCATGAAACAAATCGTACTATGTCAATAGATTCCTGTTGAATACTGCTACAATTCCAGTTATATGCAGGAGTTTGTGTACTCCTCCCTTGAACGTCTTCAGCTATTACTTCTTTCACATTCCTAGGAACCAATTTTCATTTGGAATGGAAGAACCATCTTTCACCTCATAACACTGACCACTCATATCAACTGCATGTACTTATGTGTTCTCTTGAAAATTGCTTTTTTCAATAAAGAAGGGCTCAGTACTGGAAGTGTGCTTCCATTCACCAATAAAAGTTTTACAAAAGTTACTTCTATTAAGAAGTATTTTTCTTTTGCTTTTATCCTTCATAAACACAATTATTCTAATTCTCTTCAATATTATTATAAATATAAATAATTCTCCAGTCAGGGCAAGGGAGTTACACGCTAAAGATAATCCCTGCTCAACACCTTGGTACGTTGGAAGAGCAGTCAGGCTTATCCCAGAGGCAATATGTAAAGTGTTTGAGCAACACACTCACACAGCAGCAACACACTAGGCACACAACAAAAGAAACTCCACACAAGGTTATATAAAAAGATAGCTTTTGTATTACTATTAAAACACATTAGAACATAATCACACATATATACTGTGCCAACTGGCACTTGGTATGACTTTACAGGGATTATATACACTACAGGGCTAATCGGGTCACTGTCCTAATCATCAGGACTCACAATTAGTGAAGACAAGCAGTAACTACTGGCTATAGTGCACTTAGCCAAAACACCTTAGGCATGCATCCTAATCATCAGCATTTCATAGAAGAGCATATTGCACATATAGTACCTCAATGCACCATAGTAAACACAGGTCACAGTACACCTCTCATGAGCACATCTCAGGCGTAAACGTAACTGCTCATAGGGTGCGCATATTACCACAACTGATTCAGCACATTATGCCTAGGATTTGCAGGATGCCCAAATCACCTCCCTCCCTGTCACTGTCGCCAAGTCAGTGTTCCCAAGCGGGGCCCTGTTCTAGGCTCACCCCATAATGCAACCTTAGAGCAAAATTGCCCCCGATATCAAGGAAGCGCAGGAGGCCCAAATCACCTCCCGAGTCAAAACACACCTGGTAGTCCACTCACAGGCCAGGGTAATCCCAGCACTGCTACCAACAGGTAATACAATGCCCCTAAGGGTGGAAATACCTTGTTTGGTGTCCCCGGTGAAAGCAACTCTCGCAGTGTCCGGACTCACCCCCACTCTTGCGAATTAGGCTCCAAAAGGCTGTTGTGTGGCCTCTCGATGACCAAGGTAACTGCACTTCGGCCTCGCGTTTCTCCTCCTGGGCGGTCCTGACTTCCATCCAGCTTTGTCCCTGCTTAACTTCCTTCTGATGGCCGCAGGAGCCTGCAAGGCTCCGAGGATTGTGCCGACCCCACCCACAACAAGGAGCAGACCTTGCTTGGCTTCTGGTGAGTGGCTGGGCAATGCTAGGGCGCACCACAGCCACACCTCTACCAGCTGGCTCTTCCTGCTTGGGGAAACAACAGCTAGTGAGGCTCTGGCTCTCCTACCAGCCCTGCCCTCAACCAGGCTCAGCCTGGCTCCAGCCCGTAGGCACCGAATATGGAGTGAAGTCTCTGCAACTTCTTGGGCTCCTGGAGAAATTTACCAGTGCCCACAATACACTTCTGGGGTGCAGTCACTGCACCTGGTGGCACACCATAAATAGGAACGCTCCACGTGCTGTGCTGATGGACACCTTCCTCACAGGGAGGGGGGTAAACACAGCGCTCAGCATGTCTACGCCCTGGAGACACCAAGCAGCAACCCAGCAGCGCTCTTCTTGAGCAAGGGCCCCCAGACTCCTAAAGGCAGGGGTAAAAATTCAGCAGTCTCCATGCGCTGAGTACAAGGTCACAAGGGGCAGAGCTAGGCCCAGGGAGGTCAGCTCACAGGGCCCTCTGGCAGAGGGGGAGTACTTCATGGCAGTTCCACCTGGTGCCCAGCAGTCCTTCAGCTCCAAGTAAGCACAATGTTCCTGGGGGCACAGCCTAAATACTTATACTACTTCCAGTCTTTGTTCTGCCGTGGCACAGAGCACTGGACCTAGTCCAAACCAGTTCTGAGGGGCACTTAACTTGTGCACAACAGTCCCCATCGTTAGTGTAGGCTCTGGCCCCAGACACACCACAGTGGAGCAGAGCCAGTATTGTGTAAGACAGGCAAAGTACTATTCAGGCCCAGGTTCTACACCTTCCACTACTCCAAATGCAGATCGGCCTATTCAACCTAGTGCTGACTCACCCAGCCCCTCTGGATCCACTGCACCTCCCCAGCCCCTGTCATCCAGAGCCAGACATGCAATACACAAAAGGTAGGCACAAAGGCACATAGTACACAGAAATACCCATATCTAGAAGTGGCATTTCTCGAATAGTCATAATAAATCTGCCAACATACCAAACTTGATCACGCTACTCTTCTCATGTCAGGAATTACCACTGAAAAACATATCTGGGAATGCCCATGCATTTCTAGGAGAGGGCAGCCTCACAGTAGTGAGCAATCAAATAGGCTGTTCGTCTACCAGGACATGCCATACAATTAAGGCGCATGTCCTACCTTTTACCTACAGCACACCCTGCCCATAAGGCTAGCTAGGGCCTACCTTAGGGGTGACTGGTACGTAGTGAAAGGGGAGTCACAGACAGGGCAACCACTTTATGTGCCACTTCAAAGCGTCAGAAAACTGCGCGCGCAGGCCCTGCAATGGCAGAGACCTGAGACAGGTTTTAAAGGCTACTTTGGTGGGTGGCGCTAGCAGCGCTGCAAGCCCACCAGTAACATTTAGTTTACTTGCCCTGGGTATATGAGATACCACTTTACACTGGACGGATAGGTAAATTAAATATGCCAAACTGGTGTAGACTAATCTTACCAAGTTTACCATAGAGAGAACATGCACTTTAACACTGAACAGCAGTGATAAAGTGCCCAGAGTCCTTAAACCACCAACACAGGACAGAAAACATACCAGGAGCAAGGCAAAAAGGGATGACCCAGCAAAAAGGGTCATGTCCCACATCTATCTACTACACCTACAATATGCTGCGGATCTTTTATATTTCACTTTTTTTAAAATAAATGTTGAATTACTCTGCTTCAAAATATTCTTGTTCTCATATCCTTATATTCTTTCTGCCTTCTTGTGAGATTCATTGTTTTTCTATAATTTGGAGTTCTTTCAGTATGACAAATTCTGTTTTGTTTCTGAATTGGTGTTAAACTTTTCTTGTTCTTTTCAACATTTACCACATTTTTGAATCATTGTAAAAGTATTTTAAGAAACTCTTTCGTTCTCTTACCAAAGATTTTTTTCCTGTATGAACTTGTGTGCATCATCTAATTTCTTCTTTTCACTCTTCTTACAGTTTTTTTGTTCTCTTCTCTTTTCATGTTTTCTTGCCATTTTAAATGTTGTTTTCAAATAAAGCAAATATGTAAAAAACAAAGAACACTTTCACTAGTTTGTTAAATCAATTAATAATTTTAAATTAATTACATATTAAAATTCCTAATCATTGCTCTGCGCTATAGCATACGAGGCAAGATGGCGGCCGCTAGGCTAGCGGTGTGAGCTGCTCTCTCCCCTACTCCTGACTTGGCAAAAAGGAAAGGAATGGAGAAAGGAATGGCAGTATCTGCTTAACTATCGGTTATCGAGACTTTGACTTGGCTTTGTTTATCTTACCAGAAAACGGGCTGCTCAAAGGCTTGATGTAAAAACAATTCTTCTAAACTGGATGGTTTCACCGTAATTTTTACCGATTGCATGATTTACGGCACTTCATTTCTGCTGGGTGCCGCTGAAGATTTCCTCTGCATTTCCAGCATTTGGCTCTGTGGCTAATTAACAGACGATGCAGCTGTTCCTCCTGCTTTGCCCCCGGCAGTTTCTCCAGCACGCACAACGATCCTGGCGATTTCTACCGCGGCGTCTTGGTCAATCGCTTATGGGTTTCCTCCCTTGTTCAACTTCAATGCCACCAAAGAACACCAATGCTAATGCCCAGGTGAGGCTCACTAACACCAGGAGTGGCGAATTGAAACCTGCAGCAACCGATGCAGACGGAACTGAAGAAACGGCAGCTGCTGGCTCAGCACGGGGTGCCTCAAAAATTGGTGAGTTAGCGACCGCTTTTAACAAAAAAGGGAGGAGAGCATTCTAGTAAGAATGTAGCACAGACTTTGCCTGCTTTATTTGAAAAACAAGTGGCTAGAAATCCTTCGGTGCAGCGCTCACCAGTAATTTCAGCAGCAATTTCGTCGGCTCACTCTCAAACTGATTTAGAATGCCCTTCTCAGATCAGCTTAGTGAATAGTGTATTACTGCTACCTTCAGAGGGCTCAGAAGGCTCAGATGGGCTTCTTCAAGCTACTGGGGAGACCGGGGATAATGAATCTGGAACTGAAACAATATTAGAATCAGAAACAGCCCCAGTTAAAATTTTGGAACCAGAGTCCAGGACAGAACTTGATTCATAAACAAATGGTATTCTGGGAAATGTAGCTCCTATCGAGTCTATCGAGCCTATCGAGTCTAATAGAGTTGGTGGAACTGAAAATCCTTCTAAAAACTTTACTATATCTGAGGGGAATTTAACTACTCCAATGCTAGAACCTTGTGAACCTAGAGAACTTAATGACATTTCTAACCAAGATACCAAACAGGAGGCTAACGAGAAATTCTTCTCTATGTCTGATCTAACATCTGATGAGAGCTTGGACAAAGACTGGGCGGATTATCCTGTAGAAGATAGCAGTCTGGGAGAAGAAGAGGAGGGGGCCAGTGAGATCTCGCCTGGTTCAACTACTACGGTTAAGAAACACTGGTTGAGAAAATCACCGGCTTCTAGGAATAAATCGAGCAGTTTGGAGGACCATCAACCGGACCATCAACTGGGACAATCATGCTCTGCAAATGAACAAGTATTTTCTTACACAATTGACTCTAATTCTGGTCCGGATGTGACTCTTTCTATGATTTACCAAACTATGTTGGCACATCAGTCTGACACTAAAACTGAGATCGCACGTGCCCAAGCTACCTGTCAAAAGGTAAAAAATGCTGTCCGACGTATTACCAAAATATGCACTGATATGACTGCAAGGGTTCTAGAGACTGAAACCAGAATATCCACCCTAGAAGATGAAGTTGCCGCACAAAAAAACGAACTTTTACAAGTCAAAGCACAACAAGATGACATTAGCTTTAAGCTCACTGACCTTGAAAATCAATCGCGGAGGAATAATTTACGAGTTTTAGGGGTACCAGAAAATCTAGGTGGATCACATGTTCTGAAATTTGTTTGTGAACTCTTTTCTACAGCATTTCCTGAACTCACTTCTTGGGACTGGCCCGTGGTAATCGAACGTGCTCATCGTTTTCCTTTTTCTCTCAAATCAAAATCAAAAGAAGGAGATTATCACAGAGTGATTTTGGTCAGATTCAATAACTTTTTGGCTAGAGAAGCTGTCTTTGATTTAGCTAGACCTGATAAAAAACGTTCCGCTAAGGGATGTAGCTTTTTTGTTAGACCCAATTTTTGTCAGGCAACTGTGTCCAAACTATGGCATCTTAGGCAGCTGATCTCTGGATTTCGAGAAAAGGGTGCCATAGTTTATCTTCAGAACCCAGCCAAACTTGAAGTTATAGTGAAAGGTCAAACGAGATTTTTTGTATCGGAAATTGTTGCTAAAGAATATCTAGCCACTTTATGATTATTTGCGAGAAATGTATAGCTTCATTTCCAGTGTAAATAACTATGACTATACTTAGACTGTTGGTTGGTTTAGGCTGTATATTCTTTTCCTTTTCTTTTTCCTTTTTTCTCTTTCTTCAAGTCATTTTGGAGGCGGGGGGAAGGCACTCAGTGTTCCCAGGGACTGTCTGTCCCTGTGCCTCATAAGGTGGGTTGGGGGTGTGGGTGGGGAAGAAGGGTGGTTGGGGATGGTATGTGGGGGTGGTAGTGGGGGTGTAAATCAACAACAGTTGGAATGGGCAAAATTCGTATATTATGGTACTTATTTGGCACGTTTTTTTTTTCTCTAGATAGTCTAGATTGTCCTATCAAAGGTTTTGATTACATTAAAGCAAGAAGATCCCTATTGAATAAATTAACACATGGTAGGAACAGGAAATGTTTGGACCCTGGTGATAATTCGCTGATGTTTAACCTTAATCTTTCTGATGGGTAGGGAAATTAGAATTTGTACCTTTAATGTTAACGGTCCTAATGATGGCAAAAAAGAGGAATTCTGGCCAAAATGATATATTTGTTACAAATTGATATTCTTTGTCTTCAAGAAACGCATGTTTCTTGGGAAAAAAGAGATCTTTTAAAAAATCTGGGACTAGATTTATTAGTTTGTTCTAAACAGATAGGAATTAAACGAGGAGTAGCCATACTCATGAGGCGGAATTTAGGTATCGCTCTTAAGACATCAGCTGATAAATGGGGCAGGTGGGCTTCCGCTGAAATTTCAGTATCTCAGAACAAGATTATGAATTATTCTGTCAATGGCCCTAATCTGGACGATTCTGAGCTGTTTAACTCTCTAAATCAGGAGCTTACATTATGTAATATTCCTATTATCTTTAGTGGTGATTTAAATATCGATATGGAAGCTAGCTTTAATATTAGAAAAAACGAAAGATACGTAGGCCTCAAACCACGGACGTTTAAGGCTCTGGGTCCTTGGTAATAGAAAATGGTCTTTTGGATGCTTGGCATACGTTAAATTATGCGGCTCCTGGTTACAGCTTTTTCCCTGCCCCACACAGGAAATGTGTCCGCCTTGATTATTTTTTTCTATCCCTGTTCTTTTCTGATAAAATAAAAATACAAGTTCTTCCCAAACTGTTATCAGATCATAACCCTTTTCTTTTAAATCTCAACCGGCCTTTTATTGGGTTACGCCCACAATCAACATGGTCGTTTCAGAGGAACTTATTATCACAACAAGATTATATACTTTTCATGGAATATTATCCAATAATTTTTTTTCAAATTAACAATGATACGGCATCAATCCCAATAGTCTGGGATACATTTAAATCTATTATAAGAGGAGAAACTTTAAACTATTTGAATTTTCAACAGAAAAGCAATTGTGATAAATTTAAAAAAGACTGTGATATGGTTTTAAAAGCTGAAATACGACTAGCTGAAAATATTAAAATTAATAAAAATATAGAAGAATCTCAAATCGATTTATCCATCAAACGTAGTCAAGTTTATTCTCATATTACTGATCAGGTAGCTTTACGGTTCTCTCAATATCGAACAGGAAGTTATGAGCTCAGTGAACAAACTGGGAAAGTTTTAGCCCAAAGACTTCGTCAGCGTGCAATGACTAATGAGATCTTTAAAATGTTCGATCTCAAGGGAGAAGTGAAAACTTCCAAGGGGGACATACTGGTAGCATTTAATGAATTCTATAAAACATTATATCACCAAGTTGATCAACCATTAGATTTAGATATCAAGCAATACCTTGAAGAGATTCATAAAACTGAATTATCAATAGATCAGAAAGAGATACTTAGTGCCCCAGTTATTTGGGAAGAAATTGAAACAGCTATTGTTGGCTTAGCTGCTGGTAAAGCAATGGGACCGGATCAAATCCCTGTAGAATTTTATCGTGTCTTTATGAAAATTTTTAACCCAGAATGGATTAAAATCTTTCAGTCTGCTTTTGCGGGCCACCCACCAACCTCATGGACACTTGCCACAATAGTCATTTTTAAAAAGAAAGGTAAAAACAGTGAAGAGTTAGGCTTATATATACCTATTTCTCTCATAACGGCTGATAGCAAAATCTTTTCTAAGATTCTGGCTAATAGACTAAATACATTAATGCCATCACTTGTTTCTATTAGGCAACATGGTTACATTTTTAAAAGAGACACTATTGATCATGTCATAAAAATAATACCGCTGTTGGTTTGGGCACAGGCCTCGGAATCTCCCGTTGCGGTTGGGCGCAGAAAAAGCATTCAACAGGGTCACCTGGGGGTTCTTATGGTCGGTACTGGTCTGGATGGGATTCCCACATTCATACATTATGCAGTAAAAGCTCTTTACTTTCATCCAAAAGCTGTTATTAGGGTAACAGATACTCATTCTGAAGGATTTCCGATTACGAGGGGGACAAGGCAAGGTTGCCCTTGCTCCCCCCTATTGTTTGCCCTATATCTAGAACCTTATCTCCGTAACTTATGTACTGCAGCTGACATTACTCCTGTAATAATTGGTAAGAACCATTTCAAAGTATTCGCCTATGCAGACTATGTCGCTATTACGACCACAGATATAAGACGGGCACTCCCAAAAATAATTAGTTTAGCCAAAGAATTTGGAGTACTCTCCGGCTATAAATTAAATATAACCAAAACTCAATTGATTCATTCTGAATGGGGGCAAGCTAATAAAATTGCTTTTGTTCCAGAAGCTCAATATCTTGGGATAACTATTTCTTCTAAGATTGATGATATTATACGTCTGAATGTCGAGCCCTTCTAAATATCTTCGAATAAGGTTCTAGAAAGGCTAAATAATCTACACTTCTCTTTGTATGGCAGTGTCAATATCATCAAAATGCTAATCTTTCCAAAGTTTCCATATTTATTTCAAACAATACCTTTGTTGTTTTCTTCATTTTATATTATCAAAATCGATAGAATGATATCTAGGTTCCTCTGGGGCTATCACTGTTCTAGGCAAGCTTCAAAATGGTGTACTTTGCCAAGAACAAAAGGCGGTTTGGGAGTCCCTAATTTCCGGTTGTATTATTGGCTTATCTTTTTCAGACATATGGGTATATTACTTTTTAGAGATGTCATCATTGAAGAATCAGTATATCCATCAGTTTACGAATTACTGCTAGGTGAAAAAGTAACCAAATGTTTAATAAAAATCATAGAACTAAGTTATTATAAAAAAACTAAATTAAAAATTGTAATAGCTGCATTTGCCGTCTGGCGGCAAATAAGGAAAAAAATAGTATGCTTAAAGGAAATCCATTATTATTCTCCTGTTCAAAACAATCAAATGTTACCAGCAGTTTTTCATGATCAAATTATTAAAAGATGGTATCAGTCTGGAATTTATGTACTAGGTGACTTATACCAAGATACTAAATTTGCCTCATTTTCTGATCTCCAAGTTAGATATGGTTTATCCAAAAATGATTTCTTTAAATGCCTTCAGATACAGAGCTTTTTAGAATCTAAAGGCCTTTTAGATCATAGCTGTATGAATAAAAATTCTATTTTAGAAATTAGCAGGAAAGTTAAAACAATAGGCTTAGTTTATATTACTGCTATTAATCAAATCGAAGACGGTCTTTTGCTAGTAGAGAGCAAATGGCAAAGGAAATTTGAACTCAAGAATGTTGATATGGGAAGATCTATCGAATTATCAATTAAGATTCTTTTTAATGGCTCACTTCAAAGTCAACATTACATGTCAATCTTAGTTCTTTACTATTCCCCTGTTAAAAAAGCATAATGGAAACCAGGCTATGGAGATAGATGTAACCGATGTGATGAGATTGGGGCTGATTGTATGCACATGTTTTTCAAATGTATGAAACTTTCCCGTTTCATTGTTGATATAGAATCTTTCATTAATATTAGCTTAGGGATTGTTGTAATTTTAACTCCGGAATTAGTTATTCTAGGCATTCAAACGGATCACATCGGAATTAGATCTACAGCCGAAGAAGCCTTTTCATTTATTTGTATGTCAGTCTTTCGTTTCTGTATTACCTCTCGGTGGATTGATATTGAGCCCCCAGTCTTTCACCATTGGCAACTTAAATTGCTCTCTTTATATCAATTAGAAATGGCAATGTATAAACTTAAAGGGATTAAAAAAAGGACACTAGGTCAAAAAATATGGGATCCAATATCTATATCAATTTAATATGATTTAATTATTTTATGTGATGTCATTTGCTCTCTAGGAAGTATTATATATCATGTGATGCTTTTTTCTGTTATTTGGACCTTTGTTTTTATTCCTCTCTGACTTTGATAGGTATCTTGCTCATTGTCCAGCTGATTGTTGAAATAAAAATTAAATAAAATTAAAAAAATTAAAATAAAAAATTCATAATCATTGAAGATCAGTTACTTACAATTACATTGCCATTGTCTCTATTACGAATACTTATGAAGGATATCTAACTATTCACATTAGGAAAGTTGTAAATGTGAAACTTTGGCCGAAAACTGTTATAAATTATTGTACCCTTTTATTTTCTAAATTTGTTTAGAAGCAGATGTATGCATTTGTTTTTGCTCATTATATAGGGTAGGCATATTTTTAACTGGGATTCCAGTGCTTCTGTGATGTCTAAAGGAATTAGGCTTCAGCAACTGAAGGCTGTAGTAGGACTGACAATATTTGTCAAGCTGGATGTTAACCTACATTGTTTTTAAGATAGAGTCATCAGCTGCACAACACTTGTCAGACTAGATGAAGAAGTAGAGACAAATCTCAGACATTATGGTTTCCATTTAAAGGAGTCAATCTCATTTATACAACTTCAAGTGTACCTTTCAAGAGACTCGTATGGACTAGGAAATATATTAATACATCCTCGAACATGTTTTACTTTTCTCTTGCAGTTTCATTATAGAGTGGCATCTCACATTGTCAGGCCTACACAACAATTAAAGTCTGACTCCTGTTATGCCATTGTTCTCACTCTCAGCATCTTTCTAAAGATGTGAATCAATGTGTCTCTACCTTTTTGAGGTTATATGTCACATGTAAAGTAGTCTATAGGTACTAGAATACCTCTTATTCACACCACATGTTCTCTAAATTTCTGTAGATTAAAATGTATGCATTACTTTCGCCTTATTTTAGAGCCCAAGCAGATATTGAACTCTGTATTCAAGTGCTTCTGTAACACCTACTGAGATAAAGGATCCACACTTCTGCTACTGATTGCTGTAGTAGCTCTGACAAAATGTATGCAGCTGTATGATAAGCTACATAGTCTTTGAGTTACGGTAAGTAGCAGAACCACACGTGCCAGAATACATGTTGAAGTGCACACATACCTGAGACATGCTAGCAGTCAGACATTCAAAGTAGTCAGGGTAGGTTTTTATTTTAAAGCACACACCTCACTATCTACGACCTAGTTAGAATGTTCCTTTCCAAAGACTTATATTGACTACAGTACAAGTTCATACTTCTGCTAAAAAACCTCACTTTACTCTAGCAGCTTGCTTAGAAAGTCAGACATGACAATACAAGCCTTACACCAAAACTAAAATGGCAACTGTTCTGATACCAATCTTGTGAGTCTCATTGTCTTTGTTAACAGCTCAATAAGTATCACTCTACCTTTTACAAGTGAGATGACATATAAAGAGGCCTTCAGGAATTAGACTACCTCCATCTCACAGTATATCCTCTCAAAATATTTTTTAAAGAATCTGTATGAATTACTTGGTGTTTATTTTACAGAACACATGCATATTGAACTCTGTATTCAAGTGATTCAGTGATGCCTACCTATATAACAGTTCTGTGCTTCTGCGACTGAATGCTGTTGTAGCTCTGACAAGATTACTGCAAAGGTATGTTAAACTGCATACTTTTTAAGTTGGGATCATTACCTGCACAACACACATCAGACTACATGTAGAGGTACACACATACCACAGACATGGTAGCACTGACATTCAAATGTATCTGGGTATGTTTTAACTTTATAGAGCACACGTCACTATATTTGACCTACTTGGAAAGTACAGTTGCAGAGACTTATATTGACTAGAGTACCAAGGTAAGGAATCTATAATTTAGTGACTAAATGCTGGAGTAGCGCTAAAAACATTTGTCCACTTGTGTGATAAGCCACAAAGTTTTAAACTTAGCATCATCAGCTGCACAACGCATCTCAGAATACATGTGGAACTACAAATATATCCCAGACATTATACCAGTTAGACACTGACATTTCATAGAGTACCCTCTAAGTTTCAAGCAGACACCTACTTCAAGTGTACATTTACAGAGACTCATTTGGCTTGGATATAGAAAAATACATCTGGCGACATGTTTTAAACCTCAACTTTTATCTTTCAGCTTCATTATGCATTGACAGGTTACAATGTCAGGCCTAGGCAAATATGAAAGCCTGCCTCTTCTCATGTCACTGTTGTAAGTCTCCGCATCTTTCTCAGTACGTAATTTTTTTATTTAGCCATAGTATAACTCCTTACATCACAAACAAATACGCAATTAATTACAGTTAATACAATCCAACAAAGATGTAAAAAAAGCACAGCGGGCAAAAACATAAAATGCACAAACAATCAAAATTAAGGCTAGGATTGAATTTGTTAAGTAAAACACAAGCATTAATCCCATTGAATGTATGACCACAATCATTTACATTTTAGACTAGCACGTGGGCATCTAGCTTTGGCAAGTGCCATCTCCATTTTGTATATGTCTCTCAGCAAGACCCAAAAGTCATTGATACTAGAACTGTTGGTTTCAATCCAGGCTCGGGCAATACACAAACAAGCACAGATAATTAGATTTGAGACTAATAGCTGAGTAAGACAATCCTGTTCTTCTATTCTCCCCAAACCTATATCCCTTTCAGTCATGTTAATATGAAACTGACAAACGAAGAAAAAACATAGTTAATACCAGACCAAAAGGTACTCAGCCTTGGACAATTAATACACATGTGCTTAAATCGGCAATGTACTCCTGACATCTCAGACAGTATGACTTAGGCAAGGGTGACTTAATCACTGCCCATTTAGAAATGATTTCCGTAGTATAATAATGCATAAATAAGAGCCGATGCTGTTGAAATTTCAGACTCACAGATGCCACTGCTACGTCTATCACCCCCAGTGATCCCTGTATATCTTCTTTAATTATAGTTGTGTTAGACATCCAACTTAACTTCAGCGCAATTTGCAACCCATTATCGCTTACAATGGCAACCAATGCCTGATATATTTTATCTATTTGCCCTCGTCCTGTGATCTATAGAAATGCAGACAGAGCCTCAGATGAAAAGGGCATCTGTAATAAACTGAGACCCCGAATAAGATAGTCTCTAGCTTATAGATAATTGAAAAATGTATTGTTTGAAATTCCACATTCTTCTTTTAAGGCATTAAACATCCAAAACCCTTGTCTGTGGTACAACTGCCCAAGCTGCATTAGCCCCTTACTTTGCCATACTTTTCCAAGGACGTAGTGAAATATCTCTGGTAGTATGGGATTACTCCACAGCCTAGTAAGCATGTGTAGCTTAGGAATAGAATATGCCCTAGCAACATCCTGCCAAGTCCTAGCAATATCCCTGACCACCTTAAAACAAACCCTCTTACAGTAGTTAGGGTTGGCTGTTTGATATTGCGGAAACCTGATACGAAAACCAAGTTACCCCAAAATCAGATAGTAAACTTTGAATTCGACACTCAAATTCAGCCCAAAAATATATTTTAAAGTCTGGTAATTTAAAACCACAATGCTGATATGACAGCTTAATAAACTGTAGCGCTCTCCGTCCATGCCGATAGCTCCAAATGAAAATTCCTACTGCACTGTCAAGACGTTTAAAAAATGCCATTAGGACCCTCAATGGAATTGCCCGAAATAGATACAAAAATCTGGGAAGAATGTTCATTTTAATGACATTACACCTACCGATTATGCTAAGGGGTAGTTGATGTCAGCTACGCAGATTAGTGACCACTCTCTTGAGCAGTGGTTCATATTTACCATTAATCACTTCTTCTATGCGGCCGCTAATACATACTCCTAAGTGCGTTGCTGTCTGCGTAAGCCCCAAAGCAACTGGATCATCATAGTAATTCAAAATTGTCTGAGTTTTATTTAAGTTTAGTTTATAGCCTAAAAAATGCCCAAACTGTTGGGGTTTCAAATGTAATCTCGTTAACTGCGTCTTCAGGCTTTGAAGTGTAGACCGCTATGTCATCTGTATATGCAGTTAGCTTCAGACTAAGCCCATTAAATGACACCGGAAAAATCCTAGCAATTTGCAACATATGTTGAATAAAAGGCTCAATGTAGAGGGCCAACAATAACGGGGATAGAGGACAACCTTGACGCGTCCCCCTTTGAACCGAAAAATAAAATGATGTGAAGCCATTGAGCTTAACAGAAGCTGTGGGATTAATATAAAGTTTCTGTAACACCAGCATCTTTCTCAATACGTCAATGTGTGTGTCCTTGCCTTTTTGGGGTGACATGATACATCAAAAGAAGCCTGCAAATACTAGAGTACCTCTGTTTTACACACACACTTTCTATATTTGTGTAGAAAAAAATGTATGCATCAAATTCTCCTCATTATACAGATGGGAATTGAACTCTGTATTTAAGTGCTTCTGTGATGACTACCTAGGTAAGACATCCAGGCGTCTGCAAGTAAATGCTTTAGTATGACTGACAACATTTGTCCAGCTGTATGATAAGCTCCAAAGATTTTATGTTAGGGTCATCAGCTCCACAACATGTGTCAGAATTCATGTAGCAGTATAGACATACCTCAGACATGATAGCAAGCAAATATTCACACTTGACAGAGTATACATCTCGTTTAAAGCAGACACCTAAATTTATATGGCCTACTTCAAGTGTACCTTTCCAGAGACTCATATGAACTAGAATAGACAATAATCCATCTGCCAACATGTTTTAAATCACTTGTGTCTTGCACCTTCATTATTCACTGACAGCTCACAATAGAAGCCTATAGATACTAACATACCTCTGGTTAACACCACATGCTCTCTAAATTTGTGTAGAAGAAGATGCATGGTTTACTGTCAGCTCATTATAAAGGACAGGCAAGTATTGAACCCTATATTCAAGTGATACTGTGATGTCTACCTAGGTAAGGGATCCAGGTTTCTGCAACTGAATGCTTTAGTAGCTCTACCAAGATTTGTGCAGAGGTCTAATAAAATGCATATTTTTAAACTTATTTCATGTATAAATAATGTTAAAATGCAAACTATTACAATGCATACTTTTACAAAGTGATTTTTACAATGCAGCTTCCATTACAATGCATGCTACAATGCAAGCCATTACAACACCTGTAACATTAGAATATTAGAATTAAAATGTATATTATAACACCACCAGATGCTTTCCTCAAATAAGGTGCTGGTCAGTTTTGAATATGCATCTAATAGCATGCGTTGTAATAGCATGCTTTGTAATGGAACTTGCATTGTATTGCCTGAGACTACAATATAGGCTCCGACATCTGGTAACATATTTTAAAAATCACATTTCTCTAAAGCTGTATAAATACTGCAAATCAAAGTTGAAAATGCCATTACAAACACTGATCCACTCCTACACAACACATAATACCCCTTACATGTTTGTAACTCACCTCTAAAATACTATTGTAGAATATGAAATTATCAGAAACTCCTAAACAATTCTCTTTCACACACAATAAATGTGGTTCCCCACTCTCAACAATATAAAACCTATAATGGAAAAAGGTTCCCTCTCATTTTGCACAGAAATGAATGAAAGCAACAAATCAAAAAACTACATTCATTTTTTCAAAGTTCTAAAACCATTCTCTATTGGATACACATATCACCAATATATTACTCTTGTCTGAAAGTGCCTAATCTAGTTCTGTAACTTACCGGAGTCGCGACTGCACTGCGGTGCCACAGGTTGCCGTCACGAAGGAGCCACAAACCCTTACGGAAGTTCAAAAACCTATTTCAAATAATACTAGTATTATTTTTTTAAGAACATACCAATTCTAAACATAGTACTGATTTTGACAAACTTAATTTACAAGCATATCACATATATATAATTTTCTATTTCATATTTTAAAAGCACAGTTAACTTTCAACCCTTCCCCTATTTTGCTTAATATTAGTTTCCACAGTAACGGTTTCTGCAACATTCACCTGTACCAGCAGGTCACAAGTTCGCCATATTTTTTTAATTCAGCACACTTTGCCAAATATTAGCTTATCCAGTTTACTGTACCTATCACATTTTTTTCCATATTCAATCAGAAAGATACTTGTTCTTCTAAGGAACATGCAACCTATTTTTGAGTACACAGTGTTTATGAACAGCCAATCATGTATCTGCTTCTTCTAAAACCACATCCCTTCTACCATTTTAAGATACCTCTCATTGTACCGACTTACTCAGCCACAACGTCTTTTGATTCTTTCCACATATCCCTTCAAAATGTCTACAGTATGGATTGTAGGGCAGAGGTATGTTTTCTGGGGCAAAAGGTATCCTGAACACAGAGGTATAGACAAAGGTTTGCACAATGTGGATATTAAATGGTTTGCACAGAGAGGATTAAAGTGGCACCAAGTGATGCCTTTGTTTAAAAACTTTTTGCATCTCCAACCCCCTGACCTCATGATTATGCACTGTGGTGACAATGGCCTAGGCACGTTGAGTGGGGTAGGATTGGAAATCCTAATGAAGGATAACTTTGCACAACTGATGTTGCTTTTCCCTCACACTGTCACTGTATACTCTAAAATATGCCAAAGACAGAAATATAAGTGGTCAAATCAATTCTGTCCACAGATTGAGAAAGCTAGGAATCATGTTAATAAAGCTACTTCTGCCTACCCTAGAGACCATAACACATTTTGACATACATGAAATCCACAGAAGTGATGGAGTTCACTTCATAGAAGAAGGGAACATGGTGTTTCTCAACAACCTCAAGCTGGGATACACTCTTACATGTAGCTGCAACAAAGTCATAATGAACAAAACGGCTCTTCTTAGAGTCAACCTATGACTCAACAGTAAAGGTTATATATTTTTTAACATATATACTCTTTATGAATATTTTCCAGGTACGCAAATCTGTCACGTATACAATAAACAAAAGCATGAATTCAATGAACTACAAAATATTCCACTTTTCAACGATAACTTTTAATTTGTATATTTTAATATCATTATTAATTCTGTCAATTTGAATGTGATTATGTAGTTCACTCTCACTAGCTCTATAATAAAGTTCACAACTGTACAAGTATCTGTGGAATTGTCTAATATTTAATTATTTATTTAAGGTAGCTACACGAATCCACTGCAATGTAATACTGGGGGGGCCATGCTGAGCACTGTGATAGGGTTGCAACTCCTACCACATGAGAAATATTTGTATTTAATATTTAACACCCCCCCTTCTGAGGCCTATTTCAGCCCATCCCCCAGGGCCAAGACGTAAGCTTTTTTTGTTATTAAAAAAATGGGTAGGGTGGCCTACGAGTCCCCCTACCCAGGCTGTTATTGCTCAGGGTAACCCATATCCCAAGGCATGACCAAATCGTTGGGCACCGTGGAGGAGTCTCAAGGCCTCCATGGTCCCTGCTGGCTTCCTGCCCCCTGCGGGAGCCAGCATTGCTTTTGGGCCGTGGAAGCTGCTAACATGCAGCTCTCTCTGTCCAAAAGAAATTCTGCTCCACTTCATGGAAGTGAGAGCAATTTTCATGCTGTTGCTTCCATGAAGCGAAGCAGTGTCTGCTATGGATTGGTGAGATCAATGCTCCCTCCAAGCCATAGTGAACTGCAATGTCTGGGGGGTGGGCACCCAGGGACATTGCTGGAGTTGGCTCTGGGAGCTGGCTGTTCCCAGAGCTATGGAGGGCTCTTGGAGGGGGGCTGCACAGAACCCCTCCTATCTTCTGTGTAACCCAGGAAAGTGTTGGTCCCAGGGGCCGGGTTCCACAATGGACTCCCGCCTTTACTTAATTTGTGCCCCTGGGAGTTGGTGGTCCCCGGGGCTTCGTGGGGAGGCTAGAGTCCTCAATGCACTTTTTGAAATATAGCCCCTGGGAGGTGGTGGTCCCCGGGGTAGCTGGGGGGCGCATGGCCACCCACCAATTTTAATGTATTAGCCTCAGGGAGGTGCCGGTCCCCAGGATGCGTGGGGGGGCTGGAGCCTGCCACACATTTCTGTAAATATAGCAGGTGTCAGTCCTGAGGGCTGCACTGGCCCGGCATTATTATTTCAACTGGCCTGAGACCTGGCCTACCTGAGGACCTAATTAAATGGAAATGTGGGAGACCGCACTTTAAAGAAAAATGTTGTTGGGATTTAAGAATCCACCACGAATCGCTCCATAAATAATTAAAAAAAGATTTTTGGGGGGGTCAGGGTTTTTCTACCCGGACCCATTTTCTTGTTTTTTCACCTTTTTTCTATTGACTTCGTTCAACCGAGTCATAAGATGGCTGCCAATACTTCCTGGTTTGAAGTGTTGGCAGCCAATGAGATCTCAGGCACGATATCTGGAGGATTCGCCGATCCACTGCAGCCACAGTTGTATATCTGAGAAAGCTTTACATTTCTCAAAAACTACTTGTGGTCACCCACTACAGGAAATTACGAACAGGAGGCAGAACTTTTGCATACCTTCCCCCGAAATTCTGGAATACTCTGCCCGAGGGCCTGCCAAATGCCCCAGTCTATTTCGATTCAGGAAACTCCGGAAGACTGAATTATTCCGGGATTGATTTGTGCCTGACATTTATCCTGTCTTCCTTGCAGCGCGGAGATACCCCTCCGGGGGTAATTCCGGTGCTTTATAAATCCCATACAATACAATACAATACTGAACTGATTTACACAATTTAACAAAAAGAATGCTTTCTGAACCAAGAAAAAGATGAAGAAATTTGGTGTAATTCCATTCAGCAGTTCAGACTGTAGCCAGGTCTAAAGATTCCTATAGAAATTAACATGGAGAAAATATTTTGGGACCCTATTTTTCTCAGAACCCCAACTAATCACCTCAAAACTTTCAACACAGCACCTGACCTGTCTGCCCCTGTAGTTGTGAAAATTTCGTGAAGACTTTGTCCCTTTCTATGTCAGCATGGTTGGCACTGTGCTAATCCTATGCTTAAAGACTTTCATAGAAAATCAGACATTGGAGGTGAGCAAATTTAGAGTGTCACTGGTGTTGAGAGTGCTCTATACTGGAGCTGCTTTCCACATAAACTTGAGAACTACCCAGGTTGCTCTGCTTTTTTTTTCGCATAATTTATGCATCACACTATGCCTGAAAGGGTATTATATTGAATTTTACTTGGTGGTCTCTCGTGTCTGGGCAGAGCTATATCTCTCTGACGAGCTCTAATGAGAGTGAAACAAGTGTCAGGGGTTGCTTTTATTCATTTCAGGTTGGCTTGGATGGTATTCTACCAATCCAAAGCTGTAATACTGTGCCTGGAGGGGTAAAAGGCTTTGCCCATTTTACAACTAGGCATAGATAGAACTGTGCTAATCCCATGCTTAAAGATTTTGCTGTACAAATGGCAAAAGACTTTGTCCCTTTCTATCTCAGTGTGGATGGCACTGTGCTAATCCTACGCTAAAGACTTTGATATAAAAGCAGACATTTGAGGTGTGCAAATTTAGAGTGTTGATGGTATTGAGAGTGAACTATACTGGAGCTGCTTTCCACGTAAACTTGAGAACTACTCAGAGTTCTCTGCTTCTATTTTTACAAAAAATATATACATATATTATAGTTCAACATGTCCATTCCAAATCTGAAAACAAGATCCAGCATACTCAGATTCGCAATGAGGCAAGCTTTATTCATGGAACTAGTGACTGGTTTAGACCGTCAGCACGGTCTTCTTCATAACAAACAATATCAATATATATTCTAATGCTTCCGACCCAAAAATCCAAAAAAGGAAGGAGCGGCACTCCATAGAGCAAAATGTTCAATGAGGTATATTCCAACATGAAACAAAAATCAGTATATTGATATAATCTCAGAAAAAAACAAAGGCTACAGGGACGTTATAATTGCACTCAGATAAAGTCCACTTTACTCCTGTGGGACCTTGGGGGCCAAGAAGCCCTCCTCGTACCTCCTGTAAGTCCTACACAGTGGGATTCCTGAGAGCTGGTCAGAGGCGCAGTCCCCTTTCTCCACCACTCTGCAAACGAGACTAATACTTATAATACCATGGAAATTCACTGGAAAAAAAACAATGGTTACAGGGACATTATAGCTCAGGATTAGCTTTTAAAAAACATTAGAAATTCACTGAAAAAACAAAGGTTACAGGGACGTTGTAGTTAGTCTCAAGTTTCACTAGTGCAAAACCAGTAAAATTCATCAGTTACAGTTAGCTGAGCTAACTATAACTCTTGCCCCCACAATGCACTGCTTAAGACCTCACATATTACATCACTCATGACGTGGTCAGTGACATCACTACATAAATGGCACTCACTCAATTTAGTTGTGATTATAATATTAGTTAAAGTTAAAGTCCTGACATGTTTCGGGGGACACATAGTTTTGTTTTTAATTACTGTATGATATCATTGCATTATTCGATTATCTGATGTAATTTTATGTTTTTAATTCTAAAGAATAAAGTTTTGTATTATGAAAATGAAATATTACTTGCATTATGACAATGGCTAGGCTGTTATGTTCTTCCCTGGCTGGACCATAATTATGAAGATACTAAAATTATTAGCTGTATATGGTTTTGCCTCATATTGTTGCTTAAAGGGTGTGTGTGGCACACTTCCATTCTCAATAAAAAGCATTATACGTGAAGTAATTTGGCTTTATCTTAACCTACCGCCTCTAATAATGTTTCACCACAGATCAATACCAGATCAAATGTCACTGATGAATGTTACTTTTGAAGCGCAGTAGTCAATGTGTCTTATATAGTTTGAAGAAATATTTGAATGATGTCTAAAACGAAACTTGTAGCTTCTAAAATGAATGTCATCAACTGCACCTGAAAAATGTTTTTGCTCTGGAGTGTCAGTCGTGCTGTCTTGGAGCAGTCTTAATGTGTCAACTTGCATTACAAGCAAGTATTATCGTTATTAGCTATTAAATTGTCCATTAAAACATGACACTTGATTAGAGCAAAAACACCGGGTACCATGCCGATGTTTCCTGCTTATAACAGCTGTAATTTTAGCATGTAAAGGACATCATATTTTCTAGATGTATTTAGGAGGCTTGTAATGCTCGTATTTTCTCTAAAACACCCGGAAAACAGAGTTTAAACTAAATTTAGCATAACAATTTTCAGTCAATTATTCAAGCTGCGTCATGCAGCACGATTTGATTTAACTATGGCTTATTAATGATGATTACTAATTAAATAGTGATAGAAAAATATACTATTCTGACATGTTGCTTTTCTGGCGAATTTTAAGCAATGCGTTAATTCACAATATACAAATAACAACATTATCATAATTATAGGAAGTGAGTTGTACCTATTTAATCCCCCTGGCTTTCTCATATTTTGACCGGGTTGTAGACTTTTACTGCAAGTGAGTTTAACTAACTGAGTTTCACTCATGGTAGATTCGATGTAAATGGACTGACAGTGCTAAAAAGCAGTGTCTGCATTTTAAGATAAAAATGCTACAGCGCAGGTTTTGGGCTTTGGACATGCAAACTTGTGTGCAAACATGTGTGCTCACATGTGTTGGTTGAGCATTTAACCTGTTCGATGCTGATGATGGAACCGCTCCTTCATCAGCTGCGGTTGGGCTGTGCTGATGACGGAGCGGTTCCGTCATGGCCCTGCCGCCGCCGCGCTGATTTCGCGCCTGCGCGGCGCGTTCTATTGAGCGGGCGAGGCCATGACGGAACTGCTCCGTCACAAGCACAGTCCAACTGCGGCTGGTGACAGAGCGGTTCTGTCACCAGAATGCGGCCGCCCTGCCCACTTAGTGCTGCGGCGGAATAGCCGCTGCAACGATGTGGTTAAGGCTAACATCTAGCTCAGCCTGATATCTGCACAAATGCAGCCGGTCACTGGAGGTACCCCACATACATAGCTGCTTACCTGGTGTAGGTTGTATACTACTCATATTAAACATCTGCAATGAATACTGAATTAGGCACCATGGGTGAAATCCGCACCACAGCAGAGTTTTACCAGGCTTTGTAGTGAGGGAAACCTGTTGAGCAGTTCTATGGATGCAGTGCAAGTATGGAAGAAGTGGAAATAGGACTCTTGTGCAAAATTTATTGAACAAATAATGAATTACTGTCAATTATGTTATTGACAATAAAGCGTTATGGGCCAGATGTAGGAGCCCTAATACCGGGCGGTAACGGCCGAATTTGGCCGTTACCGACCGGTATTAGGGTTTTCTAATGTAGGGGGCCTATATTTACCGATTCGGTAAATCCAGATGTAGCTGGCACTTCAAAGAGTGCCACAGGCCCTTTAGGAGTCGGTATTTACCACCCAATCTTATTGGGTGGTAAAATACCCAATTCAGGTGTACATGCACATTTGTGCATGTACACCTGTGCCATGTGACACACAGACATGCCCTTAGGGCATGTCTGTAATTGGGGTGGAATTGCCTGGAATTGTGGTGCTATGGCCTGGAATTGGGGTGCTACAGGGTGTCAAAGTGACACCCCTTTCCCCCTTACAGGATTCGGTATATTTTTATTCTACAATTACCGAATCTGTAAGATTCTCATTGAAGCCCATCGGTATTTCTCATTGATTCCTATGGGCTTCAAGGCCCATAGGAATCAATGGGAAATACCAATCCGTATTTACCGAATCGGTAAATACTGAATCTTACAGATTCGGTAATTGTAGAATAAAAATTACCTACATCTGCCTCCTTCCTATTTACCTACTCTTAAATACCGAATCAGTAAAATTCGGTATTTAAGAGTAGGTAAATCGGAATTACCTACATCTAGCCCTTAATGATTTAATTATTGTTATTGAAATGTAGTAACATCCCTGCTGATTTGAATGATGTTGCATTGGTTTGATAAATCATATATTTTTACTTTGAACTAATGTGGTGACACCTTGACAAAAAAAGTAGGCCTCCCTTCTTAGTAGTAACACGCCCATATATTACATCCATTTAAGGTAGAAGGATTTCACATATAGGGTTCTTAGGTTCATGTCTTGCTAGTGGTGTGAACTGTTTTAAGGGTTTTACAAAAGTGTTCTCAGCAACCAACCTGTACATATTTGTGAAATACAGTGTAGAATTTAGTACTGTGTGCTTAATAAAGTTTTTTTATATAAATAAAGCAAAACATTGACTACACAATTATTTATTGATGTTGTTTCTCCCACATTGGGGTACTAGCACTTCCGAAAGTCTGGGTGGACGGTTTCAACTTATAGGAGCCTGATGAGGCTCTGAAAAGAATTTGCAAATAAGTAGCATGCTTGTTTTTGCTGTCTATGAATGTAATTTGAAGAGAAAATGAGAGATTGGATGCTTTAGCATAGCATTAAATACTAGTGTATTGATGATTATCAAGTGTTTTTGGTAGTGGCAGTGAGTTTCATACACTGTTCAAGCTTTGTCACAGTAAGTATGTGATACACATCAATATTGATGTAGGAGAATTCTGTACTATAAGTGCAATCTTTAGAGGGATCATTCTCAGTTAATTTAATTTGCATTGAGTATGCAGCAAATGACAAAAAATGATGAATGCTACCTTTTGACTGTGCAGTCGCCTGTTACATATAGGACAGGCTATATAATCCCTACATAAGCGTTAGAAGAGCCACTCTAGGAATGGATATTGGACAACCAGCTATACATTTTGATATGCATGCCCCACCATGTAGCAACAGGGGAACCTTAACACAACCAGCCATAGTATATGCATGAAGAATGACAGAAGGCAGATAAGTTCTGAAGAGGTCCAAGAGTCTGGAGTCAACAAGGTTAGACAATGAAAAGACTTGATATAAATATGTGCCAAGTGGTCAAAACACTACAGAAAGAAGTAACATTCCAGTGGACAGTCGTGGGAGAATAGGAAGGAAGGAGTACTGGCAGGGTGTTACAGAAGAGCAAGCACAGACCAGTCCTACAGCACTTTTGACTCCATTTCACTCTACATCATTAATAGATTTACTTTGGGAGCTGAGAGATGAAGAAAAGAGTTGGAGGGAAAGAAACTTACTAGGCAATTGGCTGACTAAAGTGCCTTTCACCAGCTCTTTAAAAATGGCCAATTGCATGAAATAGACCAAAAATAAATATACCAGAGCGTTCATGTAATATTAGTTTTCAACTCATGGCCCTCTTTGGTATATATGAATCCTGGAAGATAAATGAATGCAGGACAATGAATGAATACACCTGTTGAAGATATGAATAATTGGTGTTCTGTTCATTAGGGCTGATATCCAAATTGTTGTCTATTTAAAGGACTAACAGTGGTTTGAAATTTAAATTTTGAGTACCATGATTTTTATATTTTTTTATTAGCACAGTCTGCAGAAATACCATAATCAGTACATCCAGCTTGTTAATTATAACACATTGATAATTCATAAATAATAACAGTTAAGAAGATAGTAATAGAAAACATAATTAGAACTACAATAATTACATTATATAGCCCTTGATGACCTCTAACATTCAGATGCGCCAAGGAACTCACAGAAAGAATGACTAACACACTGCGGCAGTGGCGGGAGGCAATGCTGAAACAAATGTAGATGCTAAAATCTTAAAACAGATGTCAGTAAAATGAATAAAGAGCTTCACAATTTGATGTTCTATTCTCTGAGTTACAATGTCAAACTCCTCTGAATCACCAGATCACAATTTTCAAAACATCAGCATTACATTTTTATATCTGATTGTGGTTTCCAGTGTTTAAAGGGATATTTCTTTGTGTCTCTAAAGCCCCAGGCAGGGGCTATTTCAGTGTATTCAATAAAGGTATTGAGTACAAACAGCCAAGTACACCACTTAAATGAAATGACTTAAGACCTTAGGTAACCTCTCTGGTGTCTTTTTTCACAAATCACATAGCAAACGTCTCACACCTAGTGCGAAATAACATCATGTTTTGGCATGATTTAACACCCTCCTTAGTCAGGTATGCATTATACTTAGCCTGCCATATAATGTAAAACAATTCTGTAGTAGTGGATCTCTGTGTATAGTCATAATCATGTGAATAGTCTCACCCATGTGTGTGGACCCCAGAGCACTTCATTAGATATATTCTCTTAAGTTGTCCTCTTCTGCAGTCCTGCATAGACACTTAAGAGATAATAAAGGCAATAATGCAGCCTAAAAACAACTAGGCTACACTGGCCATTACTTCATCCTGAAGTGAAAAAGGTAGCCAAGTAACAGTTAAATTTAACTATTTTACTGAGTTTCACACATAGAGAAACTCCTCTTTTTTCATGATAGAGATGAAGGGTTGGACATACAAGCCCCATAGGCTGCCATTAAGGGCCCGATTCACAGAATTAACTTAAGACAAAATCCTAAACTTACTACTTTTGGTATTCACAGAACGCACTTACTACTTTTGGTATTCACAGAATGGATTTACGACTACTAACTTTACGTCCGCACTCGGGCCTGAGATTCAGGCCAGGAGGCGGAGCTTCTGGCCCAGAGGCAGAGATTCCGGCTTGGAGATGGAGCTTCTGGCCCAGAGATGGGGCTTCCGGCTTGGAGGCGGAGCTTCCAGCCCAGAGGTGGAGATTTCAGCCATGGCCAAATCTCCACCACCGGCCGGAATCCCCACCTCTGGGCCGGAAGCTCCACCTCCAAGCTGGAAGCTCCGCCTCCAAGCCAGAAGCTCCGCCTCTGGGCCGGAAGCTCCACCCCTGGGCCGGAATCTCCCGCCCGAGTGAGGACATAAAGTTAGTAGTCTTAAATCCATTCCTCTGAATACCAAAAGTAGTAAGTGCACTCTGTGAATACCAAAAGTACTGGACTTCCTGGACTTCGAGCTGTTCACTTGGTACCGAAAGCTTTCCAGCCTTCCTTTTGCACCAGTTCCCTGCTTGTACAGACAGACAACACAACAACGATGTTCTATCTCAACAAGCAGGGGGGATCTCACTCTCGCCCACTGTCTCGAGAGGCCCAGGCGATCTGGCATTGGCTTCTGGCCAGGGACTTGACCATTACAGCGACTCACCTCCTGGGTGTGCAAAATGCTCAGGCAGACGCTCTTAGCAGACTCGTTCTCAAAAATCACAAGCGGGTCTTAAACGACGATGTGGTGCAAGAAATATTGGAAAGATGGCAAACTCTAGAGTCATTCGAGGACATCTCCACTGGGAAAAACCTCTTTTTTCTTTCAAACGAGGAAGAAGCATAAAAGACTCACTAGTCAACACCCGGCCCAGGCAGTCTAAAAAAGTTGAACCAACGACAGTACTACATGCTTGGGGTTTACCCAAAATAACTGGACACTATCCCTGCAGAAATTGCAGTGTATGCCATTTGACCACGGCCACCAAAAGATTGAATCTGGAGAAAGATAAGATCTGGACACAAAGGGCACACACGAATTGTAACAGACAAATGTGGTATACCTTATAACATGTCCGTGTAGTCTGAAATATGTTGGCATGACAGGGAGAAAGGTCAAGCAACGGATTTGTGAAAACAGAAGCACGATTAGGTGCAAAAAGACAACCACCAAAGTAACCGAGCACTTCCTCGCAATGAATCATACCACTAACGATTCATTGAGGTAGTAAATCATGGGGTGAACACCACATAACGCTTGTTCAAAAAGGAACAACGCTGGGTATATAGACTCTCCACCCACGTGTCTGGCCTTAACAATAGCATTCCGTGGAATACTGTAATGGATAGATAATTACCCAGGCACGATTTCTACAGGGGTTGTATACTCTAGTCTGAACTTTTGTCCCATCCTACATTGCACAATACAATGGATATGTAAACATCTACCCTCTAAAATGAATTGCCGGTTCTAATACCTAGTGCCTATCTATTAAAACAAAAGTAGTTACTTTGGGCATATGTATACATGGTGTATCAGTGTATATAAGTGTGTTCAACTGTAACTACACATGCCTTTTCTCAAATCGCATATTACACTATCTCTAAAGTTCACCGTCATCATGACCCCCCCAAAAAAAACATTTTTTTGCTCCCCTTAGAAGCCATAACATCTACCTGCTAAATAATCGCCAGTCCTAATACCTAGGGTCTATTTATTTAAACATACAAAGTCACTTTGGGAATTGGTATACATGTTGTATTTGTGAATACATTTGCCATTTTTCACATCATATCACTAAACATAATTACTTTGGGCATAGGTATACAAGTTGGATTAGTAAAAATAAGTTTTTCAACAGACATTACATGTGCCGTTTTGCAGATTACATAGCACACTATCTCTACTGTTCACTGTCACCGTGCCCCCAATAAAGTTGTTCTCTCCATTGAATTGATATTTGCTCGCTGTCCCTAGGTCAAGTGAAAGACCAACTTTAAACACAGTCCCTTAGTAGAACTGGGACGTGAAGCCACGCAGATACGCGCGTCATGGTCACATGACCATCACAGGAGGCTTGTGATTGGTTGTTAATGTGCAGTGCAACCTATACTTATACACATGGTGAGTTGACTCTCACTATCATTGGGACTCCGTGTTGCATGGATAGGTATCCTGCGGGCTGAAATTAAGTGACAAGTAAGTGGCTTTGGAGACATGCGGGTGGGCTCCGCTTTGCTTATGGTTTGTTTTAACAAAAAACGGACGTTGAGCTTTTTCCCATTTTAATTACGAAGGACAATTCCTACCCCTTTTTTCACCAACAGAATGATCCTTGATTATAAGCCCCCATAGGCATCCATAACCTCTACCATGTAAGTCCTTTGTTGGGTGAACTCCTCACTACAATTTCGATCTGTCAGATTGGTAATAGTAACCTTGGCTCTCTCACCTTGATCTATTTGCAATTGCACTTTTTTGCCTGAATGTAAGGCATATAGCACACAAGAGGTTGTGACTAATCACTTAGTGCGCCTATGAATCCTGGGAACGCAAGACACCCACGAATGAAAGCATGACTGAAATGTGGGTATGTACCAAATAACCGAGGCACAAGGAGTAAAGAGATATGGTATGGTTGGCAACCAGCACTATACCACTGCATGATTGATCTGATGAGTGCCTACCACACCCCATACGTTTGAATGGCGACACAATGACACTCTTCATAGCCATAGTGCAATCTGGAATGTTACGACACACGCTGTGAGTCTGTTACACAATAGACAACCATGTTTAAATCTGGAACGTAGCACCACACGCAGAAAATGTATTGTATTATACAACCACTGTTTTTTGCTCTATTGTTTCAGGTTTTTATTCCCTTACACAGAAGGCTCTAAGCGCACCGAACCGTAATTAAACGGTCTGGCACATAGTTGAGCCAGGTTTTGATGCGCCTTAGCGTGCGCAGACCGCCCGACTCACCTCACTTGGTCCTGACGAAAACCTACAAATATTGAAATAGGTTGAAACATGTTGACCATTTTTTCACTTGAAGTCTTATACTTACTGATCAAAACTACGCCAGTGAAGTATCCACCTTAGTTTATAATTGTGTCACATGGCTCAAGAATAACATTTGTTAGGGAGTACATGTAGAACACCTTTTTTGATCACGTATCACTATTCACATACACACAAAAAACCCAGCTCCGCTGCAGTTGCAGGCGTCGAAGCACATCTGAGTGGCACTCGGTCACTCAGGTGGACCCCGATGATGAAGCATGTCCCGAACCAGGTTGGTGAGTGAGGGGTTTCTTAAAAAAGGATTAGCTTTTTCTTTAAGCGTGCGTCCTTTTTCATTTCACTCCTGAAAAGAAGGGACACTCCTCCTTTTGTTTCTTTGAATAAATGTACCCCAAGGGGATTAGGAGTTCTACGCTAAAAATACCCTTGATCTCTTCTTGTTTATCATATCACAGAGATACCCCTACTACAGAACTGGAGTGTCAGGTAAGAAACTACTCCATACTAACCATATTGAAGCATGATCTGGCAATACTTGGGACCTGAAATTCTGGCTAGAATCAGAGCCTTCTGATTTCCCACATGACACTCTGCATTCCCTCCATCATTTGTTGCTTTTGTATTTGTTGCCCTAAGTGGGAAGGGTATGCCCACATGTGGGTTGCATGCTCAATTCACTACTGGATTCAGGCAAGTCTGGCTGATGAGGAGTGATTCACTGAAACCGGTCCCATGATGTTTGTTTCCTGTCCAAGGAGGACGTGGCTTGGCAGTTTGGGCTGGACTGTATGAGAACAGGGTCAAGACTGATTTGCATATGGTGGTGCAGTGAGCAAAAGAACGATGGATTAAACCCAGATCTTTGTGACTGGGGTAAAAGTTTGCAGTGTTCAGCATTCCGTCAATCATTTGTTGCTTTTGCAACTTTGAAAACATTGGCCTTCAATGGTTAATTCTTACAAATTCCAAACCAGCACTTTCAGCTATTTCATACTTTTGCATCCAACCTCATTTCAGGGTAATCTCTGAGATGTGTTTTACCAATTTGACCCCACGAAAATAACATTTAACAATGTATTGAAGTCAGAAGGAACTATACCTTTAATAACTATCCACAAAGATACCTGCCTGATTTGTAAAATAGACATGAGTGATTTGTGTCTTTAACCCTACATTGTCTGTATGCCTGAGAACTTCAAGTGGTTTGGATTGTAAAAGATCCAAACGCGCTGAAGAAGTGTATACCGGCATGCATCCAGCAAATTAGAATAATACTTTTACGTTCAGAGTTATTATATTATTTTTCTTTATATAATAATACAATACAAAAAAGTGCCATAAACAAAAAAGTACTGATGAAGTGTAGCAAATATTAAGCACATTTTTACATATACATTTAAAGGTACTTATTATTAGGCATTATTTAAGGCAATAAATAAAATGCACTTAGATAAAATGGAGCTTCTGCTATTGCATAATGAAAAGATCAGAACAAGAGAATAAAAATGACTATTTATTCATAGGTATTTAGCAATATATTCAATACATTAACTTGCAAAAACATCAATCAGTACAACTGCATTCCATCATCTTCAAATATTCAAAAAAATTACAAACAATAAAATGATAGAAATCATGAGCAATAAGCCATACATTTAAGAAAAGATCCAACAGTGGTAACTGACATCCAGAACTATTATTGACCTAAAAAAACTGAAGGGCAGGTCTTCATTTTTAAAATGTATTAGGCTTGAGTAAAGGGATAGGAAGCCTGTTCATAAACTTCTAAAATTTACAAAAGTAAATAAAATGCAGCAAAATCTGTTAAGAACGACTGTGACATGGACCGACACTAGTGATATAACTGCCATTTTCATGAAGCAGAAAACAAAGCGAATTGCTTAAAGAACCAGATTTAAACCTAAATAATAGCGCTGCCTCCTGTTCACTACAGTATGCAGTAAATACGGTTCAATAGCTGTTGTGGTCTGCAGTGTTACAGATTATCGAATGGTGTGGTTTATTAGATTCTATGGCTTCTATCTCATGGCGTATAATATACTTAAAGAACTTGTTAACCAAATTGTACCCTGCTTACAATTGAGTGATGGATTATAAAAAATACATGGTCTACCGAACCTCATCAAGGACTAATCAAGGTCTACATGACGTAAAACAGCCATTTCACACTTTAAGCCTTCCTTGATGACGGACTGGTGATAGGTGGCATTATCGCAGGCCCCGATTAATAACCAAAGCTTCAGTGGTACAAGCTTGATAAGGTCCTCCATGAATGAGAGTCCCAATACTTTGTTCATATGATGTAAGTACTGCTTAGGAGATAGAGAAAGGAAACCAACAGAAATAGTTTTCCTCTAGCTACATAAGTCAGGCATTTGGTTACCCCAAGATTCCAGCTCTATATGTAGCGATTGGGGGCATTGAGTTTTATAAGCCTCAATAAATGGCACTGTGAGTTTATGGCCTAAAGAGGGGATCAAATGAAAGAGCAAACTTGCAGATTGAATACATTTTGTCATCTTACAGTTAAGTTGGAATGCAAAGATGGGTGCAATCAAAGTGCATTCTTAGGTAGCAAAACCAAGTCTCCTTCAAGTGCATGTCATTCCCAATGAAAAGTGTTTGCATTTTCTGACTTATGGGGCCAAAAGCCAGGATCTTGGACTTAGGGTAATTGATGTAAGTATGGGTGGATTTTGCGGATCCACGATCCGCGGATTTTGCGGATTTGCGGATCGTGGATCCGCAAAATCCACGGATTTTGTGGATTTGCGGATCCGCGGATTTGGGGCGGGGCTTCCATGCGAGTGCACATGCCTCTTGTGTGTTTAAAAGGTCTGAGAAAGATCAGTTCAGCAGATGAAGAGAAAGAAGCCCCTGGTCACAATAACAGCATGGGTATTGTGCTCGTGAAAGTCAAGGATGCAAAGGCCTCTATCCAGCATCACAGCTGATGTTCCACGGTAGATTTGGGATGAAGGCAGACCTGCCCAGCCTCGATGACGCTCACGATTGTTTTTGGGCTAATGAATGAGTCTCTGAATTTGAGCTTCAACTAGTTCGACCGACCATGTGTGTGTTACTATGCAATCGCCCCGAAGGGCGCAGGGGTCCCTGAGTGAGCTGTCCATCATAGTGGGTAAATGGTGGGAAGACGGTGCACACCGCGAGTGTGTGAGCGGGACCAAACGTGCGGGGCTTCAATGCGAGTTCACATGCCTCTTGTGTGTATAAAAGGTCAGAGAAAGATCAGTTCAGCAGATGAAGAGAAAGAAGCTCCTGGTCACAGGAACAGCACGGGTATTGCGCTCGTGAAAGTCAAGGATGCAAAAGCCTCTATCCAGCATCACAGCTGATTTTCCACGGTAGATTTGGGAAGAAGGTACACCTGCCTCGACGAAGCTCACGATTGTTTTTGGGCTGATGAATGAGTCACAGGAAGGGCATGTTGTAAATATTTTACGATGGCGCCGGCAAGCTGCCAGCGCCATCCTAAAATACTTACTAAATTAGCTTCAACAGGAAGTTCTAATAGATAAAATAAAGCAGGTGCTCGCACCTGCTTTATTTTATCTATTAGAGCTTCCTGTTGAAGCTAACTTAGTAACTATTTTAGGATGACGCTGGCAGCTTGCCGGCGCCATCGTAAAATAGTTACAACAGGCCAGGCTTCAACTTTTGCCCCCGGAATAATCCGCCACTCGCGGATTTGCGAATTCTCGGTAAATTCGCGGGAGTTTGCGGATCGCGAATTTACCGAAAATTTGCAAAATCCGCGAGCGGAACGGATTTTCCGCTCATACTTAAATTGATGTCAACATCAAGCCCAGTTATGAAGATATCAAAAACGATAATCTCTGTTGTATGAGTACGAGCCGGCCACACTGCAGCATCCGCAGAAAGTAATGTGGAAATTGAGATAGAGGAAATCCTGGGTATGTAGATTCCACGTTCAACCATAGAGGAGATGGAGTTGTATATGTACAGAGTGAATAAGAGTGGGGCCAGGAGGAAACCTTGGTGCACCCCATACACTACACTACACAGGTCAGAGCACTCAACGTATGCCTGTTACAGTGTGATTCCAAACAGTTCCCCTTTTTTGAATTTGTGGACAATGATAGAAACAGACCAAGAGGGGGGCAGATTGGAGTTACTTAGTTGTTTAAAACATTATCGAGCAAAGGTGCCCTAAAGATAGTGATGCATCGATTGGCACCCAGTCTTGAATGGGATCTTTATTAGAAGGGGATTCCTAAAAAGCTTTACCTACTTCAAGTTCTACTACTAAGTGATTTTTGGTATTTAAACTGTATGGTAAGATCAAGCAATGGTCCCTAGGAGAATGTAATGGTAGATATTTGAAAAATGTGCAACACAGGGATGTAGGATCTTATACTTGTGGGTTGATTATTACTGGACCTATTAGTGTTACCGGTGTACCAGGAAAGCTTGGCACTTTTAAATTTACTGTAGTTTGATTTTTTTGATCAGCACAACAGGGAAAACCTCATTTTTATCCCAAGTTATTTTTGAGAGACCATTCCTCAGTTTTGTATTTGAAAGGGACCAAGCTGCACTAAACCACCAGAATGGAGAATGCTGCACGTGATAGACATGCTGAAGAAGAAGGCATTTAACTAGGCCTGGGTGGAGTTTGCAGAGGTTTAACTCTGCAGCACTCCGCGAAGTGACAGAAAAACTCTGCCACCTTTCACAGAGTTACACCAGTGGCAGAGTATGTTATGTCATGCTGCTTGCACTGATTTTAAGTGCTGGGATTTTGTCCCGTACTGTAAAATCATTGGAAACTTCACTCCGTGTCACACCAGAGGGTGCTGCTGATTTCTGCCACTCGTGTAGACATTCCACTGGAGCTCTTGTTTCCTCAACACGAGTCGCAGATTTCTCAATGCCAGCTGTAGCGGCCTGCCGCGACCAACCAGATTGAGAAATCCCACAAAGGACGTCTAAAACATGATTTTTCTCTCTAGAGCGTTCGTCAACTTACCGTTGTTAAGTGGTGCGGAGAAAAAACTCTGTTCTTCGTCACTGTGGTTAAAACACCGGCAGTGTGGAATTCTTCGCCCACCCCTACTTTTTACCAGGAAACAGCAGTTCAACAAGATTATGATCCTTCCTGCCTGTTCAGAAAGACAAGAATAAAAATGGTTAAGATGTTGTTTGACCAATAAGTTGACGAACAAGCAAAGATTGGGTAAGCTCCAAGCTAATTTTAGATTGCTGTTCCTGAGGCCACATCTTTGGTGTACTGCAGGATCTTTGAACAAATTAGGCAGTGAAGGCAGAACCACTCAAGTTGGGGTATATGATCCATGATATTCTTATCTTTTGTCTCACCATGGGCAGTTCCCACATAAGGATGTAGGTGGTGGAGCACCACCAGACTTGGAGGAAGGAGAAGGAGATTGAAAGAATGGTCTGAGGCACCAATACTGTCCAGTCTGGAAGTAGCTGTGCAGCACAGCCATGTACAAACACACGCTGTGCATGTGAGGTGGGCAACTTCAATGCTGCCCAAATCCAACTTGAGCAATGAGTGTCTATGAGGCAGAGGTGAGGGCATTCAGGCGCTGTCTAAAGTAACAGTTTTTCCAGGACTTTGGTTGGGTACTCAGCTCGCCCGGATCTATGACACAGTTTAGAACATACTTTTAAGATCCCACCTCCTCCTCTGACTGACTACCCTTAATACTGGGATTTTCACATTCATTTGAAACCAATGTTGAAGACTTTTACCTCATGTTCTTTCTCCTGAGTGTAGCCCATCAGACTTTGTCTCACCTGATACCAGAGCACAGAGCATTTAGTGAAGTCAGGTACTGCTTCCTTTGGCCTGTGCTGGGCTTGTATATCCCTCCTTCTGTCACCAGCTGCAGCTTGCCCCAGATACAGTTTTGGGACAAACACCCTGAAACAGTGAGTATAAGTGCAGATTGCCTCCCTGCAAAGTTGCCTTAGAGGCCTGGCATCATCTGCATTCCATGGCTGCCAAATTTACAGTCTTCTGGGAGTAATGTGCCTCCTCTTTCAAAGTTCACTAACCGCCACTGTGTCTCACAGCTTAAAAGATAATTCATGAGATCTCAAGATTGAAAAATATTATCAATAGTGGAGGAACACACTCTACCAAAAAATGCTACGGGTTTTCAATGAAAAGGAATGGTCACTGTCAAGTCTATTTACAAGATCATGTGCCAAAATAAAATTGCTGAGCTCGATTCCTCCAGAATTAGGTGGGACAGGAATTATGTCTGAACTTTGACAAATGGTAGATTGAATGGAAGATATGCCACCCTATTTAGGACTAGCATTGAACTTTCCACAAATCAACCAATTTGGCACAAAGGTGAGGTGTAAATGTAGCAGACAGTTTTTCAATAAAATTAAACAGTGTTTTGAATGTATTAATATTGGAATACGAAAATTGTAATTTTAAAAACTAATTAACTAAAATCTTAACTCTTTATAGCACACAACAAAATCTATATGACTTTTAAGTTTAAGGCATGTTTAAACCATACCCTGAGAGACTTCTACTAGGTTCAGCCTGAAAGGGAACTGCCACACTTGAAAAGCAGGCATAGTTATCACAATTAAATTCAGTTACCACCCAGGTCTGTTATGTTCTTCCCTGGCTGGACCATAATTATGAAGATACTAAAATTATTAGCTGTATATGGTTTTGCCTCATATTGTTGCTTAAAGGGTGTGTGTGGCACACTTCCATTCTCAATAAAAAGCATTATACGTGAAGTAATTTGGCTTTATCTTAACCTACCGCCTCTAATAATGTTTCACCACAGATCAATACCAGATCAAATGTCACTGATGAATGTTACTTTTGAAGCGCAGTAGTCAATGTGTCTTATATAGTTTGAAGAAATATTTGAATGATGTCTAAAACGAAACTTGTAGCTTCTAAAATGAATGTCATCAACTGCACCTGAAAAATGTTTTTGCTCTGGAGTGTCAGTCGTGCTGTCTTGGAGCAGTCTTAATGTGTCAACTTGCATTACAAGCAAGTATTATCGTTATTAGCTATTAAATTGTCCATTAAAACATGACACTTGATTAGAGCAAAAACACCGGGTACCATGCCGATGTTTCCTACTTATAACAGCTGTAATTTTAGCATGTAAAGGACATCATATTTTCTAGATGTATTTAGGAGGCTTGTAATGCTCGTATTTTCTCTAAAACACCCGGAAAACAGAGTTTAAACTAAATTTAGCATAACAATTTTCAGTCAATTATTCAAGCTGCGTCATGCAGCACGATTTGATTTAACTATGGCTTATTAATGATGATTACTAATTAAATAGTGATAGAAAAATATACTATTCTGACATGTTGCTTTTCTGGCGAATTTTAAGCAATGCGTTAATTCACAATATTTTTTTTTTTTATTTTTTTTTTTTTTTATTTTATATTTTTCTTTGTTACAACAATTAATTATGAGCATTCCAAATACAACAAGCATTGAATATTGAAAATTAAATTATACAATAGACTTTTGGCCAAACACAAAGTACACAGTAATATAAGTCTTCTAAGGTTAAAAAACATAGTCTAAGATCAACGGAGAAGGAGCCAAAAACAAACATTTAACATCAAGAATAAAGGCTACTGCTTCCCTCTACCCCTAGCTATTCCTTCTTTGGCCCTCTTTCCATTTGCATAGTGGCTCCCAGATTCTTCTCCCCAACCGTCTTCCACTCCTTCCCTTCCGGGCAAAAATGTTTTCCTCTATATTATATGCATATAGAGTGTTTGCCAGCCAGCATTGCATATTCGGAGGGTTTTTATCAAGCCATGCCCTGGCTATTGTTAGTCTATAGACAGCCATTACTACAAAAAGGAATTCAGCATATTCGGCATATTGTGTCTGCACATCGTCGCTCACCCCTAACATAATCAAGGCTGGCGTAAGTGTTATCGCAATATCCAATGAATTCGCCAAAAACCCCTCAATTTCCCTAATCAAAGTTCTTAGCTGTGGGCATGAAGCAAAGATGTGTACACTATCTGCTTCCAATTCATTACATCTGGGACAATTGATTCCTTGATTCCCGCCCCATTTAGCAATCTTTGCCGGCGTAAAGTACAAAGAGTACAATGTTTTGTAATGCTGCGATTGCAGCGGGGCAGCACATAATATCGTTGATCCAAATTTCAATGAGTCATAAAAGTATCTTGAATCAATACCCAATTTATCTTCCCATTTTTTACTAAATTTATCTAAATCATCCTGCTTGTCTTTCACCAATGCTGCATAAAGAGATTTAATGGTACAATCTCCTGACAGTTTTATTTTCTCCAATATATCAACTTTATTAAAGCCTGCCGGACCCCCGACTTTGTTGTTGAGGAAACTTCTAACCTGTAGGTATTTGAAAAATCCCCTATTATCTAGCCCATATTTTCCTCGCAGCTCTGAAAATTGCATAAAGCCATCTCGTGCATACAAGTCTCCAATTTGTGTAACCCCCTTTAGTGCCCACTCTGCCATAATATAGTCTCCGAAAATTTCCTTTGGTAGTGACCTATTGTTATTTAATAAAACATATCTGTTGTATCTCCCAAGTTTTACCCTCTTCAAAAATGCATTCCATGTCGTAACGGCTGCCTTAACAGTTTTAAACGTAGTCCTCTTGAAGTAACTGTAATCAATACACTTTAAAAAACAGTTTTCTGCATTTAACCCAAGGGTTACAGCGTACACATCTGTAGACATTTTCTGGATTCTATCGTCGTCAGGGTTTCCACCAATAAGACCTTGAATATATTGCAGCACACAGGCCATATAATATAAACGAAAATCTGGTGCCCCCCACCCCCCATTTTCTCTAGGGAGTGTCATGTACCTATAAGCTCTCCGGGTTTTACCTTGGGCCCAAATAAACCTATTACATATAGCCTCTATGCAATTAAACCAACTGGCTTCAATCAACAATGGTACAGCCCTAAATACATACAAAAATTTTGGTAAAATCAGCATTTTGATGATATTTGTACAGCCAACTAGCGAAAGGTGCAGATTGTTCATTCTCTCTAGATCTTTTTTCATTTGAGTTATCAAGGGATCCATATTATTCTCCACAATTTTACTTATCTCTGCCGTCATTTGTACCCCTAAATAAGTTGCCGTATTTGTCACTCTTCCATCATTACACCTTACCCACTGGTTTTTAACTATCTGCGTCTTAGTTGTATTCAGCTTATACCCAGAAAACTTGCCAAACCTCTCAGCCTCCGATTCAATTACCCTAATGGCGGCTACTGGTTCTGGAGTCAAAATAGCAACGTCATCCGCATAAGCTAGTGATTTAAGTCTACACCCGTTTATTACTAATGGCAATATTTGCTGATTCATTTCCAATTTGCGAATATAAGGGTCAAGGTACAAAGCGAACAGTAAGGGAGAAGAGGGACAACCCTGTCTTGTGCCTCTCTGGATGTTAACTGCGTCTGTGTAGCCTCTACTGACTCTTATCTTGGCCGTCGGGGCTATATATAGCGTTTGCATAGCCTTTATAAAACCTGGTCCTATGCCGTGCCACCTTAAAGCTTCCCACAAATATCCCCATGAGACCCTGTCAAAGGCCTTTTCAGCGTCAAGAAGCACCGCTGCCATTGGATCTTCCAGAATATCTGCAGCATCGAATGCCGTAATTACCTGCCTAGTGTGGTGGGTTGTCCCTCTCCCTGGGATAAATCCATGCTGAGAGGGTATAACTAAGGATTCGATTTTCTTAGATAGTCTTTTTGCCATTATTTTTGAGAACACCTTTGCATCGGCATTCATCAAAGTGATGGGCCGGTAGGAGCCTGGGATGTCTGGTGGTTTACCTTTTTTGGGAATAACTATGATGTCCGCACCACCCCAGGAACTTGGAACAGTTTCACCCAGTTGTGCTAACTCCATTATTTTAAACATATCCACTAATAGAGGGGTCTGAAATACCTTATAAAATTCAACTGGGATTTGGTCTGGGCCAGCGGCCTTCCCAGATGGGAGTTCCTTCAGTGCTTCTACAAATTCCTCCACCTTAAACTTTTCTTCCAGCTCGATTCTGTCTGACTCATCCAGATGTGATGGCTCAATATCCCTCAGGTATGCCCTCATATCCTCCTCACATCCGTGCCCATCTGCCTGATACAGTTCCATATAAAACTGCCTAAAGACTTCCTTAATCTGCTCTGTACCTTTAACTTTAATTCCGTGACTATTTTTCATCTCCTTGATATCAGCCATCCCATCTCTCTGTCTAGCTCGCACCGCTAAGATATGCCCCACCCTTTCGCTGAGTTCATATGCCTTTTCTTTATTGGCTAGATATTTCTCCACCGTCTTTTTTGCCATCCCTTCCATGACTACTGCTTTAAGGGCAACTAATTTTAGCAAAATCTGCTCCACTGGCGTATGTGCTTGTATGGCCAACATAAGCTCCTCCTCTGCCTCCCTGACTACTTCATTATTTCTTTCTAATTCCTCCCTTTCTCTTCTTTGTGATCTGATAACGTAGCTTAAGGTCTCTCCTCTTATACCAGCTTTAAAAGCATCCCACACAATTCCCGGTGATGAAGTACCTCTATTGATTGTCCAAAATTCATTAATCCATACCACCATCCTTTCCCTATATTCACTATCCTGAAGGAGTGCTCTATCAAATGTCCACTGTGTCGGCTCCTTATTTCTCCTTTGCCCAATATTTACATCTAATACGAGTGGGCTGTGATCTGATATGATCCTAGGTTCTCTTACTATCCTTGCACCTGCTATCAGCCCTCTTGTTATTAAAAAATAATCCAACCTGACTAAAATCTGATGTGGTGCTGAGAAGAAAGTACTCCCATCGAGATTCGGATGGCAGTGTACCCAAGGATCCTCTAAAGAGTTGTTCTTTACTAAATCTGCTAGGGCCCTATAAGTTCTTTTTTTCCTCCCCGAGTACTTCCTATTAGGGTCTAAAAAGCTACTATCTAAGTCATGAATATTCAGATCTCCACATAGTATAATAGGCTCAGGCCAACGAGCGAGTTCTGTGTCTAGAAATTGTAAAATATCTGGATCGTCTCCAGTAGAGCCATACACTGAAACAAGTGTGAAAGTTTCCCCCCTAAACAGTAGTTCAACTATAGCCCATCTCCCCCAGTTATCCTCCAACTTTCTCTTAACTATTATATCCTGTTTCCTCCCCAATATCGCCACTCCTCTTGTTTTAGTGTTCTGATTGGTTTTTGCCAACACCTTAAAGCCTAGTTGGTCAAGTAAACAGGCCTTGGTCCCCTCTATATGTGTTTCCTGGATACACACTAAGTCTGGTTTAAAAGATTTTAACAGTGCCGCTGTTTTTAGCCTCTTATTAATCTCATTAAGTCCACAAATATTAATTGATACAATTCTACAGGACATTTATACTTCTTGACATTACCATTTCCCAGTTTAACCAGCCGGAATTAATAAATCCCCGTAGGTTGTGTACCTCACTCCGTACAACTGTTTTTTTTTAAATAAAGCCTTTTTTACCTCCTTTTACCACACCATAACTGTGCCCATAACCGTCCTGTATGTCTCTCCCCTCCCCTCCCCCCTCCCCCCCTTGCCCCCCGCCCTTTGGGAACCCCCCCCCCCTCTCTACAGGCAAATAGGCCAATCCTGGCCTATGTGTAGCCGACCGTACTCTGCAGTGTCGCTACTCTCTCCCATCCTTTCTACTCCTCTTTTCGATAGTGCCAAATGAACCATTTGGCGCTACCTTCTAACCGACTTATGGAGTTTTTGGTGGAGTTCTCCGGGGAGACTGTGATGGGGTTCTGGTTTTTGCTCCCCTCTCCTTCCCTTTGTTGGTTTCTTCGATTTCTGCCAGATATTCTGCCGCTTTTATCTCAGATGTAAACATTTTAACATAGCCTTTCCTGATAACTTTCAATCTAGATGGAAACAAGAGATATGCTTCTGCCCCTTGCTTCTGGAAAGGTCCAATCATCTGTCTTAATTTCCACCTTCTTTCCACAGTGACGTGGCAGAAATCTGGCCTCGAAAAGAAAGTATTTCCATCCACTGTAATTCTTGAGTCAGGTCTAGCTTTATCGATTATCTCCTGTCTTGCTAGGAAGTTACCCAAAAAAACCAACATTGCTCTTGGAAGTTCCTTCTCTTGTCCTCCCCGGGTTTTCTTTTTGTACAGTGGGTACCTATGTGCTCTTTGCACCTCCACATCCCATTGCCATTTTGAGTCAGGAAAGGCCTCTTCCAAGATCCTAACCACGTACCCTCTAGGATCCTGTCCCTCTTTTCCCTCCTCCAGACCCAAAAGTCTCACATTGTTCCTTCTTTGACGATTTTCAAAGCTTTCTAGCTTCCACTGGAGGTCTTCAACCACTTTTTCTTGATCCGTCTTAAAAGTCTGCCAATCTGTCACTTCGTCTTCCACCCTACTTGTCCTCTCTTCCACTTGTAAAACTCTTTCCTCAACCTCTTCCTGTTTTCTACTTACTTTCCTTAATGACAGTTGCAGTTTTTTTGTGTCTCTTTTCGCCCTTCTGCTCTCAGTTCTTGCCTCCTTTTGCATCTGCTTCAGGGTTCCAAACAGCATTTCTAGGGTTACCCTTTGGTTATCCTGCCTTCCCTCCTTTTCCCCTCCTTCCTGCTCACTTTCTTTGTAGGTCTCTGAAGTAGCGGCATAGTCCCATGATAGCTTCTTAGACATGCTACTTCTTGAGTCTCTTCCACTTCTTGTCTTCGCTCCTAGAATACCCTTTTTCTTTTTTGTGTCTAATTCACTGGGACTGTTACTAATGTCTGAGTCAGGAGTACATTCAGTCCCACTTTCCTCTTCCTCTGTTTCCATCTCACTTGGATCTGATGAGTCTGTGCCCTCATTAACCGAGAAAAACTCTGGCGAGCCTCCCCTCGCACTTCTGTCTGGGCTTTTATTATTTCTCCCCAAGTCCGGATTCAGACATAGCCCGTTCTGTAGCCCCTGCTGTTCCGTTAGACTCTGCGTACTGCCCCAGCTTGCCTCAGTAGCCTTCGAATGATTATTAAGCAGTTCTGCCTCTACTGACAGGAGAGCGTCTAGCATCTGCTCGTTATTTGTATTTACAAGTTGTTTAGGGACATTAACATTGTCATTGACCGGGTCACAACCCGAAGCCTTACCGGCCGCCAGCTCCGTCTCCTCTCCTCTCACGGCTTCTGCTTGCCGCTCTGTGTTCACCATACCGCCTCCTACGCTGCTTCTCTGTTGCCTAGCAACCGGGGCTTCGCTTGCGTCCTCGCGGTCTACTGCGTCTGCTTCCGCGTTTGTCTCCCTGCTGATCCTCTGCTCGCCGGTAACCGTCGATTGCTGCTCCCTTTGTTGCTGAGTGTCTGCGGAAATCTCTATAGTAGGAACCGACAGAGGGGTCCTTGCGGTGAACGACTCTGGTAAGGTCGCTTGCCTCTTTTGATCCCTACCGATTCCTTGAGCTGCATGCACTCGTTGGGGCTTCCCGTCTGGTGCAATATCCTTCGCAGATTTATGTAGTGCTGATCGGGTCTCAGGTCCCGCTTCCGATTTCTTCTCCTGCTTCTTTGCTGGTGTGTTCTTCAGATTTCGGCCCGAGATATCCGGCGCTTTTCTCGCAGGGGCTGTTTTTGGGATAGCCCCCTCTCTCACAGCGGCTCCTGAGGGCTTAATCGGTCCTGCTGCTGTAGCTTTGTCCTTATCCGCCTTCAGTCTCTGAGACATCTTCGGAGGCACTTTCACACCGTTGAGCAGACTTTTCCAATAGCTCAACCAGTCTATCAGTTTCTTCTTCACTCCTCTTACAGGGAAGACCCTCAACCAATCTGGGCTGAATATATCATCTGTGGCAAGGAAAATCCGGTCAGTCCGAACCCACATCCCTGGGGTCACCAATGCTCCATCATCCTAGGATAGGAGAGAGTATAGGATGCGACTTCTCTCTACAGAGCCACGGCGGCCATCTTGCCCTCCGTTTAATTCTTTTTTTTTTGTTAATTCACAATATACAAATAACAACATTATCATAATTATAGGAAGTGAGTTGTACCTATTTAATCCCCCTGGCTTTCTCATATTTTGACCGGGTTGTAGACTTTTACTGCAAGTGAGTTTAACTAACTGAGTTTCACTCATGGTAGATTCGATGTAAATGGACTGACAGTGCTAAAAAGCAGTGTCTGCATTTTAAGATAAAAATGCTACAGCGCAGGTTTTGGGCTTTGGACATGCAAACTTGTGTGCAAACATGTGTGCTCACATGTGTTGGTTGAGCATTTAACCTGTTCGATGCTGATGATGGAACCGCTCCTTCATCAGCTGCGGTTGGGCTGTGCTGATGACGGAGCGGTTCCGTCATGGCCCTGCCGCCGCCGCGCTGATTTCGCGCCTGCGCGGCGCGTTCTATTGAGCGGGCGAGGCCATGACGGAACTGCTCCGTCACAAGCACAGTCCAACTGCGGCTGGTGACAGAGCGGTTCTGTCACCAGAATGCGGCCGCCCTGCCCACTTAGTGCTGCGGCGGAATAGCCGCTGCAACGATGTGGTTAAGGCTAACATCTAGCTCAGCCTGATATCTGCACAAATGCAGCCGGTCACTGGAGGTACCCCACATACATAGCTGCTTACCTGGTGTAGGTTGTATACTACTCATATTAAACATCTGCAATGAATACTGAATTAGGCACCATGGGTGAAATCCGCACCACAGCAGAGTTTTACCAGGCTTTGTAGTGAGGGAAACCTGTTGAGCAGTTCTATGGATGCAGTGCAAGTATGGAAGAAGTGGAAATAGGACTCTTGTGCAAAATTTATTGAACAAATAATGAATTACTGTCAATTATGTTATTGACAATAAAGCGTTATGGGCCAGATGTAGGAGCCCTAATACCGGGCGGTAACGGCCGAATTTGGCCGTTACCGACCGGTATTAGGGTTTTCTAATGTAGGGGGCCTATATTTACCGATTCGGTAAATCCAGATGTAGCTGGCACTTCAAAGAGTGCCACAGGCCCTTTAGGAGTCGGTATTTACCACCCAATCTTATTGGGTGGTAAAATACCCAATTCAGGTGTACATGCACATTTGTGCATGTACACCTGTGCCATGTGACACACAGACATGCCCTTAGGGCATGTCTGTAATTGGGGTGGAATTGCCTGGAATTGTGGTGCTATGGCCTGGAATTGGGGTGCTACAGGGTGTCAAAGTGACACCCCTTTCCCCCTTACAGGATTCGGTATATTTTTATTCTACAATTACCGAATTTGTAAGATTCTCATTGAAGCCCATCGGTATTTCTCATTGATTCCTATGGGCTTCAAGGCCCATAGGAATCAATGGGAAATACCAATCCGTATTTACCGAATCGGTAAATACTGAATCTTACAGATTCGGTAATTGTAGAATAAAAATTACCTACATCTGCCTCCTTCCTATTTACCTACTCTTAAATACCGAATCAGTAAAATTCGGTATTTAAGAGTAGGTAAATCGGAATTACCTACATCTAGCCCTTAATGATTTAATTATTGTTATTGAAATGTAGTAACATCCCTGCTGATTTGAATGATGTTGCATTGGTTTGATAAATCATATATTTTTACTTTGAACTAATGTGGTGACACCTTGACAAAAAAAGTAGGCCTCCCTTCTTAGTAGTAACACGCCCATATATTACATCCATTTAAGGTAGAAGGATTTCACATATAGGGTTCTTAGGTTCATGTCTTGCTAGTGGTGTGAACTGTTTTAGGGGTTTTACAAATGTGTTCTCAGCAACCAACCTGTACATATTTGTGAAATACAGTGTAGAATTTAGTACTGTGTGCTTAATAAAGTTTTTTTTATATAAATAAAGCAAAACATTGACTACACAATTATTTATTGATGTTGTTTCTCCCACATTGGGGTACTAGCACTTCCGAAAGTCTGGGTGGACGGTTTCAACTTATAGGAGCCTGATGAGGCTCTGAAAAGAATTTGCAAATCAGTAGCATGCTTGTTTTTGCTGTCTATGAATGTAATTTGAAGAGAAAATGAGAGATTGGATGCTTTAGCATAGCATTAAATACTAGTGTATTGATGATTATCAAGTGTTTTTGGTAGTGGCAGTGAGTTTCATACACTGTTCAAGCTTTGTCACAGTAAGTATGTGATACACATCAATATTGATGTAGGAGAATTCTGTACTATAAGTGCAATCTTTAGAGGGATCATTCTCAGTTAATTTAATTTGCATTGAGTATGCAGCAAATGACAAAAAATGATGAATGCTACCTTTTGACTGTGCAGTCGCCTGTTACATATAGGACAGGCTATATAATCCCTACATAAGCGTTAGAAGAGCCACTCTAGGAATGGATATTGGACAACCAGCTATACATTTTGATATGCATGCCCCACCATGTAGCAACAGGGGAACCTTAACACAACCAGCCATAGTATATGCATGAAGAATGACAGAAGGCAGATAAGTTCTGAAGAGGTCCAAGAGTCCGGAGTCAACAAGGTTAGACAATGAAAAGACTTGATATAAATATGTGCCAAGTGGTCAAAACACTACAGAAAGAAGTAACATTCCAGTGGACAGTCGTGGGAGAATAGGAAGGAAGGAGTACTGGCAGGGTGTTACAGAAGAGCAAGCACAGACCAGTCCTACAGCACTTTTGACTCCATTTCACTCTACATCATTAATAGATTTACTTTGGGAGCTGAGAGATGAAGAAAAGAGTTGGAGGGAAAGAAACTTACTAGGCAATTGGCTGACTAAAGTGCCTTTCACCAGCTCTTTAAAAATGGCCAATTGCATGAAATAGACCAAAAATAAATATACCAGAGCGTTCATGTAATATTAGTTTTCAACTCATGGCCCTCTTTGGTATATATGAATCCTGGAAGATAAATGAATGCAGGACAATGAATGAATACACCTGTTGAAGATATGAATAATTGGTGTTCTGTTCATTAGGGCTGATATCCAAATTGTTGTCTATTTAAAGGACTAACAGTGGTTTGAAATTTAAATTTTGAGTACCATGATTTTTATATTTTTTTATTAGCACAGTCTGCAGAAATACCATAATCAGTACATCCAGCTTTTTAATTATAACACATTGATAATTCATAAATAATAACAGTTAAGAAGATAGTAATAGAAAACATAATTAGAACTACAATAATTACATTATATAGCCCTTGATGACCTCTAACATTCAGATGCGCCAAGGAACTCACAGAAAGAATGACTAACACACTGCGGCAGTGGCGGGAGGCAATGCTGAAACAAATGTAGATGCTAAAATCTTAAAACAGATGTCAGTAAAATGAATAAAGAGCTTCACAATTTGATGTTCTATTCTCTGAGTTACAATGTCAAACTCCTCTGAATCACCAGATCACAATTTTCAAAACATCAGCATTACATTTTTATATCTGATTGTGGTTTCCAGTGTTTAAAGGGATATTTCTTTGTGTCTCTAAAGCCCCAGGCAGGGGCTATTTCAGTGTATTCAATAAAGGTATTGAGTACAAACAGCCAAGTACACCACTTAAATGAAATGACTTAAGACCTTAGGTAACCTCTCTGGTGTCTTTTTTCACAAATCACATAGCAAACGTCTCACACCTAGTGCCAAATAACATCATGTTTTGGCATGATTTAACACCCTCCTTAGTCAGGTATGCATTATACTTAGCCTGCCATATAATGTAAAACAATTCTGTAGTAGTGGATCTCTGTGTATAGTCATAATCATGTGAATAGTCTCACCCATGTGTGTGGACCCCAGAGCACTTCATTAGATATATTCTCTTAAGTTGTCCTCTTCTGCAGTCCTGCATAGACACTTAAGAGATAATAAAGGCAATAATGCAGCCTAAAAACAACTAGGCTACACTGGCCATTACTTCATCCTGAAGTGAAAAAGGTAGCCAAGTAACAGTTAAATTTAACTATTTTACTGAGTTTCACACATAGAGAAACTCCTCTTTTTTCATGATAGAGATGAAGGGTTGGACATACAAGCCCCATAGGCTGCCATTAAGGGCCCGATTCACAGAATTAACTTAAGACAAAATCCTAAACTTACTACTTTTGGTATTCACAGAACGCACTTACTACTTTTGGTATTCACAGAATGGATTTACGACTACTAACTTTACGTCCGCACTCGGGCCGGAGATTCAGGCCAGGAGGCGGAGCTTCTGGCCCAGAGGCAGAGATTCCGGCTTGGAGATGGAGCTTCTGGCCCAGAGATGGGGCTTCCGGCTTGGAGGCGGAGCTTCCAGCCCAGAGGTGGAGATTTCAGCCATGGCCAAATCTCCACCACCGGCCGGAATCCCCACCTCTGGGCCGGAAGCTCCACCTCCAAGCTGGAAGCTCCGCCTCCAAGCCAGAAGCTCCGCCTCTGGGCCGGAAGCTCCACCCCTGGGCCGGAATCTCCCGCCCGAGTGAGGACATAAAGTTAGTAGTCTTAAATCCATTCCTCTGAATACCAAAAGTAGTAAGTGCACTCTGTGAATACCAAAAGTACTGGACTTCCTGGACTTCGAGCTGTTCACTTGGTACCGAAAGCTTTCCAGCCTTCCTTTTGCACCAGTTCCCTGCTTGTACAGACAGACAACACAACAACGATGTTCTATCTCAACAAGCAGGGGGGATCTCACTCTCGCCCACTGTCTCGAGAGGCCCAGGCGATCTGGCATTGGCTTCTGGCCAGGGACTTGACCATTACAGCGACTCACCTCCTGGGTGTGCAAAATGCTCAGGCAGACGCTCTTAGCAGACTCGTTCTCAAAAATCACAAGCGGGTCTTAAACGACGATGTGGTGCAAGAAATATTGGAAAGATGGCAAACTCTAGAGTCATTCGAGGACATCTCCACTGGGAAAAACCTCTTTTTTCTTTCAAACGAGGAAGAAGCATAAAAGACTCACTAGTCAACACCCGGCCCAGGCAGTCTAAAAAAGTTGAACCAACGACAGTACTACATGCTTGGGGTTTACCCAAAATAACTGGACACTATCCCTGCAGAAATTGCAGTGTATGCCATTTGACCACGGCCACCAAAAGATTGAATCTGGAGAAAGATAAGATCTGGACACAAAGGGCACACACGAATTGTAACAGACAAATGTGGTATACCTTATAACATGTCCGTGTAGTCTGAAATATGTTGGCATGACAGGGAGAAAGGTCAAGCAACGGATTTGTGAAAACAGAAGCACGATTAGGTGCAAAAAGACAACCACCAAAGTAACCGAGCACTTCCTCGCAATGAATCATACCACTAACGATTCATTGAGGTAGTAAATCATGGGGTGAACACCACATAACGCTTGTTCAAAAAGGAACAACGCTGGGTATATAGACTCTCCACCCACGTGTCTGGCCTTAACAATAGCATTCCGTGGAATACTGTAATGGATAGATAATTACCCAGGCACGATTTCTACAGGGGTTGTATACTCTAGTCTGAACTTTTGTCCCATCCTACATTGCACAATACAATGGATATGTAAACATCTACCCTCTAAAATGAATTGCCGGTTCTAATACCTAGTGCCTATCTATTAAAACAAAAGTAGTTACTTTGGGCATATGTATACATGGTGTATCAGTGTATATAAGTGTGTTCAACTGTAACTACACATGCCTTTTCTCAAATCGCATATTACACTATCTCTAAAGTTCACCGTCATCATGACCCCCCCCAAAAAAACATTTTTTTGCTCCCCTTAGAAGCCATAACATCTACCTGCTAAATAATCGCCAGTCCTAATACCTAGGGTCTATTTATTTAAACATACAAAGTCACTTTGGGAATTGGTATACATGTTGTATTTGTGAATACATTTGCCATTTTTCACATCATATCACTAAACATAATTACTTTGGGCATAGGTATACAAGTTGGATTAGTAAAAATAAGTTTTTCAACAGACATTACATGTGCCGTTTTGCAGATTACATAGCACACTATCTCTACTGTTCACTGTCACCGTGCCCCCAATAAAGTTGTTCTCTCCATTGAATTGATATTTGCTCGCTGTCCCTAGGTCAAGTGAAAGACCAACTTTAAACACAGTCCCTTAGTAGAACTGGGACGTGAAGCCACGCAGATACGCGCGTCATGGTCACATGACCATCACAGGAGGCTTGTGATTGGTTGTTAATGTGCAGTGCAACCTATACTTATACACATGGTGAGTTGACTCTCACTATCATTGGGACTCCGTGTTGCATGGATAGGTATCCTGCGGGCTGAAATTAAGTGACAAGTAAGTGGCTTTGGAGACATGCGGGTGGGCTCCGCTTTGCTGATGGTTTGTTTTAACAAAAAACGGACGCTGAGCTTTTTCCCATTTTAATTACGAAGGACAATTCCTACCCCTTTTTTCACCCACAGAATGCTCCTTGATTATAAGCCCCCATAGACATCCATAACCTCTACCATGTAAGTCCTTTGTTGGGTGAACTCCTCACTACAATTTCGATCTGTCAGATTGGTAATAGTAACCTTGGCTCTCTCACCTTGATCTATTTGCAATTGCACTTTTTTGCCTGAATGTAAGGCATATAGCACACAAGAGGTTGTGACTAATCACTTAGTGCGCCTATGAATCCTGGGAACGCAAGACACCCACAAATGAAAGCATGACTGAAATGTGGGTATGTACCAAATAACCGAGGCACAAGGAGTAAAGAGATATGGTATGGTTGGCAACCAGCACTATACCACTGCATGATTGATCTGATGAGTGCCTACCACACCCCATACGTTTGAATGGCGACACAATGACACTCTTCATAGCCATAGTGCAATCTGGAATGTTACGACACACGCTGTGAGTCTGTTACACAATAGACAACCATGTTTAAATCTGGAACGTAGCACCACACGCAGAAAATGTATTGTATTATACAACCACTGTTTTTTGCTCTATTGTTTCAGGTTTTTATTCCCTTACACAGAAGGCTCTAAGCGCACCGAACCGTAATTAAACGGTCTGGCACATAGTTGAGCCAGGTTTTGATGCGCCTTAGCGTGCGCAGACCGCCCGACTCACCTCACTTGGTCCTGACGAAAACCTACAAATATTGAAATAGGTTGAAACATGTTGACCATTTTTTCACTTGAAGTCTTATACTTACTGATCAAAACTACGCCAGTGAAGTATCCACCTTAGTTTATAATTGTGTCACATGGCTCAAGAATAACATTTGTTAGGGAGTACATGTAGAACACCTTTTTTGATCACGTATCACTATTCACATACACACAAAAAAACCAGCTCCGCTGCAGTTGCAGGCGTCGAAGCACATCTGAGTGGCACTCGGTCACTCAGGTGGACCCCGATGATGAAGCATGTCCCGAACCAGGTTGGTGAGTGAGGGGTTTCTTAAAAAAGGATTAACTTTTTCTTTAAGCGTGCGTCCTTTTTCATTTCACTCCTGAAAAGAAGGGACACTCCTCCTTTTGTTTCTTTGAATAAATGTACCCCAAGGGGATTAGGAGTTCTACGCTAAAAATACCCTTGATCTCTTCTTGTTTATCATATCACAGAGATACCCCTACTACAGAACTGGAGTTACAGGTAAGAAACTACTCCATACTAACCATATTGAAGTATGATCTGGCAATACTTGGGACCTGAAATTCTGGCTAGAATCAGAGCCTTCTGATTTCCCACATGACACTCTGCATTCCCTCCATCATTTGTTGCTTTTGTATTTGTTGCCCTAAGTGGGAAGGGTATGCCCACATGTGGGTCGCATGCTCAATTCACTACTGGATTCAGGCAAGTCTGGCTGATGAGGAGTGATTCACTGAAACCGGTCCCATGATGTTTGTTTCCTGTCCAAGGAGGACGTGGCTTGGCAGTTTGGGCTGGACTGTATGAGAACAGGGTCAAGACTGATTTGCATATGGTGGTGCAGTGAGCAAAAGAACGATGGATTAAACCCAGATCTTTGTGACTGGGGTAAAAGTTTGCAGTGTTCAGCATTCCGTCAATCATTTGTTGCTTTTGCAACTTTGAAAACATTGGCCTTCAATGGTTAATTCTTACAAATTCCAAACCAGCACTTTCAGCTATTTCATACTTTTGCATCCAACCTCATTTCAGGGTAATCTCTGAGATGTGTTTTACCAATTTGACCCCACGAAAATAACATTTAACAATGTATTGAAGTCAGGAGGAACTATACCTTTAATAACTATCCACAAAGATACCTGCCTGATTTGTAAAATAGACATGAGTGATTTGTGTCTTTAACCCTACATTGTCTGTATGCCTGAGAACTTCAAGTGGTTTGGATTGTAAAAGATCCAAACGCGCTGAAGAAGTGTATACCGGCATGCATCCAGCAAATTAGAATAATACTTTTACGTTCGGAGTTATTATATTATTTTTCTTTATATAATAATACAATACAAAAAAGTGCCATAAACAAAAAAGTACTGATGAAGTGTAGCAAATATTAAGCACATTTTTACATATACATTTAAAGGTACTTATTATTAGGCATTATTTAAGGCAATAAATAAAATGCACTTAGATAAAATGGAGCTTCTGCTATTGCATAATGAAAAGATCAGAACAAGAGAATAAAAATGACTATTTATTCATAGGTATTTAGCAATATATTCAATACATTAACTTGCAAAAACATCAATCAGAACAACTGCATTCCATCATCTTCAAATATTCAAAAAAATTACAAACAATAAAATGATAGAAATCATGAGCAATAAGCCATACATTTAAGAAAAGATCCAACAGTGGTAACTGACATCCAGAACTATTATTGACCTAAAAAAACTGAAGGGCAGGTCTTCATTTTTAAAATGTATTAGGCTTGAGTAAAGGGATAGGAAGCCTGTTCATAAACTTCTAAAATTTACAAAAGTAAATAAAATGCAGCAAAATCTGTTAAGAACAACTGTGACATGGACCGACACTAGTGATATAACTGCCATTTTCATGAAGCAGAAAACAAAGCGAATTGCTTAAAGAACCAGATTTAAACCTAAATAATAGCGCTGCCTCCTGTTCACTACAGTATGCAGTAAATACGGTTCAATAGCTGTTGTGGTCTGCAGTGTTACAGATTATCGAATGGTGTGGTTTATTAGATTCTATGGCTTCTATCTCATGGCGTATAATATACTTAAAGAACTTGTTAACCAAATTGTACCCTGCTTACAATTGAGTGATGGATTATAAAAAATACATGGTCTACCGAACCTCATCAAGGACTAATCAAGGTCTACATGACGTAAAACAGCCATTTCACACTTTAAGCCTTCCTTGATGACGGACTGGTGATAGGTGGCATTATCGCAGGCCCCGATTAATAACCAAAGCTTCAGTGGTACAAGCTTGATAAGGTCCTCCATGAATGAGAGTCCCAATACTTTGTTCATATGATGTAAGTACTGCTTAGGAGATAGAGAAAGGAAACCAACAGAAATAGTTTTCCTCTAGCTACATAAGTCAGGCATTTGGTTACCCCAAGATTCCAGCTCTATATGTAGCGATTGGGGGCATTGAGTTTTATAAGCCTCAATAAATGGCACTGTGAGTTTATGGCCTAAAGAGGGGATCAAATGAAAGAGCAAACTTGCAGATTGAATACATTTTGTCATCTTACAGTTAAGTTGGAATGCAAAGATGGGTGCAATCAAAGTGCATTCTTAGGTAGCAAAACCAAGTCTCCTTCAAGTGCATGTCATTCCCAATGAAAAGTGTTTGCATTTTCTGACTTATGGGGCCAAAAGCCAGGATCTTGGACTTAGGGTAATTGATGTAAGTATGGGTGGATTTTGCGGATCCACGATCCGCGGATTTTGCGGATTTGCGGATCGTGGATCCGCAAAATCCACGGATTTTGTGGATTTGCGGATCCGCGGATTTGGGGCGGGGCTTCCATGCGAGTGCACATGCCTCTTGTGTGTTTAAAAGGTCTGAGAAAGATCAGTTCAGCAGATGAAGAGAAAGAAGCCCCTGGTCACAATAACAGCATGGGTATTGTGCTCGTGAAAGTCAAGGATGCAAAGGCCTCTATCCAGCATCACAGCTGATGTTCCACGGTAGATTTGGGATGAAGGCAGACCTGCCCAGCCTCGATGACGCTCACGATTGTTTTTGGGCTAATGAATGAGTCTCTGAATTTGAGCTTCAACTAGTTCGACCGACCATGTGTGTGTTACTATGCAATCGCCCCGAAGGGCGCAGGGGTCCCTGAGTGAGCTGTCCATCATAGTGGGTAAATGGTGGGAAGACGGTGCACACCGCGAGTGTGTGAGCGGGACCAAACGTGCGGGGCTTCAATGCGAGTTCACATGCCTCTTGTGTGTATAAAAGGTCAGAGAAAGATCAGTTCAGCAGATGAAGAGAAAGAAGCTCCTGGTCACAGGAACAGCACGGGTATTGCGCTCGTGAAAGTCAAGGATGCAAAAGCCTCTATCCAGCATCACAGCTGATTTTCCACGGTAGATTTGGGAAGAAGGTACACCTGCCTCGACGAAGCTCACGATTGTTTTTGGGCTGATGAATGAGTCACAGGAAGGGCATGTTGTAAATATTTTACGATGGCGCCGGCAAGCTGCCAGCGCCATCCTAAAATACTTACTAAATTAGCTTCAACAGGAAGTTCTAATAGATAAAATAAAGCAGGTGCTCGCACCTGCTTTATTTTATCTATTAGAGCTTCCTGTTGAAGCTAACTTAGTAACTATTTTAGGATGACGCTGGCAGCTTGCCGGCGCCATCGTAAAATAGTTACAACAGGCCAGGCTTCAACTTTTGCCCCCGGAATAATCCGCCACTCGCGGATTTGCGAATTCTCGGTAAATTCGCGGGAGTTTGCGGATCGCGAATTTACCGAAAATTTGCAAAATCCGCGAGCGGAACGGATTTTCCGCTCATACTTAAATTGATGTCAACATCAAGCCCAGTTATGAAGATATCAAAAACGATAATCTCTGTTGTATGAGTACGAGCCAGCCACACTGCAGCATCCGCAGAAAGTAATGTGGAAATTGAGATAGAGGAAATCCTGGGTATGTAGATTCCACGTTCAACCATAGAGGAGATGGAGTTGTATATGTACAGAGTGAATAAGAGTGGGGCCAGGAGGAAACCTTGGTGCACCCCATACACTACACTACACAGGTCAGAGCACTCAACGTATGCCTGTTACAGTGTGATTCCAAACAGTTCCCCTTTTTTGAATTTGTGGACAATGATAGAAACAGACCAAGAGGGGGGCAGATTGGAGTTACTTAGTTGTTTAAAACATTATCGAGCAAAGGTGCCCTAAAGATAGTGATGCATCGATTGGCACCCAGTCTTGAATGGGATCTTTATTAGAAGGGGATTCCTAAAAAGCTTTACCTACTTCAAGTTCTACTACTAAGTGATTTTTGGTATTTAAACTGTATGGTAAGATCAAGCAATGGTCCCTAGGAGAATGTAATGGTAGATATTTGAAAAATGTGCAACACAGGGATGTAGGATCTTATACTTGTGGGTTGATTATTACTGGACCTATTAGTGTTACCGGTGTACCAGGAAAGCTTGGCACTTTTAAATTTACTGTAGTTTGATTTTTTTGATCAGCACAACAGGGAAAACCTCATTTTTATCCCAAGTTATTTTTGAGAGACCATTCCTCAGTTTTGTATTTGAAAGGGACCAAGCTGCACTAAACCACCAGAATGGAGAATGCTGCACGTGATAGACATGCTGAAGAAGAAGGCATTTAACTAGGCCTGGGTGGAGTTTGCAGAGGTTTAACTCTGCAGCACTCCGCGAAGTGACAGAAAAACTCTGCCACCTTTCACAGAGTTACACCAGTGGCAGAGTATGTTATGTCATGCTGCTTGCACTGATTTTAAGTGCTGGGATTTTGTCCCGTACTGTAAAATCATTGGAAACTTCACTCCGTGTCACACCAGAGGGTGCTGCTGATTTCTGCCACTCGTGTAGACATTCCACTGGAGCTCTTGTTTCCTCAACACGAGTCGCAGATTTCTCAATGCCAGCTGTAGCGGCCTGCCGCGACCAACCAGATTGAGAAATCCCACAAAGGACGTCTAAAACATGATTTTTCTCTCTAGAGCGTTCGTCAACTTACCGTTGTTAAGTCGTGCGGAGAAAAAACTCTGTTCTTCGTCACTGTGGTTAAAACACCGGCAGTGTGGAATTCTTCGCCCACCCCTACTTTTTACCAGGAAACAGCAGTTCAACAAGATTATGATCCTTCCTGCCTGTTCAGAAAGACAAGAATAAAAATGGTTAAGATGTTGTTTGACCAATAAGTTGACGAACAAGCAAAGATTGGGTAAGCTCCAAGCTAATTTTAGATTGCTGTTCCTGAGGCCACATCTTTGGTGTACTGCAGGATCTTTGAACAAATTAGGCAGTGAAGGCAGAACCACTCAAGTTGGGGTATATGATCCATGATATTCTTATCTTTTGTCTCACCATGGGCAGTTCCCACATAAGGATGTAGGTGGTGGAGCACCACCAGACTTGGAGGAAGGAGAAGGAGATTGAAAGAATGGTCTGAGGCACCAATACTGTCCAGTCTGGAAGTAGCTGTGCAGCACAGCCATGTACAAACACACGCTGTGCATGTGAGGTGGGCAACTTCAATGCTGCCCAAATCCAACTTGAGCAATGAGTGTCTATGAGGCAGAGGTGAGGGCATTCAGGCGCTGTCTAAAGTAACAGTTTTTCCAGGACTTTGGTTGGGTACTCAGCTCGCCCGGATCTATGACACAGTTTAGAACATACTTTTAAGATCCCACCTCCTCCTCTGACTGACTACCCTTAATACTGGGATTTTCACATTCATTTGAAACCAATGTTGAAGACTTTTACCTCATGTTCTTTCTCCTGAGTGTAGCCCATCAGACTTTGTCTCACCTGATACCAGAGCACAGAGCATTTAGTGAAGTCAGGTACTGCTTCCTTTGGCCTGTGCTGGGCTTGTATATCCCTCCTTCTGTCACCAGCTGCAGCTTGCCCCAGATACAGTTTTGGGACAAACACCCTGAAACAGTGAGTATAAGTGCAGATTGCCTCCCTGCAAAGTTGCCTTAGAGGCCTGGCATCATCTGCATTCCATGGCTGCCAAATTTACAGTCTTCTGGGAGTAATGTGCCTCCTCTTTCAAAGTTCACTAACCGCCACTGTGTCTCACAGCTTAAAAGATAATTCATGAGATCTCAAGATTGAAAAATATTATCAATAGTGGAGGAACACACTCTACCAAAAAATGCTACGGGTTTTCAATGAAAAGGAATGGTCACTGTCAAGTCTATTTACAAGATCATGTGCCAAAATAAAATTGCTGAGCTCGATTCCTCCAGAATTAGGTGGGACAGGAATTATGTCTGAACTTTGACAAATGGTAGATTGAATGGAAGATATGCCACCCTATTTAGGACTAGCATTGAACTTTCCACAAATCAACCAATTTGGCACAAAGGTGAGGTGTAAATGTAGCAGACAGTTTTTCAATAAAATTAAACAGTGTTTTGAATGTATTAATATTGGAATACGAAAATTGTAATTTTAAAAACTAATTAACTAAAATCTTAACTCTTTATAGCACACAACAAAATCTATATGACTTTTAAGTTTAAGGCATGTTTAAACCATACCCTGAGAGACTTCTACTAGGTTCAGCCTGAAAGGGAACTGCCACACTTGAAAAGCAGGCATAGTTATCACAATTAAATTCAGTTACCACCCAGGTCTCCTGCAATAGGACAATGTAATGGGCATCAATAAAGGATAGCCTCTATTTGTTGTTGATTGTGGATGTAAGACCAGCCATGCTCTGACTAATGATTCTTTGGGAAGATGCCAATGAGGAGCCAGACATGGAAAGCTTACACATCTGAAGGTTGTTAGAGGAGCCGTAAATTGCACAAAAGATTGATTAAGGTCCTGTCAACCCCTTTGGTCTGTGATTTGCCGTGGTACAAATCTGTTATGGAGAGTTAAATAACACTCACTGACTAATGTGGGTATGGATAAAGCAGAAGCCGGATTTGAACAGGGGGGAAATTAGTTGCCCTTTTGAAGAAACCCAAGTGCAGCAGCTTGAAGGTACAGCACCTGGTATCAAAGTAATGGGCACGCACATTACTGACATAGATAGGTTTCCTGAAATGTATAACCCACAGTCCCCTACAAAGCACTTAAAAGATAATTTACTTCTTGAGAACTCTTCTTACAGAATGGATGTGGTTTGAATTAAAGATGGTGACATTTTAGTACTTGAATAGTGAATTATTACCTTTATTCCTAATCTTTGTTGCTCCTTCCACTGTTTCAGCAATAAATGGCTGAATATTTTTCAGAATTAAAACACACAGACCAGCTTCGGGGGAAATTATTTGAAATGATAGAGTATTATTGTGAATTCTAGTAAAAATATATATTTACGACTTGTCCAATACAGATTATTCATACCCACCCTGTGTGTACTGGAAGGAAGGTTGGAACTTTCCAGTTAGAAGGTATACATTTAATATGAGAAGATGGTAAAAATGTAAATTGTTTCATATGCAGGATAGATAAGTGTTAGCCCTGGCATCCTGCACATGGTTTCCCCTACTGAGACATCAAGCTAAATCTCAACTTAAATGTTATCAATTATCATTACTTTAGTTCATTCAAATAAAGAGAGTTAAGTTGAGTTAAAGGATTTCATTTTAATCTTATTGTTATTAATTCTTTTTATTAAGGTATAATTCTCCAAATGTCATCAGAAAAGGTTTAACAATCTATCAATCAAAATGTATTTTATATGAATCAATTTAGTAATTCAAAATTATCCATTAGTTTAATAAATGTAAAATGCCTGTTCTATTAAGAAACACCCCTATACTATGTTATGTAAAGATACATGCAAAAAGGGTGTCAGTTCTGAAGCCTCAGAAGAGTTCTGATGACAGAATCAAGCATAAGCGTAAAGCTTTAGCAGAATAAGCTGGAAAGTATTCTCAACTTTAGTAACTGCAGACCAAGAAATAAATTAATATTCCTCATAAAGAGATGCCCAAGAAACTCAGTATGGAGTCTCTTCTCAGATAGTTGGGAAAGGGGACCCTTATGTGCTCTGCAAAGGGAAGTCATGAAATCTTTTTGCATAAGCTGGGAACACACACCAATATAAACACATGTTTTTTTATGTTGCAACAGTAATGTTCTTCATGTTGACCAATAAGATTTCAGCACACTCCTGGGAACAGGTCTAGACCACACTATCGGTCACCTAATCCATCACATGTCTATTCATTAACTAATAACCAGTAGCTTTCCAAAATGCAGCAAAGAGAAGGGAAACAATTGCACAATTGTCGGTTAAAATGAAAAACAAGCATTTCAGTATGCATGGGCCTTCATATTAAAATGTGGTATCTTTACATATGTCAACTTTAAAAATCCATGTCTTAGTACTGTGTTACAAGCAGACAGGTTTTAAGTATGGTTGCCTACTAGAAGTTTTACATCAAACATACTTCATAGTTAAATGTAAATGATGCACATTGTATTTTTTAATAAAACATTTTGTAAGTAATTAAATTCACATTAGCAAGTGTGACTGAATGGGCCATCACTGGATAGATAGGAAAGAGGCGCTGGACCCAGCCTCACTCCTGAATAAAATGTGTCTGGTCTCCACACAAAGAGCTGCATACTCCCTGTAGTTAGTCTGGAGCAAAGGAAGGGAAGGCCTTTACTTGAAAGGCTATGTACTTCGAAGGCATGCCTCTAGAAGCTTCTCACCACTTCAAAGGCACAACTGTTTTTAAAATAGAGCCTCAAACCACACCATTTCAGTCCACTTCTGGACCTGTGGATACAGGAAGATGGACTGCTGTGCTGCTGAAGGAGTGCCACTACACTGGATTGCACTCTGCTGAAATCCTCCTTTGCTGAGCTGACCTGCTGCATGCTGGCCTCTTACCTAGGTGAGAGGGACTGGACTCGCGTCTCTTGAACCCAGAACACAGAGTGACTCCAAGGGCTAGATGGTTGGCATCCTGATCTGAAGCCTCAGGGGCAGAACAGGCTTCCAACAACCTTGCAGCTGCACCAAGACTCTGCCATCTGTAAGTCAACGCTGCCTAGTGGCTACACACAGTCCTGGGCCCTTGAAAATGAGCCTAAGGTGCTTGCCAGTGGAACCTACACATCTTCTCTGCTGAGCGATGCATCCCTGAGCATATCCAATGCATCTCTGCTGAGTGGCGAATCGCCGAGCAGAACTTATGCTTCACCACTGCTTTATGGATTGGACCCGATGCAAAATCAGCATAATCCACCACAGTCCTTGCACTAAAGCATTGGCCTGGTGGCGTGGCACATCCACAGCTCTGGACCATGCATCTTTCATTCGGGCAGCATCAACAACTATTCTGGACACCGCATTGCAAGTTCCACCGACGGGCTCCACGACGACAACTCAACAGGACATTGTTCCGCAACCTTGTTGCATTTCGGAACAAATCCATCGCTTTGGCTGTGTGCTGCATCTTCAGACCTAACTGGGTCGCTGTAGCTGGTCTGCGCTCCATTGCTACCAGCCTAAACTTGTGATTTTGTCGCAGTCTGGCGTGACCAGATATTCACAGTTGCCGCTTTGTGCATTTTGGAGCTATTTTGTCCTAAACCTTTAGAATTTAATATCTCACATTCTACTTATTGGATCTTTTTTTGTGTTGGTCTTGTTTTAGTCACTAGGTTATAATGTTAACCTGTTGTGGGGGCCTTTTGTGTGGTTTTTTGACTGTTTTACTGTTTCAAGTGTTGCACAAATACTTCACACTTTAGCTCTAAATTTAGACTAACTGCTTTGTGCCAAGCTACCAATGGTTGAGCACAGGCTAATTTGGGGGTTTCTTATGACGTATCCTGAGTAGGAATGTGGTTGCTGCTTGACCAGGGTTCTCACCCCAGTTAACCAGTGGTGGAGGAGTGTGGCTCATGGGTAAGAGCAGCAGACCCTGATGCAGAGTTCTGGCCTGGCACCAGGGTTCAATTCCCACCTAGGCCGGTCGTGGGGTCAAATTCCTCGGACCTGACCATTCTTGCATTGGTGCCTATTCCAATCACTGGCACCACGCTGCAACTCTGGGCAATAGCATGCTTAACCTCCACTCCGGCACCCCCAGGGTGGAGCCACGGTGGAGCCTGGCTCCACCCTGGGGGTGCCCAGGAGTGGACACTTCACAGGGAAGGCCAGGAATGGTTCCACAGCGGTATGAGTAATAGCGTCAGGAAACCGCTTGGTGACAGTGCGCTCTACAAATACCTTGACATTTACATTTACCTTTACATTTACCAGTAACCCAATTCATAGCAATAAGGTATCAGGTATGTGAAGAATTTGAGTAATATTAACTCATGCATCAGACAAGAATCTTTTTTTTACTTTAAAAAACACATTGTGTCCAGACAGGGTAAATGTTCTACACACAAATATACTTCTGACATTTATGCAACAGGTAAAGAATTTAGATTTGGATTTTGCAAGATTTCTTATTTTTGATATTTTGAAAAGATTAAGAAACCATATGCTAATCTTCTGAAAAGGATAAAACACATCACATTGACAAATGTCATATGTTTAGAATATTTCAACTTCAATTTAGGATTTTGGGAAATCAATATTATATAGTTTAATTGGTGGATTATACCATAAGTAAATGTTTTTAGAAGCTATAGTAGTTAAATGAAAAATGTTTCTCAGTCAAGAAGTGTTGATTTTGTTGATCTAGTACTAAACATAGATAATGATGCTGGTAATGGGGATAGATTTACCACAGTTTTTGTCTTTTGAATCAATTTAGGAGAGTGTAAGGGATCAATCATTTGAAGCCACAACAAGCACAATTTACATATAACAGTTTTATGGTATTTATCAAAATGTGACAGGCAATTTCACCATTGGTTTATCCAATCTTTAGGTTTTGCTGTTCTTTATGTATTTAAGAAATAATCCTATTTGTATTTTTGTTGTAAACAGGTGGTCATTTTAAATAAAGCATATATAATATGTATACTATTTGTGGAACAATAACTATATTGATAGTTTAAAATTGTGTTCATTGAGTCATGTGTGAAGAAGACCACTCACTGTTGTTTTCTTTGTTTGTGAGAATAGTTAATCACCATTGAGGGATAGGGTTTTCTGAGTGGAGTTTGAGATTTAAATTCCAAGATTTTTTATTCTCCTTTTTGTGCGTATTATTGGTATTGTTCAACATATCCGCATGGAATGAATGCTTAACAGAAGAATTCACTAAACATAGTCAGTCAATAATTATAAAATAATTGCAATAGCAATAACAGGATTATTAATAAATAAGTGAACACTATCAGGGAATTATTGTTGCTGCAAATGCTATTATTTTATTCAGGTTTCCTATTTTGAAAAATAAAAGGTTTGACGACTAACAGTCAGTCAGTCAAATAAATGTAATTGGCTATAATAATAATAATAAAAGTTACAAAAACAATAGTATTAAAACATTAGGTAAACAAACGCAAGACCAAAGTGATAAAACATGACCTTCAATATACCATGCAGAGGATTAGCCAAAGGATGATTAATACCAAATCATTACCTGCCCCATTACAAAGAGCTTCCAACCTTAACCCAATTCTGTATGTGATGTGTTATCCCCAGCAGACATACACAGAAGGTAGCATTTGCAAGTACAGTAATGCAGGTCTACACTCTCTGATCTTAGTGGATGAAAATACGGGTTTCAATAGGGCATTCTAGGTACATTATAAAAATGGCAAACTGACATAAAATGCAGGCGAGACTGGGGAGAAACATAATCACAGGGGCAAGTTAAAAATGAATCTTTGTAAGAACCAGGCATAGCATCGGCAACCAATAGTTTTACAGTATTAAGCCTAAAACAAGTAAGATAATACCTGTGCTGTGAGTTGTTAAACAAGGCTCCATCACTCAGTTGGTCATAATAGGAAGATAAGCTTTTACCGTGGCTTTAAATACTTAAGTTTGCTCTCCTCCATCATGCAAATATCAAGAAAGTGAGCCTTATCAGAAGCCTTACAGGATTTAGACATACTTTCTAAGTTACTAAACAATTCAGGCAAACCCAAACTTGAACCTTGTGTTTTTATATCATTTAACCACAGGTATTTTCAGCTTTGTCCACTTTTAGGCAGTCTGTCATTAGTAACTGAATAGAAGGGGTTTGACTCTTGGTCCATATCTCGATCCAGAGTAGCAAATGGCTCAATTTAATTATGTTCAAGAGATACTCTATGCCCACATTCAGCAAGACATACAAGTAACTATTTTAACTCCTGGTGGCAATATAGGTCAGAAAGTTACAAATGGATGAATTCCAAATGCAAGTGATGAGATGATGATACTACATCTATCATCTAAAGACTCAGTTACAGAGAGCTTGGTGGGGAAATGAGTTAAAGCATCAATAGAGGATCCTTTCCTAGGCTCAAAACAGCCAATAGCTTCCCATTTAGTAAATCAATGGCATGCTATTTTGCTAAGGGCAAAAACATAGTCGCAATAGGCACAATTAAACGTTAGGGGATAGTGCACTTGGAGGGGTTGGAAATCCCTAGCAGTTGCAAAATGGCAGGATTATAAAAACACTCAGTGGTATTGCCTTGATCGGACTGAAGGAGGGAATTAAGTCACCCTAATATTCAGCCTCTTAAATTTGCTCGCTTAAAATAATGACCAAACATTCATTATGACCATTCACAATTCTAGGACCCTATGGGTCATTAGAATTTCACTACAGTAACTCATAAATCTGAGACAAACATAGCAAGAAATACATACATTATATAACATGTACAATTCACAGCCTAACCTACATAAGAGTTTGGGAGTACAGCCTTGCATGTCCAAAAATATGCAACTTTCCAAAGCCCACTATACACAGTCTGAATAGCATTAAATGCAGATATGATACACAGATGCTTAATACAGATGCAAGTGTCAGCAGAGCCTTGCTGTTCCTTGAATTGACGGAAAAAGCTGGTCCAGAGATGCTATCACATGTGTTGGATGGTTGAATTATTTAAAAATATAATTTTTCCAAATGTCTATTGTAGAAGGATCAACTAAATCATATTTACAACCAAGATCTTTAGGAATAGGTCACCAGGCTGTAAACTCCTTGTGGATAGATACTGTTTAATGGTTGTGAAAATCTTGTTGTATAAAAATGTTGTTGTCATTATTCATTTATGGAATTTTCCTGCAGCTATCTTTATTATAATCACAAGATTATGGCAAATACATTTTGAAGATAATTTGCCTATGTTTAGTTTGGTTCACTTTGAGATGTGAAGGCATGTGGTGTGCAATATCTAACTTGAAATTCTTAGCAAATTTTAGATGAAAGGTTTTGGCATCTTATGGTGTAGATGTGACCTACAGTCTTATTGTTCCTTTATTTTCTCATAGGTTAGAGCTCATTGAATTGTATTGTCTATTGTGATTTTGTAAATCCCGAAGGAAATCTATATAGGAGAATTTCAGCAGAAAATGGAAGTAGTTGGTCTAGCTTAGATGTATTATATTTCACTTTTATTTTATTATCAAGAATTTCTTTGAGAGAATAGCGAAGTCCCTTTGGATATATTTACTGTCCACACTGACAGAATAGAGTAAGTGTGGTGCAGTTAAAAAATGAGTTATCAAATTGGATGTGCAACCTAATTTAATTTAAGTGTGCACACCTACAAAGTGAGAATGTTGATTCCTATTTGAGTGCTTTGCGTAAACTATGTGCTGAATGTCATTTGGGGGAATATCGTGACCAGCTCGTCAGAAACTAATTCTTTGCACATTGTTGGGACAAGCAGATTCAAAAGAAATTGCTTACTATGGGCAGCCCTAGCCTGGAAGAGGTCATAAAGGTAGCAAAGAGTGTTGAACTAGCACAACTTTCGATCAAAGAGCTTAAGGTGAATTGCACTCCAAAGGAATCTGTAAATGTGATTGCCGCTGCCAATGCCACTAGCAACACTTTGCATAAAGTCAAGCCGAATGAGAAAGTATTATTTAAAAGAACTAACATTTGCTATAGATGTGGGTATGCTCCATCACATTTTCATTGCAGCCTACACACCTTAGGTAACACATCTCCTTATGCTTAATCGTAGTTAAAATGTTATGCAAAAAGAAAAACTATTTAAGTTGTTGAATAATAAAAAATACAGTTTCTTCAGAATTTTGTACAAGAACTACTACACTCAAGGTGATATTTGTATGTGAAGTGAGTACTCAGAACAGAAACATTTATATATTCTCATTGAACTTGAGCAGCCATGTAGTTGCACTTCTGTCCCTGCTGAAACACCATGTAGTTACCATTGTTAGTATATGTTAATATAAGTGGTTTAGTGTAGAAATCTAACAGGCGTCACCATTCTGCGAAAATATTCCCTTCCTTGTTGCCCTCCTTTCTACTAGTCTATCAATTTCCACTTTGATCCTGCCATCTTTCCACAAGCCTAGAGAGGCTCTCTATATTTCCTTTTAATTCATACCTTTGAGTCTTCTTCTTCTTTTGCAGGTGACATAATGAAATATTTTAATATGCGCAGAAAGCATGCAGTGCATTGAGTACATTTAAAATATCTGCAATTAATAAACATGTTTTTTTTTTTAAAAACCCACTCTATTACTCTACATCATTTTCCAATGCACATTTCAGTATTAATGATCATAGGGGGAGTAAATGAGTGACAATAACGAATTTAATTAAAGAGATATAATGCGCTGCAGAAAATAATGTGCATGAGAAACTGTCGACTGGACTGTTAATCTATTAATACTGAAGAACTAATTATAGAAAACAGGGCCTGTTATTCATCTCTGTGATTTGTTGTCCATATGCAGGGAGAAAATTAGTATTGTGATCATTGTTATGAGCAAAGGTTAATTCACCTACAGGTTACTTTTTTTCAAAATAAATATCCAAACACAGCACTAGAAAACAGTAATTTCTGTATATGTAGTGTAATGCCGAGACAAATCTGGCTGCTGTAATATTACCACATGTGAAATGTACTGGCGGATTCACAGTCGACTTAGGGTCAGATGTAGGTGGCTAAATACTGGTGGGTAACGCTGACATTTGGTAAATGTCAGCGTTACCGGCCGGTATTTAGCCATGTGCGATGTAGGTATTACCGAACGCCATCGGTAATAAGGAATCAGTCAAAATAAGGGAAACCAGTTACTGATTCCTTATTTACTGAATGGAAGACACAGAAACACTAAAATACCGAATCGGTAAATAAGAAATCGGTAAATAATCGCTAGTGCAATGTACCAAAAATCGGTAATACCGATTTTTGCCAAAAATCAGTATTTAAGAATTGTAATTACCACTGACTCCAAGCAGGTGGTAATCAGGTGCCCTACATAAAAACAGCCCCAAAATGAAACAGTGCAAGGCGGCTACGTTTGCCAGCAGCAGGACTGAGGGTCTGGAGACGGGAAGAGCGTGTGTACAGACTGCGTGTCACACTGTTCCAAATGACTGAGGCAGAAATACATAAGAGGTACAGGCTACACCCACAGATCATCCTAGACCTGCACCTATTCCTGGAGCATCAGACACCAAGGGCGCACACCATGTCAACACATGTGCAGGTGCTCTGTAGCCTGCACCCACTTGCATCAGGAAGTTACCAGGGTGTGATGGCTGTGGCAGGTGGTGTATCACAGAGTTGCCTATCCCGTTTCTTCAACTCCTTCTTGGATGCCATGATGCAGAAATGCATCACTAGATACACTTCCCCAGCACACAGGCGGAACTGCAGAAGACAAAGCTAGATTTATACCAAAAGGCGCAGTTCCCACATGTAATAGGGTGCATTGATGGGACCCACATACCAATCTACCCACCTGCTGCTACAGAATACATATACCGCAACCGCAAATCCATACATTGCATCAATGTGCAGGTGATATGTAATGCAGACAACATCATTACTGACATTGTGGCCAAATTTCCAGGGAGTACCCATGATTCCTACATATTCAGGAACAGTAGGATCTACACATGTCTGGCTGGTGGTGAATTTGGAGAAGGATACCTGTTAGGTAAGTCAATGTGACACACCCTGATGTATACCTTGGATGAATGTATTGGTGACAATTATTGGCACTTCCGTTCGCATATGCCGTGCGGGCATTTATCCTAACTCCATACCTCAGCCCTTCTACCCCAAGTGAGAGGAGATACAATGGGGCACATAAAAGCATTGGACTACTAAAACGCAGGTTCTGTTGCCTCTACAAAAGTGGAGGTGCACGTCAGTACTGCCCCATCATCTGCTGCAAAATAATAGCAACATGTGCAATGCTGCATAACCTTGCCACAAGGAAAGAAACAGCAGTGGAACTAACTGACTCTGAGGATGAGGGTGAGGACTGTCCACAGCCAGAGCACAGCGCAGCAGGTGTGGTAGCAGCACCGGATGGGAGACACAGACGGGCTGAGATAGGAGACATAGCCAGTAACTGTATGTGAGTGATGGTGTTTAATGCTCATTGCACACCACAACAACTTGAAGTGTGTCACATATTAGGCCTAAATCAAAGGCAGTGTCCATACAAAAAATGGGTTACATTGCCCATTACAATAAAACCATGTCAAGGCTGGCTCTTCTTCCTGTGCCCACGCGCTGCACTCCGTGTTCCTTTGCCCCACTGTACGCACCGCCAGTCTGTCCAGTGGCAGGGCTGTGGTGTTTATTGCGCCTTCTAGCCTCTGTGGGAGGAGGCGTGATGCTACTGCAGCTAGTAGCCTCCTCACTTTCACCCCCATCACCTGTAGTGGCCACCTTGTCAGTTTGAAGCACTTCAAGTGCACTGATCACTGTGACCAGCCCCCTTGTCACATCACGGCTGCAGTGTGCCATCTCCTCCTGCATGGCCACCGAGCGCCTGCATAGCAGAGAGGTGGCAGTAGAGAGGCGGTTCACCGCCTTGGTGTAATTATCAAGTTTCTGCCTCTCCCTGCAACTTGACAGACGGTCCTCATCTAATTTGCTGCACAGCAGCCTGACAGCCTCGGACACTTCCCTCATGACCTCAGCCATAGTTGTGTTCTTGGAATTGATGCCCTTCTCAATACGGTGCATGTGGTCATTTATGCGTGCCATCCCCCGCTGCACTGACCTAATTGCTCTTCCTTGCAGGTGCTAGACCTTCAAGATGTTCCCTTCAAGGCCACCGAACACACTGTCATCTTCTCCCTGAGAATGAGGACTGGCTGCCCTTGCTTTGTGGTGTCTGGAACGTGTGTGGGTGTGCTCTGTGGGGGACTGTGACCCTGCCCTGTTGGCATCCTGAGCCCCCAAGACTGTTGTCCTACTATGCTGCCCTCCTCGGACACCTCAATCTGCTGAGGGTGGCCACTGAATGCCTTCTGCCTCTCGGTGCTGGTGACGTTGATGGTGGCGGTGGTGATGGTGATGGTGGTGGTGGTGGTGATGGTGGTGGTGGTGATGGTGGTGGTGGTGATGGTGGCGGTGGTGCTGGTGGAGTAGTGTGCCCTGCAGGCGACAGGACATCCTTCTCTTGTCTCCTCTCTGTCCTGGATGCCTTTCCTTTTCTACCCTCTGCTGCCCTGCGAGATGGCTCGCCTGTGTAGACAGAATGTACATATGCTCACTTATCTGGCAGCATTTGCATTGTAATCAATGTCATTCCTGCCAATCACACTGACTGTCCTCTGCTTGCTAATTGCTAATTCGTGTCACATGCCTTTGGGTTCAGTCAGTGGACTAACTGTTCTGACATGTGTTACTTCTGACTACATCTCCCATAATGCATTGCAGGTTTTAAGTAAAACATGTACTGGAGTGGGAGTCCCTATGCCTCTTTGGGTATTGGGGGTAGGGAGAAGGGGGAACAGCATGCTGTGAATGCATCTTACCTTGTTTGTTGTCAGCTCTGGCTGAGCTGTCTGCATCACCAATCCCACTCACACTCTCCAGCTGGAGGGTGGACTCAACCAGGAGATCCAGAGCAGTTGGTGCAGGTGCTGTGTTCCTCCCTCTACCTGTACAGTCGGCCTGCTTCTTCCTCTCTGCCAGCCTCGCTTTAGCAGTCTTCCTCAGAGCTTACCATCTTTTTTAAGGTCCTCAATGGAGCGCTGGGTGACTCCGATGGATTTATTTTTCCCTGAATTGCAAGCCAGATCTGCCTTTTCTTTGACTCTGGCACGTGCAGGGACTGTTTCCCAAATAATTTTTTGTGGTCCTTGGTCACATCCTTAATGAGGACTTCCAGCTCCCTCTCACTGAATTTGTGCTTCTTTTTTCTTTCAGTTGCCTCCTTCTCCCTATCCTGGTTGGCCATTTTGCTGAGTATTGGTTGCAAAATTCATTTGAGTTGCTCCTGGCTTCTCTGCTCTGCTCCCTGCTTCACAGTCAGCTCCTGGTTCAGTGCTGCTGCATGGGTGTGGCCACTTCCTGTTTGGGAGGTAATGAGGATGCACAGGATTGGCTGATTCCACAATTACCGTTTTTTTAAATTACGGAATCGCTATTTACTGATTAAGTATTGAGTATTTGGTGATATCAAATTGGTAAAGGGGATTTGGTGTTTATTTTTTGCCGATTCATTCCGAATGGAAATTTGTTTGCAATTTTTACTGAATCGGTAATTTTTACCGATTCATTATGTACATCTGGAGTACTGAGTTCTTAATAACGAATCACTATAAAGGACTTGGTATTTCAGGATTACCTACATCTAGCCCTTAGGTATCTATGATTTACACCATGCCACATCAGCTGATTCTGGGTAGTCTAGTCGTTTTTGTCTGCTTGCACAGGGAAAAGAGTTCAGAACAAACCAAACTGTTCAAATATTAAGGGGTGGCTTCTGCATTTTATACCACGTTTCTAGCTGGAAACCTTTGGTAAAATCTCGCCAGGTAACCCCTGAGTGGTTGTCCTCCATGTTAAGTATGTGAGAATGACCATAATTTTGACAAACATTTTAAGGATAAATTGGCCTTTTGCATGAATTTGAGCTTGGCATTTGATCTTGTTTTGAATTGCGATAGCACACAGTGAGAATGTGGTAGCATTTACAGTCCTTTGTCAGGGAATCAGATGTACCTTCTGAACACTCCAAAAATCTCCCTTAAACTAGAATGGCAAGACTGAGCAGAGGGAACCTCTGAAACACTCACAAAGGATAGGGGAGCCATTAGATCCATACTTTCAGACTTGTGCTAATATTGTCTTATTAAAGCCCAAAACAAATGGTAGAAGGCACTTCCAATCAAGAAACGCATAATGTTTAAGTCAATATGTATAGCACATAAAACACTCTGGATGAGGGGCCCAAAAGTCAATCTTGGACTTATAGCTTTCCAACCACCCTCGTGAAGTCTGCGCTCAGTGAATGTATTCCTGGCGATGGTGCTAAAAATCAAGAGAGCACGTGCAGGAGGCCGAATGTTTGCCTACAACACCGCAAAGCTTTGAAATATGCTGCCCATTGATCTCCGGTCAATGACCCATCACCTAACGTTTCGAACATCTAAACACGTGGCTGTTCCAGATGTGAGCATAAACTGTGCTACATGCCTGCTGTCGCAAGGGCTTGTATGCCTAAGGGTAGCCATGCGCTCTATCAAATGTTAATTAATTAATTAATTAATTAATTAATTATTAAGTAGTACTCACATTTGCTCTTAGGAAAACAAGAGGTATCCCTGGCACAAAGAAGGAATGAACATCACTTGTGTGATATAGTATTAAATGCTACAAAAATGTGTTAATCCTTTTCCTATATGTATTATCTTTGACTTTCCATATAAAGTCTCACTAGTTTTGTTGAGGCTTCAGATTTTTATACAGGTTTGAATTCCCTCAATGCCATGTTTTAGTGCATTTTTTACATCCAACTACACAGTTTCATGTAGTGGATGTCTGAATGTACTACTTAATGAGGAAGCCCTAGGATTATAAAAACACTTTTTTCCAATGCCACACGGACTTTAATTCCGCAGAGTGTGTATTAGACCTGTCATCCTTAGGGTGGACTTCCCCCGAACATTTTGATTCGACATCCATCTTTTGCTGTATCTTTTTGTTGGCCTTGGGACTCTGAGCACTTTACCACTGCTAATCAGTGCTAAAGTGCATGTGTTTCTTCACCAAACATGTGTATAATTGGTGGATAAATGATTGACATATTTAGTTTACCGTAAGTCCTTTATAAAGTGGTATACCATATACCAAGGGCCTTGTAATCTAATGTTACTAGTGGACCTGCAGCACTGATTGTGCCACCTACAACAGTAGCCTTTCAAAATGTCTCAGGCCTGCCACTGTAGTGCCTGTGTGTGTAGTTTACTGCCACTTCGACCTGACATTTAGAACTAAGTGCCAAGGCTTAAACTCCCCTTTTATTACATATAAGTCACTCCTAATGTAGGCACAAGGTAACCCTAAGTGAAGGGTGCGATGCATATAAGGTATGACTTGTAGTCTTATGTTTTGCATGTCCTTGTAGTGTCAAGCAGCCTATTGCGTTTTTCACTAATGTGAGATCTACTCCTCTCTTAGGTCAACAATGGGAATTTCTTGATAAACTTTTAAGCTGTAATTTGTGATCAGGGAAGTGTAGCTTTGTCATGTTTGAGATGTTTAGAATGGAAAATGATGAATCCTCCTTAATGTTGAAGTTGGACTTAACATTGATGTTTAAGAAATGCAATCTTTAAAAAGTGCACATTCATCTGCATTTACTGCTCTTAGTGCCTGGCAGCCTGTCTCCAATACACATCTGGAGTGGCTACACTTTGTGCATTCTCTCTAGACAGCCACAACACTGGACAAAATGGTGTGTCTGAGTACCCAAGTTCACTTGAATAGGTAGTGTTCTATCCCCACACAAAGGGCTGATTTACCCCCTACAAATGGCCTGGAAGCCAGGACTGGGCTGAAAGAAGAACCTGTGCACTTCAGAGAGCTGCTTTGAAGTCAACCCATTATCAAAAGCACTCTTGGGTATAAGTACATGGTCTCTGACCCCATCAAATTAGACTCTACCTGACTTATATCTAAGCTCTGCCAGAAGAACTGCTGTGCTGCCTAAAGGACTCAACTGGATTGCTTTTCTGGAAGGACTGCTTTTCTTGCTACTGCCCTGCTGCTCTCTGAACCAGTTAAAGGAAATCTGAACTCTGATTTCTTTCCAAGTGATCTCCAAGTACTTGTTAGCTTGCTCCCTGTTTAAGAAATCTCGGGCCATAAAATACTTCACTCTTGTCTGCTGGACTCTGTCGTTTGTGAGCCTTGCAGCCCAGTTCCACCCCAGTCAGTGGTTGCTCTCTGACCTACATAGGGGCTTAACAACTGCATTGATTCCCTTCCCCTGCCTAGGATTTTTGATCTATTGGCTATCGTGCAGATGCAAGTTGGCTTTCTAAACTTGATTTAGCATCCGCCTATCACCATGTGGTTTTGAATCAAGGCATTACGCAGCTTTTGTATCACTTACTGGATACTTTAAGTATTACCAGATGACATTCACTGCCCCCAGCTTGACTACTGTGAAACATTTTGGGGCATATTAGCAACGGCCAGTGATAATTATCGCTGGCCGTGCTTAGGTATAATTAGATTATTGCAGGCTATCTCTACTTTTAAAAATTTCAGAGTTAGCAAGGTTATCTCCCTTTTGCAGGGAACCTCGCTGGTTTTCCAGCGATGTTACCTGCAAAAGCGCGATGACCTTGCTGATACGACCCACAGGGTATTCTCCAAAAACTAACGTCTGCTACAATGCTAGGGTATCCTTGCTGATAGCGCAAAACCGCGCTATTGATGTCCTGACATGTAGCGTATGTCAGGAACGCCCACTTTGCCCTTGTAAATATGCCCCTTTGTGAATGTGCTGAGCAGAGCCTTCATGAAATGCCAGTGGCATCTCCGCCCTCCCTAGCAAATCAGAGATGGCCCATCCTTGAAACTCCTATCCCCCTTTAGTCTTACTGTCTGGGAGCAATGTTGAAAGACCAACTGCATCTACACCTTTTCATAGGACCGTGGATACAGACTGCAGGCACCAACTAGTTGGGATCCAAAAATACCCAATTTTCTAAAAGCAGCATTCTCAGAATTGTGACTTAAAATCTGACTTTACCATTAAAAAGGGATTTAGATTACAATTCGTTAGACACTAAACTCGACATTCCTGCTTGCTCCCAATTAAAGTTAACTCAATGTTATGCTATGGGAGAGGCAGGGCTTGCTGTAGTAAAAAACGAATTTAAACGTCTTTCGCTATCATGACATACAAATGTCAATAGTACATGTCAAACCTTTTAAATGCAATTCACCCTGCACTATGGACTGTCTGGGAGTGACTGTTTTTTTTAAAAAGAAGGTTTAGGTCTGTCAAAAGATTTAATTTGTGAATTCGGAATGGCAGTTTAAAACTGCACACACAGACTGGCAGGACATGGACATGTTTAAAAGGCTACTTAAGTGGGTTTCACAATGAGGGCTGCAAGCCGACTAGTAGTATTTAACTTACAGGCCCTGGGTACATGCAGTATCACTTTACTTGAGACTTAGAAGCAAATTAAATGTGCCAATTAGGTGTAAGCCAATATTGCTATGTTTTAGGGAGTGAACACACACACTTCAGCAGTGGTCTACAGTGGTGTTGGAGCAAATGTTTTTTGCTGACAAATGTTATCATTAATAAGATACAAAGTTTATTCTTTAGTCAAATATCTCCTAAATGCAAAGGTTGTTGTAGCTAACCATACTTAAATATTACAGGCCCAAATATGAAATATAAGTGTTGATGTAACTTAGCCTAACTGTTGATGCCATGTTAACTCTTTTTCACAATGAATTGATGTTTCGGCCACTGTTTTTCTTTCAATTACATATGTTGTATTATAGCCTTATAGCCCACCGTAGAGGGCTATACCAGCTATTAAAGGCCCACTGAATCGTTAAAGGCCAGAGCCGAAGGCGAGGGACTTTAACGAGACAGCGGGACTTTAATAGCCAGTATAGCCCTGCTACGAAGGGCTATAAGGTTATTAGAACATTCTGCCACTAGAGGGCAGATTGTTCTAACAAATTAAACAAAGGGTTCTCGAAGCTCGAGGGGATATAAATCCCCTTGAGCTTCGAGAAGCCTTTGTAGAACATTGAATGTTGCTCTGCGGGCCTTTACCGGCCTGTAGAAGCAGGGAGCACTCCATTGTCTGCAATGGAGCTCCCAACATTCCAATGTTCTAATTTTCCATAAGCCTTCTGTTGGCAAGTGAATAAGCATTTGTTTTGTATTAGACAATCGATAGAGAGTTCTCCCCATTAGGAGCGGAGGCCACAGGAAGAATGAGGCATGAGAAGAACAGCCAGGACCGCAGGAAATCAATAATGTCATTTTTCAAGGTCTAATGTTTAAAGTTTAATGTGCCACTATGTGTAAAGGGGGAGTTTGCTTATTTCGAGGAGTTTGCTGAATTTCTATTGAAGGACACAGAAGGCAAAAGAAAATTATGGTAAAACATATAATATTGTGTGTTTAAATTAGTGAACGTTCCTAGAGAGGAGCAGGATTCCTTCCCCAACTCTCTGGCTGGAGTCTCGCGTTTGAGTTTCTGATGCCTTCCTTCATGAGAGGCTGCCTTACTTAGGTTTTGTTATTTGTCTGCTGATTTGTGGGCTGAAAATACTTTCTAACTTATTATGCTTCATAGGCTTTATGCTTGTGCATTGATTCTCTTATCAGAACTATTTATTGGGTATCTGAACTGACATCTTATTTTTTCAATTTAATTTAGAATATGGAATTTTCTTTATGGAACACACTGCTGTATTATTATAATTTTAGAATGTTTGTTAACAACATTGTATTCTATTTTATAATCAAAGATCGACTGGGGATCATATTAAATTTTAGTGTGGTTGTCTATTAATGCTATATAAATAAACAATGGCAAAATAAAAGAATTGAAAATAAAACCCTTTAACTTGCACTAGTTCTTTTCACTGCACTAAAAGGTCTTTAATAATTTTTGCTAATTTTTTTCCAGATAGTCTGTCCTTTTTTTCCCATGTCAACGAACAAAGGTCTATACGACCAATGACAGGGGCAACAAAAATGACATCTGCAAATAATGGAGGAGCAAGGCAAAATGTTTGGGGGAAAGACCACCTTAAGGCTAACAGGTCTAACACTAAGGAATATGGAAGACCAGTGTGGCATAAAACATGCATAGTGGTGCAGGGAGATAACTAAACTCCCCCATTGGTAAGGGAGGGGAATGGCAACTTCATCGACTCAAGTCTTCACTTTCCATTAGATATGCCTGTCTACCTACACATAATAATGGTAATAACTAGCATATTGCTTTAGGGGCGTATGCCTATGTATACTAGCATTTTCTGTGTGCTATATAAGGCCTATACTTTACTGTTTTTGGACCCCATGTATTTTAATCAATTAATTATTTCATTATTTTCTGTTTGCATGATTTTTCTGGTCCCTTCTGTAGTTGAAATGTGTGAATCATACAAAATAGTTTTTTCTGTGTTTATAGTTGCTTACAGTAACGTGTGATGGTCAAGCGACTGTGTTGTGAGAGAAGCTGCCATGTGTAACACATGTTTAATACACATATTTGAAACAATGAGGAGGTACTGCTTCATTACATTGTACACAGGTGGCGAGAGCTATGGTTAGTTCAGAGTTTCTATTGAAAATGGATTTGACATTTTCTTATCAACTTTGATGTCCCAAAGCTGCACAATTTGGTTTTTAAAAAATTCAACTATGTCGGTACTTTTTGACAGGTTTCAGGTAGATTCTTAAAGCCGGGCCAAATACAAGGGTGCTAAGGGTCCCAGAACTTACCCTTCCTATTTTAACCTCCATCCTTTGCTCCTGGATACAGATAAAGCATTTCTCTTAAAGTGCATTGAACTGAACATGTAAGTAGTAGTCAGGAAAATAACCTAGGGGCATATTATCAAGGGGGTTTATCTCCGCTTTTTTGGCTTTAAAAGCCAAGAAAGCGGAGATAAAATTATCTCCCTATTACCTAGCTGTCTCTAACACCAGTTAGGGACAGCTAGTAGGTGATAGCGACCATCTTGGGCCCCGCTTTGCATGTCAGAGATATTTATCACTGATGACATGCAAAGTGGGCGTGCCAAGATGTTAGCAACTGGAAACAGTCGCTAACATCGCTATCTCCTATTACCAACTTTTGGAGATATTCGCGCTAAGCGCGAATATCTCCAAAAACGAACACCTGCCCTGAGCAGTTCTTAGCCATGTTATCCAATGGGAGGTGGATAACATGGCTAAGAGCATTAGCTCGGTAATGCATGAATATCGCTGACTTTTCAGCGATATTCGTGCATTGCGGCCGATTTTTATCGCATTTGCGATAAACCTTGGTAATGCCAAGGTTTATTTGCGATAAAAATTGCCGCACCTCAGCGGTAATTTTTTGTCTCTAACCAAGCAATAGCGATAATTATCGCTATTGCTTGGTAATATGCCCCCTAGCTTGGTCTTGTGTAAACTCATTCAGTAGATTTCAAGGCATTCGACTTTAAAATGTTGTTATTTATATCTGGATTGTTAATCAAAGGATCCTTTGCAGATTAGTAAAGCCTCTTCAAGAGGATTGTAAATATGGTGACATTTACTATTTCCCCCATTCCATGTGGAGTTGGAGGATGGACATGTGCTGGCAGTTAACAGACCGCGCATCTCTGATCAAAACGTCTGGGTTTGGTGCTTCCAGGCCTGGAATTATTGGGTCCTAGGTTTGCAGATCTGGAGTCAACTTTTATTCTTATGACATTGATGGGAACAATCACAGGCATTAAGAAGTGAGACTAGAGGTTCTCTAACGTCATCCCTTCACAGGCACTCTCTGTATTGTCTCCCATATGAAAGAAGACTTTCACTCTTTAAGTTCAATTGTTCATCAATTTCTTTATTTCATTCCATTAAGGTGATGTCAGTTTATACTCATCCTTCATTCAACGATCAGAGTATTTTTCATATTGCAGACATTGTCATTGTCAAATATCCAATGCATTTCGGGCATTTAACGACATGCCCTTCATCAGGGAAAGCGACACTATAAAACGTAAAACGCTGCTGTTACTATCAGCTTAAATCAATAATATACCATACATCAACATAACAACTATTAGAAAATAACATGGAAACAAAATTCTCCAAAAAACCAAGTGTTTAATGTGTTGAGTGATCGTGGTCTGCATGCAAGGTGAAAAACACCAGAAGAATGAATGCCACTCACATGACTGGTAAATCCAGTTTGCGGTGAATGCTGCAAGAAATGGTAAAGGAAAACGGCTTTAAATTAATGGAAATCGCGAGAATCACTCTACGTGAAACTGCCAAGAAAAGTGCCTCGGTCCGTCTAGTGAACTAACCTGGTTGAAAGTAGTCTGTTTTCAATTCCGATTCTCCCCTTCGTTCGCGCCGGTACGGTGGTAACCGGCAACGTTTAGTTATTTAACAAAAGTTCCGGTCATGTGAATTGTCACGTGACCGTAAATATGGAAAAAAGACTATCGTGCGAATATCCGTAGTCGGTCTCCTAATACTTCGGGAAAAAGATATAGTGGAAAAGATGTTAAAACGCGATTCTGGCCAGAACTCAACATTGTGAAAAATTCTAAAAAAACGACTCAAATCAGAATGTGAACCACGAGGCTACAGTTTGAAAAAATTAGTTGGTTAGAAATAAATCAAGTCTCGAACCTGTGGGGTCAGGGATGATAACTAAGTGATGTGTGGTTAGAGCCACTTGTGGAGATGGTGAGAGTGTGTGTGAAAGTACGTGTCTGGTGGATAAGTGAACCTACACAGTATACACAAGGTACAGTCCATGGAGCAATTCATGAAAAAAATTATATACTTTCAATTAGTTATAAATAACAAGCAAATTCAATTCTTTCGTTTAAACCCATTGGTATCTGGGTGGAAAGTCTCTGTATCCAAAAGTTTTCTCTCCTGAGGAGGTATTTGGTATTGTCTCTCCCCTCCATTTTCTGGACAGTTTCAAGGATTATGAATTTGATTTGGGAAACGTTGTGGTTCTCCGTTACAAAGTGCGAGGACAATGCTGATTTGATGTTTTTCAAGAGGATATTTGATTTGTGCTCAGTTAGTCGCACTTTAATGCGTCTCTCAGTTTTCCCCACGTACATTTTCCCACATGGGCATCTTATTCCATATATCAGATTACTTGATTCACAAGTGGCATTGACCTTTAGTCTGATTGGATACCCTTTCGAGGGGTGGCATATGTTATTACCTCGAATTACACTGTTGCAGTTGCCGCAGTTGAGGCAAGGTTTAGTTCCTGTGTATATTATGTCTTCACATGGTTTTGATTGAAGAATTTCCCCTAGGTTCTTTGATCTTGTGAACGCGAATATGGGTGGTTCTCTAAAAGACTGACCAAAGTCGGGTTCCATATTAAGGATCGACCAATGTCTCAAAATCGCTTGTTTATACTTTTTACTCGATGTCGAGTATTTGGATACTACCTCAGTTCGTGTTTGTTCAGTTTTAACTTTAGTCGTTAACAGTTTCTCTCTGTCAATTTTGTCAATCCTTTTCTTTGATTCTTCCACCATGGATCGTGGATAACCTCTGGCAGTAAATTTCTTGGTCATCTCTTTAAGTCTGATATTGCGAATGCTTTCATCTGAGGTAATTCTTTTAACTCTAGCCATCTGAGAGAATGGTAAATTATTGATTAAGTTGGATTGGTGAAAGCTAGAGTATAGCAACATGTTATTCCTATCCGTAGGTTTTACATAAAGGTCCGTCATGAATCCGTCTGGGGTTCTGATAACTTTAACATCCAGGAAGTTGACCATCGTTTCTGATATATCCCATGTCAGTTGAATACGTTCATCTATTTGATTGAATTTCGTTAGTTCCATCAGAAGTTTTTCTTTCGTGTTTGTCCAAATAATGAAGAGATCATCAATGTACCTAATCATTAACTTTAGGTTTTGTGTCCATTCATTTTTAGAAAAGATATGTTGATTTTCATACCACTGCATGAATATATTAGCATACCCGGGGGCTGCTGAATTGCCCATTGCCATGCCTGTAAGTTGTTGGTACCATGCTTCGTTGATTTTAAAATAACTGTGATACAAGATGAAATACATCAACTCCATAAGAAAAGTCTGAAAATCTTGGTCGAGCTCCGTGTTCAAAAGGGCAGATTCCATTGCTTCTATACCCATGTCATGGGGTATACTGGTATACAGACTGCATACATCAGCTGTGCACAAGATCACCTTTTCTGTGGGATCCAACTTTATCTGTTGTAATGTTTGCAAACACTGAGATGTGTCTCTGACATAAGTTCGCATGGATTGTACTATAGGTTGTAGGTACCGGTCTATGAGTTGGCCAATTGGTTGATGCAAGCTCCCTCTTGTGGACACTATCGGTCGCATCGGAGGATCATTGGTGTTTTTATGTATTTTTGGTGCCATCCGAAGAGTTGGACTTCTCGGGTTCAAAGTTAACAGAAAGTTTTTTGTTCTTTCAGTGATGATACCTTGTTTGTGTGCCCCATCGATAATGTTTTTTAGAATTTTGGAGTACTCTAGTGTGGGATTTTGATCCAATTTGCAATACGTGTTCCTATCAGTGATGTGTTCCATCACTTTCCTGTCGTACATTTCCACATTCATGATGACGATGGCGCCACCTTTATCGGCCTTGGTGTAAATAACCTTGTCATTGGCAGCCAATTTATGTATGGTGTTAAGATCCTTCTGTGTGATATTCCTTCTTTTTGGTTTGATGTGTTGTATTTTTCGAATGTCTTGTTTGATTAGATTCTCAAAAAGATCCAGTGTCTTGTGACTAGTAGGAGCTTGAAAAGTACTGTGGGGTCTTAGACCCAACAATTGGTCTTTCTCAAGTTGTGGTCGATCTGGTAATGTATTGTCAAAGAAATGTCTCAATTTCAATTTTCGCATTAGCTTGAAAAAGCTAACTTCTAGTTTTAAATTATCAGTGGTAGTGGTCGGTACGAAAGATGTTCCTTTCTGTAATAACTCTAATTCATAAGAGCTCAAATTGTAATCACTGATGTTAATTGCTAGGTGTTCTGCGGTTAATTCTTTTTGATTTTCTTCTCTTTCTCCTTTTCCTTGGATATGGCTGACGTGCTTCTGGTGGTCGGAGGGTCCCTTTCTTTGTCCTTTGCCTGACCCTCTCCGGGGTCTCCTTTTTGGGCTTGGCCCTGATCTAAAAAAGGATTGGTTTCAGTGGTTTTGCTGGTAGTGGGTTCTTCCATGTTGGATCTATCTGGAGGTGTTGGGGTAGGTTGTACTTTACGTGTTCTTTGGCTGATGTCACTCTCGGATGAGGATGTTTCAGTGTTGGAGTTGTATGGTTTATTTCTTCGTTTTTGTGCATGCACCTCAGCCCACGTGTATACTTCATCAAGACGATAATCGAGTGTATCCCTTTTGAATTTCTGTATTTTCCGTTCGTTAATTTCTTTGGAATGACGATCTATTTGACTTTTAATATCATCTAGGGTAGTTGTTAATTCATCATCTGTCATCATCTTTGATAGCTCCAATCTTGTTTCCTCTATTTAAACACTGAGCTCCTCTAGAATGGTGGATAATTCTTGTATTATCAAAAGAATCAGATCCAATGAACATTTATTCAAAATTTCATACCAACGTTCCTGGAACTTTTTCGAATGTTTGCATAGGGATGGTTTGAGTGAAATTCTGAGACCTCGTGGTATGGGTAAATTCCGATGGTATCTAATGAGGGTGGTAGCGTGAAGTTGTTGATTAGTTTTCCTTTTGGATAAGTATAATAACTGTCTTATGTTTTGCTCTTTGGACCGACTATGGTTTCCTGGGTGAGTTCTTCCCTGATTAAAGAATAAATTTGATCCGCATCTTTGGTTTTAAATGCAAAGGTTGAGGCTCTGGCCTCTGTGCTTTTCGAAATGTCTTCGTAGTTACTCATTTTGTAGGTCCTTAGGTTTGGTTGCGTGCTATTTATCCATGGGATGCTGTGTATACTAGAATAGATTCGAGTTGGATGAATGCACTGCTAGTTATTATCTCTCTAGTTGTGATTTACTCAAAATTGGTGGTGCACCGGAAGGTGGCGTCGAGTGTCCAACGACGTCTGAATTATGTACATTAAGAAGTGAGACTAGAGGTTCTCTAGCGTCATCCCTTCACAGGCACTCTCTGTATTGTCTCCCATTTGAAAGAAGACTTTCACTCTTTAAGTTCAATTGTTCATCAATTTCTTTATTTCATTCCATTAAGGTGATGTCAGTTTATACTAATGCTACGTTATCCTTCATTCAACGATCAGAGTATTTTTCATATTGCTGACATTTTCATTGTCAAATATCCAATGCATTTTGGGCATTTAACGACATGCCCTTCATCAGGGAAAGCGACACTATAAAACGTAAAACGCTGCTGTTACTATCAGCTGAAATCAATAATATACCATACATCAACATAACAACTATTAGAAAATAACATGGAAACAAAATTCTCCAAAAAACCAAGTGTTTAATGTGTTGAGTGATCGTGGTCTGCATGCAAGGTGAAAAACACCAGAAGAATGAATGCCACTCACATGACTGGTAAATCCAGTTCGCGGTGAATGCTGCAAGAAATGGTAAAGGAAAACGGCTTTAAATTAATGGAAATCGCGAGAATCACTCTACGTGAAACTGCCAAGAAAAGTGCCTCGGTCCGTCTAGTGAACTAACCTGGTTGAAAGTAGTCTATTTTCAATTCCGATTCTCCCCTTCGTTCGCGCCGGTACGGTGGTAACCGGCAACGTTTAGTTATTTAACAAAAGTTCCGGTCATGTGAATTGTCACGTGACCGTAAATATGGAAAAAAGACTATCGTGTGAATATCCGTAGTCGGTCTCCTAATACTTCGGGAAAAAGATATAGTGGAAAAGACGTTAAAACACGATTCTGGCCAGAACTCAACATTGTGAAAAATTCTAAAAAAACGACTCAAATCAGAATGTGAACCACGAGGCTACAGTTTGAAAAAATTAGTTGGTTAGAAATAAATCAAGTCTCGAACCTGTGGGGTCGGGGATGATAACTAAGTGATGTCTGGTTAGAGCCACTTGTGGAGATGGTGAGAGTGTGTGTGAAAGTACGTGTCTGGTGGATAAGTGAACGTACACAGTATACACAAGGTACAGTCCATGGCGCAATTCATGAAAAAAATTATATACTTTCAATTAGTTATAAATAACAAGCAAATTCAATTCTTTCGTTTAAATCCATTGGTATCTGGGTGGAAAGTCTCTGTATCCAAAAGTTTTCTCTCCTGAGGAGGTATTTGGTATTGTCTCTCCCATCAATTTTCTGGACAGTTTCAAGGATTATGAATTTGATTTGGGAAACGTTGTGGTTCTCCGTTACAAAGTGCGAGGACAATGCTGATTTGATGTTTTTCAAGCGGATATTTGATTTGTGCTCAGTTAGTCGCACTTTAATGCGTCTCTCAGTTTTCCCCACGTACATTTTCCCACATGGGCATCTTATTCCATATATCAGATTATTTGATTCACAAGTGGCAGTGACCTTTAGTCTGATTGGATAGCCTTTCGAGGGGTGGCATATGTTATTACCTCGAATTACACTGTTGCAGTTGCCGCAGTTGAGGCAAGGTTTAGTTCCTGTGTATATTATGTTTTCACATGGTTTTTATTGAAGAATTTCCCCTAGGTTCTTTGATCTTGTGAACGCGAATATGGGTGGTTCTCTAAAAGACTGACCAAAGTCGGGTTCCATATTAAGGATCGACCAATGTCTCAAAATCGCTTGTTTATACTTTTTACTCGATGTCGAGTATTTGGATACTACCACAGTTCATGTTTGTTCAGTTTTAACTTTAGTCGTTAACAGTTTCTCTCTGTCAATTTTGTCAATCCTTTTCTTTGATTCTTCCACCACGGATTGTGGATAACCTCTGGCAGTAAATTTCTTGGTCATCTCTTTAAGTCTGATATTGCGAATGCTTTCATCTGAGGTAATTCTTTTAACTCTAGCCATCTGAGAGAATGGTAAATTATTGATTAAGTTGGATTGGTGAAAGCTAGAGTATAGCAACATGTTATTCCTATCTGTAGGTAGTCTGATATTGTGAATGCTTTCATCTGAGGTATATTCGCACGATAGTCTTTTTTCCATATTTACGGTCACGTGACAATTCACATGACCGGAACTTTTGTTAAATAACTAAACGTTGCCGGTTACCACCGTACCGGCGCGAACGAAGGGGAGAATCGGAATTGAAAACAGACTACTTTCAACCAGGTTAGTTCACTAGACGGACCGAGGCACTTTTCTTGGCAGTTTCACGTAGAGTGATTCTCGCGATTTCCATTAATTTAAAGCCGTTTTCCTTTACCATTTCTTGCAGCATTCACCGCGAACTGGATTTACCAGTCATGTGAGTGGCATTCATTCTTCTGGTGTTTTTCACCTTGCATGCAGACCACGATCACTCAACACATTAAACACTTGGTTTTTTGGAGAATTTTGTTTCCATGTTATTTTCTAATAGTTGTTATGTTGATGTATGGTATATTATTGATTTAAGCTGATAGTAACAGCAGCGTTTTACGTTTTATAGTGTCGCTTTCCCTGATGAAGGGCATGTCGTTAAATGCCCGAAATGCATTGGATATTTGACAATGACAATGTCTGCAATATGAAAAATACTCTGATCGTTGAATGAAGGATAACGTAGCATGAGTATAAACTGACATCACCTTAATGGAATGAAATAAAGAAATTGATGAACAATTGAACTTAAAGAGTGAAAGTCTTCTTTCATATGGGAGACAATACAGAGAGTGCCTGTGAAGGGATGATGCTAGAGAACCTCTAGTCTCACTTCTTAATGTACATAATTCAGACGTTGTTGGACACTCGGCGCCACCTTCCGGTGCACCACCAATTTTGAGTAAATCACAACTAGAGAGATAATAACTAGCAGTGCATTTATCCAACTCAAATCTATTCTAGTATACACAGCGTCCCATGGATAAATAGCACGCAACCAAACCTAAGGACCTACAAAATGAGTAACTACGAAGACATTTCGAAAAGCACAGAGGCCAGAGCCTCAACCTTTGCATTTGAAACCAAAGATGCGAATCAAATTTCTTCTTTAATCAGGGAAGAACTCACCCAGGAAACAACAAGTCGGTCCAAAGAGCAAAACATAAGACAGTTATTATACTTATCCAAAAGGAAAACTAATCAACAACTTCACGCTACCACCCTCATTAGATACCATCGGAATTTACGCATACCACGAGGTCTCAGAATTTCACTCAAACCATCCCTATGCAAACATTCGAAAAAGTTCCAGAAACGTTGGTATGAAATTTTGAATAAATGTTCATTGGATCTGATTCTTTTGATAATACAAGAATTATCGACCATTCTAGAGGAACTCAGTGTTGAAATAGAGGAAACAAGATTGGAGCTATCAAAGATGATGACAGATGATGAATTAACAACTACCCTAGATGATATTAAAAGTTAAATAGATCGTCATTCCAAAGAAATTAACGAACGGAAAATAGGGAAATTCAAAAGGGATACTCTCGATTATCGTCTTGATGAAGTATACACGTGGGATGAGGTGTATGCACAAAAACGAAGAAATAAACCATACAACTCCAACACTGAAACATCCTCATCCGAGAGTGACATCAGCCAAAGAACACGTAAAGTACAACCTACCCCAACACCTCCAGATAGATCCAACATGGAAGAACCCACTACCAGCAAAACCACTGAAACCAATCCTTTTTTAGATCAGGGCCAAGCCCAAAAAGGAGACCCCGGAGAGGGTCAGGCAAAGGACAAAGAAAGGGACCCTCCGGCCACCAGAAACACGTCAGCCATATCCAAGGAAAAGGAGAAAGAGAAGAAAATCAAAAAGAATCAACCGCAGAACACCTAGCAATTAACATCAGTGATTACAATTTGAGCTCTTATGAATTAGAGTTATTACAGAAAGGAACATCTTTCGTACCGACCACTACCACTGATAATTTAGAACTAGAAGTTAGCTTTTTCAAGCTAATGCGAAAATTGAAATTGAGAGATTTCTTTGACAACACATTACCAGATCGACCACAACTTGAGAAAGACCAATTGTTGGGTCTAAGACCCCACAGTACTTTTCAAGCTCCTACTAGTCACAAGACACTGGATCTTTTTGAGAATCTAGTCAAACAAGACATTCAAAAAATACAACACATCAAACCAAAAAGAAGGAATATCACACAGAAGGATCTTAACACCATACATAAATTGGCTGCCAATGACAAGGTATTTACACCAAGGCCGATAAAGGTGGCGCCATCGTCATCATTAATGTGGAAATGTACGACAGGAAAGTGATGGAACACATCACTGATAGGAACACGTATTGCAAATTGGATCAAAATCCCACACTAGAGTACTCCAAAATTCTAAAAAACATTATCGATGGGGCACACAAACAAGGTATTATCACTGAAAGAACAAAAAACTTTCTGTTAACTTTGAACCCGAGAAGTCCAACTCTTCGGATGGCACCAAAAATACATAAAAACACCAATGATCCTCCGATGCGACCGATAGTGTCCACAAGAGGGAGCTTGCATCAAACAATTGGCCAACTCATAGACCGGTACCTACAACCTATAGTACAATCCATGCGAACTTATGTCAGAGACACATCTCAGTTTTTGCAAACATTACAACAGATAAAGTTGGATCCCACAGAAAAGGTGATCTTGTGCACAGCTGATGTATGCAGTCTGTATACCAGTATACCCCATGACATGGGTAATGAAGCAATGGAATCTGCCCTTTTGAACACAGAGCTCGACCAAGATTTTCAGTTTTTTCTTGTGGAGTTGATGTATTTCATCTTGTATCACAGTTATTTTAAAATCAACGAAGCATGGTACCAACAACTTACAGGCATGGCAATGGGCAATTCAGCAGCCCCCGGGTATGCTAATATATTCATGCAGTGGTATGAAAATCAACATATCTTTTCTAAAAATGAATGGACACAAAACCTAAAGTTAATGATTAGGTACATTGATGATCCCTTCATTATTTGGACAAACACGAAAGAAAAACTTCTGATGGAACTAACGAAATTCAATCAAATAGATGAACGTATTCAACTGACATGGGATATATCAGAAACGATGGTCAACTTCCTGGATGTTAAAGTTATCAGAACCCCAGACAGATTTATGACGGACCTTTATGTAAAACCTACGGATAGGAATAACATGTTGCTATACTCTAGCTTTCACCAATCCAACTTAATCAATAATTTACCATTCTCTCAGATGGCTAGAGTTAAAAGAATTACCTCAGATGAAAGCATTCGCAATATCAGACTTAAAGAGATGACCAAGAAATTTACTGCCAGAGGTTATCCACAATCCGTGGTGGAAGAATCAAAGAAAAGGATTGACAAAATTGACAGAGAGAAACTGTTAACGACTAAAGTTAAAACTGAACAAACACGAACTGTGGTAGTATCCAAATACTCGACATTGAGTAAAAAGTATAAACAAGCGATTTTGAGACATTGGTCGATCCTTAATATGGAACCCGACTTTGGTCAGGCTTTTAGAGAACCACCCATATTCGCGTTCACAAGATCAAAGAACCTAGGGGAAATTCTTCAATCAAAACCATGTGAAAACATAATATGCACAGGAACTAAACCTTGCCTCAACTGCGGCAACTGCAACAGTGTAATTCGAGGTAATAACATATGCCACCCCTCGAAAGGGTATCCAATCAGACTAAAGGTCAATGCCACTTGTGAATCAAGTAATCTGATATATGGAATAAGATGCCTATGTGGGAAAATGTACGTGGGGAAAACTGAGAGACGCATTAAAGTGCGACTAACTGAGCACAAATCAAATATCCGCTTGAAAAACATCAAATCAGCATTGTCCTCGCACTTTGTAACGGAGAACCACAACGTTTCCCAAATCAAATTCATAATCCTTGAAACTGTCCAGAAAATGGAGGGGAGAGACAATACCAAATACCTCCTCAGGAGAGAAAACTTTTGGATACAGAGACTTTCCACCCAGATACCAATGGGTTTAAACGAAAGAATTGAATTTGCTTGTTATTTATAACTAATTGAAAGTATATAATTTTTTTCATGAATTGCTCCATGGACTGTACCTTGTGTATACTGTGTAGGTTCACTTATCCACCAGACACGTACTTTCACACACACTCTCACCATCTCCACAAGTGGCTCTAACCACACATCACTTAGTTATCATCCCCGACCCCACAGGTTCGAGACTTGATTTATTTCTAACCAACTAATTTTTTCAAACTGTGGCCTCGTGGTTCACATTCTGATTTGAGTCGTTTTTTTAGAATTTTTCACAATGTTGAGTTCTGGCCAGAATCGCGTTTTACCATCTTTTCCACTATATCTTTTTCCCGAAGTATTAGGAGACCGACTATGGATATTCGCACGATAGTCTTTTTTCCATATTTACGGTGACGTGACAATTCACATGACCGGAACTTTTGTTAAATAACTAAACGTTGCCGGTTACCACCGTACCGGCGCGAATGAAGGGGAGAATCGGAATTGAAAACAGACTACTTTCAACCAGGTTAGTTCACTAGACGGACCGAGGCACTTTTCTTGGCAGTTTCATGTCGAGTGATTCTCGCGATTTCCATTAATATAAAGCCGTTTTCCTTTACCATTTCTTGCAGCATTCACCGCGAACTGGATTTACCAGTCATGTGAGTGGCATTCATTCTTCTGGTGTTTTTCACCTTGCATGCAGACCACGATCACTCAACACATTAAACACTTGGTTTTTTGGAGAATTTTGTTTCCATGTTATTTTCTAATAGTTGTTATGTTGATGTATGGTATATTATTGATTTAAGCTGATAGTAACAGCAGCGTTTTACGTTTTATAGTGTCGCTTTCCCTGATGAAGGGCATGTCGTTAAATGCCCGAAATGCATTGGATATTTGACAATGACAATGTCTGCAATATGAAAAATACTCTGATCGTTGAATGAAGGATAACGTACCATGAGTATAAACTGACATCACCTTAATGGAATGAAATAAAGAAATTGATGAACAATTGAACTTAAAGAGTGAAAGTCTTCTTTCATATGGGAGACAATACAGAGAGTGCCTGTGAAGGGATGACGCTAGAGAATCTCTAGTCTCACTTCTTAATGTACATAATTCAGACGTCGTTGGACACTCGACGCCACCTTCCGGTGCACCACCAATTTTGAGTAAATCACAACTAGAGAGATAATAACTAGCAGTGCATTTATCCAACTCGAATCTATTCTAGTATAAACAATCACAGGCAGTCATTCTTAACTATGTAATGTACTGTTTGCACTACCACTATCAGGGACATAACATTGCCATAGTACTATATACGTGGTGCTTTGTTCAAAGACATAGCGCCACACCCTTGCAAATGGGCATGACAAACACTTACACTGCTCTAACTAATCAGTGTTGCCAGAACCGATTTGCTTGTAAGAAACCACATGTACACATGGAGTTGCTCTATGGATCTTAGTAAAACACCTGTTGTGCACTGCTAGCTGTATTGATCCTCAAATCAGACAATGTTTAATAGTGGCTGCTTTTCAGATCAATGCACTTATATTTCAGTAGGTTTCCCATGTGTTGTACTACCAAGGCACCATTCTCCATCTAATATAATTTTTGTCAAAATCAACTAAATCTCTAACTGTTGTTCTAGTTAAAACTCATATTTGTTCTGCCCACATTATCTTTTTTCATTATAGAAGTACATCGACAGACTTAGTACACATAGGGCGTTATGAAAGAAACTTTGGTTTTGCGATTCTCAATTAGCGATTTTTTGCGAATCACTATTTGAGAATCGCAAAACACTATGTATTTAGGATTTGCAAATCATTTTACGAATCCTACATATTCCTTATTTCCAAATTAAAAATTGTGATTCGCAATTAAGGAATACCTCCCCATTCATTCCTATGGGCCTAGAGGCCCATAAAAAATGAATGAGAAGACTTTCTCAATTTGCGATCCTCAATTAGAGAATTGCAAATTGAGAATGCATTTTCAAGGGTGCCAGGGTGTCAAAAGAACACCCTGTTGCATCCCTGAAAGGTTCAGGTGTGGACATGTGGCACACATACATGCCTTAAGGGCATGTATGTGCACCGCATGGCACTTTGAAAAATGCAAAAATGGGAATTTTTCAAAGAAATCGCAAATTAGATAGTAATTTGCGATTCCTAATGGCCAAATTGCACTTTTTCTGGGCCTCTTACATTGCATTTAGGGAATCTCAATTTGCAATTCCTTAAATGCAATCGCAAAACAGGGAATCTCAAATTTGAGATTACTTATTGTGCGAGGTTGTTTTCCTTTCATATATTTCACTTAGCAAAATTGCTAAATGACTTAGTTAATTTTGAATGATACATATGGCTCTAATGCTTTATCATATTATTTAATAACCTAATTTTCACTTGTTTTCATGTTTAATTTGGGAACCCAAACTGCATCTAATTCATATGAATGGCTAGTTATCCTTGAAATATTGCTTTGGGTGAAAGTGGTCTCACAGCTCTCGTACTGAAGGGCTATCCTCTTTTTGGTGAGATGGGAAATGGCCCCACTCAAGTTAGCATAATATAATAAAAAAGTAGTAACCTTTTCCATATAGTCAATCTCTGATGAAGGCTTTTTCAGGCAGCAGCACCAAAAACAACTGAAAAGAGTTGGCTGGGAGATTCTGATGGATTCCAAAATTCTAAACTGGAGAGTAGTGGCCTTCATCACACTGTAATCCTAGGGAGGTCCTGTCCAGGTTCACTTCAGGCTTCTGGGCTGGCAGCACAATGCAAGAATTTAATAAAGGAGCAAGTACTATAAATAGGACCCTGAGGAACTAGGGTAAAATGGATAGAGAAAAGAGAAACAAAGGATGTGAACTTTTTGAGGCAAATCCATCATTATTGCAGTACACAGCACAATTAACATAAAGGAAAAGTTGTTTAATAAACAATAGCAATTGGTGTCTGGGTACATAAGTACTCATGCTGTATTGTAGGCTGTAGACTGGAGGGGGAGGTTCACCCATAGCATACGAAAACACTGGTAGCTGCCCCAGGGGAGGCAACACAAGCTGTAACATCAATACATTTGTAACTGGAATGGGTGTACTAGTCTGAAGGATTAAGGAAGAAATCTGCAGCATAACCAAAGTGCGCATCCAAAAGAAACAAGTGTGCACATGGAGGGAAGCTGGCTGCAAACTAGTACCACAGAGAATGATCCCAGGTAGACAGGATTGTGTTTGTTTGAGCTGTGTACATACTGTCTCTGCCATGCTCAACACAAATGTAACACACCTCTGCCATCCTGGAAAGGGAAAGTGTCATTCTCCAAACGAGCAAATAATTATGGAACAGGAAGGGTGCCAATACATTCTATCGGTACAGTGTTCAACCTAACTTCCAAAAACTCTAGCTTTTTGAGTGTTGTGTGTACTTCAGACTTGTATGTTTCCTGTAATGGGTGGTGTGTTAAAGTCCTGTATAGAAGTGAGGGAGGCTATCACAAGGGCAATAAGAATGTTTTTACGATAAGAATGTTTTTCATCCCTGACAAGAAGAACAAATAAATATTTGGGCATTCAGTGCGAGGGCACACTATTTCAAATATATAGTGTGCCACCTTTTATTCATCAGACATGCATTGGTTTGCATGGCATGCTTTAGATGGAATCTATTATGTGAGTGTAGGTTTTCTTGTACTGCAGAGGCACTTTTCGGTGCCAAGCATTATTACAGTGCCTTCAAACTAAAGCCCAGTACAGTGGTGCACCTGGCAGCCATATATGTTTCTCATTTATGTGGGTGCGGTAAATGTACACTGCAGCTCTCACATGACATTGAATTTCCAGACCAGTGGTGCAATTGAAGCGCCATCCAGCATTACTTTACAGGAAAGTTAAAAAGACCAATGGGGTGAAACCTGTTTTTACCATAATCACTTTACGGCCAGAGCGCACTCATTATGTCATAGTATCACAGTGCACCTTAAGTGCTACTCTGGTGAGATATGGATTCCATCCTAAGTCGATGACAACTGTAGATGCTGCATCTGGCAGCCTGATTCGCATTACAGGTTTGGTTACTTGATTCATGGAGGGAACCATGAGAATTGTGGATGAGGTGCTGCTTGATAAACAATGTTGGAGGTGAGAACTCTCCTCAAAATAAAACCCATATGGCACCTTCTTATAGTAGCAAATGCATAGAGATTGATACTGATAAGTACACTTTTTTCTACTTGGAATCAAGATGCTGTACCTGAAAGCACCAGAATCAACAATATATGTCACATGCAACATTCACTGCCATAATGGAAATTTGTAATCTGAAAATGAAGCTCGGAGGTAATTTAATATATTGCAATCTATCCTAGAGGGGCCAAGCCAGACCTCCTTTCTACGGCTCACATATTTTTTCAGATCATTGTCAAAGGATTTGAAGTTTTGTCTAATGTGATTCCCAAGTGCACAAGAAAAATAAGGTACTGTTGACACAATGACAGTGTTTTTTAATGGGACATGTCTTGCAGTTTCCCTAAAAGATTTTTCAGGTGTTTATTGCTTCTGCATTGGAGTCCTAAATGGACTTCTGAATGTTAAATTCTGTGGCCAGAAATATTAACCAGTGGATCATGAATGGACTGGAACGCTCACTGTGATTGAGTTTAGATGCTCCATGCTGTTTGGGACTAGGGTCTTGAACTACTGCTGAACACATGCAAGGATTCACAAGAGAAACCTCAAGAGTTGGAAAGTTTGTCACTTAAAGATAAGTCTTACGTAAAATGTCAACACTTTCTATCTACCTGATTGTTAAATCTGCTGAAATTGGAACAAGCTGCGACATCTCTTTCGCCTCAGACATTTCCACATTATCTTTCAGCCTGTTGCGTTAGAAGTTTGAACAATGTTATCACTAGTGCAACATCTTTTCCCTCCTGCAAGTCTCGTGATTGGTTTCTTCCATGTAACCTAAAATGTCTCTATGTTGCGTCTAAAGTATTACTGTGAGAAAATTAGACGTAACAATATCGGCCGCAACTTGCTTTCTGATAAAGTCTTGCACTGTCCTCTTTTGAGCTTTTGCTTTTCAAATTTAGAAAAGGTTGGCTTTGACTTTGTGGTAGTTTTTGATTCCTTTGATTGCTCACCAATACTACATTTGCTTTCACACTCTCGCTGCTGCTCCCAAGGTTGCGATGATCAAAGTTTCTTTCTAGCACGTTGTGATATGCAGATTCAGGCAATGAGAAAGACTCGGAATATGTTGGCAATTTCCATTTCGTAAATCAGACATTGTGTTTGCCCTAATTAAATAGTCTGCGGCTGTTTGAAACCACCTACTGGATACTTAGCAATAGAATACGTTACTGACCTGGAGCTGGCATTTTGGATGACCTGTGTTTTACCAATTCAACGGTGCCATTCTCCACTTCCGTCACTACAAGCGATGTATTATTGCTATCGGGCATTTCTATTTTTTTCCAAACTTCGCTTAATTGTGTTGAACACATATTGCCCTGTTTCCCAATGCTCTGTTTGTGGTACAAATGGCAGTGTTGACCGGTGCCAACACATTGGGCAACAAGGTCAAAGGGGACACCCTCCTCTTGACAGGCTAAACTGAGATAAGATAAGAGCAGCCTGCAGAGATCTTTATGCGGCCCTGTATTTTTCAGGGGAGAATACAACCGCATGAGAACTGTGGTGGTTAATGCACTAGAGGGGAAAATCTGTGATAGGTCTAATGTTGTTGCTTGGATTTTTAGTAGTGGTAAATATGCATTTACCACTGGCAATTAGGCCACTAACACAGTCTAGGGCTAAGTCCAGGTCTCAGGATATTATTCTCATGCTCACCCTAGGTAGCTTGGCTGCAAACAGACAGGCTTAACTTTGGAGACAATACGTAAAGCATTTAAAAATACCAATTCAGTAAATAATTAAGACACAAAACACAATAAAAATCAGACACATATTTACACAAATAGGAAATATTCTTATCTTCAAAATGACACCAAAACAACAAAAAATCAATGTACTGAACCAGAGATATGGATTTTTAAAGAATAAACATTTTCTAACACTTAAAAACCTATAGAGGTAATCTGGAACATCTAGTTGTGCTTGACAGAGACAAAGTCAAACTTTCAGGTCAACCGTGATGAAACTCTGAGCGAATACACTGAGCAGGAGGACCCGATCAAAATGTTACCTTCGGACTTAGAAACCTTTGTGGGGCTTTTTCCACCTGGGTCCCCCAATGCCCTTCACCAGTCCGGATTCTGTGAGGATTTGCTGGCTTTACTTACAGGAGGTTCCCGGCAAAACTATGGAAGTCAGACATACGCAGCTCCTTAGTGGAATGAACCTGTAATCTAGGCCGGGTCACGGTTGAAGATGGCCAGCTTGGTTATTGCAGTTGAGTAGGTCACCTTATGAAGCTTTTTTCATATTGTTCCAAACTTCCCAAAACTTCTGGAACTACTTCCTGAGTTCCTCTTGAGGGTCTAATGTGTTCGAAACACAATCGAAAGGTCTGGAATCTCTACAATAGTCCTTGAAAGGTTGAGACCACAATTCCCACAATGCACCAGGACAAAACTCTTACAAATCCACTGGAAGCACTCCAGACAGGGGATTCTTGGTGATGATGGTCCAGGTGAGCTCTGTTATTCTGTAGTTTGCAGGTAATCCACTCTTTAATTCTTTTGAAGCAAGGTGCAACCACAGGGCTATAGTTCCAGATAATGCAGCAGGTGCAAGCAGTCAGAATGCAGTGCTTGGTGGTGCTAATAAAGTTTCCAGCTTGGCAAATCTTATCGTAGTTTCAAGCTGCAGATCCAAGAGGTTCTGCACCTCTCACATGTTTATTCAGTGTTCTCTGGGGTCAACCAGGGGAGCACTCCTGCCCAATGAGGTGCATGCCAATTCCTAGGGTATGACCACTTCCTCCAATGTGTGGCATAATATTCTCACAGAAAGCACTATTCCTCCAACTTCCAACATGTCTGAAATCTAAGCAATGTTGAATTGAGACCCTCACAGGTGAGTAGCAGCACTGTAAAAGCCACTGATTGATTAATTGATTGAGGAGTAAGTATGAGTTAAACCAACCTCCAGTATGTCTCATTTCCATAGCTCTCCTCCCCCTGACATCTGCAGATTCCTTTCTTCAGCCTGCTATCTGGATGGGTCGGATGGGATGTGTGTAAATGGTCCTGGAATTTGCTGCCTGTCCTATTCCTCCTTCGAGGATTCATGCTTTACTACCCCTCCTCCTTTCTCTGGCATTCTTGTGTAGCAGAACTTTCTCAAATAGATAGCCTCTCCCTGGGTGAGCCAATTGTCACTTCATCAAAGCAGCCTGGCTAATCTTGTTAAGTCTGCCCAATCAGGGACGACTGCGGGGAGGCTGAATTTTGACTTACAGACAAGAAAGTTGTATAAATTCTTTTTTGTACAATTTAGCATAAATTCACCAATAGCAAATTGTTGAATGTATTAATAGCATTCTCCTAAGTCTTTGAATGATATTTATTCTATTCCTAGCAAGATTTATGTCATCATAAACTATAAAAACGAATGTTATCCTGTGGGGCTAGGCATCTACAATGGGTAAATTGCAATATAAAACATCGTTTTTAAGGCCCCTACCTATAATAACATGACCACCCACCCCTGAGACACCTAGGGGAGACCTTGTGGGTCCTGTATATATATGCATTTTGTGGATTCTCACTCCACAGTACTCTCAGCACCAAAGTCGATTTTGGGAGGCACTTTACTACAATGGCGGAAATGAAATATGCAATAACTCTACCCCCATGGCATATAAACCATCTTTTATAAGGACACAGCTCATTATAACATGAACCCCCATCCATAGGACGCCTAGTGGAGACCCTGGGGCTACATTCACAAATAGTGTGGATTATCACATTTATGTGTCCTCACCATCTACTAGGGACTTATAGGGCTGGTCATGCCATTGGTAGGTGTACCCTAATACATAGTGTACCTTAATGCATGTGTGTATGTCAACATAAGAGTGTGTGTTTTCAACCTGGCACTGGACCTGGGACTGCCTAGTAGAGCCCAGGGCACTCTCAGAGTCACAAAACCAGCATCTGGGGTATGAAATGGGGCAAAAAGTGGGTGGGACTTCAAATAGGTCCTAATTTCTAACATCTAGTAATAGATTCGACTCACGATAAAGTAGCATAGAGGGTAAATGATCCTGCTGCAAAGCACACGTTTGACCTGAAGATCACTGATAAGTATTTTATGTTGATAGCTCAGTGTGTTATTGCTTTTGTCACAGAGATCGTTCTGTAACTTGCAGTTAGTAAGTAATAATTCTTCAGAAGTTGCGCATGGAGCTATGAATTAGCATTATTGCGTTTCATGCAAATGGAAAGTCCAAGGTTTAGAACCTTACTGTATTTCCCCTCAATCTTATTATTCTAAGATTGCTAAAAGTGTGTCTTTGGGTAGCCAGTCAATTGTATTTGTATGACACTCCAGTCATTGTGTTATTATGTTTCTGGGGCGGACTTACAAACACTGTGTGCTTGGTTTGCATCACAAGAGTGATCCAAATCCAGTGAGAATTGTTATTTTGTGGCTTACTTATGACTCTAAATCCTGAAACACAATAATAAAAAAGGAAAATCCACCCTCTTCTCCAATGGAACTAGGCTATAAAAGCCAATAATGTAACAAATGTTTCAAAGGCAAATTATCTAGAAAAACATACTGAATAGGAAGGTAAACACAATCACCCCTGCTGTTAACAATGAAAAATTATTTAATTTTAATGTTTGGATTCTTCATATTCATCATAATCCAATTCCAACAAAGGACAAGTTGCGATGTGTAGTCACACAGTACAAGTGAAATAAAAGGAAAACACTTGCATAAATATGTACTGTGTGCACAGCTCTAATAATCCTCTCAATGAACAGGACATAATTTCTGTATGCAGGAATAGGAAATTCCATCAAATCACAAGTATTATTTTATCACAAATAATACTTTCATCAACAAATAAGTGATTGAGTCATAATAGTCAACGTTTCAACTCCAAAAGAAATAATTAGTAGAGTCTTTCTCAGGACAGATGTAGCAACCCGAAAGAAAGTAGGAATTGTCTAGGATAAGTCAAGAGTAAGTGGCTCAAAAGAAAGATCACACATAAGTATATAAAGGCTGGCAGCTCACCTAGAAAGCAAGAAGCTATGTCTCACACATGCAATCTTCAGAAGAGAAATAAGGTCACCTGTGATATCACCCAGATATCAAAGATCATGGCAAACAAATTGCCAACGGCGTACATCAAAAGGAAACTCCTCATTATTCAGGAGAAAACCAAATTGTTAGAATGAATCCCCAATAGGGCCCTCCAAACTCAACCCGAGTGCTGCAGTAAAAACCTGGGTACCAAGCACGCAGCTCTCCAGTCCACATGTGACTCAGTGATTTTCCTTAAGCGAAACACACTGCAGCTGGCTTTGAATCAACTGATACAACCGTAATGAAAATATCAGATAGTGTCAACTTACAAAAATGTCCTTTTAACCAATAATTCTATAGTTTATTTCCCATGATCTTTGACATCTAGGTGATCCACATTCATGCTTTGGGCTTGGTTTTGTGTAAGTGATTATATTGTTATGGGTGTTTCTTGCATGACTTTTTACTTTGGCTCGGCATGGAAGCAGTGCATATGGCTCCTCTAGCTTTTCTTGATAGTCGTAGTTGAACCTTATAGACACTTCTGTTTAATGTATACCGCAGTTCATTGTATGCTGGTCACATAAAGGATAGCTAGTGATATATCTATAGATTTTTATTTTGTTTCTTCATATGAGTGATCTTTGACCTTGACATGTGATTTTATTTATTGGTACAGGCGACCTTACTTAACTTCTGAAGTTCTCATTTGTGAGACATAGCTTCTTGTTTTCTAGGTCAGCTGCCAGGCTCTATAAACGTATATGTGATTTCCCGTTTAAGCCACTTTCTCTACACTCATCCTAGCCAATTCCTACTTTCTTTCAGGTTGCTACATCTGTCCTGAGAAATACTCTGCTAATACTGTTGTTTGGGGTCAAAACTTTAACTAATATGTCTCAATCACTTACTAATTGATGAAATAACAAATTATTTTAAAAGACAAACTGTGATTTGATGGAATTTCCTATTTCTGCATACTGAAATCTAATCTTGTTGGTTGAGACAATAACATGAGTAATGCACACAGTATATATTTATGCTTACTCCTTTTACGCTATTTCACTTGCACTGCACCACCACATGAATCACTTTCTCAGCTGTTGGAATTGTCATACGATTAATGGGAATAATCCAATTATTACAATTGAATAATTTGTCATTGTTGACAGCAGGAGTACTTGTGTTTACCTGCCTATTCATAACGTTTTTCTTGAATTATTGCCTCTGGAACATTTGTTACATTAATGACTAAAATGACACAAAGCACTTTATTTCAAGGAAGCATACTATGGGTGATACATGAACCTTCCCATGCACGTACCCAAAGATTTTGATGCTAATCTCAATCTACTAATTTAAGTAGAAAGGATTTGGCAGAAATAGTTACACCTCCTTGAGGCAGGCATACATTTACAGGGATGATTTATTTTTTACTAGTCTTTCCAGCCTTACATGTTTGCTGCACTGTACAACACACATACACAGTGGTAAAGTGTTACATTTTGTCAAATCATAGAATTGTGTACTGAATGGATACACATGAGAAACAGGGTGGGTGAAAGCCCAACTCAGGCTACAATCACAATCCTTGTCAAGGCGAACTACAAATGATGCTAAACTAACCTGCGCTTTACCTCCTGATAGCTAGGCTTAAAACCAGCCAGGCTTTAACTTAGTCTTAACAATAACATGTTCCCTGCCCTATGGGCTTATGAGGCCTACTGTAAAGGTATCTTTCAATTAGAAAACAGGAACATTTAGACTTGGCAAAGGCTTTTTTTGCCAAGTCGAAATGGCAGTTTGCAACTGCACTACAGGCTGTATTGGCAGGCCAGAGACATGCTTTAAAGTGCTTCTTGAGTGGGTTGCACAATGAGTGCTGTAGGTCCACAAGTAACACATTTATTATACAGGCCCTGGTAAACTGTAGTAACATATACTAGGGACTTCCATGCAAATTAAATGTGTCAAGAAGGTGTTAGCCAATTTTATCATGTTTTAGGGTGAGGGCAAAACCACTTTAGACCTGGTTAGCAGTAGTAAAGTTCACCGAGTCTGAATGTCAGCAAAACAAATTCAACAAAACAGGATGGGAGAAGGCAAAATGCATGAGGAAATACCATGTTACAGATTTCAGGTCTATCAGTACTTTGCCAAGTATAAAACCTAAGCTTGACATCACACAAACCTAATAGATGTGGTGCTGTTGCAAACTATCCTTTGCATGCAATCCAGTGCAGCAACTTTTGTTACTGTGCATTGTAAAAAAATAGTTATTTTGCCCTTTCGTTTCTCCATTCCAAGCACTTATAACATATAATGTCTACTAGAATGGATGAGATGCTACTCATACAGTCCTTATTGTCTTAAGAAACATTTACTATACATGGATTTATACATTTATATGTCTTATTGTCTCTGTATATTATGTTTTTTATGTAAGCACTCTGATAGTCTACACTGGGATGAGTAGAGCTATACTATAACTAAATTTGAGAGAAGTGATATACAGACAATAAATATGGGCACCATTGGAGAGTGGAAGTGAGTTAATCCATGAAGGAGGTCATGGAGGGGGCACCAATAAAGATAGTCGCACCAGGCACCACCAACACTAAAGCGGTTCCTGACAAATGGTACACTGAGACGATTTACTTTTTAGGGCTGATGTGAAAGTGGCCAAGTATGGGATTTTAAGCATTTAGCTTTGTGGCCTGAAGTATGGTTTCTTGAGTACGCCAATTTTCCAAGTTTCTTGGTATATTCAATTGTAAGATGGTGATTTTGTTTGCTGAGTTAGTAAATTATGGAGATGTAGGAACTTAAAATATGCCTTTTCACTTTCTTTCTCCTCTGGTATCTTGACCTCTGGCCAAACTATCCACAAAGTCAACATCTGAAGTTTCACATTCCAAATTACCTACATAGCTGACCCCCAACAGAATATTTCTTTTCAATGAAAAGCCCAGTTGAATACTTTGAATTGAGCTCTATGACTGTAACTTTTGAATATGGGCTAATGATCACCCTTGAACCATAGTACCGATTCAAAAATGTGTTTTCTCATTTCTGTATGACATCTGACATGTTCTTCACACCAGAATTTCATTTGGCTTTTCTCCATCATTATTGCCTTATATGCTTCACTCTAGAATGCTGGAATTCTTTTAGGAGCATGACTAGTGTCATGAAATACATAAAAAAGACACCTGGAAGAGACTTAAAAGACTACTTTGGGTGGACAAGTTGACATTTTTCCTGAAACCTTTGTGTATATGTCAAGCCTTTTTGTTTACCATCAGCTGATAAAAAACGTGACACTGTTTGGAATTTGATCAACTAAATTCACACACATTTGGAGATAAGTATTGAGTATTGTTGTAGATTATTGCTGTAGATTCACACTGGAAACGTGAACAGTACCTTTTAGAAACTGGGTTGAGAGCTGTGAAACACTACTGAAGTAACAGCCACAGTTTCTGACAAGGTGAATTTACATGTAAACCCCAAATTAACCTGTGCCCACCAAGGCAATCACACTTAACTTTGAGGCAATAAGTAATGTATTTATGCAGTACGTACACCAGTAAAAAAGTGAAAAAACAACACAAGAAAATTCCTACATCAATTAAGACAAGTAGAGGGACATTTATTAAAGTACTTGGCACAAAAACAACAAATATTCAATCAGTAGCACCTGAGATTTGCAATTTTAAAGATGCCAGTTAAGTAAAGCGCCTAAAAGCACAAAGTGCCACTCATGGTAATCTGGTAGTGCAAGACCAGGTGAAAGTCACAAGTGGAAGGGTAAGCTACAAACAGGGAGAATGTTGGGGTTGGTAATAGATGCAGCATGAACAGCAACAGGTCAAGCTCCGCAAATGGTCGACCCTGTAGTGCGAATATCCTATCAGGCATTGTGGATGGTTGTTGCTGGAGCTTCACATTGGCAGTCACCACAAGCTGTTGATGCTGTATTGCGAAGTGCAGATCTCATGCTGCCGGGCATTGATAGTGGTTGCTGTGGCACAAAGACTTGGGTTTGCGAACTTCATGTTGGCAGACAGTGTGGGCGACAAGATCTTGATGCAAACGTTCCCGTTTGCGAAGAGTCCAAAACTTCAGGATTTCTCCTTTTCTTGAGGAGAGAGCACAAACATGCCACACATAGGTGCTAGAATCTGAGGGCCACCTAAATGGAATCCTGAACTCATTCCAGCAGAGGCCAGCAGGGCTCTGGCAGGTCCAGTTGCAGATCCAGGCAGCAAGTCAGCTGGGTCTGAGAGTTCAGTTTTTATACATGGTGCCTTCATTAAAGTAGGGGAAGTTTCTAGAGCATTCCCTTTGAAGTCTTTGGAGTGTCTTGCTTCCCCTGCCCTGGCTCAAAGCTGGCTGCACAAACAATGCACTGGTAACAGGTCTTATCTGTGTGAAGGCAGGGCACAGCTTATTGAGTTGGAAATGGGGTTGTGCCCAGCTCTTCCTCCCATCCTGCCAGTTGGTAGGCCATCCTGGCATATTTAACCCCTCAATTGTGTGCCTGTTTGAGAGAAATAAACAAAGACCAACTGCCAACTACACCCAGTCAAGGGACCCAGGTACAGGCTGCATGCCAACTTTCAAAAATTTGCATTTTTATAATTATAACTTAAATTCTGACTTTATCATAAAAGAGAATTTTAAAATACAAGTTCCAGACACCAAAAATAATACTCATATCCGCTACCAATTGAAAGTTGTCACTTAATACATGTAAAAAGTTATCTCATTGTTATCCTAAGGGAGAAAAAGGCCTCACAGAAGTGAAGAATACATTTCAAGGTTCTCACTATGAAGATGTAAGACTCAAAAGTACAGGTCAGACTTTTTAAATACAAATTAGCCTGTCCTCTGGACTGTGTAGGTTCTACCTTAGGGGTGACTTTGATGTATTGAAAAGGAAAGTTTGGGCTTGGCAAAAGGCCTACTTACCCAGGTCAGAATGGTAATTTAAAAGTGCACACAAAGACTGCAATGGCAGGCCTAAGACATGTTTCAAAAGGATACTTAAGTGGGTTGCACAATACGAGATGCAGGTCCACTAGTAGAATTTAACTCACAGGCCCTAAGTTCATGTACTACCATCTTACTAGGGACTTGCAAGTAAAATAAATGTGCTTATTTGGTGTAAGTCCATTTCACCATGATTAAAGGAGAAAGCACAAACAGTTTAGCACTGGTCTATAGTGGTAACGTGCGAAGAGTCCTAAAAGCCAACAGCAATGGATTAAAAAAAACAGGAGGTTGAAGACAAAATATTGGGGAATGACCCTGCAGAAAAGGCTAAGTCTAGGAGTACAAGTTCTAAATCTTACATTATTGCATGAGATTGGGGCATAGGGTTAGGAATTTACAGCAAAAAAAGAAAGAGATGCTCTGCAATTCGTTTAATATTAAATTCAAAATTATTTCTTTAAAATTAATAATAAGTATTAATATTAAGATTGCATATTAATATAAAATGCATATGTATAAAGCACTAATATAGGATACATGTATCAAGGGAATAGTTTTCAGATCATTGGAGTTTCTTTTACACATTAATTGTTCTCAGGTAAATTAACCTAATTGCATCAAGTAGTGAGGATCTGAAGTATAACTTCCAAAATACATTAGATTGGTTAAATAAACTTCAGGTGTCGAGCAAAGAGTCATTGGTGATATCAACTGATCCAGTAACCTTAGGATTGCTAGTGTAATTGAGAATGCCTAGTATAACCACTTTGCTTTACTCTGCACTGAAGGCGAACAAGGCAGAAAGTGCTGGGATCACTTCCTTAATCACCACAATGACATAATTATTGTACTGCCATTGCATTGTTCACATTGATTCTTGATTTCTTTTAAGCAAACTCACAAAATCAAACATTCTTACTTCTGGAGCATGCTAAATCTAGTGTGATTGTTTTGAACCATATTTAGATATACCTTATAGATTGAATGTATCTTACTTATTCAAACTTACCCTTTTATTAGATAGGTTTGAATACAATTATAGCTGGCCTGACAGCAGATAATGCTTAGATCTACTGGGTACTAAAATATAGAACTGAAATAAGACAGATAAACGCTTTTCAATACCCACAGGTGGCCATATCTGTTCATATCCCAACCTTACTGATATCCCTGAAGGGAAGGCTAACAAGAACCACCTTGCTTAATCCAAAATATTGATCCAGGAACAGGAACATATCTTAAATTGAGGGAACATACTCAGACTATTGAGGCAGATCCCCAACTTAGTAGGGGTCCCACCAGCTGAAATAGATTCAGTCCAATTAATCAACCCCAGTCCTGGGGTTGATTATTTGGTCATCTAGAAATAAGCTAAAAAAAATAATACTTTGGCACAGTTAGGCTTATATTGAGAGGCAACATATTTGTGCAACAATTAAATTACAGTAACCCAATGAAAACATCACATAAAGACTACGCACAGGTTTAGAAAAATTGAGAATATTTACCTGAGTAAAACTAAAACAAAGCAACAAAAACCCAATAAGTGGAAGTCGAGATATTACATTTTAAACATCAAATGTGAAAACAATGCTTAGAAGTCACTAGCTGTCAAAAAAATACTTGAAGTTGCAAGCGACCGTGCAAGTTCAAAGTACAGATCAACGATGGTGGGAGTGCAGTTGGCTAGAAGACTCAGACAGGTCCTGCTGAGAAAATACCTTGGATGGAACTTCTGTTGATGTCAAAAGTCTACTTCGTTGTCATTGAGCTGTGCAAAGAGGGTCCCGCAACGTCATTGAGCTCCATTGAAGTGAATGCAATGCTTAGTCTTTGAGCCCCACACAGCGTCATCATCAAGCCATGCAATGCAGCGGAAATTCTTACAAAGTTCAGGCAATGCATTGGTTTTTGTAAAAATCAGCTGCAGAACCCACTTCTGAGGCCCAGGACTGCAGGGGGCACCTCAGGCAAGGGTAGCAGAGCTCAGCAGCACCATAAGGATTGCAGGTAGTCTTTTGTGTACCTGAGACTTCAGAAAACAGAAAGCAAGCTGGCAGGGCCTTGTAGTCACTCTGGGTTCCAGTGAGATGGGTGCACTCCTTGCCCTCAGCAGGGCAGAGATCATCAGGCAGCAGGGTAGCTTAGCAAAGCTGAGAAGTAATTCCTCAAAACAGACTATCACATCAAAGTGGCAATCCTTACAGCAGTATGTAATCCAGCAGAGGTCTTCCTAGGTCCAATAGTACTGATTTGGTCGGGGCAGATCCCTGGTACTTATACCCAAATGTGCCTTTGATTTAGGGGGTGACTTCAAAGGAGTTGTCTGAAGTGCATAAGGATCCTTTTCAACCCAGTTCTGTCTGCCAAGTTATCAGTGGAGGGGCAATCAGCCCTTTGTGTGAGGACAGGACGCAGCCTATTTAGATGGAAGTGTGAGCCACCTCTCCCTCTTCATGCCCAGGAAGACTGTCAGACTGCATATGAATCATCTGTTACACACAGTCCTTCCTGTATTTGAGACTATCAAGATGGAATGCACAAAGTGTATTGGAGACAGGCTGCAGGCACATAGAGCAAAGTTAGGAGCAGAGAAATAACGACTTTCTAAAAGTGACATTTCTAAAAAGGTATTGTCAAATCAAACTTTATCACTAAAGAGGATTTAACACCACTATTCAAAGATATGAAACATGACGTAGCTACTCCATTCTGATTAGGAATTATAGCTTAAAAGGTTTTTTGAGCAATCCCAATGCTAACCTATGAGAGGAGTAGGCCTCACAGCAGTGAAAAACAAAAATATATATGTTTGTCACTGCCAGGACATGTAAAACCTAAAAGTACATTTTCTGCCTTTTAGTTACTCCAGGAGTGACTTATGTGTAATAAACATGGAGTTTAAGGCTTGACAAAGGGTATTAAATACCAAGGCGAGGTGACAGTAAACTGCACCCACAGGTCTGGCAATGGCAGGACTGAGACAGATTTGAATGACTACTTGTATAGGTGGCACAAACAGTGCTGCAAGGCCACTAGTGGCATTTAGATTACAGGCCCTGGTTATACGGTATACCACTTTACAAGGGACGTTCAGTAAACTAAATACGCCAATCAGGTGTACACCATATTTACAACAAGGGGTGGTGAGGGACAGAGTCTCTGAATTAAGCAGAAAGCTCTCACCCAGTCAAAAGATCAGGGCTAGATCCAACACCGTTTTTTAGCTCACTGCACCATCCCAGTTTCAGAACCTGGCTGTATGCAAATTAGTATGTTCCTGTCCCAGTGCATGATGGGAACAGGGCAAACCAAACTACAAAAGCCAATTCTTACACTGGGAAGGAAACAAGCTCCCGGGGACCGGTTTCTGGCATTACAGCCGTCTTCGGCCCGGTTTGCTTGAATCCTGATGGTGCAATGAGCAAGGGTCTCACATCTGAGAATACCCTTCCACGCTTAGGGTGGACAAAAATATTTACAACAAGGGGTGGTGAGGGACAGAGTCTCTGAATTAAGCAGAAAGCTCTCACCCAGTCAAGAGATCAGGGCTAGATCCAACACCGTTTTTTAGCTCACTGCACCATCCCAGTTTCAGAACCTGGCTGTATGCAAATTAGTCTGTTCCTGTCCCAGTGCATGATGGGAACAGGGCAAACCAAACTACAAAAGCCAATATGGCTGAGATACCCGCCACCCCCTCTCAACACAATCCCCAAGGATGGGAAACCGGAAACAGTTCTGAACTTTTGGAAGACGGGAGGGAGTGACCCTCCCGGCCGTATTTATTAAAAATATGAAACAAAATTAAAACATTAAAATAACAGTTTTATATTATGTACAATTTCATTACCACATTGCGATGTTTGGCTAACCTTAACATATTCTCTAATACAAAGGTTCTCCTAGCCGAACTAACATCCTACAAAACATCTAACTTGAAATTTTGAAATTGTACATCCTAACGTTTAAGGGCCAACGGCAAGGTCGTAACCGGTGTCAAGATCCCTAACCAGAAATATCCCCCTCACTTGTGAGGGGCGACCGCACAGAGGTGTACCTCGAGTGCAACTACCAATTTCCCTTGACTTGACGGGGGCCCCAATAAACTCGACGCCACTTAAAGGTCGTCCGAGGACTCATGTGAGGAATCTAGAAGGTAGCGTAGACCCCCCCCCCAAACCCCACACAACTTACCACATCTGCCGTCGCAGATGTCCTGGCCCCGGGAAATTCTCCAGGAGGGGGCTGTAGCCCCTCCTACCCAGGAAGGGGCCTTGACCGCCTTTCCTTTCCTTTCGGCGGCCCATCCTTAGAAGGGACCGCCTTCCCCGTTGAGGGGCCAATGGCCACCTCCCTCGAGCGCTCCCATCCGTAATGGGTGACGCCCACTCATAGGGATCTTCCAATTAGTGCTCACCGATCATGACCTTACCGCCCGACCAAAATAAATACGACAGTTCTAAACTAAATGACTAAATTACTTAAACGCAGTTAACAGCAACAACTTTATTAAAAACATGCTACTGATCAACACTAAAGCAGGATTACTTTATTTGCAAAATATACCACAAATTGACCATTTCTTTATTGCATATTCAACGTTATCACGATAATAATCCGGACCTGCAAACAAAAGAGTTACCACATCAAACTTTATTCAAAACCACTTGCTGTCCTCAGGGGCTGGTGGGTGGGTCAAAATTGGCTCTTCGTTCCGTCTCGAGCTCACGTGCAGCGAGGTGGTGCAGCTTCAGAGCACAGGAACAAGAGGATGCTTCCTTGGCTTGTTGCTCTTTTTATCCGTCTTCAGGGTGGGCGTAAACCCGCCCCGGCCTGCCCCGAGGGCGTGGCCCGGCCGCGTCAGTGTCTAGGCCAGCCCACTCCAGGGCGGGAAAAGGCGCGCCCCGGCTACGCCGCTTCGGGCATACCAGCTGAGACTCGCCTCCCGCTCAAGATGGCTTCCCGGGGGGATCGTGGTACTCCGCCATACGCTCGGGGGGACCGAATGGTCGCCCCTTTCCATATGGCTGAGATACCCGCCACCCCCTCTCAACACAATCCCCAAGGATGGGAAACCGGAAACAGTTCTGAACTTTTGGAAGACGGGAGGGAGTGACCCTCCCGGCCGTATTTATTAAAAATATGAAACAAAATTAAAACATTAAAATAACAGTTTCATATTATGTACAATTTCATTACCACATTGCGATGTTTGGCTAACCTTAACATATTCTCTAATACAAAGGTTCTCCTAGCCGAACTAACATCCTACAAAACATCTAACTTGAAATTTTGAAATTGTACATCCTAACGTTTAAGGGCCAACGGCAAGGTCGTAACCGGTGTCAAGATCCCTAACCAGAAATATCCCCCTCACTTGTGAGGGGCGACCGCACAGAGGTGTACCTCGAGTGCAACTACCAATTTCCCTTGACTTGACGGGGGCCCCAATAAACTCGACGCCACTTAAAGGTCGTCCGAGGACTCGTGTGAGGAATCTAGAAGGTAGCGTAGACCCCCCCCCAAACCCCACACAACTTACCACATCTGCCGTCGCAGATGTCCTGGCCCCGGGAAATTCTCCAGGAGGGGGCTGTAGCCCCTCCTACCCAGGAAGGGGCCTTGACCGCCTTTCCTTTCCTTTCGGCGGCCCATCCTTAGAAGGGACCGCCTTCCCCGTTGAGGGGCCAATGGCCACCTCCCTCGAGCGCTCCCATCCGTAATGGGTGACGCCCACTCATAGGGATCTTCCAATTAGTGCTCACCGATCATGACCTTACCGCCACAGGCCGGATAGTTGACCGGCTATCCGGACCCCCCACAACACTCCTACCTAAAGGTCATGTCTTAAAGTCTTTAGCCAAGCTATACAGTCTCCTATGAGTAACTCGTTCCCCACCCGGGACAAATGAACACCATCCCCCAAATACATACTGTCACCAGTAATACAACCATGCGAAATAGAATGCAGTGTACTGGAACGGAACAATTTACTCACTTTGTTATTAATTTTTCTTACTGAATGATTCAGAGCAGAAACAGAAATAGCCCCCCGCCATACTTTTCGTGGGATCATATGTGACCATGCAATCGTGCACCCTGGAACTCTCCTCGCCAACCAACTTACAGTGGAAAGCATCGCCTCAAGAAGAAGTCGTCTACCAGTGGTGACCAAATCATTGCCCCCAAGATGTACTATGACTATAGACGGCGGTGACCTCGTCCGCCCTAGCAAACCCTCAAAAAATGATTGAAACTGGTCAATACAGAGTCCGCCCTTTCCGTAGAAGGACACACTGTACCCGTATTCCCCAGCCACGTGAATCATGTCACCTGCTTTGAATACGTCCGCGGCACGCCTCACGTATGAGTGGCCCACGACCCACACCTCCTTTTTCACAGCCGGTGAAGTCTGACCGCTGGCCCGGTGTTGGGTCGACTGCATAGTCCGCCCCGCCTCGTAGGCTTGCGCAACTGAAACCAAACAAAAACAAGAAGCGTGAGTACATCATTACAGCTTCACAACATGTGCAACCGCACATACCTCTTATAACAATTGGAGGACCAACGCCCCACACGTTTAACTTGTTCAACATTCAGACCCCTGGCTGTAGCCTCTGTAGCAGCCCCTATCCGAAAGGAATGGGTCCCAAACTCGCCCGGGTTCAAGCCCGCAGCAGTAATCGACATCGCAAGCACCCGCTGAAACTGAAACCTCGTCAGCGGGGTGGCGTCAGCGTGTCTCAACAAGGTCCCCCCCCATGATGCCACCCTTTGTGCTAAATATTCCTCTACACAACTCACCGGGCACATGGAGGACCAGGGGATCCTTTGTATGATTATGCAATCACCCATCGCACCCTGATCGGTCTTGGACCTGACGAACGAGACAGTCATTGTCTCCCCTCTGATCTGAACGTGCTCTTGGCACAGTCCCCCCATCACGTCCTGCTTGTTCCTCGCCACTAGTTCGCTTACCCGCATAGCCCCATGGAATGCCAGCGTAAAAGCGGCTCGGAATAACACTGTTTCATACTGGGATGAACATGTTGCAGGGAGTCTAGATAATAACAGGGCCAACCTATCCAAACCTATCGGGCGCCTTTCATCTACTCTGCGACCCTCAAGGCGTTGCCACCCACGTAGCGCTTTTTGCACAACGAAAGACGCTGTCGGGTCCTGGATCCCATGAGCCCTAGCCCACAAAGGAAATGGCGGCCCGATGCCTCTGGGCCGTAGCCACTGATTTGCCTGCCTGACGTAAAGACAGCAGGAATTTTACTACCAACTCCTCCTGGCCCCAAAGCTCCCCTCTAGCCGCCCCCAAAAAGGCCCAATAGGAACGGAACGCCCCTTCATATGCCTTCCTCGTCCTGGGTGCTAAACTCTCTCCCACGAGGTTCTGTAGGTCGGGGCACCGAGAGACCAGAGAGCTTCGGGAAAGGGTGCTGCCACCGGGTCCGCTGTGGGCAGAAAACCCCAGAAGGCCTGCATACGAGAAAGCGCATCAGCCGCCTGGTTCATCACCCCCGGGACATGTCTTGCCTTAAATAGTACATTCATTTGCATACACAATAACACAATTTCCTTGAGCAATCTCAGAATCCAATTGCATCGTGCTGCCTGGCTATTGATACACTCAACAACGGTCATGTTATCAGACCAGAATACCACAGAGTGATCTCTGAACCCCTCGGGCCAAGTTCTCAGGGCCACCAGAATGGGAAAAAGTTCTAGGAAAGCAATGTTACTTGTCAGACCACTATCATGCCACCATGACGGCCATTTTTGTGCTGACCAATGAGTGCCGAATATGGCACCAAAACCAATGCTCCCTGCCGAATCTGTCCACAGCCCCAGCTCCTCAGAGGACACGGCCGGTTTGTTCCAGACAATTCGACCATTGAAATCCGCCAGAAATGCCAACCAAATGCGCATGTCCTGGCGAACCTCTGCCGAGAGCCTTGTGCGATGATGACCCTCCTTCAGGCCGACCATGGCTTGAGCGATCGAGCGAGAAAAGGGGCGGGCCATCGGTATAACTCTTAGGGCAAAATTCAACTGTCCCACCAATTGCTGTAATTGATGTAGCTTAACCTTAGACTCACTTATACACATTTGCAGGGATGCCCTGAATCTTAACACTTTGTCACCTGGTAAACGAAAACAATCTTCTTCGGAATCGAGCTCGATCCCCAGAAACTCGAGGCAAGTCGAGGGACCCACAGTCTTACCTGGTGCCAATGGCACGCCAAACTGATTCATCAAGACACAAAATGCAGTCAAAGCCTGTCCACATTCCGGATCCCCGGCTGCCCCCAGAAACAAAAAGTCATCGAGATAATGCATAACATGTTGAAACCCCGTCTTCTTCGTGAAGACCCATTGCAGGAAGCAACTGAACTTTTCGAAATATGCACACGATATAGAGCACCCCATCGGCATACACCTATCCATGTAATAGTGACCCTGAAACATGAAACCAAGGAGACGCTGATCGTCTGGATGTACCGGGAGCAACCGGAACGCTGACTCGATATCAGATTTTGCCATCAGCGCACCGGGCCCCAGGCGATTCAATATGGCTACGGCCTCATCGAAGGATGCGTACCGCACCGAACACACTTCCGGGTCTATCGCATCGTTTACTGAAAGACCACGTGGGGCTGATAAATTATGTATCAGCCGAAACTCACCCGGGTCCTTCTTGGGGACCACCCCTAAAGGGGAACAAACAAAGTAAGCAACTGGTGGCACATTAAATGGACCGGCGACTCGACCTCGAGCCACCTCCTTCCCGATCTTTTCCTGTACCACGGTCGTATGCTGTAAGACCGATATCTGGTTTTTACATTTTGCTATACCCTGAAACTCCCCCACTGGGATGCGGAAACCATATGAAAATCCGTTCCGTAACACCCCAGCGGAAGCGTGATCCGGGTATTCGCTGAGCCAGGGAATCATTGCCATGGTATCAATCGGAGTAGGTAAAGGCGCCCCTCGGACTATGTCAGACCTGTTTGGCGCCTCCTCTACCCCCGTTATCACCCGTTTTGGCTCTGCACATGGACTCAGGATGGGATGATTGCCCACACCCCCCACATTCGTGCCTAAATTTGCATGACCCCTGGGGCCTAGTACATTTCCCCCTGTTAAAGTTCCAACAAACCCCCCTGTTTCCTGTGTTCCCGGTTGGCCTCGAGTGATTGTCGTTACTCGTACCTGATCGAAAGGGCGTGCCCGCATATTGGCGGGAGGATTCACCAACGTTACTCCCTACCAATGGCACCTTCAACATACCAGAATCCTCCATTTTGGACCAGGACACAGAATCATAACAATCCCAAGTTAAGTTTTTATCATGCTCTTTCGCTTTTCTGAAAATATTATCGTAACAAAACCAATGATTGCCCTCGTGAGATACTGAATACCCCATGATCCGTGACTGATAAATCGGCAATTCGGGCAGCAACTCGGGCCTACGTTCACCCAAGATGGATGTAAAATCCCCCCATGCTTTGCCCCAATTACCAATGTTTTCATTTACCTTAAAGGCGGCCATCTTTGCGCGCCAAACACTCGGATGCATGAGCTCCTTCTGGCTCTTAACATGCTCCCTCTCATAATGATCGGTAAGCAACGAGAAGATGTTTATATACTCCCCTGCCCATATCTTCTCCTTGATAGCCAGAGGGACATGTTGACCCAACTTTTCCCTTCGAGAGGGAGCCGACTCATCCCTCGCTATCGGCAATGGCCGCTTACCTGAACCGGAAGCTGTATCTGCGACTGGACCTGACCCAGGTGGTTTCTCTAGTGCCTTCGTCGCTTCCCTTGTTTCCCGCAGCTGCTTCATCAACACCTGCGCGTCGTCAGCCGTGGCGCCCTTGCTACCTTTTCCCAACCACGCTGCTAATTGTGCTGCCAACTCGGGCGGCATATCCTCCCCGGACACGGGGGTGACCACCACGGGAATCGGATTCCCTTCCTCTGGCACAGGAGTGGGTGCTTCGAGTGGGGTACAGGGAACTGGGACGTCTCCCCCAGCTGCTCCCCTTCTGGGCCTCTTGCCTTTTCCTCCTGGAGCTGCTCCTGCCAGAGGACGTTTCGGCCCCCCTTCCTCGTCTTTCTCCGCCATTCGCTTCTTTAGGTCGGTCACCTCCTTCATGAGAACACGCAGCATCTGGTCGGTAGTCATTCGCGTTCCCGCCTTCTTAGGCATTCTCCGACAGAGTATCTGCAAAACAAACAAGAAAGATTACAACGCTCAAAATTGGCTCTTCGTTCCGTCTCGAGCTCACGTGCAGCGAGGTGGTGAAGCTTCAGAGCACAGGAACAAGAGGATGCTTCCTTGGCTTGTTGCTCTTTTTATCCGTCTTCAGGGCGGGCGTAAACCCGCCCCGGCCTTCCCCGAGGGCGTGGCCCGGCCGCGTCAGTGTCTAGGCCAGCCCACTCCAGGGCGGGAAAAGGCACGCCCCGGCTACGCCGCTTCGGGCATACCAGCCGAGACTCGCCTCCCGCCCAAGATGGCTTCCCGGGGGGATCGTGGTACTCCGCCATACGTTCGGGGGGACCGAATGGTCGCCCCTTTCCATTCTTACACTGGGAAGGAAACAAGCTCCCGGGGACCGGTTTCTGGCATTACAGCCGTCTTCGGCCCGGTTTGCTTGAATCCTGATGGTGCAATGAGCAAGGGTCTCACATCTGAGAATACCCTTCCACGCTTAGGGTGGACAAAAATATTTACAACAAGGGGTGGTGAGGGACAGAGTCTCTGAATTAAGCAGAAAGCTCTCACCGGTCCCTGGTAGCTTGTCTCCTTTCTGGTGAAGAATTGGCTTGGTAGATTAGTCTGCCCTGTTCCCATGATGCACTGGGCCAGGGACAGACTGATTTGCATATAGCCAGGTTCTGAGCTGGGATGGGGCAGTGAGATAAATAATGGTGATGGATCAAGCCCTGATCTTTGGACTGGGTAAGAGTGGTCTGTTTAACTCAGACACTCTGTTCATCACCACCCCCTTTTTGTAAATCAGGTGTACACCAACATTACCATGTTTAGGGGAGGAGCACAAGCACTTTAGCACTGGTCAGCAATAGTAAATGGCTCAGAGTCCTGAGGCCAACAAAAATATACAACAACAATTGGAGTGAACAGACATTAAGGTGGGGAAGACCACCCTAAGGATGACAGGTCTAACATGGTTGTTGCAAAGTTAAAGTCACTAATTAAGAGATATTACTGAATCCTTAACCTATACTGCTGGATGGTTGTGTCAAGCTGTCTAAATTACAAGTCAGTAATGGCAGCGGCGGGTGGAGTTCCAAAGAACACAACTATTCTGCTGGACACCTCCAGCACCAATCGTGTCTGAAATCCGATACGCCATGGCGTATTGGATTGCGGGCACGATTGGTGCTGGAGGTCAGGAGGTGTCCAGCAGAACAGTGGTGTTCTTTGGAACTCCTCCCGCCGATGCCATTTCAAGCCTTAAGAAACACTGCTAATAAACTCTATATTTTGTTCCCATTTCGGAAATATATAGATTTACTAGGTACCTATTTTTCACTCGTTATACTTTATACCTGGTACACAATGAAAAAACCATTGCAAAAATGCAGCTTAGTTATTGGCTCTGGGTACCTCGGGCTCTTGGGGAACCTACAAGTCCTATATAACCCAGCAACCAGAAGGGTCTGATGGACTTAACAGTATACTGCAATAAAACATCTGCCATACTAAGAAGAATTTACAGGTCATAATGTTGGCACAAATGGCTGCTTTTTCAACTCAATTCCAATATTTATTTATTTCAATTTCTATAGAAAAACATTGAAGGATCTACACAAATGACCCTTTGTTGAATTCAGAATTATGCCTTCTTTTCAGTAATGTATAGTTCTCTGGGATCCATTATTGGTTTCACACCCACTTCTACCAATAACTGGAACGAGGTTGAATGCACATAAAATCGGATATGTCCCATTAAAATGCCAAAACTGTGTAGAAAATGTTGGTTTTCTGGCAAACATCTGCCTGTTTCTGAAAGCTGGGAGGATGGTGATTTTAGCACCACAAATCCTTAGTGGATAGCTTTTGCAGGGAAAAAACAAGACACTTTCTTCTGCAGCATTTTGTTCCCATTTTTCCTGAAACCCCCCAAAATGTGCTGTATTTTGGCCAATTTCTTGGTCCCTTATAGGGGGACCACAAACCCTGGGTAACTTTAGAATCCTCAAGACGTTAGAAGAAAAGGACATAAATGTGGCATGGATACCTTACGTGGACAAAAGGTTACAGGGGCCTAAGCATGAACTACCCTAAATAATCCAAAAAAGGTTTAGCAAGGGGGAAAGCCTAGCAGAAAAGGGGTTATGGTGACATTCTCGTTATTATATTATATGTTATAATCTGGATTAGTTAAAAAATTGGAGCATTTCTTGCAGCAAATAGTTAAACAAGTATAGGCAATGCTGATAGGTCTAGTTTTAAATTAATGTTGTATGGGAATGTGAAGCATTGCAAGTAAGTAGCCTGGAAATGGATATGTATTGGTGTAGAAGCAAAGAAGTGTACGATAATATTAGTGTAGGTTAAAAAGTCAAATGACAGTTGCACTGTCAAGCCAGCCTTTTAGAATGTATGTAGGTTAGTTATCGCCCTTTTCCCATCTGAGCTGCTGCCAGGGAAAACACCATAAATTATCTGATACAACTTCTGCTAAATCAAAACATGTACTCCTGTCTCCCAACATGTGGGTGGAGCCAGCGCCCCTCTCCTGTTGATTACCACATACTTGCCTGGCAACAGCTGCAAAGTCAAGCCAGACAATAAAAAGTAGACAGAATGTTTTTTCAACAAAAAACAGTGCCAGCAAATATTAATGACATGCCGTAATCGGGTACAGTGCATTTTACCCATGAGTCGATTTTCTGTTTTTAACTGCTCTGAAAAATATATACACACCTTAGACAGATTAAAGTCTGCCTTTAGTTGTTAAACAATTAATCCACAAACGTATTACTAGATATCTTTTCTATGCTTGCATTGTATGCATGATGAAGCTTGTCTCATTCCAATGTGGCTGACAGTAATAAGAAACCCCAGTCACTTCATAGTGGTTAAGAAGTAGCCGTCAAAAGAGAGCAATAAGGAAGTGGGAGTTTTTTTCTCTTTTGTCTCCTCGCTTCCTCAAAGCATGCATCTGCAGTGCTGCCTCATGTAAAGAAGTGACATTTTGATGAATAGGCTGGTGGAAGAGCACACGTAGCACTTATCCCAAAAACAAATACTGTTAGATATTTCAACTGTTTTAAACGTATTCCAATTGAAACATAATTAGTAGTTTAGCAACTCCGGCTGTTCCAGCCCACAGTTATCACAAGTCGGGAATAACAAACAATTTGTGCAATAATCGTCCAGGTACAAACATACTTGTTTTTTTTCATTTACCGTTCTGTGCTGTTTGTACAATAACAATTCCTGTCCCCCAATGTATGAACAATTTCTTTGAAGCAGGCATTGTATATGCGCATTACTGAACGAAAAGACATGCTTTTCTTATATGGTGATTGATTCTGTTTAGTCATATTAAGGTATTTGTGACAATATTCATAAAAAGCAACATTGACATCTAGTGGTGTACTGCAGACATTTCTAGTATCATTTCGACTTAAAATTCCTAATCAGTCTGCCACAAATTCAAATGGCAAACTATCCACAATCTATTACATCTCGTATTTTTAACAAAACGTTACACAACACGCTGTGCATATGATTGTTACCGACATGAATACACATTTTTATTAACAAAATAGCTTAGATACGAGTCCAACTAATTATCTGGATTCACTAAGATCAAGATCAGTGTTTGTCAGAGTTACATAGATTTCATATTTTAGGAAATGGATAAAATATACATATTTAAGACATACATTTTCCAAGGAAGAAATGCATGGGATTGTTTGTTATTCTGCATCCGAGTAGATTCATAAATACTGAATAGAAACTGTGGCATATGAGTTTTTCTTTACTTGATTTGCATAAAGAAACAGCAATTGTCTAAATAAAGGTGAAAAAGAAATGACATAGATATATCTGCAACAGTATTAGATATTATCTTTTGCCGAACTGGTACAGGAAATCATAAGCAATTCTGCAGTCATTTTTTTTACATATATGTTGCTTTTGTTACCTATACTTCAAAATATAAGTTTCAATTTACAATCAGTCATGTGATTGGAAGCCCCACATACTACATAATTTCATTCAAAACATGTTTTCCCAGATTACCTAACTGCTTTTTGCAAATGGAACAGTATTTTGTAATCTGGCCCATGTAGAAATCGGTCGTTTCGCAAAACACTGAATTGCAGCCGGACACAGAAACAACAGCCTACTAACAGCCTGATTCATGAAGTAAAATTGCACCCGCAATCGCAGCGAAAATGCAATTGTGGGCGCAATTTCCGTAATCGGCATTCAACATCAAAATTGCGAACTCGCAAACACATAATAGCGAATTCGCTATTATATTCGCAGAATCCCGGTAGGAGAGCATTAGCGAATCGGAAAAAGCGACAAACCACGGATTCTGCGAAATAAATAGCGAATTCGCTATACAATCGCAATCGGTATTCATGAAAAATCGCAAATAGCGAAAAACCCAAAAATCGCAGTTTGCGCCGCGCAAATTAAGCACAACTCAAAGCAGGTGGGAACCATAAAAGCCATGCAAAAATTACATTTAAAAAACCGTTGGCCAATCACCAACAGGTTCAGGCCTGACCAATCACACATAAGGACAATCAGCAGCAGCAGCATTAGGAGTTCCACAATGTCAGGAATGTACATGGTGGTGAGGCGTCGAAGGCTACAGCGATTAGCATGGAGGAGACGCAGGATCCAGGACAGGATTTTCCGCCAGTGGGTCACCTTGCTGGGCCAAACCAGAGAGCAGATATATGCAAAATACAGGCTGAATGGGGAAATGATAATGCAGCTAATACAGGACCTTGACCCCCTGATGCAGCACCCAACAAGCCGTACCAATGCGGTGCCTACACATGTGCAGGTATTGTGTAGCCTGCACCTCCTGGCCTCCGGGAGTTTCCAGGGGATAGTAGCGGCTGCTGGGGGGATATCCCAGCCCACCATGTCACGCTGCCTCCACACTTTTGTTGACGCCATGCTCACCCAGCTACACAGTCACATCAAATTTCCTGCCAGCCAACATGAATTGGACTTGACCAAGCTACAATTCTACAATGTAGCCCATTTTCCACATGTACTCGGATGCATAGACTGTACCCACGTCGCCATCTGCCCACCAGCTGCCACGGAGTATATGTTCCGCAATAGAAAGTCCTACCACTCCCTCAACATCCAGATGGTCTGCAATGCTAAGACATACATCACTGACATTGTCGCACAGTACCCAGGAAGTAGCCATGACTCCTTCATTTTCTGGCACAGCAGCCTCCACACATGACTGGTCAGGGGAGAGTTTGGGGAAGGACACCTACTTGGTAAGTACACTTTGTCGACAATGTCACATTGCTATGAAGTAACAGCGCAGCACAGGCAATCACCATCTGCTCCTCTCATTCAGGTGACAGTGGCTAAGCCCTCCGTGAATACCTCCTGACCCCAAACCTCAACCATGCTACACCACAGCAACGGCGCTACAATATTGCACACATACGGACAAGGAATTGCATAGAAAGAACATTTGGCCTGCTCAAGAGCAGGTTCCGCATACTGCACAAGACAGGTGGGGCCATGTATTACAGTCCTGCAGTGTGCTGCTGCATTGTGGCTGTCTGCGCAATACTACATAACATTGCAACCAAGCGCCGGATACCTGTCGACATCTCTGGCAGTGAATCTGAAGGGGACAACCGGCCACCTGCACAAGCGCCCCATGAACGCGGGGAGAACCCAGCTGAAGGCCACAGACGTCGCAACCACATCACAGTGAACAGTTTCTAGTGCACCCTCTTCCCTCACCCCACAAATCACTAATGCTTGCAAAATGTAATAATGACACAACGCTAATGTGTGCTGCAAAATAAATGTATTTGTTTCAATCACAAAAAAGGTACCAGTTCAACTATCTTCCACTAACAGTATAACTGCATACTGCAGTGTCAAAGGACAGGGCAGGCTTATAGTCAGCCTGTGCCTGTAATTGTCAAATGTACTCAAGTGCGCCTCCTGCGCGTTCCACTCAAGCGCCTCTGAGGCGCATCCTCTTCCGGGACATCTGGACCTGGCGTGGGCCTGGTGCTGCGCCTGAGTGGCGGGACTTGTGAGGCAGAGTGGCTGCTGATGCTGGATGCCCCCTCACTGACATCATAACCCCCAACAGTGGCAGGTAGAGCAGGAGGGTGTAGTGCCCTAACCACCGTGGTCAGGTGCTCCAGGACCCTGGTCATGTCCTCACAGCACTGGACGAGTTGGTGCTGCTGTGCTAGTGACCGCCGCGACAACTGTGAAGTTGCATTGGCTGCAACATAATTGGACCTGCTGTAGGAGGCCAGCCGGCTCATGAGCTGATGGTGGCGCCGGCGTGCTGCACAGCGCTGAGTAGTCATCACAGCAGTGTTGGCCTCCATGGCTGCAGTCATGCAGGCCATTCCCTCCCCCACACCTGCCATGGCTGCAGTCGTGTTGTCCATGCGGTCCCCCATACCTGCCATGGCCGCCGTCATGCGGTCCATGCGGTCAGACACTCCGGCCACATTGCACCCAATCTTGTGGAGCTGGAGCTGAATGGCACCTTGCTGCCGTGCCTGGCGCTGATGGATTCTCAACATGTGTCTTTCAACCCTCATACGCGCCAGCCCCTGTCCACTGCCCCTCCTGCTGATTGCTGCAGTGGTGTGCTGGCGAGACCTGCCACGCGTGCTCTGCTGGCCAGACACTGTGGCTGGCCGCTGTGTTGCAACTGTCGTGGGCCCACATGTTGTAGCACCAGCTGCTGGTGGTGTCACAGCAGGCGTTGCTGGTGCGGCAGGGACTGGAGGCACACTAGTTGCGGGCCTGGCTGCGGCTCTAGGTGGTGCGCCAGATGCAGGGGGCACAATAGTCGCAGGCTTGGCTGTGGCTGTAGGTGGTGTGCCAGATGCAGGGGGCACAATAGTCGCTGGCCTGGCTGTGGCTGTAGGTGTTGCGCCAGATGCAGGGGGACAATAGTCGCTGGCCTGGCTGTGGCTGTAGGTGGTGCGCCAGACGCAGGGGGAACACTGCTGGTGGACCTGGCTGCTGGTGTTGTTGCAGCGGCAGGGGCTGGTGCCTGTGTTTGTGGTGGCACCTCCTCCTCCTGGGCCTCCTCATCAATTTGCAGCCTTTCGCTGTCGCTGCTTTCAGCGCCACCTGTGAGGGTAAGTGGACGATCATTAGTTGCATGTATCTGTCAGACGTGCAGTTGGTACATGCATGCTGGGTGACATTCCCTGAATGGCTGTGGCTTTGTGTACTTTGGAACCTGTCTGGCTGCATTGTGGTACTACTACATTGTGGCCACACTACATCTCCCAAAATGCTTCAGGGCATTCCCTGATGTGCAACAATGGCATGACTATGGGACATTATGGGAGCCTATTTGGTCATGGACATTCATAGGGGACAGGGTCGCAGTCGCATGCCACTTACCTTGGGTGTCTTGGGTGGTGCGGGATGAGTCCAGACATGTGAAGCCAATGCACGCCTCCCTCTCAAGGGTGTCTTCCACCTGGTCCTCCATGGGTGTGTTAGGAGGGACTGTAGGTCCGCCACATCCAGTGCCCGATGACTCTCCAAGGCGCTCCGCCACCTTCTCTTTGGCACGACCTCGGAGGTCGTACAATCTTTTTTTCAGTTCGTCTAGTGACCTATCGGCCACGCCCACGGAGTTGACGGTGGAGGCATTTCCCTGCCAGATCCTCCTTTTTTCTTGCTCCGGGACCCTTCTGGAGTCTTTACCAAAGAGTCTGTCGTGGTTGGCCACCACCCCTTCAATCAAATGTTTGAGCTCCTGCTCTGAAAATTTGAGCTTCCTCTTCCGCCCTGTGGTGTTGTTGGGGCCAGGAACAGGTTCCTCTGACATGGCAGCAATGTAGTTGCAGAGTACAAATCACCAGAATAGCAGCAGCTCTCCCACTTGCTCCCTCGCGGTCTGCCTCACTGTGGTGAATGGGGGTGGGAACTGGCTGCTTCCTGGTTGTGATGTCATCACTGTGCTCGAAATGTGACTTCCCGTTTTCCCGATCTTGCGATTTTGCGATCTCGCAAATAGCGATATCGCAAATAGCCATATCGCTATTTGCGAGTTCGCAATCCCGACGCGGGTAGCCGGAAATAGCGATTTTTCTGCGATTATCGGTAATCGCAAACGGAATTTGCGCCCGCGTGCGAATCGCATTTTTTTATCGCTAATCTTCATGAATTCAGATTGGCTATTTCTCAATAGCGATTCGCAATTTTTCGCTATTTGAGAATCGCAAAACCCATTTTTCATGAATCAGGCTGTAAGTATTCATTAGGCTTGTCGCAATTTTCAAACCCCTCTGCTGTTGGCCCCAATTACAGGGATCATGGTCTGTAAAGGTCAGCACTGCAGGCCACCATGTCTGTGATTGTGTACACATAAAGAAATGGTGTTCAAAAGTTGGTTATTAGTATCAGTAAGTAAGCATCTACCACTGGCAATAAGCCTAGGGCTCAGTATAGGTCCCAATCAACTATTCCAATGCTCAACCCTGGATAGCTTGGCTGCAAGCAGGTAGGCTTAACTTAGGAGACAGGTTTGTAAAGCATTTAAAAACACCAATTCAGTCAATAACAAACAACACACAATACAAATACAAACCAATATATAAAATAGAAAATTATTTCATCTTCACAATGATATAAACATGAGAAAACTCCACTGTTGGGAACTGGAGATTACAATTTGAAACTATTTAACACTCTATAGTGCCTAAGAACCTATTGAGCCACTCTGGGACATCTGGTCGTGCTTAATCAGGATGTAGTCAAAGTTTGAAGCCGACCGCGATGGAGCCCAGCTTGGATACCCCTCGCAATTGGCCTCTGTCAAAGTTTTACCTTCTGACTTAGAAATTTTCTGGAGCTTTGTGTGCCTGGGTTCCTTGATGCAATTCACCAGTCCAAATTTGGTGGAGGTTTGCCTGCTTGCTTTTCAAGGAGCTTCTGGTCAAACTCTGAAAGTCGGACCTCTGAAGCTTTATAGCGGGAAGAACCAGCAGGTCCGGCTGGCTCACGGTTGAAGATGGCAGGATTGGCTCTCATAGTTCAGCCGGTCTTCTTATGGAGCTTTTCTCCAAAGTTGCTACAAATTTCTGAAATTTCTTCCTGAAGTTTGTTGTGATGGTCCACAGTGTCCGTAACACAATCCATGGGTCTGGAACCTTCAATATGGTCCTTGAAAGGTTAAATCACAATTCCCACTATGCACCTGGACCAAACCCTTACAAATCCAACATATGCACTTCAGGAAGGGGGTTCTTGGTGGTGATGGTTCAGGTAAGTTCGGGTAACCTGTAGCTTGCAGGGAGTCCACTCTTTACTCCTCTTGAAATAAGGTACATCCAAAGGGCTGTAGTTCCAGATAATCCAGCAGTCTCAGTCAGTCAGAATGCAGGGCCTGATGGTGCAAATCAAGTTTTCAACTTGGCAAGCCGTCTTCTTCTTTTAGTTTCAAGCAGTAGATCTGAGAGGCTCTGCTCTTCTCACATATTTAGTCAGTCTCTGGGGTCAAGCAAGAAAACACTCCTGCCCAATGAGACTCAGGGCAACACCCCGTAGCATGTCCACTTCATCCAAAGTGTGGCTTAATGTTCTCCCAGAAAGCACTACTCTTCTGAAATTTAGTATACCTGTAATCTCAGCAGAGGAACAAAAACTTGCTAAAACAACCTCCAGTATGGCTCATTTCAATATCTTATCTCACCCTACCATCTGCAGATTCCTTCCATAAGCCTACATCTCACTGGGTTAAAAGGGATCGGGGTAGCTAGACCAGGCCTACTCCACTCTTGTAGCTCATGGTTTATGACCCTCCCCCATGCTCTGGCATCCCTGTGCAGCAGAGCTTTCTCAACAGATAGCCCCTCTCTTGTTGAGTCACTTACCACTTCATCATAGCAGGCTGCCTAATCCGGTTAACTCTGAACAATCACATAAGACCACAGGAAGGCTTAATTTAGAATTACAGAGAAAAGGTTCTCATAATTATTTTTCTGTACATTTTAGGGTATTTTCAATAATAGCATATTATTGGATTTATCAAATAAATTCTCCAAAGTCCTTCAATTGTTTTTCTTCAATTCCTAGCGATAGTTAGGCATTCATAAACTATTGCCATGTTATCTTATTGGGCTAGACATGGCCAATGGGGAAACTGCAATGGACAATTTGTCCATAGCCAGGGCATATGAAACATCTTTTATACGGGTCCCGCTTACAGTTACATGTACCCCAACCCATGGAACACCTAAGAGATACTTTAGGGGTCCTGAATATGCATAAATAGTGTAGATCTTCGTTTCGCAGTTCTCCTAGCACCAAGTTCGAATTTGGGAGGAACTTTACTACAATGGGGAAAGTGAAATGTGTAATGTCTCTGCCCCAGGGCATTTAAACATCCTTTATAATGGCTGTCTTCATAAAGACATGACCTCTCACCCCTGGGACACCTAGGAGAGACCCTGGCTGTACCACAATGTCACCATATTGTAGTCTATCACTTTGTAAGTGCCTCTACCACCAGAGTTGAGTTTGGACACAATTTACCTTTAAAGGCAGTGCTGCAATACAGGGCTGCTTTTAAAATGACCTCAGGCTCTAAGCAGAGCACACATGCAAGTGCAGAAAGGGCTGCTTGCCTCTAAACTGCCATGTCCTATTAAATATTAGGGACTTATAGGTAGTTTTAATCTCCCTGCCCTATTATCTACTAGGGCACGCATAGGGTTGGTCATGCCAATCATTGGTGTACTTTAACATATAGTGTACCCTAAAGCATGTGTATGTTTTTACTGTGTTTTCAACATAGCACTGGCCCTGGGCTTGGTTACATAGAGTCCAGGAGCATCAAAGTCAATTGAATTAGTATTATGATTTGGACACGACATCAGGGGGCAATACTTCAATACCTGTTGCAAAAGATGAGTGTTTAAGTATTTTCTGATGGCAAGGAGGCTGAACCTCTACCTGCAATGAAGAGGAATTGAGTAACAATTAGTTGTAGTGAGACCATCACGCAATTGCTTCTGTGCAAGTTTTGAATTTTGGTACCTTCATTTTCAAGGTACTTTTAATTCTGAGCCTCTCAGTCAACTCATGATGTAGAACATGTCTGCTAGACAGGGTGAAATATTTTGGTGGATGGCTTTGCTTTAGCCATTTGGTGCCTATAGCATGTCTCTGATCACTTGAATGGGTGCAGTTGTTATTTGGACTTTGTGTATTCCTTCTAGAGAGCCACCCACAATGTGAGCTTAGGTGTGTCTCAATGGGCCATCTCCGGCAGGATGCGAGGGAGTAGCTGGGCACAGCCTCACTCCCAACTCAATAGGCTGTGTCTCGTCCACACACAAAGGCCTGCATACCCTCCTATCATGAGTTTAGAGCCAGCTCAGGAAAGGAGGACATCAAAGCCATCTCTTTGAAGCCTCCCTCACCTCAAAGGCAACATAGGGTATAAGTACTGGCACTCAGACACCACCACTCCAGTACATTTCTGAAAGTGTCTATACCCTGCCATGAAGAAGGACTGCTGTACTACTGAAAGGACTATAAAAAACAAAAAGTAGTGAGGCACCCTCTTTAAAGACTGTTATTTAATCCTTTGGTTCAGTAAACGTCTTGGGTGCACAATGGGTATCCCTCCCCCTCTGGTCTGAGGGAGTCTAGTCAAAACTCTGAGTGTAGCACTACGTTGGACGTTACTTAGTGTCCCCTTGTTGCACTCCGATGTAGGTTGTAGTAACCTTTCTCAATTTCAAAATAAAGTCCACAGTTTTTTCGTTGTTTCTTCTTATAAAATGAATTTCATCTTCCTGCGTATTCAAAACATCATTATGATGAACTCAAATAGATGCATGTATGTCGTAGATGGTTGGTTCTTGGTATCACAAATATTTAACATGTCATGTCAATCATCCCTATGCATTTTGGGTCATTGGACCCTTCATAAGGGAACTGTGTTTCCTGAAATCAAATGGATAATAATAATCAAGCATTTAGACCCCTCTGTCCAGTATCGGCTCAAGTATAGAGTTTAGCAATATCATATAGTGCTAAATGTGGTATATGCACAAAAGAACAGTAACTCAGTGATGCGGGTGAACGTGCTTGCTTAATCGTGCTGTTCGTAGATAAAGAAAAATAATAATGGCCCGAGTTACCAAGGAGACCAAGGCAATTCTTATGTTTTATAAGGTTCTAAGTGCGATAGCAGTAAGATTTAAACCACGCAGTGGTGAAAAAGTGCAAGAAATACAATGAGACCCAAGTGGCCTGTCGATGATTTAAAATGACACAATGATAAAAAACATAGAGAAGGGCCGTAAAGGGGTGGTGAAAAAGAGCAGATAGTGGTGCTTGCTCTGGACATACCTCTGCGGCCATATTCCGATAAAAAGTTGAATGGTGTCTGTGTCTGAAATGTGCACGGCTGTTTTTTAAAAAGAAATCGAAGTGATGGAAAGCGTACGGGAGGTGCCTGATAGACCTCGAAAGAGGACAACGGAATTCTTAGTCCCTTAGTTAAGTGTTCCGGAGGGGTCCGTTTCTTGACTTAGGGAGTACATTCAATTGGTATCGTCAATGGAAAAATCAAATGTATCTGCACAGTGATCCGTAATGCTTGTACTCTTGTTGTATGACATGGTGAATCTATAGGTGCTCTCACTTGCAGTCACAAGCATTATCAAAAAAGTCTTCAATAACAGTTTGGTTCTCGAAGTTGTTACACTACTAGAAGGAGTGGATAATAGAAAAAGATTGTTGCAGAAGGAATTGATATGGATAAAAAGATTGGATTCTTGTCAGTCAAAAGGCCTCAATTACCGCATAGAATACAGTTGTTTTTTATGATCCTCTGCTTACATATTATCATTGTACAGAGCATAGGGTGTTTGTTTTATTCATTTGGCTTATGCTTACTCAACTGGGACACAACCTACTCATGCATCCACAAAATCACAGCATCATACCTTTGATCATTGTTTCTTGATACTGTTTTTTATTTTTACTAACTACTTTGCTCTTCTGCATGGCAATTTTTAGTTCCCACCGCTCACTCATTACAGATGTTGCCTGCCGTCATATACAGTTTCTCTTCACGGCACTTAGAACTTAACATTCCCATTTTTTTGTGTTCACACACTCTCTCATGAGCTTCGCGTTCTACCTTTTTAACTCCGTGCATATTCGCAGTTCACCCTTTGTTACTTCTTTAAATAGACTGTTTTGCATACTTTCACCTATCCTTTTCACTGAGGATAACTCTGTGTATCCTCACAATATGGCGCCACCCAATACGCTTCCAACTCCTGCTCCTAGACTCTCTCATCTGTGAGTCTAGCCTGCCAAGTGGTGTCATCCCAGTACTGGACCTTTGGAAATATGTATAGTATGTATTGGTGGTTTTGTAGCGCGCTCAATTACTCACAAGTATCCTCGCACGTAGAAATGCTGAGGAGGCAGGGATATCTAGAGAAATTACAGTCATAGTTTAAAAAGGTGAGTTTTAAGTGCTTTTTCAAAAGGATTACAATCAAGGATAGTGCGAGGTGGCAGAGAGAGAGAGAGAGAAACTCTGTTTATTTAGACCATAGTCTTTAAAGATCGAGATCGAGTAAAAATCAGAACATTGTACAAAATGAATCAGTATCAAGACAATACAAACATTTTATAAAATCAGACAGTTACTTTCTGTACAGCTCCACATATCTTCTTCTACTTCTATTTCATGAGTAGTCTAAATTATAAAGTCTTTAAAATTTTAAAAACCCACTATACATAATAAAACTGGAAGTTATTATCTTTTGAGATAAGCAAGTGCTATACATTTAGCGTTGTTCATTTGCCGTACAGTCTAGGACCTATTGGGCTTGTCTCACCTCGGTTTTTACCCTTCAACTACTCGCTGGTAATGGAGTACTGGTAGCTTCCTCCCTATACCTTCTTAAGCATTTTCCTAGCCAATTGGTTGACCCCTTTCAGATAGTTACCAAGTGCGATTGCTATATCCAAATGTTCCATTCCTATCAGTAATTTGGTTGCTTGGGCGCGTAGTCTTATGCCATATTTTATAAATAAGTGTCGTAGGAACCTTTTTCCCACTTCTACACACGTCAAACAATCAAGTAATATGTGCAGCATTTCACACTTGTACCCCAATCCACATTTGCATATACCATCAGGATATAACATTTCTGCCTTAACTCTCCCCTCCAATAGCCAAGGGATGGTACCACGTCGGATTTTCAGAATGTCGCACCTAAAACCGTAGTTCGGCAGGGTTTCAAAATACAGATATCCAGCCTCATTTTCCCATGTTTCTATCATGTTTTGGACTGATTTTTTATTTCTCAGGTATCCTAAGTCTTGCGTTCTGGAGTGTTCCCTTCCTTGTGCTCTTAGTGCACTCTTCATGAAATCCCCGTCTAAGGAGTTCGAATTTACACCCACCTTTAGACTACAAATGATCTCCTTTATTTTCCTTTTTGCCTCTAACGCCCATCTTAGGTTGCTGTGACGGATCTCCTCGTTGCACCAATGTGAGACCTTTTGGGCGTTTCCAGAATCTTGCCATCAGTCATTGTTGCCTGGGTACTCCATCCTATCATTCTTGTTTCTAATCTAATTGCCTGTATCATTGCTGACTTTGGCAGGGACAGTAGCATTTTTAAGGCCTTACCTTCCTCCCGATCCCATCCTCCTTTACCACTAAAGAGGAGCACCTCTGCACCGTACAGCACTTGGGGGGAATCATGGCTGCATACACCTTTAGTAGGGGTTTGTGTGACATATCCCCATAGTTTTTATTGAATTTTTAATGGCCATAGATGGAGGAAGATGCTTTTGCCTTTTGGTTTTTCCAAATGTTTATCCCATTTTAAAGAGGATTCGAACCATAGACCTAGGTATTTATATTCTTTTACCGTTTCTAATTTTGTTTTATCTAGATACCAACAAAAGCTATTAGGCTTTTTTCCAAAACACAGGATCTTGGTTTTTTCCATATTTACTACCAATAATTTCTCCTTACAGTAATCATTAAAAGGATTTAGTTTTCTCTGTAGCCCTAGCTCTGTCTGGTCAGTGATCACTAGGTCATCTGCATACAACAGGCTTGAGACCTTTCTTCCACTCATTCTGGGGCTTGCACTATTTTCCACCGCCAATGCTGCGGGCAGGTCTGCTAAAAAATTTGAAAAGAGGTGGGAGGCTAAGCCGCAGCCCTGTCTCAGCCCATTCCCTATTTCTATTCTCCTTGTCAATGCTCCATGTGTATCTTTTATTACTTGGGCCCAGTTCCCTCTATGTAGTTCTTTTAAGATTTCTAATAGGCCTACTGGGATTTTATATTTGATTAGGGACTCCCATAATTTCCCTCGGTCCACCGAGTCAAAGGCTTCCCGGAAGTTGACGAAACAACAGAACATGTTCCCCTTTTGTTCTATTGACTTCCGGGCAAGAGCCCAAAGGGCATAACAATGGTCCACCGTGGAGTGCCCTTCTTTAAAACCCCCCTGTTCCACCGGGATGATTGAGTTCTCAAATACCCAGTTTTTTAGTTTGCCTAGCACTATTTTTGCAAATATCTTCCCAGTGTCTAAGATAATTCGGAACATGATTGCAAAAAATTCCACCCACCAGTCTGGGTGTGTTTTAATTATCTGAACTGGGAGGTTTTTCTGACCTGCCGCTCTTGTTAAGTTCAAGCCATTTATCGTTTTTTTTTTTTACCTCAGTGACTGAAAAAACGAGTTTTATATCTGCTACCAGACCGCTCCAGTCTGAGTACAGATTCTCTTCCCGGTTAGTCCCGGGTCTATATAAATCCTGTAAATACTCCTCCCATGCTGCTTCATCTACTATACAATTCATTGACCCTGTCCGGTGGTCTGCTGCTGAGTGCACTAGCTTCCAAAACTGGTGTGAGTTCTTTGTTTCAATTGCCTCAAGTAGTTTTAGCCAGCATCCCTCTTTAAATTCACTTTTGCCCTCCTAAAAAGCATGTTATATTCTCTTTTCAAGGTTATTAGTGGGTTTACATTGCCCTGATCCTTCTTTAGGAGTTTATGGCGTGTGATTCTCCTGACTTCTCTTTTGCTCTGTTTTTAGACTGAGGGAGAATGTTCCAGGCAGTGGCTGCCTTAACAGTGATGGACTGGCCACCAAGGCCGGATCGATTTAAACGGGGAACAACCAACAAATGTTGGGAGGTGGACCATAATGGGCGACTCGGCGAATACCAGGCAAAGCGAGTCCTCAAGTATGCGGGTCCTTGGTCATGAATGGCTAAATGCGTCAGGGTGAGAGATTTAAACACAACCCTTTGTTTGACCGGGAGCCAGTGAAGACTACGCAGGTGTTGACGGACACTAGATTGCCTTGAGATATTGAAAAGGATTCTGGCCACCGCATTTTATATAACTTGGAGACGATTGGTGAGATAAGCAGGAATACCAGAGAAGAGGGCATTTGAATTGTCAAGGCGAGAAAGAATAAGAGCCCCTGCCACTGTCTCTTTGGCCGTCCTTGGCAGCAGGGGAAAAAACCTACGGAGGGCTTTCAGAGTGCCAAAGCACCCACAAGTGAGCTTTTTAATGTGCTCCTCAAATTTAAGGTTTTCCCCAAACTCAACTCTTAAGTTCTTTGCTGATTTGCCAGCCGCACTCGGGAAGGGAACATCAGGTGGAAGTGGGTCTAGGGTGTTTGCCAGCGGAACCAGGGCATTGTCTCTACTGAGCAATGCATCCCCGAGCAGAACCAATGCATCTCCTCGGCTGAGCAACACATCCCCTAGCAGAACCAACTCATCACCACTGCGTGGATTAGACCCATCGCAAAAGACTTGCATCACCACTGCAACACGCATCTGGGGACCGAAGCATCACCTTCAGTACTGACACTGGATGATGCTTCCCCGGACGCAGCTCCTAGCATATCTCTTCAACCACAGCTTTGACACTGACGTTGAAACTCTGTACTTCAGTTTCAACGCTCATCTGAACCAAAACTCAAGCTGCACTTCGCATCCTCGACTCTGCATCACAAGCCTATCAACAAATTGGAACTGACACATTGCCTCAGAAGCATGACTGATCTTTGATGAATTACCAGCATTGGGTCTGGCTTTGAAACCCAATGGAGTGATAGATCATATTCATGCATTCTCGAATGTAGCTGTCTTTGGAGAATAAAATGGATATCAATGAATAAGTTAATGTATTTTCCTATTTAAGTCTGGTGGTGGATTACTCAGTTTTTGTTGACAAACCTTTGGGATGCATTTATCGGATAGCTGAAGAATGTTTTGAGAGAGTTAAATACCATATGTTGATGTTGTTCTTCATCTGGTCAATCTTTACTCTCAAACCAATATGGCCATTAGGACAGAATCGTGCAGAGCATGGCTGAAATCGGGGCAAAGTGTCAAGTGCCTGCTCTGCTCAGCTCAAGAACATGAGCAGTGTTTTATGGAAAGATAGGTGCTGGACCCAGGTATTAGCATAGGTGTGACAATATGTAAAGTCACTAATGATGACATTTGCGATGGAATCATTTATAACATGTGTAGGGTCATTTGAAATGAATTGAGGAAGAGTTATTGTGGTGTTGCTTACAGTAACTGGCAAATTTGAGTGGTTTTAAGTGTAAATATGACTTCTGTATCATTTATTCTGATCAAAGATTTAACACGTTCCGTGCTTATGATGGAACCATGCTGTTATGAGCCACGGGCAGCGTGTGTTCATGATGACGTGGTTCCATCATGCGGCTTACGCTCCGCCCATGCGGCATTAATTCCCCGCCTCTGCAGGCAAATTAATTAGCGGAGCAGGGCCGTGATGAAACCACACCATCATGAGCACAGGCCACCCGTGACTCATGACGGCGTGGTTCTGTCATGAGCAGAGCGGCGCCACGCTCATCCCCCCTCCCCTCGCTCTGCAGCGAATTTTGCCGCTGCAGTGAAGGGGTTAAAAGGAATGTCTTTGTTTGTTTATCTAAACACTTCAACATGAGTAGATGTTAATTAGAAATTAGTTTATTGAACAGCACCAAAAAACACACCTGCCAAATTACTTGACAATACTATGACAAAAAACTAGAGAAAAACTTTTATAACAAACACAGCGATCAAACCACATACTGCAATATTGTTAGAAGATACCTCTATTTGTCCATTGAAAGGAATTGAGGAAAAGGGGTCAAAGAAGTAATAGCAGTGTTGGAATAACTAGAGCCAAAGCCTAAGCCCACGCACTCTGTGCTTCACTCCTCCAGAGGATTCCCATTCCAAGGCTCACTAGCCAGGGCCACAAGTGATCACCGGCTCCCAAGATCCATGCTTTTCATATCAACCTCTCCATTAACTTTCCCCTAATTTCTCTTCTTTCTTGCGAGAAATGCGCATGTGCGGGCGTCCGCGCATGCGCATTACTATCCAAGATGGCGGCGCGAATCGCGCAATAACGAGAGGGAGGCTCGGGGACGCGGCGGACAAGGTAAGTGGTTTTTAAACATTTCTAAAATGTAATTTAAGTATTTAGGGAGGACGGGAAGGAGGCGGGTGGCGGGCAACTGGCGTGCAACTTCTCTACGCCCGCGGGGTGGGCGTAGTGTTGCCTGCTACGCCTACTTCGCAAATGGCGAAGTAGGCAACACTACCCACTCCGTGGGGGTAGCGAAGTGCTACGCCCAGGGTTACTCAAAAGAAGGCGGTACAGAAGACAAGGGCAGTTTCATGACCATACAAGGACATATTGGAAGGGATAATCGATAGATGGGCAGAGTTAAAAGTCTTTGGTAACTGGTAAACACATTCCTATCTGGAACCAATTAGTAACGGTCACTGGCCGTACTGCGTATGTCTGGACATGCTGGAAGCAGGGAATACTAAAAATAGCCTGTTGCCGGGCAGACTTCAGGCGCAGTTGACAAGAAGATAGGACAAAGCACATGACGAGCACATGGCAATGTATGGCATACAAAATGGCTGATGCAAATACAAAATGGAGTCGGCACATTTGATAAGATAATGGTCAAACAGAGCATGTCTTCTGACAATGCTTAACCTAATCGCCATTGATTTACAAAAGACGACCCTTTCAGCATTAGCTGAAGACATTCGACTTCCTGGGAAAAGCTAGATACTCATCCCTTATATCGATAATCATCATACTAGCTATCTCCTTTTTCAAATCAATCTGTATTTTGACTTCTGCAATATTGTTTTTGGTCGGTATGCAAGCAGTAACGCACATAGAACATATCATCGGACTGCACTGAATACATATACAACAAGTGAAGATTATTACAATTATTATACATAGGGCTCTTAATACTTTCCAGCCCCAAGCAGAAATCAGAGTCCAAAGCCATCCTGTAAAAGTCCATGTACCATTTTCTGTGTGAAGGTCTGCAGTGAATTTATGAAGTTTATTAATTGCTTTGTAGATTGATGGGGTGTGGTCAGGTATGAACATGCAGCAGCTACTACCTATAACACAACATGCACCACCTCTACCTGCTAGCATAACATATAACACCATTCTATTCTGCAAAGCTACAATTCTAGCAATTTGCAATTCTTCAGTGATGTTTCCTAAAGCTATAGCTGTTTGATCTGTTACAGCTTCCACTACTCTAGTCAATCGTCGCACTTTTCTGCTGTTCAAGGCAGCACCCACAAAAAAGAACAATCCTAAATTAAAATCTAAATATTGTTGTAGGCTAGAGTCGTTTTGATCAATGCTATCAGTAGTCAAAGTTCTCTTGTATCTATTTACAGTAATATTGTTGAACAATTTAAGATTTCGATGATACAATGGAGGTGCCAGAAACACAGTGGGCAATAAAAATGATACATAACAAATGCCGGTCCAGCCGGCTGGCAATCGATAATATCCACGATTTCCACACACAAAGTAAGTATTGTGTGAAGCTGAAAAGGTACTATTAATTAAGCCATCTATATTCAATACAGTAATACATTCACTGATCCCAACAGGGATATGTCCAATGCTCTGTACACATAATTCTGCTTGAGTTTGAGTAACAGAAATGACAAAATGTTTAGCATTGGATGAGTCTCTTGTGTTGGTGAAGATATATATGGCGTTGAAATTTTGTCCGGTCGATATTCCTACCACTCCAATTTAGTTTAATTCGCCTGGGGATACCCATCTTTGTCTTGATGGCACTCTTTATTTAACCGGAAAAGCAGTCTGCCCACTTTAGGCTTCCTGGTCGCAAAGAGCAAACTATTCCAGGCTCGACAAGAGCCATTATGTGAAAAAGGGAGAGGTATAAACGGTGTACCTCCTTTCTTTTGATGTCCAGGCATCATCCCACAAATCCAACAATTTGTAGCATTCGTAGCGATGTGGGTGTGATGCAATATTTGAATGAAGGTATTATTGAGATAAGATTGTTGACGTTTCAATTCTTGATATGGGAGCGTAAAGAAATAATGCTCCTCTGATGTAGGCGTAGTAACAACAAACAACTCACGAGCAGGAGTTGTCTCCTCAACAGACCATGTTATTGTCGCTGCAATCACCAAAGCAACAACAAACCCTATAGCACAAAAAATCTTCTTCTTCTTTTCCATTTTAGTCACAACACAAAACAAATCTTCCTGAAACTAAAGTAGTTGTCAGAGCTCTTACCCCTAGGTAGCCGTTGATTTCTTCACCACAGGCCTAGACGGGTGTCACTACTCTAAAGCAGGGCTGACCCCCCCCCTTGCCACATCGGCTCTCCGTTTCACTGAGCCAGGGAATGCTCAGACAACTTTCACAAATGCTGCAGATTTCTCTCTCGGTCTCAAATTAAATCTTGTTGCTCCAGGGATTGTCCGGTCCGAGAAGAACTCCTCAGATCCATCAGGTGTCACAGCACGGCCTCTCTCCGCAGTCAGAACCTCTCAATGGTCGGTCAACACAGCAGGCTCCACCAAAGTCGGGATTACTCGGCGACAATGGGTACCATGGACCCAATTTTTCCGGTTTGTACCTCAAACTGCTGTTCTCGGGGCAAGTAGCACTTGCTCTGGCCCACGCTACCTTGGCTCCAAACTGCTCAACCTCTCAAAGGACTTTAGAAGGACGAAGTCACCAGGCCGGAGGTTGTGGCCCTCACCTGTGGATCTGTCAGGAAGTGCGTCTCGAACCTGTTGATGAATAGAAACCAAGTTATCAGTTAATTGTGCCAAATAGTCATTCATTAAGACACAAGGTACCTCATACACAGAACTCGGTTTAGGAATTCCCCAGATATTTATGGGCCTACCAAACAGGACCTGATAGGGTATGAGACCTGTTCGAGAATGAGGCACTGATCTAATTGACAGCAATGCTAGAAGCCTTATCTTAGCTAATTTCAGTTTCAGAGTAGCATTGTATCTTTCCACCAATCCTGCTAAGACATACTTCAGATTATTACAATGTTCAAGCTGAATATAATTAAGCATGGGCGAATTTTGCAAGTTCGCGATCCGCGAATTTGTGGATTTGCAAATTCGCGATCCGCAAAATTCGCGAATTTGTGCGAATTTGCGGATTTTTGTTTTTTTGCGTGTTCGCAGGGATTTTTGCGTGTTCGCGGGGTTTTTTGCGTGTTCGCGAGGATTTTTGCGTCTTCGCGAGCCGCTTGCATAGCGAAGTTACCCATGCAGTCGTTTATGGGAGAGGGAGAGAGAGATAGATAGATAGATAGATAGATAGATAGATAGATAGATAGATAGATAGATAGATAGATAGATAGATAGAGAGAGAGATAGAAAGAGAGAGAAAGAGAGGGAAAGAGAGAGGGAGAGAGAGAACAAGAGAAAGAAAGAGAGGCCGGATCTCTGAAGGGCCAGATTCCTGAGTTGCCCCTACAGAACATACAGCTTTTTATTTTTAATAAATTGCATATGAAAATTGTGCTGTAAAGGTCTCTTTTAGTTTAACCCCTCCTGACAACTCAAAATGGGTGTATTTGCCATCTGTAGCAATTAAAGTTCTTGAATCCAGTATATAAAGTAAATATAATTTATTGTAGATTAATCCAAGTTAAATGATCAATAGATATAATGATAAAAGTCCCACCAGGAGCAGATCTTCTCTCGCTCAACCTGTCTGCCATCAACTGTCTCTACCTAGAGCAGTCAGGTACTTAACATTCTAGTATGACATCAAACATTCTATTACATGCAGTGGCTAAGCAATGGGGAAATCTAAGTAAGGGAAATGTAAAGCATGAGCAAGATGTAACACATCCCCTTTCCTTATAAAACAACAAATAAAGATAATGGAATAAATTGCATTGCATTCATAAAAATATAACAATTGAAATATAAGATGGATTGCATTTACATTTTAAAATATAATGACCAAAGGAACACATTGCGTTGCATTCTTAATTAACAGTTGAAATGCAAGAAGGATTTCATTTTCATATTTAATGACCTTTCAAATCTAAAGGCCCCATCCCCTTTCCAAAGAGAAAAAAAAAATGTATCCACTAGAATGAAAATAAGGATCACAAGTATAACTTAATAAAATCCACTAGAATGGAAAATATGGATTAAATACACAATAACATCCATAGGAATGAGAATGGATGGGTCAAATAAATAAATAAATATAAGCCAGATAGAGTAACCTGCGGCTTCTCAAAACAAAATAAGTACAATATGAACACCTCTAAACATAGAGCACTTGCGTGGTTCATAATAGCCAATAGAAAAACTTGTGGCTTTTAACAACATTGCAAAATGGAACTCCTCAGAGTCCATAACCAGAAAATTTAGCAACTACGGCTCTTCTAAACATCAGCAACTGAACCCCTCAGAGTCCATACAAGCAAATTGAGCAACTTATTGCTCTCCATAACAATAGAACCATTGAACTCCTCAGAGTTCATATCAAACAAATGGAGCACCTCAAAATGAGCACTGATGTGGCTCCTCAACTACACATCTAATAAATCCCAACTCCTCAGAGTTCATAAAAGAAAATGGAGCGCCTCAAAATGAGCACAGATGTGACTCCGCAAATTACATATTTAATAAATCCAACACTAGGACAACTAATCCTCTGAAAAGAAAACCTCAAAATAATTTGAGCACACAGTGGTTCACAACAATAAAAGAAAATGCAAGACTCTACTCAATAACACATGTGAACTCCTCTAATATTTTAGAGCACTAATTAACCTGGTACATCAAAAACAAGAAAGAACAATTATGAACACCTCAATGGAAATTGAGCACCTAAATGGTGGTTCAAAACAGCATATCGATATCAAACATATCTGCAAATAATTACAAAAAAAATAAGCGAATTGAGCACCCCAACAACAGTTGAGCACAGGCGTGGCTCAATCCAATAAAATAAACCAACACAACACCATTCATAAATAAGAAATAGAGACATGTAAAAGTAACATAAACATCACCAACACTGTGAATTATGTTATCAACAATAGAATAAATAAGATGGTAAATATGAATAGTACATTCCGAAGTGTGAGCAGCAGTCTTACTTAAATAGTTGTAAATAGCTGTAAATAATTACCAAACATCTTTCTTAATTAGCGAGGCCTCCGTTATAGAAATACCTAGCTTAACATGTTTCCAGTGTCAGCCACCAAGCAAATGATTTTCAGACAGAGGATAACCCCAGTACTAAATGTTAGGGCGCTCAAGTCCGTCTGCACACTGCCCTCTAGTGTTTTGAACGTGCTATTGCACAAGCTACAGCTGAGTGAAGGAAACTAACAGGATTGAAAACTCCTCTGCCTATACGGAACACATTAATATACTTGAAGTAAAATAAAACACAATGAGAAATTTTCTTATCTTCAAGTTCATCTTCTTTTCCATATGTAAACTCCTCCGTTGAATTTCCTCACAGCCTTTAATTACTTCAGTTTCTAAAATAGAGAAGCAAGAAGGAAGTGACACAAACGTGACCCTGACGTGATAACGCTGACACGCAAACCCCTCTCTCCTTCAGTTGGAACGTAAATGACGTGAAGCAGACTTCTTGAAGAATGTTTGTGACGAGTTGCAGTGCTTCACCAAAACCAAGCACACATTCAAATACGTCACCATTTGCAACTTGATTCCAGCTCGAACACAGCTCCCAGAACAACGTTTTTCTAACAGACTAAAGCTGATTCAAACAGTGACACGATGATTCAGCACCCTCTATCCTTCGTCAACTTCCTTTCCTTGAAAACCACTTGACTTTCCTGACCTTCTCATGAAAACTTCTTCCGCCGCTGGGGAAATAAACATTTCTTTTCCCATCAAGCTCACAGCCGCTGGAGAAGGTAGATTTTCTTTCATTTATTTACCATTCATGTACCATGCTGATATTTCATAAGAAAAAAAACGCTGTTTAAACGAAATTAACTTGCAGCTGTTCAGAGATTCTTTAGAAAATAATACTTTGACAATTGTGGAGACAGTTCCTTGAATAAGTCAAATAATCCGGAATTTAAGTCTTTTACTTGACTTTTACTTAACACGCGATACTTTAAGAGTTTAACCACTGCCTTCCAAGAAGTTAACTCACAAAGTTCAGCTGAATATTTTCTAATATTGCTTGCACAGCTTTTTTATAAAAAAAAATACGATTAGCATGACAGTTGGGTTGCCAACAAATCACGCAGTCAGAACTTAAACACCCTGGGATGGGAGGCTGTCCAGATGACTGGGGACACTGGTGGGGCTAACCAGGGCGTTTTAATTAATTTACCTTTTCTTTTCAGCTTTGAAAAGTTCCTTAGTTGCAGTAGTAATACATTAAATCCGTCTTCCTTCCACGCATAAGTTCAGTTCTGTACCTCGTCGCCAATTTGTAGCAATTAAAGTTCTTGAATCCAGTATATAAAGTAAATATAATTTATTGTAGATTAATCCAAGTTAAATGATCAATAGATATAATGATAAAAGTCCCACCAGGAGCAGATCTTCTCTCGCTCAGCCTGTCTGCCATCAACTGTCTCTACCTAGAGCAGTCAGGTACTTAACATTCTAGTATGACATCAAACATTCTATTACATGCAGTGGCTAAGCAATGGGGAAATCTAAGTAAGGGAAATGTAAAGCATGAGCAAGATGTAACACCATCCTCTCCCTTCTTGCTGTTTTTTATATCTGTAAGTGCTTCCTGATGAGGTTTAATTCCTTGGACAGGTGCCTCGTTGCCTACTTGTAACTATTCTCTGACCCTCCTTCAAGGGTCAGAGCAGGGTCAGAGAATAGTTGCAAGTAGGCAACGAGGCGCCAGGAAGCAATTAGCAGCAGGTGTCCAAGTTGAAGTTAATTTGTTTGTAACCCTTTTGTAAAAGGTTACAAAGAAATTAGGTTCAACTTTTGCACCTGCTGCTGTAACCCTTGCTTGGCTGAAAATTCGTCCCCGCTGATTTGCGGATTTTACCGCGATTTCGCGAGATTCGCGGATTGCAAAATCGCGGAAAATCCGCAAATTCGCCTGCGAAACCGATTTTACGCCCACCCTTAAATATAATCCATCTGCAAAACTTCAAAAGGTGCAGTCAGTGTAGCGAATCCTCCTGCTGGAGTTCGTGTCCCTTTTCTAGGATTAAATCGTAGGCAAATCATACAGGAATTGACTACTCTCTTAGCTGTGCTAGCAATTTCTGGATGCGCCCAGATTTGTGTAAGCAATTTCACTATTGCTGAAGCTCCAATATGTACTAGCCCATGTGCCATCTGAACCATAGGTTGTACAAAAGCTACAGGCAACTTCCATCTATCCATCTGCTTGTTTCGCCAACAACCTTAATCATACAACTCTCCATCCCTGGACCATTGCTCTCGTTCTTTGTCAGAAGCGGTCCTCTGTATCTCTAGTACTTCCTTCCTAGCATCATGCTACCGCTCAGCTTGTGACTTCACTACATACATAGAAGTAGTGTCAGGCTGCATCGCAGTCTCACGTGCCACTCGATCTACAAAAGCATTTCCTTGTCCCACCCTATCTGTCACCTATTTATGCGCACTGCATTTCACTATATCTACTTTCTTTGGATATGTTAATGTAGTCAAAAGATTATGCACTAGTTCTCCGTGCATTATCTGCACCCCGTGTGACGTCAGAAAGTCTCTTTCCTTTCATATCAGGCCAAAATCATGCGCCACTCCAAAAGCATAGCGGCTATCTGTATATATATTCACACGCAATCCTGTACTAAGCTCACACGCTCGCGTTAAAGCTATTAATTCCACAGCTTGAGCTGACTTCTGTGGTATGCGAGCTGTCTCTACTATCGTGTGAAGCGTAGTAATTGCATATGCGGCTGAAGTTGTATAATCCGGTAACTTCAGACAAGACCCATCAACCCACAATTCTCCATCCACATCTTGAAGAGGTGTATCTTGCAAATCAATACGACCCTTTGTCTGTTCCTCAGTCTGGAAAATACAATCCTGTGTTTCCTGTGCCTCAGGCTGAGTCACCAGAAATGGCAACCATGTGGCTGTGTTTTTTGTTGCACATCTCTTCAATATAATGTGAGGAGCTAACAACGTCAACTCGTTTCCTGTCAGACGAGCGCTAGTTAAGTGCTGCGTCTTTGTTTGATTCAAAAGGGCATCAACAGCATGAGGTACCAACACCAACAGTTTATGTGATAAGACTATCCCTTCACTCTGACGTATTGGCACAGCGGTTGCTGCAACCGAACGAAAACAACCAGGCAATGCTCGAGCAACAGGATCAAGTACTGCTGAAAAATTTGCACAAGGGCGTTCCTTATCATCATGTGTCTGTACTAAAACTGATAATGCACATCCATCCCTCTCGTGTACGTACAATGTAAAGAGCTTCGCATAATCTGGAGTACCTAACACTGGTGCTGAAAAAGAGCTTGTCGTAACTGTCGAAAAGCACTCTCACATTCATCTGTCCAAGGGACGGGCATTGGAGTGTCTTTTGTCAAAAGTGCTAACAAACGTTTAGCGATATATGAAAATCCTAATATCCATTGCCTACAAAAAGAAGTAAGACCTAAAAATGCTCAAACATCTTTCTGTGTAGAAGGTACTGGTGTGTCTAGAATTGCTTGAATGCGATCTGATGTGAGTGCACGCCCCTCCTTAGACAAAAGGTGACCTAAGTAGGTTACCTTTGGTCTACAATACTGCAGTTTTTTTCTCGATACCTTATAGTTATGTAAGGCAAGGAAAGAAAGCAAAGACAGAGTACATTTATCACATTGTGCAGGTCTATCGGCTGCCAACAAAATATCATCAACATACTGAATGAGCACCACACCCTCGGGTAGAACAAAAGAATCAAGTTGTCTTTTCAATGCTTGACTGTAAATACTAGGACTCTCAGTATAGCCTTGAGGAACTCCACAAAATCTATACGATCGATTATTCAAAGTGAAACCGAACAGATATCGGCTTTCAGGATGAATAGGGATCAAAAAGAAAGTGTTCTTCATGTCGATAACAGAGAACGTAGTTGCAGTAGGTGGAACTAAAATAAGAAGTGTTGTGATAACAGAAACCACTGGATATTGCGGTACCACTATCTTATTCACCTCCTGTAAATCAATAATAAATCTGTAGATCCTAGTATCAGTGTCTTTCTTCAAAATTTAGCGAAGTGAAATTTTGTCCGGTCGATATTCCTACCACTGCAATTTAGTTCCATTCGCCTGGGGATACCCATCTTTGTCTTGATGGCACTCTTTATTTAACCGGAAAAGCAGTCTGCCCACTGTAGGCTTCCTGGTCGCAAAGAGCAAAGTATACCAGGCTAGACAAGAGCCATTATACAAAAAAGGGAGAGGTATAAACAGTGTACCTCCTTTCTTTTGATGTCCAGGCATCATCCCACAAATCCAACAATTTGGAGCATTCGTAGCGATGTGGGTGTGATGCAACATTTGAATGAAGGTATTACTGAGATAAGATTGTCGATGTTTCAATTCTTGATATGGGAGCGTAAAGAAATAATGCTCCTCTGATGTAGGCGTAGTAACAACAAACAACTCACGAGCAGGAGTTGTCTCCTCAACAGACCATGTTATTGTCGCTGCTCAGTATAGCCTTGAGGAACTCTACAAAATCTATACGATCGATTATTCAAAGTGAAACCGAAAAGATACCAGCTATCAGGATGAATAGGGATCGAAAAGAAAGTGTTCTTCAAGTCTATAACAGAGAACGTAGGTGCAGTAGGTGGAACTAAAATAAGAATTGTTGTGATATCAGAAACCACTGGATATTGCGGTACCACTATCTTATTCACCTCCTGTAAATCAATAATAAATCTGTAGATCCTAGTATCAGTGTCTTTCTTCAAAATTGGGAATATCGGACTAATACAAATGTTAAATGGAACTTCCTCAACAACTCCAACTTCAATGAGATCTTGTGCAATTCGTATGAGTGCTTCCTCACCCTCCTGTGAAGTTCGATATTGGGGCAAACGTGGTAACACAGCTCCCTCCTTGACACTAATGTGTACCGGTCGAATAACCATCTGACCCACATCAGTATCTGAAGTAGCCCACAGAGTATCAGGTAGGGAGGCTAACGCAGTGTCCTCTTGAACAATACAAACTCTGTCTGTTACTGGATAATTGTCATTCAAAATCACACGCACTCCTTCAGGGGAACATCTTATTGTGGCTCTGAAATACTTGAGCATATCAAGACCCACAATATTGTCTGCTGTATTTGGGGAAAGCAAAAACGGGCATGGAGCAGCAAACTTATCAACATGAAATGCAAGTGGTTGTGACAATGGTCTAAGGGAAGCTGTTCCATCGAACCCTATTGATGTAATCGTTAAGCCAGACAGGGGAGCCATTGGAACCAATTGTTTAGACAAAGTGCTACGAGTAGCTGCTGTATCAACCAGAAACTGATCAGTAGAACCCAAAACATGTGCTGTAACATAAGGACCCCTCTGATCTACTGGAACTGCAACTGATTCCTTACCCCATCCTACGCAATCCTCTGCATTAGCAGAATCATGCAACTCAGGCTGCCCATAATCAGACATCTGGTATTGGTTGCGCCTATCAAAAGTATTGGACCCATTTTGTACCCGCACATTAGAATCAAACATAGCACGATCGTTCATAGTACCTCTGGGTCCTGAGTTCCCTGAGTGGTTTCTCATGGAACCTCGGCCACGGACATAGCGCTGCGAGCACAACAATGGACACTCATCTGCCCAATGACCAAATTTACTACAATACGCGCATTGATTAATGGCAAAAGAGGGACGAGTATAAGAGGAATTAGAAAATCCTCATCCGCCTCTATCGTTACCTCGAAGAGGTGGACCATAAACTTGAGATAACATAACCTTTGTTTTTAATACTTTAGACTTTTTATCCTCGTTGCCCTTTTTTTCTAGTTCCTGACGCTCGTAATATTGAGCCATCGTCAGGACGGATTCCGGAGAAGAGGTGGTCCAAGAGCTTTTGCTAGCTTTCAAGCAGCTAGCCACTTCAGGTAATAAATTCATAACATACTTATCTACAAACAAGTGTCGGCCCGTATCGTCCGTTAGCGACTGGCCACTGAAATCATGAAAAGCTTCCTCAAACCGTGTGAAGAAATCGGAAACTGATTCATCTGTCTTTTGCTTACAAGATGATAGAATAGTCCAATCAATCTTTTCTAGGGGGGATAATCATTTATAACTTAGCTAAAATTGCACCGGGAAGATCTAAAATCAACTGACATGGCTTTTTCGCTGGTTCCCTGTCCTCACCTTCCCTCTCTATCTCCTTCCATAATGCTCCATACGCTGCGCTATCATCTATTTTACGCACGGATCTCCACATATCGGGCGGCAATATTAGCCTGAAAAATAAATCAATATCAGCTAAGGTCATGGTGCAAGAATTTAAGGCTCCCTCAACTTCCTCATAGAAAGCAGCAGGATTTTTATGCGGGTCAGGCAATGCAGCTTTAAGTGCCATAACATCTGCTCTATTCCAGGGAGTATATACCGAATTATCAATAAAATACCCTTTAGCATCTACAGAATATTTATCGTCACTTGTACCCGTTCCTTTAGGAGGAACATATAAAGGCACGGCCTCTTGCATAGGCTTTGCATGCACTATCGCGGTCCTATCTGTTTAAAAAATAGATGATTGTTTCCCGTCGACCAATCCCGCTCGTTCATCTGTTCTAGCTTTCCGTCTCTCCTCCCGTAGCCGAAGCGCCTCATTTCTAAGTTTAACCAGCCACCTGATCGTATCAGTCACCTGGGAAAGAGTAAAAAGACCTTTATGTAATTGCTTACAATCGATTGCCACATCATCAGGTTCGAGAATATCAGAAACTTTTCAAAACATGTCAACAACATCTTCTGCAAAATGCTCAGTAAAATATATCTGCTCTCTATCTTGCCATCCCTTTAAAGTCTCTAAAATATTAGGAACAGCAACAATAACCTTAAGTGACTGTCGGGCAATCTTTCTAAGTTCAACCGCACGATCGACAGGAATCATGGAGAGGGTGTCACGTATCATTTTATAAGCCCCGGAATCCTCATCTTTTGCCAGAAGGCACGGACGGAACGACATACGGAGACGGAGGACAATCTAACAAAGAAAAGTAATCTTGCAGTTTATTAAGGACAGGATAAAGAGGTTGTCGAACAGCATATTGGCCAGATATTTGTTATCTGCGCCCCTTCTCCTGTCTCTCTTCCAACTCTTTCACCTCCTTCTTTCTTAATTCTTGCGCTTTTTCATAGACATTCTTCCGTTGTTCTTTGTCAAATAGTGCTTGCTCACGTTTCTCACGCTCACGTACTTCTTTCACCCACATTCGCACACTCTCAAACATATCTTGTCTAGATTTTCGCTTAAACATACACTGTTCCACATACTCAATCTTTCGCATATAAAAACGACCCATACTTCGGCGAACATAACGCAGGTTCCTTTCGCGTGTATTTGCTCCACAATGTGCTGTACATTATAGAAGAAGGACCATATTTTATGTACATCTCTCTATGAGGCGTCCCCTCTGGGGGAGCCGGCTGCGATTCCTCAAGACTTAACCGGTTATTTCCACAAAAGCAGCACAACCTACAAAGTGCGCTAAAAGCAGGCATGCCAAAAATAGTGCAAAATATGCAGTATTATAATCAAAGTAGCAGTTAAAGTATCCGTAATACGTTGTGCCGTTCAAATCAAAATCGCATTGTGGAGAAAAATCTCCTCATTACCTGCCTATATATGTTGCAACACATATATTTCACATACACATACACATCATTGACTAGTCATTCCAAACCAAAATTGCCACAGCAAGCGTATCCTAAAACTACCTTGCCACTCCCAGGCTTTCAAATTCCACAGCAAGTACCGTACAACGGTTCTTACCAATCACAGGGCATCCAGAATCCAACTGCCAAGTTCTAAATTCGACCAAACGGCCACTGCACGGCAAGCCAACAGAAGAGATCTCAGTCGAGGAACGGCACCGGTCTCCTCTGGCATGCGATCGCGTCCACAGCGAGATTCCAATCCTTCGTCACGACCACTCCTTTGGACATCCGAGTCACTGATGAGCCCCACGTGTCGGGCGCCAATTTGTTGTAAGCAAACCGCAGCTAGGCCTACTTAGTGCAAGGGGTTCGCCCTTCTCTGCACAGAGTCCTCAGACCTTAGGAAGAAGTTGGCAATGAAACTGGAAAATACAAAAGCAAAGTGTATTAAACCTTTAAAGGTGGTACTACAGTGCACACAACATCCTTCAGTATTGTATCGAGTAGCACACCGAACTAAAGCACATGGCCCCTTTTATATACAATGGGGGGCTCAAAAGAAGGCGGTACAGAAGACAAGAGCAGTTTCATGACCATACAAGGACATATTGGAAGGCACAATCGATAGATGGGCGGAGTTAACAGTCTTCGGTAACTGGTAAACACATTCCTATCTGGAACCAATTAGTAACGGTCATTGACCCTACTGCGCATGTCCGGACATGCTGGAAGCGGGGAATACTAAAAATCGCCTGTTGCCGGGCAGACTTCACACGCAGTTGACAAGAAGATAGGACAAAGCACATGACGAGCACATGGCAATGTATGGCATACAAAATGGCCGCTGCAAATACAAAATGGAGTCGGCACATTTGATACGATAATGGTCAAACAGAGCATGTCTTCTACTAATGCTTAACCTAATCACCATTGATTTACAACAATGTCTCCTAAAGTTGTAGCCTACTTCAAGTAGCTTGAGGAGACCTTGAAATACCTTCACCACTTCATTTCCTGCAAACCTATCAGGTCAATCAACATTTTTTCATCTGAGCTGTGCTGGATCCAGCAGGTCCGAGACTGGGACATCCACAAACTATTCAGCATCTTGACCCATGTGTCTTCCTTCATAGTTCTGGTGATAACAAAGGTTTAGAAGGCAAGTGGGTTCTTTATATAACCAGCATTTCTCTTGACATCCCAATGTCTGAAACCTAACTGATGCCACTTCTACACCATTCCTAGCACCCTCTTATTCAGGCCCTTTAGCTTTCAAATCAATGGCTTTGGTTATATTTCGTATTGACTTACAGTGTATTTTTAGATCACATCAGTTCTGACTAACATCTATGCTTCTCATTGTCTTGAACAAAGACTTCTGGTGTCTTTCTGTTTTATTTTTATACATTGATCTAAAAAGGTTTAAAGAAAAAATCCTTTGTCTTCCAATTCACTGCTGTTTCCCTAATTCACGTATGCAGCTGAAAAAGATAACATCCTAATGAACCACAGATTGACCCCCTAGCTTTAAGCTTTAAGTAGCAGGAAGACAACTGAATGTCACAAGTTGTTGGGGGGAAATAATTTCAAGCAAGCAGGATGAGGTCCCAACCCAGAATTGGGTAATCTCAGAAAACTGAGGCCATCAGTAATAGGGGCAAAAATGCAGCATATGATTACATTTTATGTGTAGACCAGCCACCTGCTCTAGTCCCATCTCTTGACAGGAACATGCTACCTCTGCTCCTAAATAATCTGGGGATCTCCACATTCCAACACTCCATTATCATTTCTAGCTACGCTCTCGATCCCTGCTGCCTCCAGAGCCACCTTTGACTGTTACCCAAGAATGAACAATGTTGCTGGCTTGTATTCTACCATATACTTAAACAAAAAGGGGTAACCCTGTGTCCCTCAGAACCTGGGTATTGGTAGTTAAACAAACAATTGGTTCTATCGGGTAGGACAAATCTCTTTGAGAAATGCTAGTATATGCAAGAGACAAAATCAAAGGAACTCTCTGATACATACAATTGCAACTGAGAAATCAATGCTCCAGTTGACAAAACACAACAAATGATATTGCCAATTAGTGAAAAAAGTGCTCAAGTGTCAAGGTATATGTACAGTGAAAATCAATATATATAGTTATACAAAAAGTGATAAGTGGGCCAACTTGTCAATTGTCACTGAACTGTAATTATATGTGATGGTCGTAATTTGTACTGATTGTTTTGTCACTGAATGAAGTAATTCAGCACAAACAAAAGTGAATTCTAATTATAAACACTCTTAAATTCAATACCTGGCTATATCATTTGTTTTGTTTTGTCAACTAGAGCATTGATTTCTCAGTTGCAATTGTATGTATCAGAGAGTTCCTTTGATTTTGTCGCTTGCATATACTAGCATTTCTCAAAGAGATTTGTCCTACCCGACAGAACCAATTGTTTGTTTAACTTGTATTCTACCATAGGCATCACTTAGCACTGTGCTTGGAGCAAGACCATCTAATAAGACATAATGAGTAGGTGGCAGGCCACATCAAACATGGCTGCAGGAGCCACAATATATTTGCAGCACCAATGAAGAACAGATTCCTCATCCTAAAAGCTGCTCTGGTGGAGTCACATAATGGTGTACATACACATGGGGAGTTGAGGCATGTTAGTTTCGGGAACATCGGAAATCTGCAGCAACATTAAACCACGGCCAAGCTGTGCTCCCCACGACTCTTTTTTAATAAAGTTTATTTCAAATAGTTGTTCAGGTATTTTGTGCTTTACTTCATTCAGCGGGTTTTGTGAGCAGTGCCTAGCATTTGGTCATGCCTTGCACGGAGCTCCTATTCCACCCAACCAAGCCGCCACATCCTTCAGCTGTAAACTGCATGTTGTTTTTCTGTATCAAATAATGCACCCCCACAGTCAAGAAAAGAATAAAAATGAGAGCATATGTTTTTAATAAAAGAATGTAAGAACAGGGAAAATGGTCTTTGAAAGCTGAATTATATTGAGACTGATAAACTGTGCAAGCAATTTTTGTCTTTGTTGAAACAAGTTGATCAGTCTTTTGCATTCCTACTGCCTTTCATATGCACTGATAGATTCCACAGTGGGTATATTTGTGTCCTGGCTTTACAAATGAGTAGATTTGCAGCAAGATGTTTCTGAAAGGTTCCACATTTCAGAAAGCCAAAATGTTAAAAAAAAGTAATGAATTGTATGTTTAAGCTTCTTTTCTCAAGTTTCAGACTGCACAATTTTCATTTAACAGTCCTCTTTAACTCCCCTGTAAGGGAGATTGACCATGTCTCTTTGGATGCAATTTAGACCACAAGGTAAATAGGGCAAGGTTGTATATTCTTCTGTGAATAATTAATGACTTGTGGTCATTCACATTTTAAGGTAAGAGAATTACTAAATTTCATTTAGATTTTCATTGAAAATAAATATAAATATAAATTGGAGAATTTGCTGGGTCATGCAGTAAGATCTTGGCCTTAATAAACAACACAAATTAGAGAGCCATGATCCAGAAGGGATGATCTGGCAAACTATTAACTGCTTAACTAAAATTGTAGGTTACTAGGGGTAGATGATTACTGAATCCTAGACTCAGCAGTCGTTGTGTGCGACTAGCTAGGTAGTCCTGGTTATGAATACTGTCTAACTTATCCCAGATTAAGGTGTCAGAGGCATCATATTAATAACACATATCTAGTCACCGAGCCCCTCCCCTAGCCTGCCTACATTAAGAACTAATGGCGCTGACGCGCCTCTACAATGTCAGACGCCAGACATGCTGTCGAAAAGTTGTATTATTCAAGGGAGGATTTATGGCCCATTAATGAAGTGGTTAACCCGTACGGCCAGCCAGGAACCGATACTATGGAAGGGCCATTTTGCTGTATCCATTGCAGCTTCAATTCCTATACTAAATTGACTCCACCACTTTCTTTGCTCCTGCATAGGCCTTTTATTTAAATTTTGAATGTTAACTGTCGCTCAGAGGCTAAACATTATTTAAATGTGCATGACTTAGTACAGAATGAAGCTCCTGTTGTCTTATTTTTCCAACGGAAACCTGGCTCTCTGAGGATTTTGTTGTGGAGCTAGGCTTAGCGCTTCTGCCTGGCTATAGTATCCTGACCTTAAATAGGATATCGAGAGGTGGCGGTATCGTGGTGATTTTTAAATCGCATTATGGTTGTACTTTTGTCAAAGAGCCCGTGGGTGCAATCTCCTTTAGCACCAAACATACCATGTCAGGGCTGTCGGTCTATGGCCCACCTGGACCAGCTAAGGAGTTTAAATCCACACTCATTGAAGTCGCCAGTGTCCTGGCAATGAGAACAGCTAATTTTACTATTTTTGGGGACCTGAACCTACACTTGGATAGCCATACATAAATCAGTAGTTTTATGGCAGACATGGCAGCCTGTCAACTAACTCAATTAGTTGCAGGTCCCACTCAAACAGCAGGCCACTTGCTTTACCCTGTCTTCTCCAACCTCCCCTCCCTAACTGTTAAAACACCTAGCCCATTATGTTGGACTGACCACTTTCTGATCTCTGCGTCCCTCCCAACCTCTGAACCCCTGAACAGAGTTGCTCAGAAGTCCTGCCATAAGCGCCCTTGGCGAAAACTGAATCTTGAGCAATTTCACACCCTGCTTGCCCTGGAAACTCCTAAGCTACGTAACGGTCCAGATGTGGCATATAAAACACTCTGGGCCAGATGTAGAAAAATCTCATTTACGGATTCATAAATACCGAATTTTACCGATTCGGTATTTACGAGTCTGTAAATGAGATGTAGGTAAAAATTCGGTATTTTCTTACCGAATCGGTAAGATTCGGTATTTACCGATTCGGTAAATATCGAATCGAAATTTGCTATTAAATCCTATGGCCCTTGAAGCCCATAGCATTCAATAGCAAATACCGATTCGGTATTTACCGAATCGGTAAAAATACCGAATTGCTAAGGGGGACAGGGTGTCACTTTGACATCCTGTTGCACCCCTGTAACTGGCTTTTGCGCCATGTGGCACACAGACACGCCCTTAGGGCATGTCTGTGTGCCACATGGCACAGGTGTATTGCATGGTAAATACCGAATTCTAAGGGCCCAGTAGCACTGTTAGAAGTGCTACCTACATCACAAAATAAATTTTCGGTATTTTTACAGAGTGGTAAATTTACCGAATCGGTAAAATGTACAAAATCGGTAAATTTACTGATTCTGTAATTTTACCGATTCGGTAAAATTACCTAAAATGTACATTTTTTTAGCCCCTACATCTCCATAGCCCTTTACCGGTCGGAAACGGCCGAAAATCGGTATTTTCGTCCGTTTCCGACCGGTAAAGGGCTACCTACATCTGGCCCTGACTTGATTGTTCAAACATTGAACTCTCTTATTCTGGCCACATGGTAAAAATGCCCCAACTCCAACTCCAATCCTTGGTTCTCTGATAGTCTGGCCACATTGCGTAAAGCATGTAATAAACTGGACCGGGATTGGGGAAGGGATTACGATCTGGCAGCTAAGAGGCCGACATTAAGAGCTACCATCAGGTTATACAATCTGAGCGTGCTGCCTACTGTGCTAATTAAATTAAGTCCAGCAGCAACCCAGCCAAATGTATTTCGGAAATATTCAACGATCTTAAACTAAGGAAACCCCGTACGGCGTCTGTGATTACATCTAAGCAGCACTGTGAGGAACTTGCTACTTTTTTTGTTACAAAAGTGGAAACTATATATAAATCCTTCCCTTTGGTTTCTGCCCGTCCTAGTCCTATACACAAACCCCCTACTACCCATACTCTTACGGCCTTTCCCTCAGTCTCTCAGGATGAGCTCTGTCTGCTATGCAGCAAAGTTAAATCTGGCCTCCTGCAGACCCTCTTAAGCCAAACCAGTTCATGAAATGTAAATGTAAAATGTAAATGTAAATGTCAAGGTATTTGTAGAGCGCACTGTCACCAAGCGGTTTCCTGGCGCTATTACTCATACCGCTGTAGAACCCCTCCTGGCTTTCCCTGTGAAGTGTCCACTCCTGGGCACCCCCAGGGTGAAGCCAGGCATACACAGCGCTGTTGGGGCCAGTGTGGAGGTTAAGCAAGCTATTGCCCAGAGTTGCAGCGTGGGACCCATGATTAGAATAGGCACCGAGGCGAGAAATCAGGTCCGAGGAATTATGAGCCCAAGACCCGCCGAGGCGGGAATTGAACCCTGGTCCCGGACCAGAACTCTGCATCAGGGTCTGACGCTCTAACCATTGAGCCACACTCCTCCACAGAACTAGCTGCCTTTGCTCTGGGCACCTCTGTGTCAGATTATTAATATCTCGCTCTCCTCTGCTGTGGTCCCTAGGTGGTGGAAGTAGGCAATGGTGGTCCCCCTTCTTAAAAAAATCTTCACTGGATCCAGCCAAATTGGAAAACTTCTGTCTGATTTCCCTCTTACCTTGGGCAGCTAAGACTACAGAGGCACCTACTAATTCCACTCTTACGGCATTTCTAAACAGTCATGGTATTATGGATCTCAAGCAGAACGGTTTCCGCTCAGGTCACAGCACTGAGATTGCTCTCCTTGCTGTGTCTGAACATCTGCGGACCGTTCTGGATGCCGGGAACACTGCGGCACTGATTCTGTCAGATCTTAGCGCTGCATTCGATATGGTCCCCCACCAGATTCTACTATATTGTCTGGAGGAGGTTGGTATTGTTGGCTCAGCTCTAGAGTAGTTTAGATCTTTCCTCGCTGAGAGATCATTTCAGGTGACCGTCTGCCTTTTCTCTCTTGCGTCGAGACTGTCGGGCAGGGTTTGCAGCAGGGCTCTGCTCTGAGTCCTGTACTGTTCAATCTGTATGTTCAACCTTTGGCTGTGGTGGCCAATCACAAGAAGTAGGGGAAATCATGTCATGCCTATATCATCTTTGGTAACTTCTGCTGTAAAAGCTTTACCTATTTTAGCGTCCAAAATTACAGAGGGCAATTTGATGACCAGTGCAGACCCAATCACTCACATCAAAAGCCTTCTATTTTTTTTGCTCCTTCATCTTCATGACAATGGATCTTTGCTGTTGTGGCATAAGGGAGCTGCAACAAATTTAATTTCAAATATAATCATCAACTTTTAGTAAGTTAATGTTTAGTCAATGTTGAGTGGTTTGGAATAGCTTTAAGGCTTTAATTCTCATTAAGAGAGTAGTATCGTTTTGTCATTTTTATTCTGGTTAATCAATTTACAGAAATAATGAGAAAAGGTTTTGTCAGAATCAGCATAATATATACAGCTTGTTCCATAAAGTAATAGTCCCTATCTTAGCCAAAGAGTCCTAACCTAAATAAGAACCCATAAAGAGTTCTCTTGGAAAAGAGCAAGATTCTGGAGCATTTAGTTAGCTAAAGGATGAACTGCCCATAAAGGGTAGTTCAGGAAACTCTGCCAAGTTCCATAACAAGTTGTAGTGGTAACTTTTATATAAATCAAAGAGTAGTAATCCCAGCAGTAGCTATGATCAGTTGTAAGAGAAAATCTCCTCATCTAAAGATCAGATTAATTTGAAATCCCTGTTAGCAGTAGCACACAGCAATCTATACAAGAATAAAGAATAAATAATGCATAAAGCTTCGAGGGTAAGGTGGCATGGGAAAGGGAAGTTGAATGAATAGCTCTCTAACTAGAAACATGTATGTATGAAAACAGAAAACATTTGCAATATTAAGCACTGTTTGTCCAATGGAAAAAGGTCTTCCGATGATCCGTTGCCTCTGCTTCCATTTCCCGCCATTGAGCAGTCATCTAAAATTTTCCAATAAGTCTTACACAGGATACATGAGGGAAGGTTCTCATGAGAACCTTTGTGGGCCTATTATGTTTGCTGTTGTCAGTATCCCATTGTGTGGACAAAGGGCTAGTCCAAAGCAATCAAACGTTTCTCTCAGTAAGTCTTGATGAGACCATGTGAACAAATATCTTCAATAAGTACAACATTGCTAATGCTCTATTCATTATAAATATATAGCAGAATACACTGTTTAGTGAAATGAGGGAAATCATATGGTGTTAGAAACCAAAGGAAATATATCATATGGTGTGAGGAAGCAAAATAAATACATTTCTTTCAGAACAGTACATTTTAAACTGATGAACAATTTTACAGTTAGAAGATTAGGTCAACAGTTTTTGAAAGGCATTTCATTCTAATGTCATCAGAAGTCAACACAATATTTTTCAGGCCTAGTGATAGTAGCACGTTAGGTATGAAAGCCTACTACTTTTTTATGCTGTATGCTCATTTGTTACACATTCAAAAAGCATCTTCTCCTATGCTTAAAGCTTTGTTTTTTTATTTATCAGGTTTTAAAGAATAATGTTCTATGATGATATAGCAGCTTGCGCTCCCTCAGTCCTAAGGGCAACCGTGGTCATCATAGCATTGGGATGTGGGACACTAGTTACTCCCACCATATATTCCAGTACCAATAAGTGGAAATAATAGTTGTACTTAGAAGCCTGAAAGTGCTGATGTGCCTGTAATTCTGATGACCAAAAGGTGAACAGTGAAATCCTATTTGGCGAGTGTATTCAGGGTGTGTATGTATATTTAAAAAGACATGAAAATACTGTTTAGTTTATAAGACAAAGAAAGGAAGGAAGTGCAGGAGAAGAAGGCCTCTAAAGAAAAAAGTATAAACTTCCTCAAATACAAATTGACTTAATGTCTGTATTCTTCCTACATAACCCATCTGGGTGATATAGCAGGCCTCTTTACAAACAACATCAACAATAGTAGGAAGAAAGGTGTACATTAGTATGTCATGAAGCATGAAGATGAAATCAGAGGGCCCGATTCACAGAACTAACTTAAGACAAAATCCTAAACTTACTACCATTTTGGTATTCACAGAAGGCACTTACTCATTTTGGTATTCACAGAAGGCACTTACTCATAGGACTCCTAAATGCCTTCTGTGAATACCGAAAGTCTTAAAGTTAGGATTTTTCTATAATTAGTAGTAGTAAAGTTAGGACTCCTAACTTTCGGACTCCTAAATGCCTTCTGTGAATACCCAAAGTCTTAAAATTAGGATTTTTCTCAACTTTACTACTACTAAACTGAGTAAAATCCTAATTTTAAGACTTTCGGTATTCACAGAAGGCATTTAGGAGTCCTAAAGTTAGGAGTCCTAACTTTACTACTACTAAATTGAGAAAAATCCTAATTTTAAGACTTTCGGTATTCACAGAAGGCATTTAGAAGTCCTAAAGTTAGGAGTCCTAACTTTACTACTACTAAACTGAGAAAAATCCTAATTTTAAGACTTTCGGTATTCACAGAAGGCATTTAGGGGTCCTAAAGTTAGGACTCCTAACTTCTGTGAATACCAAAATGAGTAAGTGTCTTCTGTGAATACCAAAACTATTCAGCAGGTTTACCTCAAATGTTCTGAGATTGCCAATTGAAAATCTCTATTCCCATTTAGTACTTCATCTGTTTTAAACATTCTTCCTTTACTTCCTTATTTCTGGATTCATCTATTTAGTATTATTTTGCTTTTTATAAATCTCTGTTTGATATTGCTTGGGATGGGTACATCCACTGCATGTGTTAGAAATGGGGGTCTCTAGATGGCCAAATTGGGACCCTTGCTTCTACTCTGGGTAATGGGGATACACACTTTAGATAACCCCTGCTCCTCCTCTGGGTAGCTTGTCACAAGCACACAGACTTATCACAAAGGCAATATGTGCAGTATTTGTACTCAAAACATAAAGTTATACAGTAATAACAGCACAAATGGACACTACACCAGTTTAGAAAAATAAAGTATCTTTATCTAAACTCAACAAGACCAAAACAACAAAATCCAACATATATGTAAAAAGAATATGACTTTAAAAATGTTTCAAACAACTTAGACCATAGAAAACTATGGATGAATGATTTCTCACAAAGTACCTGTAGTTACGACAAAATTCAGAAGGCCAAACAGCTGCAGAGATAGGAAGTGATGAAAAACAAAGGAATGCATCAGTTCCTGAGACCATGGGGAGGTGATGTGACAGTTCTGCTGCATGGAAGAGAAGTGATGCATCAAATCTGGTCTGTACGGGGAAGTGATATGTCAATTCTGAGAATATTCTGGTCCGCAGGTGATGTGGCGGGAATACGTGCCGTACAGGTACGATACGTGGAAATGCGGAATGCCTGTCGAGCAGCGTTGTGTCGGTTTCTTCAGCCATAACCCCTCGATGCGTTGGTTCTTACAGTGGCGACAGGTGCTACATCAGTTTCACCAGTGGCACGGCGATGCATGGAGATTCTTCTCACACCGCGGTGCTGTGTTGGAAAAACTGCTGCAAGAAGAGCGATGCGCTGATTTTCTTGTGGTTGCGTTGGTTTCCCAGCTCCCAACAGCAGGAACAACCTCCTGAGGCTCAACACAGTCACAGGCACCTCATGGCAGGTCAGAACTCCCATCAAGGAAGTTCGAGGGAGCTGGGGGTGAAGTATGTGTGTCACTGAGATTTCAGAACAGTAGGCCAGCACACACAGGCCCTTCAAGAGCTTCCTCAAGCCGGGGACACAGCACACAGCAAAGTCCTACACCTTTCCTCCGCAGAATCAGCTAATGAAGGTCAAGCCTAGACAGCACATAGCAAAGGAGCAGTACTTCTCCTTCCGTTTCTCTAGCTCTTCTCCTTGGAAAAGGTTCCTCCTGGATTCCAGAATTTATACAAGGTTCTGGGGTTTTAGGTCCAATACTTATACCCAAAAATGTATTTGATCTCTTTGTGCAAGGGTCTCTGAGCCCAGCCTAAACCAGTTCTGTTCTCACTGGTGTAGTATGACTCCTGGGGGTGGAGATAGCATTGTGCAAGGGAGACAGGCCCTATTCAGGTGCAAAGAAATCTCCTCCCACTTCTCTAAATTCAGCAAAGGTCTGTTCAGCTCCAAGAAGGGCCAGACACACCATAACTCCCCCTTTGGCTGCCTACAGTGAATGCACATCCCCAGCCCCTGTCACTCCAAAATTAGACAGTCAATACCAAAACAGACAGAAGCACACAGCATGGTTAAACTAGACAATGCTTTTTTTCTAAAAGTGGCCTTTTCAAACATACAAATTAAAAACATATTTACTAAAATATGTGATATTAAATTCTGGGTTCAGAGAGCATAAACCGTATTTCTCTATTTTGTTCCAGTTGTAAGGTGATACAAAGCATTTTTGCATTCCATTCTATCCCATGGGGCATGACAGCCTTTCAATAGTGAAACACAAAATTGGTAGTATTTCACTATCAGGACATGTTACACACACCAGTACATGTCCTACCTTTCACATACACTTCACCCGGCGCAGGAGGGTTACCTTGGCCCAACCGTAGAGGTGTCTTTCATGTAAAAAAAGGGAAGGTTAGGGCCTGCCAAATGGGTGCCCTTGCTAAGTCGACTTGGCAGTTAGCAAACTGCACACAGACAGTGAGTGGCAGGTCTGCAATAACTTTTCAGGGCTGCTCATATGGGTGGCACAATCAGTGCTGCAGGCTCACTAGTAGCATTTGATTTACAGGCCCATACACAATTAGTGCACTTTACTAGGGACTTACTGGTAAATCAAATATACCAATCAGGGAGAACTAATTGTTACAACAATTTACACAGGGAGCACTTGTACTTTGACACTGATCAGCAGTGACAGAGTGCCCAAAGCAGCTAAGCCAGCAAAAACGAAATCCAGCACAGCATCGAAAACAGGAGGTAGAGCCAAAAAGTCAGGGAAATCACACCAAAGGTGTGAAGTCTAACATCACGGAAAACAGACATATTTTCCTATCCTGACTACTCAAATTCATGAGAAACTTCTACCCTGACTTTAGTTTTTGCTCCAAGCACCACGCTAATCTAGTGTGAGCGCAGAGGTTTAGTCTTATCCTTGATAATGAGAAGTCCAGGGTCTGTGCTGTGACCTAGAGGAGAGCACCATTCATGTTCTCCTAGTGGGCAGCAGTCTATTATGACAGTCTTGGGTATACCACATAAAGCATGTGTTAGACTTCCCCAAACATTTTTCCTTCTTGCATAATATGTTTTGCTTATTGTTTATGTGGGCCTTTGTACTCTGAGCACTTGACCGCTGCCAACCTGTGTTAAAGTGCATGTGCTTCTCCCCTAATAGAAGGTTTCATTGACTTATCTGCAATTGTCACATTTAATTTAGCTGTAAGTCCCTAGTACAGTGCCCTACATGTGTCCAGGCCTGTAAATTAAATATAACTAATCAGACTGCAGCACTGTTTATACCCTCTACGCAAGTAGCCCATTAACATTACTCATGCCTGCTACTGCAGAAACTGTGTGTGCAGTTTACACTGCCATGTCAACTTGGAATTTGAAACCCCATACCAAGTCTTAAACTCCCCTTTTATTAAAGATAATTCACCCCTAAAGGTAGACCCTAGGAGGCTCATATGGCATGGTGCTGTGTACTCAAAAGGTAGGATTAGTACTTTTAGGATTTGCATGTCCTGGTAGTGAAACACTCGCAAACAATTTTTCACTACTGAGAGGCCTACCTCTCTCAGAAATTAACAATGGGGATTACTTAATATAGTCTATAAGCTGCAATTCCTAATTGAGAGAAGGTAGAGTTGAAATGTTTAATACCTATGGAAAGGTAATGAAAAATCCTCTTTGATGGTAAAGTTGAACATTTTCGTTTTGCTCTTAGCCATTTGGTGTCTGCAGCCTGTCTCAGATCACTGTCTAGGCTGGGTGACAGTTCACTTTAGACAGCCACTCTCATTCAAATGAAGGCTGGGTGGGACTATCAGCATCTTCCTGGAAGGAAGGGAGGCAGAAGCAGGGCACAGTCACACACTTATACCTGAATAGGTTGTGTCCTATCCACACACAAAGGGTTGCACCCCCATGTAGTGAGTCTGGAGCCTGGGCAGGAAGAAAGGACATTTGTGCACTTCAAAGACCCTTTTTTAAAGTCACACCCACTTCAAAAGGACAACCTGGTATAAGTTTTGTAACTCTGACCCTACCAACTCAGTCCACTTCTGGATCTGAAAACAACCTGCCAAGAAGGACTGTTGTACTAAGGACTTCCACACTGCTGGATATTTTCAATTGTAAGCAGTGTGTAATGTACTTGTCTAACAATATAGAAGTCAGCTCTTTGTATTATACCTAAATGTATGCATTTACTGAAGCCTAAGGCACTTTAAAAGCTGCTTTGAATGGAAAAAATGCTGTGTAAATAGTGAATTTTCCCCATTTTCGACTTTGATATTTGGGGCACTTAAAAATGAATATCCTTTCATTTTTTTGTATAATAGTCATCCTCAAAATGTTCTCTAGATGGCCCAGGAGTGAGAAATCAAAAATAATCAGATATACCGTTATGAAAATGAAATTTTTACGCCTGCACAGAGTGAAATTCCATATGCAAATATCCTCATTATGCAGTAAAACACAACTTAAATTTAATGTTAATGCTAGGAGGTCACAGTACGAGTATTAAGCTTTATAAATATTAAAAAACTAATTTAAAAGCACTTATTTGTTAAATAATTTTTCATAATTAATATATATATATTTCAATAAAACCAATCATTTTTGATAATTCCACATGAAAAACAAGCTGCATCTCTTGCCTATCATATTTAGACGCATTCATTCACGAGCCTAAGCACAGAAACCTAACTTGAAACATGAAAAGTTTTGCGCCACTTTTTTAAAAGGACAGTCATTATTTAACATCAGAACCATGAATATGCTTACAAAAAAGGCTTTAAGAAAGGAAATCCTTACGTTAAACATTTTCCTGTTATCCAAAATAATGAACCTGATTTTTGTAACATTTTGAAACAGCAGTCTGAAATGCAGGATTTTACCCCGTGTTTAACTGACATAATCCTGGCTGAATCAACAGTCCTGTCTCTCCGTGGCCTACAATCAAAACAACATGTGCTGCTAAGCGGCATTTAAAACACAGCTGGTGGAAAGCTTTTTTCAGCGTTGAAATGTAAGCACGGTGACTGTCTATTTAAAGCTGAGGCATTTCAATGCATGTTCTATAATATGTGTTTAGTTCAGCAAATATTTACTCAGATGAAGTGTTTGCCTGTTAATATCTCATACAATGTATCTAAGAAAAATGCTGCAAGTTTATTTATTGCAAAACACACAATTTCGTTTTGAGGCCTATTTTATTTCTATGCAATGGCAGTTTGTACATGTGCATAATTGCTTACTCTTATCAATTTAATAAAAGCATTCAGTTATTCAGCATATCATATGGTTCATTTCTGGATTTTTATTGAATTTTTATTTAATAATAATTAAATGACATTTTGCATAACAGACTGATGACAGCAAAACAAACACAAACACACACGTTGAGCTCATTCCAGACATATACAGAAGGGGTCATACACTCAGAATCACATAATACAGCGCACTTCAGACTAGCAATCCATACACAAATTAGCGCAATTGCTATTTACTTACAGAAGTTGCAATGTAAAACCACGAACCACATAGGCATTTAAACACACATTTAACCCACAGATCAACAATAAGACAAAAACAAAGGACAGCCTACAGACTGTACTTAAATCAAACCATTTGTAAATACTAGTTGTACGTCATATTTACAAGAAACACTTCTCAATAGTGTTCCAAAAGACTGCAAAAACAGCCCAACAGACTGTTTTATTTCCAAGAAGCAAAAATACACTCAATTCACTAGCTTTGGCTGGCAGAACACCCAAAAATTGCTCTGCATATCTCCATTCATAAAATTGTGCAGAAAAAAGGATCCTTGTTTGTATTCTGTCCATATTTGAATTCCATGGGGATACAGAATCACCAAGAAAGAAATATGATTTTATACCTAGACCTATCTAGCTATTCCCTCAAGGGAGCCAACTAATTTAATTCACATCTCACTATGGTACCTCCAAAAAGCAACACATTCTTCGATGTGTGCTTGAAACAGGCATGCCAAAAATATTGCAGAATATGCAAAAAATTATGATCAAAGTAGCGCTTAAGGTACTCTTCGTACGTTGCGCCATTCAAACAAAGTCAAACAGAAAGAATGACCTGAAGGTCTTTTTTAGAATACTCACGCAAAAAAGGTTCTCAGTCAGGGGTGACATCATGTGGAGGATCAAAATCAGGAAGATCAGAAATATACTGGGCTGCAGAGACAGAGAATCTCCAGAATCTCCGTGCACAGAGTACCTCCTTAGTCGAATCCTGTCCTGTCCTCCTCAGTAGATTTCTGTCTCCTGACAAGATCACTCCCTCAGATAGCCACTACTCTGATGAGCCCTTCATTGGGCGCCATTTGAAGAAATCAAGAAACCTTCCTAGGGGTCCCACTGATATTTGGTCCTTTTAAACCAACAAAGAAGAAATTGTCACAGAAGCTGAAATATAAAAATTACATATTTATTAACCTCAAATGAGTCAGACTATGTCACATAGAAGCTTTAGCAACTGAATGAGGCAGTCTAAGGAGTACAAAAAACAGAGGCCTTATATACGCTGAGGGTCACATAGTCAGCATAAGACCAAGGTGCAGTCCTGGCTCATGTAAGCATGCACAATGACTAATATGGACATGTAAGATCTGCTTGCTCAACAAAGTGGGAGGAGAGTTACTTCTCCATACAGCAGCAAAAATAGCCTGACATTTATACTAGAGAAGCAGGTGCATTCTACTAGCTATGCCCTTTTGGGCATGTGCGAAGGTGGAAAATGCTAAATATACTTTGTTTCTAGGCAGATTACAAGAGCAGTCAACAATGAGGGAGGACAGAGCACATGGTGAGCACGGGGCAACATTTGGCAAACTAAAATGGCTGCCAGAAATACAAAATGGCTTTCAGCTCATGCTAACAAATCTGTCCAATATTCAACAGTTGGGTAACATTAGACCACGCTGGGTAACATTAGACCATGTTGGGCGCCATGTAGTGTAGTTCGGATAGTACCCGTTCATGCAGGATCTACGCTGACAAATATTGTGGGCTTGTTGGCAAACTGACTCTGTACATCGCTACAGAATATGTAAGCCTATGTTTTCGCATTAGCTATCTCACAGTGCCACTAGAATCTCCTGTTATCAGAGAGATTAGTTTTTGACAACCTCAGAACATAATAACCTCAGACTTTTGGAAACAATATACTACTTTTCACCCAGTCACTCATGCTTGAATGTTTTTCTATCAGTGAGATACATAGAAGAAACAGTCGAGCATGTTTGCAATAAGAATTTATTGTACAGTTGTTCTTCCTATGTAAAATAGGTGCGCTGCTACAAATGTAAAACAGTAGCAGAGATATAGAAAGAGCAGTACAGTGAATAAAAGGAATAGTATTGTCCTACCATTTTGCAGTAGTCATGAACACATACATGAATAAAAAGTGCATTTATAAAATAAAGTGTATACTCCTAAGATGCATGTCTAGATGTACCTAAATGTACCTAGCATGTGAGTAGGTGTGAAAGAGCCTAAGCCTAAGAACCTAATTCGAAGAGCCAAGAATCCCACTAGGATTTAGTCGAATGTCAGGACCCCTACACAGGGTTCCGTCATTTGCGGTATAGATCTGCCCCACAAAGGTCTGGAATCCCTTGGCGGTAATAGATGGACAGTGTGGGTCCGGCAATGGAGGCAGAAGAGGTCCACCAGAGCTGGAATCCTGGTTAGCGGTCTAGTCTCTCTGAAGCAGCAGCAGGGAGATTAGGTGCAGCGCGAGCGCACCTGAATTTGCGCACTTCACCAAGGTTTCCAGCGGGGAATGACGCATTGAATCTGCGTTCAGTTCCTCAGCAAATTTCCAGTCACGAAGGTCAACAAAAGGAATTTCCTTCGAGAGTCCTGAGTGTCTTAGTCAGGCTGTCAAGCGGACATTCGTCGCTCTGAGCAAGACGCGAGTTTTGAGCAGAACGTTTGTTTTGAGAAGTGTCGAGTGGTTGGAGCAGGAGAGAGCTACGAGTTCAGAGTATCAGGAGAGAAAGAGAAAGAGAGGAGCAGAAGTTTCAGCGATACGAGAAATAACAAGCTAAGTGACATAAGATAGAAATTGCAATGTGTAATAGAAAATTCTTACCTGATATGACATTTTAGTCGGACCTCAGAGACCTCTGAAAGTAAACGAATAAGAGAAAAAAGGAAGTTAGTTTTCTAACCCACAAAACTTCATAATGATGAAATTCATTTCTTTGTAAATATGTATATACTGACCTGGACTGCCAAATAGGTGTTGCAGATTCTACAAACCCTGTGACAGACAAAACAGAGTACAGAAGTAGATGCTTATATAGGCAGCAGTAGAGAAGAAGTTCAAGTGTGTTGAAAAACAGCAATTTAAAAAGAAGGAAGGAATAACAGACAACCATCTGTAAGAAGGCACACCTAGCTAGTGAAGTAAGTGCACTTGCCTCAAAAAGAAATACAGTAGAGATTAGTAGAGGTACATTAATAAGAGGAGTTTATACTTTATTTTTCTATAGTAACAACTAGCTGGCAAGGAAGACAGGAACAGCAACAGACAAGACAGAAGAGAAGCGAAAGTTCCAAAGGTCCAGAAGCATAGGGCGGGTGAGATAAGACTGAAGAGCAAGTTTTTTTTTTTTTAACTCAGGGTAGAGATGTACAGGATTGTAAAGGTGTGTTGATTTCTAGGTTCAATTGGAAGAACAGACACATCTTCCAGAAGCTGACAGAGGGAGCTGATTTTGGACCAGTCTCTTCTTTGTTTATCATTTTATCCAATTCCCCCGTCCCCCAAAGTAATGGTTTGGAGGATCTGTGGACAGACCTACTAACATTGCTGAGAGGGATTTGGGACCAATCATCTCTGTTTCTGTGCAAGAACTGGTAAGCCACTACAGTTGACTAAGCTTGTAGTTCTGACATCGAACCCCCATACCTAAATAGTGAGAGTGTGGAACTTCGTCCTTGACTTGAGCGGGACACCCCGCAAGGGATTTGTCAGACCACTGTGAGCTTGAGCGATAACATGTCAGAGCTGCAGCGTCTCTGGTCATTGTGTCGTCCTTGTAGTCTCTGTTCACTCCTGTTTTCTGATAGCAAGAGGTGCTGTATTTATACAGTCTGTATGCATGTGTTACCCATTGTTCAGTATGAGGATGAAATTGGGGTTTAATCCTTGGGCGTCGATGGGAGAGGTGAAGTGTACCTCCTGGAGAGTGTACTCATAAATTATTCATATGTGCTAAGGATGACATCTTAGCACTATCGATTGGGAAAACTCCACCCTCGGAATTGAACTAGGTGAAAGGTTTATTCCATAAAAGGCTACAGTCCTTATAAGGCGTTATGTCCATACAAGGAGTCTGTCCTTATTTGGAGTTTTGTCCTTATAAGGCTCGTTCATATGAAATGACAGGGAGATGATTTAGGAAAAGTGTACAATGTTCTTTGGACCTATATCAGGGTACCGATATGAAATACAACACCCACTCCACCTTATACTTAACAATGATAATACATATTTGAGATACACATTTAAAACAGTGTCAGTGCATAAAACTATCAAGCAGTCATTTAAAATGTTTCTAAAAATGTTAAAATCATTTAAAAATAGTTTTTAAAAAATGAGGAAACATTTTCTTTGTGAAAGTATAATAGAAATATTAGGACTGCTAGGTCTTAGACAGAGTATGCACTACTATGCACTTAAAAAAGCATCCAGCAAAATGTAACTGGTGTATTTAGTGAAGTTTGATACATTCACACATAAGCAAAAAGTGTTATGACACATGTAAGAAATTATAATTCAACAATTGCTCATAGTTTTATCAATTCATTGCTTCAAGAATCTTGATTTATTCTCTTGAATTTTCATATGAGTTGAATTGCTTACCACAGGAAGAATCATACGTAATAGGCGTAAGTCACTCTATCCCAGGAGGCTGATTTCGTTGATGGGGACCTGCGTGTGCTGAACAAAATTTGTTTTGCTTTTTTTATTTCAAAGCGCACGCAGGTCTCCATCAACTAAATAAGCCCCCACCGCAGAGAAATTAGCCCCCAGCTTGGCAGTACACAGAAACGCCCGGTAGCCAGTCCAGCCCTGCTATATCCCAATTCATTTCGGGTGCAGAGTGCACCCTTCTTCAGGGGAATCTATAAACAAACAGTACTGCAATCAATACATGTAACAATTCAACCTCCAAATAACAACTAAGTATACAATCGGCCTGTTTATACGTGAGGTATATAAATGAAAAACTCAGTGATGTATTGCAAGTGCATTATGCGCAAGAAGAGAAAGAGATGGAGAAACAAGTCTTACTCAGTGATATGATGCAAATTCATTATGTGCTGAAGAAGAAAGAAATGGACAAACAAGTTTTACAGAAAGAAGAGTAAAACATGCTGTACTGATAAATTTATTGGATGAGAAGGTGTTCCACATGCTTAAGACTGTGTGTCCCTCAGGATACTATACCCAGCGCTAGACCACAGAGCACCATGTCAACTTAGATTAACATAGATGAATCCTAACCGGGTATACAAAATCCAGTGAAAAGTGCTCTACACCAAACCAATGTGCAAAATAAAAGTGTCCCAATTTGAAACAATCACTATGAACTGCTCATATCTATATTCCCATTAATCATCTGCCAGTTGCAGAAGAGATTCACTTGGCGCTCCAAAGAAGGGGTACATTAAAAAGTAGTCCAAGAAGGTACAGGATTGCTAATTATGTTCATGATAGGTATCACTAAAATGAAGAGGAGACCACTGAAATGACATGTCCAATCCTTCAACCACTGGATATCATCACTGGCTTATAAGGCTCGTTCATATGAAATGATAGGGAGATGATATAGGAAAAGTGTACGATGTTCCCTGGACCTATATCAGGGTACCAATATGAAATGTAACACGATTTGACAGCTGCGGCCTTCATCCACTGCTGATGATGTTGAAAAGTGAAGGACTGCATCACCACCAACCAGAAAGCCCAATCTGCCCAGAGATGAATACTATCCAAAGATATCAGCATGCAACGATTCAAACTGAAGACCACAACTACCTTTCTTTAGAGCATGCCATAGCTAACTAACAGGTTAACTGCTGCTCAGCAAGGCACTGCAACAAAGACCCACCTCTCCAGATATGTTTGGAAAGTCGTCTGGAAAAGGCAGTTGTAATGGCCCCTCAATGAAGAGTGCATACAGTATTATCTTGCCTGGGACAATGGAGATCAATATGCATGTAAATCACTAGGCATAGCATGCAGAAGGGGACAAGAGTCATGAACCATGTTCACCAATCTGTCTTGCCCACTACAAACTATTGTTTTTTGCCGAAAGGATGATGAACTGTTGATCAGAGCTGGATACGTAGAACAGTGAGAACATTTGCGGTAACTGTTATTTAGTCTATTCAAGCCTAAACTCATTGAAGGGTGAGAATGCCAATTGTGGGAATCATAGGCCCACAGACGGAGGATAATTACTAGAAGAGAAGGGGTTGTAGTTGATAGACAAAGTATTCTACAACACTGTGTTGTTTAATTAAATAGCACAGCATTTTGTTTTGCAGTGAGATAAAGTGTACTTTCTTTTTTATTAAGATAAGCACATGCCTGAACATTACCTTTTTGTGTCTTTTAGTTGATTGAGAAGTTCTGAGCTCTTCCACCACATACTTCCTCAATGAGAAGCCTGTGACTGTTCACCTTTGCTACTCTTAGAGTAAGGAGAAATGACAAAGGGTTGTGCATTACCTACTTTGCAGAGCCAAGGTTTGAGAAGCCCCACGGCGCCAGTAGCAGACAACCTCAGGTACATGGTAGGCCCCAATGGCACTTGTGAGGCATGTGATCCCCATACAGTTTTTATCAGTATTATATTGTATTGATCTGATGCAAATGTCAGAAGATCAGACAATCTTTTCATAAATTCAAAGGTGGCACCACTGACTAAGCCAAACAAATATTAGACACTCAAGCTGACAAGGAAAGAAGTGGTAACAGCTGTTGGAACAAGCATGAGCTAGAAGCAACAACCACAATCTTGTGTGAACCACAAAAGGCAATAAATAACCTGTGTTTAACACTCTCATAGTTTAGCAAAAAGCAGTTTAGCTTAACTTAGAGGGTATGTGTATAGTTTTTATGCAGCACACAAGCAGTAATAAAGTGAAGGCCCAAAACAAGAAAAATCCCAAAACAATGTAGAAAAATGGAGTACATTTTAATACATGAAATTCTACCAGAACAACAAAACTCCAACCAGTAGAACCAATGATTTTGGCCTTTTAAAGTGTTTTGTAAAAATAGCACCAAAATCACAAAAGTGCCAATTGTGGTTATATGGTTGCACAAGAACTGAACAAAGTCAGTTTCCGACTGCAATGGAGCACAAACTGGATCTAGGGATCAGGTTAGTCCTGCTGAGCGCTGTACCATATTTCATGACGCGAGCCTTCGAGTCGCTTGGCTTTGGTTTTGATCATTAGCTGCATGAAGGTCTTGAAGCTGCGTCAAAAAGTCCTGCATTGAGTGTTGCACTGTGTTGCCTCCAATCAAGAGCTAGGAGGGGCTGCAATGCTCAGTACTGCAGTGAGTTGCATCGTGCTGCCTCCGTTCTGATAAAACAAACAATCAGGAACTGCGAGAGGCAGTAATGCAAGGTCCTGCATCGAGCTGCATCGTCTTGCATCAGATTTGATGGAACCCATTGTTAGGTTGTGTAGAGTACACTTTAATGGCAGCCAAAGTCCTGTTCCTGGGGGCATCTCCTAAGACTCAAGAATCACTCCAGGCATTGGCCTGCAGCAGGGGTCTGCAACAACCAGTGCAGCAGACCAGTTGGGCAGTTGCAGGCACACCTCTGAAGCTTGGTCTGTTCCTGTTGCTCACACAGGAGGTTAGCCAGCTGAGCCACAGGGTCACTTTGCCTTAGATGAAGGGAGCAGGTTCAGTCTACCTTCTCATAGAGTACGGCAGATCTCAAGGAGCAGGGCAGTCCCTACTCTGTGGTATCCACAGGTCCATGAGTGTACTGAAGAATGGGTCTGAGGATCAAATTTTTATTAGAAAAGAGTGGGGTCCCTAAAATGCCTCTGTTGATCAGTAGTCTCTAAGGGGTTTTCGAGAACCCCTCATCCACTAGAATTCACTAGCAGCTTGTTTCATCATTGAGTCACCTAGTGTGACTGAGAAGGCCAGACCTCCAGGGGTGAAGGAGCACTTCTGAATTTGAAAATTACTGGAATCTTTTTAGGGTGTCTTAAAATGACTTCAAATTCCCTATTAGATGTATTTCATTCTTGGAAATCAGGGTAAAGTCAAAAGCAAGGCAAGGTGAAATCAGGGGAAGTATCAAAAGTCCTTTCATCTAAAATTGATTGCAATCTATATGTTTCAGCCACCTTGGCCCAGCTGGATCTCAGCTTTCCTCAGTACCTTAATTTTAAGCAAATTTCCAGACTAGATATGGAGAAAGTGTTCAATACCTAGAGTGTCAGTAATCCATATTAATTACCTAATCGTAGATTCTAGAATGAATCTTGTCACTTATGTAAGTAATTACCTTATAGCTCCCTAGGGTACATTCGGCAAACACCTCTATAGGGAGCTCATTACCTAACCTCAAGGTGCAACAGTTGAGGCAGGCAGACCCTCTAGTGCCACATTCATCAAGGATACCAGCTGGATCACCTAACCTAATATCACCTAACACAAGGTGTTTCCAGTGCCGACCCAAAGCATGTCACAAGTGAATTCTAGTCAGTAAGGCTCTCTAAAAAAAAAACTTTGAGACTCCGAATCAACAAAGGCATTTCTTCAAACCCTCTCTTTTCGATTGTGTGTCTGTCATTGGAAGTTGAGGAGCCATAACCCTAATACTTCTATCTCCTCCATTGTTTGATTGTTATGAGATCTTATTTTTATGCCTGGTTTGAGCTTTGAATTGGAAGAGACATCTGGAGGTTTACCCCACAGTTGGTTCTGGAATATCCTGAGGGTCACAAAAGGCTAGTGTAAAGTGTTTTGTGTGTGTGTGTTGAAGCAACTTCATTGAAATGTAATTAAGACCCCCCCATGATGACTGCCAAGGCAAAGCTCTGTTGGACCCGACTCTTCAAGCTACATGACCACCATTGAAGTGCGGAAATGCAGGATCTGCGATTCGCACTTCAACTCTCACAGCTCACAGTGACAAAAAATGCCAAGCTCCAGCAACAATGGTCCACAACTCCTGACAGTGACAACTATCAGCAAAGCATGGCCTGCTCTTCACACTACAGCAACGACCATCCATGGTGCTTTCCCTGCTCCTTGCCAGCCTTATCCACAGCAATCTTTACTCTTCACAACTGTTTTGGAGATAGTAATTGTTTCTGTATAACTAACCTGGTTCCTGTATCTCGCCTGTGCTCCATCGCAGTCGGCCTGAATTTATAACTTTTCCCTGGTCTTGGACAATCAGATTACCATGAGTGACGCTCTGTACTTTTAAGTGCTATACTTACCTACATTTTTTAAATTGTATATCTCTGGTGCTAGTGATTGGCATTGTGCTGTTTTGATCATATTTTATTTATTACATTTTGCTATATGTTTCCTAAATTGATGTGGACATTTTCTTGTGTTGTCTTTTCACCTTGTTACTGTTTCTGGGCTGCATATGTGCTTCACACATTGCCTCTAAGTTAAGCCTGAATGCTTTTGTGCAAAGCTACCAGAAGGTTCATCATAGGTTCATTATTTATTTTTTTGGTTCACTCTGACAAGGGCTGTGGATGTTGCTTGAGAAGTGATCACACCTGTCTCAACTAACAACCTAGTTTCCCAAGGCAGCTCTCATATGATTCCATATTTCAAACTCCTATTGCATAAAAACTATTTTCAGCGCTTCCTGTTTCTCTTGTGATATGCCTGAGCAGCAGCTCCAAGTTGGTGAAGCTGCTCGCTGGCTGTGGAAAGGTATATGGCAATATAAATCAGGGGTAACTTCCCAGAGAGTTCATCTGTATGTTGGTGATTGATTTCTGTACATAATTTGTTTCTGATTTCTAACTTCTTTATCTCTTAGGAGACCCTGTTGGAGCTTTGGAAATAAGTAGGAGAGATTTAATCAGGATTTCCCAATTTGTAAAAGGTTAATAACTGTGTTATATTATGGAAACAAACACCTTTAACTAAATAACACAATGCAAAAACCCTAAAATAATAAGAACAAGAAAGATGTACTAGTGCAAAAACACCGAAATCATAGAAAATACCAATAGGGATAGTGTTGGGAATATCCTGTAGGAAATACTAACAAATTGAATTCTGCGCCAGAGTATTCACTAATCATCATGGTCACAGAAAATTCCTTCAGCTAATCCCACTCCGGATTGTCCCAAAAGAGCATTATGCAATCCACAAGATTGGGCATTCATAGTCTGTGCAATAAAGTCTAAAAGATTAAGATCCCTCCATATTGATTCACTGTCTTGAAACGGTAGGTTAGTGGGTATCAGCACTTTCTTGGTTCTGCTTCATCCCATTAGGATCAAAACAATAGTTGTATTTTCCCACATTCTATCTAAGGTCTACATAATCCTTTGTAGCGTGGCCCAGGGATTATCTTTCTCCTTAGATTTCTTAAAGGTCTATGCAAGGCTATTTTCTCATGTAGTCAAGGGCTGGAATCTGTTTATTATATTTATAAAACATGGATTATTTCAATCTTAAATTGGACTTACCCTCAGCTCCAGGCATCTCTACAATGCAGCTTTCTTGATAGTCAAGGTTTTATGCATAAAAACTTGCTAAAGCTTTAAGCTAGCAATAATGATGGTATGTTCCTAGGTCATTGTAAGGTAGTGGGTAATTAGTTGGGAAAGATGTGAATCCTTTTCAAGTAATAAGTCTGCAACCTTCTGTCTGCTGGGAACCAAGTACCCATTGTACCTTTATCAGGGTAGTGAGGCAAAGCAGTCCAAGGCCTGCTCAGGTAAGGAAAGTGTGGGCTGATTTTACAGATGCCAGGCAGGCAACAAACAACACCCCATAAAACATTGTCTAGTCAGTGTGTTTACTTAAAATAATGAAAAGTATTTTATTAAGCACACACTTCTCAATACTGTTAATTGTCCAAATAATGCGTGAAGGCAGGTGAAAATACTTATGGTGACACCTTCCTAACAAGTCACACCCATGGCAAACCCTAATCCCTAAAACCATAATATTCCCTTATATATTAGACTATGGGTGGATGAAACTCACACAGCTTTACTTCACAGAATTCCGCAGAGTTACATAAAGACGGAGTTCCACCAACCCATTGCATATACACAGCAGTCTCTTGCGTGTGTGGCTTCAGGTATCAACTCTCACAGATGTGCATCCACAAGAAAGCTTCAGCAGATGTCAGCTACAGTTGGAACCTACATGACATACGGTTTTTACAGGTATATATGCCTATGTTTGCCTAGGGTTGTCATAGACAGCCCATCTGCTGAAAATGTCTGCTTTCCCTCATCCTCACACATTCTTGGGGATGTTGTATGTTGTACTTTGAGACACTCAGTTGGGCGGGCAACACAGACATGACTGAGTCATGTTGCCCGTGTTGGTCACTTGCATGCCATGCACCACTTACAAGTCAACGTGTGGCTTGTCAATTACCAGAAGCTGTTTGAGTGTTTTGGCTTGTCCTGTTGCTGCTGAGGTGTGCTCCACTGAACCGCTGAAACAGCAGCCGTCATCTACTTCACGGCATTAAATATAGAGGTGAAGAAGCAGCTGCTACCTGAGGCAGACTGACTGGACTGGTGCCTCTCTGGGGCCAGATAGGGCACAGTTGGATGAGGCTGCTGAGTTAGGGCGGCAGACACTGAAGCAGGTTGCAGCTGCTAGGGCTCGTGTCACTGCAGGTTGGTCATTGGGTAGGTTTGCGGAGAAGCTGCTTTAGGAGGCCATTGTGACTAATGGCCTCAAGTGTCCCACGCAGGCTTTTTCACCATGTAAACACTCATCACTTCTGGCCAGGTTGCAGCATTCAATTGTGTCGCCCAGACACTGGCATTTATTTATTTATTTATTTTTTAAAATATTTTTATAGAACATTTTTTGCACATAGAGCACAGCACAACATATAATCCAAAAACAAAATGACACATGTTATTTACTTTTCCATTCAAAGTACATTATTCCCAATTGTAAAAGAAAAGATGAGTTACCATAGGCCTTTCGTACATACACCTGTTCCAATAGGACTGAGCGGGATCTACCCGTATATTGTTTCTAACACCACTCCGCTATTCCTCCACTATGTCCCCTTTCCACAGCATCAACGGTTTCCAGATCTTCTTACCTAATGCCCTACCCCTTTTTCCTGGCATTTATTTTGAATACACTTCTGAGTCTGACTATGCAAGAGGGAGGTGGTGCAGGACTTGCTGTTGAGAGCCAGGTGTGTCTATTTCTATTCCCAGCACATTAAGAACTATTTAAAAGACGTTCATCCCAATAGGTTTTCTTCTCCAGTAATGACTAATTATGCAGGTGGAACAGAGGAATTTATTAGTAATCCCGCCACAAGAGCAACACAGAATTTATAAATTCCTCCAATTCCACCAGCAGAATTAAAAATCGTGCCCCCCCCCCTGTATTAGACACAATATAATGGGTTATATATTTAAAAAGGAATCCTACTGGTATTGTAAGAGTGTCACTATTTTAACAAAAAGCTGAAATATGTAATAATACACCAAAGCACCAAAAGGTAAATCACTGAGGATGGTGCCATCTTACTATAACGTTCATAATGATTTACTGTCATTGTCCATAAAGCCTTTCAATGCACTTCTGATTATAACACATTTAAACGAACTTCAATAATAAATGCAGTGATTAACTGTTAACTTTGTCATTGTCAATAATTCATTTCAATTTCCAATAACATGTGTACATGAATACTTGCAAACTTCTCCCAGAGTCACTAATGTAACCCCCTAGAATTTTTTTGGTGCCCTTACTGAAAAGTCTTAGATAAATCTCCAGGGGTTGCAGTGTATACAACAGCTATAAATCACATTCCAGATAAAAGGGGTAAGGTGAGGGGTCCAAAGATAAGGAGGAGGGTTTCAAAACTGGCTCTTTGATTTCTCCAGCCAACCACGGTCGCTCCTCTACTCAGAGAAAGGAAGGCTTGTGGAGGGGGCTGCTGCTGTTGCCCCCTTTCTGTGGTACTAGCTCTGGGGTACCAACAAATTACATTTTTTTAGCAGCCTGCACATGGGCTTATGGGGTGCTCACCTGCCCCACTGACCCACGACCACCGAGTTCATTGATGCGGCTGCAAAGGTTTTTTTCTTGTTTTTAGTTAAGTGCCCAGCACTTATCAGACACCTGCCACTTGCACTGCTATGGGTCTGCTGGGTCCCATAATGCCTCTGCAGCCCCTGACTGATTGTGTGGCCTGAACACCTTCAAATATGGGTGCAAAGGTGTAGTGAACGCATCTTTTTCCACTCCCAGTGCTGTGCCCTTTCCCTGGGAACCAGCTTGGGTCCCTGGGGCATATTAGAAAAGAGTGCCTTGTTCCACCTTTGTCCAGAGGTATGTAGATTCCTGCGGATAGCAAACATAAGTTGAGGAGGTGCCAAGCGCACCCTGTCCTGGCAATTTTGCATCCGGAGATTTAGGGAGTGGGATGGCATGTGTCTCTGATACCATGCGCTCACACCAGGGAACCAAGCTTGTTAAGTTGACTCAAACAAACCTAGTCTCATTTTACTCCTGGTAGACTTCTCTATAAGATTTGTGAAAAGAGCTTCAATGAGGTGAATTTAACTGGGTTTCATTGAAATTATGCTGTTACAAGGAGGGAGCCTGCCAGCTAACTGGCTAGCTGCGAATATTTTTTACATTTAAACATTCCACGAAACTAGAATGTTGACACAACATTCTTCTAGCAATCCGGTTTTTCTTCTACTAGCATGAAAAATAGGGTTCAACCCTTTACTTCCTCTTAGCCCCACCCACCTTAAGTTGAAGGAAAGTTCAGGTCCTGCCTTCTGCCCCTTAGGTGCTAGTCCAGAGCCTATCCTATGCCCTACACCTGGTGTTTTCCTTAAACTAGGGCCTTCTCTAGTAGAACCTCAGAGCCAGCCCTTAAGGTAGAATACCCTCCATGCCTGCATGTCCCATAGCCTTCTTGGCACTCACTGGCCACCTATGTAATATCAGAAGTATGAGGCAGCTCTCTGATGAGGGTTACCCCTCTAAAGGCACAATCAGAAGTTCCTGGGGGCACCTTCTCCTCAATCTCCCAGCAGATCTATTCCTCTACTGTTCCTCAGGGAGCCTAACAGGGTATCACCACTGGCTCTGGAAATATTCATCCACACGTCCCCATCCAGTTCAGGGTTCTCCATAACCCCAGAAGATGTTTATAAGTGAGGGTGATACGTTCCATAATGTAGGTGCCTCAATAAAATCCTAGGATAACTCATCATCACTCCACCCATCCCAAACCTCCTGCACAGTATTGTTGACATTTCGAGATGACCACTGGAAGAGGTCTGTATGAGAGCCTAATACCATGCCTCAAACTGCCAGAGATGCCTACTCCATTCCCTGCAAAACTTCAAAGAGGAGTCTTTACTGTAATTGACTGCAGAGGTCTGGCTTTCTCACACTTGTTCTTTTTGTGTAAAAAGTAATTATCAGAAGCAGATTTCATCCCCACCCTTTTCTTTTACAGGAGCAGGCCCAATCATTGGCAAATGATCCTTTTCTGTGGAGAAGACTTTGATTCTCCAGCCGGAAACAAAATCCAGGAATCTATCTAAGAGCCAGAGAAATGAAATAAATCCTCACGTGCCAGAAGAAGTGCAGCTTTGACAAAAGTTACATTGATTCTGTGAGAAGTTGGCCTGGCATATGCTGTCCACTATTCTAGTGGGCACCTTGCACCAGTCCAAACAACCCTTATTGATGGTAGATTTAAAGACAACCTATATAGAAAGCTATCCTAGTGGTAGCTGCGGAGAGCATCCTTCAGGCTAAGGCTTGAAGGAATGTAAAGCTGCTTGTTTTACCAGTCTATAATTTCATGAATGGCCAAATGAAAGGAGAACCACATCAGATATATACATATAAAATATATGTATTTATTCTAAACACATCTCTCTAGTCTCTTTATGAGGCTAGAGGGAAAAGTACATTCAGTAAACATATTTAGCACACAGTAAATTAGCAGAATATATTTTGAGCCCTAGGGGCGCACAAAACCATATATCAAGAAAGTGGTATAAGAACCACGACTGACATAGATACAAAGCCTAGAGCCTTTAGATCCACTGAGGCCACCAGAAACCACCCAAGGTAGTGACACAGGGGACCCACGGGGGAACAAAGTTGTGAATCACCAATAACTTCAATGGGGAAAGTCGCAGTTGGAAAATTACAGATTAAGAACACTTAGAAGAGGGACTTAGAGCAAGCCCATTTAGAACTAGATTTAACACCCACGGGAGCGCCAGAGTATTCGAGGTACCTCACCCAGGGAAGCCGGGTGCATAGGTGTCTTTTCATGATGGGTTTCGTCATCGATTCCAATGGCAAGCTGCTTAAAAATGCTGCAGGCGACCAACTGGAAAGTGTCCGGGTGGATGCAAGGGTGGATCAGAGATCTGAAGAACCTGAAAGCAGAGGGAACAGTGTCTGGGTCACTTTTCAGTGACCAGGAACAGGAAGGCGATGAGAAGATGCCAACCGATGTTGGGTGATTTCAAGTGAAGAAGGTGAAGTTTGACTCTTCAGCCACAGGAACCAGGAGGCGTTGAGGATAACCAGGAGCTGAATTCGAGCTTCTCCACATAGGATGTTGAGTGCTGTAGTGTCAGTTTCCGGATTGGACCCAACAATCCTCGGCAACAGCAACCCACGCAGAAAGAAGCAATTGGCTTTGGTGCAGACCAGCAAGGTCTGAGGGACTCACCTTTTGGAGGGGTGTCAGGACACATCTAGAGCAACCAGGGAATTCCAAGGAAAAGAATAGTTACCTTTGTAGGGACCCACCAGTTGATGGACCAGGGATCGTGAAGGGGCCTCAAGCAGAAATGAGAGAAGCAGGCTCATGGAACACTCGTGGAGTATAGGCCCACAATCTTCGGTGCAGATGGTGCTCGGGGCTTGGACTACAGTTAGCCCAATGCACAACTTTGGGAAAGCTCAGGAATTGGATGCACTAGCAAATGTGCACGGTGTCCAGGAGTTCCAGTCCCACGTCACTCGTGAGGGCTGTGGGTTTCAGCTTTGCTGGTATCTCGTGTCGGCCTCTGAGAAGTCTGGAAGTCCATGTCCTGAGTTGCAAATAATTTGGGGTCCAGCAGGAGGCTCGGAAATGCAAATCGGCAATATGCTTCCTTAGTGTCTACTTGAGCAGGGGAGTCACTCCTTGACCCCAAGGGAGATTCTTCCGTCTTCTAGTCGATGTAGAATGTTGAAGTTCCAGGATATATGTTGCAGATTTTCGTCCAGGTGTAATCTGAAGTCCTAAGGACTGGGGTCCCACACTAACACTAAGTTAGTGGGTTGGACATACTCTGGTGACCCACCTATGGGAGGATCCCAGTTGTCCAGTTTCATGCCAGAGCAGGGGCTGAGTGCCCCTGCAACCGGTTTGAACTGGGATTCGCAGAGGGACACCAAGTGTGCCCGTAGCACTGTCTTAAAAGCTTTCTATAAAAGCACCCACCCAGCCCCAATACACTAAAGCCTGTATTGGAAGCGGTTACACCTCCCTGTGACAGGGAACCTATTGTCCAGGCCTCACCTCCCAGAGTTTCGTCCAGCAGCAGGAGGTCAGACTAGTGTCTGTGGCTGCAGCATCCATTTTGTGATGCTGGGGCTCTTTTAAACTATTACCGGTTAGGTCAGTGTACATGTCTCTCCCTCTAGAAGGGTGGAATTCTACCCCCGCCGCCAGGACTGGCAGGGGGGGTAGGATTCCAAAGTGTTTGACACTAAACACAACATGTTTCCATACAGCCATTTCAAAGTTAGCATGTACCGCGAGGTTACAATGCACTTAAGAGTATATGGTCTGACTGCATCACAGAACAGCTTCAGAGAATTTATTCCGAAAGCAACAGAGGGGTCCTGCTCATGCATGGGCACCCTCTCACACAAAACCAAGCACTCTGCCTTCAGGATTTATAAGGCCTGCCATAGGAGTGACTTAGAGGTTTATATGTGTCAGTGATTAAAGGTAGATCTAGGTAACACATATTTTAGTAAGGAGTGCATGCACCACCTTACCCAGGCTACAGTAGCAGACCTGTGGTGCCATTTTGGAGGGCTTCACAGGGGTGGCAAAATACATGCTTCAGCCCCTGGTAGGCCTCTAAAGTACCTATGATCTTAGTACTTAAGGTACCATATACTATGGACTCACAAGCGTAACCCAGTAACCAATCTGAAGTGTACCTAATGTACATGTAATCATTTTAGAGAGAAAACAGCTAGGATGGGGTCCTAGTTAGCAGGGCCCAGCCAGACTAAAGTCCATAAACAGTGAAACACCAGCAAAAAGTGGGGGTAACCATAGTAAGCAGATCCTACTCTCCTACAATTCCCCATTTGAGATCCAGGTTTACCTATTGATTGATTATTGCAAAACTATTGCAGATTTCACTCATAATGTACAATACAATAAAGCATACATACTTTTCACTGAAGGGCTACAGTTTTACCTTATGATTGCCCACTCACATTATAAGGTCTATACCAGGTTTCCGCCAATCTCAGAAGGGTCTATTCTGTGACAGGCTATTTATGCTCAGATACTTGGCTGATATGGATAGATAACCTATTAGCTGAGCACGCAATTGTGTGCATATATCCTCACGCAGTCAAATGAGAGCAACTTACCTCAGCTGTGCTGTATTGGGGAACTTTTTTTAAAAGGCAGACTCTGCCAGTTAGCACTTCCAAGCATTTTTAACAATGTTTACTGTGAGACTCACGCTCAGACTAAAGACAAAAAATCCACAGGTATTAAACGGGTGGGAACCCATTGTCCTACAATCAAGGAGATTTATCAGTCCTTTTAATTTGTACCACCAGATGGCACCTCTGTCTAACCCTGTTTACAAAGTTGAAATGCTATGTTGTTTTCATTGATAAAGACTTCTATTTGAGGCAGTAGGTATAATATGCAGTTTTAGATTGTGTCCTACAGATAAAACTGCCGAAAGGAATTGTTTAAATTGTTCCATCCGAACTACAAGCTACAGGGTCCATTCTGCCATGAATGCAAATGCCTGTTGGAAGAAAACACCTCTGTCTGCACAATCACCCCCATTTTTGAAATGATGCTGCTGTTCTTCTGACTCTTTGTACCTGGGTTCTGGTAGCCAGGCCCCAGTGTATGTCCTCTGATCTAAAATACAGATTGGTAATGCCTATACACCAAATTGTAGAACAGTGAAGGTTTTGGATCCAACGTCTGCCCAGCCCGGATCTCGACAACAGGGAAAACAGAACAAGGTGGCTGGACAGGGAAATTAACAGAAACAAATTTCTGTCACGTAGTCAATATATACCACGTGACCACCGGGTAGGAATCCCAAAGTAAATTTATTTTCTTTTAACTCAAATTGTTAAGAATTCAAAGGCACGGGCACAGACAAAACAACTGTTACAACAGTGAGTTCAGTGATGACGCTATATACAAATATACAAGTTTTACAATTTACAACACTTACAAAGATGAATCAAGCAAGGCAAATGAGCAGGACACACCAAAACAATACAAAATTCAGTGAACAACATCAATTGTCATTATATACAGTGCAAAAACTTCCAAATGTAAGGCGAATATGTGACCAGTCCATAAGAGTGTGAGACCATGGGACAGGCGGGGGAGATGGAATGCAGTGCCTGCCTGTCAACCGAACCTGTGGCTAATTGTTTATAGCGGGTTTGCCCGGCTAGGATCCACAGTGACTAATGAAATTCTATCCTAGGGGCATCCTTAAGGTTTGCCACAGGGTGGGGATGTCGACGCGTTTCGAACCGGCGTTATTACAGGTTCTCTTCAGGACGGGGACTGGGAGCTGTGATTCTGCACAATGGCACAGTAGCCGTAGTGTCGGTTAAACTCAACCAGGGAAGATTTCTGTGCTTCTACCAGCAATAGACTGGAGGTAAGGTGCCCGTGAGGCGGTGCACGAATGAAGTCGGAGACAGCTCACATGTTGAAGCGTCTCTGTGTAGGAACTGAAGTCCCACCAAGCAAGGAAGCCTATTCCGCGCCAGCAAGTAGTTAATGGTTTTGGTTGGTATTGTAAAGCAGGGAGTAAATCCGACGTACCAAGCAGCAGCGCTGTCAATCGGTGCACGAATGAAGTCGGAGACAGCTCACATGTTGAAGCGTCTCTGTGTAGGAACTGAAGTCCCACCAAGCAAGGAAGCCTATTCCGCGCCAGCAAGTAGTTAATGGTTTTGGTTGGTATTGTAAAGCAGGGAGTAAATCCGACGTACCAAGCAGCAGCGACAGCGCTGTCGCTGCTGCTTGGTACGTCGGATTTACTCCCTGCTTTACAATACCAACCAAAACCATTAACTACTTGCTGGCGCGGAATAGGCTTCCTTGCTTGGTGGGACTTCAGTTCCTACACAGAGACGCTTCAACATGTGAGCTGTCTCCGACTTCATTCGTGCACCGCCTCACGGGCACCTTACCTCCAGTCTATTGCTGGTAGAAGCACAGAAATCTTCCCTGGTTGAGTTTAACCGACACTACGGCTACTGTGCCATTGTGCAGAATCACAGCTCCGAGTCCCCGTCCTGAAGAGAACCTGTAATAACGCCGGTTCGAAACGCGTCGACATCCCCACCCTGTGGCAAACCTTAAGGATGCCCCTAGGATAGAATTTCATTAGTCACTGTGGATCCTAGCCGGGCAAACCCGCTATAAACAATTAGCCACAGGTTCGGTTGACAGGCAGGCACTGCATTCCATCTCCCCCGCCTGTCCCATGGTCTCACACTCTTATGGACTGGTCACATATTCGCCTTACATTTGGAAGATTGTGCACTGTATATAATGACAATTGATGTTGTTCACTGAATTTTGTATTGTTTTGGTGTGTCCTGCTCATTTGCCTTGCTTGATTCATCTTTGTAAGTGTTGTAAATTTGTAAAACTTGTATATTTGTATATAGCGTCATCACTGAACTCACTGTTGTAACAGTTGTTTTGCCTGTGCCCGTGCCTTTGAATTCTTAACAATTTGAGTTAAAAGAAAATAAATTTACTTTGGGATTCCTACCCGGTGGTCACGTGGTATATATTGACTACGTGACAGAAATTTGTTTCTGTTATTTTCCCTGTCCAGCCACCTTGTTCTGTTTTCCCTATACACCAAATTGGCATATTTAAATTAATGTTAAGCCCCTAACATATGATACAAAGTGTCCCAGGGCTGGTATGTTAAAAGTCACTAGTGGGCTGCAGCACCCATTGTGCCATCCACTGAAATGTAAACATGACTGCAGGCCTAACACTGTAGCCTGTCTGTACAGATCTAAAACTGCAAATTCGACTGGTAAATTTGGCCTGTCAAATTATATCTGCCATAGAAACAGCTACCAAGTTCATTCTTGGAGCTTTTAAAATATTTACTACAAGCCCTATGGCTGAGATACCCGCCACCCCCTCTCAACACAATCCCCAAATGAGGGAAACCGGAAACAGTTCTTGAAGTTTTTGGAAGTGGGAGGGAGTGACCCTCCCGGCCGTATTTATTAAAACAAAAAATTAAAACATTTAAACATTAATGTACAATTTCATACCACACTGCGATGTTTGGCTAACCTTAACAGATTCTCTAATACAGAGGTTCTCCTAGCCGATCTAACATCCTACAAAACTTTTACTTGAAATATTGAAATTGTACATCCTAACGTTTAAGGGCCAACGGCAAGGTCGTAACCGGTGTCAAGATCCCTAACCAGACATACCCCCCCCACTTGGGAGGGGCGACAGCACTGAGGCGTACTCACGTGCAACTACTACAATTTCCCTTGTCTTGACGGGGGCACTTATCAACTCGACGCCAGTTAAAGGTCGTTCGAAGACTCGTGTGAGGTATCTAGAAGGTATCGTAGACCTCCCCCCAACCCCACACAACTTACCGCATCTGCCGTCGCAGATGTCACTGGCCCCGGGAAATTCCCCAGGAGGGGGCTGTAACCCCTCCTACACAGGAAGGGGCCTTGACCGCCTTTCCTCTTCTTCCGGCGACCCATCCTTAGAAGGGACCGCCTCCCCGTTGAGGGGCCAAAGGCCACCTCCCCCGAGCGCTCCCATCCGTGTTGGGTGACGCCCACTCATAGGGATCTTCCAATTAGTGCTCACCGATCATGACCTTACCGCCTACCGCCTGACCGAAATAAATACGACAAGTGCTAACTAAACGAAACTATATTGGCCACTATGACCGAAAAACCTGTGTCTAAATGGACCTTAAATCCGACATTCTTTAATCACCAACTTGTAACATTATACCAATCCTTATTACACATTAAATATCAACATAACACCAAAACAACCTGAAAACGAAATAGAATAACTGATCAACTTTATTAAAACAACTAGCTGTCCTCAGGGGCTGGTGGGTGGGTCAAAATTGGCTCTTCGTTCCGTCTCGAGCTCACGTGCAGCGGGGAGGTGCAGCTTCAGAGCACAGGAACAAGAGGATGTCTTCTGGTCTTGCGTCTCTTTTTATCCATCTTCAGGGCGGGCGTAAACCCGCCCCTGCCTGCCCCGAGGGCGTGGCCGGCGGCGTCCGTGTCTAGGCCAGCCCACTCAAGGGCGGGAAAAAAGCGCGCCCCGGCTACGCCGCTTCGGGCATACCAGCCGAGACGCGCCTCCCGCCCAAAAATGGCTTCCCGGGGGGATCGAGGCACTCTGCCATACGTTCGGGGGGACCGAGTGGTCGCCCCTTTCCATATGGCTGAGATACCCGCCACCCCCTCTCAACACAATCCCCAAATGAGGGAAACCGGAAACAGTTCTTGAAGTTTTTGGAAGTGGGAGGGAGTGACCCTCCCGGCCGTATTTATTAAAACAAAAAATTAAAACATTTAAACATTAATGTACAATTTCATACCACACTGCGATGTTTGGCTAACCTTAACAGATTCTCTAATACAGAGGTTCTCCTAGCCGATCTAACATCCTACAAAACTTTTACTTGAAATATTGAAATTGTACATCCTAACGTTTAAGGGCCAACGGCAAGGTCGTAACCGGTGTCAAGATCCCTAACCAGACATACCCCCCCCACTTGGGAGGGGCGACAGCACTGAGGCGTACTCACGTGCAACTACTACAATTTCCCTTGTCTTGACGGGGGCACTTATCAACTCGACGCCAGTTAAAGGTCGTTCGAAGACTCGTGTGAGGTATCTAGAAGGTATCGTAGACCTCCCCCCAACCCCACACAACTTACCGCATCTGCCGTCGCAGATGTCACTGGCCCCGGGAAATTCCCCAGGAGGGGGCTGTAACCCCTCCTACACAGGAAGGGGCCTTGACCGCCTTTCCTCTTCTTCCGGCGACCCATCCTTAGAAGGGACCGCCTCCCCGTTGAGGGGCCAAAGGCCACCTCCCCCGAGCGCTCCCATCCGTGTTGGGTGACGCCCACTCATAGGGATCTTCCAATTAGTGCTCACCGATCATGACCTTACCGCCACAGGCCGGATAGTTGACCGGCTATCCGGACCCCCCACAAAAACTCCTACCTAAAGGTCATGTTTCAAAGATTTCAACCATGCTAAGAGGTCTCCTAAGAACAACTCATTCCCCACCCAAGACAAATGCACACCATCCCCCGAATACATCCTGTCATCATTAATACAGCTATGAGAAATAGAATGCAATGTCTTGGAACGGAACAACCTACTCACTTTATTGTTAAGCTTTCTAACAGAGTGATTCAAAGCAGGTATAGAGATAGCCCCCCGCCACACCTTTCGTGGAATCAAATGGGACCATGCAATCGTGCACCCCGGAACTCTCCTCGCCAACCAACTTACAGTGGAAAGCATTGCCTCCAGGAGTAGTCGTCTACCGATGGTGACCAAATCATTGCCCCCAACATGCACTATAACTATAGACGGCGGTGACCTTGTCCGCCCTAACAAACCCTCAAAAAATGTTTGAAACTGGTCAATACAGAGACCGCCCCTTCCGTAGAAGGACATCCTGTACCCGTATTCCCCAGCTACGTGAACCATGTCACCTGCTTTGAATACGTCTGCGGCACGCCTCACGTATGAGTGGCCCACGACCCACACCTCCTTTTTCACAGCCGGTGATGTCTGACCGCTGGCCCGGTGTAAGGTCGACTGCATAGTCCGCCCCGCCTCGTAGGCTTGCGTAACTGAAACCAAACAAAAACAAGAAGCGTGAGTACAGAGTACATAATTACAGCTTCACAACATGTGCAACCGCACATATCTTTTATAACAATTGGAGGACCAACGCCCCATTCGTTTCACTTGCTCAACATTAAGACCCCTGGCTGTAGCTTCCGTAGCAGCCCCTATCCGAAAGGAATGGGTCCCAAATTCGCCCGGGTTCAAGCCCGCAGCGGCAACTGACATCGCAAGCACCCGCTGAAACTGAAATTTCGTCAGTGGGGTGGCGTCCGCGTGTCTTAACAACGTCCCCCCCCATGATGCCACCCTTCGTGCTAGGTAATCCTCTAAACACTTTACCGGACATATGGAGGACCCAGGAATCCTGCGTATGATGACGCAGTCACCCATCCCATCTTGGTCAGTCTTAGACTTTACAAAGGAGACAGTCATTGTTTCTCCCCTGATCTGAACGTGTTCCTGGCACAAACCCCCCGCCACATCCAGTTTGTTCCTTGCAACTAGTTCGCTTACCCGCATTGCTCCGTGAAATGCTAGCGTAAACGCGGCTCGGAACAGCACTGCCTCAAACTGAGATGAACATGTGGCAGGAAGTGTAGCCAACAACTGGGACAATCTATCCAAACCTATCGGGCGCCTTTCATCTACTCTGCGACCCTCAAGGCGTTGCCACCCACGCAGCGCTTTCTGTACAACGAAAGACGCTGTTGGGTCCTGGATAGCGGGTGCTCTGGCAACAAAGGAAATAGCAGCACGATGCCTCTGGGCCGTAGCCACCGATTTCCCAGCCCTACGTAAGGACATCAAGAAATTCACCACCCATTCCTCATGACCCCAAAGTCGCTCTCTATCACTCCCCAAAAAGGCTAAATAGGCCCGAAACGCCCCTTCATATGCCTTCCTCGTCCTTGGTGCTAGACTCTCTCCCACGAGGTGACGAAGTTCGGGGCACCGAGAGACCAGAGAGCTTCGGTAAAGGGTGCCGGCTCCGGGTCCGCTGAGGGAAGGAAACCCGAAAAAGCCTGCATTTGAAAACGAGACAGTGCGTCAGCTGCCTGATTCATCACCCCTGGCACGTGTTTTGCTCTGAATAGCACGTTCAATTGCATACATAGTAAAACAATTTCTTTAAGCAGTCTTAAGATCAGTTTACAACGTGCTGCCTGACTATTGATGCACTCGACCACGGTCATATTGTCCGACCAAAATATGACCGAGTGATTTTTGAACCCATCGGGCCATGTTCTCAAGGCCACCAAGATGGGAAACAGTTCGAGGAAAGCAATATTACTCGTCAGACCCTTCTCATGCCACCAAGTCGGCCATCTTTGTGCCGACCATTTTGTGCCGAAGATGGCGCCAAAACCTATGCTTCCCGCCGAATCTGTCCATAGCCCCAGCTCCTCAGAGGACACGGCTGGTTTATTCCAGACGATTCTACCATTGAAATCCGCCAAGAATGCTAACCAAATACGCATGTCCTGGCGGATCTCGGCCGATAGTCTCGTGCGATGATGGCCTTCTTTAAGGCCGACCATCGCTTGGGCAATTGAACGGGAAAAAGGGCGGGCCATTGGTATTACCCTCAGGGCAAAATTCAACTGTCCCACCACCTGCTGTAATTGTTGCAGCGTAACTTTTGATGCATTTATACACAGTTGCAGCGCAGCCCTGAACTTCAACACTTTCTCGGCTGGCAAACGGAAACACCCCTCAATGGAGTCCAACTCGATCCCCAGAAACTCGAGGCAAGTCGTAGGACCCACTGTTTTACCCGGCGCCAATGGCACACCTAACTGTTTCATCAATACACAAAATTCGGCCAAGGCCCGGCCACATTCAAGACCCCCGGCTGCCCCAAGAAATAAGAAATCATCAAGATAGTGCATTACATCTTGGAAACCCGTTTTCTTTGTGAAGACCCATTGTAGAAAACAACTGAATTTCTCGAAATAAGCACAGGATATAGAACACCCCATTGGCATACACCTATCCATGTAATAACAACCCTGAAACATGAAACCTAGGAGACGCTGGTCGTCTGGGTGTACCGGGAGCAATCGGAACGCTGACTCGATATCTGACTTCGCCATCAGCGCCCCGGGCCCCAGGCGATTCAAAATGGCTACGGCCTCATCAAAGGATGCGTACCGCACCGAACACACTTCTGGATCGATTGCCTCATTTACGGAAAGACCTCGTGGAGCTGATAAATTATGAATTAGTCGGAACTCTCCAGGGTCTTTCTTGGGGACTACCCCTAAGGGAGAACAAACAAAATTCTGGACTGGGGGTACACTAAACGGGCCAGCGACCCGACCTCGAGTCACCTCTTTTCGGATCTTATCCTGTACTACGGTTGTATGCTGCAGGACGGAAAGTTGGTTTTTACACTTATCCACACCCTGAAAGTCCCCTACCGGGATGCGGAAACCATACGAAAAACCGTTTCGCAGCACCCCAGCAGAAGTACGATCCGGGTAATCACTGAGCCAAGGGATCATTGCCAGGGTATCAATGGGAGTGGGTAAAGGCGCCCCTCGGACTATATTAGACCTGTTTGGCACCTCCTCTCCCCCCGTTATCACCCGTTCTGGCTCTGCACGAGGCCTCAGGATGGGACGACCCACAACCACTACATTCATGTTTGAATTTACACGATCCCTGCGGTCTCGTACATTTTCCTCTGTTGTAATTAAAACAGAAACCCTTTCTTCCGGTATTGCCGGTAGGTTTCGAGTGATCGTCGGCCCCCGAACCTGATCGAAAGGGCGTCCCCGCATATTGTCGGGAGGATTCACCCACATTACTCCCCACCAACGGCATTTTTAACATCCCTGACTCCTTCATTTTATCCCAGGTCAAGGCATCATAACAATCCCAGGTTAAACTTTTATTATGCTCCTTTTCCTTTCTGAACATATTATCGTAACAAAACCAATGATTACCCTGGTGCGATGTTGAGTACCCCATGATTCGTGATTGGTAGATTGGGAACTCGGAAAGCAACTCAGGTCTACGTTCCCCCAGGATTGATGTAAAGATTCCCCAGGCATTGCCCCAATTGGCGATATTCTCATTCACTTTAAAGGCGGCCATTTTTGCGCGCCAAACACTCGGATGCATGAGGTCCTTCTGACTCTTTACATGCTCCACCTCATAATGATCAACAAGTAACGAAAAAATGTTCACATACTCCCCCGCCCAAATCTTTTCCTTAATTGCCAAAGGAACATGTTGCCCCAACTTTTCTCTCCGAGAGGGTGTTGACTCATCCCTCGCGATCGGCAATGGCCGCTTACCTGCACCTGACGCTGCCTCTGTGGTCGCAACCGTCCCTGGTGTCTTGTCCCCCACTGCAGCCGGCACGGGCACCTTGGCTGCTTCCCGTTTCTCACGCAATTGCTTAATCAGCTCCTGCGCTTCGACAGCCGTGGCGCCCTCGTTACCTTTTCCCAACCACGCTGCCAATTGTGCTGCCAACTCGGGCGGCATATCATCCTCGGACACGGGGGTGATCGGATTCCCCTCCTCTGGCACGGGAGTTGGAGCCTCGAGCGGAGCACTGGGACCGGGGATCTCCTCTCCCGCTGCCCCCCTCCTGGGCCTCTTGTTTTTCCCTCCCGGGGCTGCTCCCGCCAAAGGACGTTTTGGACCCCTTTCCTCATTCTTGTCCACCCGCTTCTTTAGCTCGGACATCTCCTTCATGAGAACACGCAGCATCTGGTCGGTATTCATGCGCTTTCCAACCTTCTTCGGCATTCTCCAACAAAGTAACTGAAAAACAAACAAGAACGATTAAAACGCTCAAAATTGGCTCTTCGTTCCGTCTCGAGCTCACGTGCAGCGGGGAGGTGCAGCTTCAGAGCACAGGAACAAGAGGATGTCTTCTGGTCTTGCGTCTCTTTTTATCCATCTTCAGGGCGGGCGTAAACCCGCCCCTGCCTGCCCCGAGGGCGTGGCCGGCGGCGTCCGTGTCTAGGCCAGCCCACTCAAGGGCGGGAAAAAAGCGCGCCCCGGCTACGCCGCTTCGGGCATACCAGCCGAGACGCGCCTCCCGCCCAAAAATGGCTTCCCGGGGGGATCGAGGCACTCTGCCATACGTTCGGGGGGACCGAGTGGTCGCCCCTTTCCAAATGTATCACTATATTTGTAATAAATATTTTAGAACTGGTACTTTTTTAAATGTTGCCTGTTACTTGTGAAAAGCCACTAGAAGCCCATTTGCTTGAGTGGAAGCTGCTTCCAGAAAATGTTTTGAGTGACCGCAGATGAGGGTTTGCTCATTTCTCCAGACACACCTCTAGGGTGGCCACAGGAGCTCTACACAGGGAAAGAAGCGTTCTGCCATCTTGGTTTTAGGCAGAGGAGGGTACACACAAATTGTTGCTAAAGTGATTAGGGTTACCCCACAGAACGTTTCTCCTATTAAATAAAGAGGCCCCAGGAGCACCCCCTACCCACAGTCTAATGCCAGGCATACGTGGCAGACATGAAATCTCTTTTCAGAACAATAAAGGACCTGTGGAAGATAGAAAAAAGACTGCACCTGCCCTTAAGCATTGTGAATGCACATGGACGACTGAACGTGCTCTCACTTGAACCAAGGACAAAGAAGTGTACTCAAAGGTTCAGGGGACTGACCTGTTAAGCTACAGAGACAACGGTAGGTGCAAAAAGTCCTTTCCTGAAGAGCCTAGAAGACCATATCTAACTGGACTTGCCCTGGACCCTGCTGGTGGCATCCACTGGAGCAAGTCTTGACCCCCAAATGCTGTTCCTGGTAACAGTCCCAGGATGCTAGTTTCCAGTCCAGGGAAGACCTGGCCTGGCAGTTCGGGCTGGACTCATCCCATGGGGAACAGGATCAAGACTGATTTGCATATGGCTTGGTCTAAACTGGAATGGCACGGAGAGCAAAAAAACAATGCTTTTAGGCCCAAATCTCTGTACTGGGGTGAATGTTTGACACTGTGCAGAATTCTGTCAATCAATTGTTCTTTTTGTTCTTTTCTGACATTCTTGCCAAATTAAGTCATTTTGACTTGACTACTGTTTGTCCTGGGACCTGTTAAAATGTGTTAGACATATTTCTTATGTAACTATACTATGATATTTCTTAAACAAAATGGTTACACCTTGTTTCACAATGTGGTATCTCCTGTTACACCTCTTTCCGGCGAACTCACTGTCTGGAATGCTCCAGGCATCCCTGACAGTTGCAATGTTGGTAAGTGGATTCTGGTGAGGTGACATTGGAGGTTGCATGTTGTACTGAATAAAGTAAATGCTTCTATAGATGCTGTACCATTTTCTTTAACTCTGGTGACGATTTTGGGATCACCAGCTGTGCAGGAGACAGAATTGACTACCTGTGCAGTCATTCATAGAGCAGTGGAACTCTTGTCAGGATTGACCCTCCTGTCAGCTGGCGAGTGCGACCAGCTCAAGAGATCATACGCAGACAACCAGAAGGTATGCAGTTGTAAGGTTTCCTTATCTAAGAAAGTGCTGGAGGACGTTGTGAGCATCACATGGAGGTTGGAGCAACCGTATCCTGTGGTACGCTGTCAAGTACCTTATCTCCCGCTAGACTGGCTCTATTGTCAGGTACCCCACTGAGCGTCATTTTATCAGGCGTGTGGTAAAATATTCTGATCTGGCAGATTTATTCTTTATGGCAATTTACAAATAGGCATTTTCAACCAGTTATGATGTTGGGTTGCATAGAGAACACGTAGGCTAATGGATAATTAAAGGAGTGTTTGATGGCTCAGGTCCAAGAATATTGTTTTGGCTTACTGCAATTGTCAAGACTGTAATTATATAGCGCCTTGGGACCCTCCGGGTAAGTAGTGCGCTATATAAATGCCTATACATTTACATACATTTACATTTACACTCTGGTAATTTTACTTTCCTAAGCATCTCTCTCCTTAGGATTTGCCAAATTCTGCACTCCTGCTTGAGCTGGGGAATCTACGACAGGTGCTGGACCCAACGTTTGAATACCTGAACGAATTCTATATAACATAGACTAACAATATACAAATAACACTTACCTGAATTTTTAATCTCTTCAGCTTGGAAGGCAGTGGGTGCACAGGGAAATGGAGGAGTTGACCACCTCCCTGAAAACCTGACTCCTCAGTACTTTGTCCCCTTCTTCATTTAGGGAGCTGCTTTCTCCTGATGTTCTGTACTAGGAAAACAGTGCAATAGAAAATTAAGAGGCAAAGTCATAATAATGGCCATTCCCTAGTTGGGGAATGGTTTATACTAGGCCGTATAACTGATCCACTCTTTATAGTTGAAAGCACTACACTGGGAATTTTTTTAGATTACAAAGTTCTCCATACAAGTGATAGTATCTGTAGTACTTGTAGATGGCAATTCATTAAAGGTTGTGTGGTTGTGTGGTGTTTCTCTTTAGTCTACACATATTACACAGTAAATCTACTATTATTCTAATCTTGTCACAATATGACAGCAGCAAGTATGACACAACCCCCTCCTTTTCTGAACGTAATGGGTGATCCAATTTTACCATGGAAAGAGTGGGTGAAGTAGAGTGAGTCGTATCTTGTAGTCAATGAAGAAGAAATGTTTTCACATTATAGATAGCAACACTTCTATTACACAATGTAGGCGTGCAAGGAAGGAAAAGTTTTGAGAATTTGAGTAATGCGGTTGCAGACAATGATGAAGAACAATAAGATGTGTTTTTCAGTAGGGTACAGGAGAAACATGAAAAGGTAACTGATTCCTTAATCTGTGACTAGTTAGTCAGGTCCACTAATAATATTAAAATGCAAGAAAACTACTTGCTCGTAATCCAGATCTCAAAGAAGAGTTAGAACTTGCTAAGAGTATTGAGCATACTGCTGAATGTAAAAAAGTAGTGAAACAACATTTGCATAGTGAAGACATACATGAAATACATGAAACTGAAGAAGATGAAACAAGAATAGTTGAGGTAAATAAGAAACATTCATACACAAAAACTAGATGCAAACCGAAGGAGAACCATAAAAATCAAAAACTGAAAAGCTATAGATGTGACAATAGCAATCACATGACTAACAGCCCTACATGCCCAGCAATGTCATGTGTGCACCAGAAATTTTAAAAAGGGATCATTATGCAAGTGTGTGTAGGAATACTGATACCAAACATATACATGTGATAGCGAATAGCAAAGAGTACAGAAAGAAATGCATTTTTCATATTGATCCGCAAGATACTAATGTACCCAACTCATATCCCATATGCAATGTTACCATGGATGAAGAGGATTTGAAGCTGATAGAAAGCCAAATGAGTACAAGAGAGATCCTATTGCTCTTCTTGTATGATAACAATGTGTATTGAGTTTAAGGATAGTTCAACTATTTAAAAATGTATGTTACAAAACCGGGTTGTTATCTACTAGGGTGGAGACATCAAAAGAACAATGGATTAATCCCAGATCTTTTGACTGGAGGAGAATGTTTGCTTTGTCAGCATTGTGTCCATCATTTGTTTGCTGTAACACTTTTCGCCCTGAGTGGGATGGGTATGCCCAGGCGTCAGTCCCTTGCTCACTGTGCCATTGGATTCAAGCTAGCCTGGCTGAAGAAGGGTGACATAACCTGAAACCGGTCCCAGGATGCTTGTTTCTGGTCCAGGGAAGACCTGTTCAGGCAGTTCTGTCTGGAATGTTCCCATGGGGCTCAAGGTCAAAAATGATTTGCATATAGGCTGGTCCAAACTGAGGAGGCGTAGTGGGCAAAAGAACGATGGATTAAACCCAGGTGTTTTGACTGGGGGAGAATGTTTGCATTGTCAGCATTCCGTCCATCATTTGTTTGCTGTAACACGTTTCACTCTAAGTGGGATGGGTATGCCCAGACGTGGACGTGGATTCAAGCTAGCCTGCTGATGAAGGGTGACATACCCTGAAACCGGTCCCAGGATGCTTGTTTCCGGTCCAGGGAGGACCTGGCCTGGCACTTCAGGCTGGAATTTTCCCATGGGGCACAGGATCAAGACTGATTCGCATATGGCTGGGTCCAAACAAGGGTGGTGTAGTGGGCAAAAGAACAATGGATTAAACCCAGATCTTTTGACTGGGGGAGAATGTTTGCAATGTCAGCATTCCGTCTATCATTTGTTTGCTGTAACACGTTCTAGGATATGGCAGCACTGAGACTGAACACAATTAAAATCTGAGAGTGGCTTTTTTAGCATTATTGGAAATAAGTTTAACTTCACAATAAGACAAATGCCAGAATGGGGTAGGATCTGTAAACCACTGAGTACATACTATTTCAGAAAATTGCATAAATCCCAAGTTTGATCTGGTAGAGACAGTTCAGAAGCACCTCATTTGTCCACAAAGGAACAACTTAAATTGTTCCTAGGGTTGGTGGAGTACATGTCCACATTTGTAAAATAATTTGCAGACAAGGTATCACCCCCAAAGAGGTTTGATGAAGAAAGACTGTCATTTTGAGTGGAATGAAAGTGCTAAATCCACATTCAATTATATTAAACAAGCCATTAGTATAGCATCCACTTTGGGGGATTTTGCCATGAGATGTGAAACCATTTTCACTACTGATGTGAGTACAGAAGGTATAGGAGCCACCCTAACTCAGATAGTTGACAGTAAAGAATGTATTGTCGCTTTCATATTCCATGCCCTAAAATGTTTAGAGTCAAATGATTTTACTTTATAAAGGGAAGCGTTAGATTGATGTTGGGTAATAGTAGACTTAAAATATATTTAACAGGGCCTACTACTCACCCTATGAAGAGATCACAAACTTCCAACATTCACTTTTATACTTAAAGAAATTGAACACACATTTCCAAATGGGTTTTTGGTCTGGAGGGAAACAATTCTGAAATGGAAGAATTTCCATGAACAAAAATCTAGCATCAATCTGTTTGTCCAGGATGCCTCTTGTGAAAAACAAAAATTCCCAGAGTAACTAAGAGGAACCTGTACTCTTGGTTGATATACCGGGCATTACAAAAGTGGAATGGGTTAAAGGAACAAATGCAGATGACACTTTACCGATGGTCATGGCAATAATATTCCAGGGACAACCCAATAGACAACAAGATCTTCCTAATGAACTTCAACGTTTTTGGGGTATCAGACAAGAACTAAACAGTAAAGGGAAACTAGTGAAAAGAGGAGTCAAATTAATCCTGCCAAGAAATGTGTGGGATAGAATTGCTGAATTAACCCAGGAGGGTCATTGGTAGCTGGTCTGTCTAAACTCTGGGATAAACTGGCATTGGACAACATTGGGCACTTCAAACAAATTGCTTTACCACTATAGTATTAATAGAGTTTTTCAATGATGCATTTTGTACTGAGGGTATTCCTATATGTTGATAATCGACAATGGTGTAAAATTCCCCTCAAAATAAATTAAGGGGTTTTGTCTGACTTATCCATCCAACGCTTTAAAGCAGCCTTATACTGTCCTACAGAAATGGCCTAGTGAAAAGTGGAAATAGATTGATTAAAGAATGTACATAATTGACGAATGCACCACAACACCATTAAGAAAATACCTACAAAACATGTTACGGTCTTGCCATACAGTACCCAATGCAATCACAGGAATTTCCCCATTTGTGTCACTCAAAGGCAGAATACCTGGAACCAAATTGTTCCCTAATTGTTTGAGTGGTGGTTAACCAGTATGGGTGCAGAGAGAAGAAGTGAGTGAACATATTAGGCAGCGCCAGGATGGTATAGAGTCAAATATACCCAAAACATGGTCTAGTGAGGAAGATTTGGGAGATTGGAGATGTAGTGACTGTTAAACGTCCAAATCAGTTGTTATTCTAATTCAAAGAAAATATAGCAATTGCACAAGAATGTTTTGAATGATGGCAGGGCAAGGAGCATGGACAGATTGTCCAGGTGCCATGAAATACAAGGAAGACAATAAAATTCAAATGCGTCATCTGAAGTTCCTAGGAACTCGAGTAGAAACAGATTTCCAGATATAGTGAGGAAAGTACCGCAATGGCAAAAGGCTTCCATTGTCAAGTGAGGAAAGATATATTTGATTGTGACCTCAGCTTTTAATGTGTGATTTCACTTCCTTTTCTGTTTATGCCGTGCAATGGGAAGTAAGTATATTTTAATTGTGTATATATATATATATTGCTTATCACGATTAGGACAGTTGTTTTTTTTTTCCTTTCCTATAGGAAGGAGCTGTGTTATAATTAGTTAAACATTATTCCTTATGTAAATATACTGTGATATTTCTTAAAGTCAATTGTTATACCTTGTTTCACATTGTGGTACCTCCCATTACCCTTCTACCCTTCATACTTCTGTATGTTTAATACTCCATGTATCCCTGACAGTTAAAATGTTGGGTTTTGGACCCTGGTGAGGTGATAGGAAGTTGTACAATGTACTAAATAAAGTCAACTCTTCCTCTGATCCTGTGTCCTTCTTCTTCTTAACATAACCATTGGCTTCATCAAGCTGCACTCCTCCTAATATTGAGAAAAACCTAGGACTTAGACACGTATTTGCTACAAACATCTCCAGAGGACAAGGACAAACCTGCTAAGTCAATTTGACAAATGAGCACTGCCGCTAGGTCAAAAATTAAGGTTGCTCCTGCACAAAGCTTTTCCACAGCAGCAAATCTTTTGCAGCAGGACATCGTGGAGAAGTTATTTGGCCTCATTGAGCCATATACGGAAACAGTTTTGAGCCTCGCCTCGCTGGAGGAATCTGAGTTCCCCAAAAATGTATTAAGTCTGAATATAGAAAACGTCACTTGGCGGAATTGCAAACAGTACCCAGTCAGTGAGAGACCTTCCTTGGGTGCGAAATATGATTTTCCCACACTTAGACCGTTCCCTCTGCAGTTAGCATTTAATGATTTTGGCACTAATTGCACTTAAAAAAACTTCAGTAACTCATATCTCCGGGGCCTCTTATTGTTTTTTAGCATTATGGAGTCCATTTTTCATTACATTAATAATGATTTTCAAAAAGTGGGGTAGAATTTTTGTGTTGTAAAACATCTGAACTGTTTTGGATCTTTTAAATGCTTTTTATGTGTTCTTAAGTTAAGTCTGTCTCCTCTGTGCCGTAGTTACCAGTGGGTGAGCTCAGGTTTAAGTTACTGAAACCTTTACTGGCAGTAACAAGACAAGTGACCCTATTAATTGAGGTGGACTACTGTCTAAACCAACCAATAATCCTTTTTCTCACATCTTTTATTTAGGCCTGTCAGTGGGACAGTGCAGAAACTCCAAATAATGCAAAACATTATGGTGATGTTAGTTTTTGGCTTATGAAAGTTTGAGCATATTCTGTTATTCATCAAAGCATCCAGTGGCTACCCTTGGCTAAGGAAATCAAATTCAAAGCCCTCTGTTTTGTACACTGGTCTCATCGTCGCTAGGAAACCAGTGGTTCATCTTTTAGACTCCACTGCTAAGTCACATTTTTTGCACACTGGGCCAGATGTATGGCCAAGATAATCGCACATTGCAAATTGGGACTCCTTTGCAAGGCTAAATTTGCAAGGTGCAATTTCCGATGTTTGAGATTCCTAATGGGGTTGCAAATTGCGAGGCTCATTAATAGTTATGAGCCTCTTGCAATATGCAAGCCCATTGGGAATGCCAGCGCTCTCAGGTTGGTGGCCTGCAGGGCTCTGCAGACCACCATGTGTGGGACTGCTTTTTATTAAATCAGTTTTTTTTTCAAAGCAGCCTGTTTTCCTTAAAGGAAAACAGGATGCATTTAAAAAAAGAAAAATGACACTTTTCAGTTTCTTTTTTTAAGCACAGGCAGTGGTCTCTGGGACCACTGCCTGCTCTTATTAAATATTTTCCAACATACTCACATAGGGGAAGGTGTCCCCTGGGGACCCCTACCCTTTGCGAGTGGTTTACCACCTACTTAAAGTAGGTGGTAAACTGCGAGTGTTTTGTGGCCGCAAAACACTAATATATAGCATGTTGACTTGATATTAGGAAGGGACACCTCTTCCTAATAGCGAGAGTCGCAAATACCAATTTGCAAGTCAGGGACTCGCAAAATAGCATGTGTACATGCTATTGCCCTTTTTTGCGGCCACAAACGGAAGGTTCTCCCTTTTGCGGCCGCAAAAAAGGGTCGTAAATCTGGCCCCTCGCTCTTGGGCCTTGTCCTTGTTAAGTTCCCCCAGCTTTAGAGGAGGAGGCTAGGAGGAGACGTTTTCAGTACAAGCGATCCACGATTTACTTCAGGTGGACCCTGATACAACTGTGAGGGGAAGTCCCACCGTGAAGCTATCAATGGTAACCCCCTAGGGAGTGGGGAAGGAAACAAATCCTTTTTGTTTTATTTACCCTCACACACCCTAGTGGTCTCATGCGTCATAAACGGGTCACCCTGACACCTAAGGGTCAGGGTGGGCTCAACCATATTCCAGGGAGCTCCTAGTGATATAATTTGCCAGTGGGAATTGAAGATTAAAAATCCACAGGCAGATCCCAGTTTCCCTTAATTCTTGGATCTGTCAGGGATGTTAAAAGTAGAGATAAAAGGGTCAATTAGGGTATTATGGTCCTAAGACCCTAGTGCCAACATTTTTCAGTCTGCTTTCGCCCTTAAAGGGTGCTGCACTTTCTTCAGGGCAATGAAAACGTCCTACCTGGAAAGAAAAACAATAAAAAGGGAAATTCCCTATACTGCTGTTTATAAAGGGCTGGAAGCTGCTCCTTTCCCCGACAAGAGTATTTTATCTTTTCTGATGCTCCATCTGTGAAAGTAAAAAACACAATGAAGCAGAACATAAGAAGATAAAACATATAGTTTATAGTAGGTTAAGTGCTACGTAGGTTCATAAGTGCTATGCAATTACATATTTACTTATGAATACAGGTTTCATATTCAAAAGCACAATAAGTAAAAGATTTGGAACATCACAAAAAATATTGATTTATCAAAGCATAATGAAGTCAAGTATATTTATTACACATTTGGAATGATCAATTAAAGCTACATATGCCCCACAGATGGACTATTTGTGTTAATAGTAATAATTTCCATCTATAAACACAAGAGAGAATATTCTAAATGATTCCATTACCAGTTTCATCATCAATTCCCTCCAATGAATAACGTCGCAATAGAGGTATGAATACCTGAAATTCTGCACTACACAATTATCTTCCTTTTCAAGGTTCTTGATAGTGCATTTTACCTTCTTGCTGTAGTACGGGTTCAAGTTCTAGCCGATAGGAGCCTCTTGTTCAAAAGCTTCTGCCAATTTAATTTACTCATTCAATATTTCTTTGTCTGCACAGAATAGTGATACATTTCTTACAGGCAGATATTATCTTGAAGCACACCCAGGAAATAAAGTAAAAAATACCCCATGCACTCCTTACATCTGGTGTTGATTAGCCAGTGATTTTTTATTAGCAACACTGAACACTACAGTTAACTTCATGATTACAATCATCTAACATTGTTATTGTTCATGTTCCTTCCATTTTTCATAGAGACTACATGTCTCTCATGAAACTGTGCTTCACATGATAGTTTTGATGAGAAGCATAAAGGAACAAATCATTACCTCCGAATCAAAGACCAAATCTACATTAACTTCATTTATTATCCCAATGATATGAAATAAAGTTTTTCTTTGATAATGTATAAGAGCACATTTACTCATCATTTGCTTCATTAGTTCATTTGACTTCAAATGAATGATGGACATGGTTAGTCAATCCACTGTACTGGTAACAGAGAATGATAGTCTTAATAAGCTCCCTAGCAACCTTTTAGGGGGATTTGAGACCAATAATTCTAGAATGTTTTAATACACTGATTAAAGTATGTCTATAACTGATGTCAGTTGCCCAATTTTTGGACCGTCATGTCGAGTGCTTTAAATAATCTACTTATTTATTCAGGACTTCATTAAAGCACTCTGAATCAACTTTTGGTCATGACAACCATTAGTTCCAGTACTAAACTTACATAAATGGCTACTCTCATCATGTTTCTCTCTGCTAATAGGAATCCTGTAGCCTTAAGGAACCAGCTCACAAAACAGGACCTTATTTTGGCTTGTGTTTAATTTGTATTAAGTGAGCATAGTTTCGAATAGATCCTAGCTATTAGGCGATACATGGGCTACATCGGTTCCAGTTTCTCATCCCTAAACTCATCATGTAGTGTTCTCTCGGGACTTCGTTTAAGCAGAAATGTCTCAGGACAACTGAAATCTATACTTCTATTATAAAGGAAGAACTTTGAGGCTTTGAGGCGGGTAAACTCGGGAACCACAGCGCCAATCCACACACCCAATACATCGTTGTAATCCTCAGGGTGTGCAGATGGACATAGGTTATAAAAAGTTAAAAAATACGTTATATTTAAAAAATTTACATTATAAAAAAAGTAGTCCCCTTGAAGTAGCACCGGCCTCGACCTGCGTGCTGACGTCAGGAGCGCGGGGAGGTGCGGCGTCCAGGAGCGCGAGAAGGAGCGGCGGACATGGCGCGGGGCAGGAGCGGTGACAAGCGGCAGACATGGCGCGGGGGAGGAGGTGAGGAGCAGCGGACCGGCGGGAGGAGCGGTGACCAGCGGCGAGGAGCGGTGAACTGAGAAGCGGCGGCTGAGGTAAAGCTCCGTGGGATAATGTTGGGCAGGCGGGGGTCGGGGCAGGCGGGGGACGGGGACTTACACCAAAACAGAAGGAGGAGCGGTGAACTGAGGAGCGGCGGCTGAGGTAAGGCTCCGGGGGACAATGTCGGGCAGGCGGGGGTCCGGGCAGGGGGGGACGGGGACTTACACCAAAACAGAAGGATAGAATTTAGATCGGCTGAGGTAAGGCTCCGGGGGACAATGTGGGCAGGCGTGGGTTGGGGCAGGCGGGGGACGGGGAGTTACAACAAACCTCAAACTCAATGCCCTGAAAACTGAGTTCCTCCTGATCTCACCTCCCGCAAAAATCTCTACGGCGCAAACATGGCTTAAGCACTTAACGGCTCTAAATGTACAACCTACCGTCGTAGACTCAGCAAAATCTTTAGGCATAACACTTGACGCCAATCTCAACATGCAGCAGCACATCAGCAAGGCAACCAAAGGAGCGAACTTTCAAGTCAACACCTTGAGAAAACTCAAACCCTTCCTCCCAGCCAAAGACTTCCAAACTGCAGTACAATCTACAGTCATCCTGCACATAGAGTACGGAAGCACCGCCCTCTGCGGGCTCCCCCTAACTACAACGGCTCCCCTAAGAGCGTCCCTTAACGCTGCAGCGAGACTCATCACTGGCTCAAAAAAGCACTCGCATATTTCCCCTGACTTTAAATCCTTGAACTGGCTACCTTTTGAAGCCAGAATACATCTGAAAATCGCCTGCATGACTCACAAGGCTGTACACATGAACTCACCCGCCTACCTCACTCAAAAGCTGACAATCTCGGGTGGCTCTAGAATTACTAGAAGCACAAGCAATCTTCTGCTGAAACCTCGAAGATTCCGGAGGGAAAAAACCTATAAACGCTCCTTTTCAGGAATGACACTCAGGATCTGGATTTCACTCCCTCCTGAAACCAGGCTCATCTCCTCCAACAAACTGTTTAAGAAAGAAGTAAAAGCGATCCTCATGGCTAAATACACATGATCTATTATTCGGTATTTTCTCATGAATCCGCTCCGTAATGACCTGCCTTGGACCCCTCGGTCTACTTGTACTACTTGTATTATGACTTATTTGATTGTATATGTTCCCTCTCTGTATATGGTTATGTTGTTGACGCACCTGTCTGACTTTGCACACTGTACCTACACCACCTCAACTATCCCTACTTTTGTACTACTGATGCACCTGTGTGACTATACATCCTGCACTCACCTACCTCAACTATGCACACCTTTATGTTATCTCCTAAAACACGTTAAGCACGCTTAAACAAGTATATGCTCACTTTTGTACTTTTATATTATTGGCGCAACTGTTTGACTATGCTCCGTGTACAGACATTACCTCACCTGCGACCTACCTCCTGTTTGTTTTTTGACCTACCTATGTAACTATGCACCTTGTACCTATCTACCTCAAATATGTAACTATGCACATGTACCTTGACTATCACCCCCGTGCCATTGTAAAGCGCTCTGATATCTGCAAAGATCTTGTTCGCGCTATATAAAACTTTCAAAATAAATAAATAAATCAATAAACCAGAAGGGTACAATTTACATCGGCAGAGGAAAGGCTCCGGGGGACAATGTCGGGGCAGGCGGGGGACGGGGATTTACAGCATCTGCCATGGAGATTTATGCAGAGCGCCTCAACACTGGGCCTTTGTGACATCTGGGGGACAATGTCGGGGCAGGCGGGGTTCGGGGAAGCCTGATTGCTCCTGGACAAGGTCGGGACGGGCTGCTAGTATAGGATATGTTCCAGGACGTTTCCTGTCACCTGTTTATATTTAAATAACGTCTACATGAGTTCACATCTTTGTGAACATTTTCCTCATGAATGACCGGACACTGGATAACTCATGTAATATGTTGTTGTTTTTCTGTATGAAATACATGGAGTACACTGGGAAAAAAACATAAGCAACTGCACAAACCTCTAGTTTGCACGTCCGTTTTAGAATCGGTTTTGTTGTATTCATCTATTATTGTGTTTTGTTTCTGCTCAGCCAGAAGCCCCTAAATCAGCCCCTCGGATACCATTTTGGGAAATGATCTCCCAATAGTGTAGGGAGATACTTTTGCTTAATTACTTTGCAAGGTTTTATGTAGAACATATCTTTCACCTATGGCCTTTATCGGATATCTCAAGATTCTTTTGTGGAAAAGAAAATACATGCTGTGAAAGACAGTTGCTGTTACAATGCCATCTTCTGAGGAGTCATTAACTAAAATGGAGAAAATAATGGAGCTTGCTGCCGGGGTTGTGATAATGGCCGTCAGTACCAGCAGCAAGTCCAAACTCGTTGCTGATTCCTGATCAAGCTAGTGATTTATTGTATCTCTCAGTCCCACCATATGTGGTTAGGACATAAGCTATACATCCATCCCTCCACTTAACGGCTGTTATTTATTCTTTAGTGATTCAAAGATAATCTACCTGTTTAGTTCATATTAAGTTAGAGGTATCACATATTTATCAAATTCAACTTTGGAAAAGTTCAATGTAGCCTTGACTCTAACTTTTACTTCTTTATTCACAACAGGCATCCTCAACAGGACATTTTAGTGTCAGAGTTGATGTGGTCCATGGGAATTAGAAATTAAAGATCTGCTTGACAAGGAGATGACTTTAGAAATCGATCATGATAATGACTCAACAATATGCCACAGTACTCAGTTGCATACCCAAATATACTAATTACAATAGCCCCTCCTTGATATGTTTTAAACCAGAGCAATACTGTCAAGTCATGTTGCAATACAAAATCTTTCATGGGTTGAAGAAAATATTGCTGAAAAATTTTTGTTCTTTCATCAAATTAACATTATGGAATGTGTACACTCCACTGTATAATTGACAGTTCGCTTTTGATTTGAGCCTATTTTTGTGGCAGAAATGTTGATCTCTGATCATTGTCCATGGAATGAAGCATTAACAGTCAATTGATCTTCATATTTAGTCACAATCGAGTCTCAATATCTACCTTCCAGTGGCCTATTGACCACTTTCAATGTATAATCACTGTGTTATCAAGGACAAAGTCATTGATGATTAGTATCAAGTTTCCATGTTTAGCTGCGTATTAATATTCCATGTTATTGGCCTTTTCATCACGCAGGTACTATGAATTGTATCATATCTACTGAGAATCATTGTTGGCAACCAAATTGCTTTTTTATTACAAATATCTGAAGGAAGAGCCTGATAAGCAGCGTTTATTTCAGCCACTTGACAGCACTTCAGTCCAATTCAGTAATAAGCAGGTATAATTGAAATATCATTTCAAAATTTGTAAACAAATGTCAAATAAAACAAGCAATGGCAAAGACAATATTGTCTGGTGTTGGGTGCCAGATTTCTTTTGCATTACTTTATTGTTGTAGGAGCTGCCTAGAGCTCTCCATAAAATGGTTGAAAGCAACAATATTTTTCAAAACTCACATATGACAATAGCAGTCACTGTCACTAATGGTCAACTACTTTGTGTGTGGATGTGCTTTTTGTAAAAGGCAGATTGCTGTCATTCACCCTGAAGTTAGTCAATGGCTAAAGTGGGCCTTCCTATTGCTCCATGTTGTACCTGTAGTGAGCAGAAGAAATATGTGACTGCCTCAGCAAATGAATAATAAATGAGGAGGTATAGCTAAAAACTTCTATTTAAAATTAAATTATGTCAATACGTTTTGTGCAATGAACAGGTTGTGACGAATGCCTTGCATAAAATGAGTTCCATATGTAGGTAAAATAACATTTCTTGTATCAGGGACTGATATGCTTGGACAGCTCTTAGAAAGTATAAAGATCATAGATATCTCCGCCCGTGTTGTATCATCAAGTAATCATTTACTGGGGCACCCATACTGCAGTTTTAGACACTTTGGGCCAGATGTTCGACCGGGGCATTTAGCAATTTGCGAGTCGCTAGATGCCATGTACAACAGTGTCAGAGACACTGTTAGCGATTCCCAATGAGGTGGCAAATTGCATGCCTCATGAATATTCATGAGGCACCCGCAATTTGCGACCCCATTGGGAATGGCTGGCCCTCCCAGGGATGGTGGCCTGCTGTGCTCAGCAGACCTCTGTGTCTGGGACTGCCTTTAAAAACAGCATTTTTTTTTAAAATGCAGCATGTTTTCCTTAAAGGAAAATGGGATGAATTTAAAAAAAAGACAAGTGAAACGTTTTCCTTTCATTTTTTAAGGTCAGGCACTGGTTCAGGGACCACTAAATTCCCAAAGGGGGAGGACCCCTTTAGTAATGCACATGCATTCCCAGAAGGGAAGGGGTCCGCAGGGGACCCATTCCCGTTTTCGAGTGCTTTACTACCCTCTTGAAGACGGTGGTAAACTGCGAGTGTTTTGCACCCGCAATTGCGGTTCCAAAACATTGTTACATGGCTTGTGGGGTCGCTATTAGGAAGGGAAAGCCCCCTGAAGGCCTGACTCTAAGTCGGCAGCCTCAACAGATGTGTTGCGTCCAGGGCTTTAAGAGGACCGGGTCTGTCCAGGTCTGATCACTGGCAGTTATTTAAAGGGGCCTCAAAACAGGTCTCTATCGTGCTCTATTTTCAGGCCTCGCAGAGGTAGTCGATTTCTTTTTCTTCTTGCACCAAACTTTTTTTTCTCTTCTTGGAATTGCCAGGCTAGATCCTGAGGCTGCTGACCTTTGTGCCCGCTGTAGATCCTTTCATGCAGATTGTTATCATATGATGCTGGACTGTGGGGTAGTATCACAGTTTAGGACAGAAAGTCATGAATCATTACATTTACAGTCTTCGGGGAGCAGGCGAGAATGTCTACGGATGCCCTTGCTGTTCAATCGCAAGAATGCATCATCACCGCAGCGATTAACAAACGCCTATTAAATACTGTACTTATGTTAATGGCTGCGAACTGTCGCAGGATGAACCTGCTGCAATATTGATGATAAATTGCGCATTCCAGAGTGCCTGGATCAAAGGCTACTTTATCATCAGTGCAACTTGAGGAGCGCACTGGAGCACACCTGTGGGAAAAAACACATATAACTAAAATGCACAAGAGGTATTTCTGGTGACGGAGAAGGACTGGGAAACAGGCATAGTACAAAGAGGCCATCTTAAGAAGCGGCATCTTCCAGTTACTGGCACACTGTGTATCCTACTTGGGATATCCTCATGCGCAAATGGTCAGAAGGAGGGGTGGTGGACACACATTTGTCAGAAGAGCCCCCACATTGATGCAACTACTCCATCTGCACCTTGCCGGTTGGTTCCTGCTCTCTTCATTTGGAGCATAACAGCGTAGCAAGTTGTTTTGCTGCATTGTGCCAAACCTTAGTACATTTTGCTCTAGATTTTAATAATATTCACTCACTGAAATAAAGAAAATATTTCTGCCTGGGATGGATTCTAGAAACTAGGATAGTCTTCAAACAGTGATAAACACAAAACATAATTCTAAGAGCCCACATGAATGCAGGTTTTTGGTGTAAACCTAGAATCCTGACCGGGGCTGGACAGGCCTTTTGACGCTCCTGGAAATATTCTGGTGGCGCAAGGTATGAATGTTTGCTGCTGGCCACAGTCACGTTTACTCCAGTCTGACAGCAGCACTGCACGGTCTACCACTAATGCAGTTAGAAACCACCCCTACACAGGCCTCGTGGGGTGGTTGCAACGGAGCAGGGTGTCCAACCCAATTAATTTACTGTCTGGTAGAAGTGCTGAAAAAGCAGCAGAGCATTGTGCGGCTGTACCTAGAGTTGCATAAATGCATACCCATGCCTCCACTGCACAGGTCAGTTTTAAAAGCAGGGTGTGTGATGCATATGTGAAATGGGGAAATACTCCTATGCACTACTACCCACCGATAGCATTAAATGCGTGTATCTGTCATCGCATCACTTGTGGGACAGGAGATGTAAGTTGTTTTTCACCCCTTTGTAGAGCTCCTGCAGCTCCACTCTGCCTATTGCTTGAAGAATTAGCCCCCCGAAATGTTTTCTTACCCCCCCCCTCGAAATTTGTCTCTACTTGCGCCTTTGGGGAAGGTGTATGGGGTTATCCATACATATATTTATTTAGACCACACCCCTACTTGGATAGGCCACAACCCTTTATGAGGTTTGTCCCACCCCTTTTAGAGCACCCCCTGTTTCTTACCCACTTAAAGCCTTGGTTTCATCAATACACAACCGCCTGGATTCCCTGTAACGCTTGGTGCGCACACAGGCTTCCAAATCCCACCCCCTATCTAGAGTTTAGTGCGCTGCCTGCTCGGGCTTTCTGACAATTGTATTTTGATTAACATTGCCATTATCTCGCTCCCCTTAATTGCAGCCCCTACATTTCTCAGGCTGGGCCTGCTCTCATTACTGATACACACATGGTTAATTATTATACATCTTACCGATTCCCGCCACAGCCTTGCAATTGGTAAATTAATATGCTTTTTTCCCTGTCATCCCCTATGCCATGCTTTATATTTTATTTTATTTTGTGTTTTTTAAAGCATTAGTTATAATTCATATCTTTACCAGTTGCCACAAATATAACATTTGAATGTTGATACAGTGTTTCTCAATCATATAACAATAGTAAATACCCAGTTGGCACATCTTGATCAGCAAGTCACTCATGTAATCATGTGCTATTGCAGGTGTAGTACAATCACAGTGATATCTCTGCACAATCACTTTATGACTGTCTTTGTACGTTTGGAACGGGGCCCCCACAGGTGGACAACACTATAGGGCCGATTAGGATGGCGGACGGACTTTGCCCGCCCGCCATCCCTGTGGAAAACAGGACCCTCTGTGACGTGAGCGGCGGTCCTGAAATGCCAATTACGATGCGCCCGCCACACTGGCGGGCGCATCATGCATTTTTAACACAGAAAGGCATCTGCATGTGGCCATCCTAATATGGCTGGCGGTGTCTGGAAGACACCACCAGCCATATGAACCCTTTTCCACGCTGGCCGCAAGGCCACCGTGGCGGAAAAGTGGCGGACGGTGTTTCCGTCTGCCGCGGTCCCCCCAACCATTGTAATATAGCAGGGGTGAAATAGGCGGCGGCCGGGGTCGGATCTCCGGCGGATCGCCACCGCCTGCATGGCGGTTGGCATCTGCCCGACATCCTAATGGGCCCCTATGTCTGTTGTTTATTAATATCATCATACACCATACTCCACATGTTTGGCTATCCATGGTTTGCCTTGCCGTTCTCCTCTCTCATATCTTTGCTTACTAAATATGCTTGATATGGACCCCAAAAGTTTTTAGGTCAGCTTTTTGGGGAGAGAAGCTCATTAAATGTGTCAGTTTGTGTGTTATAGTAGACAATGTCTGTGTGCCCATCTTCTATCTTTTGAGTGGGGCCCTTAACCTATCCCAAAGCCACGCGTCACTTAGACAGAAGTAAACCAATTCCATTAAACGCCAGACAGATTTCTCGACTCTTAAGTCATGTCCTAACAGTGCCAGCTTCGGGTCAATCTATTTGTTCGCCCGTTATAAGTTCCAGTTCCCTAAATATTTTACACCAATATTTATCCATTCTGGGAAATTGCCAGGCTGTGTGCAGGAACCCTGCATTGTCCTCCCCACATCTCCAGCATCTCAATGCATCTTGCAGCCCGTATCCACATTGTCTTTCAGGAGTATAATAACCGTGCACAGGAACTTAAAATGCATGAGCCTGTAACACCCATGTAGAGAAATGGTTTTAGTCCTGGTGAAACAGTATTTCCAGCCCTTATCACTAGTGGGCCCACCCAAATGCCACTGCCAGTCAAACGGTAAATTCAATATTTGTGGCTTACGCGCCTCCTGTGCGCTAGTAAAACATGTTGTAAATAGTTTAAAGGATGTTTCTGTCTGTATTAATGTTGGAAGTGCCTTAATAGTTTGTGGTTCTAGCATATCCTCCCCAAGCAGCTCTCACAATGTGTGTCTAGCTCGATGATATTGATATTTAGCCATTGCCGGTTTATGGTGATTCTTTTCTTGAATTGTTTCCCGGCTACTTACAACGCCATCGGTAAGAAGCCACTCAGCTTGTTTATTCCCAGAGTACGTAATGCCTGCCTTTCCCCTACCTCCTGGAACATCGGAAGCCACAAGAGCCAAATGTATTGGAACATGTGGGGAGTATAGTAATTCACCAGCTTGTCTGTTTGACAGCGCACGCCATGCTTGTGTTGTAGTTGCCAGGCAGTCAAATTCTCCATGTCGTCTGGTTGAGGTGCGGCAAAGGGTCTTTGGCAAGGTAGTTGGGTCAGCCATATCCTTCTCTAGGTGTAGGCGAGGTGTGTCTTGTGGGCTGTGGATCCAGTAGTGTTCAAATGTACTCTGCGTTACGTACCTCTATAGTACATGTCTACGTCGGGTGTGTTGAGACCTCCCAAATCATAAGGCAAAGTGATTGAGTCCCTGCGCACTCTGGGCTGTTTTCCCACCCAGGCTAGTTTGATTAATAGCGTACGCAGGTGTCCAAAAATGGTACTTGTTAACAATATTGGCAGTTTTTGGAATAGCATGCGAATCTGGGCAGGACAACCATTTTCATCACTGCTATATGCCCTATCAATGACAGTGATCCATCTTTCCACATCATCTGTCAGTTTCTGTATGGCTGCTCCATAATTTTCAAACAGTACCATTGAGATGTCTGCATGTATACGTTTAACTAAATATCGTAACAAGTCAGTGATTCATTGTAAAGGGTATTCGACGGTCAGAGTTGTCGTGGCTGGGGCATGGGAAAAGATTTTTCAATTATCCCAGTTAATTTTCAAGCTTGATTGGGTCCCAAATCATACTACTTTTCTTAGCATAGGGGTAAGATTAATGTAAGGGTTGCAGATATATAACAAAGTGTCCTCGGCATATGCTGATATAACGAGCCCGTAACCTGGGAATTGTAGTCCCCTAATGCCAGGCTTTGTTAATAGATGAATCACTTGGACCCTTGATTGCTTTACTATCCATTACCGTATTTCTCACATTAGTGCTCAATTCCAGTGGTTTTTAGGTAAATCTTTTATTCATTAATATATTCTTCCCTCCTATTTCTCCACACACAATATTGCTCACTCACTTCCTTCCTCTTCGCAGCCCTTCAATAGTTGATGGTCTTAATTACCAGGCCCTGAAGCCACCTGTTGGTCTCCCCACTGGACCACTATTCCAGGTAGCTTTTCCATGTCCCTTGGTGGTAACCTGCAGGCCCACTGACTCTTGCATGGAACCACATATGTCTGGCCCCTCAACACATAAAGCATCCCTCCAGTCTGGACAGATGAGGATAATACCCACCTTCACTTGTCAGCAACACATTTTCTCACCTCTTTCTTTCCTCCTTCTTTCCTCCCCTTTCCCCTTTTTCTTTTCAGTACCCATTAGTTTACCATTGTGTATCTAATCCTCTGGCATGCTATTCTCAATGTCCTGATGATGGTCTTATGATTTTGTAAGGATGGAAACCTGGTTGACTTGAAACCTGCTTGACTCCTGTACTGTGACCCGACTGTGATGTTGACAGTAATGTACACATGGGCAGTAGTACTAATAAATTGTGAATAAATCTATTTAGGCAAATCTGTCACAATCAAATGCTTGAGTGTTTTAATGTTTTAAGTGAGAATTGACTAGTTTCTCATTTGTTTTGTTTCCCACCTATTTGTCTGATATTTGTTCAAATAAATGATTTAAAATTACATATTGGACTACATTTATAGGTATCATTGTATCCCTATTGCAATAATATTTCTATATGTTTTTGGAGAGGGACCCCTGCTAGTTTATAACACTACATACCTCTGGTCCCTCAATACTCATGGGTTCCCCTTGTTTCGTATTCACAGGCCCACTATAGCATTCAATTTTCGGGCCCTGGCCAACTGTAGTGCACTTTACTAGAGACTTACAAGTAAATTACATAATATTGGGTATGAACTAATGCTGCCACATTTTAAGTAGAGAGCACAGGCACTTTAGCACTGGTTATCAGGGGTAAATTGCACAGAATCCTAAAGCCAATAAAAACGAATTCAACAAAAATAGGAGGAGGAAGGCAAAAAGGTTGGAGGCGATCTTCAGAAAGGGCTTTTTCCAACACACTTCATGTCGACAATTTGCGGCATAGACAGTATTCCCATGTCAGCAAAAGATGACATGCATGATTCAACCCTCCAGGTCACAGTGCTTATTTTCAATAGAGCTTCTTTTGGCATGTGCCTAATCGTAATTTAAAATCAGGCACTGCCAAATTACTGTCAGTTCTCAAAATAAAGAAAGCTCCTTCTTAGCGTGTAGACTTTGGAATACCATGCCCTTGCCCGGAAATCTCAATCTAACAGATTATCTTTTAGATAAATGAAAAAAACTGGCTTTTTTCTATTCATACCCAATAGACAATTGTTTTCATTCATGGGCTAAGATGCCACTGGCATCCGTGCATTCTAAAACAAATTTACTTACTTATGAACAGGTTCGGGACCTCGGATTCACTTTAGGCAGACCTAGTGCACAGGCTAGATTAGCATCATGGCTGGGTCAACCAAAAGTCAAAATCAGGGGCATAGCTTCAGGAGGGTGTTTGGGGTATTAGACCTCTCTACTAAATGTATTTTCTGAAAAATAGTTGGCTACAAGTGCTTTCAGTCGGTTATTGTAATGTATCTAACTGATGTTGATAATTTTACAAATTATTGTGTTTTCACTCACTTAGTACTCCTATCAATCCACATTCCTCTCCTATTCCACATCCCCTTAAGACCCTCTTGTGCTCCCTTCTGGTTGTAGAATGTCTATTAACATAATGTGTATTTTATATTGCGCTGGTTAAGCATCAGGGGAAGTGAAAAGCTGCAGCTTCAAGCCCTAAGAGAGAACAATGTTATTTAAAGAATTGTGGGAAGTGGAAGAGGCAGAAGATTCGACATTCATTTCTTGAATGACAACAATGTAATGACAAATCCTCGGTCTCTTCCCTCCCCACAGTTTTTTCATTAGCAGCTGTCGATTATGGGACAGGAGTTTTAGCATATGCTTCTGCTGCAGCTGCATTTTTTTTTACATGGCTACATCTGGTGCTACACAGCAGGGGCCCCTCTCTTTAATTACCATTGCACAGCTCCTGGAAATTGGGCGGGGCAATGCAATCACAGATAGAGGTCCATGAAGCCCACCACTGAGGAGCATTCTTCGTTTACAGTGCAGTCTGGCGTCACTGTACGGAAATAGACATAAAGGCTCCAACAATGCGCCTGTACCATGGCTTTCAGGCTTTCACTATCTCCCGCTATGTATCTGTAAAGGAACTGTCACACCGTGATTCTGTGCAGGCTGTGTGTGCTTTGATATCAGGACTGGAAAAATAACAGTACATTTCAGGAAGGAGTTTAAGGAAGCCATTTTTCCCATACGTTTATGTAGTTACCAAAGAAGGTCGCTGCGAATTTCTGCTCATACTTAAGGATCACTATTTTCAATCCCAGAAAGACCAAATCAGAATTCTAATAATGTGGGGGTGAACCAATGACTATGGTACCAATGGAGCATGCTAATAATTGTTTCAAGACATTTTACCTAAAATACTCTGTTCACATACGTTTTTCATCCATGTACCCGAAATGCTTATATAAACCAGTGTAGAATGTGGTGAGAACGAGGGTCAAAAGGACTTGGACTCATCCAAAATTAGTTTGAGGTAAGCCAGGGAAGAAGCAATGAACTCAATCCATGCTGCAAAAACCGGTGAATTTTCAATGCTTGAAGTTTGAACACAAATTGCATTTCTTAGAGTGTACTGATTTAGCTTCGGAGCCCTCTATGTAAGTTGTGGTTTAAAATTTTCAACGACAGGTGTATTATGTGATTGGATAATGCACCTGCTGCAGAGATGTGTAACCTCTTTCAAATAAAGATTGATAGTACGTTGTCAATCTGCGTGCTGCAGATGTATTTCTGTGTTTGTAACCTTTACATTGATGTTCCCTATATCAGTGATCTAGGACATGGGGTAAGATGTTAATGTGTCTATTGCACAATCTAGTTTCTTTTAGGGAACTGGCTATCTACTTGTTCATACCATGTAGCTCATTGGTTGGGATCTTCTCTGGACCAAATTGCCATATCTACATTTGAAGACTGACAACATTATTACATTTAGTATGGTACATCTAGCACAGTTTTCCTGAACTGAGAGTTAGAATTCAGGGGGAAATGCTACAAAGGGCCAAGATTTATGAATATATAATTGAATGGCTGGTCCTCGTTATTAACTGTCCCCTAATCTAATATTGTCTTCCACGTCAAGGAGTGAAAGAGATGTATGATAGATATCTACATCTAGCCTCTAATAAAATAAATAAATTATACTATATCAGGATATATATATGGCATGACCGGTTTTAACATCCAAATGCTTTACCTCAGTAAGTGGCTATCAGCCACCCACAAGAAATGATGCGCGTAAAGATCATGACAAGAGCCACCAGCAGCAGGTAAGGGAGGAATTTAATGAGTACACAAGCAACATCCAACCAACCTGATGTGCACAAGCTGACATTGTCTTGTTTCTTTCCCCAATACTCAGAGAAGCTTAAACATCAGCATCAGTAGGGGCCCGTGGAGGGAGTTCCGTGGGGTGGTAAGGCAGGGTGGGGGTTGGGCACGGTCGGGGGGTAGTTAACACCGGAATATGGATGATAGGAGGTAAGTAAACAATTAAATAAATAAAACAAATTTGGTTGCGCATGCTGCATCCAAAAAGTACATCATTTAGCCATCTCTAAAATACCAAAATGCATTTAGCTGTGCAAACCTGTGACACGAAAATCTACTTCTGAATGTAGATGTGCGCGTCACCATGCTGTATTTCCTAAAGTGTTCTTTTACCTTGTTTTTCACCAAAGTGACTGTGTGCGTCATGGCTGCACTGTATAAAAAGAGTACCTGGTTGTGGTGAAAATCTAATTGCTGTACCTTCAAATTCACATGAACTGAGTTTCATACAGTGTGTTAGAACTGGGGGTCTATAATTGGCAGAGGTAGGTACCACTGTCCAAATAGGGATCTTTGCTTCTAGTCAGGGTAAGGAAGATACACTCTTTAGATAACCCCTGCTCACCCCCTTGGTAGCTTGGCATGAGCAGTCAGGCTTATCAAAGGCAATGTGCTAATTATTTGTACCAACACTCACAGTAACACAATAAAAACACCACCAACTGACTCCACAACCGTTCAGAAAAATAAAGGTATTTTAATCCAAACTACACAAGACCAACATGACAAAAAATCCAACATACACAGTTCAAGAATATGGTTTCTAAAGAGTTCTTAAGGTTGCGTTAAAATAATTCACAGTTGCGTCATTTTTTAGCCAACAGTACCTTTAGATGCAACAAAAGTTCCAAGTGAAAGCTGTAGCGTTGAAAAGCAAGCAATGCTTTACTCCTGAGACCCTGGGGAGGCGATACAACAACCCTGCTGGATGCAGCGGGCATGTTGCAATGACTCTGGTCTGTATGGGGAGGGATGCAATACCTTGCGTGGATTCCTGTGCACAGGCTTCGGTGGAAGCGGCTCGCAAAAGGTACGATGCGACGATCTTTGGAACGGCGACGATCTCCAGTGACGGTGCGTAGCTCAGCGGCGATCTTCTCCTCGTGCGTTAAAACTTGCAGAAAGTCTTTAAAATCTTGCTTTCCAGCTTCCCAACACAGGTACAACTTCCAGAGGCACCACAACTGGCCCAAGCACTCTAGGAAGGACAGAACTCTCTCAGCAGAGTTCAGGGAAGCTGGGGGTGAAGTCCTTTTGTTCTTAAGACTTCTTAACAGGGAGCCAGCTCTTCTTCAGGCCCTTGGAGATTCCTTCAAGCAAGGGGACACAGCACAAAGCAAAGTCCTTCCCCTCTCATTGGCAGCAAAGCAACTGCAGGTCAGTCCAGCAAAGCAACCGTAGGACAGTCTTCCTTCTTTAGTCTTCCAGCTTTCTCCTTGGCAGAAGTTCCTTCTTTATTTCAGGATGATCCCATTTTCTGTAGCCTGGGTTCCTGTACTTATACCCCTAAAAGTCCTTGTTCCCTTTGTGCTGGAGGGCTCTGAGCCCGGTCTGAACCAGTTCTGGGTGTTCCTTGAGCACTTTGTTTTCCTGGCTTCTCCTTTCCGTTCAGAGTGAGGGGCAGGGTGGTTAGCCGCCCAGCAGGATGTGGAGCCAGCATTGTGAAAGGCATGCGCAGCCCTATTCAGGCCCAGGTGCTACCCCCCCACCACTCAAGATGCAGATGCAGTCATTCAGCCTAGGGCTGACTCATCCAGCCTCCTGGGGCTCCCCAGCGCCTGTCACTCTCAAACCAGACAGTCAATTCACAAACAGGCCAAGGCACACAGAAAGGTCAGACAAGAGAACTGCCACTTTCTTAAAAGTGCTGTTCTCAAACACAGGATTTAAAAACCACCTTTCCTAAAATTAAAAAAAATGAAAATTTATAAAACACAAACTATCACTCCTAACGGAGTCTCCTGGTGCAGTCAGGAAGGTGACATAAACCTAGATAAGCTTTTGGCAGTAATCAATTGGTAGGCCAAAGATCCACGCTTTTAACTGTTTTCTGAACTGCCCCTCTTGTTTAGTGGCTCTAAGCTCATTGGGCATGCTGTTCCAAGCTTTGGCTCCTAGGACGGTCGCTGACCTTCCACCTCTGGTGACCAACCTAAATGCTGGGATACTGAGCAGGTTGGCCGTGGTGGACCTTAGTGTTCTTGTCGGGTTGTATGGCTTAAATCTTACTGCAAGGTATCCGGGACCTAGATCATGGTAAGCTCTGAATGTTATCAATAAAAGTTTAAACAGAATCCTCTTGCAGACTGGAAGCCAATGAAGGGTCTTCAGTGCAGCAGAAGTTGAGGCCCTACGTGGTAGTCCAAATACCAGTCTGGCTGCTGCGTTATGGACTACCTGAAGTCTCCTCAGGATGTTTTTATTGATTCCCGCAAGGAGACAACTGCAGCAGTCCAGTCTTGATGATATAAGGGCCACTGCTACGATCTTTTTAGCTACAAGAGGAATCAGATTGAAGAACTTCCTCAATGTTTTTATAAACCCAAAACAGGTCCCCGTCAATTTCAAGACGTGAGGCTTGAAAGATAGGCCGGAGTCGAACCATACGCCTACATTTCTGGCCATATCCACAGTTGATGGTGGTACTGTGGTATCATTTGGCCACCAAACCTTTGGGTGAAAAGGATTATCTTTCCCAATTGGTAAAATTTCTGTCTCGCTGGTATTGCAACAGAGATGATTTTCCCTCATCCATTGCCACACAGCCATCAGACAAATTTTAAAATTGTCCTCTACATTAGTAGTGGTTTTATCCAGAGAGAGAATCAATTGGGTATCATCGGCGTATGACGTGATCTCAATCCCACAATTAGAGATTAGGGATACAAGAGGGGCCATGAATACCTTAAACAGCAGAGGACTCAAAGAAGCCCCCTGCGGTACCCCTGTGGCTTGTACAGATGACCTGAATGGTCCCAGCGCGATCGATTGTGTCATGTTGGTCAAAAAAGATGTAATCCATGCCAGCTCCTGATCTGATATGCCAAATGCTCTTAGTCTATTGAGCAGGATTTTATGTGAGATCGAATCAAACGCCGCTGCCGAGTCCAAAAGAATCAGGACTGGCTTTCATGCCCTTGTCCAAAATAAATTTGATGGTGTCTGAGATCTCAAGTAACGCCGACTCAGTAGAATATTTTGGCCGTAAGCCAGATTGGCGAGGATGAAAAGCCTTCAATATTTCTAGATAGTTTGAAAGCGCATTATATACAATTTTCTCTGTATGATGTAATAACAACGGTGGACAAGCATCCATAGGAGAGCCTGACTTAGAGGCCAAGAACCCTTCCTTGGTCTGGGAAAGAGTCACAGGTTCAAAAGCCGGGAGACCTGCTCTGCCATCACTATTAGGGGTCCCCTGTACTTCTAAAAGCTCCAAATGGTCATGGGTCACGAAGTTCTTTTGAATGACTTTAATTTTTTGATCAAAATATATTGCAATATCTTCGCATATCTTTTGGATGGGGGGATTTCAACATGTAACCCATTAGGGTCAATAAAAGATTTCACAATTGTGAAAATATCTTTTGGATTGTGTTTAGCCCTGGTAATTTGGTCATAAAAGTAAGACTTTTTAGCTGACTTGATGGCTCCATGGTACGTTTTCCTGAACTTTTTAAAGATCAGACAATTGGGTTCCTCATATCCCTTTCTCCATCGGCGTTCCAACTGCTTGGATTGCAGGTGGAGTTCTTCTAGTTCTTTAGAGAACCAGGGGTCTTTATGAGGTTTCCTTTTACTTAATCCCGCTGGATGACCGACTGGGAGCAATTCCTCCCCTATCGCCGACATCCAAGCATGGAACCTGCTGGAGTCCTCCCCGGGAACTCCGGTGAGAGTGGGAACCTTGTCTTGTGCCACTGTTTGTAGCGAGTTGTTTGTTAACAAGCGCTGCCACTCTTTCCTAGGAGGCCCTGCCACTGATTTCCCTTCTCTCTGCCCCTTCCCTGGAGTCAGGATATTTAGTGGAATGAAACTGTGGACAGACCAAATCTGTGGGGATGGCTTTCCAATCTGAAGAGTACTAAGATTGGTGCAAACTACATCCAGTGTGTGCCCTGCCCTATGGGTTGGTCCCTGGACCATTTGTTCAATTCCCAACAGTTGTATTGTCTCCACAAAGGGTAGAACCCCTGGACTATCGCTAGATTCCAAGAGCAAATTGACATCACAGAGGAGTGAAATTAGCGTACCTAAGCATGGCCTCACTAAGCGCATCCCCAAGAGAATCAAGGAAAGCCTTACTGTTGCCTGGAGGCCGGTACACCAATACTCCTGAGAAGGAAAAGGTGTGTGTGATGCTACAACAAAAGCCCTTATGTTCAGCTCTACTAATACCTGGGAGCTAAAAAGATGTCAAAGGCAATGTTTTCTTATGCAGTATCGCTACCCCTCCCCCTCTCCCACTTTCCCTATCCACCCTACATATTGTGAAACCTGGCAGCAGGACAACTGCAATGTCCGGATTTGAGTTCTCATTTAGCCAGGATTCAGTTATACCCAGAAAGTCCAAGTCCTTGTCCATAATTAGCTCCCTGACCTCTAGGGTAGGGAGACCCTAATGAACAGGCATTTATCAAACCACCCTTAATGAGGTCCTGAAGGCCCCCTCCCTTGGCTATCTCAACTCTCCTCTCCTTAGCCAGAGAGGGAAGCTGTGTTTTATATTTCAGGCATGTCAATGGACCTATGATTCTATCCACATCCAAAGAGTAGTCACACCCATTTTTAGAATCTAATTCCCGTAGGACTCTAGAAGAATACCTCCTACCTGGTTCCAAACGGACAGGGTGGCTGGCGCTGAACGCGTCACGAGCGCGGACAGGCGCAGACGGGCTTGCCTTTGGCGCGCATTCGGCGTGCCACCGGCACGCCTGCTGCGCATGTCTGCTGCGTATCCACGTCCATCTCTCCATTTATGACAGGTGGAGCTAAAGACTAGACTGTCTCTTCCTCAAAGATGGTGGCCTAGACTGTCCCACTGGAAGTGGGTGAACTGTAGCGTGGCGCTCCCTCCACTCAATCAATAAACGCTATGGTCAACCGGGGAGCATATGCTAGAAGCCCTGATGTATTTCTTAAAGCTTAAAGCCCCGTTGTTAATGGCCCCAACTACCGCCCCAGAAGTGTTATTAATTTCTGAGTTCAGGGATACCAGAGTTTTATGTCCTACCTTGCTCCTATGGAAAGATATGCTGGTAGCCACTTTAGCTAGCATTTCCCATGACAGCCTGTGGGCAAGGTAGCCTTACAATAGTGAAATACGAAAATGGCTGTCATTCACTACCAGAGCATGTCACCTGCTCTAGTACATGCTCTACCTTTCACATACACTGCACCCTGCCCAAGGGGGGTACCTTGGGCCTTCCATAGTGGTGACCAATGTGTACGGAAAGGGAAGGGTTAGGCCTGGTCAGTAGGGACACTGACCAGGAGGACATGGCAGTTCACAGACTGCACACAGGCACTGCGGTGGCAGGACTGAGACACCATTTTAGGGCTACTCATGTGGGTGGCATAATCAGTGCTGCAGGCCCACTAGTAGCATTTGTATCACCAGGACTAGCACACTCAGTGCACTTTACTAGGGACTTCTTGGTGATACAAATATGTCAATCATGGATAACCAATTACAATAACAATTTACACAGGGAGCACTTGCACTTTGACACTGAACAGCAGTGGCAAAGTGCCCAAAGCATCTAAACCAGCAAAAACGAAATCCAGCACAGTGTCAAAAATACAGTAGGCAGAGGCAAAAAGACTGGGGAAACCACGCCAAAGATGCCAGGTCTAACACAGTGCATTCAGCAGAGAAACCTTTACACAAAATGGCTCATCGAATACACTTTGCCTCTTATGTGCCCTGTGTGCAACAATCCTCTCAAAACAATGTGTCTCTCCTCCCATTGGAACAAGCTGTGTGCTTAACCACATTAGAGATTAGTCCTTCCGATTTGCGGTCCAAGTTGAAACAGGAAATACACTTCAAAGATAAAAAGACCACCTACAATGGGGCAAAAAAACTTAGAAGATGCCTCAACAAAAAGACCTCAGAAACTAGACGGCTCCAGGAAACATAATCAGTAGACCAGACTTCCAAAGAATGAATAAAGAGGTGCTGCAGCTGTACGTTGGTTTGCTCCCCAGTTCTTTGCTGCTATTTTGTCAATATAACAATCATGACGGTAGCCACTAGCAGCAGATTTGGGAGCAATATGTTGAGTATATAAGTAGAATCACACCACCCTGATCAGAACAGTCTGAGGTCCTCCTGTTTCAGTCCCCAAATCTCAGCTGAGTTTGAACATCAATATTCATTAGAACACAGATACATCAAAGTTCTAACTCTGCTAACACAGTAAGAAGCAATATCACAGCAGAGCTAGATACTACAATGTGCTTACCTCTTCCTTTGTTTTTCCAGGAAGCACAGCAGCCCTCGAAGCAAACACAAGTATTTGATGGACGGAGCGCTGAAACTTTTCAGACACTCACCCCCAGTCACAGATCTGGGTTGAATCCATCATCTTTCTTTAGCTCACTTCGCCACCTCTGTTAAGACCAGCTATATGCAGATCAATTTTGACCCTGTGCCTCATGGGAACAGTCCAGCCCGTATTGCTAAGCCAGGTCTTCCCTGAACTGGAAACAAGTATCCTGGGACCAGTTTCAGGGTAACACCCCTTATCAGCCAGGATAGCTTGAATCCAGTGGCAAAGTTAGCAAGGGACCCATGTCTGGGCCTTCCCTGCCAACTTAGAACGAACAAAGCAAACACAAGGAGATAATGGACGGAGTGCTGAAACTTTTCAGACAGTCACCCCCAGTCACATATCTGGGTTGAATCCATCATCGTTCTTTAGCTCACTTCATTTGCCATGAATTTTCTCTACCTCAAGAAGAGAAGCTTCTCTTGGACACAAAATCCATTACCCTCTAGATCCTTGCCCACCAGCTATTCTGTGTCAGAAAAGATAACAGCTGTTCTTACCGACATTTGAAATACTTCCCCATACTTATGATATTATACTCTCTAATTGGAAAGAGGCAATCATTAGGCCATTGCTAAAAAAAACTAATGCTGGTCCATCCGTTTTATCTACACACTACCACATTTCGTTACTTCCGCTACCAGCTACGATTTCAGAAAAAAGTGTCAATATATTTAAAGCACGCATTACCATTTCCAAATATTTGAACATCTAAATCCTGCTTGATTCCACTCAGTCTGAATTTGGGTCCTATTATAGTACTGAATGAGCATTAGTGGCAGTTACTATGGAACTCAGAGATATCCTAGACCAGGATGGAGCTAACGCCTTGGTCTTGTTGAATTTCACTACAGCTTTTGATACTGTTTCCTATTCTATACCTTGCTTGACAGAGTACATGAATTTTGAATGGTTGGAAATCACTTTAAACTGGTTTAATTATTATCTTGAAAATAGAGTCCAACATTTAGCATGTCAACTTCCCCTTTTCCATCTGTTACGGGGTGTAGCAGGGATCAATACTCAGCCCTACTCTTTTTAACAAATATATTTGGCTCTATTGGCCAATATGTTAAGAGACTTTAGGCTGGCTTTGATGTCATATGGAGATGACACCAAGATAGTGGTGTCCATATCCCAGAATGCCGAGGCATCTAGGAAATATTATACTGGCTGGATGCTTCGGATTGCAGGCTGGATGCATTAAAACTGTTTACCACTTAAGAGGAAAATATTGAGGTTTTGCAGCTCAATAAGCAGTTGGCATCTTGGTCCATATCATGGTGGCTCAAACCATGATGTGCACCAAGACTCCAGTAACATCTGTCTGAACCTTAAGAATCTTTCTGAACAATCTGCTGTCATTTAACACACATATTAAATGAGTATCCACATGTTTCTTAATTTTATGCATGCTATATAAAATATTCAGTTTGCTCGTGATTACTTCTAGGAAGACTGTAGTCCAAGCTATGATTAACTCAGGTTGGATTATAAAAACACCCTCTGTTTGGGTCGGCCTCAATATCTCAAGATCATTCGAAATGCAATGGCTGCAAACATGATGTTAGGCCTGACAAAGTTAGCATCAGTATCTATTCATGTTGAGAAATTCACTGGCTTCCACTGAGAAAAGGAATACATTTTAAAACTCTATGCTTTACTCATAAAGCTTTCTAGAATCTAGGACCAAGATATCTTGACTGCAAAATTTAAGAATAGACTCTTAGGAGATGTCTACACTCAGCAGGCTTCTGCTTAAATATGATATCACGCCAGAGTGCCGGATCTTTTCCTTTTATGGCACCCACTCTCTGGAATGCACTCCTGTTCGGTCTCAGAGAAAATAATAATCCTAACTCCTTCATGTAACTGATTAAGACATGGATTTTACAAATTAACACTTTCTCTCTGGTGGTGAAATTTTTGTTAGTGATAAGTGTTAGCTCCAGGACACACTTGCTTAGCTGTTGCGCTTTAACCATCTTATTTCATTCATCCATTCAGATCCTGGCTGTGAATATATAACCAGTCACTTATTGAAGAGAGTTAGGGCCATATTATCAAGAACGGCGATAACATTATTGCTGCTTTAGCGGCAGGAAACTACTGCTAAACCGGCGATAAGGGACTTGATAATATGCCCTAGTGAATTCTCATAAAAGCCCAGGTTTAATGTCCTTCACACCAGAACCTAGGCTTCTATGGGAGCTCTCTAGGGCATATTATCAAGCCCCCTATCGCTGCTTTAGCAGCAATTTCTTGACGCTAATGCGGCAATAATGTTATCGCCGTTCTTGATAATATTGTCCTTAGTGTCTTTGAACCAGAGCACATTGTGTATTTCAGGCTGTCCTCTATGGAAAAGCAAGTAGTGTGACTTCATAGCAGACTTGATATGATCACATCCTAAATGGCAAGATATTTTGGCCTCTTGGTTCTGCTTTGTTTGTAGTCTTGGGATAGTATTTTTAGGAAGATGCTTGTAGATCACTTTTCAATAGCACACATGTCTCAGCTCTATTTTCTGAATATATTATAGAAATGGAAGTAGTTACCAGAGATTTGAAAAGTTGAAACATGAACTCCTGAACATGTGCAATGGTCTGTGGAGTATAAGTAAATTGAGATGATTGGCATCCCCATATGTCTGACTTGTTATGTTAAGCTAAAATATATGAACAAAGCTTTACGCGCCTTTTGCAAATAAGAAACTGTGGTTCCCAGTTGCCAAAAATGATGGTATTTACTTTATCTTGATTTAAGCATATTATTTCCTCCAGTCAGAGATTGATATAGAGTTCCGTTCTAATTCTTACAAATGTCTGTTCTAATCTGAAGATGCATATGAATATTGTTTGTGAGAACCCCAATTGTGAATCTGATCATGTTTTTATGCTAGAGGGAGTGAGATTTGACAAGGAAACGTGACAAGGAGAACCTCTCTAGTATTCCACCGTGTAGTCTATGGAAAGATGATACTCTCAATTAAGTTTGTATTTACCTGTTTCTTATTTGAAGAAAGGATCCAATCCACTCAAAGGCTCGATATCTCAGTCCACTTTAGAAACACTTTTATAAAATGGTGTGATCAACCAGGTCATAGGCTAAAGTGAGGTTATAGTGTCTCAAGGCTGCTTGCTGCCCTGCATTGGGAGTGCTGAGCAGTTTTTCTCTGATTCTAGGCAGGGTTGACTATCTTCCTCTTACGATCTGACACATTCTTAAAGGTCAAGCAAGATATAGTGCTGTTCCCCTTATTCTTTCAGTTGTCTGTTATCTTTCTTTCTAGAATCTTACTCTGTTATTAGACACTGGGAATTGGCCAGTAGTTTATTAAATCCTGAGCTTCCACTGGTGAGTTCTTCTATAATGTTTTCTTTGGGTATTTGTGCTTTAAATATATTCATACTGTAGACGGCAAGAGTAGGGATTGATTTGGCATACATACTACTGTGCATGACCCCAATCGCATGTTGGAGGCTTTCCAGAGTTTATGTGATAGTTCCTCTTCTATCATGGGTTTGAATGTGGTGAGTCATAACTGAAGAAGTGAGGATGAGAAGGTCGTATATGGAAGGGGCTGAGTTGGTTGTGATTGACTCACATATTCTCTAAAGCCAGGAGCTAATTACTGTATTGCACAGATGTGAACTTTTCAGTACTTCAGGTTGAGAAAGTACTTCAAAGTTGCTTGAGAATTACTTATTTTGGTTTGAGACTTTTATTGATGCTTTTCGTGAGTTAATGGGATGGGTGGATTCACTCAGGTATTAAGATTACTTTAGAATGAGGTATGGCCGTTAATGAACAGCTAATGTAAGTCAATTCCAGTATTTTGAAACAAGAATTTGCACTGGCTTTTTCCACGCAGATGTGGAAAAATAGAGCTGTAGTTGGTGGTCGAATTTACATCAGCAAGTACTCAAATGTATTGGAATTGTACCAGCACACCGGGCTTATTAAGTGAGTGATTCAATTCCACGAAGTAGTTTATGCATGCAAGAAAAAGAGAATAATTCTATTCTGGATTGAAATGGAAGCCAAAGGTAAAATCCAAATGTAGGATCGACAGAGACAAATTTAGGTGCTCATTTACCATTCCAGTAGGATGATTATACATTTTCTGCAGCCCGTTTATTATTTTGCGTGCATCATCCAAGAAATGACCTCCATTCTATAGGGTTCATGTGCCAATGAGTGCCCTAGAAATCCTTTCTCTACTTTTTCAACCAGAAACCTGTGATTAATGCAATGTTTTCTAATTCTGATGGTTGTAGGGTGACCACTTCCTTCCAGGCCACTATGAACAATTTCTTTCAGTCCTGGAATCTGGGTGTTGTGGTCTTGTTATGCTTTCCTTGAACTAATTAGATCATTCCACCTGAAATAAATGATGTATATGTGAAATGTTTAGGACAGAAACACGGGTTGAGTTTCGCCTGGAAAGAGGTGGTCATAGTGGATGGTAGTGTTTGAAGTAAAACAAAAGTCAGGCTATCTGAACACTGACTTGTCAAGAGAGTGGTGCTTGCAAAGCTAGAGCAATTGGCCAGATACCTGCTATTGTGGTCAGTGAGCACGATGATACTTATCAAATATGAATACGGTGAGCACCAGATGAGGCTATCACAGACTGATGCTTGTTAACCTTTCTCCAAATGGTAATATCTATTATAAGGTGAAGCCATTGTAAATGTGTGGATGGATTGCAGGGAAATAGACACAGAGAAGATAAGTGTCATATTGGTCGCAGTTCACGAATAAAAAATGTCACATGCATGTGCGCCTTTGTAAATATTTCTATGAAAGTGCAGCATTGTAATCCTTCATTGTAAATGTCAGCTGGAGCAATCCCTGTGGCTGGAGAATGCCACAGTGAAAGGAAGTACAAAATAAACACGCACAATATTCGAAGGGCTATACGCACCAGAGAAATGTATCGGTTTAAATGGAGTTTAACAGTGCTCACATAAAGATGTATTAAACTAACAACAATACACCAATATTAATTCAGGAATTCAATTTAAATGTAGAGTGTTCATGAAGCGGCCAGCCTCTTTTTATTTATTTCATAGTTTTTACTACCTACTGTCGTTGCAGGAAATTGCACACGGGCTATTACGGGAGGAGCATAAGATCAACACATTTTTATGAGTAATTTCAAGCGTGCTTTATATGTAAATACGGGCTTTGGGAAGATTTGCAGTAGGAAAGATGAAAATCCATTGCAATGAATACCAAACCGCTGATTAAAGATGCATTGCACTGGAAATGCAATCACTTACATTATATTCGAGGGGAGTCCATGGATCACTGCAGCCAGTGATAAATCAATACTGCAATCTCGAGCAGCCCTATTGAAACCCCATTCAATCAACTGTTTACTCTAGTCACCAACACACTGTCCGGGCCCTCGGCAGCTCGGAAACATTAAGGTTAACATGCTAAGGGGATTCGGATACAGGTGTGTTCCTTGTTATCTAGGTGTATGCGATAACATCATAGAACAGAAAGGATGCTAACATTATATTTGAGAATACTATGTGGACCTGCACATTAACTATGAAATTCTGGCTCGCATTTTCATCGACCTTGTGTCTTGTTTTCTACTAGAGGTCACAGCCATGCTCTTTGAAGGATGAGTCAGACATGTTTGCCTGGGATAATGTGGGGAGCACTGCTCACTTACTGTAACCCCCTCAAACTTTTATGAGCCTTCACAGAATAGCTGCAAAGAACACACGTTTCAGGCGACATTCCTCACAGATCATGCAAGCTTCTGTCATCATGAGTCAAAACATGCTTCATCAGATCCAAGCAGTACTCTAAGGATTTAGGACTTGCTTTCTTCGAAGCTACTTTAAAGCCATGAGTCACTACGTCCTAACATCGTGTTTTTATATAATATGTTTAGAAGTATCTGGACGTCTTCTATATTTATTGAAAGGAAAATGGAAAGGAGAAATGTAGGGGCATATTATCAAGGGGGTTTATCTCCGCTTTTTTGGCTTTAAAAGCCAAGAAAGCGGAGATAAAATTATCTCCCTATCACCTAGCTGTGGCTAACACCAGTTAGTGACAGCTAGTAGGAGATAGCGACCATCTTGGGCCCCACTTTGCATGTCAGTGATATTTATCACTAATGACATGCAAAGTGGGTGTGCCAAGATGTTAGGGACTGAAAACAGTCGCTAACATCGCTATCTCCTATTACCAACTTTTGGAGATATTCGCGCTTAGCACGAATATCTCCAAAAGCTAACACCTGCTCTGAGCAGTTCTTAGCCATGTTATCCAATGGGAGGTGGATAACATGGCTAAGAGCATTAGCTCGGTAATGCATGAATATCGCTGACTTTTCAGCGATATTCATGCATTGCAGCGATTTTTATCGCATTTGCGATAAACCTTGGTAATACCAAGGTTTATTTGCGGTAAAAATCGCCGCAGCTCAGCAGTAAATTTTTGTCTCTAACCAAGCAATAGCGATAATTATCGCTATTGCTTGGTAATATGCCCCGTATTCTTTGTGGCCGATGAAAAACACTTTTTACACATCTCCCTCGCAAATTGAAGAACTGCAGATTGTCCTTATCAAATGTGACACTTAGGACTGTGGAAAAAAGTTCGCATAGTCAACATGTGTACAAGAAAGTCGAGGGTTGGGCACTAAGAATATTCACAGAAGTTCCATGAGTTAGTTTTGCATATGTGGTTTACTCACATACACCCTAATTTGAACGTTCACCGACGTTTTCAATATGTTTACCAGCACTCATTGCACTTCTAAACCTTCCTCAAAAATGCACACATTGAACAAAGACTATAGCAAATTGTTCAGTGAAGTGTCGGGGATAAGGTTCCTTTACATACACATTTGTTTCCCATGTGGGATAATGTGAAAAAATGCAATTTATGCCTGTGAATTTTCTGCTCTTTGTAGAACCCGCTGGAGCAGTATAATTTGAGACTGCCATATTACAGAAAACTTATAAAAGTCATAACATTATGTATAGTATAAGTGAAGCATCTAAGATGAGTATGTATGTGCACATGGATATCCCAGCATTGACTATATATTTGTGAAGCCCAATGTTAGAAATGGCCTTTTTTGCATGGTTATCCCCAAACTTGTTGCTTCTTCCTCCGTTATTTTTAACTATTGTAAGGCTATCTTGCCCATAGGCTATAATAGGAAATGCTGTGTACTGTGTTAATTGCATATCTTCGCATAGGAGCAGAATAGGACATAAAAGTCTGGTATCCCTGAACTCAGAATTTAATAATACATCTTTTAGGAAAGGTGTTTTTTAAATCCTGTGATTGAGAACAGCACTTTTAAAAAGTGGCTGTTCTCTTGTCTGACCTTTCTGTGTGCCTTGCCCTGCTGTTTGTGAATTGACTGTCTGGTTTGTGAGTGACTGGGGCTGGGTGGCTCCCAGAGGCTGAGTGGGCCATCCCTGGGCTGAATAGCTCCATCTGCATCTAGAGTGATTGGTGGGGTGGGGGGTAGCACCTGGGTCTGAATAGGGCTGTGCCTGCATTCCACAATGCTGGCTCCACCTCCAGCTGGGCGGCTGATGACCCTGCCCCTCTCTCTGAAAGGAAAGGAGAAGCCAGGAAAACAACATACTCAAGGAACACCCAGAACTGGCTCAGACCAGGCTCAGAGCCCTCCTGCACAAAGGAAACAAATACTTTTTGGGGTATAACTACAAGACCCCAGACTACAGAAAATGAGATCATCCTGGAATCAAGAAGGAACCACTGCCAAGGAGACAGCTGGAAGACTGAAGAGGAAGAACTGTCCTGCTGTGTACTTGTGGGCTGACCTGCAGTTGCTTTGCTGCCAAGGAGGTGGGAAGGACTTTGTTTTGTGCTGTGTCCCCTTGCTTGAAGAGATCTCCAAGGGCCTGAGTAGAGCTGGCTCCCTGATAAGAAGTCCCAGGAACAAAAGTATTTCACCCCCAGCTTCCCCCTGATTTCTACTGAGAGAGTTCTGTCCTTCCTAGAGTGTTTGGTCCAGTTGTGGTGCCTCTGGAAGTTGTACCTGTTGTTTGGGAAGCTGGACAAGGAGAAACTAAGACAATCAGCAAATGTTCACGCATCGCTCCCTTGCGGAGCGCATCCCCATCAGTGCAAGGAAATTCCTGCTGCCACGAAGATCGAGATCGTTGCAGCGCCTGTTGCCGCTTCAAGAACCGACGCATCCTTCGCAGGCGGAACGCATCGCTCCGGTGTGGGAAGATTACCATCGCTGCTAGTATCGTCGCAGAGCCTGTCGTCGCTGGGTGAGATCACCGCACCTCTTGCTTGTGAACTGCATCACGTTGCTGCGAGTGTCATCGCAGAGCCATAGCATCCAGGGGCCACGAGAAGAGAAGATCGATGCTGAGCTGTGCATCGCCGCCGCACCTGAGATAGTCGCCGTCCCGAAGATCGTCGTATCGTACCTTTGAAAGACGCTTCATACGAAACCTGTGCACCGAAATCCATACAAGGTATCGCCTCCCTCCCCATACAGACTGGATTCATCGCAACACACCCGCTGCATGCAGCTGGGCTGTTGCATCACCTCCCCAGGGTCTGAGGAGTGACGCATCGCTTGTTTTTCAACGCTGCAGCTTTCACTTTGGAACTTTTGTCACATCTCAAGGTACTTTTGGCTAAACGTGACGCAACAGTGGAATATTTTGACGCAAACCCTAGAACTCTTTTAAAATCATATTCTTGAACTGTGCATGTTGGATTTTTGTCATTTTGGTCTGTGTAGTTTAGATAAAGATACTTTATTTTTCTAAACTGGTGTGGAGTCCATTTGTGGTGTTTTCACTGTGTTACTGTGAGTGTTGGTACAAATACTTTACACATTGCCTTTGATAATCCTGTCTGCTCATGCCAAGCTACCAAGGGGGTGAGCAGGGGTTATATAAGGAGTGTATCCCCCTTAGTCTGACTAGAAGCAACAGTCCTTATTTGGACAGTGGTACCTACCTCTGTCAACTAGAGACCCTCAGATCTAACACCCAGTAATTCTGAAGTGCCTATTGTAATTTGTCTTAAATATATGTTGACACGATTTGACAATGTATGATTAATAGAGTTTTGCACAATGGTGTCATACTCCAAGTGTCATCATGGATCCATGTCGCCAGCTGTTGGACCTGGCCCTTTTTGGCATGTTCAACCCAAAACTTTTTGCTTTTTCCTAGCATATTTCAGTAACCTGGTGTTGGTGATTTTAGGCCTCTGCGCACGTTTTCATTGTGGTCCAGTGTAAAGTGCGTTCGCTCTCTGTGTATGTGTGGTGAGTGGCCTGCCCTCCCATAGGAATACATGAGGAAATATGTGACCATGGTAGTTCCTGATGTGTGGGGAGTGCAGGGTCGAGTTTGGTAAGTGCGAACTTGTGAGATATCCTGCGTAATGATGTTGCAGCTTTAATGTGTCTAGTGTGGAAGTGCCACTTCTAGAAGTTGGTCTGTCTGTGTAAATTATGTGAATTGGTTGTCTGGCTTGTGATTGGCTGGAGCTGGCTGGAGAGCCTGGCCTCAGGAGTCAAGATGGGTCTGCCTCAGTGGTGAATGGAGAGCTATGCATGTTGATGGCTGGGGAGGAGTGCACCTGGGACCTGAATAGGGCTGGGCTTTCCCTGCACAATGCTGTTTCCGCCCCTGTGGTGCGACTGATGAGCCTAGCCTGTGTATAGAGAGAGGGGCCGAGCAAAACAAAGTGCTCAGGAACCTGTTGCATCTGGTTCGCCCCTTGCCTGCACCTTTGGAAACAAAGGGAAATGGTGTATAAAAAGAGGCTGTGACCTCATTTAAAATGTTCTTGTTCTTCCTGACTAGAATCTACCAGGGGTGTGCTGCTGCTGTGACCCAGGGGAAGGCTTGCCTCCCTGGGCCCTGCCCAGCCCCTAGATTGCTGATGGACCTGGATTCCTGGGTGATCTCTTGCTTGGGGTCCCCTTTGCTCTACTTTGCCCCCAGGACCTTTTTCTTTGGACCCTGTGCGTTTGCTCAGGACCTGGGGGGGGACCCTCCTCTTAGCGCCTGGTGAGCGCTATATTTTACAATTCCCCCAGGAGGGATGATGGGGTGGACTGGGCAGCATGGCCCTGCCTAAACGAGGATGTCGCCGTGATGCTGCATTTTTAATTAAGCAGGTGCCCACCCGGCAATTTTGTTATAGATGCGCGGGTGCCCACCCTGCGACTTGTGCCGTTTTGGTGCTAACACTGGAGCGGGTACCCACCTCGCGGTGTGCTCTCAATATCGAGGGAGCCTACCCCTCATTGTGCCCCGACGAAGTCTGCTCCTGACCGCTGTAGCGCGACCAGGAATTCAGGCACAATTGTGAGGGACATGGGCGGGGCTTCCAGGATGGAAGGAAGCCCCGCGAGAGAGGAAGCCTTGGAGCGAGGAGGTCAGGAGTCTACCCCGCCTCCTCGTGTGCCAGTGACGAGTCCCGGTCCCGAGATGGGGGACCGGGTGAAGAGGCCGGCAGGAGCATTGCAGCGGGGCCCCCAGACGGAGGGGAGAGCCCCCCGATGGCACCCACCGCAAGAGAGTCCCGGGTCCTGGATGGAGAGGGCCCTGGGGAAGCAGGCAGGACGAGGCGAAACCGATCTATGGGGCTCTTGTGCTGCAGAGAGAGCCCCTGTTGTGAGGACAGATGAGGAGGCCGCCGCCCAAGTCCCGCCTCAGAGAGCAGTCAGGTGAGTTGGACCTCCCTGTTGCTCAGTGCCCTTCGTGGCACAGTGAGATGGCTTCATTTTGAGCTGCCCCTTCTGTCAGCGGGTCACTCCACCAACCTTGGGGGCATGTGCAGTTTAAGGCCATAATTGTTTAAAGAGGCCCACATTTTGTTGTTTAGGGGGGGGCGATGTCGGGGCACGTTGTCGGTGCCCACCCTCCCCCATACCCATAACAGGACAGTGCCCGTTTTCAGAGCGGTCCCGATGGCAGTGGACCACTCGAGCCTACTGGGGCACATTTTTTTTAGAGCCACATGGCTCCAACATTTGGGAACAACTTTATTTACAAAGCCCTGTGTGGCTCTAACTTGCACATATTTGTTTTAGAGCCTGAGTGGCTCCCTGGGGGCACAGTTATTTACAACACCAGTGTCTGGGGGCCAGTGCTCTGTCTATGATGGGCGCACAATTCGTTTAGGAGCTAGAGTGATCCTAGTGGCATGTTTTATTTCCAGAGCATAGATTGGCTCCAGCATGTGGCACAATTTGCTTTAAGGGCTACTGAGAGCCCATGCCGCAGTTTTCCTGATTTCTCAGCTGCCCAACAAGTAGTGGGCAGCTGCACCGTTTAGGCTTTCATTTCTTTTAGGGGGACCTGTTCTTTGTGAATCCAGGAGTGAGTGCACTCCCTTCGCCCCTACTTTGGCCTTTCACAGCTGCGCAGCACTTAGTGCCAGCTGCATCGTTTAGGCCCTTGTGATTGTTCTCAGCTGCCCAGCAAATAGTGGGCAGCTGCAACGTTTAGGCTTGCGCCGGTAGCGCACCCCTGACTGGCTATGCATTAACAGCGCGCCCTGACATTCTGGACACATGGCACTTGAGCCCCTTATTGGATGGCCAGTTGGCCAGGGGGGCTGGTATGTGGATAGGGCGTAAGGCCCTAATGTGATTTTTGCGCAATGTGATTTTCTACTATGTGTGTGATGATAATTGCCTAATGTGATTCATGTGCTAAAGGTGATATGTGCTTTAAATGTGGTGCTAGGAAATGTAATGCATCTAGTATGTTTTACGCACCCTGTGTTGATACCTCTAGAGATGGTTTTACCTATGGAGGTTGGTGTTAGTGAGAGTTTACTTCAATGTGAGTTACGCCCCTAAATGTGATTTATTCTTAAGGGGTAGGGTCTAATTTGTTTAGACTAGTGAAGAGATTGCCTACAGTATTTATACTAGTTAGGCCTACTGTGATGTAGGCGTAATGTGCAATGCCATTATGCCTGTGATACCTCTAGATGTGCTTTCATGCTTAGGAGGTTGTTTTGCCTAGTATAGTTTATACTAGAGAGGTTATGTGTCCATGTGGGATCTATGCCTATGGTTATTAGTATTGCATAGTGTGTACCTACCTGTTACCAGTGGTCACTGGTTGTGGTCTATAATTGTTATTTGGTGTTACAGTTATTCTAAGTGCTAGTTCTACTAAGTGCTGATTCTGACAGTGGCCCACGTGGCCCTGTCCTGGTGTAAATAATCCCTTGTGAATATTGCCCATGCCAGTTGGCACAATGTATATTGTGTGATTAATATCTGATGTGTTCTGACAATACAAAAGGTATTTTTATATTACCTTGTGCAGAGTTCCTTTTTGTGTTGTTGCTGTTGTGTGCGTGCGCAAATGCTTTACACATTGCCTCCAGGATAAGCTTGTCTGCTCGTGCCAAGCTACCAAGGAGGTGAGCAGGGGTTATCTTGGCGTGTGACTCCCTTGCCCTGACTAGAATGGTGGTTTCTGCCTGGCTTTGGCGTAAACCTTAGCCAACCAGAAATCCCACTTCTAACACCAGCCCTCTGCTAGCTACTCTACATGATGAATTTAGTGTAATTACCCATTATGCTGGACTGTAAAGTTCTACCTCTAGGTGGAATTATTTTTAACATGGGCATGAAATTGGGGCGCATGCTGTTTGATTATTAAGGGGTTAATACCTGTTTACCAGTACCTAAAATTTGGATCTACTTCCTCTTCCTACTAAATTCTGTGTACAGTGCAATAACTGAGCCCATATTCTCCCTTGCATGAGTGGCATGTGAGAGGAGATTTTGTGTACATGATGTATAGGGTGCACCTGTATGGGGGGGTTTCACTCATGAGTATGGAGCCCGTGTGTTACAGTGTGCTGTTAAGATAGCTCTAATTCTGAAATTGAGTGCCTCCACTTTCCTGCATGATTCTCTATTGAGCACTCCTTTCTCTATCTTCATTGATTTAGATATTGTTAGCCAAGTGACTATGCCTGTTTTGGAAATCACATCTCTAGGAAGATGGGTTCTTGGTTGAGGGTCGTGAAACCCAACTCAAGCAGCAACACAATCACTATCAGAGTGGACCATCAGCGAAACCCAAATTAACCTGTGCTTTGGTCGCTTGGCTGTGAAAAAAGAATTCAAGAGTTTTCACTACCAGGACATGTAAGCATTAAAAGTACATGTAAAACCTTTTAATTAAAAGTTGTCTGTTACTGTGATGAACATGGTATGGTTCATACTAGGCCATTGTTCCGTAGCTACTTAAAAATCAGCATGTTTAAAATTGAAGAAATTAAGACGCACTGTAGGACAAACTATGGATGATATGCATTACATTATGTGGATGCATCAAGATAATTTCTGAGCCAAATAATTTCAGGTTAGCACCATTAATTTATATAAAACATGCAGGTTATTAGATAAATAATAGAGGCAACTCAATGATTATTGCACTTAAAAGATGTGGCAGCTTATTATTAGTGTATGCTCAAATGGAAAATAGGATGTAAGTGATGACAATGGCACAATATAAAAAGACATAGGCATCAAAAGGCATTTGTTATGGTTTGCTGATTTTGGGTTGCTGATGACAGGTCTGAGAGAGAGAGCACCTAATGACGTTCATGCCTTGATGTGTCTTTCTCATCTTTCTGTGCTAAATGACTCAAGTTGCACATCATTGTTAAATTGGGGAGAGGATGTGGCCTTGTGGTTAGAGCAGTCAACCTCAACGCTGGGCAACCGGGTTTGAGTTTCGTCAGGGACGCTCAACATCCTGTGATTCCGGACAAATAACTTAATCTCCCAGTGGCTAACAAAAAAATAATATCCCCATCTGTAACACAACTGGTGCTCATGTAAAGCATTCTGATACCTCCGGTTCATGTTCGCCTTATATAAAACTCTGAAAAAAAAATTTAAATCCAAAAAGGCCAAAATATGTGTAAAGTTGCTTATGTTCCTAAAGAGAGGATATATGGTCACTTTCTCACAGTGGTATTCTAAAATCCAAGTTCACCATGGAATAGGGTTTTGAATTAAAATTCCTCACAGTGTAAATGCAATATCCCTATCTGCTTCCAATCTAAAGTCATCACTTATTATATGTAATATGGTAACAGAGTGTTAGTCAATGGAACAGTTAGGCCTTACAAAAATGAAAAACAACATTTGGAGATTTTCAGTGCTAGTACATGTAAAATTTAAACCCACATGTCCAATTTTTAAATACAATGCATCCTGCCCAAAGAGCTGTTTAGGGCCTACCCTAGGGGTAACCTGTGTGTAATACAAAGGGTGTTTTAGGCTTAGGAAAAGCTTTATCCTGCCAGGTCAAAATGGCAGTTTAAAACTCCACACATAGGCTGCAATAACAGGCCTGAGACATGTTTGACAGGCTACTTGAGTGGGTGGCAAAATAAGTGCTAGAGGCCAAATAGTAGAATTGAATTTCCAGCCTCCTGGTACATGAAGTACAATTTAGTAGGGACTTACAAGTAAATAAAATGCGCCAATTAGGTGCAGGACAATTTTAGCATGTTTGATTGAGAGAGCTCAATCAATCAATCAATCAATCATGGACATTTTTATAGTGTGCTACTCACCCGGTAGGGTCTCAAGGTGCTGGGGGGGAGGGGTCCGCTACTGCTCGAAGAGCCAGGTCTTGAGGAGCTTCCTGAATGAACTCAAGCACTTTAGCACTGGGTAGTGGGATTAAAGTGCACCGAGTACTTAAGCCAACAAAAACAAATCAAGCAACACAGAAGGTGTGAAGACAATACGTTTGGGGGAAGATCACGCCATTGATGTCAGGTCTAATATTCTAATAAATGTTTATTTGCACAGAATTAAATTGTTCATATATCTTTTTCATATCAAGAAGCAAAATAGATAGAAGGGCTATTTGTTACTTATGCCAGTCTATAACATGGGTACTCACAAACACTGGCCCAAGGGCCACAAAGTACAATCCGAAGTATGTTCGAGGACCGCACTGATGCCATCAGGGTGGCGGTAGGGGGTCTAGGAGAGCCAGGGATTGTGTAAGGAGGTGTGAAAACATGTTAAACAAACAGGCAAGCATTTATTTGCAGGTTAATAAATGCTTGCCCGTTTATTTAACAGTTGTTCCTACATATTAGGCTCAGCAATTGAACAGCAGCTCATGCTTCTCTTCACTGGGGCTGCATGTAAAGGTCAAGAGGGCTGCAAGTGGCCCCTGGGCCGTACTTTGAGTATCACTTTATAATGTCCATCACACATCTGACATCTTGCCTTGTTATACATATTGTTTGTATAGTTATCATTTTGTTTAAGTGTATATGTTGTTGGACGATCTGTTGACATCTAATGTCTTAGACTTTCTAAAACATTGTTGCATCACAGTTGTGAAACATTGTGGATTTATGTGAGGTGTAGTCAATTGGATCTAATCCTTATTTCGTAATCACTCCGAGGGTGGTCTCCTGCATCTGGGCCAGTTTGAAACCCATTTGCCTATATTAGCTGAAAGGGCTTTGATTGGACTTTCAGGTGTCTGAAAAAATAATTTATTACAATCGGGAATAGAGCTTCACCAGACCTGGAGTGTACCTTTAACTGCGGAAAAAATACATGTAAATACTTCTTTGGTAATTTAATTTCAACTGATTAATAGAATTATTAAGACCTTGAGGCCAGGAAGTCAAGTTTAGGAAAGCCTTTTTTCCCTGTGTCATTAGCAATTTCAGCTTCAAAGCGGATGAAAGGGAAAAGGTACTGTCACTTCTACTGAGTTTATCTTGTTCTTTTGTTTACACATTAATTAGCAGATTTCACAACTTGATTAGGTAAAATGATGAATCAAGGGTAAAAACGTGCAAACAAAGCAAAGGATGCATGTTTTAAAAGTCTGTTTTAATAGTTTTAAACCAGTAATTGTGCCGTCTTTACATATAAAGAGCCCACGATGTTCAAAACACACTTTAGGGTTTTGTCTAGTGAATGTTTAATTTCTATTTTAAATCGGATGCATTTTTTGGACTGCAATGGAGTCTGCTAGGAAATCATTAGGCGGTAGCTCTTATTTTTTGTCTGCAGTCCTCCTAAGTGGTAGATGTTGGTGTTAGAAATGGGATTTCTGGTTGGCTATGGCTTGCCCCAAAGCAAGGCAGAAACCACCACTCTAGTCAGGGCAAGGGAGTTACACGCTGAAGATAACCCCTGCTCACCCCCTTGGTAGCTTGGCACGAGCAGTCAGACTTTACCCAGAGGCAATGTGTAAAGGGTTTGCGCAACACACACACACATCAGCAAAACACTAGGCACACAACTAAAGTAACCCCACCAGAGGCAGTGTTGAGTTCAACCACATTTTCCATAACTTAGGCCTTAGAATAATGAACACTAGGTTGTTCCTAGACAAACTCACATCCACCTTAACAATAACATAAACTGATTGAAATCTACAGACGTTTAACTCCCCCAAGAGAGACCTGGCAAGCCAACATGGAACTAAATTAATTGTTTGTGTCAGAGTTCCCAATCACATTATTTTGTAGGTCTCTGACACTTTAAACAAAACCATGGGGAAGGTCAAGAGAAGTTGCTGTGGATTCATGATAACTATAGGGTAAAGAGAGAAAGTCTCAGAATCTGTGGGTATCAACAAATGTCCTACCATTCAGCCTTCACAGACCTTTCTTGATAAAAGCAGTACCCCACTTGTGCAGGTGTTTTGTTACACATGCTTTGAAGTTTGTAAGGTGTTCTGGGTAAGAAATGGTGCAGAGCACAATGTGAGCCACAACTCTAGATACCCTTAGGTTTACAGCTTTCAGAAATACCAAGTGTTGGTAGGGTTCCGTGGATACCAACTGAAGGCGGACCAAAACGTTGCAGCCCTTCCCCCAGGGAAGAGAATTTTAAATTGGTGTTATAGCTATATTTGTATTGTTTGCAGGTATTCTGCATAAGGAAACATGCATGTATCCACACACTCCCCATGGCAAGTGGGAGTACATTGGGAATTCTTTGGGAGTCATTTTGGCATATGAGATGCCAGAGAATGGTGTAAACATCCCCATTCTGCCTCCCCCTCGGAGCAGAAATATTGACAGGTGCCTACAAGTGGGCCACAATGTCAATATGGCTCAGGGAGCGATGGATTTGCAGGGAGACACTGATTGGGAGGGGGAATTAGCAGGAAAGGTTGAATAGAACACTAGAAACTGCATCCTGTTTGTTACTTTGGCATTCTACACGAAAATGTGGCATAACTATCCATAACATTATTTACTTTTCTGAATGACATAGGTAAGTCACTTTAGGTCCAGTCACATCAATTATTGGGTTAGGTTATGATTCCATGCCTCATTAAAACTAAAACACCTAGAAAGAAATGTCACCGAATATTTACACATTGTGAAAAACGCTTTAACACCAACATATAAAACAATTATATATATAAATGCATAGTGATCCCACATATCCGGTGCCTCAACATTTTAAAAATATTCACAATAATGATGTTAATTGCCTTAAATATTTTGTAGTGGCATCCATACCCAAACCTCGCAGAGGAGGTAACAGAGAACTCCTATTGAGACATCTTGAGACTAGGATGATATTAGAGTTGGATAGCAAGTATCCGAATGGGCTCAACAATACGGAGGACATGTACAACGTTCTCTAGATTGGGTTACTTCTTGCAAATATAGAATAATGTTTGGATGGGATAAGACAATGTACTCCTGATGATTTGATGGAGATCGATTATCATTATTTGAAATTTTTGCAGAGATTTTACCTTTAATGTGACTGTTGTTTGTTTGTTTTATCAATAATGTCTAGGAAAGTAATTATCTTAGAACATAATCTATGATGGACAGACCCAAATACCTTCAAATTTAAAGATGGGGAAAACAATGATTTTAAAACACTAATGCACTTGGAACTTAGATGTATAAATGTTATTTATATGATTTTAACAATGTTTAATCTATGTTATTTATTGTTATCAATATTTATATATTTATCCATTTATATTTATATTTTTTCTCACATTTGGACTTTATTCTCATTTGAGAACATATCAGCACAGCTTTGCACAATTTAATGTATTCGCTGCTATGCACTTTTTTGCTCATTTAAGAGCCCTACATACAACACAGATGTAGAGGATAGGTACATTACAACTATCTAATATGAATTGAAACATAAGGTAACTGTTTTAATCTTGTCGTTCTAAATTTAATGGATTCAACCAGTTATAGTAGAACATGAGTATTTGATGTTTATAAATAGGTCTCCTTTCATACAATTTAGAGATGAGCCCAGCTATAAGCACAAGTCCACCATACTTTTTTATAAGGGAAAAAAAGCAATAACTTGGACCAATGAAATACATTGTTTAGAAAGAGAGATGCAATATTGTACATATATGTTGCTTATGACCGGGTTGTGTTGCACCAATGTATTTATACAGCAATAATTATTTTACAGAACCTACTATCTGAAATATTCCTAATGGTTTTAATTATTCAAAAATTGCAAAAGATTGGAGACTGATATAAAATCGAAATTTGCAGGCCAAATAAATCTGCAGTCTTTATGTGAACAAGGGTTTTCGAGCCCGAAACGCGTCATCTTGCTGGAATGGTCTAAATAAACATCTTACCTGATTTGCTGCAGTGGTCCGTCTCTCCTTCTTCGCAAACTCGGAGGTTGCGGGAGTCCTACATCGTGAATAAATAAATTAATATATATATATATATATATATATATATATATATTACCTACTGGCGGTCGCCAGTAGGTAGTTATAGTTAGGATAATTTTCAATGTTAAATCTCAACATTCTATTTTGAATAACTTTGGCGCCGGTTGACGAATCTGCCTGAAATTTTCAGGAAAATGGTCTCATGGCGGTCCGGTCCTTCCCTGAAAGTTTGGGGGGGATTCGTCAAGCGGGGGCCGAGATAAAAGGGGGGTCCCAAAACGCGTTTTCCCCATGTTAATTTCCATAGGGCGGTCGATTTCACTTTTAGCCCGAACGGCTGAATGGATTTCCACCAAACTTGGCAAAATTGTAGGGACTGGTAGCCCGATGTGCCTTTGCTATGTCTCAAGATATGTGCTCCAGTGGATTTTGAGTAATTAAGGTTCAAAAAAATATATATATCTATAGCAGCGCTCCGGTAAGCGCACCGGTACGCGCACCGGGAGCGTCACGCGACTTGCGCGGAGAAAGCTGATTGGCTCTGGGGTGTCTGTAAACATTCTAAAAAGTCCGGAGCGGCCGCCATCTTGTGTCTCGGTAGGATCGAGACACAAGAGGTGGCCAAAACAAAGGGGGAAATGACCATAAGGGGGCAGAGTAGACCCCCCTTGACCCCCTAGGTTTGATGTGGGGGCCATAAAAGGGCCCCACGGGGCAAAAAAAAAATAAAAATTTTTTTTGATTTTCGCGGGGTGAGCGCCCGGTACGCGCACCGGGCGCGTCACGCGACTTGCGCGGAGAAAGCTGATTGGCTCTGGGGGGTCTGTAAACATTCTAAACAGTCCGGAGCGGCCGCCATCTTGTGTCTCGGTAGGATCGAGACACAAGAGGTGGCCAAAACAAAGGGGGAAATGACCATAAGGGGGCAGAGTAGACCCCCCTTGACCCCCTAGGTTTGATGTGGGGGCCATAAAAGGGCCCCACGGGGCAAAAAAAAAATAAAACATTTTTTTGATTTTCGCGGGGTGAGCGCCCGGTACGCGCACCGGGCGCGTCACGCGACTTGCGCGGAGAAAGCTGATTGGCTCTGGGGGGTCTGTAAACATTCTAAACAGTCCGGAGCGGCCGCCATCTTGTGTCTCGGTAGGATCGAGACACAAGAGGTGGCCAAAACAAAGGGGGAAATGACCATAAGGGGGCAGAGTAGACCCCCCTTGACCCCCTAGGTTTGATGTGGGGGCCATAAAAGGGCCCCACGGGGCAAAAAAAAAATAAAACATTTTTTTGATTTTCGCGGGGTGAGCGCCCGGTACGCGCACCGGTAAGCGTACCGGGGAGTGTACCATGGGGAAAAAGAATGACAGTTTTAAAAGTAGCTGATTAGAAAAAAAAATGTTTAGTTGTTTTTTTTATATATACACATACATATATATAAATGCATATGCACATATATATATGCATATATGTCTATATGTGTGCGTGTAGAGAGAGGTAGAGAGGTAGAGGTGTAGAGGTAGAGAGGTAGAGAGGTAGAGAGTAGAGAGTGAGTAATAGAGAGTAGAGAGTGAGTAGTAGAGAGTAGTAGAGAGCAGTAGAGAGAGTAGCAGAGTGAGTAGTAGAGAGTAGTAGAGTGAATAGTAGAGTGAGTAGTAGAGAGTAGTAGAGAGTGAGTAGTAGAGACTGAGTAGTAGAGAGTAGTAGAGAGTAAGTAGTAGAGTGAGTAGTAGAGAGCAGTAGAGAGTGAGTAGTAGAGAGTGGGAGAGAGTAAGTAGTAGAGAGTAGTGGAGAATATTCCAAAGTTTGGCACAGCACCACTTTCACAATGAGTCCAATCAAATCATATCACTTAGAGTACTTATTGAAGCGCTGAATCTTGGTGTATATTCAAATGCTTTTATTTTCCTTAAGTTTATGTACCACAGCCAGCCGAAACGTTTCGTTCTGTACAACAGAACTTCTTCAGGGCGTTCTTATTTCCTTCAAGTTATGTCGGTATCCCGTTGTCATATAACTAGATATTTCTTCCAAATGTTAGACGAGACATAAGTATATTCTTATTAAAAGTGACTAGGTATCAATTTTACCCACACAATTCGGGCAGACTTGAGTAATTTATAGCATCCTCAAAGTCAGTCTTTCAAAAATTCCAAAGTATAGGACATGATAATCCAAATCCAAATGTTTCTCAAGAAAAGTCATTTACAATCGTTCGGAATATCGGTGTTTGGGCAGATATGATCCAGGGACCCCCAGTATGCAAGGGGAATTAGTCCCCCCTCTGCAAAGGTGCCAGTGGCCTGCATTGCAGAGAGGTGTAACAAGGGTGTGGCCTCATTACACTTCTCTGCAATGCAGCTCCCTCGTGCATACTGGAGGCTCCTGGTGGACTAGTTGACCCCAGGGACCCCCAGTATGCAAGGGGAATTAGTTCCCCCTCTGCAAACGCGGCAGTGGGCTGCGTTGCAGAGAGGTGTAACAAGGGGCATAGTCTCATTACACCTCTGCAATGCAGCCCCAGGCGCATAATGGAGGTTCCAGGTGGGCTAATAGGCCCCCAGGGGCCCCCAGTATGCAAGGGGAATTAGTTTCCCCTCTTCAAACATGCACGGGGGCTGCGTTGCAGAGAGGTGTAAAAAGGGTTGTGGCTTCATTACACCTCTCTGCAATGCAGTCCCCTGGCGCATACTGGAGATTCCTGGTGGGCTTTCAGGTCTTATATAGTTAGGAATTAGCATTAAAAAAACCTTTGAAATTCACTGAAAAAACCACAGGTTTTACACCAGTTATAGTTAGGAATTAGCATTTAAAAAACCTTTGAAATTCACTGAAAAAACCATAGGTTTCACACCAGTTATAGTTAGGAATTAGCATTTAAAAAACCTATTAAATTCACTGACAAAACCAGTTATAGTTAGCTGGAAATTTTACTGATATAAAACCAATGAAATTCCACGTTATAGTTAGTTGGACTCACTATAACTTGCGCGTGCAATGCACTGCTGATGACGTCACATATTACATCACTCATGACATGGTCAGTGACATCACTCATGACATCACTGATGACACCATCCTTGTGACATAGTGACAGACCTCCTTTCACTGTAATGTAACCCTTGAAACACATATTCAAAAATAGAAACTGAAATTTAAAAAAAAATGGAGATACCCATATCAGTTGCAACAAGCAATTCAGTAATTCCACCATCTATATGCACATCCAGTCATTCACCAACAGTTCTATATAGTCACTCATACATATACTCACTTATCATATGAAGTGATACACCTATACATCCTGTTACACACCGACAGTCATCCAAAAGTTACTCACACACATACTCACACGTGCAAATAAACTATTGAACATCCATTTATTTGAATATAGAGTTATACACACACTTCCACCTTACTTGTATTGAAAATTACACATATTTATTCTCTTAAACAATCACTTATAGAAACACATACTTATTTAAACAGGAACTCTTACAATCTCTTACTCTCACATATACTCACTTATATACATCAATATTCACATATACTAGATTAAAACATATGTAGTTACTGATAAAGACACTAGTGAGACAGTCATTCACTCACTAACAAACACATATACACACTCATCCATCCATACAGTCCTGCACATATGCTGTCTTCAAAACACATACAAACAGCGAGTCAGTCACTCATGCATCTATGTGCTAAGTAATACCCCCACCAAACGATATAGACACTCATACTGATACTAAGAGAAACATCTAATAACCCATATACATACGCATGTAGCTACTTACCAACACATGTAGCCACTTATACACAAAGTGAAACAATAATATATATATTTAAATATTTAAACATTACTCACTAATATTTATTTTTCAGAAAGACACATATTCACTGGATGGTGTCATCAGTGATGTCATGAGTGATGTCACTGACCATGTCATGAGTGATGTAATATGTGACGTCATCAGCAGTGCATTGCACGCGCAAGTTATAGTGAGTCCAACTAACTATAACGTGGAATTTCATTGGTTTTATATCAGTAAAATTTCCAGCTAACTATAACTGGTTTTGTCAGTGAATTTAATAGGTTTTTTAAATGCTAATTCCTAACTATAACTGGTGTGAAACCTATGGTTTTTTCATATATATATATATATATATATATATATATATATATATATATATATATATATATATATATATATATATATATATATATATATATATATATATATTATATATATATATACATATATACGCACACACATATATTATCTACTGGCAGTCGCCAGTAGGTAGTTATAGTTAGGACCTATTTTCCATAGGAAATTCGTAACATTTTATTCCCAATAAGTTTGTTGCCGGTTGACGTGCCGGTTGAAGAATCTTTGTGAAATTTTTAAAACTTGTGGGGCGCTCCGGTTTGCTCCTATCTAGTTTTGGGGTGATTTGTCAAGCGGTGGCAGAGAAAAAAGGGGGGTCTCAAAAAGTTCTTGTTTCAGAAAGAGGCCTTTTTGTTAAATGGTGTAAATCCGTTCAGTAGTTGCTGAGAAAAGTAAAAACACATATATATCTATGGCTGCTTTGGAGTGTTGACGGCTAATTGGCTGTCAACACTCCAAAGCAGGAAGTGTAGGCAGCCATCTTGTGCCTTGGTAGAACCGTGGCACAAGCAAACAGAAATAAACCTCGCAAAACATGCAAAGGGGGCAGGGTTGAAAAACCATGACCCCCTAGGCCTGCTCAGGGGGTCCCTCAAGGACCCCCAAGGCCCCTAAATATTTTTTTAAAGCTCCGGGGGTGGTGGTCCCTGGGGCTTGGGGGTACTTTGAGCCCCCCCACCCATTTCTTTTCAAAGCCCCGGGGGTGGTGGTCCCTAGGGCTGGGGGGGCTGATAGCCCCTCCCACATATTTGTGAAATATTTTTGAAATATGGCAGTCCTCACCCGGATACGAGACCGCCACCGTGACCGCAGGCCTGCTCGACACAGGCCCCTGCGAACCCAGCGGCACAGTACCACAGAGTTATGTCTGTACAGACTACTGCCTTCGATGTGCACTGTGGACAGCAGGGCTTACACTTCAGATCGAGTCGTGATTGCCGATGACACAGTGCAGTGGGTAACATACATTGCTCCCAGTGCAGCCCGCCCGGACCACGCATCATTGCAGGGTATGCACACGCTGAGTGCTTCAGGTGCCACTAGCTCAGTGCACCACAAGTCATTACCACGTAGCCTTATTAAGGCACAATTCATTAGACAAAAGACATTGCTACCAGCGCGGGTCGCCCGGACCACGCATCATCGCAGACTCCTCACACACTGGTTGCACCCGATGCCACTAACTTTGCAGCTCAACTCTACACCACGTGGCTGTGGGCCCTTGCTGACCCTGCCTCCTACCTACACTGTGATCAGCAGGGCTCACAATTCAAATTGAGTCTTGATTCATTAATTGCAGAGTCCAATAGGCAACTCAGTATAACGTCCCTAAAACCTACATAATATCCTTTTAGTATTCTTGCTTCAAGAACTTGTTGTATATCAGTTATAGCTTTACTACAATGACCAAATTCATCTTGCAAGTTCAAGGGAACAGTGAATTGCAGTCTACACTACAGACAGCAGAGCTCACAGTTCGAATTCAGTTTTTTTTTAAAAACATGTTTTTATTGGTTTTGATACATAAAACAGAAAGACAGTAGGCATGTGTAAATTTTAAGGTTACAATCATAAAAAAGTATTTGCAAAATTGATTAATTTCTTTCCTCGCTCCTCCCCTTGTCGCCATTGTATTAACCATATAAAACCCCCTCCCCCCTGATTCATCAACCCTCCTCAGAGTCATCATCTTAGCTTTCAACGTCTGACTCGGGAAAAGGGTCACAGATGTGCCCCCTGTCTTTATTCCAGTTGGTCCAGATTTTAGTCCATTTGCGAGGGCATTTCCTATTTACATAAACAGCTCTTTCCGTAATCATTGTAATGTCCATGTCTCTGCACCAAGTCCCTAAAGAGGGTAAGTCAGCTGCTCCCCACTTCTGTGCCACATTCCTCTTGGCCACCATGAGGCCTAAAGTCGCCCGGATTTGCGAATGCCGAGATAAGTCATTTGGCTCCCAGATATTGAGAAGGCATCTTCTTGGCTCAGGCAACAGGGAAACATGCAGTGTTTGGGATATTGTAAATAATATCTGGCGCCAATAATCCGTTAGTAGAGGACATTCCCAGATTGTGTGGAAAATGGAACCCTCGTTCCCACAGCCTCTTAGGCAATATGGATGCTGAGTCTTACAGATTCTATGAAGTGTAGTTCTAGTGAGATAGGTTCTATGTAAGATTTTAAATTGCCTGGCTGAAATTCCCACCTCCCTAGGGGAAGCGAGCGCCATCCGCCATTCTGCCTCATCCATGGCATCAATATCTGCTGTCCATCTCTATTTCAGTGTTACCGTTGACATATTGTTTATTAGTTTGCGGTATGTGAAGGAGGTGGCCCGCCTGGGCATAAAGTCTGTGAGGAGCCTATCTTCTAGTGGGGAGGCCTCAGGTATATTCTCGGTCTGGGGTAGAGCTGTTTGGAGTGCGTGTCTGATTGCATGTAACGGAATGACTCAGTTGGCGCAAGCTCGTATTGTTGTCTGAGCTGGTCTAACAAGAGGACCGTCCCTTTATCCCATAGGTCACCCACTGTGGAGATACCGATGCTATCCCAGTGTTCAAATCCCTTGCTGTTTCTGAAGGTCCCTAGCTGCTTCGCGTCCCACAGGGGCGTGAGTTTGGTTATGACCTCGTCCCATCCCAATTGTGTCTGAGCTGTATACCATAGCATGATAGTGTGTTTCGTCAGGCCCACTAGCTTCAGCGCTCGCCTTCTGTTATATAGGGCTAGCATATTGTCTGTTCCCAGCTGTGCCCAATCAGCCATGTAGGCTGGATCCAATAGAAGGGGCATGTAGCCATTGATTAATTACTTGGAGGTGCGTTGCCCAGTAGTAAAGGCGTATGTTAGGGAGTGCTATGCCGCCATCGTACCAACTGCGATGAAGTTTGACTTGTGCAATGCGTGCTGGTTTGTTGCCCCATAGGAGTGTGGATACTTGTGTTGCTATTTTTCTAAAATATCCTATGGGTACCTGATATGGCGTTTTCTCCAGCGCATATAGATATCGGGGTAGGGCCATCATTTTAAATAGCGCAGCTTTTCCCAGCAGTGTTAGGGGCAGCAACTCCCAGTGTGTCACATCTCTGCGCAGTCGTTCCAGCGGGGCTGCCAAATTCTTAGTGAAGAAGGTTACTGGGTCTCTCGTTATGTGTGTACCTAAATATTTAAACGTGTCTTGGGAAATTGCCAGTGGGCAGTGAGGGGGGAGTCATGGTGTTGAACCCTTTAACGGGTATAAGACTGACTTATAACAAAAACACAACGTTGAGGAGGGTCCGAAGGGGATAATGATTTAATGACCTAAGTGCACCCTATCCCCTAATCCTACTTACAATAAACACAAAAGGGGTGCTACTAGTCAAAATGGGCTAGAATGTGTCTGCTTTCTCATGGGAGATGTGCGTGTGTAAACTATAAAGTAAGAAGGGTGAAGGAAAGAAAACCCATCAGCCCACCCATTGGCGGAACTTCATCATCTGGGATTTTTTAGAATGCAAACTGGTATTTATTTAAATTATTTAATTTATTTAAAATATTTATAAAGCGCGACTGTCACCTGGCAGGTATCCTGGCGCTGATAGCTACTCCTGTGGTTTATTGACGGGGGAACTGAAGGAGACCGGTTATTTAATTATTTATTTTTACGGACAGGGGAAAGAGCCAAGTTTTGATGCGTTTCCTGAATGGGAGGAGATGAGGGATATGGCGGATTTCGGCAGGCAGACTGTTCCATAGCTTGGCTGCAGCTACTCTGAACGATCTTCCTCCCGTCCTGGCCTTCTTATATCTGGGCACTCTCGCAAGGCAAGCAGTGGTGGACCTAAGTGTTCTGGTAGGGGTATACCAGGAGAATAGACGTTGGAGAGGTCTGGGTCCTGTTCCATGCAGTGCCTTGAAGACCAAACAAAGGGCCTTGAAGGCAATGCGTTGCCTCAAAGGCAGCCAATGTAATTCGGCCAGTGCGGCAGTGGCCGAGGATCTCCTGGTCCATCCCAGAGCCAGTTTGGCTGCTGCTGACTGGACTCGTTGGAGTCTGTCCAGAAGTGTCGCCGGAGATTCAAGCAGCAGGGCGTTGCAGTAGTCAAGGCGACTAAGAATAGTGCACCTGACTACTAGTGCTCTGGCAGAGGATGGAAGCAGAGGCAAGACTTTGCGCAGTGAGCGCATAAGGCCGGTGCAGGTTGCGACTGTTTTTGAGACCTGAGTCTCCATGCTCAATTGATGGTTGAGCATGACGCCCAGGTTGCGGACGGTGGTAACTGGTGGGGGGTTATTGGAGTTCTCCGGGGGCCAGAACTCAGCGGGCAGAGGGCGGGATATGCGACTCGCAGGGCAGTACATCACCTCAGTCTTTGAGGAGTTGAACTGAAGTGAGTTCTGGTGCAGCCAGCGTGCCGTGTCTCGTAGGCAGTCATGGAAGGCTTGTATCCACTAGGTAGCTCACTGTTGTTATCGTGAGTAGGCTGTAGTAACGGATCCGCCAGTGATGGAAGGCCACAGAGTGGTGGTATAAAAAGCTGTGGGAAGAATGAGTTGCAGTGCTCAAAAAATGTATGTGTGCTAGTAGAATAGTGGTGTGTTAAAATTGACTAACATGGTGCCAAAAAATGAATTTTATTATGGCGGTCACTATGGTTCCAAGATTAAAAGCAGAGTGTGGATAGTGTTTTAACAAATACTACTATGTTGATGGAATATTACCTGGTCGACATGTTTCAGCCAAGAATGGCTTTCTTCAGGAACTATAATAACACTACTGCAACTGTGACAAAAAAGTGTAATAGGACTACATACCATGCGTGAATGAGCTACCATCTGATGATGTAGTGATTGGTAGCTTCGATAGTCATGTTTGTAGAATCACCTCTCCTGGAAGAGAAACAGTGTATACAAACACACACAGTGTAACAGATGAAAGCAACATTTGCGAGAAGACATATGACAGCCAACGAGACATTGCTCATTCATTATTTGATTAGATAATCACTCAGCCAAAATTTACTTGGGAGTGGCCTCACCTCGCCTGGCACTCGCTCAGCTAATTAGGCCCCGCTCTGAAGAGATGGAAACAAAAATACTTTTAGAGTCGCTTTTCTATTATTAGTTCCACTTCGTAACAATATCCCCTGGTGTCATAAATGGGCATGGAAAGGACCGCAGTTCTCAGCTAGCCCAGCCGAGTGATGATTGATGAGGTTAAAATACAGTAAGGCAAAGAACATATGCAAAGCTGCCAATAGACAATTTGGCAGCTCCGCATGTGTTGTAAAACTCGGGGTGTCATCCGAGAAAACACTATGCAATCAATCCTGTAGCATGGTTTACCAACTAAAAAGATCAGAAAGTTATTGGAAAAGGAGCACACGTCTTTTGTCAGCCAATTCAGAGTTAATAAAGCAAAATACCTGGGGGTGAACATCTCGGAAAAAATCATCGAAATCAATCAACTAAACTATGACCCGCTTATTAAAAAAATCAAAAAAGACTTACTTAGAGTTAATAATCTCCACCTCTCTATAATAGGTAGAGGAAATTACATTAAAATGAGCGTATTACCAAAGATATTATATCTATTCCGGGCAATGCCCCTCTTAGTTAATAGCGACACAATCCAAACGTTAGACTCAACTATTTCGAGATTTGTCTGGAATTATGGCAAAGTTAGGAGAGTGCTCCCTAAGCTAACATTACCATACTCTAGAGGCGGCTTAGCAATTCCAAACTTAACATATTATCTATGGGCGACCCTCCTACAACAAATGACCATCCTATTTACAGCTCGAATTTCTATAGATACCAGTCGGGATCAGGCTATACCGTCAATTTATGAATTAATTTTAGGAAGCAAGGCCAGGGGCCTGTTGTTAAAACAAGTTGAACCATCCTACGTTAAAAAGATTAAATTTAAGATCCTTATAGATGCTTTAAAAATTTGGAAAAGAACCACCAAATCATTGACAATACCAAGGTATACCAAATATACACCCTTATGGCAGAGCTCAATAATTCCACTCTACCTTAATGACAATACATCTGGGAGGTGGGAGAGATTAGGCCTAGTAACAGCCGGAGATTTCCTAGGCAGAGAATGTAAACCTACTTTCGAAGAGCTCTGTGTTAAATATCAAATCCCCCGCACAGATTACTTGAAATGTATACAAATCTCTACCTCCCTTAGACAGTCGGCATCAACTATAGACTCAAAAACCATACCGCTACTAGATCTCATAGGCAAACAGACAACTAGGTTAGGCAATATCTACGACTTATTTATAAGGAATCACTCTGATGATCTCGAACACATCGAAACAAACTGGGCTAACAAGTTGAACAATGTAAACATCGATATAGATATGTCTTTATACTTATCATCTAAAGTATTGCTGGCCTCTAACCTAAAAGCTCAAAACTATAAAACAATATATGATTTATACTTTACCCCCGCTAATTATTCACCTGGGGTAAAAGTGTACATGATCAATGCCCAAGGTGCTCGCTAGGACCAGCTAATCTTATTCGCATGCTTGCGGAATGCCCACAACTAGATGAGATTAAAAAAGGCATTGTTAAGTTCTGGGTCGAAATCTTCGGACACGAATTAAGAACATCAACAACTCTTTTTATCCTAGGTTACGACGACTCCCTAGGGCACAGCATCAAAGAAGCCATGGCTATCTTTGTAGGCACGGCTGTTTATAGAATTATACTGGCAGCACGGTGGAAAGACCCAGACGCCCCCACTTTTCAGGGGTGGCTGAGCAGATTGTTAGGTATATACAAGCAAGAGGCAGCAATCTCTAGAACCAGAGGCCAAAAATCGAGATCATTAGGTGAACAGATATGGGCCCCAGTTGCCACCTGGTTTGAGAGTCACAGAAATACATAACTCTTTTAACTAGAAAACACTATATAAAAGCATTCTCGGTAGGCATTCCTTCCCTAAAATCCTCTAGATTGCTACTCTATTCTAATATTTGGAATATATTGGAGAATCCAAATGAAATGACTGTGAAATGAACCATGTATTTTAGCATTACCTATCTAGCTTAATATGTTTGCTTAGAATGAATAATGTATTATAAGTTCTTATTTCTGTTTCTTTAATCATTTCTGTATGTTAATTGATTATATTTTGGCAAAACTTTTGTATACTTTATGCTTTATGTATGAAACGTCACTTCGCTTCATTTTTGTATGTACCCTTTGAACTTGCTCAAATAAAAATAAATAAAAAATAAAGAAGAAGCCAAAAAAAAAAAGGAAAAGGAGCATTAATCGGGCACATTTTCAGTTTCTAAAATGCAACGAAAATGGCAGAGGAGTGAAGCCCCATAAAGACAGTACTATGAGTATAAAAACCTCCAAAACGCCTATTCTGAAGCTGTCGTGGTCCGCTGCACTCACCTGTCTATCGGTACCTCAAACCCCTACTGAGCTGAGGGGAAGGTAACTGGACGGACAGGGAGAGCCGCTTAAATGTAATGTATGCGGACCATAGAGAGAACGTGTAAACGGAAGTTACCGTTTCCATGGGTGTACCTCGAGGCTATACAGCGCTGGTGTTTAGCGTACAGGGTGGACCAGAAAGGAAGACATGCTCGCCCTAAGTAAAGCACAAGACAGAAACGGCAAAGACATCTAAGAGAACACCTGAATGGTTTACATCAGCAAGGCAGTGTTACCATTCTTATTATTTGTTCGTAGGGCAGCCAATAGGAACCAAGCTTACGCCCTGTGGTAGTAATGGGAAGACGGCAGGGTCAACCTGATAATGCCTCGTTCTCTTGGGCGCAGGCAGGAACCTGATGTGTGCGGACCAAGGAGGAAGCGTATCAATAGAGATTGCCGTTTTCCGTGATGTTTCAGAAATTATCGTGTGCTGATGTCCGCATAAAACGGTGGACCAGAGAGAAAGCCGCGACAGTTCGCAGCAGTGTATTGCAAGGCAACGGAACAGAGCAGTATGATGCATGTGGATTGCAGCGGAGACGTGCAGATGAAAGTCACCGCCTCCCCGGATTTCTCCCGATGCCGCAAAGTGCTGGCATAGACGAGCCGGACGGACCAGATTGGAAGCCATGCTCGCCTACACACGAGCACCAGTGGGAATTAACAGAGATGTGCCCGTGAACACCCAAATAGTTTGCATTAGCCCATAGGCGCTACTGGTTCAAAGAACGATCAATAGGAGCCAAGCTTACACCCCAAGGGTCGCGATGGGACGACGGCAAAGTTCCGACTTTGACTCACTCCATGGGGCGCAGGCAGCTCAGGAATACAATCCGATAAACGGATCACGAAGGAGGCGCATCGGCAAAAGTTGCCACTTCCTAGGGTCTAACTCAAAAGCTGTCATATGTTGGTATTAGCATAAGGAGTCCAACAGAGATTAATGATTGTCCGCGGTACTGCATAAAACTAGTAGCACCCCTTTTGTGTTTATTATAAGACTGACTTATCCCAATTTATGGTATAGCCCGAAATTTTCCCAAATGTGTCCCATAGCTCGAATAATACTGGCAGAGCATTTTCCGGGTCTGTCAGGTACACCAGAATGTCGTCTGCGTAGAGGGAAATGCGGTCTTCCCATCCCTTGCCCCCAATTAATACAGCGTAGAAGAGGTGTATTACGAATTTGCGCCGCTAGGGGTTCCAATACCATTGCAAAAAGAAGTGATGACAGTGGGCATCCCTGTCAAGTCCCTCTAGTCAATGTTATGATGTCTGATAGTCGCCCGTTCACTGCCAAGCGTGCCACTGGATCTGCGTACAGGAGTCGGATCCACGCTCAAAATTTAGGGCCGAAGCCCAAGCGTGGAAGAACTGCAAAAAGGTACGACCATTCCGCCATTTTTGCGTCTAGAGAAAGGACCGCTGCTGTCTCTGACAGACTATGTTCCCTCGCCAGTACACTGTGCAAACGACTAAGATTAAGTGCAGTGTTCCTGTTTGGCATAAAGCCCGACTGATCTGGGTGAATTTGGTTGGGAAGGTGCGTTTGCAATCTATTCGCAATTAATTTGGCCAGAATTTTGGACTCTGCATTGATCAGTGATATTAGGCGATATGAGAGACATTCCATCAGGGGTTTTCCCAGTTTAGGATAGCCACAATGGTGGCTATTCTCTGGTCCAAAGGTAGTTTTCTCTGCTTTAGGGTGTTATTTTACATTGCGAGTAAGTGCGGGCTGAGGGTGTGTGTCATTCGTTTATAAAGCTCCAGTGGGATTCCATTTGGGCCCAATACTTTGCCGGATTGTAGGGATTTAATTGCCTCTCCGACTTCCTCAACAGCGAGATCTGCCTCAAGCTCCTCGGAGGCCTCCAGGTCAAGTCCAGGCAGCTCCACCTCGCGCAAAAAGGTTGCAGCCTCCTCCTCCGTGGCTATAGAGGAAGAAGCGTACACCATACTGAAATGCTCAGCTAGTTCCTTCACAATTTCCCCTGGTTCTGAAGTGAGACGCCCCTCTGCCGTATGCAGCTGCTCTATAGTACGGTTCCCCCATTCCCTCCTGTCCAGCCATGACAATAAAATCCAAGCCTTATCACCTACATCGTAAATTCTATGCCTGGTTGCCGTGATGGCAGCCATCGTTTCATGTCGAAGGTGTTCCTTATGTTGTTGTTGCTTTAGCAAAAGAGTGTGAGCTGAGTCTGGTAATGGGTTGGCCGAGTGGGTAATGTCAGCTGTTTGCAGCTCCTGTTCGAGTGCAATGAGCTCTTGGTTTTTTGTGCGTTTGAGTTCTGTAATGGAAGAAATAGCCTGACCTCTGAGGACAGTCTTATAGGCCTCCCACAGTACGGTTGGAGAGCTAACTGAGGCTTTGTTTTCGGTAAAGAAATGTTTCGTGGTGTTACGGAGTTCCTTCCATATTTGCGGTACATGCAGATAGCCTGAATATATTGGGTATAGTCGCTTGTGAGAGGTATGGCAGGAGGAGAGCGTCAAAGTCAACGAGGAATGGTCCGAGATACCTCTCGGCCCAATAGTGATATTTTCTACATAGGAAAGGGTGGATTCAAGGGTCAGGAAATAATCTAGTCTGGATAGACTGTTGTGTACTGTTAAGTGGAAGGTGTATTGTCTATCTAACGGATGTTTATGTCTCATATAACCGTTAGTCCGAGTGCCTCTACGAAGCTCCGCAGGCGGGAGACTCCAGGTGCTGTCGCTCGCTCCAGGTATCTGTCTATAGTAACGTCCATTGTGGCGTTAAAATCCCCACCGATGAGGAGGTCCCCGCTGTGCAGAGATAGTAGGAAATCACTGAGGCCGGGAAGAGCCACCGTCTGCAATGCTGGGGGGATATATACTGATACCACGTTAACAAGTCTGCCCTCCCACTGGCCGTGTATTGCTGCAAATCAATCAATCAATCAATCAATCAAAGCATTTATATAGTGCACTACTCACCCAGAGGGTCTCAAGGCGCTAGGGGAGGGGGGTCCTCCACTGCTCGAACAGCCAGGTTTTGAGCTGCTTCCTGAAGGCGAGGTGGTCCTGGGTCAGGCGGAGGTGGGTCAGGAGGGAGTTCCATGTCTTGGCGGCGAGGTAGGAGAAGGACCGTCCCCCTGTGTTGGCTCTTCGGATGCGGGGGACGGCGGCGAGGGCGTGGCCGGTCGATCGAAGCTGGCGTTTGGGGGCGTAGAAGTTGAGGCGGCTGTTGAGGTATGCTGGGCCTTGGCTGTGTAGGGCTTTGTGTGCGTGGGTGAGGAGACGGAAGGTGATTCTCTTGTTGACCAGGAGCCAGTGCAGGTCTCTCAGGTGTCCAGAGATGTGGCTGCGACGGGGGATGTCCAGGATTAGTCGTGCTGAGGCGTTCTGGATCCGCTGGAGTCTCTTCTGGAGTTTGGCGGTGGTTCCGGCGTAGAGGGAGTTGCCGTAGTCGAGACGGCTGGTGACGAGGGCCTGGATGACCGTCTTCCTGGTCTCGGTGGGGATCCACCGGAAGATCTTACGTAGCATGCGCAGGATGTTGAAGCACGACGAGGAGACGGCGTTGACTTGTCTGGTCATGGAGAGGGAGGAGTCCAGGATGAAGCCCAGGTTGCGTGCGTGGTCTGTCGGTTTGGGTGCGCTGCCTAGGGCGGGGGGCCACCAGGAGTCGTCCCAGGCGGAGGATGAGGATCCCAGGATGAGGACTTCCGTCTTGTCCGAGTTCAGTTTCAGGCGGCTGTTCTTCATCCATTCGGCTATCTCTTTCATCCCTTCGTGAAGGTTGGCTCTGGCGGTGGCGGGGTTGTTGGTGATGGAGAGGATCAGCTGGGTGTCGTCGGCGTAGGAGATGATGTTGAGGTTGTGCTGGCGTGCGATGTCTGCGAGGGAGCTGATGTAGACGTTGAGGGTTGGACTGAGCGAGGAGCCTTGAGGAACGCTGCAGATGACTTCGGTGGCTTCCGATCTGAACGGGGAGGCGGACTCTCTGTGTCCTTCCGGCGAGGAAGGAGATGATCCACTTCAGTGCCTTCTCCTGGATTCCGACGTTGCTGAGTCGCAGCACTAGTGTATGGTGGCAGACAGTGTTGAAGGCCGCGGAGAGGTCTAGGAGGATGAGGGCTGTTGTTTCTCCGTTGTCAAGCAGGGCTCGGATGTCATCGGTGGCTGCGACCAGGGCAGTCTCGGTGCTGTGGTTGGCCCGGAAGCCAGACTGCGAGAGGTCGAGGGATCCGTTCGTCTCAAGGAAGGCGGCCAGCTGCTTGTTGATGGTCTTCTCGATGACTTTTGCAGGGAACGGGAGCAGCGAGATGGGGCGGTAGTTCGTTAGGTCGGTGGGGTCGGCTGATGGCTTCTTTAGTAGAGCGCTGAGTTCAGCGTGCTTCCAGCTCTCCGGGAAGGTTGCGGTGTCGAAGGAGGTGTTGATGATGTCCCGCAGGTGGGGTGCAATGAGAGCGTCGGCCTTGTTGAAGACGTGTTGAGGGCAGGGGTCGGTCGGAGATCCGGAGTGGATGGAGTTCATCGTGCGGACGGTGTCTTCGGTGCTGATCGGGGTCCAGGCGCGGAGGGTGGTGGTGGGGGGCGGGGGTTCGGTCGCGGCGTGCGTCGGTTGAGTGCTGAAGCTGTTGTGTATGTCCGCGATCTTGTTGTGGAAGTAGGAGGCGAGGGGAAACGCGGCGGGGGCACAGCAGGGAAAAAAACGGCGGGGAACGAAACTTAGACAAAAAAGAGAAAAGGCTGGGCACAGAAGGGCAACAGGGGATACAGCAACAAACACAGGGGAAACAATACCGCAATGACAGTGGCAGGTTACAAACGGGCAACAGGGGAGAAAAGCCAAGCAGTCAGCAGGAAGCGGCGCTGCGCTACTGAAGGCTGAGACCACGCCAGTGGTCAGGAGCACAGCTGCGGGCAGCGGCGGGATCGGGGCAGCCTGGGCACACCCACGGGGAGTGTGCGCGGTGCGTGGTGGTGTGACCGGCCCAGAGGGACAGAGGTCACTGAGGTCTACCCTTATCGTCATGTTTTGTCTGTTTGACTATAAAGAGTGAGTTCTTTCTCATTAAAATTCCAGTCGCTCTAGACCCCGTGGAAAATTCTGCGTGTACCACCATTTTGAACCTACACCTATCCATTGCTCTACATACCGCTCCCGTGAGGTGAGTCTCCTGTAGGAGTACCAGTGTAGGGGCCTGCCGTTTCAGGGCTCGTAGAACTAACCCTCGTTTAATTTTATCTCCTAACCCGCGGACATTCCATGTGACCACTGTGAGTGGGGCCACGGGGGCCATCTGGTTCTCCGCCCGTGCACTAGCGCAGGTTGTGTCTGTCACCATGTCTAAGTGGAGTGGGAAAGGAATAGTGTAACCTTTTCATGCCCTGTAAGGAGGCACTATGCAGTAAATACCATGCTTTGAGGTCTTTTCCATTATGAATCACAACTAAAAAACCAAAACTCCGAACTCCTACCACCCCACAATACCACCCCCCTCCCTGCCTCCCTGCCCGACGGACTTTGAACTGCCCGCCACCCCAACTTAACAGAGTGCTCTATCCCAGCCCAAAACAGAGTACTTGCGTGTAGGGGTTAATGAAGTCCAGTGAGAGCGTGACCCCTCCTTTGCGGCTGGGCCTGTTTCTGCCCTATCTCCAGAGCCGGCTTATAATAAATGTTAATGTGCATCTGAGGTGAACTAAGTACAGTTCTTTCCAAATCGGTCCGATTCATTTCAAACCAGGGTTTTCTGTTTCCGTTATTTGTGAGTTGTCTTCATCAGGTGTAAAGAGTTCGGGGCTGCCCATCTCTGCTTCATCGGTTCGTCAACGCTGGTCTTTACCTCCACGTCGGGATCCGTCTTTTTTCCTCCAACCTTCAAGCCAGTCATGCACCTCCTCAGGAGTCTCGAAGAACCAAGTCTTCCCTTCTGCCACTACTCTTAGCCTTGCTGGGAACAACATAGAATAGGGTACTTCGCGTGCTCGTAAAGCTTTTTTGACCTTCAGAAAGCTGCAAAGTTGTTTTGATACCGCTGCCGTGTAGTAAGGGAAGAAAGATATCGAGGAGTTCAGCAGTCGGATTTGCGGGGAGACTCGTGCCGTTACTCCTGGCCGGGTCTCGGCCTTTTATGGTGCTGGGCCTCTCAGTCCCTCGTAACCGGCCCCTCAGGCTAAGAACTGGTCAGGGCAGGCGTTAGCTTTTGGAGATATTTGCGTTTAGCTCGAATATTTCCAAAATTAATCCTGTGTTGCTCATAGGCGATAGCGATTGCAGCGACTGTTTTCATTTTGGCACACCCACTTTGCATGTCATTAGCCATAATTATCGCTGACATGCAAAGCGGGCCCCAAAATGCCGGCTATCGCCTACAAGCTGTCGCTAACTGGTGTTAGCGACAGATTGGTATCAGGGCGATAAAATTATCGCCTCTTTAGCAGGAAAATGTCCAGCTAAAGCGGCGATAATGGCCCTTGGTAATATGCCCCTTTGTCTCGGCCATTGTACATGTACGTACATAGAGACTGTATCTTTAGAGTACTGCAAAGAGAGTGTACAGTGAATTTATAAGTGTCTGGGGATTCGCGGAGGGATTGTATAAGTACATATGTTGGCGCACCCTAACCCCGACCACAAGCTTGGCTCTAATTGGCTGCCCTCCATGTGCCAAAAACTGAAACTTGAACTTTGCATTGCCCTGTATTGCTACAGCTGCAACACTCCACTATTTGTGCTATAAACATTCATTTCTACACAGATGTGTCATGTCCACCATCTTTCATGTGCGGAATTATGGATGAATGCAGGGTTAGTGATTCCCTGTACCTTCCATGTTGGCCATGTTGTGGGACTTGACTCACAGAGTGACATATTGGCTCTTGCGACCCA